>NC_088407.1:44499643-45927143 GCF_034236695.1 Oncorhynchus nerka
TAAATTGTATCAGCATATCGATTGCGCAACCAGGGCTGGCAAAACCTTGGATCATTGCTATTCTAACTTCCGCGACGCATATAAGGCCCTGCCCCGCCCTCCTTTTGGAAAAGCTGACCACGACTCCATTTTGTTGATCCCTGCCTACAGACAGAAACTAAAACAAGAAGCTCCCATGCTGAGGTCTGTCCAACGCTGGTCCGACCAATCTGATTCCACACTCCAAGACTGCTTCCATCACGTGGACTGGGATATGTTTCGTATTGCGTCAGACAACAACATTGACGAATACGCTGATTTGGTGTGCGAGTTCATTAGAACGTGCGTTGAAGATGTCGTTCCCATAGCAACGATTAAAACATTCCCAAACCAGAAACCGTGGATTAATGGCAGCATTCGCGTGAAACTGAAAGCGCGAATCACTGCTTTTAATCAGGGCAAGGTGACCGGAAACATGACCGAATACAAAGAGTGTAGCTATTCCCTCCGCAAGGCAATCAAACAAGCTAAGCGTCAGTATAGAGACAAAGTAGAATCTCAATTCAACGGCTCAGACACAAGAGGTATGTGGCAGGGTCTACAGTCAATCACGGATTACAAAAAGAAAACCAGCCCCGTCACGGACCAGGATGTCTTGCTCCCAGGCAGACTAAATAACTTTTTTGCCCGCTTTGAGGACAATACAGTGCCACTGACACGGCCTGCAACCAAAACATGCGGCCTCTCCTTCACTGCAGCCGAGGTGAGTAAAACATTTAAACGTGTTAACCCTCGCAAGGCTGCAGGCCCAGACGGCATCCCCAGCCGCGCCCTCAGAGCATGCGCAGACCAGCTGGCTGGTGTGTTTACGGACATATTCAATCAATCCCTATCCCAGTCTGTTGTTCCCACATGCTTCAAGAGGGCCACCATTGTTCCTGTTCCCAAGAAAGCTAAGGTAACTGAGCTAAACGACTACCGCCCCGTAGCACTCACTTCCGTCATCATGAAGTGCTTTGAGAGACTAGTCAAGGACCATATCATCTCCACCCTACCTGACACCCTAGACCCACTCCAATTTGCTTACCGCCCAAATAGGTCCACAGACGATGCAATCTCAACCACACTGCACACTGCCCTAACCCATCTGGACAAGAGGAATACCTATGTGAGAATGCTGTTCATCGACTACAGCTCGGTATTTAACACCATAGTACCCTCCAAGCTCGTCATCAAGCTCGGGACCCTGGGTCTCGACCCCGCCCTGTGCAACTGGGTACTGGACTTCCTGACGTGCCGCCCCCAGGTGGTGAGGGTAGGCAACAAATCTCCACCCCGCTGATCCTCAACACTGGGGCCCCACAAGGGTGCGTTCTGAGCCCTCTCCTGTACTCCCTGTTCACCCACGACTGCGTGGCCACGCACACCTCCCACTCGATCATCAAGTTTGCGGACGACAAAACAGTGGTAGGCTTGATTACCAACAACGACGAGACGGCCTACAGGGAGGAGGTGAGGGCCCTCGGAGTGTGGTGTCAGGAAAATAACCTCACACTCAACGTCAACAAAACTAAGGAGATGATTGTGGACTTCAGGAAACAGCAGAGGGAACACCCCCCTATCCACATCGATGGGACAGTAGTGGATAGGGTAGCAAGTTTTAAGTTCCTCGGCATACACATCACAGACAAACTGAATTGGTCCACCCACACAGACAGCATCGTGAAGAAGGCGCAGCAGCGCCTCTTCAACCTCAGGAGGCTGAAGAAATTCGGCTTGTCACCAAAAGCACTCACAAACTTCTACAGATGCACAATCGAGAGCATCCTGGCGGGCTGCATCACCGCCTGGTACGGCAACTGCTCCGCCCATAACCATAAGGCTCTCCAGTGGGTAGTGAGGTCTGCACAACGCATCACCGGGGGCAAACTACCTGCCCTCCAGGACACCTACACCACCCGATTTTACAGGAAGGCCATAAAGATCATCAAGGACAACAACCACCCGAGCCACTGCCTGTTCACCCCGTTATCATCCAGAAGGCGAGGTCAGTACAGGTGCATCAAAGCTGAGACCGAGAGACTGAAAAACAGCTTCTATCTCAAGGCCATCAGACTGTTAAACAGCCACCACTAACATTGAGTGGCTGCTGCCAACACACTGACTCAACTCCAGCCACTTTAATAATGGGAATTGATGGGAAATTATGTAAAATATATCACTAGCCACTTTAAACAATGCTACCTAATATAATGTTTACATACCCTACATTATTCATCTCATACGTATACGTATATACTGTACTCTATATCATCTACTGCATCTTTATGTAATACATGTATCACTAGCCACTTTAACTATGCCACTTTGTTTACATACTCATCCCATATGTATATACTGTACTCGATACCATCTACTGTATCTTGCCTAAGCCGCTCTGTACCATCACTCATTCATATATCTTTATGTACATATTCTTTATCCCCCTACACTTGTGTGTATAAGACAGTAGTTTTGAAATTGTTAGTTAGATTACTTGTTGGTTATTACTGCATTGTCGGAACTAGAAGCACAAGCATTTCGCTACACTCGCATTAACATCTGCTAACCATGTGTACAAATAAAATTTGATTTGATTTAACTTGAAATGTAATTGGTGGAGATCCATATAGATTACAAAATAGTTGGGAAGAGATTTTCAATGGCGCATGGTTTATGAATTGACACGGAATTTTCCGTTCCTATTGTAGTCGCTGAAAGGAAAAATATTACCACTGTCTCTTGCACATGTCATTTTCCTTTCATAATGCATCCTTATCTACAAATGTATTATTATGATTAGATATTCTCACAGCGCACATTTGTAAATCCCGAACTCTAAAAGTAATTAGAAAGGTAGATACAAATTATTTGTGACATTGTGGTTACAATAAAGAATGTAAACAAGATGCTGTTTTTTAGTTACAGTGGTGATGGACAGCTGGAGGCATTTTGAAAACAGGTTTTCACAAGTGTACTGTAGTACTGTAGCAGGTGTAGCCCATTATGCAAACAATGTTTCCTATTAGCAGGACAACAGACTCTTCATAGCCCGGCTACTGTAGGTGTGAATATCCCCAAATTTGCAATGTATAGAAACACCATTGTATTGATCAAATTAATTAAGCTATATTTAAAATATATTAAAAACATTTTAAGTGTAGCTTAAAATGTCCGTCGGACTGTCAGATGGTGAAGCATGATTCATCACTCCAGAGAATGCATTTCTACTGCTCCAGAGTCCAATGGTGGCGAGCTTGACACCACTCCAGCCGACTCTTGCCATTGCACATGGTGATCTTAGGCTTGTGTGTGGCTACTCGGACATGGAAATTAATTTCATGAAGCGCCCGACTAACAGTTCTTGTGCTGACGTTGCTTCCAGAAGAGGTTTGGAACTCGGTAGAGTGTTGCAACTGAGGACAGACGTGCTTCAGTACACTGCAGTCCCGTTCTGTGAGCTTGTGTGACCTACCACTTTGTGGCTGAGCTGTTGTTGCTCCTAGATGTTTCCACTTCACAATAACAGCACTTAGATCGACAGGGGCAGCTCTAGCAGGGCAGAAATTTGACGAACTGACTTGTTAGAAAGGTGGCATCCTATGACAGTGCCAAGTTGAAAGTCACTAAGCTCTTCAGTAAGGCCATTCTAGTGCCAATGTTTGTCTATGGAGATTGCATGGCTGTGTGCTCGATTTTATAAACCTGTCAGCAAAGGGTGTGGCTGAAGTAGCCGAATCCACAAATTTGAAGGGGTGTCCACATACCTTTGTGTATATATAGTGTACCTTGAGGTGTACGCCGTATTCTTGTTTGCGCTCAGATTTGAGATACTTGCTGTGAAGGTGCATGCAGTTTCAGAACAGATTGTCCATCGGTCTTAACCCACCACAACAGTGCTATCCCTATAGAGCAGAGGTTACCAAACTTTTTATAGTCACGTAAACCTTCAAACATTCAAACTCCAGCTGCGTACCCTCTCTAGCACCAGGGTCAGCACACCAAAATGGCGCCGGAAGAAATGGCAGCAGTTTAACGGGCGCCCAACCAATTGTGCTATTATGTGTTTTTTTCTGCATTATTTGTAACTTATTTTGTACATAATGTTTCTGCAACTGTATCTTAACGGCAAAAAAGACTACTATGTTTCATGGAATCATGGCTGAATGACGAGATGGGCCGGCAAGATAGAATCGGCATGTTAGAACAGCACACTCCGGTAAGACTGGGGGGACGGGGGGGTCTGTGCATATTTGCAAACAACAGCTGAGGAAGTCTCTAGATTTTGCTCGCCTGAAGTAGAGTATATTGTGATAAATTGCAGGCCACACTACTTGCCTAGAGAGTTTTCAGCTATACTTTTCGTGGCTGTTTATTTACCACCACAAACAGATGCTGGCACTAAGACCGCACTCAGTCAGCTGTATAAGGAAATAAGCAAACAGGAAACCACTCACCCAGTGGCGCTCTCCTAGTGGCCAGTGACTTTAATGCAGAGAAGTTTAAATCAGTTCTACCAAATTTCTATCAACATGTTAAATGTGCAACCAGAGGGAAAAAAATTCTAGATCACCTGTACTCCACACACAGAGACGAGTACAAAGCTCTCCCTTGCCCTCCATTTTGTAAATCCGACCACAACTCTATTCTCTGGATTCCTGCTTACAAGCAAAAATTAAAGCAGGAAGCACCAGTGACTCGGTCTATAAGAAAGTGGTCAGATGAAGCAGATGCTAAACTACAGGACTATTTTGCTATCACAGACTGGAACATGTTCCGGGATTCTTCCAATGACATTGAGGAGTAGACCACATCAGTCACTGGCTTTATCAATAAGTGCATTGAGGACGCTGTTCCCACAGTGACTGTATGTACATACCCCAAACAGAAGCCATGGAAAACAGGCAACATTCACACTGAGCTAAAGGGCAGAGCTGCCGCTTTCAAGGTGCAAGACTCTAACTTGGAAGCTTACAAGAAATCCTGCAATGCCCTGCGACGAACCATCAAACAGGCAAAGTGTCAATACAGGGCTAAGATTGAATCATACTACACCGGCTCTGACGCTCGTCTTATGTGGCAGGGCTTGCAAACTATTACAGACTACAAAGGGAAGCACAGCCGCGAGCTGCCCAGTGACACGAGCCTACCAGATGAGCTATGCTCGCTTAGAGGCAAGCAACACTGAAGCATGCATGAGAGCATCAGCTGTTCCGGACGACTGTGTGATCACGCTCTCCGTAGCCGACGTGAGTAAGACCTTTAAACAGGTCAACATACACAAGGCTGTGGGGCCAGAGGGATTACCAGGACGTATACTCTGGGAATGTGCTAACCAAGGTGTCTTCACTGACATTTTCAACATGTCCCTGACTGAGTCTGTCATACCAACATGTTTCAAGCAGACCACCATAGTCCCTGTGCCCAAGAACACAAAGGCAACCTGATAAATGACTACAGACTCGTAGCACTCACATCTGTAGCCATGTAGTGCTTTGAGAGGCTGGTAATGGCTTACATCATTACCATTATCCCAGAAATCCTAGAACCACTCCAATTTGCATACCGCCCAAACAGATCCACAGATGACGCAATCTCTATTGCACTGCACACTGCCCTTTCCCACCTGGACAAATGGAACACTTATGTGAGAATGCTATTCATTGACTACAGCTCAGCGTTCAACACCATAGTACCCTCAAAGCTCATCACTAAGCTAAGGATCCTGGAACTAAAACACCTTTTGTTTTTATTTCTGTACTTACCTATTGTTCACCTAATACCGTTTTTGCACTATTGGTTAGAGCCTGTATGTAAGCATTTCACTGTAAAGTGAACCTGTTGTATTCGGCGCACGTGACAATTCAACTTTGATTTGATTTGACAATTATAATTTTTTTGCCATCATTGTAAGCCTGTCACACACACACTATACAATACATTTATTAAACATAAGAATGAGTGTGAGTTTTTGTCACAACCCGGCTCATGGGAAGTGACAACGAGCTCTTGTAGGACCGGAGCACAAATAATATAATAATAATCAATATTTTGCTCTTTATTTAAACATCTTACATATAAAACCTTATTTAAATTTTTCAATGAACAAATAACTCACCACATGTTAATGAGAAGGGTGTGCTTGAAAGGATGCACATAACTCTGCAATGTTGGGTTGAATTGGAGAGAGTCTCAGTCTTAAATAATTTTCCACACAGTCTGTGCCTGTATTTAGTATTCATGCTAGTGAGGGTAAACAATCAACTCTCACATAGGTACGTGGATGCAAAAGGCATCAGTGTCTTAACAGCGCGATTTGCCAAGGCAGGATACTCCAGAAATCTGGCAGTGGCTTCTGATTAAATTCAATTTTCACAGAACCGCTTGTTGCAATTTCGATGAGGCTCTCTTGTTCAGATATCGGTAAGTGGACTGGAGGCAGGGCATGAAGCATAGCCTCAGCTTGTAAATCAGCTAGAAAGATGTGTCGGCATCGAGTAATTGTCTCTGGCCCCCTCCCAGTTAGTTTTCTGTCCCTCCCAATATATATAATTTGTCAATAATTGGCCCTCTTTCTGGCACTCACCCACAAACAGGACCAAGCCTGGCCTGCTGAGGAGTGACAGACTCCATCCTAGCTGGATGGGTGCTCTCATCTTATCTATGAACATAGACAGGGCTCTAACTCCTCTAGCTCCACAATGAGATAGCCAGCCTGCCAGCTTAGTGGAGTCTGCCACTAGCACAGTCAGTGTAGTCAGCTCAACTATCCCCATTGAGACTGTGTCTGTGCCTCGATCTAGGTTGGGCAAAAGTGAACATGGCGGTGTTCACCTGAGCAATCTCACTGGAATAAAGACCTCCTCCATTCCTGTCATTCTTGAAAGGATTGTGATATCTCACATCTCAAAATAGGGCTACTTAACGTTAGATCCCTTACTTCCAAGACAGTTATAGTCATTGAACTAATCTCTGATCATAATCTTGATGTGATAGGCATGACTGAAACATAGCTTAAGCCTAATGAATTTACTGTGTTAAATGAGGCCTCACCTCCTGTTTACACTAGTGAACATATCCCCCGGGCATCCTGCAAAGGTGGAGGTGTTGCTAACGTTTACGATACCAAATTTCAATTTACAAAAAAAAAGTTGTATTTTGAGCTTCGGGTCATGAAATCGATGCAGCCTACTCAATCACTTTTTATAGCTACTGTTTACAGGCCTCCTGGGCCGTATACACGGATCCTCACTGAGTTCCCTGAATTCCTATCGGACCTTGTAGACATGGCTGATAATATTCCCATTTTTGGTGACTTTAATATTCACATGGAAAAGTCCACAGACCCACTCCAAAAAGCGTGCAGAGTCATCATCGACTCAATGGGTTTTGTCCAACATGCCTCCGGACCTACTCACTGCAACAGTCATACTCCGGACCTAGTTTTGTCCCGTGGAATACATTTTGTGGATCTAAATGTTTTTCCTCATAATCCTGAACAATCGGACCACCATTTTATTACGTTTGGAATCGCAACAAATAAACTGCTCAGACCCCAACAGAGGATCATCAAAAGCCGTGCCGTGCCATAAATTCTCAGACAACCCAAAGATTCCTGATGCCCTTCCAGACTCCCTCCACCTACCCAAGGATGTCAGAGTACAACAATCGGTTAACCACCTAACTGAGGAACATTTAACCTTGCGTAAGACTCTAGATGCAGTCGCACCCCTAAAAGCAAAACACTTTTGTCTTAAGAAACTAGCTCCCTGGTATACAGAAAATAGCCCAGCCCTGAAGCAAGCTTCCAGAAAATTGGAACTGAAATGGTGCTACACCAAACTGAAGTAATCCGATTAGCTTGTAAAGACAGTACCGTGCAGTATCGAAGAGCCCACACTGCTGCTCGATTATCATATTTTTCCAACTTAATAGAATAAGAACTATCCTTATTTTATTTTTGATACTGTAGCAAAGCTAACTTAAAAGCATCATTCTCCAAGAGAGGATGGCTTTCACTTCAGCAGTGATAAATTCATGAACTTATTTGACAAAAAGGATCATGATTATTAGAAATAATATTACGGACTCCTCTTTAAATCAGCTCTGCACAACACTGCCAAAACTTAGGATAAAGGGAGAGACACGTTTTTGAATACCATATCTTTTAACACATTTATGAAAATAGTCATGGCCTCTAAATCTTCAAGCTGCATACTGGACCCTATTCCAGCTAAACTACTGAAAGACCTGCTTCCTGTGCTTGGCCCTCCTATGTTGAACATAATAAATAGATCCCTATCCACCGGATTTGTACCAAACTCACTAAAAGTGGTAGTAATAAAGCCTCTCTTGAAAAAGCCAAACCTTGACCTAGAGAATATAAAAAAACTAATCGGCCTATATCAAATCTCCCATTCCTCTCAAACATTCTAGAAAAAGCTGTTGCGCAGAAACTTACTGCCTTCCTGAAGACTAACAATGTATATGAAACGCTTAATTTGGGTTGTAGACCCCACTCGTGAAGGTGGTAAATGACCTTTTAATGGCGTCAGACCAAGGCATTGCATCTGTCCTCGTGCTCCTAGACCTTAGTGCTGCTTTTGATACCATCGATCCCCACATTCTTTTGGAGAGATTGGAAACACAAATTGGTGTAAAAGGACAAGTTCTGGCCTGGTTTAGATCTTATCTGTCAGAAAGAAATCAGTTTGTCTCTGTGGATGGTCTGACAAATCAACTGTAAATTTCGGTGTTCCTTAATAAGGTTCCATTGTAGGACCTCTATTGTTTTCACTATGTATTTTACCTCTTGGGGATGTCATTTGGAAACATAATGTTAACTTTCACTGCTATGCGGACAATACAGAGCTGTACATTTCGATGAAACATGGTGAAACACCAATATTGCCCTCCCTGGAAGCCTGTGTTTCAGACATAAGGAAGTGGATGGCGGAAAATGATTTCCTTTTAAACTCGGACAAAACAGAGATGCTAGTTCTAGGTCCCGAGAAACAAAGAAATCTTCTGTTTGAACTGGCCATTAATCTTGACAGTTGTACAGTCATCTCAAATAAAACTGTGAAGGACCTCGGCGTTACTCTGGACCCTGATCTCTCTTTCGACGAACATATCAAGACTGTTTCAAGGACAGCTTTTTCCCATCTACCTAACATTGCAAAAATCAGAAACTTTCTGTCCAACAATGATGCAGAAAAATGTATCCATGCTTTTGTCACTTCTAGATTAGACTACTGCAATGCTCTACTTTCTGGCTACTCAGATAAAGCACTAAATAATTTCAGTTAGTGCTAAACACGGCTGTTATAATCCTGACTAGAACCCCAAAAATGTGATCATATTACTCCAGTGCTAGCCTCTCTACATTGGCTTCATGTTAAGACTAGGGCACGTTTTACTGCTAACCTACAAAGCATAACATGGGCTTGCTCCTATCCATCTTTCCGATTTGGTCCTGCCGTACATACCTACACGTACGCTACGGTCACAAGATGCAGGCCTCCTTATTGTCCCTAGAATTTCTAAGCAAACAGCTGGAGGCAGGGCTTTCTCTTATACAGCTCAATGTCTATAGAATGGTCTGCCTATCCATGTGAGAGACGCAGACTCGGTCTCGACATTTGTCTTTATTGAAGTTTCATCTCTTCAGTAGGTCCTATGATTAAGAGTACAGTCGTGGTCAAAAGTTTTGAGAATGACACAAATATTAATTTCCACAAAGTTTGCTGCTTTAGATGTTACTATGTAATACTGAATTATAATTACAAGCATTTCATAAGTGTCAAAGGCTTTTATTGACAATTACATGTAGTTGATGCAAAGAGCCAATATTTGCAGTGTTGACCCTTCTTTTTAAAGACCTCTGCAATCTGCCTTGGCATGCTGTCAATTAACCTCAATAGGGTAGGGGGCACTATTTTCACCTCCGGATGAAAACATGCCCAAAGTAAACTGCCTGCTGCTCAGGCCCAGAGACTAGGATATGCATATAATTAGTAGATTTGGATAGAAAACACTCACGTTTCTAAAACTGTTAAAATAATGTCTGTGAGTATAACAGAACTGAAATGGCAGGCGAAAATCCATCCAGGAAGTGGTATTGTTTTATGTTTGTAGTTTTCCATTGACTGCCTATACAGATTCCATTGATTTAGGACTCAAATTTCACTCCCAATGGCTTCCAATAGATGTCAACAGTCTTAAGAAATGGTTTCAGGCTTGTATTCTGAAAAATGAGGGAGTAGGACCACTCTGAATGAGTGGACACTGCAGTGTCCCAGAGGTCTTTCATGCGAGCGACCGAGAGCGCGCCTTTCTTGTTTTCCTTTTATATTGACAAAGCTTTTGTCCAGTTGAAATATTATTGATTATGACAAAAAAAACAACCTGAGGATTGATTATATACATCGTTTGACATGTTTCTATGAACTTTACTGACACTTTTCGTCTGCCTGTTGTAACTGTCTTTGAGCCTGTGGATTACTGAACAAAACTCGAACAAAGCTGAGGTTTTTGGATATATAGAGGGACTTTATTGAACAAAACAAACATTTATTGAGTAAATGGGAGACTTGTGAGTGCAACAATATGAAGATCATCAAAGGGAAGTGATTAATTATACCGCTATTTCTGACTTGTGTAACTCCTCTACTTGGCTGGTAACTGTTTATAATGATTTGTCTGCTGGGCGCTGTTCTCAGATAATCGCATGGTATGCATTCGCCGTAAAGCCTTTTTGAAATCTGACACCGTGGTTGGATTAACAAGAAGTTCATCTTTAAACCTATCTATAACACTTGTATGTTTTTTATAAATTTTTATCATGAGTATTTCTGTTTTGAATTTGGCGCTCTGCAAATTCACTGGATGTTGGCCAGGTGGGACGCTACCGTCTCACACCCCCTAGAGAGGTTAACTTCTGGGCCACATCCTGACTGATGGCAGCCCATTCTTGCATAATCAATGCTTGGAGTTTGTTAGAAATTGTGGGTTTTTGTTTGTCCACCCGCCTCTTGAGGATTGACCACAAATTCTCAATGGGATAAAGGTCTGGGTAGTTTCCTGGCCATGGACCCAAAATATCAATGTTTTGTTAGCACTTTTGCTTATGGCAAGGTACTCTATCATGCTGGAAATGGCATTGTTCATCAGCAAACTGGTCTTGTATGGTTGGAAGAAGTTGCTCTCGGAGGATGTGTTGGTACCATTCTTTATTCATGGCTGTGTTCTTAGCAAAATAGTGAGTGTGCCCACTCCTTTGACTGAAAAGCAACCCCACACATGGTCTCAGGATGCTTTACTGTTGGCATGACACAGGACTGATGGTAGCGCTCACCTTGTCTTCTCCGGACAATCTTTTTTCCGAATGCCCCAAAAAATTGAAAGGGGATTCATCAGAGAAAATGACTTTACCTCAGTCCTCAGCAGTCCAATCCCTGTACCTTTTGCAGAATATCAGTCTGTCCCTGATGTTTTTCCTGTAGAGAAGTGGCTTCTTTTCTGCCCTTCTTGACACCAGGCCATCCTCCAAAAGACTTTGCCTCACTGTGCATGCAGATGCACTCACACATGCCTGCTGCCATTCCTGAGCAAGCTCTGTACTGTGGTGCCCTGATCCCGCAGCTGAATCAACTTTAGGAGATAGTCCTGGCACTTGCTGGACTTTCTTGGGCGCCATGAAGCCTTCTTCACAACAATTGAACCGCTCTCCTTAAAGTTCTTGATGATCCTATATTGATTTAGGTGCAATCTTACTGGCAGCAATATCCTTGCCTGTGAAGCCCTTTTGTGTGCAAAGCAATGATGACAGCATGTGTTTCCTTGCAGGTAACCATGGTTGACAGAGGAAGAACAATGATTCCAAGCACCACCCTCCTTTTGAAGTTTCCAGTCTATTATTCGAACTCAATCAGCATAACAGAGTGATCTCCAGCCTTGTCCTCGTCAACACTCACACCTGTGTTAACGAGAGAATCACTGACATGATATCAGCTGGTCCTTTTTTGGCAGGGCTGAAATGCAGTGGAAATGTTTTGTTGGGATTCAGTTCATTTGCATGGCAAAGAGGAACTTTGCAATTAATTGCAATTAATCTGGTCACTCTTCGTAACATTCTGGAGTATATTTAAATTGTCATCATACAAACTGAGGCAGCAGACTTTGTGAAATTAATATTTGGCCACTACTGTAGTCTGGCCCAGGGGTGTGAAGGTGAACGGAAAGGCACTGGATCAACGAACTAGCCTTGCTGTCTCTGCCTGGCCGGTTCCCCTCTCTCCTCTGGGATTCTCTGTCTCTAACCCTATTACGGGGGCTGAGTCACTGGCTTACTGGTGTTCTTCCATGCCGTCCCTAGGAGGGGTGTGTCACTTGAGTGAGTTGAGTCACTGACGTGATCTTCTTGTCCGGGTTGGCGCCCCCCTCTGGTTTGTGTCGTGAGGGAGATCTTTGTGGTCTATGCTGTCTCAGGATAGTAAGTTGGTGGTTGAATATATCCCTCTAGTGGTGTGGGGTTATATCCTGCCTGGGTGGCCCTGCCTGGAGGCCACAGTGTCTCCTGACCCCTCCTGTCTGCAATAGTTTGTGTCGGGGGTTAGGGTCTGGAGTATTTCTCCTGTCTTATCCGGTGTCCTGCGTGAATTTAAGTATGCGCCCTCTAAATCTCTCTCTTTCTTCCTCTTTCTCTTCTCTCTGAGGACCTAAGCCCTAGGACCATGCCTCAGGACTACCTGTCCTGTTGACGACTTGCTGTCCCTAGTCCACCTGGTCATTTTGCTGCTCGTTTCAACTGTTCTGCCTGTGGCTATGGAACCCTGACCTGTTCACCGGACATGCTACCTTGTCTCGGACCTGCTGTTTTCTACCCTCTCTCTCTAACACACCTGCTGTCTCGAACTCTGAATGATTGGCTATGAAAAGCCAACTAACATTTACTCCTGAGGTGCTGACCTGTTGCACCCTCTACAACAACTGCGATTATTATTATTTTACCCTGCTGGTCTATGAACATTTGAACATCTTGGCCATGTACTGTTATAATCTCCACCCGGCACAGCCAGAAGAGGACTTGCCACCCCTCAGAGCCTGGTTCCTCTCTAGGTTCCTGCCTTTCTTTGGAGTTTTTCCTAGCCACCGTGCTTCTACATCTGCATTGCTTGATGTTTGGGGTTTTAGGCTGGGTTTCTGTATAGCACTTTTTGACATCAGCTGACGTAAAAAGGGCTTTATAAATACATTTAGTTGATTGTGTCATGCACACAAAGACCTATTTGTTGTCCTTGTTAACCTCTCTGGGATTGTTCTGGACGCTAGCGTCCCACCTCGCCAACAGCCAGTGAAATTGCAGGGGGCCAAATTAAAAAACAACAGAAATCATGATTAAAATTCCTCAACCATACAAGTATTTTACACTGTTTTAAAGATATACTTCTCGTTAATCCAACCACAGTGTCCAATTTCAAAAAAGGCTTTTCGGCGAAAGCAGAACAAACATATCATTATGTTAGGTCAGCAACTAGTCACAGAAAGCATTCAGCCATTTTGCAACCAAAGAGGTGTCACAAAAAAGCAGAAATATAGATAAAATGAATGACTGATCTTTGACAATCTTCATCAGATGACACTCCCTGAACTCACAATCAAGTTCATATCCAAAAACGTCAGTTTACATTGCCGCCATGTTCAGAAATGCCTCCAAAAAATCCAGAGAAATTTCAGAGAGCCACATCAAATAACATAAATACTCATCATAGACATTGATGAAAGATACATGTTTTACATAGAATTAAAGATAAACTTGGTCTTAATGCAACCGCTGTGTCAGATTTCAAAAAAGCTTTACGGCAAAAGCACAATATTCAATAATCTGAGAACAGCGTTCAGCCACAAAAGCAAGCCATACAGTTACCCGCCAAGTTGTGGAGTCAACAAAAGTCATAAATAGCATTATAAATATTCACTTACCTTTGCTGATCTTCGTCGGAATGCACTCCCAGGACGCCCACAAGAAGTGTTTGTTTTGTTCGATTACGTCCAAATACCTCCATTTGTTCGCGCTTTTAGTTCACTATTCCAAAGGCACAATCGTGAGCGCAAAATCCAGACGAAAAGTAAAAATAGTTCCATTACAGTTTGTAGAAACATGTCAAACGATGTTTACAATCAATCCTTAGGGTCTTTTTATAATACATCTTCAATAATATTCCACACGGACAATAGCGTATTCATTACAGAGGAAAAAGAAGGCACGGCGCGTCCGCGTGACCGCGCTGTAAACAACTGATTGGCCTCAGCCTAGTCCACTTGTTGAAACAGCTCTTATTCGACCACCTTCCACAATAGAAGCCTCAAACAACTTTCTAAAGACTGTTGACATCTGCTGGAAGCCTTGGGGAGTGCAATCTGGCCCCATAGACACAGCATATTGGATAAGCAATCACTTGAAACAACAAACCTCAGATTTCGCACTTCCATATTAGTTCTGTTATACTCACAGACATCATTCAAACAGTTGTAGAAACTTCAGAATGTTTTCTATCCAATACTACTAAATACAGTGCCTTGCAAAAGTAGTGCAGGTGCATTTATACGGAGACTTGATTACACACAGGTGGATTGTATTTATCATCATTAGTCATTTAGGTCAACATTGGATCATTCAGAGATCCTCACTGAACTTCTGGAGAGAGTTTGCTGCACTGAAAGTAAAGGGGCTGAATAATTTTGCACGCCCAATTTTTCAGTTTTTGTTTGTTAAAAATGTTTGAAATATCCAATAAATGTCGTTCCACTTCATGATTGTGTCCCACTTGTTGTTGATTCTTCACAAAAAAAAACAGTTTTATATCTTTATGTTTGAAGCCTGAAATGTGGCAAACGGTCGCAAAGTTCAAGGGGGCCGAATACTTTCGCAAGGCACTGTATATTTATATATATTTTATATACAGTATATAAAAGCACTCATTGTGCAGTGGAGCTTTTTATATATACATGTATAATTGTATTTTGTTCAGTGTAGGCCTCTACTTGATTGCATGTTCTACAGGCTACCTAAATGTTTCCTTTACATTCAGTGGGAATGACTAACACGACTGCTATACAGTTGTTAGTGAATGTTGTACTAAAATGTCACAATGACAATGTTACAATGAATATCGCACTAAAGTACAAGTTCAAATGTTACAATAAAGTTACAATATTAATGTTTCAATATATGTTGCATAAAATGTTACAATGTTGAAATACGTTGATGTTTTTTTTTTGTCTTTGCTCTCAGTATAAGTTTTTGATGTGTAAAATAGTCACATTCTAGAGGCAACGCTGGGGACTGCCAGTGACAGAATTTTAAATGTGTAATTAACTGGGTTGAGCTATATAAGAACTTTGATAACTGCATAGGAGAAATATGTTAATTTAGTATACGTAACATTATCCCACCAGTCACAAATTTGACCGAACATAAAACACACTTTTTCACCTACTTTCCCATTAATATTTCGAAAAATAATGATTGATTACTTCAAAGTGTTACTAATGACACTGGATTTTGATATTTTCATGTCTGGGAAAAATTCTGGATTAAATGGGTTAAGTTTCTTAACTAAAACATTTTTGGGTAATCGGTATCCTAAAAATGTTTGAGTAGGCAGAACTTATCTGGTATTACATTGGACACACTTTATTAGTCATTTAGGTCAACATTGGATCATTCAGAGATCCTCACTGAACTTCTGGAGAGAGTTTGCAGCACTGAAAGTAAAGGGGTTGAATAATTTTGCACGCCCAATTTTTCCAATAAATGTCGTTCCACTTCATGATTGTGTCCCACTTGTTGTTGATTCTTCACAAAAAAATGCAGTTTTATATCTTTATGTTTGAAGCCTGAAATGTGGAAAAAGGTCGCAAAGTTCAAGGGGGCCGAATACTTTCGCAAGGCACTGTATATAACAGGTTAGTGCAAAAAGTCCGGGTTGCTATTTGGTTAAATATTTAACTAACTATTTAACAATCTTATGGCTTGGGGGTAAAAACTGTTCAGGGTCCTGTTGGTTCCGGACTTGGTGCATTGGTAGTGCTTGCCATGCAGAAGCAGAGACAAAAGTCTATGACTTGGGTGGCTGGAGTCTGACAATTTTTAGGGCCTTCCTTTGACACCGCCTGGTATAGAGGTCCTGGATGGCAGGGATTCCAAGCAGTTGACATACTAAACAGTGATGAAGCCGGTCAAGATGCTCTCAATGGTGCAGATGTAGAACCTTTTGAGGATCTTCTTCTTATAACTGTAAAATACGTTTGTGTGTTTTGTGTTAGAGAACATTTGCATATTTTCTAAAGGTCTCTCTTGATCAAAATGTCTGCCCCACTGCTATGTACTTCACACTCATTAGGAAGTCGACTTTAATCTTTCATAATTCATCTTGTCCTTCTATGACAAACTGAACGTGTTTTTAATTTGAAATCCATTAATTATTTTAGATTACTTTGATGAAGTTGGCTATAAATCGACGTTTCAGACAATCATTAGGCCAGGGCAATTTAAGTGTAGGAAAGGATGATACGGCGTCTGTGCCACCAGTAAATACAGGTAGTAGTGTTAATCCCCCTGCATCCGGACAATTTTCTCATGGCTTCTGGAAATAAATGCTTTCGGCGTACTCAACCGATGTCGCTCATTCAGCCGATATAAACCTTTTTCTTTCCCCACTAAGCAACAAGTCAGAGTCAGAACCCGAGCCTTCTTAGGTCTCTCCTCCACCCGTTACGGGGTCTGAGCCGCCGAAACCTCCCACCATTAGCTCTGACAAATTGAAAACCACAGTCATTGGCGACACGTTGAAACCCCAAAATAGCCTACCTTGGAAGCCTGTGTTTCAGACATAAGGGAGTGGATGGCGGCAAATGTTAAACTTTTAAACTCGGACAAAACAGAGATGCTAGTTCTAGGTCCCAAGAAACAGAGGTCTGCTGTTTGATCTAATAATTCATTTTGACAGTTGTCGTCTCAAATAAAACTGTGAAGGACCTCGGCGTTACTCTGGACCCTGATCTCTCTTTTGAGATCAAGGATAATATTGAAGAATATTTCAAGGGCAGCTTATTTCCATCGTCGTAACATTGCAAAAATCAGAAACGTTTGGTCCTAAATTGATGCAGAAAAGCTCATCCATGCTACCCAGATAAAGCACTAAAAAAACTTCAGTTAGTGCTAAATATGGCTGGTAGAATCTTGACTAGAACCAAAAAATAGGATCATATTACGAGAGTGCTAGCCACTCTACACTGACTTCCTGTTAAGGCTAGGGCTGATTTCAAGATTTTACTGCAAACCTGTAAAGTATTATATGGATTTGCTCCTACCTATCTCTCCGATTTGTTCCTGCCGTACTTACACTATATATACAAAAGTATGTGGACACCCCTTCAAATTACTGTATTCGACTATTTCAGCCACACCCGTTGCTACCAGGTGTAAAAAATTGTGCCCAGAGCCATGCAATCTCGATAGACAAACATTGGCAGTAGAATGGCCTTACTGGCCTTACTGAAGAGCTCATTTAACATGGCAGTCATAGGATGCCACCTATCCAACAAGACAGTTCGTCAAATTTCTGCCCTGCTAGAGCTGCCCCGGTCAACTGTAAGTGCTGTTAATGTGAAATGGAAACGTCTAGGAGGAGCGAAAGCTCAGCTGCGAAGTGGTAGGCCACACAAGCTCACAGAACAGAACCGCCGAGTGCTGAAGCATGTAGGTCATAATAATCATCTGTCCTCAGGTGCAACACTCACTAGCGAATTCCAAATTGCCTTTGGAAGCAAGATCAGCACAAGAAATGTTCTTTGGGAGCATCATGAAATGGATTTCCATGGCCGAGCAGCCACACAAGCCTAAGATGACAATGTGCAATGCAAAACGTTGGCTGGAGTGGTGTAAAGCCCACCTCCATTGGACTCTGGATCAGTGAGTGGAGTGTCTCTGGAGTGATGAATCGCTCTTCACCATCTAGCAGTCCGATGGACGAAGCTGGGTTTGGCCGATGGCAGGAGAACGCTACCTGCCCAAATGCATAGTGCCAACTGTAAAGTTTGTTGGAGGAGGAGTCGTTCGGGCTAGGCCCCTTAGTTCCAGCGAAGAGCATACAGTGGGCTGTCATGTGGCCTTTACTGAGAAGTGGCTTCCATCTGGCCCCTCTACCATAAAGGACTGAGTGGTGTAGTGGTGCAGGGATGGTTATCCTTCTGTGCAGGTGCAGGTGCTTCTACACCTGCATTGCTTGCTGTTTGGGGTTTTAGGCTGGGTTTCTGTACAGTACTTTGAGATATCAGTTGATGTAAAGAGGGCTATATAAATAACTGTGATTTGATCTGTAAGGTTCTCCCATCTCCACAGAAGAACTCTGGACCTCTGTCAGAGGTACCATCAGGTCACCTCCCTGACCAAGGCCCTTCTCCCCTGATTGCTCAGTTTGGCCGGGCGGCCAGCTCTAGGAAGAGTCTTGGTGGTTCCAAACTTCCAAACAGACATTTGTTGGCACCGTTCCCCAGATCTCTGTCTCGACACAATCATGTCTGGGAGCTCTATGGACAATTCCTTCAACCTCATGGCTTGGTATTTTGTGTAGATTGATGGGGGGGGGAAACTATTTAATCAATTTTATAATAAGGCTGTAACGTAACAAAATGTGGAAGAAGTCAAAGGGTCTCAATACTTTCCGAATGCACTGTAGTGTACATGTGGATGTACAACACACACTTGAGGTAGACACTGCACATAACCACAGATCCAGGTCAGATTACACAACTCCAAATCCTAACCTTCATCATTAGGGACTATTAGTAGAACCCAAAAATCTGATCCTGGGTCAGTCTTTAGACCGCACTTAATTTATATATAGCCATAAAGAGTTATTTTAAAGATATATTCACTTATACACTCACTTGGTGTAGGCTACAGTACTGAAAACTATTGAATATAACAACTATCGAATACAACAATCTGTCACTATTGAATGCAACAATCAAATCAATTTAGTGAAGGCACTTTGAGAAATATGCAAATAAGGTAGAATACATTCTCAAGTTGAATTGTACGTTCACTCAACCTAAAAGTTGTGTGAACATACAACTGAACTTGAGAATGCACTCTGTTGGTTCAGCTGTATGCCCAAATGTTGAGCAAACTCACAATCCTATTGCAACTGGATTCATTACAATTTTAAGTTCAATCAACTTCAATGCTATTTTGTTGAGCAACTCATAGTTCTATTGCAGCTGGTTGCCTTACAATTGTACATTGATCAACATCTTTTTCCATTTTTTTACAGTGTAGACAGCTGTTGTAATATATTCTGAATGAAATGGACATCAATGTGACAAATAACTGACTTTTCATAGCTCTAATCATTAATAAATGGTCAAACCACTGCAGGGTAATGATGCTTCAATAGAACCCATGTTAAAAAGTAATGGAAGGCTAGCTGGATAGAACAATACAACCCTTCTTAAAGTTTAATCAAACCATCACTTTCGGATGACAATTGTAATCATCTCAAATTCACTTTAAATGCAGCCCATATATTGTGAAACTGTCCCACAAGCAGTATACCATCCCAACACATGACCTCATGTTGCTTCCATCAAAACAAAAAATCTCCTTGAATCTGGAATAAAACTAGACAGTGCTCTTATCACATGGTAAATGTTAATATCGAGGACAAAAATATATTCCATGAATACTTTATTTTTATGTACACATATTGGCCACATATTTGTTGTTATTTGCATTCTAAGGTACTATGTATTTTTTAGTCCCACAATTAGACCGCTTATTAAGAGTATTTTTCTTCTGTCACTTTCTCTTTATTAAACATTAACGTCTTTATTATGGCTAACAATGATGTTATGAAGGATTGTCCAGAAACACATGACTTATAATGGTTAAAGCTGCAATATGTAACTTTTTGGACGACCTGACCAAATTCAGATAGAAATGTGGGTTATAGATCTGTCATTCGCATTGAAAGCAAATCTAAGAAGTGGTAGATCTTTTTATGTGTGTGTTCTATACTTCCTGTTATTAAGTTTAGTTTTTGCATCTTTTACATTTGATTTTGTACAAACAGCTGATTATACAACATTTTGTGTTATGGAACATATATTTCACAGTGGTTTAGTTAGTACAATGATTCTCTACACAATACTTGCTTGTTTCATCACATAAAATGACATTTATAGCAACCAGGAAATGGCAGAGAGATTTCTGCATGGTGCATCTTTAAATATTAATATCATACAGTGGACATCTGCGCCTGTAGGCCTATGCATGCAAAGCCCTGATGCATTTGGTGCCCAAATCTCAGACAAATTATTGTTTTAGGAAAGTAAAAAACAATATAACAATAGGCTATAAAGTTTTGCATATGCTACACATCAAAAACACAGCAATAGTGTTTTTGTAATTTGTTATAGGCTGTATTTAAGGTCATGTAAATGTGGCTCATTTGGCCAATATCCCTTGTTTATTGATGGTGCCAGCTGCATGGGCGGACACCCTAATGGGTTACGTACCCAATACATATAGACAACTAATAAATGTAAGTCTTCCCAGTTACTTGTCCTGCGCCAAATCTCCCTAACAGAAACCCTGATATATAGTGTATACTGTACAGTGCCTTCAGAAAGTATTCACATCCCTTGACTTTTTCAAAATGTTGTTGTGTTACAAAGTCGGATAAAAATGTATTTAATTGCCATTTTTTGTCAACTATCTACATAAAATACTCTGTAATGTCAAAGTGGAAGAAAATGTCTAACATTTTAAAAACAAAACACTAATATATGTATCTTACATATGTATTAAACCTCCTGAGTCAATACATGTTAGAATCGCCTGGGCTTTTCATAAAATAGATGGCAAAGTCAAAGATACAGGTTTCCCCTATCCATCTGTAATGAAGTTTTCAATAAATGCTTATGAAAAATCCTAACCTATCTGACAATAATAAAGAAATGCATTTTGGCGTCGTAGCATGTCGATGGCATCTCTCTGTCTCACTGGGGCTAGGCCTAAGCTTCTCTTCCTTTATAAATACATTTTTTAAGCTGCAATATGTAACTTTTTGAGAGACCTGACCAAATTCAAATATAAATGTGAGCTATAGATCAGTCATTCTCATTGAAAGCAAGTCTAAGAAGTGGTAGATCTTTTATGTGTTTTATTTCTATACTTCCTGTTCTCAAATGTAGTTTTTGCGTCTTCTACATTTGGTTTTGTACACCGGCTTCAAAATGCTGAATATACAACATGGTGGGTAACGGAAAATATAATTTCACAGCGGTTTAGATAGTAAAATGATTCTCTACACAATACTTGCTTGTTTTGTCACATTACCTCAATTTAGGTGAACTATTAGAATTTTGCCAAACAGGAAATGGCAGAGCAATTTCTGCATAAAGCATTTTTGAATAAGAAAACCCTTTATTAAGGCTTAATATGTAACTAAGAAGTGATATTAAATGCCTTATTAGCTACTTATATACACTTATAAACTACAAATAAGTGCCTAATACGTATGTGTACCTTAAAATAAAAGCACGTGGTTGTGGTGACCTTTTCACCCCCCAAGCACAGAGTTACAGTATACATACTGGATTTTTTTAGTGTGTTGCATTATTGAGAACGCCATTTGCTGTTCTTGGCTTAATTTATATTATTAAAACCTGTGGCGACAAGAGACAGCTAATTTTCCCAATTAGCAGCGTGATTAAGGCAAGCAAGGGTGGTCAGGAGCAATGAAAAACCACAACCCCACCTCCCTCTCTCACCCATAACAGGTCAGATTACATACCCCTGACCAGAGGAGGGTGTATGAAAATGTGCACAGGAGCCAAAGTAAATCCCCTCCTCTTAACACATTGTCTGCAGAGCCTGCATCTTGCATGACAAGGGACTGCTCTATAGAGAGATGGAGAAAGCCTAATGTGAAAGCTAAAAAGCTTGATTTGCATGAAAATGAACAGAGCATAGCTAAAGACACAATACAATTAACCTCTACGGAATCGATGTCTTCCCCCCACGGGACCGTTGAGCTAATGTGCGCTAATGTGATTTGAATGAGGCTGTAAGTAACAAGAACATTTCCCAGGACATAGACATATCTGATATGGGCAGAACACTTGGGCAGAATTCTTGTTAATCTAACTGAACTGTACAATTTACAGTACCTATTATAGTGAAAGAATACCATGCTATTGTTTGAGGAGAGTGCTCAGTTATGAACTTGAAAATGTATTAATAAACCAATTAGGCACATTTAGGATGTCACGCCCTGGTCGAAGTATAGTATGTTTGTCTTCATTTATTTGGTCAGGCCAGGGTGTGACATGGGTTTTTGTGGTGCGTTTTTGTCTTGGGGTTTTGTGGGGTGTCTAGCATAGTCTATGGCTGCCTGAGGCGGTTCTCAATCAGAGTCAGGTGATTATCGTTGTCTCTGATTGGGAACCATATTTAGGCAGCCATATTCTTTGAATATTTTGTGGGTGATTGTTCCTGTCTCTGTGTTAGTTGTCACCAGATAGGCTGTATAGGTTTTCACATTCCGTTTGTTGTTTTTGTATTGTTCGTGTTTTTTCTTCATTGAAGATGTATCGAACTAACCGCGCTGCATTTTGGTCCGACTCTCCTTCGACGGAAGAAAACCGTAACATAGGCAGACTAAAACGTTGCACATACACTTCTGCCATCTAGTGGCCAAAATATAAATTGTGCCTAAACTGGAATAATACATTGTGGCCTTTCACTTGCATTTCAAAGATGGAGAAAAAAACGTCATGTTTTTCTTTGTAATATCTTTTACCAGATCTAATGTGTTATTCTCTGACATTAATTTCACATTTCCACAAACTTCAAAGTATTTCCTTTCAAATGGTACCAAGAATATGCATATCCTTGCTTCAGGTCCAGAGCTACAGGCAGTTAATTTTGGGTATATCATTTTAGGTGAAAATTGAAAAAAAGGGGAATTCCCTTAACCAGTCAAAACAGTTTATGTATGAACCAAAGTAAATCCTGAAATCAAATAAGAAGATTACTATCGCGTCCTTTACCCTTTTCTGGGGAATTTGGTACACTGAAATGGGTAGAAAAGTTTAGTAGAGACCCTTGCCGTCCTCCGCAGACCTTTTTAGGTGTGAAATGTTTCTCAGTCAAAACAAGTTTTGTCTTACATTTATATAGAAAATAATTCATCATAGCAACACTGCACTCAATGAAAAGTAATTATTAATAAAAATGTTTGTGATACTGACTCAAATGTGATACTGACCAGCACAAAAACATCCTGTGGCGTTCTGCATTAGCATCGAATAGCCCCCGTGATATGCTACTTTCAGGGAAGTTAGGAACAAATATACACAGACAGTTAGAAAAGCTAAGGTAAGCTTTTTCAACCAGAAATTTGCCCCCTGTAGTACTAACTCAAAAAGGTTCTGGGACACTGTATGGAGAATAAGGGCACCTCCTCCCAGCTGCCCACTGCTCTGAGGATAGGAAACACTGTCAACATCGATAAATCCACTATAATTGAGGATTTCAATAAGCATTTCTCTACGGCTGGCCATGCTTTCCACTTGGCTACCCCTACCCCGGTCAACTGCCCGGCACCCTCCACAGCACACCGCCAAAACCCCCACAATTTCTCCTTTACCCAAATCCAGATAGCTGATGTTCTGAAAGAGCTGCAAAATCTGGACCCCTACAAATCATCCGGGCTAGACAATCTGGACCCTCTCTTTCTAAAAAGATCTGCCGAAATTGTTGCAACCCCTATTACTAGCCTGTTCAACCTCCCTTTGTATCGTCTGAGATTCCCAAAGATTGGAAAGCTGCCGCGGTCATCCCCCTCTTCAAAGTGACACTCTAGATCCAAACTGCTACAGACCTATATCTATCCTACCATGTCTTTCTAAGGTCTTCGAAAGCCAAGTTAACAAACAGATTACTGACCATTTCAAATCCCACCATACCTTCTCCGCTATGCAATCTGGTTTCAGAGCTGGTCATGGGTGCACCTCAGCCACGCTCAAGGTTCTAAACGACATCATAACCGCCATCGATAAGAGACATTACTGTGCAGCCATATTCATCGACCTGGCCAAGGCTTTCAACTCTGTCAATCACAACATTCTTATTGGCAGACTCGACAGCCTTGGTTTCTCAAATGATTGCCTCGCCTGATTTACCAACTACTTCTCTGATAGAGTTCAGTGTGTCAAATCGGAGGGACTGTTGTCCGGTCCTCTGACAGTCTCTATGGGTGTGCCAGCCCTTTTAAATTACCGAGGTTAGCTAGCCAGCTATTTGTCGTCCTTAACGTAGGAGTCACTCCTAGCTAGCCAACAGCTAGCCAACATCTACTGAATAGAACTTTCGCATTCCGGTCGCATTCCGCTTCGCTCCACAGGTAGTATCACATTTTCATTTCATTTCATTACAGTCCCAACGGTGTGATTTGTTTGATCGTAGCTAGCTACATAGCTAGCTACATAGCCGTCTTTGTTTCAAAGATAATTGTGTAGTCTAGAGCGATTTTCTAGGTTAGCTAGCCAGCTATTGTCGTTCTTTTAACGCAACGTAACGTAATCAACACTGCTAGCTAGCCAGCTAGCCCCCGAATAGCAGCATTGTAGAAACTTTACACTCAACTGAACGACTTGATTAGTGTAGTGTCAACAACGCAGCCACTGCCAGCTAGAATACAACGTCAACAACGCAGCCACTGCCAGCTAGCCTACCTCAGCAGTACTGTATCATTTGAATCATTTTAGTCAATTAGATTCTTGCTACGTAAGCTTAACTTTCTGAACATTCGAGACGTGTAGTCCACTTGTCATTCCAATCTCCTTTGCATTAGCGTAGCCTCTTCTCTAGCCTGTCAACTATGTGTCTGTCTATCCCTGTTCTCTCCTCTCTGCACAGACCATACAAACGCTCCACACCGCGTGGCCGCGGCCACCCTAATCTGGTGGTCCCAGCGCGCACGACCCACGTGGAGTTCCAGGTCTCCGGTAGCCTCTGGAACTGCCGATCTGCGGCCAACAAGGCAGAGTTCATCTCAGCCTATGCCTCCCTCCAGTCCCTCGACTTCTTGGCACTGACGGAAACATGGATCACCACAGACAACACCGCTACTCCTACTGCTCTCTTCGTCCGCCCACGTGTTCTCGCACACCCCGAGAGCTTCTGGTCAGCGGGGTGGTGGCACCGGGATCCTCATCTCTCCCAAGTGGTCATTCTCTCTTTCTCCCCTTACCCATCTGTCTATCGCCTCCTTTGAATTCCATGCTGTCACAGTTACCAGCCCTTTCAAGCTTAACATCCTTATCATTTATCGCCCTCCAGGTTCCTCTGAGAGTTCATCAATGAGCTTGATGCCTTGATAAGCTCCTTTCCTGAGGACGGCTCACCTCTCACAGTTCTGGGCGACTTTAACCTCCCCACGTCTACCTTTGACTCATTCCTCTCTGCCTCCTTCTTTCCACTCCTCTCCTCTTTTGACCTCACCCTCTCACCTTCCCCCTACTCACAAGGCAGGCAATACGCTCGACCTCATCTTTACTAGATGCTGTTCTTCCACTAACCTCATTGCAACTCCCCTCCAAGTCTCCGACCACTACCTTGTATCCTTTTCCCTCTCGCTCTCATCCAACACTTCCCACACTGCCCCTACTCGGATGGTATCGCGCCGTCCCAACCTTCGCTCTCTCTCCCCGCTACTCTCTCCTCTTCCATCCTATCATCTCTTCCCTCTGCTCAAACCTTCTCCAACCTATCTCCTGATTCTGCCTCCTCAACCCTCCTCTCCTCCCTTTCTGCATCCTTTGACTCTCTATGTCCCCTATCCTCCAGGCCGGCTCGGTCCTCCCCTCCCGCTCCGTGGCTCGACGACTCATTGCAAGCTCACAGAACAGGGCTCGGGCAGCCGAGCGGAAATGGAGGAAAACTCGCCTCCTGCGGACCTGGCATCCTTTCACTCCCTCCTCTCTACATTTTCCTCCTCTGTCTCTGCTGCTAAAGCCACTTTCTACCACTCTAAATTCCAAGCATCTGCCTCTAACCCTAGGAAGCTCTTTGCCACCTTCTCCTCCCTCCTGAATCCTCCTCCCCCTCCCCCTCCTCCCTCTCTGCAGATGACTTCGTCAACCATTTTGAAAAGAAGGTCGACGACATCCGATCCTCGTTTGCTAAGTCAAACGACACCGCTGGTTCTGCTCACACTGCCCTACCCTGTGCTCTGACCTCTTTCTCCCTCTCTCTCCAGATGACATCTCGCGTCTTGTGATGGCCGGCCGCCCAACAACCTGCCCGCTTGACCCTATCCCCTCCTCTCTTCTCCAGACCATTTCCGGTGACCTTCTCCCTTACCTCACCTCGCTCATCAACTCATCCCTGACCGCTGGCTACGTCCCTCCCGTCTTCAAGAGAGCGAGAGTTGCACCCCTTCTGAAAAAACCTACACTCGATCCCTCCGATGTCAACAACTACAGACCAGTATCCCTTCTTCCTTTTCTCTCCAAAACTCTTGAACGTGCCGTCCTTGGCCAGCTCTCCCGCTATCTCTCTCAGAATGACCTTCTTGATCCAAATCAGTCAGGTTTCAAGACTAGTCATTCAACTGAGACTGCTCTTCTCTGTATCACGGAGGCACTCCGCACTGCTAAAGCTAACTCTCTCTCCTCTGCTCTCATCCTTCTAGACCTATCGGCTGCCTTCGATACTGTGAACCATCAGATTCTCCTCTCCACCCTCTCCGAGTTGGGCATCTCCGGCGCGGCCCATGCTTGGATTGCGTCCTACCTGACAGGTCGCTCCTACCAGGTGGCGTGGCGAGAATCTGTCTCCTCACCACGCGCTCTCACCACTGGTGTCCCCAGGGCTCTGTTCTAGGCCCTCTCCTATTCTCGCTATACACCAAGTCACTTGGCTCTGTCATAACCTCACATGGTCTCTCCTATCATTGCTATGCAGACGACACACAATTAATCTTTCCTTTCCCCCTCTGATGACCAGGTGGCGAATCGCATCTCTGCATGTCTGGCAGACATATCAGTGTGGATGACGGATCACCACCTCAAGCTGAACCTCGGCAAGACGGAGCTGCTCTTCCTCCCGGGAAGGACTGCCCGTTCCATGATCTCGCCATCACGGTTGACAACTCCATCGTGTCCTCCTCCCAGAGCGCTAAGAACCTTGGCGTGATCCTGGACAACACCCTGTCGTTCTCAACTAACATCAAGGCGGTGGCCCGTTCCTGTAGGTTCATGCTCTACAACATCCGCAGAGTACGACCTTGCCTCACACAGGAAGCGGCGCAGGTCCTAATCCAGGCACTTGTCATCTCCCGTCTGGATTACTGCAACTCGCTGTTGGCTGGGCTCCCTGCCTGTGCCATTAAACCCCTACAACTCATCCAGAACGCCGCAGCCCGTCTGGGGTTCAACCTTCCCAAGTTCTCTCACGTCACCCCGCTCCTCCGCTCTCTCCACTGGCTTCCAGTTGAAGCTCGCATCCGCTACAAGACCATGGTGCTTGCCTACGGAGCTGTGAGGGGAACGGCACCGCAGTACCTCCAGGCTCTGATCAGGCCCTACACCCAAACAAGGGCACTGCGTTCATCCACCTCTGGCCTGCTCGCCTCCCTACCACTGAGGAAGTACAGTTCCCGCTCAGCCCAGTCAAAACTGTTCGCTGCTCTGGCCCCCCAATGGTGGAACAAACTCCCTCACGACGCCAGGACAGCGGAGTCAATCACCACCTTCCGGAGACACCTGAAACCCCACCTCTTTAAGGAATACCTAGGATAGGATAAAGTAATCCTTCTCACCCCCTTAAAAGATTTAGATGCACTATTGTAAAGTGGCTGTTCCACTGGATGTCATAAGGTGAAAGCACCAATTTGTAAGTCGCTCTGGATAAGAGCGTCTGCTAAATGACTTAAATGTAAATGTAAATGTAATGTAAATGTGTGCCACAGGGTTCAAATCTCGGGCCAACTCTCTTTTCTGTATACATCAATGATGTTGCTCTTGCTGCTGGTGATTCTCTGATCCACCTCTACGCAGACGACACCATTCTGTATACTTCTGGCCCCTCCTTGGACACTGTGTTAACTAACCTCCAGGCGAGCTTCAATGCCATACAACAAATTTGTTTTATTTAGTATAGTATAAGATTCTGTCCTAGCATCCTAAATAATGCCATGGACAATTTTTTTTATAGTCAACTAAGGGGAAGCATTATGTAAGATGCAAAAATATTCCAACTGATTATAGGCTACTGAAGCCAACAATGTTTCGCTGCACCACAGAGTTTTGAAGAAAACAGTGGAAAAAAATTACGACAATCCCACGCTGATATTTTTTGCTGACCAGCAGATGTCCCTAATGTGTATTGTGAACAGATAATGAAGCTCAGAGTAATGAACCATGTTTTTAGTACAATTTGGTGAAAGCGCTGAAGCCATCAGTAAGGTTTGAAAATTTTGGTAAAATTCCCAGGTTTACCATTAATCCCGGTTGGAAGATTCCTGGAAATCCTCCAACCAGGATTTAATTTTAGTCTAGGAATTTTGCAACCCTACTTGTAGGCCTTTAAACCATGATCTTCAGGCCACTGTATTATGGTAAACTTAGGCCTCAAGATAAGGCCTTATGAGATACTGTATGCATTGTCATAAATCATTTAATTATAATATCTGCCTCGGATTTCATTTCTTGAAGGCCACAGTACTGAACAAACAAATTCAACAATGATGTCTCTGTCACCAACACATACAGTCATGTGTGCTAACACTACAATACTCTTAAAAAGGCAAGACACACTAGGAAATTATATTGTAGGCATGGCTTTGTGGGGTCGTTACTCAATATTTTTAAGCTGATACAATAGGGTCACAGTGACTATCGGTTTGAGTAATGACACAAAATCACTTTAAGTAACTGTACACAGATATATTAAATGCAACGGGTTTCTTCAAATGTTTTGAGTAATGACATCACATTGGGGTTTACAGTGTAGGAGTCAAAACTAATAAACTTCTCTTTTTCCTTCCTTCTACTAACTTGGTGGGTAATAAGATACGTTACCAGACTGCAATAAATAAAAAAAATAGTCAAAGCAGATGCTCGCTTCCTATTATGCAAATCAGATATTCTGGGGGTTGTATTGACTAAGACATCCCACTGACTCATAGCGGGAGGAATTGCATTTCTTAAGATTTTTGCAGACTCACTCGGATGACTCTCATGCACCACAACAAAGAACGTGGTGGTTCATGAGAGTCATCCAAGTGAGTAGGTGTTTAACCATAAGGGCGTTTTGTGCTTTTGGGCGCAATACGTGTAACCCAACATGCTTTGGCCCTGCAAAGACAAAATCAAGCTGCGAAGACGCAGGAGGTGTCAAATGTAATCAATGGGAGGTTCTTGGGATAAGGGCATGAGCTGAGCCAACAGATAGAATCTCATCTCACTCCGGCTTTCATCAGGGAAGGGAGCCCCTGAGCGATGGTTCTCCTACATAGGGATTTGCTGATTATCACTCTTCAATAGGCATATCAAACATGGCATAAGGAATCGTTCCCTCTTCACTTTCCTTTCTTTCCTGATCACCGATAGTGCTTGATGCTTGGGGGAACATTTATCTGTTGCGGAAGCTAGTGTGGATTGGAAAGGAAGGGGTGGAGGGATGTTGATAGGAAGGCAAGGGAGGTGTTTGAGAGGTAGTTAAGCAAGCACAATTGTTTCTGGCAGCTTGACCTTTCAAATCAGACCGTGGTTGAACCTGCTTCACCTCTGGGAATGCCAGTGGAGCCAACGCCACCTGAATGCAGAGCACTGCCTTACGAGCTCCATGCCAACCGGCAAGGGAGTGGGCTCCAGATGTGACATGTCGCACCAAGGACTGGTTCAATGGGAACACCAAATAAATATACAAAGAATGCATTAAACATGGGACAAACTCCTGGGAGAAGAGAGAGGATTGGAGCAGCAGATGTTGTGACCTATGCAGTCTATACTTCTCTCAGACCCAGGAAAAGTGACAGTGAGGAAAGTAGGGATAGTGGACTGTCCAGGGACCACAAATCCTTACTGGCAGGAACCAGGCATAGCTAACTGGTCTAACATTACACAATCTAATACCTATATAATGTACTAGACCATAATACTTTACTATAATAGTACAATAATTTGTTGGATAATATATTATATATGTTTTTAGTTTGTAGTATACTACAGTGTATACTATATAATGTGTTTTTTCCAGGCCCAGTGTTTGGATTGTGCTGCTGTTCCTGAGGATGAGTAGGGTGTAGGAGTATGGGCTAGGATGAGTCAAGAAGACAAGCACAACCCTGGGACACTGGCAGAGGGGTGGAGGAGCTGTAAAGTGGTTAGGGACGGGAACGGAATGAATCATTAACAATAGATCCCAGAATGCTTGATGATGAGGGGAAGTAGACAGGACAGTCTGGACACTAATGAGCAGTGATGGGCCTCCACCAGTTCACGGGGGCAGACTGGAGGGGGGAATTTCAGGCCATGTGCCAGTGCTTCTGGTTGGGCCATTTGGCTAGGACTGCTCTGCCAGCTCCTATGATGAGCAAAGTGCCAGGTGTGTGTGTAAATTGCAGATGATGGGGTCACCATCTTGTGGAAAAATTCTCTGTCGGGGGAATTACACAGCCCACTAATCTAATCGGGCTTCCAAACACCGAGCCTGACAAAAAACAGAGTTTACAACGTTACACGTCAGGGGATTCGGAAAAGTTAATTTATCTTGTGTGATGCGTCACCTTATGAGATACTGTATGTTAACTCCCACTGTTTGGAATCAACTTAATCTTGTCCAGAGCCCATGGCTGGAGAAAAATCAGATGTGTTTATTCCAGGCCAGCAAACAGAATGAAAGAGACAGCTTTCTGCGAGCCGCCCCCCAGGCTCCTCTGATTTATACCTGAAAGCATAGTGTTATCAGGATAATAACAGATTTGAATTACTTTGCTTAAATCTAACTAGAGCTTGGAGAATAAACCAAAACATTATCAATACCGACCATTGATCGAGGACATTTTATTGATAACGATAATAATGATAAATAAACTTTACTAGAGGAATGTGCATTTTTAAATGAAGTAACTCTGCTGATATGGGCTATTGCTAACTGGACAATTGATAGCTAACATTCAAAGTAGTACTAGTAGTTTTAAGAGTAATTTTTATATTTAAGTAACCTGTGTACATTGTTATTTATTGTTGAATTGATTATAGTCGTAATAATTCAGTCAATTTATTGTGATGCGGACTTTCTCCATACATCCCAGCTCTAAATCTGACACAAAAACATTGATTGTGTTTGCCAAGGGAATGCAGCTTTACCATATTCTATGAAACCAAGGCTCTTGAATATTTGCTTTCAATAGTTGAGGTAAGTCAATCACTATTCAATTTTATCCTATTCTAATACAACCAAACTATTGCGTACGGTATATGAAAAGAGGTAATTTTCCCATACTTTCATTTTCATGAATCGTATACACTTATCCCAATCGTTTCGTCTTTGTCTCTGGGCATGTATATCTATTACATTACTTCCCCCTTCAGACATCAAATTTTAAATGTAATCCATAGGTTATTTACAGGAGGTGTGGCCTATTAGGGGCATTGCTTTTTGGTAAATAGTTTTTTTTGTACGATTTTATTTGATATTTTATAAACAATACACAAAAACGACAACATCATACAAAACATTAACTACTTCACACCTGCACAGATTCACTAGAAAACACCGCCATCAGTTTCTGCCACATGGCCTGAAACTGCACCATTTTGTTTCTCTCTGTAGCACATACACTTGACATATTTAAATAATTAATAATCAGATTTTTCCATTGTTAATGATGGCGGATTGATTCATTTCCAAGTTTTTAGTATATGTATTTTCCAAGTTGCGCGATAAGAAGACAATCGTCCAACCCCATCGGGTATCTGACTACACTCCGATATGCCATGTCTTGAAAACTGCAGACAGACAAATTAAAAGTATGTTTACATTGTAATACTTCAGACAGCCAACTTTCTAGCTCCGCCTACAACAATCTGTACATTATAGCATTCCCAAAAAGCATGGATTATTAGTTTTACACTTAAGACATTACTATGCCGTTGTACTGTAGAATGTGAATTTTGTCTTTTGCTTGACAAATTCTATACATTATACTTGATTAAGCGTACATTTTTCTTAACTGTAATTTTGTTTAAGCTCCAAATGTCCCTCCATCATGTGCCAATAACATTTTTTTTAAAGTCTTGGTTCCAATCGTATATATTTTTTCCTAAGAGTTTGGATATGCTCTCTTCAAGATTTGATATATCTTCCCTATCATATGAACATCCTTTTCTGACTGCCATCCATCACGCATACCTGCCTTCCCTCGTCACGGGCATCAGTGTTATTGGACTCACTTATCACCTGTTAAATGACTTAATGCTAAATGCTAAATGACTTAAATGACTTAAATGTTGTGTCACGTCTGCTCCCGCTCCTCCCTCCCCCTGGCACTTGAGGGCGCCAGGTTGCCCTGTATCACGCACTCCTGCCATCCATCACGCATACCTGCCTTCCCTCGTCACGGGCATCAGCGTTATTGGACTCACTTATCACCTGTTAATTTAATCCCCTAAATTTGTCAGTTCCCCAGCTCTGTTCCCCGCTGTTGCAATGTTTTGTTTTTGTCTTTAGTATTAGTTTGCTGACGCTGTTCCTGTCTCGTTCTACCGACCATTTCGAATCTCACCGTACCTTCTCCTCTATGCAATCTGGTTTCAGAGCTGGTCATGGGTGCACCTCAGTCAAGCTCAAGGTCCTAAACGATATCATAACCGCCATCGATAAGAGACATTACTGTGCAGCCGTATTCATCAACCTGGCTTAGGCTTTCGACTCTGTCAATCACAACATCCTGAGTTTATTAGCAAGTGCATCGGCGATGTCGCACCCACAGCAACTATTAAAACATTACCAAACCAGAAACCGTGGATTTATGGCAGCATTCACGCGAACCTGAAAGCGCGAACCACTGCTTTTAATCAGGGCAAGGTGTCCGGAAACATGACCGAATTCAAACCGTGTAGCTAATCACGGATTACAAAAAGAAAACCAGCCCTGCCGCGGACCAGGATGTATTGCTCCCAGACAGACTAAAAAGCTTATTTGCTCAATTTGAGGACAATACAGTGCCACTGACACAGCCAGCTACCAAAACCTGAGGACACTCCTTCACTGCAGCCCGTGAGTAAAACATTTAAACGTGTTAACCCTCGCAGGGCTACAGGCCCAGACGGCATCCCCAGCCGCGTCCTCAGAGCATGCACAGACCAGCTGGCTGGTGTGTTTACGGACATAATCAATCAATCCTTATTTCAGTCTGCTGTTCCCACATGCTTCAAGAGGACCACCATTATATCCTTCCTGTTTGGCCCTGTCCGGGGGTGTCCTCGGATGGGGCCACAGTGTCTCCTGACCCCTCCTGTCTCAGCCTCCAGTATTTATGCTGCAGTAGTTTATGTGTCGGGGGGCTAGGGTCAGTTTGTTATATCTGGAGTACTTCTCCTGTACTATTCGGTGTCCTGTGTGAATTTAAGTGTGCTCTCTCTAATTCTCTCTTTCTTTCTCTCTCTCGGAGGACCTGAGCCCTAGGACCATGCCTCAGGACTACCTGACATGATGACTCCTTGCTGTCCCCAGTCCACCTGGCCGTGCTGCTGCTCCAGTTTCAACTGTTCTGCCTTATTATTATTTGACCATGCTGGTCATTTATGAACATTTGAACATCTTGGCCATGTTCTGTTATAATCTCCACACGGCACAGCCAGAAGAGGACTGGCCACCCCACATAGCCTGGTTCCTCTCTAGGTTTCTTCCTAGGCTTTGGCCTTTCTAGGGAGTTTTTCCTAGCCACCGTGCTTCTACACCTGCATTGCTTGCTGTTTGGGGTTTTAAGCTGGGTTTCTGTACAGCACTTTGAGATATCAGCTGTACGAAGGGCTATATAAATACATTTGATTTGATTTGATTTGATATACTTATATAGCGAATGTGTGTGTGTTTAAACATTCAGCAACACAAGCCTGTAAATCTAAACCAAATATACAAGGTGTTGCATGCTTGGATCGTTGAGAAAACGGGGACAAGTATCCTGCAACAAATCCTGAATTGTCTGTATACGTAATACTTGATGTTTGCAAAAATGAAAATGAAATGTCATTATTTGAAAGTGGCTCATTAACGTTATTGTACCTCAGAGAGGCAAGAAGGATGGCGGAGCAGATGTTGATTTTTTTTATTATACCCCCTCTACCCTGGGTCTTATGGGGGTAAGGAGCGTTTACAGAGATCTATAGCCGAAGAAACAGGTAGCCAGTTAAACGCTGCTCAAGTGAATGAGTGGTTAGCAGAGCAGGATGCTCATACTCTACATAAACCTGTACGAAAATAATTTCCAATAAATAGTTTTTTTCTACTCATCCCTTGTCCCAGTTTCAGGCGGATCTATGTGACATGCAGGCCCTTGCAGATAAAAATGATGGAAATCGCTACATGCTAACGGTTAAAGATATTTTCTCTAAAATACCATTTGTAGGAGTCTTAAAAAATAAGTGCGGGGCAGAGGTGACCCGGGCCTTTGACTCTAAGGAAGGAGGAGCCCCCAAGAAAGTGCAGACTGATGGCAGAAAATATTTTTTTTATAATACTTTTCAGAAACTCATGAAGAAGCACAATATATTCTATTTTGCTACAGGCTCGAATTTGAAAGCTTCAGTTGTTAAACACTTTAACAGCACTCTGAAGGAGCGGATGTGCCAATATTTTACAGTTCGCAACACGCATAGATACATCGATTTAGTTCAAGATTTAGTAAAGGGGTACAACAACAGCTACCATAAGAGTATATGGATGAAGCCCTCCGAGGTCTCTTCTGAAAACTATTTTCAAGTCTTTAAAAATCTGTATGGTTTGTTCCCCCTTCGCCGCATGAAAAACATTTATTTTAAATTCATAGTGGGGGACTTGGTACATATATCCAAGTTGAGGGGTGTTTTCGACAAAAAAAATATGAGCAAGGTTACAGCGACGAAGTGTTCACCGTTACCGAATGTCTACCGCGCATACCCCCTGTCTACAAGTTAAAAGATTATGACGGGGAGCTTATAGAGGGATCTTTTTATGAGAAGGAATTACAGAAGGTACAGTTGGGTATAGACAAAGTCTTTCACGTGGAGGAGATTCAAGATCAAAAGAGAGAAAAGGGTAAAAAAATGGGTGCTGCTCCCCTGGAAAAACTGGCCCCAAAAGTTCAACAGTTGGGTATTAGAGCATGATGTGGTGGAGGCATCGGGGGTTAACATAAACCCTCATGCATGATCAATACAACAGCATTCGTGTGTACATTTGGAGTGCATCATGGAACACAGTGGCTTCTACCTGATTCTCCCCAGTAATGCGTCTGCACATATATATCATAATAACCAAAGTTAAAATTATACAACCAATTTTCCAAAGCCTGTAGAGTTATCAGAGGCATGGGAAGTAGGTCTCAGCGAGATTACATACCTCCATAGTTGGTATAATATCAAGGATAAGGACCTTGATTTTTATTGCAAAAGGATATCGGAACCTGCAATACTTAAACAGGTTCTATAGAACCTTCGACAGGATCGTCTCAGATTTTAATGAACTCCCTAACACTGAACAATATGGAAATACTCTTGATCTACAACCCTATACATAAATGTGTACAAATCTCAGGGGATGCTGATGGGGGTATAAAGACCAGCGGTAATTTAGCCTAAATGTTGGGGATGGGTCCCAATAAATGGACGTATGTGAAAGATAAATTATTCCCATTCCCTGCTGATATACATGCAGGATTTTAGAACATATTTGTGTATACCAAAATCCTATCCTATCAAAGGGTAGGAGACAGTTGTGTGCCCCTCCTGAGAACAGTTCATATAGATGGAAAGGATGGCGATATAGTCACTGTTAACTACGACAAGCCACACTACGTACCTGTAAGCAAGAAATATATTGAAAACATTCTGGTTGCGCTTAAAACGGATCAGAACGAAAACATTGAATTTACTTATGGTAAAACGATTTTAAATCTCCACTTTAGACCCACCAAAACCTCTCTACGTATAAAATATACTATTAGTATTATATATTTTTGTAAACATAATTACAAATAAATTAAAGGGTTATGGACCACCAACATCTCGACCCTGACCGCTATGTCTCATACTATGTTGCTCAAGTGGGTAATGGGTTCCCCGGCTATTATGGATCCCCGACCATGTACGGTTCGGGAACAGGCGGTATATTTTCTAACCTCTTTAGGATGGTTTTACCGTTTATGAAGAGAGGCCTCAGCATAGCCAAACCACATTTAAAATCAGCGGCTAAAAATATAGTGAGTTTGTAGCCAATGCTATGACCAGAAGGGCGTTACCAGATGCCGAGCATCAAGAAGGCTCGGGGCTTATGATGTTGTCTCGAAGACCAAAAAAGAGACCTCCGGGTATAAGGCGCAGGCCTGCCCCTAAAAAGCGGAGGTTAACCGTTAAAAGAAACTCAGTAAGTCAAAGACGTGGTAAAGTGAGGAGGTCTGGACCAAAAACGACAAAAATAATAGTATTTTCTAAAAGAACAAGCAACATGGCTCTTTTACACCTCATGTCCTCTGAAGCTAAAAAGACAGAGCTCGATCTTTTCATGGCCCCCCTAACCCAATTTTCAATAGATAGCCCCACTCTCTGCCATTACAGACAACGGTCCTATAGAATTTTTCATACCAGGCCATGGTGACAACTATCTGGACCTCAACAACACCTTGGTGCATTTACTGCTAAAAGTGACCAAAAGAGATGGTACTAATATTGCAGGTGATGCCAAAGTGAGTCTCATTAATTACCCAGTGGCCACCATCTTCTCCCAAGTGGATGTGACTTTGGGTGAATGCCTAATCAGTCAAAGCAGTGCCACACCCTTATAGGGCCATTTACTCAACTACTCCGAAGACACTCTCAAGACACAATTCAGCGCCGGGCTGTTTAGCAAGGACACTGCAGGAGTCTCTATGGAATCGATAGACCTTTCCACCGGTGCAAACAAAGGACTGGAGGCATGCGCTCGCTACTGTGCCGCATCTCGAGAGTTTCATCTGCTAGGGTATATACACTCTGACATTTTCTTTCAAGAATGTTTACTCTTAAATTCGGTTGATTTAAGACTAAAATTAACCAGGGCCACGGATGAGTTTTGTCTGATGTCTGCCCAGGATGGTGACTTTGGTTTAAAAGTGTTGGGGGCAACCCTTTACCCCGATACATTGTTATAGGTTTGGTTGATCACGCCTCTAATACACTTCAATGCAGAGTATTTAGCTCTCTGTCAGGACGTAGGTCAGGTCCCTGCTAAGGCTTTCCAACCACAATTTAATAACATATCTGTGCGAGAATTTTATAATCTATTCCTGGCTAACGGGAGGCATCTAAACGATCTCTCTTTACCTATTGACAGAAATTATTTTGCAGAGGGTTACACATTGTATGCTTTCAATTTATCACCTGATGATGACACCTCAGGAAATCTGTCTGTGGTAACCTCAGGCTGGAAATACGTTTCCGTGCACCTTTAGCCTGTACAGTTAGCATGATTGTTTATGCATGCTCTGATTCAATCTTGGAAGTGAATGCCCGAAGACAGGTCTTAGTGGATTATTATTATTAATCGTTGAGCAAAAACATGAATAGCCAATAGTTGGAAGGGCTCATGAGCCGATTGATTGGAAAACAATTTTGTGGAGTGTGGGCTTGGGATGAATTACCTATTGAGAAGTGGCCGGAACGGCCGGCCATGTAAATTGTCAATACCCTTCCTAAACACATGCCGGGTGAACATTGGCTAGCTGTGACATTAGAAGATGAAGGAGGAAGAAAAATCTAAACTTTTTTTGATTCCTACGGCTTTCACCCCGGTTTTTCACATTTCCCCAAATCTATTAAAGAATTTTGGACCAAAAACGGATCAAAGATATACTACAGCATCAAACAAGTGCAAGATAACCTTTCCATTACATGTGGTCAACACTGTGATTTCTACCTATGCCAAAGAGCCCGGGGAGTTTCTTTTGAAGATGTTATGTCTCATTATAATGATGATTTAAGAAGTAATGATGACGTTGTAGCTTGTTTTGTTAGAAAATGTCAAATATGTGTCCTTTAAGACCGTGTAATCAAGGCGTATGCTCATGTCAAATGTTTCAATGCCACAAATGTTAAATTGCTTAATTTTTTAAATAAAATGTATTGAATTTAATTATAGTAATTGAAATGTCTAACCACCCTGAGAGATCGGGATTAGGAAAAGGTCCGGAGATGTTCAGGGGGGTAAATGAGTTATCATCATCCCTTTCATAGGGGGGAGGGGTTGTATAGACATCTTTCGGGGTGCTGTAGCTCGTTGTTTTTTGTTTGTTGTAAAGCTTGAATCTGTTGACAAAGCTTATAGTTGGATACACACGAGAGGGGAATGTTGAGGATTGCCAGGGCCTTAAGAAACTGATGCCACCCGGGAGGTCTTCTGTCATCAGCAACCTTGTGGGCTGCCATAGTACTTTTAAGGATATGTGAACCCTTGACAACAGAGCCCTGAAGGATAAACTATCCTTTGTCATCCCAAGTAGCGGACCCCTTTGAGTATTTATCTTGTTCATAATGTATCTAACATATTTCCTGTTACGTGCCGGAACATGTGTCAACATGTCATGCATAACTTTATCTTCAACAGACATTTTATCTTCAGCCGGTAAGATCGCAGGTACAGGCAATACAGGGACTTGGCTATCGCGAGGCGCTTCATCTTTTAAAGGGTCCGGTAGGGAAAGCGTTAAATGGTTGGTCTCCCTCTCACCTTGTTTTACCAAGGCCAAATACCATTGCAAGAGGTTTGTGTATTTTTGGACCTTATCATAAGGGTTCAATCCTTTTCGGTTCAAAATATCCTTCATAGCCGTATCCAAATCAATTCCCGCTGTTTGTCTGATATTTTCAGGACCCCGCATTTGTTTTTTTAAGTCTATCCAACTCTTGTTGAGGCACCAAGTACATTTTATTTGCCATCATACTCTGTGTTCAACCCTCACGTCTAGTTAGCAAAGGCAGAAGAAAACCCCCAGACTGTTGTATGCTATGTCTTTTCTTTTGAAGACTGGCCCTTTTATTGGCAAAGAGTTTGATCGCTATCTTTTGTCTCTTTATTTTTTTAAATTAGGTCAGGGTGAGTGGAATGAGTCCTTTGAGAAGATTCAAAGCAATGTCACATAGGGATAATATGAGATTTGAAGAACAGTGACCAAGATGGCCTTCCGTTCTTTAGCTGTAGACCCAACTAGGCTTCTCAAGAGGGGCAGGTTTCTTTTTAAACGCAGAGACATAGAGGTTACTTTTTAGGAATGTACGCAGCCGGCCACACCCATGGGAACAGACCGGTTCGTAACCTCAGGTGTTCTGGAGTATTTGCTTTCAAATCCACAATTAAATAAGAAAATGGCGCTTTGGTAACGTCCTCACAGCTCTCCATGAAGTAGGATTTCCTTCCCGGGGACATCTGCTGAGCTAGAGTGTTAACCTCTCTGCGCACCGAACCTGTTAACAGGATTAAATTCGACAACATATGGTGATCGCTACATAAATAGTCATATTAAACATTCATGAAAATACAAGTGTCTCACATGTTTCAAAAGACTAGATTCTTGCTAATCCAACTGCTTTGTCAGATTTAAAAAAGGATTTACTGTGAAAGGACAGAGGCCCATAAAAAACAACTATTTCAACCAGCACAGGCGTAACAAAATCACAAACTGCAATAAAATAAATTTTTACCTTTGACGATATTCCTCTATTAGCAATCTCAATCCTCATTGTTACACAATGAATGGTCATTTGTTTGATAAAATCAATTTTTATAGCCTAACACGAAACATTTTGTGAACCGCTTGTGTCGTGAATTCCGTCTCATTCCATTTTCAACGACACATTCGATGTAAATACACACACTAAACGTGACTTTTCCAGTCATGTTTGGTTTCATTACAATCAACTGGTTTGTTTGTAACACAACCAAACCTGATGGGTCATTTCGCGGGACGTATTGACTGAAAGAAACCGATTTGAAGACAACAAGTAATGACATTATTGTGCACCAATGATATGATCGCTGTTTCGTTGATTGACTATATTTGAACCCAATGACCACTGATCGTCTTGAAATCTAACTGGGTAGATAGCCAATGAATGAGCAGAGGTAAACGGCAATATGCAATGTTTATGTGTTGGAAGACCAACCCATGTCTTAAACTCCGGCGTAAAGAGGGTCATTCGCCATTGAAGTTTCATACCGGAAGGAGCAACGCATGTTACGCACAGCGTTGTTTTGGTAAAGCGCGCCTTCAGCTGTTTATATATCAATCTGTATGGCGACTAAGTCAGGGAAAGCTAAATCTAAGTCTAGATATACAGATGTACACACAATTTTTAGGAGAAATTGATTGGGAAAATGAGACGGAGATTGTTGGAGGACGATTCATTTAGCGATTCCCAAATGGGGGAATATTTTTTGAACGGAGAGGACATCGTTTTGGACTGGTAAGTTTTTATCATGCCAATGCTGTTGTTTGAAATTAATAATATAAAATATTATTTGTGAAATGAAATAGCCTATTTGAGGGGAGGGCAGACCCACAACAATGGCCAAAGTGAAATGGAGACAGTAGATACAGCTGGTCTGTTGTAATATAATAAAGATCTAGCAGGTCTATAATAATAATAGTAAATTCAACCTTATGTTCCCTGTACTCTATATATATCTGTTGATTATACCTGTTGATACAGGGCTCATATGTGAAACTATTCTAAGTGCCAAGGTGTCCATCCCCAACTGAAGCTGGTTCATCCAGCTCCTGCCACAAGTGGTGTTCATCTGCCCAAATGTATTTCTGCAGGCATGGATGTGCTATGGCACCTGGTATCAGCAGCATACTATTGTGTAGAGGACTGAGGTTCTTCCAAATATTGAAAGTGTTATTTTGTAAATGTTTATATATTTTTTTCTCATGTTTTTTCTCCCAAATTTGTTTTGGGGGGGGAGGGATGTTAGAATACCATTTTGGTATTTTGTACATAGTTATTTCATTCAACATGTATAACTTCACCAATTTGGCCACTTGGGTACATTTGGGCTACTTGTGTGGGACACCTTGGTGATTTCATGATAAATGTCATGTAGCACACTCATTTTGGAAGTTAGCATTCTGAGACTTTGTACTGTTGCTCTCTTATGGTTTTCACTGAAATTGTCCCCATCATCCTATCTGAATGTTTGTTTTATCTTGTTCATTTTAAAGATGATGATACAACAACTAGATGTCAACCATCAATAGAAATTATAATGAGGCTTCTATGTTGACAGCAGAATATATCAGCTGTCCATCAAGCAGCCATTTTGTGATCCCACTTTTTCCTCATAGTAGTCACTTGGGGCGTAGTGGTTAGAGAGTTGGACTAGTAACCGGAAGGTTGCAAGTTCAAACCCCCGAGCTGACAAGGTACAAATCTGTCGTTCTACCCCTGAACAGGCAGTTAACCCACTGTTCCTAGACCGTCATTGAAAATAAGAATCTGTTCTTAACTGACTTGCCTAGCTAAATAAAGGTAAAATAAAAAATTTGACTTGCGTTCCATTGCTCACGAAGACAAGAAAGAATACTCCGGTTGGAACTTTATTGAAGCTATATGTGAAAAACATCCTAATGATTGATTCTGTACTTAGTTTGAAATGTTTCTTCGACCAGTAATATCCCTTTTTTAAGTTTTTGTCCAATATAACGCTGATCAGAAGTAGCGTTTGCATATGTATACCAAACACTCTAACAAAAGAAGGTAGTTGGACATAAATAACGGACATTTTCGAACAAAACAAACATTTATTGTGGACCTAGGATTCCTGGAGTGCTTCTGATGTAGATCATCAAAGGTAAGGAAATATTTATCATGTAATTTCTTGTTTATGTTGATGCCACCTTTGCGGCTTTGGTGTTTTTAAATTGAGAGCGGTCTCAGATTATTGCATGCATTTCTTTTTCCTTAAATTTTTTGGGAAATCTGACACAGCGGTTGCATTAAGGAGAGGTATATCTATAATTCCATGTGTATAACTTGTATTATCATCTACATTTATGATTAGTATTTCTGTTGAATGATATGGCTAGGCAAAATCACTTGATGGTTTTGGAACTAGTGAATCTAACGCGCCAATGTAAACTCAGATGTTTTTGATATAAATATGAACATGCATGTTTTGTGTAACATGAAGTCCTATGAGTGTCATCTGATGAAGATAATTCAAGGTTAGTGATTAATTTATCTTTATTTCTGGCTTTTGTGAAGGCTATATTTTGCTGGAAAATGGCTGTGCTTATTGTGGTTTGGTGGAGACCTAACATAATCGTTTGTAGTGCTTTCGCTGAAAAGCCTATTTGAAATCGGACACTTTGGTGGGATTAACTTCATAAAGTATTGGGGGCAGCATTTTCACTTTTGGATAAATAGCGTGCCCAATTTCAACTTCCTGCTACTCCTGCCAAGAATATAAGATATGCATATTATTAGTAGATGTGGATAGAAAACACTCTGAAGTTTCTAAAACTGTTTGAATCATGTCTGTGAGTATAATAGAACTTATGTAGCAGGCAAAACCCTGAGGACTAACCGTTCAGATTATTTTTTTTAGGTCTCTGTCTGTTCAGTGAGATCTCATTGGCAAACGATATTTCTTAGGAACTTGTTTTCAGTTCCTACCGCTTCCACTGGATGTCACCAGTCTTTGTAATTTGGTTGAGGTTATTCATTTGTGCAATGAAGAAGTACGGTCATCTAGGAACTGCGTAACACTGTTGAGAGTTGCGCAAGACTTGTGTTGTGTTCCTGTATTGAACACAGATAGACCCATCTTCAATTTGATCAATTATTAACGTTTAAAAATACCTAAAGTTGTATTACAAAAGTAGTTCGAAATATTTTGGCAAAGTTTATAGACAACTTTTGAAATATTTTGTAGTGACGTTGCGCATTTTGGAAGCTGTTTTTTTCTGGATCAAACGCGCCAAATAAATTGACATTTTGGATATATATGGATGGAATTAATCGAACAAAAGGACCAATTGTGATGTTTATGGGACATATTGGAGTGCCAACAAAAGAAGCTCGTCAAAGGTAAGGAATGTTTTATATTTTATTTCTGCGTTTTGTGTAGTGCCTGCAGGGTTGAAATATGCTACCCTCTTTGTTTACTGTTGTGCTATCATCAGATCATAGTTTCTTATGCTTTTGCCAAAAAGCCTTTTTAAAATATGACATTTTGGCTGGATTCACAACGAGTGTAGCTTTAATTGAGTATCTTACATGTGTGATTAAATGAAAGTTTGATTTTTATATCATTTCTTAAAAATTTGTCGCACTGCATTTTCCCTGGCTTTTGCCCAAGTGGGACGCAAGCGTCCCCTATCTCATAAGATATTAACAACGAAAATAGATTTAAAATGATATAAGACACATGTATGTTTTAGGAATTGTAATTATGAGATTTCTGTGGTTTGAATTTTGGCGCCCTCTATTTTCACTGGTAGTTGTCATATCGATCCCGGTATCGTGATTGCAGCCATAACATGTTAAGGGTTGCATCGGACAAGTTTCATCCAGACATACTGAACAGTTATACATTTCCGGTATGGCAGGATGTACACACATATGGTGAACCTAAAAACGCTGTGATGTTGGTAATATTATAATAATGGTCATTTTGCACATAAAAGTACAGAATCTGAGGATGAGGTTGTGGGTTGTTTTGGAATTTCAAGAGAGCTGCATTAGCTCTACTGTGGTACAAAACCACAATCTTATTGTTCAGAAAGTTTTCAAATTTGACTATGTCCGAGAAAGCCACCGCATCCTGTATATCTAGACTCACCGGCCGTTTGGAGCTCTCTAGCCTTGTGTAACGCCGCTATATACGTACATCCAGGGTTGAGTAAATGTGCTAGGCCTATTGCAAAGCATAGCTCATTACCATGATTGTGAACGTTTATGAGGTATGCCCTTTTATTGCTTATGATTTCTGATTGCATTAGGCTATCTAGTTTCCTTCTCTGACCCCCACCACCCAGGGGTTGACGTATTATTTGCACTACAAGCTCGAGGGTTCTATCGGCTATGACGGATAAATTTGACTGAACAAGTTGTTCCAGCAGGGCTATAAATTGTTCAAGATCTGCTTCGCCATTGGGTAAAATAAGAGATACAGTGTTTTGCAGGCTATCTCCACAAATTTCCAACTGTAAGACATCACGAGGTTCGCCATAATCTCTTGCCCTGTCTAACAGTTCTTTCAGAGTATCCAATATCATTACATAAAACACTGTATAGTCAAGATTCTGATTCATCCATGTGAAATTGAAAAACTGTTGAATCTCTGTATTGCTGTATATATATATATATATATATATATATATATATATATATATATATATATATATATGTTATTAGTTATACATATTTTATTATTTATAAATTTTTATGATTGACACGGCAGGGTCCACTCATTCAGACTGCTCTTACTCCCTCATTTTTCAGAATACAAGCCTGAAACAATTTCTAAAGACTGTTGACATCTAGTGGAAGGCATAGGAACTGCAATTTGAGTCCGAAGTCAATGGATACTTTAATGGCATTGAATAGAAAACTACAAACACAAACTACTTCCTGAATGGTTCCTGAAGGTTTTCGCCTGCCAAATCAGTTATGTTTTACTCAGACATTATTTTAACAGTTTTGGAAACTTTTGTGTTTTCTATCGAAATCTACTAATTATATGCATATCCTATCTTCTGGGCCTGAGTAGAAGGTAGTTTAATTTGGGCATGCTTTTCATCCAAAATTCCAAATGCTGCCCCCTACCATAGAGAAGTTAAAGGCATCAAGAAGTTCCTCCTTTGTAATTTGAACTTCGCATGAGTCTTTCTGTACAGATGTTAATTTTACATTATTAATATTTTTAAAAATCCATACAATTAGCTTCGGTTAATGGAGATGGAGGAGAGTGAAATGAAAACATATTCTTAAAGTACTTCCTCTTTCAAAATATAATTTGGTGAATCATCCGTGACTCATCCCGTGATCATTTGTAACAAGTGTCAATACATTTGTTTTGGTAGCATTTCTATGGTGAAGATTGGTGCATTTTCCCCCATATTCCATCCAGTTCGCTTTATTTTTTATAATGTATTACACTGGATCTTTCTTGAATAAGTTCCTCCATTTCTTTTTCCTCTAACTTATTCTGTGCCTCTATGGTTGTCACAGCTGCCACCGATCCATTTTTCCTTTCGGTTGTGTCTGTCTATTGTTTACACCTGTGTCTTATTAGTTGATTTCGGTGGGTATATTTACCTCCGCTGCCTGCTAGTCTTTGTGCGGGATTGTGTTGTGGTTACGTTCGTTAGACGTGCGTGTCTGCACCACAGGGTTTTATTTTTCTCACGGCAATTGTGTCGTTCGGTATGAGTTGAGGAGTAGAGGTTTCTTCCCTGTGTGTGTGGCGACCTCGTTTTGTTTCAGTCCGATGTTGTAGTTGAGTTGGGACTGCCTAAGAAACTATTTTGCCACGGACTTCCTTGCTCTCCTGCTCCCTGCACCTCCCTCCATTAGGAGGCTCATAACAATGGTACAGTTTTTATTGCTACTGACTGTTCTGTTGGTCCTTCAATTTCCTTTGTTAAGATGGACTCTTTTGACCTGTCCCTTACAAAAAGCGGTTCTGCTGTACCTATGTTCTGTCGGAAAAAGTCAGTTATAAAATCCTCTGTCATAGTAATAAACAAGTTATCATCCAGTAAGCGTTGATTAAATTTCCAATATCCTCGCCCACGTGGAAATTCTGTAAGAGTAATATATATGCCAATTATGTGATCCGACCACACTCGGTCCCCTATCAACACTAACTTTTGGTGCCAGAGAGAATGACATAAGAAAGTAATCAAGACGACTGGCTTGATAAAGCCTCCGCCATGTATATCGCACTAGCTCAGGGTATTTAAGCCACCATATATCCACTAATTCCAATATACCCTTGACATTCCTGATTTCCTTAAGTGCCTGAGGGTGATAGTTTGTAGTGTGATTTCCTTTACGGTCCATAGAGGTATTTAACTGTATTATAATCTCCCACCATAATAATAGAGCCTAGTGTTGCTTGTAGAGTTGATAAATTCTTATATATATTTTCAAAGAAGCTTGGATCATCATTATTTGGACCATATAAGTTAATAAGTCATATGTTTATTGTCCAATAACATATTTAAAATAATCCATCTACCTGATGATCTGTTTGGACAATTTGCACATTTGGATCAAAATTACTGTTGAATTAGTTTTCTGTAAGCAATATATATTTATATTCCTTCTCCTTTAACCAGGAAAATACTGATCTTCTTTTCTTATCTGCTAAGCCATTACAGTTATAACTGGCTATAATTATTTCACCAATTACCATAATGAGACAATTACCTAGTTTCAATTATATTTATCATAATATATGTTTGTAAACATACCATTATGTAGGAGAGTTAAAAAGGTTATTCCATCAAACTTCAAATTATTAGAATAGTACACAACGCAGAACAGAACAACTAGGTTGAGGGTCAGTGGCAAAAAAGCCCGCGAACAGGAATATTCCAAGTTCAGACAGAAGGGGGGAGTCAGATCGCTATGATCGCCAGGAACTTGACTTTTGGTGTCTATTTTTAATTGTTGCGCTACTGGTGCTGCTTGATGAGTGTTAGGTAGGCATCTATAGTAGCTGAATGATGTTAACATCTTCGGGTTTTGTTTCATTAAATGTATTTTATTTCATCTGGGTGCTTGTGTCACCTACTAACACCCTGGTATTACCCGTAGCTCCCGTTCTCCTCAGTCGGAGAAAACACAGAGAAAGCTATGTGTTGCAGATTACTCCTTTGTAGAAGTCCATAACGTGAAATAAATAAAACATCCCAAGGTTAATGCTGTAGATATTGTTATAAGGGAGTGTGAGACTATTGAAACATGTAACTTTCAGAGTTGTGTTGTTGTTAATATAGTTTCCAGAGTGCTAAAAGTGCTGCTGTTGCTAGCTAGCATGCCTTTCTATGATGCAGACGGTTAGCTGAGCTGCCGACTGGTGCTGGCGTTGTATTATAGGAGATGTAGTTTTGGCCCTCTAAGGTCTGAATGGGATAGCTTGTTTGTGTTGCAGTGTTTTTGTACATGAGTTGTTGTATTTTGGTACTGTGAACACAAAGCATCTAGCAATGTATTGGGGATGTGAGACAGGATATGTGTTTTAACTTTCTTCATGCTCCTGTATTGAACAACTTGTCAGATGATGCATTGGAGACTGATGTGTTCCTGTCCTGTCTTTTCACAATACTATTGCAGGTATGGTTCTATTGTCTAAGAATTAAGATTATACATTTGTTGTATTAAGGACTGGTTATTATTTTATACAATACCTTAAGGCTTTATGTATGAATGTGATTTGTGTGAGTCCATGTAAACGCAGAGAGAAAGAACAACTTGTCAGATGGTGAGTTGGAGACTGATGTGTTCCTGTCCTGCCGTTTCACAATACTATTGCAGATCAACATAAAAGCCAAAAAGACAGCCGTGGTGTCGCTCTTCATTTCTTGGTTCTCCTGTGGTACATATAAAGGCTGTTACAATTAAAAAGTAACATGATGATTGAGTGTCTATATAGCTCTACCATGATATTTGCATTGCTACTAAGTAAACCTCAAATTGGTCCCCACTATTCCACCCACTAAAACCCCTCCTCATCCCGAGTGTTGTTGTCATCCCAATGCCCAGCAGACCACCCTAGACCCCCGGATCCCATGTCCCCCGGAGAGACTGGGACTCATCCTTCGAAAGAGCACACAGTGCCACCTACAGAACAGAAGTAGATCAACCGCCAAATGCATGTCCATCGCCAACACCTCGATTTGTATTGTATTAACAAATTGAGGTCTCTCGGAGGACCTGAGCCCTAGGACCATGCCTCAGGACTACCTGGCCTGATGACTCCTTGCTGTCCCCAGTCCACCTGGGCATGCTGCTGCTCCAGTTTCAACTGTTCTGCCAACGGCTATGGAACCCTGACCTCTTCACCGGACGTGCTACCTGTCCCAGACCTGCTGTTTCAACTCTCTAGAGACAGCAGGAGCGGTAGAGACACTCTGAATGATTGGCTATGAAAGCCAACTGACATTTACTCCTGAGGTGCTGACCTGTTAAACCCTCTACAACCACTGTGATTATTATTTGACCCGGCTGGTCATCTATGAACATTTGAATATTTTGGCCATGTTCTGTTATAATCTCCACCCGGCATAGCCAGAAGAGGACTGGCCACCCCTCATAGCCTGGTCCTCTCTAGGTTTCCTCCTAGGTTCTGGCGATTCTAGAGAGTTTTTCCTAGCCACCGTGCTTTAACACCTGCATTGCTTGCTGTTTGGGGTTTTAGGCTGGGTTTCTGTATAGCACTTTTTGACAACAGCTGATGGGCTTAATAAATACATTTGATTGATAGATATAGCCATTAAAAAATATAGATTTCTTTAAAAAATCATGTTTATCTTATTTTCCATAATTAGCTATTCATATTTGTAGTAATGGTGGCAGTTTATGCAAAGGATTTTTACCTCTCACCAGTCTCACCATTACATTATGGCAAGCAATTATTATTTTAGCAACAATTATTGTGATTCATCCTATATTGTCCCTAACATCTTTTACTCCCTCGCAACAGTTGTGGGAACCACACAAACTCATACACACTCAACCCCTTTCCCTCACAATAACCATAGACTCAGATTCTCAACAGTTGCACCATCCCAGAGACCACCTGAAGAAACGTCTTGATTTACGAATGCATATACAGTTGCAGCTGTATGAGAAGGCCTGCAAAACTGAGCAAAAAAAGGGGAGATTTGATTAACCATTGTCACGACCTAGGTGATGCAGGTTTCTCCTGGAACCTTCACATGGTCCCCCGTAGTGGCCATATTTCCAAGCATCTCTGCAGTCAGACCTTTGATTGTGCCACCAGGGCCAAAATAATATGCCCCCTCTCTGAATGTCAGAGTGTGACCCCCTCCCCATGGGTTACTGTAGCTAGTGTTGCCAGCACTGCCACTGCCTGGGTGGGGGCACCCCACCGGAATAGACACCGGCTAGGTACAAGTTCATCAAGGTTCTCATTAGCAGCTTTGAGAATGTCCTTGTATATTACTCTCTCCCACCAGGGGGCTCTGGCCATCAGTATCGCTCTCAATCTATCCAACTGCCCTACCCTTTCTACCACCTTAGCTCGTAGGCCCCCCTTCAGGTTATAATCTAGAGGCTGACTCTCTGACATGTCCTTAACACAGGGCTTTTAAATATTTAATTAATACATGCAGGCCTGTTTCATTATTCCTACCCTCCTTTTCCCCCCATGCACATGAAAGCTTCATTTGCTTTCTTTATAACACGACTTCTCTCTTTTATTCATAAATTAATTATGTTCTCTCGCTCCTTAATGTGATTCATTGGATTTGACAGAGGCTGGTTAAAGCAGCTGTTTCTCGGCAAGAATGTATTAGCCGAGTATGATAAGTAATATACATTTTTTTTAAAGAGGTACAACGAAAGGTGGAGGGGGAGATGGACGGATGGAGGGACGAAGAGAGGAAGGGTGAACAGGGGAGGAGGGAGCAGTTACGTAACTAACACATGGGAATGAAGGCTGCATGCCACCAGTTTTACACGCAGAGAGAGAGACCGAAAAAAAAGAAAAGAGATATTTCAGTTGGTCAGTTGGTCAGTACATCATGCCTCATATGAGGTATGGTTAACAGTAAGTAGTACGCTAAAGATACGGCTTACATTTTTCCTCTCTCAGTGATGGTTGCAAACCTTTAAGAAAACATGAAATGTTGCTTCTGTTGTTAGCTGTTAGATGGAAGGCTAATAAAATGCTATCTTAACACTGGTATTACTGACATATGCCACTAACTTACCTGTCAACGTAACAGCAGCCATGACAGGTGTTTGTCAATGTGAAAACTATGCAGCTCCATGCAAGCTAAGAATGATCTAGCTGATCTAGTTTACAGGCTAACCTAAATCTGGGCTAGGATGGGCATGAGTAATCGAATACTCAAGTACTCGAACTGACGTCAAAAGTCTAACTTTAACCAGAGATCACTTTTTTTTTCAAATGCTGTAAAACTGTTTGGTCTAAATGTTGTCTTGAAGACTGTTAATTTGTTCCAACAATGAGCTGAAGTTCTGAAATGATTGCGTAATTTTAGGCTTAGCTACTTCGCGGTTGTCACTAGCTACCATAGCCATAAAGTCAAAATTGGCTATATAATTTAAATTCAGGAAAACAAAAATGAGCTTTTTGGTCTTAAGGTTAGGTATAATATTGACAGTGTGATTCAGGTAAAGGGTTAAGGTTTATAATTAAATTTTAAGAAGCGAAATTGTGGAAACAGGCAGGGTTTTTGACCTGTGGCTGTGGTAACTAACGTTAGTGACGACCCTACTTTGCGAACTGCTTGCAAATGCAAATCATTTCACACTACAGTGCATTCGGAAAATATTCAGACCTCTTCCCTTTTTCAACATTTTGTTACATTACAGCCTTATTATTCAACGGATTAAATAAAAAAATATTCCTCATCAATCTACAGACAATAGCCCATTTTATACATTTAATTAAACAGATTATCCTTATTTACATATGTATTCAGACCCTTTGCTATGAGACTAGAAATTGAGCTCATGATTTGGAAAGGAACACCCCTGTCTATATAAGGTCCCACAGTTGACAGTGCATGTCAGAGCAAAAACCAAGCCAGGAGGTCGAAGGAATTGTCCATAGCTCTAAGACTTTTCCCAGAGCTGGCTGCCTGGCCTAACTGAACAATGGGGTGAAGGGCCTTGGTCAGGGAGGTGACCAAGAACCCAATGGTCTCTCTGACAAAGCTCCAGAGTTCCTCTGTGGAGTTTGGAGAACCTTTCAGAAGGATAACCATCTCTGCAGCACTCTACCAATCAGGCCTTTATGGTAGTTGCCAGACGGAAACCACTCCTTAGTAAAAGGCACATGACAGCCCGCTTGGAGTTTGCCAAAAGGCACCTAAAGGACTCAGACCATGAGAAACAAGATTGGTCTGATGAAACCAAGATTGAACACTGGCCTGAATGCCAAGCGTCACATCTGGAGGAAACCTGGCACCATCCATACGGTGAAGCATGGTGGTGGCAGCATCTGTGGGGATGATTTTCAGCGGCAGAGGGGACTGTGAACGGAGCAAAGTACAGAGAGACCCTTCATGAAAACCTGCTCCAGAGCGCTCAGGACCTCAGACTGGGGGCGAAGGTTCACCATCCAACAGGACAACATCCCCTAAGAAAACAGCCAAGACAACGCAGGAGTGGCTTCAAGACAAGTCTCTGAATGTCCTTGAGTGGGCCAGCTAGAGCCTGGACTTGAACCCGATTGACCATCTCTGGAGATTCCTGAAAATAGCTGTGTAGTGACGCTCCCCATCCAACATGACAGATCTTCAGAGGTTCTACAGAGAAGAATGCGAAAAAACGACGCAAATACAGGTGTGCCAAGCTTGTAGCGTCATACTCAAGAAGACTCGAGGCTGTAATCACTGCCACAGGTCCTCTAACAAAGTACTGAGTAAAGAGTCTGAATATTTATGTGAAAGTGATATTTCTGTTTTTTATTTGCTTAAATTAGTTATTGTTGCACACTGTTGACTAAACTAAATAAACTATAAACTATACTATAAAACAACAATAAATCTAAATAATGATAGTAAAAGGCCTTGGAGCACCTTAAATGAAATGTTGGTTAAAAAGGTCAACTCAACACTTTTACACACACACAGTTTGCATTTCAAATGGAACCCTAATTCCCTACATAGTGCAATACTTTTGACCATACAGTATCAGAATCAATATTAACGCAACAGAGTCATCAAAGGCCTAGCCATGATGGTATGTCCACCTTTTTGACTCTGACAGGTGACAACTACTGCTCTGCAAGCTCAGGCTCACATCAACTGGTGTTACAGCAATGTCAAGAGTGCATTGGAATATTCCAGAGAGCATCGCAAGGATGTATTTGTTGTTGACAGCTTGGTTCCAATAGCCACACTACAAATAACTCCCCAATACATTGCTCCATTCTGAGTGGTTTGCTATTGTGGAAATGGGAACAGGGCCACATTCAAAGCTGAAAAATGGTAAGAGAACATTTGATTATGCTCAGTACAGTTGATAACGAAAAATAACAATGGATTGAAATGGTGTAAATGTGTGTACTATTACGAGCATACCATAACCATTTGTAGCCGCTATACTTCTAGTCAAGACTTTTATAACTACCACAGAAACACAATAACCCAGCAATTAAAACACATTGGTAGATGTAAATGAGGTATAGAAGGTAAACAGAAGGTGTTCTGTTGTTCTTAGCGTAGTGCTATATGACCCCATGATACTTCTACACTTCAACAAACAGCTACCTGGCTACATTATAACAGGGGTTAAGGAATCTTCTGAGACCTATATGAAATTAATAGAATAAAAAAAACAATTGTTATTTTATTGTTATTTTAAGTTTATAACTCTGATGTGGGGTTTTTGAAAGCTGAGTGTGTGTCTGTGTGAGTGTATCCAAAGGTTAATATCGGCACCCATAATCAAATCTCAGTTAGGCTATCACAAAAGGACTACCCATAAACTATAAACTATACTATAAAACAACAATAAATCTAAATAATGATAGTAAAAGGCCTTGGAGCACCTTAAATGAAATGTTGGTTAAAAAGGTCAACTCAACACTTTTACACACACACAGTTTGCATTTCAAATGGAACCCTAATTCCCTACATAGTGCAATACTTTTGACCATACAGTATCAGAATCAATATTAACGCAACAGAGTCATCAAAGGCCTAGCCATGATGGTATGTCCACCTTTTTGACTCTGACAGGTGACAACTACTGCTCTGCAAGCTCAGGCTCACATCAACTGGTGTTACAGCAATGTCAAGAGTGCATTGGAATATTCCAGAGAGCATCGCAAGGATGTATTTGTTGTTGACAGCTTGGTTCCAATAGCCACACTACAAATAACTCCCCAATACATTGCTCCATTCTGAGTGGTTTGCTATTGTGGAAATGGGAACAGGGCCACATTCAAAGCTGAAAAATGGTAAGAGAACATTTGATTATGCTCAGTACAGTTGATAACGAAAATAACAATGGATTGAAATGGTGTAAATGTGTGTACTATTACGAGCATACCATAACCATTTGTAGCCGCTATACTTCTAGTCAAGACTTTTATAACTACCACAGAAACACAATAACCCAGCAATTAAAACACATTGGTAGATGTAAATGAGGTATAGAAGGTAAACAGAAGGTGTTCTGTTGTTCTTAGCGTAGTGCTATATGACCCCATGATACTTCTACACTTCAACAAACAGCTACCTGGCTACATTATAACAGGGGTTAAGGAATCTTCTGAGACCTATATGAAATTAATAGAATAAAAAAAACAATTGTTATTTTATTGTTATTTTAAGTTTATAACTCTGATGTGGGGTTTTTGAAAGCTGAGTGTGTGTCTGTGTGAGTGTATCCAAAGGTTAATATCGGCACCCATAATCAAATCTCAGTTAGGCTATCACAAAAGGACTACCCATACGTATACACTTGTGTGCATGTGGTGGGTTTATGTGTGAGTCAAAGTACTGTACATACAATTGGTATGCTAAGCGTATGCCTCTGTTTAGTGTTTGAAAGTGTACACTGCCAATGCCCTGGGTAAAATGTGCACAGACACATGCCTCTTTACCGGTGCCAACCCTCTTTCATTTAGCAAACAAATAAAACGATCTAATTTGCCAAGGAAGATGTACAAAATTACAAAGCCAAACAGGTCATTTTAATGAGCGCACCAAACCCATGATCCTTACACACACTAAAGAACTATTATCTTTACATATTCACTTCACTACTTCTTCATTTTGTTTATCATTCAAGCAGGAGGAATCTTAATGGAAAAATCCACTAAAAATACATTTTTGTATTTTCTTTTATTAGTCCCAAAATGTTTTGCATGTCAGCAGGCAGTTTTCAAGATATTACACTTTCAAGAAGCAAAGTGTCACCGGCCACATCTTTATAATGATGCTAATTTCCCGGACAGCTTTTAAACCATAGGCCCTACTGTATATAAATTATCGTTTCCAATTAAACATGGGTACAATATTTACTGAGGCCAGGTGCAATATCTATTTCAAATTAGGCTGCTCCGTTAATTAGTATATTGCCCTATTGCATTATTCCAAGTGACGGCAAAAAGTGAAACTAATTAAAGTGAGCATGCGACACTCCAATGAAGGAGAGACCCTATTCCCCGACTCAGGTAGCAACAGCTGATTAAAGTGGGAGAGGAGAGAGAGAAAGCAAGAGAGAGAAAGATGGAGAGAGAGATGAGAAATTGACCACATTTACATGTGTTCTGTTATTGAGTTGACGCATATGAACATCATATCCCATTTACAATAACCCGAATAAGCTTGTATCCCGGTTATGAGAAACCTGATTAAGATAGCTGGAATATGCTGATCTTAGACAGAATAATGTGACATGCAAACAGAGCTGATTGACTCTGCTCGACACAAAATACCCATCATATCTGGCCCTGAGCCATCTTTGGCTACATGATTATTGCAGCTCAATGGGTGTAACTTTTGTTGACAATTTTTATACCTTTTGGAATCATGTTTTATAAAGGAGGATGGGATCCCAATTTGTAAGTCGCTCTGGATAAGAGCGTCTGCTAAATGACTTAAATGTAAATGTAAATGTAAATGGATCCACCCAAATCATGTGAGAGCCTGGATCCTTTCACAGCACTGTAAGGCTGTGTTGAGACAATTACTTATCAATGACTCAAGCCCAGCTCAGCTAATCCTTACCATTGTGATGCAGAGTCGCCATAATGCTTCAGCAATTGTACACTACACCAGGGGCGTCGGTAGACACAATATGAGTAACCTAATTTATGTTCCTTTAACTGCCCTGAATGCCTCTACTGATCCTACAGCTATTGTATGCAGTAAACATGTGCCTATGAACCAGATGTATACTGTTAGCACTAAGCTGGTGTGCCCTATGAGGAAGTACACTGTGAGCAGCTCACCCTGCACTAACATAAAGAACATGAGCACATCTACTTCTGCTAACCTACCCAGCAAAGCAATAAAAGGAAGTAAGCATCCCTGAAGAAAGGTGCTCAAAGTAGCCCATGTTAACATATGTAGTTTAAGAAACAAGGTTCATGAAATCAATAATTTGCTAGTAACAGAAGACATTCATATTCTGACTATCTCTGAAACTCACTTAGATAATACCTTTGATGATGCAGTGGTAGCAATACAAGGTTATAACATTTACAGAAAATATAGAAATGCCAATGGTGGAGGTTGTGGTTCTGTTTATATTCCTGTAGATAAGAGACGATCTCATGTTAAATACTGTTGATATAATATGGCTACAGGTTAATCTGCCTCACCTAAAACCCATTCTGGTGGGAAGCTCCTATAGACCACCAAGTGCTAACAATCAGTATCTGGATAACATGTGCGAAATGCTGGACAATGTATGTGATATCAACAGAGAGGTATATTTTCTGGGTGATTTAAATATTGACTGGCTTTCATCAAGCTGCCCACTCAATAAAAAGCTTCAAACTTTAACCAGTGCCTGCAACCTGGTTCAGGTTATCAGTCAACCTACCAGGGTAATTACAAACGGCACAATAATGAAATCAGCAACATTTATTGATCACATCTTAACTAATGCTGCAAAAATGTGCTTGAAAGCAGTATCTAGATCCATCGGATGTATAGATCACAATATAGCACCCGTATCTAGGAAAACCATAGTTCGAAAGGCTGGGCCTAATATAGTGTAGAAGAGGTCATACAATAGGTTTTGTAGTGATTCCTATGTTATTAATGTAAAGAATATCTGTTGGTCGGTGGTGTGTACTGAGGAGCAAACATACAATGCACTTGACATGTTTATGAAATTGCTTATTCCAGTTGCTAATAAGCATTCACCCATTAAGAAAACAACTGTAAAAACTGTTAAATCCGTGTGGATTGATGAGAAATTGAGTAATTGTATGGTTGAGAGGGATGAGGCAAAAGGAATGGCAAATAAGTCTGGTACACAACCGATTGACAAACTTATTGCAAATTGAGAAATAATGTGACTAAACAGAATAAAAAAAGTTTAACTATACTATGAAACAAAGATAAATAAAATAATGATAGTAAAAAGCTTTGGAGCACCTTAAATGACATTTTGGGAAAAAAAGCTAACTCATCTCCATCATTCATTGAATCAGATGGCTAACTCATCACAAAACCAACTGATATTGCCAACTACTATATCTGTTTTTTTGGCAAAATTAGCAAAGTTCGGCATGACATGCCAGCAACAAAACGCTGAAACTACACATCCAAGTATATCTGACCAAATTATGAAAGACAAGCATTGTAATTTTAAACTCAATTTTTCTTGGAATAGAAACACCATAATATTAATCTAATTAATTAAGCAAGTATCAGTCAAAAGATTGGACACACCTACTCATTCCATGGATTTTCTTTATTTTGACTATTTTCTACAACTATCTGACACATGGAATCAGTTAAGAACAAATTATTATTTACAAGACAGCCTACTCCTTCCTCCCCATCGGGGAATTGAACCTCGTTCTCACCTGCGTTTTCTAGTAGAGCCATTGTTGAAGGCTATCAAATGCTTCTCAAAGTTGCCCTCTTGTGGTCAAGCTAGCAATAACTAGCATTAATGGTACCAGTGGTTCACACTTACAGTTGAAGTCGGAAGTTTAAATACACCTTAGCCAAATACATTTAAACTACATTTCACATTTCCTGACGTTTAATCCTAGTAAAAATGACAGGTCTTAGGTCAGTTAGGATCACCACTTTATTTTAAGAATGTAAAATATCAGAATAATAGTAGAGAGAATTATTTATTTCAGCTTTTATTTATTTCATCACATTCCCAGTGGGTCAGACGCTTACATACACTCAATTGGTATTTGGTAGCATTGCATTTAAATTGTTTAACTTGGGTCGAACGTTTCAGGTAGCCTTCCACAATCTTCCCACAATAAGGTGGATGAATGTTGGCCCATTCCTCCTGACAGCTGGTGTAACTGAGTTAGGTTTGTAGGCCTCCTTGCTCGCACACGCTTTTTCAGTTCTGACCACAAATTTGAGATAGGAATGAGGTCAGGGCTTTGTGATGGCCACTCCAATAGCTTGACTTTGTTGTCCTTAAGCCATTTTGCCACAACTTTGGAAGTATGCTTGGGGTCATTGTCCAAAGTGGCAAAACCGGAAAAACCGTGTGGATGGCTATTTCACAGTCTGATGTCCTTGAGATAGAAGCTTTTAGAAGTTTTTCAGTCTCTTGGTCCCAGTTTGATGTACCTGTACTGACCTCACCTTCTGGATGATAGCGGGGTGAACAGGGCGTGGCTCGGGTGGTTGATGTCCTTGATGATCTTTTTGGCCTTCCTGTTACATCGGGTGCTGTAGATGTTCTGGAGTGCAGGTAGTTTACCCCTGGTGATGCGTTGGTCACCACGCTCTGCAGTTGCTGTCGGTGCAGTTGCTGTACCAGGTGGTGATACAGCCCAACAGGATGCTCTCAATTGTGCATCTGTAAATGTTTGTGAAGGTTTTAGAGGCCAAGACAAGTTTCTTCTGCCTCCTGATGAACTCAGTCACCCTATCTGTGTATTCGTCAATGTTATCTCAGAGGCTAACCGGAACATATCCCAGTGTGATCAAAGCAATCTTGAAGCATGGATTCCGATTGGTCAGGCCAACATTGAATAGACCTAAGTGAAGGGTACTTGCTGTTTGAGTTTCTGTCTGTAGGAAGGGAGGAGCAAAATGTCTAAGGGAGGGTGGGGGAGGGTCTTGTAGGCATTTTGAAAAGTTGAGTAGCAGTGGTCCAATGTTTTTCAAGATCGAGTAGTACAATCAATGTGTTGGTAGACCTTTCCTCAAATTTGCTTTGTCAAAATCACCAGCTAAAATGAATGCGGCCTCAGAATATGTGGTTTCCAGTTTGCATAAAGTCCAGTGTGGTTCTTTGAGGGTCGTCGTGGTATCGGCTTGAGGGGGAATATACATGGCTATCGCTATAACCGAAGAGATTGCTCTCGGGAGGTAATGCCATCTGCATTTGTTTGTGAGGTATTCTAGGCCGGGTGAACAAAAGGACTTGAGTTTCTGCATGTTATCACACCATTAAGTTAATCATGAAACATGCACCCGCGCCATTCTTCTTCCCGTAGAGTTCTTTATTCCTGTCTGTGCGATGTACTGAGAACCCCAGCTGGCTGTATGGACAGGGACAATATATTCCAAGACAAATTTTTCCGTGAAAGAGTATGTTACAATCCCTGATGTCTCTCTGGAAGGAAATCCTCGCCCTGAGCTCGTTTACTTTGTTATCCAGAGACTGAACATTAGCGAGTAATATACTCAAATGGTTTGCACGCCTCGAATCGGACTAGAGGTCCACTCTGAATACTTCTTCTCCCCCGGTGGTGTTTTGGAGCTGCCTCTGGAATAAGTTTAATTGCCCTGGGTGTACAAACAAAGGATCCAATTCGGGGATTACAGGGATGTGACTGAATTTATACAGCAACATCTCCCCCATAAGCATTTCTGTCTCTTCTATATATGTTATATCCTTGTATTTCTACTTCTGTATCATTAAATGAATTATCTAAGTGAGTCTCAGAAATGGCTAATATATTAATGTTATCTGATGTTAGCAAGTTTTTGTTTTCATTAACCTTATTTCTAAGGCTACATTCTGTATATTAATTAATATGGGCTATTTTCAGCCCATTCCTTGTTAGCTTCTCAGAGATAGACATAATATGGAAAAGAGCAAACAAAGCAAAATAAAAATACATTAATTGTGTGTGTGCTGCGTGGTTGAAGCTTGGCTCTCTCATCCCTTCCAGGTTTTTGAGAGGGAGGGTGGACAATGAGCCTGCAGCGTCATAGCGGATTTTAGCAATATCCCCACGTGCTCTGGCAGGTTTCAGGTTTCTTTCCTTTTCTGGCGCACAGCTTCAGGATAGTCCTCGTTGAGGAAGATATACATTCCTCTCAAGTTCTTTGCTCTTTCCAGAATAGCTACATTGTCCTTGAACCAACCTGCATCCCACTGCTGGCTTGCTTCTGAAGCTAAGCAGGGTTGGTCCTGGGTTGTCCCTGGATTGGAGACCAGATGTTACTGGAAGTGGTGCTGGAGGGCCAGTAGGAGGCACCCTTTCCTCGGGTCTACAAAAAAATATGTATAGATATATATATATATATATACACTACCGTTCAAAAGTTTGGGGTCACTTAGAAATGTCCTTGTTTTTTAAAGAAAAGCAAAAATGTTTGTCCATTAAAAGTTGATTAGAAATACAGTGCAGACATGGTTAATGTTGTAAATGACTATTGTAGCTGGCTGATCTTTAATGGAACATCTACATAGGCATACAGATGCCAATTATCAGCAACCATCACCCCTGTGTTCCATTGGCGCGTTGTGTTAGCTAATCCAAGTTTATCACTGGCAGCTTCATTAAATAGTATCTGCAAAACACCAGTCTCAACGTCAAAAGTGAAGTGGCGACTCCAGGATGCTGGCCTTCTAAGGCAGAGTTTCTCTATCCAGTGTTAGTTCTTTTGCCCATCTTAATCTTTTATTGACCAGTCTGAGGTATGGCTTTTTCTTTGCTACAGTGCCTAGAATGCCAGCATCCTGGAGTCGCCTCTTCACTGTTGATGTTGAGACTGGTGTTTGCGGTTACTAAACTCAGCAAAAAAAGAAATGTCCTCTCACTGTCAACTGCATTTATTTTCAACAGCTGAGACATAAACTGAACAATTTCCACAGACATGTGACTAACAGAAATTGAATAATGCATCCCTGAACAATAGGGGGGTCAAAAACAGTATCTGGTGTGGCCACCAGCTGCATTAAGTACTGCAGTGCATCCCCTCCTCATGGACTGCACCAGAGTTGCCAGTTCTTGCACATGCAAGTTCCCAGACATTTCTGGGGGGAATGACCCTAGCCCTCCGATCCAACAGTTCCCAGACGTGCTCAATGGGATTGAGATCCGGGCTCTTCTCTGGCCATGGCAGAACAATGACATTCCTGTATTGCAGGAAATCACGCACAGAATGAGCAGTATGGCTGGTGACATTGTCATGCTGGAGGGTCATGTCAGGATGAGCCTGCAGGAAGGGTACCACATTTTATTTTACCTTTATTTAACTAGGCAAGTCAGTTAAGAACAACTTCTTATTTTCAATGACGGCCTAGGAACAGTCATTGAACTGCCTGTTCAGGGGCAGAACGACAGATTTGTACCTTGTCAGCTCGGGGATTTGAACTTGCAAGCTCAGTCCGATGATGCTGTGACACACTGCCCCAGATCATGACGGACCCTCTACCTCCAAATCGATCACGCTCCAGAGTACAGGCCTCTGTGTAACGTTCATTCCTTCAACGATAAACTTCGAATCCGACCATCACCCCTGGTGAGACAAAACCGCAACTCGTCAGTGAAGAGCACTCTTTGCCGGTCCTGTCTGGTCCAGCAACGGTGGGTTTGTGTCCATAGACAGCCTCTCTCAGCCTATTGTGGACAGTCTGAGCACTGATGAAGGGATTGTGTGTTCCTGGTGTAACTCGGGCAGTTGTTGTTGCCATCCTGTACCTGTCCTGCAGGTGTGATGTTCAGATGTACATCTCCCTGTAGCGCTGTCTTTGGCGTCTCACAGTACGGACATTGCAATTAATTGTAATGACCACATCTGCAGTTAACATGCCTCATTGCAGCATGCCTGAGGCACGTTCACACAGATGGACAGGAAACCTGGATATCTTTCTTTTGGTGTTTTTCAGAGTCAGTAGAAAGGCCTCTTTAGTGTCCATAACTGTGACCTTAATTGCCCACCGTCTTTAAGCTGTTAGTGTCTTAACGACCATTCCACAGGTGCATGTTCATTCATTATTTTTGGTTCATTGAACAAGCATGGGAAACAGTGTTTAAACCCTTTACAATGAAGCTCTGTGAAGTTATTTGGATTTTTACGAATTGTCTTTGAAAGACAGGGTCCTGAAAAAGGGACATTTCTTTATTTGCTGAGTTTCTTTAATGAAGCTACCAGTTGAGGACTTGTGAGGAATCTGTTTCTCAAACTAGACACTCTAATGTACTTGTCCTCTTGCTCAGTTGTGCACCGGGGCCTCCCACTCCTCTTTCTATTCTGGTTAGAGTTTGCACTGTTCTGTGAAGGGAGTAGTTCACAGTGTTGTACAAGATCTTCAGTTTCTTGGCAATTTCTCGCATGTAATAACCTTAGTATCTCAGAACAAGAATGGACTGATGAGTTTCAAAAGAAAGGTATTTTTTTCTGGACATTTTTAGCCTGTAATTGAACCCACAAATGCAGACACTCCAGATTATGAACTAATCTAAAGGCCAGTTTTTTTGCTTCTTTAAATCAGGACAATAGTTTTCAGTTGTGGGAACATAATTGCAAAAGGGTTTTCTAATGATCAATTAGCCTTTTAAAATGATAAACTTGGATTAGCTAACACAACGTGACATTGGAACACAGGAGTGATGGTTGCTGATAATGGGCCTCTGTATGCCTATGTAGATAATCCATAAAAATCTGCCATTTCCAGGTACAGTAGTCATTGACAACATTAACAATATCTACACTGTATTTCTGATCAATTTGATGTTATTTTAACCTGTTGCTTCTACTCGGGACGCTTGCGTCCCAACTAGAGCTCTGGAAATGCAAATGCGCTACGCTAAATGCTAATAGTATTAGTTAAAACTCAAAAGTTCATTAGAATACACATGCAGGGTATCGAATTAAAGCTACACTCGTTGTGAATCCAGGCAACAAGTCAGATTTTTAAAATGCTTTTCGGCAAAAGCATGAGAAGCTATTATCTGATAGCATGCAACACCCCAAAAGACCCACAGGGGACGTAAACAAAATAATTAGCATTTCGGCGTTACACAAACCGCACAATAAAATAGAAAACATTCATTACCTTTCACCATCTTCTTTGTTGGCACTCCTAGATGTCCCATAAACACTATTTGCGTCTTTATTTCGATTAAATCGCTCCATATAAAGCCTAGATATCGTTATATGTAGACTGTGTGATAAACGAAAAAAACATTGTTTCAAAACGTAACGTCATTTTTTTTAATTCAAAAAGTCGACGATAAACTTTCACAAAACACTTCGAAATACGTTTGTAATGCAACTTTAGGTATTAGTAAACGTTAATAAGCGATAAAATTCATCAGGAGGCGATGTAAAGATCATTAGCTGTCCGTCTGGAAAAATGTCCGGCTAGAAACTCAACGAAAATATCCGGTCCTAGACCGTATTAGATACGGTGTCCTGCATGTGTTTGACCAAGAAAAAACTCGAAGGGAAATGACAAGACTCTAGACACCGTGTGGAAGCTGTAGGTACTGCAACCTCAGTCAATTAATTGTGGTTCACCTTTATCAATGGGATCAAGTAGCGCATGGATATATTTTCCCATTTTCAGTGATCAGTTTTTCCTGTGCTTTTCGATGTAAATGCCGTTCTGGTAAAGCCACAGCAGTGATTTAACCAGTTTTTTAAACGTCTGAGTGTTTTCTATCCACACAGACTAAGCAAATGCATATACTATATTCCTGGCATGAGTAGCAGGGCGCTGAAATGTTGCGCGATTTTTAACAGAATGTTCAAAAAAGTAGAGGGTCGACTGAAGAGGTTAATGGACAAAAATGAGCTTTTCTTTAAAAAACAAGGACATTTTTGTGTGACCCCAAACTTTTGAACGGTAGTGTATATCCCAATGCCCCAGGCTAGTGATTTGGGACATTGTCCTGTGTAGTGTGCTGTCTTTCCGATGGGACGTTAAAACGGGTGTTCTGACTCTCTGTGGTACTAAAGATCCCATGGCACTTATCGTAAGAGTATGGTGTTAACCCTTGTGTCCTGGCTAAATTCCCAATCTGGCCCTCATACTATCACGGTCACCTAATTATCCCCAGTTTACAATTGGCTCATTTATCCCCACTTCTCTCCCCTGTAACTATTCCCCAGGTTGTTGCTGTAAATGAGAATGTGTTCTCAGTCAACTTTCTGGTAAAATAAGTCTTAAAAAAAACCTCGACCACTATCGGCTTGTCAACTTTCCTCACTTTGTCCTCATGTGGAGATGTTGTAATTCCATCCACAACAATGTTGTTTCCGCTTTGATTGTCCTTCGAGATAATCTGATTTCTCTGTCATTGTTATCATGGAGTCAAATACAGAACTGATGTCCTCTCTCAATGACTTAGATTGTAATTTTGCCATTCTCCTGTTTAAACTCATCAAACTGTTCTTTAGGTCCTGGACCTCTAGTCAGGTTGGCCATTGTTTTATTGGTTGACTTCACCAGTATTTGGACACAACACTTGAAGCTATTTAGTGGTTGTTGCAACAACTGCTGGTAGAACTAATTTTGTTCATTTAAATCTTCAGGCCAGGGTCCTTTTTTCTCAATTTCCGCCTGACTGACGTGCCCAAAGTAAACTGCCTGTTGCTCAGGCCCTGAAGCCAGGATATGCATATAATTATCACCATTGGAAAGAAAACACTCTGAAGTTTGTAAAAATGTTAGAATAATGTAGGAGACTATAACACAATAGATATGGTAGGAGAAAATCCAAAGATAAACCAACCAGATTTATTTTTTTGAGAGCCCATGCTCTTCCAATGGAAAGTATAGGGAAATCTAGCTCCCAGTAGGCAATTCCTATGACTGCCACTGGGTGTCAGCACTCAATGTTCAAGGTTCCAGGCTTGTGTCTTTGAAAATGAGTAAGAATAATGACTTGGAAATTGTGACTTGGAAATTGTGTATGCACGTGCACGATGAAGAGGAGACACACCATCTAATATCATTCTCCTATTGAACATACTTCTTTCCGTATGAAATATTATAGTTAAATTACATTTTAGGGTACTTGATGATTAAATATAAACTTATTTTGAGTTGTTGAAACAAAGTTAAGAGGTAGATTTTTGGATTCCTATCTTGGCACGTTGAACATGTGGATTACTCAAATTGATGGCTCCAACTAAACAGACTTTTTGGGATATAAATAAGGATTTTATCTAACAAAACGACATTACATGTTATAGCTGGGACCCTTTGGATGACAAATCAGAGGAATATTTTCAAAATGTAAGTAAATATTTAATCTCTATTTATGAATTTATGAAACCTGTGCCGGTGGAAAAATATTTTGATGTGGGGCACCATCCTCAAAGAATTGCATGGCATGCTTTCACTGTAAAGCCTACTGTAAATCAGACAGATTCACAAGAATATAGGCTTTCAACCGATATAAGACACTTCTATGTACCTAAATGTTTAATATCCATAATATTTATGATTATTTATTTGAATTGCGCGCCCTCCTGTTTCACCGGAAGTTGTCCTGCTAGCGGGACACCTAGCCTTAATTATAAGATCCTTCACCTGTAATAGAGACACACAACTGTCCTTAACGGTACTCCCGCCTGCTTTGGTCTTTGTCATGGTAGCAACATAGGTTATGCTGTTAATCTTCGCAGCTCCAGACAGGGCAGGTCGCAGGGAATATTGGAAACAACAACAAACAGCATGGATCTAGACAGCCACAAGCCCGAGACAATCCTGGGTCCCAGACACAATGGCTAACCATGTCACGGGCTGCGTTCAAGCCCTCAAGAAAACTCCGCTGGCTTGATAGGCAGCTAGCTAGCAGCTAAGCTAGCTGCCACGCCAAGCAGCTCTTCAGACCCGTCCTTGGTCGGCAGGATCACTGGACAGATAGTAGCAGTCACAGCAACTGATGCCAACAGCGACGTGGGCTACAAACTCAAAAGATGGAGAGCTAGCAACCAAACTGTTTCAATAGACTTTTAAAACATTCCAAAACAACAAACTTACCAAAATAACAAACTGAGCTCTCTCGTACCACAGGAAGTGACATTTTGACTTTGACATGATGACTGTGAAAGGATGGCCTGAACAAATGCATTCTTAGTATTTCACTTTCAACCACAAGAAGACAAACTGAAATGCTATCAGAAACATGTTGGATCATTTTCCCCAATTTTTATTTCCTTATAAGCGGTCAACAAACTGATGTAATTTGGAAATTCTGCACGGAAATCTCCCCCGTCCTTACATGTCTTCGCTCTGTGTGAGAGAAACAGAAATGAAAGAAAAAAACTTTACTGATGTCTACTAGATTGTCGATGCATTCTTTCTATTGATTCATGAAAAATGTTCTGGTGAGCAAGGCTTTATTTAGTATTCTAAATCATCAAGTCATGAGAGACGAGAAGTAGCCTATAGGACTAAGAAATAGCCTGTCTTTTGAAGAAAAATATCTTGAAAAAAATCACACCACTGTCAAAACAATTGTTACGCTGTAACTGGGCAAATTAGGAATATTGTGTTTATTCATGGATACCGGGATACTCGTGAGTGGGATATCAAAGTTGCATGTAAACAGCTTATCCTGAAAAAGACCTTAACAGGGATATAAGGTATTATCCGGGATACTCTGCGCATGTAAACGTGGTCAGCGTGAGAGTGTAGAGGCAAGAGAGGGGAATTTAAAGGAGCACATTTAAATGGATTCATAGGGAGAGTTTGGAGGGATAAAGAACCTCGAAGCTGATGCATGGACATAGATATAGTGACAGATAGTGTAACGACAATGCTGGTAGACGGGAAGCAAGTGCAGGTAGAGTTTAATAATAAATGTAACAAAGAACAATGCAAGACAAGCCAAGTGTAGAGTACGGTCATGGAACAACCTTAATACTGGCTGGGGAATAGACCTAACGGAGTGCCAGATATAGGGGAGTTAATGAGAGAGGAAATGGATTCCAGGTGAGCCTAATCATGAGGAGCAGGTGCACGTAATGATGCTTGCCAGGACCAGTGGTTAGTAAACCATCGACGTTGAACGCTGGAGGGGAGGAGCAGGAGTAGACGTGACAGAAACATTTGTGAGATACTGAATGAAAGCTAAGGAATGTCAAAGATAGGGAGGTTGAGGAATGAGAAATATACTGTATGTGGACAAATTACTTGCTTTGCCCTGCATGGGGTCTTGTGGATTTAAGCCACTGTATAGCGACTGTAGGACCAACTAAGTGAAATTAATGAATTATGGAATCCATACTCTACAGTATTCTATATCGTCCAATTACTTTTTCTCCGCTGACCCGAACAGGAAGAGCCAAAGTCTATTGAACAGGTGGAACTCCCCAAGATTGGACCTCCAAGCTCAAGAGGAAGCCCAACATTTTTCCCAGTGTCAGAAAGATACATGTAACATTGCCGAATAATTGGAAGCTAAACAAAGTCGGATATAGATAATCCCAAAAATGGCAAGATTCAGTTTAAATGCCTTAGCATGACAGTTTAAAAGCCTTACCATATTAACTCTTACTATCAGAGAGCAAACAGATTATTCTGCCTCTTAGCAAGAAGAACCAACCTGAAATGAATCTCCATCCATACACAGAGGAATAACCACAACATACGAGAAGCACACCTTCTTGTGATCTATCGCCTCTCAATGTTTCTTGTCTGACAGTCTATAAACACCCAGATTACTCTAACTCACTTATTGTTGCATGTGAAGGAATCATAATACAAGCAATAAAGGGAAGTGTCTGCCATTTCATCTGGGCTTTATTGGAAAGCTCATTAAGACACAAAAGCTCTGTGAGAATGAGTCGCCTTTGAGCGCCACTTTGATTATTGCAGCTCTGAAGCCCGTTTCATTATCATCAACCCTTCTCGGCCTTGTGTGTGGGTGACCATCAAAGTGGGACTGGCCTGGAATGTACTGTACCTAGATGGAGTTTCCAGTATGTATGAGAATGCCTGTGACTGTGTGTTCACGTGTGCGGGTATGTGTCTGCACTGGTGTTCTTGAGGCAACAACACAAAATACACAGAACACAAGGCTGTTAAACTACTCTGGGTATACATAAAATATGTAATCTAAGTCATGAGAAACAAGACGCTCAACTTTGAAGGTTACTTTTTAAATCTGTTCCTAATCAAATATAATTATTTACCCAAGTGGGAGATGAGATGGCGCAGAGGCTTTTTTAAACTTGATCTCATGCATAATTTGCATTTGAGAGTTATTCTGTCAGGCGTTGTGTTACGCAAATACATTTGAATACGTGATATCCACTTTCACACGGCATTCAGCTGTACACTGCACACCAATGCATTTATGCACTGTAATTGGATCATTTAGAAAACATACAGAGTTTTGGTCACATGACTGTCCCCAAGGCTCTGGGCAAACTAAGTGTTTCATTACCCACAGGACTGCACATTTTTTATCCAGCCCAGAAAATTGCACACCTGATTCAACTGAATGGCTTGATGAGTAATTGACGAGTTGAATCAGGTGTGTAATTCTGAGCTCTATTAAAAATGGAAAATTGTACAAGTCCTGTGAGTCCCCAGGACTGGAGTTGAGAAACTTGATGCAGAGTTAAAGGAGGAGTATCACAATTAATGTTATTTGTACTTTGGTATGGATAGTTGATGCACTCTGCTCATGTCTATGATTCCTTCAAAATAACAGTTGCCTTTGTGCACTTCAAAGTCAACTGTGCAACAATAAGAGAAAATAAAACCTCAAAGCAAGGGTACGTCAAGGTGCCAAAATTGAACGAGCTTTATTGCTCCAAAGAGGGGGGCAAAAGCTGGAAAATATATCCCAGTTGGGTAAATCGATCGATCCACCTACACTTATGGAGAGAAGAGCCTAGGATAATTAATGCAGAATTATGTCTGTATATATTTGAATACAAATAGAGAGGATTTATCTATAAGCCTCTTATTGACGCTCCTGCAGAGCGCATTGTATGTAATAGTTCTTCATGGGAGGAGACCAAGCCTTGAATGCAGAGATCATTTTGTCATTAATTCCCCAGAACCAGCAGTCCCCTGATTGTTTGATCTATTGTGCCAAACAAGATAATCGGGAGAGATTTCCCTCTTTATAATTGCAGTGGAATTAACATATTGATTTTAATATTTAAAAACAATAAAAAAACAAGTGCCATGCCCTATGACATTATTATTATTATTACTACAGTATAGTTTATTATCAGTGGAGGAATTGCTTCTTTTGTGAAAAGTTATTGTCATGTTATAATGCGCCTACAGCTGGATTTGTGAAAGAGATTCGGAAAATTCACCTTGGTCAAAGACAACATGGCTAGGAGTTCCCAAATAGAGGACATAGGAGAGAGTGGGGTACGTTGAGCCTTGTTGATTGTCTCGGTTGATATATTATCGATTATATATTTTAAAAACAACCTGAGGATTCATTATAAAAAACATTAGACATTTTTCTGTGGACATTACGGATACGATTTGGAATTTTCGTCGGCAATGTCGTGACCGCTCGTGCCTGTGGATTTCTGAACATAAGGCGCCAAACAAATGGAGGTATTTTGGATATACAAATAATCTTTATGGAACAAAAGGAACATTTATTGTGTAACTGGGAGTCTCTTGAGTGAAAACATCTGAAGATCATTAAAGGTAAGCGATTAATTTTTATTGATTTACTGATTTTCGTGACCAAGCTACTTTGATGCTAGGTGTTCATAATGTTTGGTCTAGTGATCAATAAACTCACACAAATGCTTGGATTGCTTTTTCAAAATCTGACACGGTAGGTGGATTAACAACAAGCGAAGCTGTGTTTTGCTCTATTGCACTTGTGATTTCATGAAAATTAAATATGTTTAGTAATTCTATTTGAATTTGGCGCACTGCAATTCAGCTGGTGTCCCACTAACGGGATGGGTTGCGTCAACTTGCCCTCAAATGCTCCCTTCCTCAAAACCCGTGTAAATATTGGACTATAAATTGTGCCTTCCTGTATTATACTTATGCTAAAGTGTTTATTCTATTCTACTGAGCCATTTACTTTTTGTTCCTATTCTTATATTTTCTTATTTCTTATTGCTGTTGCATTGTTGAGAAGGAATCTGCAAGTAAGCATTTCATTGGAAGGTGTGTACCACATGTATCCCTTACATACAACTAATAAAGCACAAAATCTTCTGCTCTGTAACATTAATAATGTGCTATCTTGAGTTCATATCCATGACAAATTGCAAAAATAGTATGCATATTATGTATAAAATGGACCAAATGTAATCATAATTCCATTAGGGTATTGTGGCCATAGGCTCAATTTACCCCATAGCCATTGAACTAAACCACCAAGGCAAACATTTTGAGTACGTTAACCCATACCTTAGCCCAAGGATGAACTTTAATGCTACGTTTAGTACCTCATATTGTAGTTTATAGAAACCCCTTAACTGGTGTATAAAATAATCTACGTTGGTTAGATTTTTTGGGGACCTAATTTGCTTACCACTTTTTCCATGTGGTTTCTTCCTTTACAGACTCCATGAAATGACCTCTTCCAAAATATTTGGTTACATGATTCCTTTTGTGTATTGTTTCCTAGGAGGAAGGTGTGGCTCAACTAACCCTTTCATGTTGGTTATTCAATATATGCACTACCGGTCAAAGGTTTTAGAACACCTACTCATTCAAGGGTTTTTCTTCATTTGACTATTTTCTACATTGTAGAATAATAGTGAAGACATCAAAACTATGAAATAACACATATGGAATCATGTAGTAATCAAATAAGTGCTAAACATATCAATATATATTTTATATTTGAGATTCTTGAAAGTAGCCACCCTTTGCCTTGATGACAGGGTTTATACTCTTGGCATTCTCTCAACCAGCTTCATGAGGTAGTCACCTGGAATGCATTTCAATTAACAGGTGTACCTTGATAAAAGTTAATTTATGGAATTTCTTACCTTTGTAATGCGTTTGAGCCAATTAGTTGTGTTGTGACAAGATAGGGGTGGTATACCGAAGATAGCCATAATTGGTAAAAGACCAAGTCCATATTATGGCAAGAACAGCTCAAAAAAGGAAAGAGAAACGACAGTGCAACATTACTTTAAGACATGAAGGTCAGTCAATCCGGAAAAGTGCAGTCGCAAAAACCATCAAACACTATGATGAAACTGGCTCTTATAAGGACCGCCACAGGAAAGGAAGACCCAGAGTTACCTCTGCTGCAGAGGATGAGTTTATTAGAGTTACCAGCCTCAAAAATTGCAGCCCACATAAAAGCTTCAAAGAGTTCAAGTGCGATTAGTGGTAATCAATCCCAGAACAACAGCAATGGACCTTGTGAAGATGCTGGAGGAAACAGTTACAAAAATATCTATATCCACATTAAAACGAGTCCTATATCGACATAACCTGAAAGGGCGCTCAGCAAGGAAGAAGCCACTGCTCCAAAACCACCATAAAATAGCCAAACTATGGTTTGAACCTGCACATGGGGACAAAGATTGTACTTTTTAGAGAAATGTCCTCTGGTCTGATGAAACAAAAATAGAACTGTTTGGCCATAATGACAGTCGTTGTGTTTGGAGGAAAAAGGGGGAGGTTTGTAGCCGAAGAACACCATCCCAACCGTGAATCACAGGGGTGGAAGCATCATTTTGTGGGGGTACTTTGCTGCAGGAGGGACTGGTGCACTTCACAAAATAGATGGCTTCATGAGGAATGAAAATTATGTGGATATATTGAAGCAACATCTCAAGACATCAGTCAGAAAGTTAAAGTTTGGTAGCAAGTGCGTCTTCCACATGGACAATGACGCACAGCATACTTCCAAAGTCGTGACAAAATGGCTTTAAGGACAACAAAGTCAAGGTATTGGAGAGGCCATCACAAAGCCCTGCCCTCAATCCTATCGAAAATTTGTGGTCAGAACTGAAAAAGCGTGTGCGAGCAAGGAGGCCTACAAACCTAAATCAGTTACACCAGCTGTCAGGAGGAATGGGCCAACATTCATCCAACTTATTGTGGGAAGGTTGTGGAAGGCTACCCGAAATGTTTAACCCAAGTTAAACAATTTAAATGGCAATTCTACCAAATATTAATTGTAAGCGTCTGACCCACTGGGAATGTGATGAAAGAAAGAAATCCTGAAATAAGTCATTCTCTCTACTATTTATTCTGACATTTAACATAAATTGGTTATCCTGACCTAAAACAATGAATATTTACAAGGATCAAATGTCAAGAATTGTTATAAACAGTTTAAATGTATTTGGCTAAGCTGTATGTAAACCTCCACCTTCAACTGTACATGGTTGTATATACACTTAGGTTGTAGTCATTAAAAACTAATCACATAAGCACCTCTCTAAATAGATAAGCCATGAAAGCTTTGTGATTTGCCTGAGATGTTAAATTGTCTGTCCTGTAAGAATTGAACCTGCAACATCGTGGCAATGACCCCGCTTCTTGCAGACTTGCACTAAAGGAGTGGGTCGGTGTCGCTCTTCCGTTCGATGCTAACATTGCACCTGTCTAACTCAGCTGAAAGAACTTGGTAGATTGACTAGAGGAAGAAAAACATGCTACATTAAGGAGTGGGAACTGCTGTGTTGTGTTCAGTAAGAGAGCTTCAGCTGAAGATAATGATAGTTGACAGGATTCGGCAGCTTTCCAGCCAAAGACAAGCAACCAAATTAGTTCACGCAATCTGCACCCCTTTTCCCCTCTCTTCTCAACTTCATTTTTTTCTTGGCATAGATAGCCAATCATAATAATCACAGTGGGACTTCCTCTTGTCGAAGTCGGTTGCCAGGGTCTTTTCATTAGCGAGAGATTTTGGCCTTCTAAAAAACTCTGGTGCGAGCTTTGTCATGTGCACGTGCCCCATTTGAAGGTGTGAGCACACTGGCAGAGGGAAACAAACTCACATAAGTACACAAAGTCATTATTATACACGCATGCGCACGAACACATAAACCAATTCTTCAGTGAGCTCGACTGCATTGATCAGCAAATTTATGTAATGTTTATATTTACACCCTGCTGTTTAGTGATGTATTTTGAGTCAATCCCGAGCTGAATGATTTTGGAGCACCTGGCACTTCTTCATTCAAACAAACAACTATGGCAACATCTGAAAGCGAAAAACATTATTTGAATGAGAGCCAAAATTATTGTTTGGTTACCAGTTACTGTTAAAATGTCAAAACAAATTGTTTTTATGATCAACTGCTGCTAATTGTCAGCGTGGAAGAGGCAGTCAAAATAAGCCTAGGGGCATCCACAACATATAATGTAGATCCATGGAAATGCACTGCATCAGCATTGTTACACACAAACTGAGCCTGAAGAGTTCAGGTGAGGACAAGATACAAACTGTTGCTAGTAAACAATTGATAATGAACTCTGGTCAAAGTTCAGTCAGTCACCCACCGGCAGAGTCAGACAAAACAAAAATATTGTGGGAATATTGATGCAAGGAAAATATGTTGACACATTTAGTAGCATACAGTAACAACAGTTTTCTGATTGAGTGCAAACATCTGGTAGAGAGTGGACCAGGTGCATGTTATAATTCAGAGAGCTAGCTGAAATACTGTAAAATGCAGCCATTGGTTTGAGATGGACTACATTGCAGTTGGTGTCTACAGACTGACGGATCTACAAATCACCTTGCACTGTAAAAAACTACTTCTATGTCGGTGATCAGCAACTGAGCAAGAGGGACGCTCTAGAACACAGCCATTGGAAATTAGACGATAAAGGCAGCTAGTGGGATAGGGAAAGATGATAGAATGAAATAATGTGGGCAGAAAGACTTGGGTAAACCCCCACTCTAAATCTCTAGCTACGCTCAGACATGTTAAGGTTTTGATTGGAGTGCATCTTCTCTCTCAATGCCAGCTCATTTGTCAATGACTTTATAGATGGGTAACTGAATAACTGAACAAACCAGTGAGAAAATACAGGCAAGAGAAGCATATTGCGTCAGAACTACTGGTGGTGTTTCCATTTGGGATAAGTGAGGAATCTTAGGGGATACCAGAGCCAAATATTGAGAGAGATTGGTTTGGTTTCTATGTCTGGTCTTGAGACTATGCTGCATTTACACAAGCAGCCCAATTCAATATCTGTTCAAGTCTCTGTATGGCTCTGGTACATACTCTAATCTGGCCATCATCTAACAAGTTTCTCAACAAGCTCAACAAGATATGGTAGTGATTCACTACATGACCAAAAGTTTGTGAAAACCTGCTTGTCGACCATCTCATTCCCAAATCATGGGCATTAATATGGAGTTGGTCCATCGTTTGCTCCTATAACAGCCTCTACTCTTATAGGAAGGCTTTCCACTAGACGTTGGAACATTGCTGCGTGGACTTCCATTCAGCCACGAGCATTAGTGAGGTCGGGCACTGATGTTGGCCGATTTAAGCCTGGCTCACAGTCGGTGTTCCAATTCATTCCAAAGGTGTTCGATGTGGTTGAGATCAGGGCTCTGTGCAGGTCAGTCAAGGTCTTCCACACCCTTCTCAACAACCTATTTCTGTATAGTCCTCACTTTGTGCACAGGGGCATTATAAAGGGGCATTATAATGCTGAAACAGGAAAGGGCCTTCCCCAAACTGTTGCCACAATGTTGGGAGCACAGAATCGTCTAGAATATCATTGTATGCTGTAAAGTTAAGATTTCCCTTCATTGGAACTAAGGGACCTAGCCCGAACCATGAAAAACAGTCCCAGACCATTATTCCTCATCCACCAAACTTTACAGTTAGCACTATGCATTGGGGCAGACAACATTCTCCTGGCATCTGCCAAACCCAGATTCGTCCGTTGGACTGCCAGATGGTGAAGCTAGATTCATCACCCCAGAGAATGCATTTCATAGAGTCCAATGGTGGCGAGCTTTACATCACTCCAACCAACACTTGGCATTGCACATGGTCTTATGATCTTAGGCTTGTGTACGGCTGCTCGGCCATTGAAACCCATTCCATGAAGCTTCATACAAACAGTTATTGTGCTGATGTTGATTGCAGTGGGCAGTTTGGAACTCGGCAGTGAGTGTTGCAACCGAGGACAGATTATTTTTTACACGCTACGCAGTTCAGCACTCAGCGGTCTCGTTCTGTGACCTTGTGTGGCCTACCACTTCACAGCTGAGCTGTTGTTGCTCCTAGACATTTCCACTTCACAACATCACTTATCTAGCACCTTTCCAAACGTACTTGTTGGAAAGGTAGCATCCTATGACGGTGCCACGTTGAAAGTCACTGAGCTCTTCAGTAAGGCCATGCTACTGCCAATGTTTGTCTACAGAGATTGCATGGCTGTGTGGTCAATTTTATACACCTGTCAGCTACGGGTGTGGCTGATATAACAGGATCCACTAATTTGAAGGGGTGTCCACATACTTTTGTATATATACTGCACCAACCATCTGTTTAATTTATTCCCCCCAGCAAAAAATGGAACACGAAAATATCAAGGATAATGTCACCCAACTGTTATTATTAATAGGAAAGTGGTTGACATTTACAGTTGATTTACATGGTGGAAGTCTATCTTATCAATCAAGGTCCACGGGCTGTAATTATGGGTTTGGTAATGATTTGAAAGTGTATGTCTTTGTCAATAGTCGGGTCTGGCATTTGTCAGTGGCAGTGCTATATTCCTGGTTAGCTACCAATGTTGGAAAAAACATATTTGGTAAGCAGGTGTACATATACAGTAATTTTATGAAGATGGTGTAGTGAGGCTAGCACTAATCCCAAACGGTTTTGGGACACTGAAGTCCATGGAGAATAAGAGCACCTACTCCCAGCTGCCCACTGCACTGAGGATAGGAAACACTGTTATCACCGATAAATCTACGATAATCGATCATTTCAAGAAGCATTTTTCCATGGCTGGCCATGCTTTCCACCTGGCTACCCCTACCCCGGCCAACATCTCAGCACCCCCTGCAGAAACTTGCCCAAGCCCCCCACCCCTGCTTCCCTTCACCCAAATCCAGACATCTGATGTTCTGAAAGAGCTGCAAAATCTGGATCCCTACAAATCAGCTGGGCTAGACAATCTGGACCCTCTCTTTCTAAAATTAACCGCCAAAATTGTTGCAAGCCCTATTACTAGCCTGTTCAACTTCTCTTTCGTATCGTCTGAGATCTCCAAAGATTGGAAAGCTCTAGACCCAAACTGTTATAGACCTATATCCATCCTGCCCTGCCAAGTTAACAAACAGCTCACCGACCATTTTGAATTGCACCGTACCTTCTACCCTATGCAATCTGGTTTTCGAGCTGGTCATGGGTGCACCTCAGCCACGATCAAGGTCCTAAACGATATCATAACCGCCATCGATAAAAGACTTGGCTTCTCAAATGACTGCCTCGCCTGGTTCACCAACTACTTCTCAGCTAGAGTTCCGTGTGTCAAATCAGAGGGCATGTTGTCCGGACCTCTGGCAGTCTCTATGGGGGTACCACAGGGTTCAATTCTCGGGCCGACTCTTTTCTCTGTATACATCAATGATGTCGTTCTTGCTGCTAGTGATTCTCTGATCCACCTCTACGCAGACGACACCATTCTGTATTCAGCTGGCCCTTCTTTGGACACTGTGCTAACAAACCTCCAAACGAGCTTCAACGCCATACAACACTCCTTCTGTGGCCTCCAACTGCTTTTAAATACTAGTAAAACTAAATGCATGCTCTTCAACCGATTGCTGCCCACACCCTCCCGCCCAAATAGCATATTCTAGGTTCTGACCTAGAATATGTGAACATCTACAAATAACTAGGTGGCTGGTTAGACTGTAAACTCTCCCTCCAGACTCACATTAAGCATCTCCAATCCAAAATTAAATCTAGAATTGGCTTCATATTTCACAAAGCCTCCTTCATGCTGCCAAACATACCCTCGTAAAACTGACTATCCTACCGATCTTTGACTTCGGCGATGTCATTTACAAAATAGCCTCCAACACTCTATTCAGCAAATGGAATGTAGTCTATCACAGTGCCATCCGTTTTGTAACCAAAGCCCCATATACTACCCACAACTGCGACCTGTATGCTCTCGTTGGCTGGCCATGAATACATATTCGTTGCCAAACCCACTGGCTCCAGGTGATCTATTAGTCTTTGCTAGGTAAAGCCCCGCCTTATCTCAGCTTACTGGTCACCGTAGCACGCCCTCCAGCAGGTATATTTTACTGGTCATCCAAAGCCAACACTGATTTGGCCGCCTTTCCTTCCAGTTCTCTGCTGCCAATGACTGGAACGAATTGCAAAAATCACTGACGCTGGAGTCTTATATCTCCCTCTCTAACTTTATGCATCAGCTGCCAGAGCAGCTTACCGATCACTGTACCTGTACACAGCCAATCTGTACACAGCCAATCTGTAAACAGCACACCCAACTACCTCATTCCCATACTGTTACTTATCTTCTTGCTCTTTTGCACCCCAGTATCTCTACTTGCATATCATAATCTGCACATCCATCATTCCAGTGTTAATGCTAAATTGTAATTATTTCACTTCTATGGCCTATTTATGGCCTTTCCTCACTACTCTTCTACATTTGCCCACACTGTACATAGATTTTTCTATTGTGTTATTGACTGTACATTTGTTCCTGTGTAACTCTGTGTTGTTGTTTTTGTCACACTGCTTTGTTTCATCTTGGCCAGGTCGCAGTTGTAAATAACAACTTTTTCTCAACTGGCCTACCTGGTTAAATAAAGGTGAAATAAATGTTTTTAAAAGGTGCCAGTATATTGTGTAACTGTGTCATCCTGCATATGATTATAGTACAGGTGCTGACATTTTCACACACACACACACACACACACGTACTCTTACCCACTTACATAAACTGCATACACATACACTACTGTATGGGGTCACTTAGAAAATCCATTAAAATAAGATAAAAAATACAATGTATTGTTGTAAATGACCATTGTAGCTGACTATTGTATTTAAATGTTGTAAATGACTATTGTAGCTGGGAACGGCAGAAGTAGTACACAGCGTTGTACGAGGCCTTCAGTTTCTTGGCAATTTCTCAGAACAAGAATAAAGTTTCAGAAGAAAGGTCTTTGTTTCTGGCCATTTTGAGTCTGTAATCGAACACTCAAATGCTGATGCTCCAGATACTCAATTAGTTTAAAGAAGGACATTTTTTGCTTCTTTAAATCAGAACAGTTTTCAGCTGTGGTAACATAATTGCAAAAGGGTTTTCTAATGATCAATTAGCCTTTTCAAAATGATAAACTTGGATTAGCTAACACAACGTGCAATTGTAACACAGTAGTGATGGTTACTGATAACGGGCCTGTGTCGATATTACATTAAAAATCAGCCATTTCCAGCTACAATAGTCATTTACAACGTCTACACTATTTCTGATCAATGTGATGTAGTTTTCATGGACGAAAAATTTGCTTTTCTTTCAAAATCAAGGACATTACTGTGTGACCCCAAACTTTTGAACGGGGGTGTATCGAAATTGTATTGTGTGCATGTGTGTGTTTTCACAGGTAATTCCTCTTGCACATGGATGGCATGGTCAGTGAACTTCCAAACCAGAAAGAACTGCCCAGCCATCATTGAGAAATCCACTCAGGCCAAATACATGGCCAACTACACATAATCATCAGCATTCTTGGCTCCTTATAAATCCCCCACCACCTGGCCAACAGTACCACTCCACCTGGGTCTATAGGAGTCAAGAGAGAAGCCTCTTGTTTCAGGAGGACCTTCACTCATCCCTATCTGGCAACCCTCCCTGGTGACACGGGTGCCACTCCAACAGCCAGTAACACCTGATTGGACGGCTGAGAGGAGTTAATTTACGTATCTGGAGTGTGCCAACAAACCAGGGATGATAAGTCCCTCTGGACAGCTGGAAACCTTGTTTGTAACGTGCTTGCTAGAGAGGAGTTGAGGGAAAACAACCTGGACTCAGGGGTAGACGTAACCTAGCAAATGTACACCCAAGATACTCCAATTAGTATGATATGTTACGAATTACAATTTGCATGATATGTTCTGAATTCTCAAAACATATACAGTATGTTTACGAATTCCAATTTGTTGTCACTAACATTAGCCACATGGCTAGGTGGCTAACGCTAACTAGGGTTAGGGGTTAAGGTTAGGGAAAAGGTTAACTAAAGTGCTAAAGTTGGCTAATTAGCTAAAAAGCTGTTGTCCATGATGAGATTCAAACCCGCAACCTTTGTGGTGTTAGAAATTTGTGTTATATACTATCCATCCACTCCGACCAAACACCCTACTTCCGTTTTTGACCTTCATTCTTATGTATACCAAATTTAACATATCATACTAATTTGAGTGTCCGGACATACTATATTATGTCTCGTCTACTGTATAAGACCAGGCTGGGGAAAATGACCAGCCAACCTCCCCTGAGCCTCCACTCGGTTTCCCTGTTGACCAAAGATTACTTTTAGAATTAGAGCACCAGACTGCCCCTGCAGTCAAGAAGGGGGTGAGGGGAGACGACACGATAGGAACAGAAATCCAATTCCCCACTTCCTCATTTGCAGGTGAAATTCCGCAATATATTTGCTTAGGCTGAGCGGGCTAATGGGATAGAACAAGATGGGGCTTTGACATTGTTGTCAGGCAGCCAGGAGGAGCATGTGAGCCCATTCCATGTGTGAAAGCTTGAATGGCAAATATCAAAGGACTATGCTAACAAAATGTGGCAGGGGGTTTAGCTCGCCAAGTTAATCCTAATACACATGCTTACAATTGAACATTTCAGTATTCAAGGCTGAAAATAGTTGACAAATAATACACACAAATACAGTGGTGTATAGTACTTAAGTAGAAATACTTTCAAGCTTTTTGTAATAATAATACTTTTTCTCCATACATTTTCCCTGACACCAAAAGTACATTTTGAATGACGATGCTGACTAAAAATGTACACTACAGACGGCTATATCGGTCCGCTAATACAGGACTAGTACAGGCCCAGTGCACTATTTTTGTGCTGCAGCACCCTCGGCACCCCTGCTTCCTGCTGCGGTCTCAATCTTAGCAGGACTTTCAAAATGGACATCATTGGCGCCAGACATACAGTACTACCAATGATGTGTAGTTCAGTGTACTTTGTTTTATTTTTTATGTCTTTGATACCTAAAAGGGTCCACCACAGAGGTGAGCAAATGAAAGTCTGCCGGTCATTCACTAGCAGGGAGGATATTAGACAACACTGGTGGTGTCCCCTTTCAAAGTGCCCATGATACAAAACCTACTCTGAGATAGCACTTTGGACAGGGAGAACACAGTATTAGTATTTTCTCCACATTTGCTTTGATAAGAAGGGCACATTAAGAAGGACAACTCCTACCCTACATTCGCTTCACGTCTGGTTTTTCAAGCATTCATTTGTTCACTCCACAAAAACGCTTCTCCTCAGTGCTTCGCCAAAGGTGATCAGCTAAACTAGTCGGTTGGCTGTGAAGAACTAAGACACTGTTCCCTTGCAAATGTTCCCTCTGTGTTTCTTCTTATCCTTTCAAACTCAGCGGGGCGGAATACACAATTAGAGATAGTAAAGATGAGAGAGGGAGAGTGAATGCGAAAAGAGAGAGGGTGTGGTGGATGAAAGTTTTGGGCTTACATAACCGTCTGGGAAGACAAAAAGCAGACCACATATTCAACGAGGCTTGCTAGGAGGAGAGAAAGAAGGACTTTTGCCCTCCGCTGTAACGGATCCGAAGTTGACAAGAGATCTCTCATTCAAAGACAGGCGGTTGTTTTTTCCATCAGTGTCTTTATATGAGGCTCAAATGTTTAATTTCTACATCTCAGACTTTGTTATGTTCTACCCACCAGGAGTCAGAGTAGCATCCCAAACAATTCTGTAAGAGACACAGAGAAAGAAAGGAAGGGAGCGAGAGGGAGGGAGAGATTAATAGAGAGACAGGCAGACAGAAAGATGCAGAGGAAAGAGGGGTGGAGGAATTTGAATGCAAGTTGAAAAAAGTGAGTGGCAAATAGAGAGATTAGGTGGAACAGAGTGAGAAAGAGACATTGCACCATTAAAATTCATCTAGAAACTGTGACAGCAACAAGGGAATGCAGGACAAGGGAAGCAGCATAAAGTATGATGTGTTACTGTCAGAATAAATTGCTGTAATTGTACAAGGTGAAAAACAGCTGTTTCGGGGTAATCAAAAAACATAAAGCACTTTTATGATTCCAGAAAAAAAAAATCACGGATGGGAAGTACACGCTGCCACAGACAGGCCAGGGATGAGCGAACTGCTTTGACACTGCAGTGTGGGGCTCTAATCCTCAGGGCACCCTACAATCTAGCCTACTGATTCCTTCTCTTTGAGCTCCAGACAAGAATAAGGCTGGCCCTTTGAAATGTGGAGGGATTTCTATCCCAATCTACCAAAACTAAGTTGGGGAAATTTTGGTAGCACTTTAACACTGACAGGTGTTAGTCCTTGTGATGCAGTTCTAATGTATTGCAAGACTTGCTGTATGCAACCATGGCCCCCTTAAAATGTATTATCTAATAATAATCGCAATTTAGAAAGTGTGGATGGGGGTTTGAAATCCTCATCCATCCCACATTCGATTAAGCCAGGGTCAGATGGATTTCTCTGGGTGCTTAATGTCCGTGAACCCACAGGACTGATTTGAAAATAGAAACACTTGTGCTTTTTATTCAAATTAACCAAAGTATTAAGTTTATCTGTTCAAAATGCAGACAGTTTCTCTGAAAGCAGACCTTTAATAACAAGTTCAACTACTTTTGTTTTTTCACTACCCATGGGTCAATGAAAAAGTGGGTAGGATTGCACACAAAGTAGACAGACTCCAATAATAGTTATTTTCTTGTAGCAGCAGGGGTAAAAGCTGTTCATACTCTCCACATGCAGGATTCAGAGGAACTAAGAACCAACTAAAGAAAAAGCAGATTCTGTGGAACCAGACGATGAGCAGAGACCAAGACTTAGGATGTACAGTGCCTTGCAAAATGATTCATCCCGCTTGGCATTTTTCCTGTTTTGTTACATCACAACCTGTAATTTAAATAGATTTTTATTTGGATTTCATGTAATGGACATACACAAAATAGTCTAAATTATTGAAGTGAAATAAAAATAAAATAAAAACTGAAAAAAGTGGTGCATGCATATGTATTCACCCCCTTTGCTATGAAGCCCCTACATGATATATGGTGCAACGAATTACCTTCAGAAGTCACATAATTAGATAAATAAAGTTCACCTGTGTGCAATCTAAGTGTCACATGATATCAGTATATATACACCTGTTGTGAAAGGCCCCAGAGTCTGCAACACCACTAAGCAAGGGGAACCACCAAGCAAGCGGCAACATGAAGACCAAAGATAACCCTGAAGGAGCTGCAAAGCTCCACAGCTGAGATTGGAGTATCTGTCCATAGGACCACTTTAACACTCCACAGACCTGGGCTTCATGGAAGACTGGCCAGAAAAAAGTAATTGCTTAAAGAAAAAGAAGAAACGTTTGGTTTTCACCAAAAGGCATATGGGATACTCCCCAAACGTATGGAAGGTACCCTGGTTAGGACACAAAAATGTAGGTTTTTGGCCATCAAGGAAAACGCTATGTCTGGCGCAAACCCAACCCTTCTCATCACCCCGAGACACCATCCCCACAGTGAAGCATGGTGGTGGCAGGAGCATTATGGTGTGATTTTTTTTCTCCATCAGCAGGGACTGGGAAACTGGTCAGAATTGACTTTGGGGGGGGGGGTGAACAGTTATGCACGCTCAAGTTCTGTTTGTCTTATTTCTTGTTTGTTTCACAAAAAATACTTAGCTTCTTCAAAGTGGTAGTCATTTTGTGTAAATCAGATGATACAAACCCCCAAAAAGCCAGGTTGTAAAGCAACAAAATAGGCTATATGCCAAGGGGGTGAATTTTGCAAGCCATTGTATATTGTGATCACTACATCAAATGGATTTGGATATAGCTTTAAAGCAAATTCCAACAGCATTAGTAAAGATGTGATCAATACATGTTGATGATTTCATTCATGTGCTGTTTGTAAATACCTGAACCAGGTTGCAGGCACTGGTTACAGTTTGACGTTTTTTCTTGAGTGGGCAGCTTGATAAGAGCCAGTCAATATTTAAATCACCCACAATATATACTTCTCTGTTGATATCACATGCATTATCAAGTATTTCACACATACTGTATTATCCAGATAGTCAGAATATGAATGTCATCTGTTACAAGCAAGTTATTGATTTCATGGACCTTGTCTGTCAAGCTGCATTCTTTAATGTGGGCTATTTTTTAGCACTTTTCTGGGTTGCTTGATTGTTTTTATTGCTTTTACTGGGAAGCTTATCAGAAGTAGAATTGCTCATGTTATTTATATTGGAGCTGATAGTGCAGGGTCAGCTACACAAAAGTGTTTCCTCCTACTAGGGCACACCGCCTCAGTGCTAACAGTGTCAATCTGTTTCATCTGCTCATGATAACTGCATACAATAGCTGTAGGATCAGAGGTATTCAGGGCAATTAGGGGGACAAATTAAGTTTACTTACATTGTGTCTGCCAACGCCCCTAGGATAATGTACATTTGATGGTAGGGATTAACTGGTAGGGTAGGGATTAACTGATCTGGTCTTGGGTCATTGGTAAGTCATTGTTTCAATGCAGCCTTATCATCTTGGCTCCTGCCCACGTATGTTTTGGATGGACTCCTGTAGAGTATCTTCTGTTTCCAGAAAGTGTGAAAGTTATATATAAAAGTGATTCCAGTAGAGCTACAGTAATATTTTAGTTAGATGTGTAATACCAGTAGCCTGCTGAATCTTTCACACCTGCGGCCCAATGATGGTATTGGACCTGAAATGATTGGCCGTTTTTTGGAGTCTTTTAATGCTAAAATCAGTTCTTTAAAATACATGTTCTGATGTTCCGAGCTCGGCCTCCTCCTCCTCCTCCCGGCATCTGTCGTTGAACAGTTGGAAGCAGCCTTGTTATGTCCTGTACTCGTGCTCCTGTGTAGCACAGGGTTTTTGCATTGGGAACCGAGATGTTTCTCACCATAGTGATGCCGATGATGACAGCTGGTGATGTTGAATGAGCCGGTCTCTCAGGCAGCTCTGAGGATCTGAACCTGGGGTGGAAGCCACCGGAGACAGAATAGAGGACCAAGACTCAGGTACCTCCAGATCCGATCTCGAATGGGAAGCCCCTAAGGAAGAAGGTGATGGAACCTCTGGATCCAGGGCGTTAAAGCCGTTTCTGGTCTGTTTCAGGTCCGGGCTTAACATCTCCAAGGAGCCCCGTTGCCAGAGGACGCCTTCTTTGACGTCTACGGCAAGTGACGCATCTCCCTTGCTGGTTGGATGGGTCGAGAAAACAGCTCCATTCTCCAGGGAAGGGGAGATCAATTTGGGGATGGAACCCTGCTGAGCACCGGACAGTAAGCTGTGGAGAGCCGACACGGCGGCGACACTTCCACTAGAAGTGGCGTAAGAAAAAGAAAGTAGGCGGGTGTGGATTCCCTGTTAGCTTGTGCGGGTTTGCTACCTGCTGCTAAGAGTAGCCACTTCATCCCTGTAGTCGTCCGCAAGCAAGCAGTTGCTACATTGAAAGTCAGTGCGGTCCACATTGTCCAGGAACAAAGAAAAGTAAACACAGCTCCTGCTGCGCTGGAAGCGTTCAATAGCGACCTCCATTTGAAACCGCAGAGTCACCTAGAATAGCTGGGATTCCGTATCTCTCCCTACGCGGAATCTGGCAGGATCACGGGACAGACAGCAGCACTTACAGCAACTTAGCAAAACAGAGGCGCAGGATCCAAAATAAAAGTATATAAAAACACTGAGCTTTACAAAAACAAACCGATGTCTCTCGTTCAGCTTTTGGTGTTTCTGAGCCAGAAACACCAATACCATGCACCCACTAGTGGTAAAAAGGGTTTTGTCTCTCTAAAGATTTGGTACTATACTGTATTCTGTGGGGTTAAATTACAGTACCATTCAAAATACAGCAATTGTTTCCCTGTACACAATATTCCCACAATGCACCATAATTTACAGCATGCATCAGTAAAACGTTTCAGAGTATTTTAGTTTTGATAATTCCCAATATATCAGGACTCAGGATAAGGTCCAAATGCAGACAGTTCGAATCACAGATGTTTATTAACAAAACGGGGGCAGGCAAATCACAGGTCAAGGGCAGGCAGAGGTCATTAATCCAGGGCAGAGTCGGTAAGGTATAGAACGGCAGGCTGGCTCAGGGTCAGTGTCAGGGCAGGCAGAGTTCAGTTATCTAGGGCAGTGTCAGAAAGGTACAAGAATGGCAGGCAGGCAGAAAGGTCAAAAGAGAAAGAATTATGAAACAGGGATCAAGAGAGAACATGAGTATGGGAAAAAAACACGCTGCTAGGCTTGACGAGACAAGACGAACTGGCAACAGACAAACAGAAAACACAGGTATAAATGTACAGGGGATAATGGGGAAGAGGGGGGTGGAGACAAGCACAAGACAGGTGAAACAGATCAGGATGTGACACAATATTAGCGTATATATATATATATTACAGTTTTCCGTTAGTGTAACAATGGATATCAAAATCACTTCCAAACAGGCGGTATAGTTATTAGGTTTACGGAAAGGCAGTATGTATGAATGCTGTGATGTTATTGCTGTAACAATCGAAGAACATCATGTACCCAAAAGTCAAATAAAAACCACGTAGTGCTCTGGTGACAATTCAGTACATCATAGCATGGCTTTACGCATTGCAATGGTTTTCTAGTATAGTAAAAGGTTATGTTAAGAGAGGCAACAGGGGCAGTGTGTTAACCAAGAATGGATCTAGTTGTTGCGATATTGTGTTTAGAGGTAGGTGAAGGAGTCAAGCGCAAGAGAGCAGAGATGTTGAAGTAACTTATTTTAATAGGCAAGTCCACAACAATAAGGTCAGGTACAATACCAAATAAGCGCCCACGACAAAAGAGAACACAGTTACTCACGGAAGGAGGAAAAACAATGCTCCTTAAACTTATACACAATCGGTATATACGTGAAAATAACTGAGGCACAACCTCAACGAACAACATGACACGAATAATCCCACACAAACCTAAGCATGCAACAGGGGTAATTATACACACACACACATTAAAGCAAATGAAACCAGGTGTGAAAGAACCAAAGACAAAACAACCTGAAAAGGAAAAATGGATCGGTGATGGCTAGTAGGCCGGCGACACCGACCGCTGCCTGAACAGTGGAAGTCGTGATACTGTCAACATGGCATGGAGAAGGATTTTATTGTTCAGTATTTCTTTTAGGAAATAAAAATATTTCTTTATCCTGAACAAAAAACAGTTACATAAATGTTGCCATTGGCTTCTCTGAAAAAGTAATTTTTGTCTCACCAGTCAGACAAAAACAACCCAACATGAAACAGTGCAATATTTAACAAAAATGCAATCACTTTAGCGTTATTTATATATGCTCTTAAGTGATATAGAAGCTTTCGTGCCTCGTAATTAAATCCATAATGGACTAATGACTAACAAGCCATGTACGTTCTTCTGGCTGTTTTATTATTCTACAGGTGCCTACTGTATGTGCACTCTCCTGACACACATTAACTGTGAAACCAGCAGCTTTTTCTATTATACCAAAATGCTTGTTGTATGTTTATGACCACTCATTAGAAATGTGTTAAGTTTCTGCTGGAAGGTAACATTGAATGTATTGCTCCACCTATACCAGGAGTCACAGAAAGCACTCATGTTCCACTTCTGTGACATTGTGTCACGATCGTCTGAATGAATGGACCAAGGCGCAGCGTACTTAGTGTTCCACATGTTTAATAAATATGCAACTCACGAGAAGAACACGAAACGTGACGTTCTGGGCTGCTCACAGGCAGCTACACAAAAAGAAGATCCCACAAACAACAGGTGGGAAAAAGGCTGCCTAAATATGATCCCCAATCAGAGACAACGATAGACAGCTGCCTCTGATTGGGAACCATACCAGGCCAACAAGGAAATAGAAAACATAGATTGCCCACCCTAGTCACACCCTGACCTAACCAAATAGAGAATTTAAAGGATCTCTAAGGTCAGGGCGTGACACATTGATGAAAATAGAGTTGTGGATGGCTAAGTAAAGTGGCATCCTTTTCCTTGAGGAATGAAGTGCTGATGCTCCTGGGCCAATCAAATCCATTGGTAAATCAGTTTTTGGGGTTGGTTCGAATCTCAAATTCACAGAGAATGAGACAGACCTCATTAACCTTTGCTCTCATTTAGGGATAATGAACGTTACATGACCAAACTCTTGTCTTAAGGAAATAGGACCTCTGTTTAGGACTTCTGTTACCTTGAAGGACTGTGTGGTGAACAAAGAAAGTCCATTCATTTAGCAACATTACTCTGTCACGTCATGACCAGTGGTACATAATCCTGCCGCCTAACATGTCTACTTTACTTTATCAGACCAAACCACATTGATGTACAGTACATCGGTAGAACATTGAATAATAAGAAGATCCTTTGAAAAACAGAGGCTTTTTCTATTGAAAGTAGAGTTGATCTGAATATTTATGAAAAAAAGAGGCAAACTTCACAATGGACGTCAACTCTCAAAATGAGCCCTAGTCAAAAGTAGTGCACTATTTAGAGAATAGGGTGCCATTTGGGATACAGTGGCTTGTGAAAGTATTCACCTCCTTGGCATTTAGCCTATTTTGTTGCCTTACAACCTGAAATTAAAATTGATTTTTTGGGAGGGTTTGTATCATTTGATTTACACAACATGCCTACCACTTTGAAGATGCTTAATATTTATTGTGAAACAAACAAGAAACAAGACAAAAAATTGAAAACTTGAGCGTGCATAACTATTCACCTCCCCAAGGTCAATGCTTTTAGAGCCAACTCCTTCAAGCTCCTTCAAGTTGGATAGGTTCTGCTGTTGTACAGCAATATTTAAGTCATACTACAAATTGTCCTGCTGGAAGTGAACCTCTGTCCCAGACTCAAATCTCTGGAAGACTGAAACAGGTTTCACTCAAGAATTTCCCTGTATTTAGCGCCATCCCATCATTCCTTCAATTTTGACCAGTTTCCCAGTCCCTGCCGATGAAAAACATCTTCACAGCATAATGCTGCTGCCACCACCATGCTTCATTGTGGGGATGGTGTTCTCTGGGTGATGAGAGGGGTTGGGTTTGCGCCAGATATAGCGTTTTCCTTGATGGCCACATGCCTTTCGGCAAAAACCAAACGTCTTTGCTTATTTTTTTCTTTAAGCAATGGCTTTTTTTCTGGCCAATCTTCTGTAAAGCCTGGCTCTGTGGAATGTAAGTGGTCCTATGGACAGATACTCCAATCTCAGCTGTAGAGCTTTGCAGCACCTTCGGGGTTTGGTCTCTTTGTTGCCGCTCTGATTAATGCCCTCCTTGCCTGGTCCGTAAGTTTTGGTAGGCGGCCCTCTCTTGGCAGGTTTGTTGTTGTGCCATACTCTTTCCATTTTTTAGTAATGGCTTAACGGTGCGCTGTGGGATGTTCAAAGTTTCTGATATTTTTTTATAACCCAACCCTGATCTGTACTTCTCCACAACTTTGTCCCTGACCTGTTTGGAGAGCTCCTTGGTCTTCATGGTGCCGCTTGCTTGGTGGTGCCCCTTTGCTTAGTGGTGTTGTAGACTCTGGGGCCTTTCACAACAGCTGTAAGAAGATCATGTGACACTTAGATTGCACACAGGTTGACTTTATTTAACAAATTATGTGACTTCTAAAGGTAATTGGATGCACAAGTTCTTATTTAGGGGCTTCATAGCAAGGGGGTACATATGCATGCACCAATTTTGTTTACATTTGTTTTCCAAATTTTGAAACAAGTTACTTTTTTCATTTACTTCACCAATTTGGACTATTTTATGTATGTCCATTACATGATCTCTAAATAAAAATCCATTTATTTTACAGGTTGTAGCGCAACAAAATAGGAAAAACACCAAGGGGGATGAATCATTTTGCAAGGCACTGTAATAGCCATATATAGGAAAGCATCACAGATCCCCCTTGGAATGCTGCTCATTCCGTTCACCAACTCTGGAGGTCTACGTCACCGGCCTTCTCGGCGTCACTGAACTGGATTCATTACCACCAAACCCAGACTGTCTTGTCTCATTACGCACACCTGGTTGACATTCCCCCTAATTAGTATGTGTATATGTCTGCCCTCTGTTCCCCATTGTCTTTGTCGGTTATTGTTTCCATGTCCATTGGTCGTGTGAGTACTTGTACTATTTTATCGGCTTCCTTGCTACGTGTTATTATGAACTTGTTTTACGGGTTCAAACATCCCACCCATCATTGAGCAAATGCACAGGGCGCAGTACTTCTCAGAACTGAACTTGAGGAGTGCCTACAAACTGGAGCGCATTCGTGCAGGCCACAAATGGAAAATGGCCTATTCTTGTAATGCCTTCTGGCCTGTCTAATGCTCCTTCAGTCTTCCAAGCCTTTACTAATGAAGTGTTATGGGGCTTGTGGTTTGTATAGACAGCATTTTGGTCTATTCTTCTGACCGCGCCCAGCATGTCTCGTTAGTCAGGTCTGTGCTAGGATGACTGTTGGAGCATGATCTATATACCACTGCTCCCGTGCTGGCACATCCCGACCTCTCACTTCCCCTCATTGTCGAGGTGGATGCCCCAGAAGTAGGAGTCGGTGCAGTGCTGTCCCAGCGCACCGGATCCCCTCCAAAGCTGCGGCCCTGTGCCTTTTACTCCAAGCAATACCCACCCGTAGCACGCGCTCCAGCACATATATTTCACTGGTCATCACCAATGCAAACACCTCCTTTGGCAGCCTTTCTTTCCAGTTCTCTGCTGCCAATGACTGGAGCGAATTGCAAAAATCACAGAAGTTGGAGACTTATATCTCCCTCACTAACTTTAACTTCAGAGCATCTTACCATCTTACGCTAACTTTAAGCATCAGCTATCTGAGCAGCTTACCGATCGCTGCAGCTGTACACAGCCCATCTGTAAATAGTCCATCCAAACAACTACCTACCTAATCCCCATATTTGTTTTTGTTTTTCTGCTCTTTTGCACACCAGTATTTCTACTTGCACATCATCATCTGCACATATCACTCCAGTGTACATTGCTAAATTGTAAATACTTCGCCACTATAATTTGGAAGTTTTGATGCGCAATTATTCTGGACCAGAAGTCATTTTCTGGACATTTGAGCTGAAAGTGTTAGCAGATGCTACTACATGGACACTAGAATTGAACATTATGAAACAAAACGATGTATTGTTGAAGTAGGACTCCTTCCACTATATTCTGATCGAAGACCATCAAAGGTAAGGGAATATTTATGTTGTAATTTTGTATTTCTGTTGACTCCAACATAGCGGAGAAATATTGTTACGTCTGAGCGCCGTCTCAGATTATTGAATGGTAAACTAATTCCGTAACGTTAAAAAAAATGTGACACAGTGGTTGCATTAAGAACCAGTGTATCTTTCTAACTATATGTAGAACATGTATCTTTAGTCAAAGTTTATGATGAGTATTTCTGTTATCTGGCGTATCTTTCTATAATTTCTCCGGACATTTTGGAGAATTTTCTGAACATGGCGTCAATGTAAACCGAGATTTATGGATATAAAATGCATATTATCGAACAAAACATAAATGTACTGTGTAACATGTCATATTACTGTCATCTGATGAAGATTTTCAAAAGGTTAGTGAATGATTTTTCTTTTAATCCTGCTTTTGTGATTGTATCTTTTGTTCTACAAAATGGCTGCGTATTGTCTGTGTTTCTGTGGTGGTTTAACATAAATATGTGCTATGTTTTCGCCGTAAAACATTTTAAAAATCTGACACGCTGGGTAGATGAACAAGGTGTTTATCTTTCATTTGAGGTATTGGACATGTTAATGTGTGGAGGTTAAATATTTCTAAGAATATTTTTGCATTCTCTGCACCACCGTTTGAGCTGAACGGGGGGTGTAGTTCCCGCATGGGAACCTATAGGCACAACAGGCTAACTGACTTGCCTAGTTAAATAAAGTAAAAAAATAATAAATAAAAAGGTTGCCGTTGTAAATGAAAACTTGTTCTCACCTGGCCTATCTGGTTAAAAAAGGTGAAATAAATGTTTTTAAAAGCAGCTGAGCCTCACCCAGAGGAACTATGACGTAGGGGTCTAGTAACTATTGGCGGTCAAGAAGGCTCTCAAGGCATGGAGGCACTGGCTGGAAGGGTCCAAACATTTTCCTGGTGTGGACGGACCACCTCAACCTGGAGTACATAAGGGTAGCGAAGAGTCTAAACCCAAGACAGGCCAGGTGGGCTCTATTCTTCGCCAGGTCCCAATTCCCGCTTTCGTATAGGCCAGGCTCGAAGAACGTGAAGGCGGACACTCTGTATCGCCTCCATGATGCAGAGAAGATGAGCAGGAAGAGACGTAAACCCAGACGTCCCTCGCCAAGGGGGGCCACCAGTACTTCTCAGTCGGGCAGGCGATGGTACGGCCTATTTCAGGATGACCCAACACAGGCTCTGTGTGCACCCAGGTAAGGAGGCAGTCCCGCATACCCATGGGCACATAGGTGCAGATCTCCGGGCACTGTGCAGGTGCGAGTTCTGTACGCAGGGCCCGCCGTATGTCGGCGTCCACGTCCCACACCACGACGATAAGGGTCTCCTCTCTCTTCCTGCTCCATCTGTGCCCAGACGAAGACACCCAGACACCTCCATTATGGAAAGCTTCTTCTCCTGGCGGTTCCAGAACAACACTGGTCTCACCTTCGGTGGACTTGTCACTGACCTTCCCCCTCCCAGTGGAACACCACCATTCTCATCGTTGTTGACCGGTTTTCCAAAGCTTGTCGCCCCCTTCCTCTGCCTGGGCTCCCGTCAGCCGTGCAAACCACGGAGGCTCTTTTTACGCACGTCTTCCGGCACTATGAGATCCCGGAGGACATTGTGTCAGATCGTGGCCCTCAACTCACCTCACGCGTACGGAAACGTTCATGGAATGCCTGGGGGTCACGGTCAGTCTCACCTCCAGGTACTGCCCTCAAGCTAATGGGTAGGTGGAAAAGGTCAATCAGGAAGTGGGCAGGTTCCTGAGGTGTTACTGTCAGGGCCGGCTGGGGGAGTGGGCAGATTTTCTACCTTGGGCTGAGTACGCGCAACATTCCCTCCGCCACTCCTCCACTAACTTTACTCCTTTCCAGTGCCAGTTAGGGTATCAGCCAGGACTGGCACCTTGCTATCCGAGCCAGGCCCCTGCGGTGGATGAGTGGTTGACACGGAAAACACCGCGCACACTACTCTCCAGCCAGCCGTGCGTCAGCATAAGGAACAGGCCGACCTCCACCCCAGTGAGGCGCCTGTCTTCTCTCCAGGCGACCAGGTCTGGCTCTCCACCCAGAACCTGCCCCTCCGCCTGTCCTGCCGGAAGCTGAGCCTGCGGTTTGTAGGGCGGTTCAAAGACTTGAGGGTTATTGAGGTAACCTACCATTTGCAATAGCGGATAATAGCGGATGAAATTAGCACATCTTCAATTTAAACAGACTACAAAGTGTGTGCCCTCAGGCCTAGAGGGACGCTAAAGTCATTCCGCTAACCAAGAATAGTAAAGCCCCCTTTACTGGCTCAAATAGCCAACCAATCAGCCTGTTACCAACCCTTGTGTTTGACCAGATACAATGATTTTTCACAGAAAACAAATTGACAACAGACTTTCATGACTGATGATTGGCTGGGAGAAATTGACGATGCAATTATTGTGGGGGCTGTCTTGTTAGACTTCAGTGCAGCTTTTGACATTATCGATCATATTCTGATGAAAAAAACATAATGTGGATAAAGAGTTATTTGTCTAACAAAACACAGATGGTGTTCTTTAACCTCTTGAACCTATAGGGGCGCTGTATAATTATTGGATAAAAAGACGTGCCCGTTTTAAGCGCAATATTTTGTCACGAAAAGATGCTCGACTATGCATGGAATTGACAGACTTGGAAAGACACAACTCTGACGTCTCCAAAACTGCAAAGATATTATCTGTGCGTGCCCCAGAACTAATGCAACAGGTGAAACCAAGATGATGTTTCATACAGGAAATGCCCCGGATTCTGAAGGCGCTGTGTTCCAATGTCTCCTTATATGGCTGTGAATGCGCCAGGAATGAGCCTGCGCTTTCTGTATATTCCCCGAGGTGTCTGCAGCATTGTGACGTGTTTGTAGGCATATCATTGGAAGATTGACCATAAGAGACTACATTTACCTGGTGTCCCGCCCGGTGTCCTGTGTGCGTAATCAGTAAGTCCATGCGCGTTCCATTTCTTCAGAATTGAAAGTAAACTGCCACGATGGATTTTATCGTCGATAGATATGTAAAAAACACCTTGAGGATTGATTCTAAACATCGTTTGCCATGTTTCTGTCGATATTATGGAGTTAATTTGGAAAAAAGTTTGCATTTTAATTACTTATTATTATTATTTTTTCCTTACCCAAACGCGATGAACAAAACGGAGCGATTAGTCGACACAAATAATATTTTTTGTAAAAACTGAACATTTGCTATCTAACAGAGTCTCCTCATTGAAAACATCTGAAGTTCTTCAAAGGCAAATGATTTTATTTGAATGCTTTTATGGTTTTGGTGGAAAATGTTGCATGCTGAATGCTAATGCTAAATGGTACGTTAGCCATCAATACTGTTACACAAATGCTTGTTTTGCAATGGTTGAGAAGCATATTTTGAAAATCTGAGATGACAGTGTTGTTAACAGGCTAAGCTTGAGAGCAAATAGATTAATTTCATTTCATTTGCGATTTTCATGAATAGTTAACGTTGCGTTATGGTAATGAGCTTGAGGCTGTAGTCACGATACCGGATCCGGGATGGCTCGACGCAAGGAGTTAATGAAAACCTCTCCAATATAATCCAGGTAGAATCAGGAATTCCCCAGGATAGCTGTTTAGGCCCTTTGCTTTTTCAATCTTTACTAATGACATGCCACTGGCTTTGAGTAAGACCAGTGTGTCTATGTATGAGGATGACTCAACACTATACACATCAGCTACAACAGCGACTGAAATGACTGCAACACTTAACAAAGAGTTGCAGTTGGTTTTGGAATGGTAGCAAGGAATAAGTTAATCCTAAATATTTCCAAAACTAAAAGCATTGTATTTGGGAGAAATCATTCACTAAACCCAAAACCTCAACTACATCTCATAATGAACCATGTGGAAATTGAGCATGTTTGAGGTGACTAAACTGCTTGGAGTAACCCTGGAATTTAAACTCTTATGGTCAAAACATATTGAGACAACAGTAGGTAAGATGGGGAGAACCCTGTCCATAATAAAGTGTTGCACTGCCTTCTTAACACTTTCAACAAGGCAGGTCCTACAGGCCCTGATTTTAGTTGCACCTAGACTACTGTTCAGTAGTGTGGTCAGGTGCCACAAAGAGGGACTTGGGAAAACTGCAGTTGGCTCAGAACAGGGCACCTTAAAAGTACACAGAGAGCTGTCATTAAGACAACCATGTCGATCTCTCATGGCTCAAAGTGGAAGAGATATTGACTTCATCATTACTTGTTTTTGTAAGAGGTGTTGACAAGCTAAAATACTAGCACACAACTCGGACACCCATGCATACCCCACAAGACATGCCACCAGAGGTCTCTTCACAGTCCCCAAGTCCAAAACAGACTATGGGAGGCGCACAGTACTACATAGAGCCCTCAAGGAACTTCACTGGACCCTATGCAAACTGGAAACCATTTATCCTGAGGCTGCATTTATTGTAGCTGAGGATTTTAAACAAAGCAAATTTGAGAAAAAGGCTACCTAAATTCTATCAGCATACTGACTGTAGCAGAGGCACTGGAAAAACACTGGATCACTGCTACTCTAACTTCCGCGATGCATACAAGGCCCTCCTCCGCCCTTCTTTCAGCAAATCTGACGACGACTCCATTTTGATCCTCCCTTCCTATAGGTAGAAACTTAAACAGGAAGTACCCATGCTAAGGACTATTCCATGCTGGTCTGACCAATCAATCCATGCTTCAAGATTGTTTTGATCATGCGGACAGGGATATGTTCTGGGTAGCCTCAGAGATTAAAAGACGTATACGCTGAGTGATTTTATAAGGAAGTATATAGGAGATGTTGTACCCACTATGACTATTAAAACCTACCCTAACCAGAAACCGTGGATAGATGGCGTCATTTGCGCAAAACTGAAATCGCGAAACAATGCATTCAACCATGGAAAGGGGGCAGGAATATGTGCTAACAGTGAAGTTATTCCCTCCGCAAGGCAATCAAACAAGCATAATGTCAGTATAAAGACAAAGTGGAATTGCAATTCAACAGCTTAGACACGAGACGTATGTGGCAGGGTCTACTGACAATCACAGACTACAAAAGGACAACCAACTGCGTCACGGACACCGACGTCTTGCTTCCAGACAAACTAAACACCTTATTTGCCCTCTGAGGACAATACAGTGCCACCGACGTGGTCCGCTACCAAGGACTGTGGACTATCCTTCTCCGTGGCCGACATGAGTAAGACATTTAAACATGTTAACCCTTGCGAGGTTGCCGGCCCAGACAGCATCCCTAGCCGCATCCTCAGAGCATGCGCAGACCAGAGTGTTTACGGACATATTCAATCTCTCCCTATCCCATTCTGGTGTCCCCACATGCTTCAAGATGGCCACCAATGTTCCTGTACCCAAGAAAGCAAATGTAACTGAACTAAATGACTATTGCCTCGTGGCACTCACTTCTGTCATCATGAAGTGCTTTGAGAGACGAGTCATATCATCCCCACTTTACCTGTCATCCTAGACCCACTTCAATTTGCTTACCACCCCAATAGGTCCACAGACGATGCAATCGCCATCTCACTGAACACTGCCCTAACCCATCTGGACAAGAGGAATACTTATGTAAGAATGCTGTTCATTGACCTAAAGCTCAAGATTCAACACCATAGTACCCTCCAAGCTCATCATTAAGCTTGAAGCCCTTGGTCTCAACCTTGCCCTGTGAAATTGGATCCTGGACTTCCTGACGGGCAGCCCCCAGGTGGTGAAGTTTGGAAGAAATTTCCACTTTGCTGATCCTCAACACTGGGGCCCCACATGGGTGTGTGCTCAGCCCCCTCCTGTACTCCTTGTTCATCCATGACTGCATGGCCATGCAGGCCTCCAACTCAATCATTAACCTCTTACGTCCACCCGACACGCATGCGTCCCATCTAGACATCTGGAAATGCAAATGCGCTACGCTAAATGCTAATAGCACTCGTTAAAACTCAAACGTTCATTAAAACACACATGCAGGGTACTGAATTAAAGCTACACTCGTTGTGAATCCAGCCAACAAGTCAGATTTTTAAAATGCTTTTCGGCGAAAGCATGAGAAGCTATTATCTGATAGCATGCAACACCCCAAAAGACCCGCAGGGGACGTAAACAAAATAATTAGCATAGTCGGCGCTACACAAAACGCAGAAATAAAATATAAAACATTCATTACCTTTGGCGATCTTCTATGTTGGCACTCCTAGATGTCCCATAAACATGACTATTGGGTCTTTTTTTCGATTAAATCGGTCCATATATCTATGAAGACTGTGTGATCAAGGAAAAACTGCGTTTTATAACCCAACGTCATTTTTTAAAATTAAAAAAGTCGACGATAAACTTTCACAAAACACTTCCAAATACTTTTGTAATGCAACTTTAGGTATTAGTAAACGTTAATAATCTATCAAATTGATCACGGGGCGATGTATATTCAATAGCTTCACTTGAACTAATGTCCGGATATTTCAAGACCAAAACATCCTGTCGGAGACCGGAAGAAATGGGCTGTCTCTTGTTCGTTTGACCAAGAAACAAAGCCCAGGCAAATGACAAGACTGGTGACATCGTGTGGAAGCTGTAGGAATTGCAATCTCGGCTCCAGGTAATGTGGTTTCCATTCAACAATACATGCAAGTGGCGCATTGATATATTTTCCATTTTTAGCACTTTTCGATGAAACGCACGTTCTGTTATAGTCACAGCCGTGATTTAACCAGTTTTAGAAACGTCAGAGTGTTTTCTATCCACACATACTAATCATATGCATATACTATATTCCTGGCATGAGTAGCAAGACGCTGAAATGTTGCGCGATTTTTAACAGAATGTTCGAAAAAGTAGGGGGTAGGATTAACAGGTTTTAAGTTTGCAGACGACACAACAGTTGTAGGCTTGATTACCAACAATGACGAGACAGACTACAGGGAAGAGGTGAGGGCACTCGGAGTATGGTTTCAGGAAAACAACCTCACTCATCATCAACAAAACAAGGTAGGTGATCGTGGACTTCAGGAAACAGCAGAGGGAGCACCTCCCTATCTACAACGACGGGACAGCATTGGAGAAGTTGGAAAGTTAAGTTCCTCTGCTTTCACATCACAGGCAAACTGAAATGGTCCACCCACACAGACATTGTGGTGAAGAAGGCACAACAGAGCCTCTTCAGCTTCAGGAGGCTGATGAAATTTGGCTTGTCTCCTAAAACCCACACAAACTTGAGAGCATCATGTCTGGCTGTATCACTGCCTGGTTTGGCAACTGCACCGCCCACAATTGCAGGGTTCGCCAGAGGGTGGTGCGGTCTGCACAGTACGTCACCGGGGGCACACTACCTGCCCTCCAGGACACCTGCAGAACCCAATGTCACTGGAAGGCCAAAAAGAACATTAATGACAACAACCCAAGCCACTGCCTGTTCACCCCGCTACCATCCAGAAAGTGAGGTCAGTACAGGTGCATCAAAGTTGGGACTGAGACTGAAAAGCAGCTTATATCTCAAGGCCATCAGACTGTTAAACAGCCATCACTAACACAGAGAGGCTGCTACCTACATACAGACTTGAAATCATTAGCCACTTTAACAAATGGATCACTAGTCACCATAACACCACTTTAATAATGTTTACATATCCTACATTGCCATACCATCTACTGCATCTTGCCTATGCCGCACAGCCATCGCTCATCCATATATTCTTATTCAGCCCTCACATGTGTGTATAAGGTAGTTGTGAGTTTATTAGATTACTTGTTAGATATTACTGCATTGTCGGAACTAGAAGCACCAGCATTTCACTACACTCGCATTACCATCTGCTAACCATGTGTATGTGAACAATAAAATGTGATTTGTTTTATCTTTAGCTCTATTAGGGTTTTCTTCCGGTGAAGGAGAGGAGGACTAAAATGCAGCGTGGTTATTTCGATTCATGTTTAATAAAAAGATAAACACGAACAATACAAGTAACGCGAAAACCTAAATAGCCTTATCTGGTGCAAACTAACACAGAGACAGGAACAATCACCCACAAAACACTCAAAGAATATGGCTACCTAAATATGGTTCCCAATCAGAGACAACGATAAACACCTGCCTCTGATTGAGAACCACTTCAGGCAACCATAGACTTTTCTAGATAACCCCACTATACCACAATCCCAATACTTACAAATAAAAACAAGACAAAACACACCACATAATTAACCCATGTCACACCCTGGCCTCCCGAAACACAAAATACTAAGACCAGGGCATGACAAGCTCATTCAGTACAAACAGTTCACTGTTTTATATATAATGTGGGTGCTTTGGTGTGTTTGGACCCCAGGATCCCTAATAAATACAAAACACAAACATATTTTGAGGCGTGCCTTGTAAAAGGCTATATTTGTTGCACTCCTTAATTATCTTCCCTATATCTGTCACTCATCTTGGTTCTTTCCTCAGGTGTTATTGACTTTGTTTTCATGTCGGTGTGTTGTGTTTCGTGTTCATTGTTTATTTTATTTATTAAACACTCACTCCCTGAAATTGCTTCACGACTCTCAGCACACTCGTTACAGTAAGTACATTATTTACCTTCAGAGGTGAATGTTAAAACCAGTTGCTGTGATAAAAGTGATTTGTTGTGTTGCACTATCCTCAAACAATACCATGGCATTTCTTCACTGTAATAGTTACTGTAAATTGGACAACGTAGTTAGATTAACCTGAATTTAAGCCTTCTGGCCATATAAGACATGTCTTTGTCCCGGAAAGATGATGTAATGTGTACACACTTCACATAGCATCCAACCTGCTTGCACCAATCCCTTGTAATTACTGTGAAATCCAAACCCATCCCTTCAATGAATTTAATTAATTATTCCATTCATTCATTCAGGTAGTGTTACATTTTTTAAAAAGTATAATACAATACAATTTACGATATTGTACTGTCATTATTTGATACCGAATTAAAGTAGGTGTACTGCAATGTGAAATACAGAAAGTTTCTTGCTGCAGAGCTGTGTCACGTCCTGACCTGAATTCCTTTTTTATGTCTCTATTTTGGTTTGGTCAGGGTGTGAGTTGGGGTGGGCATTCTATGTTTTGTTCTGTGTGTTGTATTGCTATGTGTTTGGCCTGGTATGGTTCCCAATCAGAGGCAGCTGTCAATCGTTGTCTCTGATTGAGAACCATACTTAGGTAGCCTGTTCCCACCTGTGTTTGTGGGTAGTTTTCTGTTTTTTGTGTCTGCACCAGCCAGAACTTTTTCGGTTTCATTCATTCTCTTTGTTGTTTAATTATTCAGTGTTCAGTTCAAAATAAAAAGATGAACATGTACGACGCTGCACCTTGGTCCTCACCTTCAACCCACGACAGCCGTTACAAGCTGCCTGTAGCTACTGTCAAATTCATGGTATCCGCTTTACAGTGCATGTGAAAATAGGAGTCTAAGGTGGGTATCAGTGTGATTCATTGCATTCCTTTTCAAAGTGCATACTGCCTTGCATACTGCCATACTCACTTGCGATGCATAGTGACATACTTCCTAGGTTAAATGGGTGTTGTCACACCACAGTGCATTCGGAAGGTATTCAGACTTCTTTACTTTTTTCAACATTTTGTTAAGTTACAGCCTTATTCTAAAATTGATTAAATTAGATTTGTTCCTCATCAATCTACACACAATACCCCATAATGACAAAGCAAAAACATAATTTACATAATTATTCAGACCCTTTACTCAGTACTTTGTTGAAGCACCTTTGGCAGTGTTTACAGCCTTGAGTCCAAACACACCAAGACAGTTGTGAAGAGGGCACAACAACACCTTTTCCCCCTCAGGAGACATGGGTCTCCAGATCCTTAACTGCACCATTGAAAGCATCCTGACTGGTTGCATCACCGCCTGGTATGGCAACTGCTCGTAAGGCGCTACAGAGGGTAGTGCGTACAGACCAGTACATCACTGGGGCCAAGCTTCAAGACATCCAGGACCTATATACTAGGCGGTGTCAGAGGAAAGACCAAAAAATTGTCAAAGACTCCACTCACCTAAGTCATAGACTGTTCTCTCTGCAACCGCACGTCAAGTGGTACCAGAGCGCCAAGTCTAGAACCAAAAGGCTCCTTAACAGCTTCTACCTCCAAACCATAATACTGCTGAACAATTAATGAAAACAATTAGTCACTTTACAAATTACCTCGACTAACCTGTACCCCGCACATTAACTCGGTACCGGTACCCCCTGTATATAGCCTCATTATTTTGTCATTTTCTTGTTACATTATTTTAAATTTTGTTTATTTAGTAAATATTTAACTATTTCTTGAACTGCATTGTTGGATAAGGGCTTGTAAGTAAGCATTTCACGGTAGGGTCTACACCTGTTGTATTCAGTGCATGTGACAAATACAATTTGATTAGAGTCTTCTTGGGTATGACGATACAAATTTGACACACCTGAGTTTTTCTCAAATTTGGCACATTTGCAGAGTTTTTCTTAAATTTTTCTGTGCAGATCCTTTAAAGCTCTGTCAGGTTGGATGGGTAGCATCACAGCACAGCTATTTCCAGGTCTCTCTAAAAATTCAACTCTGGGCTCTGGTTGGGCCACTAGTGGACATTCAGAGACTTATCCTGGAGCCACTCCTGCATTGTCTTGGATGTGTGCTTAGGGTTGTTGTCCTGTTGGAAGGTTAACCTTCGCCCAGTCTGAGGTCCTGAGCACTCTGGAGCAGGTTTTCATCAAAGATCTCTCTGTACTTTGCTCCGTTCATTTTTCCCTTGATCCTGACTAGTCTCCCAGTCCCTACCGCTGAAAATCTTCCCCACACCATGATGCAGCCACCACCATGCTTCACCATAGGGATGGTGCCAGGTTTCCTCCAGACGTGACGCTTGGCATTCAGGCCAAAGAGTTCAATCTTGGTTTCATCAGACCAGAGAATCTTTTAAGTGCCTTTTGGCAAACTCCAAGCCGGATGTCGTTTCAATGTTTACTGAAAGAGAAATTATACAATTTCTTCAACCTGAGAGTCATTGGCCTTAGCTAATTTTCTTTGAAGAACATGTCATAGAATTGAGTGCACACTGTGCACCCCCCGACACAATTATATTACATATGTGGTGTTCGGGTCCACTGGACCAGAAGGTAATAAAAGTGTGTGTGTAGGTAAAAATGAAAAAAAAAGATTTGCTGTGTGCCTTCCCTCTGTCTTCCTCCTCCCTGGGCCTGCTGTTTCAACATGTTTTTCCAATACATTATTTTGATATTGTAAACTTTGAAAGATTAAGAATTTTACAACGATGAGGATCATGTCTGTCAATTCGGTGTCTGACAGTGAGATGGAAGAAGAGGATGAGATTGACCCTCAGCCAGCCCCAGGACCAGTCCCTCAGCATCCAACCCCAGGACCAGCCCATCAGCAACCAGCTCATTAGCAGCCTGAAGGAGGAGAAAAATTTAATGTCCATTTTTTTTTATTGAATGGTCTTCTTACCAAAGGAATGAGCCACCCCACATGGCTGCCAATGTGATAAGGATGCAACCATGGCCAACACGGATGATGGTTACTCATGTGTAGGACATAAAGTCTTCTTTTGAACTGTTCATCCCAGACACCATACAGAAAATCATTCTGAAATGCACTAATTTTAAGGAAAGGTGTGTTTTTGGAGAGAGATGGATGGAAATGGACCAAACTCATTTACATGCCTACTTTGGGGTTCTTATCCTTGCTGGTGTTTTCAGATCCAATAGGGAATCCACAGAATCCCCGTGGGATGCAGAAACTGGGAGTTTTTCCGTGCAACAATGTCTCCAGAAAACTTCCACATTATTTACAGAATTATCCAATTCGATAACCAATACACCAGACCAGTTCGGCGGCAGAGAGACAAGCTAGCTGCAATAAGGTCAGTGTGGGACAAGTGGGTGGACCGCCTTCCCCTGTATTACAACCCTGGGCTCAATGTTACTGTTGATGAGCATCTGATGTCGTTTAGGGGCAGTACATACCGTTTAAACACGCAAAATTTGGAATCAAGATCTGGGCTGCCCGTGATGCTGCTTCATCATGTGTATACGGGGAAGCCAGATGGAGGAGCCCCTGAGAAGAACCAAGGGATGCAGGTTGTCCTGGATGAGACACAGGGACTCCGTGGCCACATCACATGCAATAACTTTTTTACCTTGCACAAGCTGGGACAGGAGCTCCGAGAAGACAATTTAGACAAGCTGGTGACTGGCTACAGCTATAAAAGAAGACTCCTATGCTAGCCACTTTTGATATTCATTCAACGTCTAGGACATCTCGGAGTACAACGCGTTCGTCATCTGGATGGTGTTGAACCCAGATTGGAACAAAGGGAAGCTCCAGAGGAGACTGGAGCTGGGCAAGGCATTGGTAACACCTCAAATCCAGGAGAAAACATATCCCAAGGACCCCAGCTTCTGCAGCCATTGTGAGGATGCTGGTGACCCATCCGCCCAACCCACAGAACCAACAACTCCAGAAGTGTGAGTGTTGCATGTGTGTGTCTGACTCTCCTGCCTTGGCCTGCTGTAGCTATATATTTGAGTGAGAAATTCGTCAAATTCCTGAACTAAGTGTATTCATCATTCTAGATTGCAGCCGGTAGCAACAAGAAGAAGTGCTGTGACGTGTGTGTGTGGACCCAAGAAGGACTGGAAGACACTGTACACATGCATCAAGTGCAAGATATACATTTGCCTAACACAGTAAAACTGTCCTCATGTGCTGTGGAGACTGGCCATAATTTGTGTTCAATGGGGCTCATTTATAATTTCCATAAAATACTCTGTAAAATTTGTCCTTCTAATTTCTTAAGTTCAAAGCCATAAACATCAATAGTGATGAAAGCCTGGTTTAATGTATATTTGTTCAAGATAAACATTATTTATTCTAACCATGGCTTGATTAACGAATAGCGCTTTTATTGATAAATGTGATCTAGTAGAGGTAAATGGCAAATATTGACCATGTATGCTGTCTATATTGCTTATAATTGATAAGTCTAAGTATTTTTACATATTGTTATGGTTCTATTGTTTTAAAAACCCAAGAAGGTTGTGGGTCCATCAGACCGGCAAACATTGGGTGAATAACAAGAACTTGAGCACCCCAAAATGTTAAGAATGATGGAGGCCACTGTGTTCTTTCTTTCTCTTCAATGCTGCAGTAATTGTTTTGGTACCTTTCCCCAGATCTGTTCCTCTTCAAAATCCTGTCTCGGCACTCTACGGACAATTCCTTCATCCTCATGGCTTGGTTTTTGCTCTGACGTGCACTGTCAACTGTGAGACCTTAGACAGGTGTATGTGCTTTTCCAAGTCATGTCCAATCAATAGGATTTACCACAGATGGACTGCAATCAAGTTGTAGAAACATCTCAAGGATGATCAATGGCAACAGGATGCACCTAAGCTCAATATCGAGTCTCATAGCAAAGGGTCTGAATACTTATGTAAATCAGGTATATCTGTTTTATTTTGAATGAATTTGCTCAAATTGATAAACCCGTTTTTGCTTTGTTGTTATGGGGTATTGTCTGTAAATTGATGAAGAATGTTTTTATTTAATAAATTTTAGAATAAGGCTGTAATGTAACAATGTGGAAAAAGGGAAGGAGTCTGAATATTTTTAACGAATGCACTGTGTATTGCCATAATGTCTTGCATTAACGGATCATAGCCTTACTGGACGTAGAAATTGTCCTGGAGCCAAGGGGAGAGAGCATGGTGTGTGTGTGTGCGCCTGTGTTTCGGTGCCTGCTCAGCTGAGGACAGCTTGACTGTCTTGGTCTAGAGCCAGTGTAAATGGTGGAGTGTGTGGGCCAGGACAGACAGACCGAGAGAGAGAGAGACTGGCCATAATAAGATGTGGCAGAGTGGGTAATATATGATCCAGACCCGTCTAAGGGATAAGTCTTAACACTGACGACTAGTGATGATACGTTTGATACCGGCGCTCCGAAGCAAGCGTTGGAAACGATAAGCTGCTATCTTCGAAGCAGTGCCAATGCGTGTATCATTTATCAGAAGTGATACGAATGCACACATCCTTGTACACATACATTTTACATTAACATTTATCATTTAGCCCATCCAGAGCGACTTACAGTTAGTGCATTAATTCACTTTAAGATAGCCGGGTGGGACAATCAAATATGCTTGCTAAAAAGCCTCCTTCCTTCATGACCTGAACTCTGTAAATTGGTATAGAACCAGCTTGATCCCCCTCTCTTGAAAATCCTTGGACCTTCTGTTTTTACATTTCAGTGTTTTTTCAAGCATGTCCCCATACAGAAAAGGATAATTAAAACTGGTTCAGCCCCTGGTTCGACCGTGATCTGGCAGAGTTACTCCACCTCAAGAAGACCATTTGGGGAAAGGCACTCAAATAGTCAGGCTGACTTGCTGTCGTTCAGGCAAATGATGAGGCTATTTGGAAGGCCAAAGTTAGTTACTTTATTAGGGAGCAGTTCTCTCTCTATGGGTCTAACTCCAAGAAGTTCAGAAAAATGGTGAAAGACCTGGAGATTAAACCCTCCTCACAGCTGTCCGTATCCCTTAATGTTGATTATGTGTTTTTTACTGACAAGGAATGTGTGACTGAGCTCTTAAATCACGACTTCATTAAGTCAGCATTCCTATTTGACTCAGGCATGCCTCCTTGCCCGTCCAACATTTCCTCAACTCCCAGCCCTTCTAATGTGACTTTCCACTTTTCCCCCATTCCCCGCTACAGTATCTCCCTGCAGGCAGTCACTGAGTCTGAGGTGCTAAAGGAGCTCCTTAAACTTGACCCCCAAAAATCATCTTGGTCAGATGGTTTAGATCCTTTGTTCTTTAAGGTTGCAGCCCCTATCATGGCCTAGCCTGTCTCTCCACTCTGGGGAGGTTCCCATTCTCCCTCTTGAAACTAGGGGGCGGTATTTTCATTTTTGGAAAAATAACGTTCCCAAAGTAAACGGGCTATTTTGTCAGGACAAGATGCTAGAATATGCATATAATTGACAGCTTAGGATAGAAAACACTCTAAAGTTTCCAAAACTGTAAACTTATTGTCTGTGAGTATAACAGAACTGATATTGCAGGCGAAAGCATGAGAAAAATACAATCAGGAAGTGACTCATGTTTTGAAAGCTCTGCGTTCCTATGCATCCCTATTGAGCAGTGAATGGGCTATCCACCAGATTCAGTTTCACACCTTTATGTTGAAGAATGAGCGTAAACGACTGCATTGCGTAAGTGTCCAGGTGAGGGCTCTCAGACTAATTCTTGCGTAATAGACAGAGGTAGCTATTTTTCCTCCCGCTCTTACTGAAAATACAGCTGTCCTGGTGATATATTATCGAATAGATATTTGAAAAACACCTTGAGGATTGATTATAAACAACGTTTGCCATGTTTCTGTCGATATTATGGAGCTAACATTTTTCGGCGTTGTTGTGACCGCAATTTCCGGTCGAATTCTTAACCAAACATGAAGAACTAACGGAGCTATTTCTGCTACAAAAATAATATTTTTGGAAAAAAGGAACATTTGCTATCTAACTGGGAGTCTCGTGAGTGAAAACATCTGACGCTCATCAAAGGTAAACGATTTAATTTGATTGCTTTTCTGATTTTCGTGACCAGGTTGCCTGCTGCTAGCTAGGCATAATGCTATGCTAGGCTATCGATAAACTTACACAAATGATTGTCTTGCTTTGGCTGTAAAGCATAATTTCAAAATCTGAGATGACAGGGTGATTAACAAAAGGCTAAGCTGTTTTTCAATATATTTCCCTTGTGATTTCATGAACATTTTCTAGTAATATTTTTGTCCGTTGCGTTATGCTAATTTAGTGTCAGTTGATGAAAATTCTCCCGTATCCGGGAGAGGGAGTTCCAAGAGTTAAAGGGAGAGATCAAACGAATCCTAACTGTTTTAGGCCAAATGAGCAGCTTCCCACAATAATGGGCTTAAGGTGAGGCAGATGAACCTGTATCCATATTACTTCAACAGTATTTAACATGAGATCGTCTCTAAGCTTTACAGGAATGTGGATCTGACTATAGACCGCAACACCGACCCTGTTGGCATTTGTCATTTCGGTAAATGTTATAACCATGTATTGCTACCACTGTATCAAAGGTATTATTATTATTATTAAGTGAGTTTCAGAGGAAGTCAGAATATGAATGTCATCTGTTCCAAGCAAGTTATTAACTTCATGGACCTTGTTTCTCAGGCTGCATATGTTAATATGGTCTATTTAGCACTTTTCTGAGTTGCTTGGTTATTTTTAAATTCTTATGGCTGGGGGCAGTATTGAGTAGCTTGGATGAATAAGGTGCCCAGAGTAAACTGCCTGCTCCTCAGTCCCAGTTGCTAATATATGCATAGTATTAGTATATTTGGACATAAAACACTCAGATGTTTCTAAAACTGTTTGAATGATGTCTGTGAGTATAACAGAACTCATTTGGCAGGCAAAAACCTGAGAAAAAATCCAACCAGGAAGTGTGAAATCTGTGGTTGGTCGATTTTCAACTCAGCCCCTATTGAAGATACAGTGGGATATTGGTCATGTTGCACTTCCTAAGGCTTCCACTAGATGTCAACTGTCTTTAGAAACTTGTTTGAGGCTTCTACTGTGAAGGGGGGAAGAATGAGAGGGGAATGAGTCAGAGGTCTGCCAGCAGCCACGAGCTGGTCATCCGCATTCACATGAGAGGTAGCTCCCGTTCCATTCCTTTTCTGAAGACAAAGGCATTCTCCGGTTGGAACATTATTGAAGATTTATGTTAAAAACATCCTAAGGATTGATTCTATACATCGTTTGACATGTTTCTACGGACTGTAACAGAACTTTTTGACATTTCGTCTGCAACTAGTGAACACGCTTCGTGAGTTTTGATTTTTTTTTCGAAACATGCTACAAAAGTAGCTATTTGGACATAAATGATGGACATTATCGAACAAATTATTGTGGAACTGGGATTCCTGGGAGTGCATTCCGATGAAGATCATCAAAGGTAAGTGAATATTTATAATGTTATTTCTGACTTCTGTTGACTGCACAATATGGCGGATATCTTTTTGGCTTGTTGGGTCTCTGAGCGCCATACTCAGATTATTGCATGGTTAGCTTTTTCCGTAAAGCTTTTTTGAAATCTGACACAGAGGTTGCATTCAGGAGAAGTTTATCAATACTTATTTTCCACCATAATTTGCAAATAAATTAATTTAAAATCCTACAATGTGATTTTCTGGATTTTCTTTTCTCATTTTGTCTGTCATGGTTGAAGTGTACCTATGGTGAAAATTATAGGCCTCTCTCATCTTCTGCACAATTGGTGGCTGACTAAATACTTTTTTGCCCAACTGTATGTAAACTTCTGACCCACTGGAATTGGGATAAAGTGAAATATGTCTGTAACCAATTGTTGTAAAGCTTACTTGTGTCATGCACAAAGTAGATGTCCTAACCGATTTGCCAAAACTATAGTTTGTTCACAATAAATTTGTGTAGTGGTTTAAAAACAAGTTTTACTGACTCCCACCTCCTAAACTTCCGACATGAACTGTAATACTACACTGTTTGTATTCTGCCATATTAAAACTCCACCTTATCTCAGCTCACTGGTCACCATAACAACACCCACCCGTAGCAAGCGCTCCAGCAGGTATATCTCACTGGTCATCCCCAAAGCCAACACCTATTTTGGCCGCCTTTCCTTCCAGTTCTCTGCTGCCAATGACTGGAACGAATTGCAAAAATTGCTGAAGTTGGAGACTTATTTCCCTCACTAACTTTAAGCATCATCTATCTGAGCAGATTACCAATCGCTGCAGCTGTACACAGCCCATCTGTAAATAGCCCATCCAACTACCTACCTCATCTCCATATTGTTTCTTCATATTTACTTTTTTAACTCTTTGGCACACCCGAATTTCTACTTGCACATCATGATCTGCACATCTATCACTCCAGCGTTAATTTTCTAAATTGTAATTACTTTGCTATTATTGGCGTATTTATTGCCTTACTCCATTTGAACACATAGGGTGGCAGGGTAGCCTAGTGGTTAGAGCTTTGGACTAGTAACCAAAAGTTTTCATGTTCAAATCCCCGAGCTGACAAGGTACAAATCTGTCGTTCTGCCCCTGAACAGGCAGTTAACCCACTGTTCCTAGGCCGTCATTGAAAATAAGAATTTGTTCTTAACTGACTTGCCTAGTTAAATAAAGGTAAAATAAAAAATAAATAAACACTGTATATATATATATATATATATATCGATTTATTTTGTGTTATTGACTGTACTTTTGTTTATCCCATGTGTAACTCTGTGTTGTTTTTTTGTCGCACTGTTTGTTTTTACTTGGCCAGGTCGCAGATGTAAGTGAGAATTTGTTCTCTACTGGGCTACCTGGTTAAATAAAGGTGAAAAAAATATATATTTATATATTCTTAGTCACCTTACCATGGTTAAATGCAGTGTTTTGCGCGAATGCTGCCGCCTCTCCACGGTTTCTGGTTAGGGTAGGTTTTAAGTCACAGTGGGTACAACATATCCTGTACACTTCCTGATAAACTCAGTCACCGAATTAGTGTATTCGTCAATGTTATTCTCTGAAGCGGAACCCGGAACATATCCCAGTCCGTGTGATCGTGATGCTGGTAGCGCTGGTGAGTTACTGCCGCTCTGATATCCAATAGTTCTTCCCGGCTGTATGTAATAACCACAAAAATTCTGGGCTATCAATGTAAGAAATGCATTTAAAAAAAACATGATACTGTTAAGTTTCCAAAGAGCAAGAAGCGAAGCAGCCCTCTCTGTCAGTGCCAGTTTCAGTCCACTATGGAGAGTCAACACGGCTGCGACCAGAGCGGAGTCCGGCTACTGGGTGGAAGAAAAAGAAAAGTAGGCAAGCGTGGCTCAAATCAAATCACATTTTTTGTCACATGCGCCAAATGCAACCTTAGTGAAATTCTTACTTACAAGCCCTTAACCCACAATGAAGTTAAGAAAAAAGAAAAAAAAGCCTGTAAATAAAGAGCAGCAGTAAATAAAATAACGAGGCTATATACAGGCGATACTGGTACAGACTCAATGTGTCATTGTGCAGGGGCACCGGTGTCGAGGTAACTGTGGAAATTATGTACATGCAGGTAGGGTTATTAAAGTGGCTATGCATAGATAATAACAGAGTAGCAGCAGCGTATGTGGGGGGGGGGGAGGGTGCAAATAGTCTGGGTAGCCATTTGATTAGCTGTTCAGGAGTCTTATGGCTTGGGGGTAGAAGCTGTTTAGAAGCCTCTTGGCTTGGCGCACCAGTACAGCTTGACGTGTGGTAGCAGAGAGAACAGTCTATGACTAGGGTGGCTGGAATATTTGACAATTCTTAGGGCCTTCCTCTGACACCGCCTCGTATAGAGGGGGTGCGCACTACCCTTTGTAATGCCATGCAGTCGGAGGCCGAGTATTTTCCATACCAGGCAGTGATGCAACCAGTCAGGATGATCTCGATGGTGCAGCTTTAGAACCTTTTGAGGATCTGAGGACCCATGCCAAATCTTTTCAGTCTCCTGGTTTTGTTGTGCCCTCTTCACGACTGTCTTGTTGTGTTTGGACTGTGTTAGTTTGTTGGTGATGTGGTCGCCAAAGAACCTGAAGCTCTCAACCTGCTGGAGTTGTGTTTAGCCGTGCAGTCATGATTGAACTGGGAGTACAGGAGGGTACAGAGCATGCACCCCTGAGGGGCCCCGTGTTGAGGATCAGCGTGGTGGATGTGTTGTTATCTACCCTTACCACCTGGGGGCGGTCCGTCAGGAAGTCTAGGATCCAGTTGCAGAGGGAGTTCTTTAGTCCCAGGGGCCTTAGCTTCGTGATGAGCTTTGAGGGCACTATTGTGTTGAACGCTGAGCTGTAGTAAATGAAAAGCATTCTCACATAGGTGTTCCTTTTTTCCAAGTGGGGAAGGGCAGTGTGGAGTGCAATAGAGATTGTATGATCTGTGGATCTGTTGGTGCAGTATGCAAATTATAGTGGGTCTGGGGTTTCTGGGATAATGGTGTTGATATGAGCCATGACCAGACTTTCAACACTTCATCGCTACGGACGTGAGTGCTACGGGTCGGTAGTCATTTAGGCAGGGTACCTTAGTGTTCTTATGCACAGGGAATATGGTGGTCTGCTTGAAACATGTTGGTATTACAGTTGAAAATGTCAGTGAAGACACTTGCCAGATGGTCAGCTCATGCTCGTAGTACATGTCCTGGTAATCTGTCTGGCCCTGCGGCCTTTTGAATGTTTAACCTCTCTAGGGTATGTGGGACGCTAGTGTCCCATCTGGCCAACATCCAGTGGATCGCAGAGTGCCAAATTCAAATGCAGAAATACTCATTTATAAAAATTCAGAAAACAAAACATATTTTACATAGGTTTAAAGATTAACGTCTTGGGAATCCAACCACGGTGTCAGATTTCAAAAATGCTTTACGGCGAAAGCATACCTGACGATTATTTGAGAACATAGCCCAGTTGACAAATTATTACAAACAGTAACCAGCCAAGCAGAAGCATTACAAAACTCAGAACTAGAGATAAAATTAACTCCCTTACCTTTGATGATCTTCATATGGTGGCACTCAGAAGACTTTCATTTAGTCAATAAATGTTCCTTTTGTTCGATAAAGTCTCTTTATATCCAAGAACCTCCGTTTTGTTTGTGCGTTTTCTTCAGTAAACCACAGGCTCAAATGCAGTCAAAACAGGGAGACAGAAAATACTAAATGCATCCGTAAAGTTCATAGAAACATGTCAAACGATGTTTATATTCAATCCTCAGGTTGTTTTTAGCCTAAATTATCTATAATATTTCAACCGGACAATAACGTCGTCAATATAAAAGGTAAACAAGGTAAAAGGCACTCTCTCGGGATTGCGCATGAAAAAGCTCTGTGACACATCAAGGTCCACTCATTCAGACTGGTCTTACTCCCTCATTTATAAGAATACAAGCCTGAATTTCAAAAGACTGCTGACATCTAGTGGAAGGCATAGGAACTGCTAATTGAGTCCTACGTCAATGGATACCTTAATGGCATTGAATAGAAAACTACAAAACAAAAACAAAAACACTTCCTGAATGGATTTTTCTCAGGTTTTCGCCTGCCAAACCAGTTCTGTTATACTCACAGGCACTATTTTAACAGTTTTGGAAAGTGTTTTTTATGCATATCATATCTTCTGGGCACGAGTAGCATGCCTTTTAATTTGGGCATGCTTTTCATCATAATTCCGAGTTATGGTCAGGTTTTCCAAATGGAGGGCGAGGGAGTGAACGCAGAGTGTACGCGGAGTGAAGGTGGACTACAATGTTTTTTCCCTTGTGGTTGCACATTTAACATGCTGATATAAAACTTAAATTGATTTAAGTTTCCCTGCATTAAAGTCACCGGCCACTAGGAGTGCCGCCTCTAGTTTAGCATTTTCCTGTTTGTTTTTTGGCGGAATACAGCTCATTTAGTGCGGTTTTAGTGCCAACCTCGCTCTGTGGTGGTATGTAGACAGCTAAGAAAAATACAGATCAACTATCTAGGTAGATAGTGTGGTCTACAGCTCGTCATGTATTCCCCAGTAGCTTGTGTAGGATTGTTACCTATTTCCTAAGAGTAGCCCCTTCGCCCCTGTAGTAGTCTGCAAGCGAGCAGTTGCTACATTGAAAGTCAGTGCGGTCCACATTGTCCAGGAACAAAGCAAAGTAAACACATCTCCTGCTGCACTGGAAGCATTCAATAGCGACCTCCATTTGAAACCGCAGAGGAACACGCGACAGACAGCAGCAATCTTTGCAACTAAGCCCAACAGAGCCGCAGGATACAATATAAAAGTATATAAAAACATTTACAAGGAAACACTGTCAGATTTACAAAAACATTAAACCGAGGTCTCTCATTCAGCTTTCAAATAAACGTATGACCAAAACATACAATTCTAAACATAGTCATTTATAATGCTAATGCAGAGGCACCAATAAATTGTCCAGTACTCCTATTGTATGCTGTTTTCATGTACATTCCCTTATGTCTAAGCTTTTAAGGTGACTCAGGCGTTACTCATTTTGTTAAGAAGTGCATCAGTGAACTCTATTCTATAATGTGTTACAAAACAATAAAAATGCAGTTGTATATTGCTTCTGTTTGTCTGATATCCAACAGTCCATTTGTCAGCTCTGTTGACCATGAGAAAATGGGGTGAGGTACACTATTTTTTCAACTTTATTTAAGTTGGCAAGTTGAGAACAAGTTCTCATTTACAATTGCGACCTGGCCAAGATAAAGCAAAGCAGTTCGACACATACAACAACACAGAGTTACACATGGAGTAAAACAAACATACAGTCAATAATACAGTAGTAAAATAAGTCTATACACAATGTGAGCAAATGCGATGAGAAAAGGAAGGTAAAGGCAAAAAAAAGGCCATGGTGGTGAAGTAAACACAATATAGCAAGTAAAACACTGGAATGGTAGATTTGCAGTGGAAGAATGTGCAAGGTAGAGATAGAAATAATGGGGTGCAAAGGAGCAACATAAATAAATACAGTAGGGGGAGCGGTAGTTGTTTGGGATAAATTATAGATGGGCTATGTACAGGTGCAGTAATCTGTGAGCTGCTCTGACAGCTGGTTCTTAAAGCTAGTGAGGGAGATAAGTGTTTCCAGTTTCAGAGATTTTTGTCGTTCTTTCCAGTCATTGGCAGCAGAGAACTGGAAGGAGAGGCAGCCAAAGGAAGAATTGGTTTTGGGGGTGACCAGAGAGATATACCTGCTGCAGCGCATGCCCAGCGAGCTGAGATTAAGGGGGGACTTTACCAAGCAGGGTCTTGTAGATGACCTGGAGCCAGTGGGTTTGGCGACGAGTATGAAGCGAGGGCCAGCCAACGAGAGCATACAGGTCGCAGTGGTGGGTAGTATATGGGGCTGTGGTGACAAAACGGATGGCACTGTGATAGACTGCATCCAATTTATTGAGTAGGGTATTGGAGGCTATTTTGTAAATGACATCGCCAAAGTCGAGGATCGGTAGGATGGTCAGTTTTACAAGGGTATGTTTGGCAGCATGAGTGAAGGATGATTTGTTGCGAAATAGGAAGCCAATTCTAGATTTAACTTTGGATTGGAGATGTTTGATGTGAGTCTGGAAGGAGAGTTTACAGTCTAACCAGACACCTTAATATTTGTAGTTGTCCACATATTCTAAGTCAGAACCGTCCAGGGTAGCGATGTTGGACGGGCGGGCAGGTGCAGGCAGCGATCCCGGTTTAAGAGCATGCATTTAGTTTTACTTGCATTTAAGAGCAATTGGAGGCCATGGAAGGAGAGTTATATGAGATTGAAGCTCATCTGGAGGGTTGTTGATAACACAGTGTCCAAAGAAGGGCCAGAAGTATACAGCATGGTGTCGTCTACGTAGAGGTGGATCAGAGACTCACCAGCAGCAAGAGCGACATCATTGATGTATACAGAGAAGAGAGTCAGTCCGAGAATTGAACCCTGTGTCACCCCATAGAGACTGCCAGAGGCCCGGACAACATCATTTGAGAAACCAAGGCTATCGAATCTGCCGATGAGGATGTCGTGATTGACAGAGTCTAAATCCTTGGCCAGATCAATGAAGACGGCTGCACAGTATTGTTTCTTATCGATGGCGGTTAAGATATCGTCTAGGACCTTGAGCGTGGCTGAGGTGCACCCATGACCAGCTCGGAAACCAGATTGCATAGCGGAGAAGGTGCGGTGGGATTCGAAATGGTCAGTAATCTGTTTGTTGACTTGGCTTTCGAAGACCTTAGAAAGGCAGGGTAGGATAGATGTAGGTCTGTAGCAGTTTGTAGCCTGTTCAACCTCTCTTTCGACATGAAAGAGAGGTTGAACAGGCTAGTAATAAGGGTTGCAACAATTTCGGCAGAAATTCTTTAGAAAGAAAGGGTCCAGATTGTCTAGCCCGGCAGATTTGTAGGGGTCCAGATTTTGCAGCTCTTTCAGAAAATACGCTGACTGGATTTGGGAGAAGGAGAAATGGGGAAGGCTTGGGCGAGTTGTTGTGGGGGCTGCATTGCTGTTGACCGGGGTAGGGGTAGCCAGGTGGAAAGCATGGCCAGCCATAGAAAAATGCTTATTGAAATTCTCAATTATATTGGATTTATCGGTGGTTAAAGTGTTTCCTATCCTCAGTGCAGTAGGCAGCTGGGAGGAGGTGTTCTTATTCTCCATGGACTTTACAGTGTCACAGAACCTTTTTGAGTTTGTGTTGGAGGAAGCAAATTTCTGCTTGAAAAAGCTAGCCTCTAACTGCCTGTGTATATTGGTTTCTAGCTTCCCTGAAAAGTTGCATATCACGGGGGCTGTTCGATGCTAATGCTTACGATGCTTTCGATGCTAATATTTACCTGGTCATCAATGACATGTGGTCCATTGTTTACCTTGTTACCTTGCAAGGGTGTTTCAAAGTTCTGCCAGTGAAGTTGAGCGCATGAATATACACTCCCCACCCACTCAGCCTGTTCTTTCAGGCTTCCTGATAGTTAGAGATGAGAGAAAATGTACAATTTGTTAAAAACTGTGCATTTTAATAGGGGTGATGTTTTGGTCAAAGCTATTTTTACTTGGGAAATAGGATGACTGTGCGGGACTTTTAAAGTAGATCGCAAAAACGAGTTCGCAAAAAGACAGTAGTAGACAACAATTTAAGACTAGTTATGTTCCAAAATGTGCACTTGCGTTCTCCCGTTCTTTCAAGGATGATGTTCCAAGAACTCCTGAGAGAGCTTATCTTCTAGTATGGGAGAACGCAGAGCGCTTAAAATCTATTAAATTTGAAACATACTTCGACATGATCTCAAACCTAAACTGAAAACTGCATCATCACGCAGCCGTCATCAACAAAGCTAGCTTTTATGCAATGTCTGCTTACATTGTACACAATGTAGCAGCGTAAACAACTCGTGCTTGCAATTCAGTGAACAACTAATGGAAATATTTAACACGAATAACAAGTAACAGAATCAATTTTCTCAGTACCTGTCAGTGAATTAAGCTTACACCATCCACATTTCTTGGTCTGCTGCTACATCATTGTGGACGTATGACAGCTAAGCTTTTATGCATTGCAAATAAAACACCAGCAGTCCTAATGCAACTCAATATTAGCTTCACAGTGAAACACCATTATTCGGGCTATTTATAATTCTTAAACAGTAAGAAAACTATTTTGCTTACTGTTTAAGGATTATAAATAGCCCGAATAATGGTGTTTCACTGTGAAGCTAATATTGAGTTGCATTAGGACTGCTGGTGTTTTATTTGCAATGAGCAGGCACGGCTTAACCCTCATTCGTTATACTGTATCTGTGCATGAATCCATAGAAAACATTTTTTGTACAAAAGAAGTCAAGTTGTATTAGTCGTATGTACAGGGTACACATGGTCCAAAGAAATAATACAAGATAGAAAAAAAACTTAACATCCCCAAGTGAGGGACATCAACATTCAAAAGATTGTTCAGTACATGGCAAATGTTTTTTTATACACGGGACAGGAGTTTACAGGTTTTTGTTTCAGCCTTTCACTAACACTTTCTTAAACTAATTGTGGTCGATGAATAGCTGAACATGGCGTGTAATAGGCAGGAATAAAACTTGTACACGGTGCAGTACCATGGGGCCAGAAATCACCCAGCTCTGTATTTTAGAATGAGCTTCATACTGTATGTTACAATGAGCTGATAATTCTGCATGATAAGAGCATAACGTGTGGATCTACTTCTAACATAGTGATGTTGCATACTGCTGAATGGACTCCTGACTAAACTCCTGGGATAGGGTGATTTTCCTGGTGGACGGGAGATTTCCAAGTTCTTTACATCTGGGTGATGGGGTGGCATGGGCTTCCACCTGATGAGAACATAGCAGAAACATAAGGCCATGGCAGGAGAAATTAACTTCCTTGAACCAGCACTGAAATTTGAGCAATCTGCCGAGAACCACAACTACCTTTGTTAATGTACAATGGATTTGTAAACAGTTTTGCATATCCATAGGCTTGACCAAGTGTTCAACAATTTACTTTTAATTTATCATTTTCATTATATGCAATGGTGAAACACAAGGGGAGGAGAAAATGACAAGAAGAAACAGACACTGCATGCATGTATTGACTGATCATATAAGAATGCACAAATAACTTGGCTGGATAGCAAGCCTAATGTAGATTGAACAGAGCACAGCCGGGTGCATTTGCTACATTTTTTTATCAGATTTTGTTCAAATGTTTTGTCTCCAAACCAGTTGGGCACGACCGGTTTGTCCTGCCAAGCCAATGCTATGGGAGTGAAATTAACGCATTAGTTGCCATCTGTCCCTGAAAACAAATAGTAATTAAAAAAAGACTTGCTACATTTGTCATTAGCTGGCTAACAAGCCCACCAATTCAGGATTAAAAAAAAGAAGAAAAAAACTGTCCAGGTCTTCACAATTGACACAGCTGCTTTCATCCCTAAAGAGCTGATAACCAGGACGAGATCGCCTGCTAGCTAGCCATCGAGTCCAACAATCTAACTTAGCTTGGCTAGCAGGCTGATACACAGCAGTGACTCAACATCTGAATAAAACATTCATATTGAAGTAGTTTGAACAGTTTCACAATATATTGTTAATAAATAAATGTAATACTTACTTTCTACCAAGTTATTTCATATTCCTCTGGAACATTTTGTCACAAGCAGGGATTTTTATATTGTGTCACAAGGTGTTACAGTGGGGCGAAAAAGTATTTAGTCAGCCACCAATTGTGCAAGTTCTCCCACTTGAAAAGATGAGAGAAGCCTGTCATTTTCATCATAGGTACACTTCAACTATGACAGACAAAATGAGAAGAAAAAAAATCCAGAAATGTTTTAATGAATTTATTTGCAAATTATGGTGGAAAATAAGTACTCTTATGGAACTTCCGGTAAAATTAGTACATACAGTGCTTGCCTTTTCGTGTTATGTTTAGAATCTAAGAACTAAACACATATTATAACACAGCTAAAATGTGCACCTCTCAGTCCTGGAGATAGCATAAGTACTCTAGCTATAGATAACACCACCCACAGACACACACACCCTCCCTTCACCTGCACATATACACAAACCATCCTACCCTGCCTTTAAGGTCTTCGGAAGCCAAGTTAAACAGAACACCGGCCATTTCAAATCACACCGTACCTTCTACACTATGCAATCTGGTTTCCGAGCTGGTCTTGGATGCACCTCACCCACGCTCAAGTTCCTAAACGATATCATAACCGCCATCGATAAGAGACAATACTGTGCAGCTTTATTCATCGACCTGGCCAAGGCTTTCGACTCTGTCAATCGCCAAATTCTTGTCGGCAGACTCAACAGCCTTGGTTTCTCAAATGACTGCCTAGCCTGGTTCACCAACTACTTCTCTGACAGAGTTCCATGTGTCCTGTTATCCGGACCTCTGGCAGACTATCCGGACCTCTGTGTCCTGTTATCCAGACCTCTGGCAGACTCTATGGGGGTGCCACAGGGTTCATTTCTCGAGCCGACTCTCTTCTCTCTTATACATCAATGATGTCGCTCTTGCTGCTGATGATTCTCTGATCCACCTCTACACAGACGTCACCATTCTGTATACTTCTGGCCCTTCTTTGAACACTGCGTTAACTAACCTCCAGACGAGCTTCAATGCCATACAACTCTCCTTGCGTGGCCTCTGGCTGCTCTTAAATGCAAGCTCTTCAACCGATTGCTGCCCACACCTGCCCGCCCACCCAGCATCACTACACTGGACGGTTCTGACTTAGAATATGTGGACAACTACAAATACCTAGGTGTCTGGTTAGACTAAACTCTCCTTCCAGACTCACATTAAGCATATTCAATCCAAAATTAAATCTAGAATCGGCTTCCTATTTCGCAAAAAAAGCCTCCTTCACTCATGCTGCCAAACATACCCTCGTAAAACTGACTATCCTACCAATCCTTGACTTCGGCGATGTCATTTAAAAAATAGCCTCCAACACTCTACTCAGCAAATTGAATGCAGTCTATCACAGTGCCATCCTTTTTGTCACCAAAGCCCCATATACTACCCACCACTGCGACCTGTATGGTCTCGTTGGCTGGCCCTCGCTTCATATTCGTCACTAAACCCACTGACTCCAGGTCATCTATAAGTCTTTGCTAGGTAAAGCCCTGCCTTATCTCAGCTCACTGGTCACCATAGCAGCACCCACCCACAGCATGCGCTCCAGCAGGTATATTTCGCTGGTCACCCCCAAAGCCAATTCCTCATTCGGCCACCTTTCCTTCCAGTTCTCTGCTGCCAATGACTGAAACAAACTGCAAAAATCACTGAAGCTGGAGACTCATATATCCCTCACTAGCTTTAAGCATCAGCTGTCAGAGCAGCTCACAGATCGCTGCACCTGTAAATAGCCCATCCAACTACCCTTTTACCATATTGTTATTTATTTCATTTATTTGATTTATTTGTTCCCCAGTTTCTCTACTTGCACACTTATCTTCTGCACATCTATCACCCCAGTGTTTAACTTGCCATGCCGTAATAATTTCGCCACTGTGGCCTCAACAGTTGGCACCTCCTCTTTACATAAGACGTGCTAACCAACATTTTAGTTTTTCAACTACCAACCTAGATTTCTAGTCTGTTTTTGGAATTGGACCATCAGTGAGTGGAACAAATGTCTAATGATTCAGCCTTGCGGGTGATGCGCCTGAGGTGTGTCGCATTATTCTTAGTACCCCAGGAAAAATGGGACCTCCGGGGATTATGTTGTCATTTTATATAGATATGTATTCATTTTCTCCCCGTGACACACCTGTGAGTCACTCCCGTAGGAAGCTTATACTAGCTTATAAATTATTGCATGTTTCCAAAAAAGTTGACCGCAAATGCTATTAAAAATGAGTCACACACACTAGTAAATAGGGTCTAATACTTTCATAATACCAGTCTGGATGTATTCATTCCCGGTTATCCAACTAAATAAAGAAGAATCCAGCAGTGAACTTTATTTAACCCACCCTCTGAGCTAAAATCAAGGTTGTGTTCAAGTGCACAATATTTTGCTCCATATTGATTATTTAAGCTTGACAGCCATTACATAGAACATATTCATTGTTTCTTTCTCCATATGCTCCTCTGTGTGTGCGTGTCTGTGTGTGTGTTTATTGTACGTGTCTCTTTCTCCATATGCTCCTGTGTGTGTTTCTTTCTCTACATGCTCCTTTATGTGTGAGCGTGTGTTTCTTTCTCTATATGCTCCTTTATGTGTTCCTGTGCATGTGTGTGTTTCTTTCTCTATATGCTCCTGTGTGTGTGTGTGTGTGTGCGTGTGTGTGTGTGTGCATTTGGAGTCGGGCACATAACTACTCACGTAGACATGTTTGCCGGCGTACACATAGGAGGACACACATTTAATGTTTTTTTCTTTATGCAGCACCTTATTACTACTGGATGGATGTATTTACCTTTTTCCGTGCACACGCGCACACACACTTTCCTTTGGGATCCCTCATAATCGAATATGATTTCCCTCCAGGCATCACAGGTCCGGGTTGTTGTTGGTCTGGCTGGCCATGTGTCTGGAGATGGCTTAAGAAGCCGATCTGTGACTTGCAGAACTTGTCTCAGTGGGGCCAGGGATGGTTGGTCATGTGGCCAGGGCTAGTTGTTACACCCACCGGAGTCTGTGCTTTGCGGCGTGCTCCCTTGCCGGCTGTTAATTCTCTTATTTTGACCTCATAGATTTGGGTTCCATTGTTGATTTGGGCATGGGTTTCCCTGTTTGGATTCTTATGGCATTTCTTCAGGTGTGCTTTGTGGTTGTCACAGAAACACTTTTCTGACCTCAAGAGGCATGGGATCCATCCCTGGGCTGGGAGTAGAAAATCTGTTTAGGAAGCCTTGAGTCACTCATTCTCACGAGGTGACCTGCCCATCGGAGTTGTCTCATTACGATGGCTTCTATACTGGAGGAGTTGCTTCACTCCAAGACACTGATGTCTTCCTAGCTGATGTTAAGTATTTTCCTGAGACAACATTGGTGGAATCTTCCAAGAGGTTTGATGTGTTTATTGATATGCAGTCCAAGTTTCTGCACTGTATAACAGGATAGGGATGATCACTGAGTGGTACACATCCACTCTGGTCCTGGTGGTAATGTCATGAGTGTGCCAAAGGCAGCACTAGCTCGAGCAATCTGATGTCGCATTTCATCTTTGATTAGGATTTTGGTGGAGAGGTGTATACCTAGGTATGGAAAACGGTTTCAAGTATCGCATTTTTGGCAGTGATCTTGGGGAGTGGCAGGTGTACTCCCGGAACTTGCTGGAAGAGGATATTAGTTTTGCCTGTGTTGTGTAATACCCATCCTGCTGCATGCTTCTGTGAATATGTTAACGATGAACTGGAGCTTCTGAGCAGGCACTCACTTGGGCATCATCTGCATACTGACATTTTACAACAGAAGGGGTTGTGGTTCTTCACATTTTTTGGGTGAGTGCAGAGGAAGACATATATCGACATTCTTCAGACCTTTTCAAACATCCAAAATCAAAGTCTATTTCTAGTGGCTGGTTATAGTATGACCATGACCAGTCACGGTGTCTTGTGAAAGACTCAAGTAAAGTCTTGTGTCAATTGAGAACTGTTGACTAAAGGAGTGGTACTCAATTCTCTCCTCAGGGAGCCCCAGTTGTTCCAGAGCTTGCACACCTGATTCAACTTGTCAATTAACACAATAATAACACCTATTGAATTTTAACGATTTTGTTTAACCTTTTTAACTAGGCAAGTCGGTTAAGAACAAACTCTTATTTACAATGACGGCATACCCAGGCCAAACCCTAAATTTATAATACGGCTAACCAGAATTTTAAAAAACTATGGTTCATCAAAAGGTTATTTGTAGGACCTTTGAGATTGAGAATGATTATTTATAGTACCATTCTCCAAAAAGGGATCCGCTCTGATTATATTCCATAGAACCGTTTTTTTATGTGTACAGTTCCACCTTGGCGGAGAGATGAAAACACAGTAAAGGGCATCAACGCCATCTTAATATTTTGGTTATGTTTCCCATTTGATTAGTTTCTGTGTTTTTAGGTCTGTATGTTGAAGTTGAATTCTTTGTTTGTAAACTCTTAGAAAAAGGGTTCCAAAAAGGTTCTTTGCAGAGGAATAGAGTTCTACCAAGAACAATTTATCCTTAGAACCGTTTTTGGAACAGAAGAGTTCCTTGTAACCTAGAACCTTTCTCATCCTTAGAAACGTTTTTGATAGAAAGGGTTCTTTGATGATTCTTTGGAAGGCAAGAAGTGTTCTTCAGAAAGCAATAAGGGGCCCCTTCAGAATCTGAATAAGATGCTCGGCGGTCGACGTCGTCGGTCTTCTAGCCATCGCCGATCCATTTTTCATTTTCCATTTGTCTTGTTTTCCCACACACCTGGTTCTCATTTTCCTCATTATGTGTTGTGTATTTAACCCCCTGTTTCCCTCATTTCTTTGTGTGGTATTGTTTACTCTGTTTCATGTTATGCACACGTTTGTCTGTTGCACTGGGTTATGTTAACCCGTATTGTTATTTCGTTTTCACTTTGCCGTGTGCTTTTGGTTCACCCAATATCTGCTCTCCTGCACCTGACTCCCTTACAGCCATTTAAGCATACCTGACATTACCTGAGCATTAGTGTTTGACTCAGTGTTTTAAAGGATAGGTGTGTGAATGTTTTAAACTTTATCTAAATTATATGGGAATATTTGTACACACCAAATTGGCCAGTGTTACCTAGTTTTGATTTTTCAGTGTAACGTTTCTAGAGTTCATTCAGGAGTTAAATTAACTCAGTGGTGTAAATAACCATTGTGATTGTTTAATTCTTACTCTGTGTAGAGTAAAACACTCAACCACACCCATCATTATCATATTTCTCAGCATGCTCTAAAGCAAGTTGATTTTTAGAATTGTTTGTTTCAATATGTGGGTTTTTGCATGTAGATTGATTGGTGGTTGATCTAATACTCCACAAAGATAAATTACAAATGTTTCTAATTGAATCATATCTGTTAGTAGTTAGACTTATTGAACCTGTTACTGAGATGTTTTTTCCAGTTTAGATAGTTTATGTAGTTTCATTTATCAATCTTACCTACCTTGGCAGTCATTCTGAATACAGGTTGCGGGTCATTAAACGTTCCAATTATTGAACATCCTCACTCTGGCTGGATTCCAATAGGAATTACACATTACTTTGCAACCAGCATAATGTGATTTACAGGCCTAATCTGGTCTGTAAACGAGGAGTTTCCTAAAAGCACTGTGCTAGGTTATAACTAGGCCCGCAAATAAAGGCTTTATATTATACTGTATGTATTGTTATTTTAGGCTAGTGTTCTGTATAGCACTTTGTGACATCGGCTGATGTAAAAAGGGCTTTATAAATACATTTGATTGATAAAGAGTTTGTTAAAGGATAATAAGCTTGGTGGAACCGTTCATAAAGGGTTATAGGAAGGACCATTCAAAGATAAAAGGATTCTTGCTAGAACCTTTAGATAATAAAAGGGTTCTTGGTAGAACCAAACTTAGCTGACGTTAGATGGCTGGCTCGCTAGCTAACATTACTTTTATGATCTGTGTGTGGTAACGTTCTCAGAATGCCATTATGCATGGCTAGTTAAAGCCTAATGTTAGCTACCATATAACCTATTTGGTTAACTTTAGATAGCTATGACTATCGGTTTGTAATGCTGGTACTCTATGGATTAGGATTATGGTTCATTGTTTAGCTAGCATGTCTAAACAAAAATTTCAGCATCAGTAAAACACGCCTGACTTTCCTCCACCAGTCATACAAGGAGAATGGTCTAATGTCCCATCAAAAAGAGACCTAGCACAAGCAAGCAAAGGCAACAGCGCAGTCATCTACATGCACCATTTCTTCACCAACTATAGAGTTGGGGAAACACATGTGGACCTGAATTGTGATAACTGCAGTGGCAAAAACAAGAACAAGTTTGTGTTCTGGTATTGTGCCTGGCAGACCATGCACAAGCTCCTCCACTGTCTGGACATTCACTTCCTGATCGCAGGCCACAGCAAGTTTACCCCCGGCTGGTGCTACGGCCTCATCAAGCAGCGCTTCAGAAAGACGAGAGTCAACACTTTGTCTGAGATTGCTGGTGTTGTGAAGGACAGCACTGTGACAGGGGGTCAACATCCCACAGCTGGTTTGACTGGAGGATGGTACAGTGCTGGTGGAAAGCTATGGCTGGCAACACCTGACTCCATACTTCAGGCTGCTGCCACAGATCAAGCAGTACCATCACTTCAGGTGAAAATAATGTATTGCATTGTATGAGGTTATTCTTCTTATCTACACTTGGGAGGTGAATTGATGTTCTGCAGGGTTGTAGTGTCTTGATTGTTTGTTGTTGTTATTCCGTTTTACGGCTTCGATGCTCTGGAGCCTGGTGTTGTCACCAAGGAGCGACATACAGTAGTGTATGACATACCATTTTGAAGCTCTGAGTCTCTACTTTTATCCAATGTAAAAACAACTCAACATTTAAGACCCATTTGAGCCGGTCAGTCACAAATGTGCTCACTCATCAGGACACTGTTGTTCAGAGGAGCTAGACAACAACACAGCTAACACAATCACTTCAAACAGAAGCTGTAAAGACTACAAACTAGCTGCACTTAATTTTGTTTGACTTTTTTCCAATTTACATTTCTTTATATATATCAATCAAAATGATGCCAGCGGATTCATGATTTCGACTGGCTGAGAAATGCTGCCCGTCTCTCGTCTCCCGACACGTTCGTTACTATGAGACAGCTGTAGATCTCATTTTAATATTGTTGCAAATGTCGGAGAGACCGACAGCAAGGATTATACAAATCTCCACTGTTGAAAATGAAATGTTAGTCTACAAGAAATGAGAAGATGCTTTTTATTGTGGATATCAAGTTTATAAATTGCCTGGCTAGGCTGATGAGAGAGTGGATTGAGCAGTCAGATGGAACAGAGTAAATAGGCATTTTAACGTCATAGATTTAGCCGGTGGTAACTTGTGGAATAGACACCGGCTGGAATGCGGTTTTAACCAATCAGCATTCAGGATTATACCCACCTGTTGTAAAATTAGGTGGTAGTGAATTATGTAGTTACATGTAACAAGGTTACATAATAGGATGCATTGCTAACATTATGCTACATTGGAGACTGCAAAAATGTTATTACAGAACATTAGTTACATTTGAAACAAGACATCTTGTAATTACATATACATAATCATTAATTACATATGTGGAATAACCTCAGACAAGCTGATTTGTAATTAGATATCCTTGTTCCACTTGTGTAATAAACTATACTGCTAAATCCTTAGAGTATAATTACATACTATTTACATAGTAATTACATATAACTACTATGTTATAAATAAATACTATTTAGTTACTGATTAATGTACTGGTCAAGTGTTACCAATATGGTAATCTGGACCCTGCCATATGCAATATAAGGACCCCATTTGACCATACTGTTTACACCTTCTGTATCCTGTGCATGTGACACAAACTTAGATTTTATTTGATGTAGTGTGTGTTTACCAGAGACGGCAATATGAATAACATGACCTGCACCAAAGTCAGATTAGGATATAGGCCAAGGACTAGATAAAGTGTATTTTTACCTGTAGTACTTCCTTATTGTAGGCTACTACTTTTACAACGTTTAGGTGTGACACTTGGTTTATTTACTACACTGCTCACTCTGTTTAGCACATGTTCTCACATGTGAATTCTTAAAGAGATGGGTTCGGCTAAGGCTTAAGAGGGTGTGAACAATGCTGAATGGGTGTAAACAAAGAACAACTCTCTAGTAGGTGTACCAAAACATTCAAGGGCCATTTTCTTAAGTGTGGTTATCAACTTTCAAAGCAGAATTACTCTCCCACTGTTCCTCAACTGCAGTGCATGATATACAATGTTTTGGGGCGTAGTGCAACCACTTCCTATATGCTCCTGGAGGCAGTTTTATCCCCTGTTCTGACACTCACTTTCTGTGCAATATCCATCTCATCTATTGTTATACTTGATCTGTCAATGCAAGTAAAATTCTCTTTGAATACAGAAAACTAGATAAAAGTGTAGTTCTGCTTACCCTGTGATGGGCGGCAGCATGTCAGTGGACAAGAGGGCTAGCGGATTTTTGCCCCTCTCAATGAGCCACACAGTGTAGCGTCCGCTCTGCAGGGGGTGCAGGAACACGGCCATGTCCATCCCACAGGGGTCCCAACCTCCCCACAGCCAGGGGCTCAGGACCCATGGACCTGCCAAGGCAGAGCCATTCACCCACAGGAACTGACCTGAAAAGGAGAAAGAGACGTTATCTCTTTCAGTTGTCATTTGGTCATCTGTTACTTCCAATCCTTCAGCATTGATTTGATGTTTTTATTGTTTTGCTTTGTATGTCTCTTTCGTGTCAATATAGCTTGAACTTGAGAGAACTCCTAGCCTCTACCCACTAGACACTTCTGTAGATATGATACTATTGCTTAGGTGGACGCAATATGGCAAAATCTTCACCAGCCAGGGGACAGTATGGAACTACTACTCTGCCTATATTATTTCAGATCAACAAGAAATGCCAAGGGGAAAGGGCTATTGGGTAGTTTCTGGAGAGTATGAAGCGGGGTTGAGTGATTATTATTGTTATTATTAACAAGTGCATCTTAAATGTCAGCGTTATGGGTAGTGAGGCAACAAAATGATCCACGTGAACGCCACATGATATGCCAATCACTGACAGGTTTGCCATAATGGACTGTTATTGATTCAGTGATGTAACGAGAGCACACGAGGGGACCACGCACCCTTTGTTGTGGTTGATGGATTACAGATATCCCCACATTCCAGACCAAGATTTACAGTTCTGTGACGGCACCCTCCTTTACAAGCAATCATGAGAACAAACAAACGACTCTTCCTTTCGCCTTTTATGACTCTGAATGGCCCTGAGGGGGGTCAGCAGACATAACATATGCCATTGGCAAATCAGCAGACCGTCTTGTGATCTACATGTGTTACTGGGTAAATGACCAGCCAGGCTTTTGAGTACTGGGGATTTGTATCCCAAGAGGAGAGAAGAAGTCAGGATTTTCCACTCTTAGTAAAAAAAATTGCACCAATAGCACAAAGGACATTTAAACTTGTTTTCTGGACAATGTATCAAACCAAAAAAACTTATGACATGTTGATACTTGAAGCATACTGTGAAATGTTTCCTAACCTTTCCTATATCATTAAAAAGGGTTTAATTAGTATTTGCTGTAATATCAAATGTATGAATTTGACCAAAAGCATGTTTAGTACCTACAGGCTACGTATTTCATCTTGCGGACAGTTAAACTGTTTTCTGTACAAGTAGAAACATTCTGGGAACACTTATGAGGCAATCTCAAATTTAGCTCATGAACATACTGGGAGTATCACTATAAATGACAGGACTTGCAAACATGTCACATCAAGTTTCTTCATAGTGTGGCCACACCGAGTTGAACTGAGTGATCAAATCTCCTTGGAAATCTTTTTTGGAAGAAAACATCCCTGAGGGGTGACCATGGTGCTTGCCTACGGAGCTGTGAGGGGAACGGCACCTCAGTACCTCCAGGCTCTGATCAGGCCCTACACCCAAACAAGGGCACTGCGTTCATCCACCTCTGGCCTGCTCGCCTCCCTACCACTGAGGAAGTACAGTTCCCGCTCAGCCCAGTCAAAACTGTTCGCTGCTCTGGCCCCCCAATGGTGGAACAAACTCCCTCACGACGCCAGGACAGCGGAGTCAATCACCACCTTCCGGAGACACCTGAAACCCCACCTCTTTAAGGAATACCTAGGATAGGATAAAGTAATCCTTCTCACCCCCCCCCCCTTAAAAGATTTAGATGCACTATTGTAAAGTGGCTGTTCCACTGGATGTCATAAGGTGAACGCACCAATTTGTAAGTCGCTCTGGATAAGAGCGTCTGCTAAATGACTTAAATGTAAATGTAATGTAAATGGGATCCTGCGAGACGAGTTGACTGAGTTCGCAATCCATCCGGGCTGGGACCTGGAGGGATTCATTGCATGCAAGCTGCTCTAATGGACTTCACTGAGGACTGGAAGAGAGGAACTGGGAATCACTCCTTCGGCTGTGAATTACTCCAGACCACTGGCTTCAGCTCCACTGGTGAGAGAGACTGGGACAACCATCCTCTATCCAATCCTAACAGAATCTCACTGAGAGGGAACAAGATACAAGTCATTTGCCTTGTTACATTATTCATATCCTATGAAAGTGGCATTGTGTGTCTAAGGTGGTGGAAGTCATTGAGTAATTGTAAAACGGTAGGTCTAATCTACAAGCCCTTGGTCAATACCGTCCCGGCATTGTTTACATTTGAATGCTAACTGAAGCGCTATAATTTTGTGGTTGTGAACACCTGTGTTGTTGTAGTCTCTAACATTTTATTTTTCAATGAATATGATCATATTCTCAAAGCCCTGTGTATGTATTATTTTATTTGCCTGAGATTCGTACGGGAGCCATTCATATTGACCTGCGGAGACTTTCACCTCAATAACTGTTGTATCCTATCCTACCATACCTTTAAATTGTATCTGTTAACTACCTCACTGCCCAACTCATTTAGTCTAGTAAATCAAACCTTAAATGAATTTGTGGCACTGAGTTAATTTGCGAGTGATTAAGTTCTTGAGGTTCCGGAGCTTGACGACTGTTCAGAATGTTGATTAAGACTATTGATGATATAGGATTAATGGTATAACGGTTAATGATTATCAGTAGTTGAGTCAATACGATTATTTTGGATAGGATAAACAAATTAAATCAAATGAATCAGACCAACTAATTATTTCAGTAATTAATCAAGAAATGATCTTGAATATTAATTAGCCAAAAGTCAGTGACACTTTAAGTTGCCTCTATTACTATGTAACTACACTGTAATAACCGCAAGGGCACAGGCTCTGGTATGCCATTGAGTGCTATCAGTTATTACACAATTGGAACAAGGAACGTGTAATTACACAACTACTTGCTGAAGGTAAGTCCACGTGTAATTAATGTTATTAAACATTCTTGTTCCAATATGCAACTAATGTTTTGTAATTACACGTTTGAAAGTCACCTGTTAAATAACCCGAACCAAAATCGGACCTTGTTACATGTAACTACAAGGTGCCACTACCATCGAATCCACATATTAGGGTTGATAAATAGGCTAGGACTGAGTAACAACAATTGTAACAAGGCACACCCGGTCATGTACCTACCCAGGAGCCCCAACTTCATGTAAAGTGAAACCCAATAGGGTATAACCTTTCTTGGGGCTAGGCGTCCCGCTTAGCGGGACAACTTCCGGAGAATCTGGAGGGCGCACAATTCAAAGAAATAATCATAAAAATGATGGATATTTAAGTACATACAAGTGTCTTATATCGGTTGAAAGCTTAAATTCTTGTTAATCTAACTGCTCTGTCCGATTTACAGTAGCTATTACGGCGAACGCATGCCATGGGATTGTTTGAGAACGGCGTCCCACATCAAAATATGACTTTGTAGTTACAATGTAACAACCTTTGCAAAAAATAGCCAGCAAAAAGGAGATAGGAGAACATTTTTCAGTTAACTTTTTTTAATGGATGTGGCAAAGCATCATATTCAAACCATTCCAGACTCAAAGCAATAACTATAAGTAAAACATACTCACTAGTTAGTAAAACGTACTAACACAGGGTGGTAAAGCTAGCTAGATAGAGTTCCCCAATTTTTCACTAATGAAACCAGAGCTGAGCACTGCTAAGCACTGGCACAATGTCAGCACATTTTCCAACTTGGTCAATAAACTTTACCAAATCGTCACAAAACTTATGAAACATTTAGTTAACAATGTTATTTCACTATTTAAGAGACATAAATATTCCGTGGCTTCCATTTTGGGTGCAAAGGAGAGTGAGAGGTCAGCACTGTTTAAACTATTTTTCAGTGAGAATTGCGATTGGCTCCTTGATTTGTCGCTAGAAATTGATAGATGTCGTTTTGCATTTGCATCGGTGACGTAACGGCACCAATTTACCTTGACCCGACATAGCATTTTCGCCCCCTCTACCGCCGCACAGCCCCTCCCTTTGTGTTTCTCTGCCTGTTTCTGCGCCATTGCCGTGTTTCACAGACAGCTTCTCCCACTCTTGTTCGCTGCAAAATTGAGTAGGAAAAGTCGCAAAATGCTATTAAAATCATAGTGTGTCAAAACTGCACAAAGGCAGTCTGAAAAGTAGCTGAATTTTTCATTAAAATATTTAACCAAAATAAGTAATTGAGTCTTAAAATTGAGTCTTAAAACTCAATAGTAGTGACAACTTGAAAATAGTGACAACTTGGCAACGCTGGAGATCAGTTTGACACACCTCCTGGTGACAACTTCCTGGTGACAGGCTTATTTTTCTTATTTAGTGAAAAAAGGTATTATTATTATTAATTTTTTTATAAACAAAAAAACACAACGCCCACACCTGTCCATGATCACACAAAAACCACACCATGCCCACACCTGTCCATGACCACACAAAAACACAGAGTAGCATCACCTTTAAATACACATACAGTGGGGCAAAAAAGTATTTAGTCAGCCACCAATTGTGCAAGTTCTCCCACTTAAAAAGATGAGAGAGGCCTGTAATTTTCATCATAGGTACACTTCAACTTGGGCAGACAAAATGAGAAAAAAAATCCAGAAAATCACATTGTAGGATTTTTTATGAATTTATTTGCAAATTATGGTGGAAAAAGCAGAACTTAATATTTGGTACAGAAACCTTTGAGATCAACAGTTTTGTGTAGTTCTTAACCAGGTTTGCACACACTGCAGCAGGGATTTTGGCCCACTCCTCCATACATCCTTCAGGTTTTGGGGCTGTCGCTGGGCAATACGGACTGGCTGTGTGTTTCGGGTCGTTGTCATGCTGGAAGACCCAGCCATGACCCATCTTCAATACTCTTACTGAGGAAAGGAGGTTTTTGGTCAAGATCTCTTGATACATGGCCCCATCCATCCTCCCCTCAATACGGTGCATTCGACCTGTCCCCTTTGCAGAAAAGCATCCCCAAAGAATTATGTTTCCACCTCCATGCTTCACGGTTGGGATGGTGTTCTTGGGGTTGTACTCATCCTTCTTCTTCCTCCAAACATGGCGGGTGGAGTTTAGACCAAAAAGCTCTATTTTTGTCTCATCAGACCACATGACATTCTCCCATTCCTCCTCTGGATCATCCAGATGGTCATTGGCAAACTTAAGACGGGCCTGGACATGCGCTGGCTTGAGCAGGGGGACCTTGCGTGCGCTGCAGGATTTTAATCCATGACGGCGTTGTGTGTTACTAATGGTTTTCTTTGAGACTGTGGTCCCAGCTCTCTTCAGGTCAATGACCAGGTCCTGCCGTGTAGTTCTGGGCTGATCCCTCACCTTCCTCATGATCATTGATGCCCCACGAGGTGAGATCTTGCATGGAGCCCCAGACCGAGGGTGATTGACCGTCATCTTGAACTTCTTACATTTTCTAATATTTGCACCAACAGTTTTTGCCTTCTCACCAAGCTGCTTGCCTATTGTCCTGTAGCCCATCCCAGCCTTGTGCAGGTCTACAATTGTATCCCTGATGTCCTTACACAGCTCTCTGGTCTTGGCCATTGTGGAGAGGTTGGAGTCTGTTTGATTGAGTGTGTGGACAGGTGCCTTTTATACAGGTGACGAGTTCAAACAGGTGCAGTTAATACAGGTAATGAGTGGAGAACAACCCTCCTGTTCTTAAAGAAAAACTAACAGGTCTGTGAGAGACGGAATTCTTACTGGTCAAATACTTACGTCATGCAATAAAATGCAAATTAATTACTTAAAAATCATACAATGGGATTTTCTGGATTTTTGTTTTAGATTCCGTTGAAGTGTACCTATGATAAAAATTACAGACCTCTACATACTTTGTAAGTAGGAAAACCTGCAAAATGGCAGTATATCAAATACTTGTTCTCCCCACTGTAAGTGTCTGGCTAGACTGTAAACTCTCCTTCCAGACTCACATCAAACATCTCCAATCCAAAATCAAATCTAGAATCGGCTTTCGATTCCACAACAAAGCCTCCTTCACTCACGCCGCCAGACTTGGCCTAGTAAAACTGACTATCCCACCGATCCTTGATTTTGGCAATGTCATCTACAAACTAGCTTCCAATACTCCACACAGCAAATTGGATGCAGCCTATCACAGTGCCATCTGTTTTGTCACCAAAGTGCCTCATACCACCCACCACTGCGACCTGTATGCTCTATTTGGCTGACCCTCGCTACATATTCGTAGCCAGACCCACTGGCTCCAGGTCATCTATAAGTTTATGCTAGGTAAAGCTCAGACTTATCTCTGCTCACTGGTCACGACAACAACACCCACCCGTAGCACGCGCTCCAGCAGGTATATCTCACTGGTCATCCCCAAAGCCAACACCTCCTTTGGCCGCCGTTCCTTCCAGTTCTCTGCTGCCAGTGACTGGAATGAATTGCAAAAATCACTGAAGCTGGAGACTTACATTTCCCTCACTAACTTTAAACATCAGCTGTCTTGGCAGCTAACCAATCGCTGCAGCTGTACATAATCAATCTCTAAATAGCCCACCCAATCTACCTACATCATCCCCATATAGTTTTTATTTACTTTGCTGCTCTTTTGCACACCAGTATCACTACTTACACACCATCATCTGCTCATCATCATCTGCTCATCTATCACTCCTCTCTAGGGTATGTGGGACGCTAGCATCTGGCCAACATCCAGTGAGGTTGCAGAGCGCCAAATTCAATTACAGAAATGCTCATTACAAAAATTCAGAAAACAAAACATATTTTAAATAGGTTTAAAGATTATCTTCTTGTTAACCAACCACAGTGTCATATTTATAAAATGCTTTTCGGCGAATGCATACCTAGCCCAGAACATACCTAGCCCAGAACATAGCCCAGTTGACAAATTATTACAAACAGTAACCAGCCAAGCAGAAGCGTTACAAAACTCAGAAATAGAGATAAAATTAATCCCTTAACTTTGATGATATTCATATGGTGGCAATCAGAAGACATTCATTTACTCAATAAATGTTCCTTTTGTTCGATGAAATCTCTTTATATCCAAAAACCTCTGTTTTGTTAGCGCGTTGTCTTCAGTAATCCACAGGCTCAAACTCAGTCAAAACAATCAGACAAATCCAAATTGTATCCGTAAAGTTCATAGAAACATGTCAAACGATGTTTATATTCATTCCTCGGGTTGTTTTTTAGCCTAAATTATCTATAATATTTCAACCGGACAATAACGTCGGCAATATAAAAGGTAAACAAGAAATGCACATGCGCCTGAAAAAACTCTGCGTCACGTTAGGGTCCACTCGTTCAGACTGGTCTTACTCCCTCATTTATAAGAATACAAGCCTGAAACGATTTCTAAAGTCTCTTGACATCTAGTGGAAGGCATATGAACTGCAAATGGAGTCCTAAGTCAATGGATACTGTAATGGCATTGAATAGAAAACTACAAAACCAACAAAAAAAACTACTTCGTGAATGGATGTTTCTCAGGTTTTCGCCTGCTTAAATCAGTTCTGTTATACTCACAGACACTATTTTAACAGTTTAGGAAACCTTAGAGTGTTTTCTATCCAAATATATCAGTTGTATGCATATCATATCTTCTGGGCCCGAGTAGCAGGCCGTTTAATTTGGGCATGCTTTTCATCCAAAATTCCGAATGCTGCCTCCTACCCTAGAGAGGTTAATCTGCAAAATTGTAATTACTTCGCTACTTTGGCCTATTTATTGCCCTACCTCGTCATGCCATTTGCACTGTATATAGACTTTCTTTTTTTCTATTGTGTTATTGACTGTACGCTTGTTGTTTCTGCAGCACTGCTTTGCTTTATCTTCGGCCAGGTTGCAGTTGTAAATGAGAAGTTGTCCTCTCTGAACTACCCATCCCGGACACGGGTTTGACTTCGACAACATATGGTGTTCGCCACAAATAGTCATATTAAATATTCCTGAAAATACAAGTGTCTCACATGCTTCAAAAGCCTAGAATCTTGCTAATCCAACTGCGTTGTAATTTTTTTTAAAAATGATTCATTGCGAAAGAATACGCTGCGATTATCTGAGCACAGACCCCCATATCAAACTACTTATTCAACCAGCACTTGCGTAACAAAATCACATATTGCATTGAAATAAATCGTTTACCTTTGAAGATCTTGCTCTGGTTGCAATCCCAAGGCTCATTGTTACACAATGAATGGTCTTTTGTTCGCTTAAATACATTTTTTATAGCCTAACACGAAACCTTTTGTGAACGCTTATTTTGTTGAATTTCGTGTCATTAAATTTTCGCCGTAACATCCAACGTAAATACACAGACTTTTCCTGACTTTATCCAGTCATGTTTGGTTTCCTTGCTATCAACTGTTTGTTTGTAACACAACCAAACGTGATGGGTCATTTTGCGGGACATATTGACCCGAAAAAACGATTGGAAGACAACAAGTGACGAGCCCATTGTGCACCAATTATATGACCACTGTCTCGTTGATTGACTGTATTTTAACTCAATGACCACTGATCATCTTGAAATCTAGCTGGGTAGATAGCCAATGAGCAGAGGTAAACGGCAATATCCCATGGTTCTTTGCTGTAAGACAAACCTATATATTGAACGCTAGCATAAGGAGCTTACTTTCGCCATTGCCATTGAGGACTCCATTAACTCCCATAGCTATGATTCTGAAACTGAGGCATATTTTTTGAATGGAGAGGACATTGTTTTGGACTGGTGAGTTGCTCTCATGCTAATGCCATTGTTTGAAATTAATATAAAATATTATTTGTGATTGTTTTTACATTTTATATGCAATATATACAGATTAAATTAAATGCTGCTATTTGAGGCAGGCCCACAACAATGGCCAAAGTGAAATGGAACAGCACTTTATGTTCCCTGTACTATATATATATATATATATATATATATATATATATATATATATATATATATATTGTTTATTATACCTGTTGATACAGGGCTCATATGTGAAACTATTCTAACTGAAAATGGTCTTTCACAGTGGCACTAACTCCGACTGGGAGCCCCCATTGCCAACTTGTCCATCCCCCTCTTCCAGCTGTACCCCTGCTGTCTTTGGCTCCACACCTTCCGGGCCATCTAGAGGTGTGAAGGCACTGACAAAGAAGCGGAGGAGGGGAAGTGTGCCACCCGCTAACAGAGGGACAGAAGGGCGTTGGCACACCGTCCTAGAAAATGATGTGGAGCCACCCCAACCAACTTTTAGGCTGAAAAGGAAGCCAGGACCTAAGGTGAACCCGACCACAACTTACACCCCCCTTCAGCTTTTTCAGCTGTTTTTCACACAATCTGTTGTAGATTCGCTCGTGTCTAACACGAATAAGTATGGGGAGAGGAAGCAAGCAGGCAAAAAGGTAGTATGGAAGCCCATATCCATGTCAGACTTTTTCTGCTACCTTTCACTGGTCATCTACATGGGGCTGGTGAGGTTGAAATGCCTGAAGGACTACTGGGAAAACGTCATTTCTCTACCAAATGTCTTTCCCCATGACTGTTATGTCCTGCAAAAGGTTTCTGGTTCTCTCACAGGCGCTTTATATCAGTGACCCAAAGGTTGATGAATAGAATGAGAAGAGAGGCACAGCAACGTTTGATAGACTGTGCAAAATCAAACCTCTCTACCACAGCATTGTTGAGGCCTGCAAGATGTACTTTCAGCCAGCCCAGAACGTGTCAATCGATGAGAGGATGGTAGCCTCAAAGGCCAGAATTGGCCTCAAACAATACATGAGAAACAAACCAACCAAGTGGGGTTACAAGCTGTTTGTGTTGGCTGAATCTGTGTGTGCCTACACATGCAATTTCTTTGTCTATGAGGGGAAGAACAGTTTTGCTACCGGTAAGGGACTTAGCTATGACTCTGTAATGGAGTTATTGGATTTTCAACTGCTAGGGAAGGGCTACAAACTGTTTTTTGGATAGTTTCTACACAAGCCCTACCCTGTTTGCAGACCTAAGGAAGCTGGATGTGTGGCCTTGTGGCACCATTCGTACCAACAGGGTGGGCTTTCCGAAGACGAAGGTGAACGACATGCCTAAGCGGGCTGAGCGGGGGACCATGCGATGGATCCGTGAAGATGGCCTGCTTTTTCAAATCAAATCAAATATTATTTGTCACATACACATGGTTAGCAGATGTTAATGCCATAGGAACTGCAATCTGGGAGCTATTTTTTTGTATATCCCATAGGCTTGCATTGAAAAGGCCTGTGACCTCCAAAAAAAACCTCCTCTGGTTTTTGCCTGCCAAATCAGTTCTGTTATACTCATAGACATTATATTAACAGATTTAGAAACTTCAGAGAGTTTTCTATCCAATGTTACCATATGCATATCCTAACTTCTGATCCTGAGTAATAGGCAGTTTACTTTGCACGTCAGTCAGCCGGAAATTCAGGATACTGCCCCCTAGCCTTAAGAAGTTTTGAAGGAAAACAAAAAAATAATAAATGAGCAGCGAAATGCTTGTGCTTCTAGTTCTGACAATGTAGTAATAACTAACAAGTAATCTAGCTAACAATTCCAAAACTACTGCCTTATAGACACAAGTGTAAGGGGATAAAGAATATGTACATAAAGATAAATGAATGAGTGATGGTACAGAGCGGCGTAGGCAAGATACAGTAGATGGTATTGAGTACAGTATATACATATGAGATTAGTATGTAAACAAAATGGTATAGTTAAAGTGGCTAGTGATACATATATTACATAAAGATGCAGTAGATGATATAGAGTACAGTATATACATATACGTAAACACGTATACATATGAGATTAATAATGTAGGGTATGTAAACATTATATTATTGTTTAAAGTGGCTAGTGATATATTTTACATAATTTCCCATCAATTCCCATTATTAAAGTGGCTGGAGTTGAGTCAGTGTGTTGGCAGCAGCCACTCAATGTTAGTGGTGGCTGTTTAACAGTCTGATGGCCTTGAGATAGAAGCTGTTTTTCAGTCTCTCGGTCCCAGCTTTGATGCACCTGTACTGACCTCGCCTTCTGGATGATAGCGGGGTGAACAGGCAGTGGCTCGGGTGGTTGTTGTCCTTGATGATCTTTATGGCCTTCCTGTGACATCGGGTGGTGTAGGTGTCCTGGAGGGCAGGTAGTTTGCCCCCGGTGATGCGTTGTGCAGACCTCACTACCCTCTGGAGAGCCTTACGGTTGTGGGCGGAGCAGTTGCCGTACCAGGCGGTGATACAGCCCGACAGGATGCTCTCTCATCTGTAGAAGTTTGTGAGTGCTTTTGGTGACAAGCCAAATTTCTTCAGCCTCCTTTGTAAAGTGGATGTATACCAGAGAGGTGGTGATGTGCACAACAATCCACAAGTCCTTCAATGGGTATCATGTTGTCAGGCGTGTGAAGGACAGTGCCGGGGTATGGACCACCAAAAATGTCCCCATTCCAACTGCAGTAAAGGACTACAACAAGTGCATGGGAGGTGTGGACCTGTCAGATGCGCTGATAGGCTATTACAATGTTCTACATAAGACAATTAAATGGTAGAAGACCTTCTATCATTTCATTGAATGCATTCAACCTACACCAGGAAATGGCTAAGAGCTGTGGAAAGCCCTTCCTCTCACAGAAATCCTTCAGAGAGCAGCTCATCAAGGAGCTTGCTGGCTACAGCACCACTGCACCACACCCTGTCCCTTCTGCTTCTGCCACAAGTGTTCATCTGCCCAAATATATTTGTGCAGGCATGGATGTGCCTAAGGGCCAAAAGGGCACAGCATGGAGGCGTTGCTGTGTTGTTTGCAAGATGAAGTTTTCTATCACATGAACCACATGCTCAGTGACCCTTTGCTTTACATCAGAAAGAGACTGTTATGGCATCTGGAATCAGCAGCAGAATATTGTGTAGAGCTTTGGCAAAGTGGGTGGGGGCTAGGGTCAGTATGTTATATCTGGATTACTTTTCCTGTCTTATCCGGTGTCTTGTGTGAATTTAAGTCTGCTCTCACTTTTTCTCCTTCTTTCTCTCGGAGGACCTGAGCCCTTGGACCATGCTTCAGGACTACCTGCCATGATGACTCCTTGCTGTCCCCAGTCCACCCGGCCTTGCTGCTGTTCATGTTTCAACTGTACTGCCTGCGGCTATGGAACCCTAAACTGTTCATTTTCACTCTTGAGGTGCTGTCCTGTTGCACCCTCTACAACCACTGTGATCTCCACCCGGCACAGCCAGAAGAGGACTGGCCACCCCTCATAGCCTGGTTCCTCTCTAGGTTTCTTCCTAGGTTTTTGCCTTTCTAGGGAGGTTTTCCTAGCCACCGTGCCTCTACACCTGCATTGCTTGCTGTTTGTGGTTTTAGGCTGGGGCTATATAAATAGATTTGATTTGATAGAGGACTGAGGGTCTTCCAAATATTGAAGGTGTGTAAATAGTTACCAATGTTATTTATGAAAATGTATATACTTTTTTTTTTTTCATTTCTTTTTTTCAATAATTTATTTTCTCTTTTTCTTTCTCAATATTTTTGGGGGGTGTGAGAATACCATTTTGGTATTTCGTATATAGTTATTTGTTTCAAAATGTATACCTTCGCCAATTTGGCCACTTGGGTACATTTGGGCAACTTGTGTGGGACACCTGGGTGACTTCATGATAAATGTCATGTAGCACACTCATTTTGGAAGTTATCATTCTGAAATGTTGCACAAGCACTGTTCCCCTCTTATATTTTTCACTGAAAAAGTCCCCATCATCCCATCTGAATGTTTGTTTTAACTTGTTCATTTTAAAGATGATGATAAAAAAAAAAATTATTATCTAAACCAGATCTATTGTGTTATATTCTCCTACATTTAATTCACATTTACACAAACTTCAGAGTGTTTTCTTTCAAATGGTACCAAGAATATGCATATCCTTGGTTAGATTTGGGTATGTCTTCAGGCAGAAATTGCACAAAGTAGGGGGGTAGCTCTACTAAGTTACTGACTGACTAGGCTATTTCTTATTCATATTTTTGGTGGTTTCATTTCAGATGAAGAGGGAGTTAGATCACTAGAAAAGCAGCATGCAGGGCCAGTATTCACAAAGCATCTCAGAGTAGGAGTACTGATTTAGGATCAGTTTTGCCTTTTATATCACAAACAATGAAAGGGTGAGCTGGTCCTAGATCACGATTCCTACTCTTAAGACACTTTGTGAATAGAGGCCCTGGATGAAAGCTGTTGCCCAATACCTTGCACAGCAGTCTTTCACCACAGGAACCTAGAGGTATTTCCGTCAATGCTTATGAACTGAATATTTGTATGTGAATTTCCATATATCAATGACAATAACAAAAGGATTGAATTGATCAGCAACATGTGCAGTGAACATGACTTTGGCGATGGATGGTACATAATGCATTTATTGTCATCTCCCTATCAGGCCACTGCATGCTGTAACATGGGCTTGGATGGTGACAAACATCTTCTTCAAGCTTCCTGACTGAATACTGGGGGTTTTCAGTGGTTCTAGAAGCAAGGGCCTTACCTGGGAGTCAGTCTCTCTATCTCTCAGCCATTATGTCAACATGTATTGTATGTAACCACTCAAATTCTTACTCCCTGCTATGTATGCAAGACCTCAAAACTTGAGACATCTGTGGCATTGTGTTGTGTGACAACTGCACATTTTAGAGTGGCCTTTTATTGTCCCTAGTACAAGGTGCACATGTGTAATGCTGTTTAATCAGCCTTTTGATATGCCACACCTGTTTTCTTGGCAAGGGAGAAATGCTTACCAACAGGGATGTACTTGTGAAAGTATTCACCCCGTCACGGCCATAGTTGGTGGAAAAAGGTGAGGACTAAAGCGCAGCGTGGTATGTGTACATGATGTTAATATTTAATGAATCAAACTGAACACTGAAATACAAAACAACAAAGTGATCGAACGAAACCTAAACAGTTCTGTCTGGTGCAGAATACAAACACTCAACAGAAAACAATTACCCACAACTCAAGGGTGAAAACAAGCTACCCAAGTATGGTTCTCAATCAGGGACAACGATTGACAGCTGCCTCTGATTGAGAACCATACCAGGCCAAACACAGAAATCCCAAATCATAGAAAAAAGAACATAGACTGCCCACCCCAACTCACGTCCTGACCATACTAAAACAAAGACAAAACAAAGGAACTAAGGTCAGAACGTGACACCCCCTTGGCATTTTTCCTATTTTGTTGCCTTACAACCTGGAATTAAAATGTATTTTGGGGGGGGTTGTATCATTTAATTTACATAACATGCCTACCACTTTGAAGATGCAAAACATTTTTTATTGTGAAACAAACAAGAAACAAGACAAAAAAAAAGACAACTTGAGCGTGCATAACTATTCAACCCCACAAAGTCAATACTTTGTAGAGACACTTTTGCAGCAATTACAGCTGCAAGTCTCTGGGGGTATGTCTCTGTAAGCTGCCCATTTTTCAATTCAAAACGGCTCCAGCTTCGTTAAGTTGGATGGGTTCCGCTGGTGTACAGTAATCTTTGTAAGCCATACCACAGATTCTCAATTGAATTGAGGTCTGGGCTTTGGCTAAGCCATTCCAAGACATTTAAATGTTTCCCCTTAGTGTTTCTTTAGCAGTATGTTTAGGGTCATTGTCCTGCTGGAAGGTGAACCTCCGTCCCAGTCTCAAATCTCTGGAAGACAAACAGGTTTCCCTCAAGAATTTACCTGTATTTATCGCCATCCATATTTTCTTCAATTCTGACCAGTTTCCCAGTCCCTGCTGATGAAAAACATGGGGATGTAGTTATCAGGGTGATGAGAGGTGTTGGGTTTGGCCCAGACATAGCGTTTTCCTTGATGGCCAAAAAGCAACATTTTAGTCTTATCTGACCAGAGTACCTTCTTCCATATGTTTGGGGAGTCTCCCACATTCCTTTTGGCGAACACCGAAGGTGTTTGCTCATTTATTATTTTTTTGTTTTCCTTCAAAACTTCTTAAGGCTAGGGGGCAGTATCCTGAATTTCCGGCTGACTGACGTGCAAAGTAAACTGCCTATTACTCAGGATCAGAAGTTAGGATATGCATATGGTAACATTGGATAGAAAACTCTCTGAAGTTTCTAAATCTGTTAATATAATGTCTATGAGTATAACAGAACTGATTTGGCAGGCAAAAACCAGAGGAGGTTTTTTTTGGAGGTCACAGGCCTTTTCAATGCAAGCCTATGGGATATACAAAAAAATAGCTCCCAGATTGCAGTTCCTATGGCTTTCACTAGATGTCAACAGTCTTTATACAGGGTTTCAGGCTTGTTTCTTGAAAAACGAACAAAAAGTTGTAGTTTATCCAAGGGGTTCTCGGCGCGCGTGAATGAGGGTGCGCCCTTTCGTTATTTTCCTTTTCTATTGAACACCGTTCTTTCCGTCTGAAATAATATGATTTATTTACATATTAGGGTACCTGACGAATGATTAGAAACATTGTTTGACTAGTTTGGACGAAGGTTACCGGTAGGTTTTTGGATTTCTTTGTATGTATGTTGAAGGAGTGGATTACTGAAATCAATGGCGTCAAATAAACTGACTTTTTGGGATATAAAGAAGAACTTTCATTGTGTAGCTGGGGCCCTTGAGATTGCAAACAGAGGAAGATCTTCAAGGGTAAGTGATTTATTTTATCGCTATTTGTGACTTTTGTGAAGCCTGTGCTTGTTGAAAAAGTATTTTGTTGTGGGGCGCTGTCCTCAGGTAATCACATGGTATGCTTTCGCCGTAAAGTATTTTTGAAATCTGACAAAGCGGTTGGATTAACATGAAGTTAAGCTTTTTAATGATGTAAGACACTTGTATGTTCATGAATGTTAAATATTATGATTTTGTCATTTGAATATGGCACCATCCAATTTCACCGGATGTTGTCGAATTTGATCCCACTACCGGGATACGATCCCTAATACTTAAGCAATTACTTTTTTCTGGCCACTCTTCCGTAAAGCACAGCTCTGTGGAGTGTATGGCTTAAAGTGGTCCTATGGACAGATACTCCAATCTCCGATATGGAGCTTTGCTGCTCCTTCAGGGTTATATTTGGTCTCTTTGTTGCCTCTCTGATTAATGGCCTACTTGCCTGGTCTGTGAGTTTTGACAGGTTTGTTGTTGTGCCACATTCTTTCCATTTTTTTATAATGGATTTAACGGTGCTCCGTGGGATGTTCAAAGTTTTGGATATTTTTTATAACCCAACCCTGATCTGTACTTCTTAGAGTTATTTATAACTTGTCAGAAATGTCCAGATCAACTAGCCCATGGCAGCTAATAACTTTTATTTTGTATTTTTAGGCCATAGATATTGTTGTAATTATTTTCTCACTCAAATATCACATGAATACACATTAGACATGGCAAAATATATAGAATTGCAAGAAAATGTGTTTTAAAACTACACCATTTCCTTTGCACTCCATGTCAAAATGTGTAGAATTGCAGGAAATGAGCTTTAAACCTGCAAAATGATCAACACTAACAAGAGGGGTGTGAACAGTTTGTGTCATGAACAGTGCCGTTGCCCGTAGAAATAGAAGTGGTGTGCAGGATGTTCCCCAATGCTGGAAGGGGGCCCTGGGTGGAAAGGTTTGGGAACCCCTACTTTAGAGTTCCATAGCCCAGCTGTCACGCCCTGACCATGGAAACCTGTTTATTCTTTATGTTGCTTGGGCGTGATAGTGACTAGAGTGGGTCATCAAGGTGTATTGTATTTCTATGGTGGCCTGATATGGTTCCCAATCAGAGGCAGCTGTTCATCGCTGTCTCTGATTGGGGATCATATTTAGGTAGCCATTTTCCCCATTGTTAGTTGTGAAAATGTGATGGGGGAAAAAATGCAAGTTCTGTGCAAGAGCTGACTGGAGATGCAGCAAACATCTGCATACTTGATCCGGGGAAACACTTTGGAAGTGTATGCGCTCTCGTCGAAGAGAGACAACAAAAATTGTCCGCAACAGTGAAATGGGCTAATTCTATGTGAATTAATGAGGAGGCAGAAAACTGAACAAATAAAACTTCTTCAAAAATGATTTAAATTGGCAAGTTGAACATAGGCTATAGATAATTAGCAGGCAGCTTGCCTTGGTTTGAGGGCAGCACAGGTTAACTGTCCTACCCAGGAACAAGCAACTTAATGTAAAGTGAAACCCAGAAGGGTATAACCTTTATAATTACTATGTAGTGACACTGTAGTTACATGTAACAAGGTTTACAGCCAGAAGAGGACTGGCCACCCCACATAGCCTGGTTCCTCTCTAGGTTTCTTCCTAGGTTTTGGCCTTTCTAGGGAGTTTTTCCTAGCCACCGTGCTTCTACACCTGCATTGCTTGCTGTTTGGGGTCTCCTGACCCCTCCTGTCTCAGCCTCCAGTATTTATGCTGCAGTAGTTTGTGTCGGGGGGCTAGGGTCAGTTTGTTATATCTGGAGTACTTCTCCTGTCCTATTCAGTGTCCTGTGTGAATCTAAGTGTGCGTTCTCTAATTCTCTCCTTCTCTCTTTCTTTCTCTCTCTCGGAGGACCTGAGCCCTAGGACCGTGCCCCAGGACTACCTGACATGATGGCTCCTTGCTGTCCCCAGTCCACCTGACTGTGCTGCTGGCTGCTCCAGTTTCAACTGTTCTGCCTTATTATTATTCGACCATGCTGGTCATTTCTGAACATTTGAACATCTTGGCCATTATCTGTTATAATCTCCACCCAGCACAGCCAGAAGAGGACTGGCCACCTGATAGAGGAAAATATAGTTTAGATAATCAATTATGTATACATTAATGATTAGAACCATTCATGCTAATACTTATGTTATGATTTGAAAAGTATGGGTTCTTAATTGTACTGTTACTGAAAATGTAAGCAGAAATGAATTGTGTCTGTGTCTCCTGGGAAAGGGATAAGATCGTTTTTCAAACTGATGAGAATGTTTTGGTTGGATTCCATTAGGGGAGAGGAGTTTATCCTTTAGGCAGGTTGAAATGTAGAGTTAACGTGGGAGCGATGCTGTGGCTTTTCAGACAGATAAGAAATGCCTGGGAAAATGTTCCATTCCTAAAACAATGGGTTCTTGTGAGAATCGGAGAGAGGGGGTGTAACTGATGACGTCATTTTATGTCTTCTTTCTTTAAAATGTAATGTTCTTTGTATTTTGGGTCAGTACTCATCAAGAATAAATGCTGAACTTGTTTTTTAAGACTGGTCTCGTGCTAATTCATGCAAATGATAAACTTACAACTTATCATGAATTAGAAATGAGTGTGAATTTAATTGGATTTGGCAATTAAACATAAAGGAATTTAGAATTCCTCTATCACCACCCCACATAGCCTGGTTCCTCTCTAGGTTTCTTCCTACGTTTTGGCCTTTCTAGGGAGTTTTTCCTAGCCACCGTGCTTCTACACCTGCATTGCTTGCTGTTTGGGGTTTTAGGCTGGGTTTCTGTACAGCACTTTGAGATATCAGCTCATGTACGAAGGGCTATATAAATACATTTGATTTGATTTGAAGGTCAGATTTTGGTTTGGTTTATTACCATAAAAATTCACAGGTGACTTTCAAATGTGTAATTACAAAACAGTTACATGGGGGAACAAGACAATATCTAATAACATCAGTAATTACACATGTGGAATAACCTTCAGCAAGTGGATGTGTAATTACACATTCCTTGTTCCAATCGTGTAATAACTGATAGAGAGGTACAATGTTATTACCATTGATTTACATAGTAATAGGGGCAGCTTAAGAGTTTAAGACTCAGTTATTGGTACTGCAAATACTGGATAGGACAAGACAAACCTGCTCAGGGATGGACTGTGACCAGATATCGGACTGGCATTTCTAACATACCAGCCCATTGTTTGCCTTGAGTCCCCCACACTGGCCCATTTTTTAAAACCTTGAAGCCCCCATTATTATCCAAATAATAATATTTATTATTTTCAAAAAACAAACAGGCCTACTGGTCTAAAGATAGACCAGCTTATCTGACATTTACCCTAAATGCCCTGTGGCCAGTCTGTTTCTGACCATGCTGATTTTCTAGTTCAAATGTAGGATAATTCATGCTCCATCTCCATCACTATAATATTGTTAATTAGCCAAATAAATCATGTTTTGATGTATTGATACACAATTATGGTGCAATCACCTCTTGAGATAACATTTAATCTATATCCTTTATAGAAGTAGTAAAAACCACAAAGCCACAACATACCTAAGATAATATAGCAAGAACAATACCATTAAATATAGTGCTCTATACGAATGATCTGCAAGTAAAGTAGACTATCAAAGCATGAATGCAGGACATATCCTATGTTCTGGGGCTGAAATGTTCTTAGATCAAAACTGGAATCATATAGAGACATGCCCATGAAACAACTTCAGTAGACTTCTTAAGGTTTTCTATTCAACATGAGAATTGGGGTTTACTTAAGGTCAGCTTTTTCAAAGTGAGACAAGTAATGCATGAGAAAGCCATTAGCAAAGACTGAATTAGACTGAGTATTATCACTTGAAAAGCTGTACTTTATAACCAATGAAATTCAAATCGCATGCCAGATGCAAAAGCCTACTGTGATGTAAGTTTAATTTCCGCTGGCAAAGACAAAGAGTATAAAGACACAATGAACTCTTGACATTGAAATGCACATTTTTAGATATGGCTGAGATATGAGAACAATGTCAAAGGGCCATTCATCTGGATATTACGGTGTCCATAAAAGGACAGCCTCCGGCTATTGCCTTTTACAAGAAGAAGACCTATAGCTCAAACTCTCTTGTTCTCAACTAACATCAAGGCGGTGGCCCGTTCTTGTAGGTTCATGCTCTACAACATCCGCAGAGTACGACCCTGCCTCACACAGGAAGCAGCGCAGGTCCTAATCCAGGCACTTGTCATCTCCCGTCTGGATTACTGCAACTCGCTGTTGGCTGGGCTCCCTGCCTGTGCCATTAAACCCCTACAACTCATCCAGAACGCCGCAGCCCGTCTGGTGTTCAACCTTCCCAAGTTCTCTCACGTCACCCCGCTCCTCCGCTCTCTCCACTGGCTTCCAGTTGAAGCTCGCATCCGCTACAAGACCATGGTGCTTGCCTACGGAGCTGTGAGGGGAACGGCACCTCAGTACCTCCAGGCTCTGATCAGGCCCTACACCCAAACAAGGGCACTGCGTTCATCCACCTCTGGCCTGCTCGCCTCCCTACCACTGAGGAAGTACAGTTCCCGCGCAGCCCAGTCAAAACTGTTCGCTGCTCTGGCCCCCCAATGGTGGAACAAACTCCCTCACGACGCCAGGACAGCGGAGTCAATCACCACCTTCCGGAGACACCTGAAACCCCACCTCTTTCAGGAATACCTAGGATAGGATAAAGTAATCCTTCTCACCCCCCCTTAAAAGATTTAGATGCACTATTGTAAAGTGGCTGTTCCACTGGATGTCTTAAGGTGAACGCACCAATTTGTAAGTCGCTCTGGATAAGAGCGTCTGCTAAATGACTTAAATGTAAATGTAAATGTAACTCAATCAACGCCATGACTAAGGAAAAACTAAAGAAAACAGTCAAATGCATACAAAAAACAGAGGCTCTATATCAAGCGGTGTCTACAGGCTTTGATATGAAGTACCCACTCTCCAACAGACTTATTGAGCTCATTCAATCAGGTAGTTCACCGGAAACAGTAAGCGGGGTGAAAACTACAAAGGCTTTCTTTACCACTTTTTAAAGGAGAAAAATCCTATTTAATGCAGTAATAAAATGTCAGGGTGAGGGAGAGAGAGGAAACTGATTTTTTTTAAACGTGTTTTTCATTATTCCGAGTGAAATCCAACAAGGAATTAATGTGACATTGTTTTTTATTTATTTTGTTTTCCACTGAAGTGACGATGGAGCAGGAAACTTGCTCGGCTCTTGGATTTACAGATCTGAGAAAGCTGTCGTGAATTTATGACTTTGACAATTGTCGTTTTTCAGGTAGTTTTATTATTTTTTCATTTCCAGTGTGCATTTAATACTTGCTTGGCAAAGACATTGTAATATATCAGCTTCTGTGGCATCACAATGTATCAAATCCACCACACTAACTAGTATATGGACTGAACTGTGTGTCACTTGTGCACTCCCTCAACCACGCATGGACACCATGTGAGAAATGCTGTTACAGAAACATATGGAGAAGTGGATGGTGATGACTTGGAGACATGAAGGATCTGATGGGTGGGATTAGCATGTACTGTCAATCAAAGCGTTATTCAAACAAATGGAAAAACTTTGATGTGGGGCGCTCAGTGTCTCTACATGGTCACACTGTTTAGTGACTGACAAGGCCTGATATTCCTACACTTAACATATTGCAGAGGTTTCTCTCCTTTCATCATTGCTGTGACAAGTTACGGTGCACTATGGGTATATATACTGCAGTTGTATTTTTGAATCCATTTGTATAGGATATGAATTTTACTGTGGATAAATGACTTAATTAGCTGATTTTCTATGGCACACTTTTTATCTGCCTCTGGAGCTTACCACAAGAACATGATGACAATACCCAGAGGCCCAATGAGAACCGCTATGTCAACACATGGACATTCAGTCCCAAATCAATTAAAATACTGATACTGAATTAAATTAGGCCTGAGCACAGTAGCGTAGCAATCAGTACCTTCAAAGTGTGTATTTGTTTCTGTACCATCTTGTACCTTTTTAAAGACAGGTTTTTTCCATTCCTATTATCCCTTTTGAAGGTGACCATTGTCTCCCAGAGGCTGTCGGGGACCATGGTGAATTCGGAGGCCCTCAATTTATGGTGCTCCTGCTAAACCTTGTTTGTTTCTCTCTTATGATGTACAACAACTTGGAGCCTCTGAGTATTAGGCTCTGAGTTTTCCAAAAAGTTTTGGAAAGCATCATCCAGTGTTTTCCTCATGGAGATGCTGAAAAATACCTGCTCAATACAATTATTGGCAGGTCACAGCTTTCACAACAAACTACAAAGTCGATTTCTGCACCCTTCTCGCAGTGCTCTTGACATTGGCAAGACTTGCCTTTTTTCTGGTAATAATATTCCCTCCCTAAGCCTTATATAAAAACGCTTTTTGGCTTATTCCAAAGTTGCAGCAACAGGAATGGTTGAACAAACACTTTTGTCCATGGAAAATGGGAAGGCTTATGTTTGACATTCGTTCTTTGATAAAGCTGGGTATTTACTTAAGCAGTTGGGGTATAGTCAATTGCTTGAGTTGCTTACCCAACAGCTTCTTCCCCCACCTGTTCGTTCAAGTTTGAGTTCTGCTGTGCTCAGCCAGACTCATAACACCAGATTGTAGCTCAAAATGGCTGTCAGATAGCCAGGATGAACCAGCTTGATTGCTATGTTCACCATTCTGTTTACTGCACATATCAGTTAGTGAAATTAAACAGCATGCAGCAATCAGGCTGTTTCCACCATCAGGCTGGATCTGACTAGCTGTCAGATCCAGTCCTAACCAAAGTACTCAAAGTGCCCGTTGATATTTACAATTCTGTTTGAAATTGCTTTTCCATCATGAAACAAAGCACCAACTTTTGTCTGGTCTTGCTGCAACAAGTCCACAATTTCCTCAAAGAGCCATTGATGATTTTGGTTTAAAAGGAAAACATTTTGTGGAAACAAATTAAATTCTCACAATTCTCTTGCTAGAAGGGAACCTGTCAATGTCCAAAGATTTGTACTCCATTTGCCACGCAAGCTCTTGTAAATTAGGTCAGTTTGCCACACTTAATGGACTTTGTTGAAGGCAATTACTTATTTAGCTCTAGAGAGAAGACTTCTCATATTCAACAGTGGTTATGGTGTATTACATGGATATTGTACCCTGAAGCAAGTTAGCCTAACCCCAGAAGACAATGCAGGGAATTAACATCCAAATAATTTACAACAAGCTAGTAAACACTTATCCTACAGTTTTCCTGTGCTGTTACTGATTCAAATCAAATAAAGCTCTTCTTGACAGCGCACCAAATCATTCCAATTTTTCTCAAGCACAGCATTGACTGAGATTATATCTGCAGCCCAAATGGCGCCCTGTTTCCCTTTATAGTGCACTACTTTGGATCAATATATAATCCCAGTCGAAGGCTGAAGGGAGAATTTAAAAAAATGTAAATGTAGTTTTTCAAAAGACAATGCGTTTTCCTTCTGAATGATCATGGGTTTTGACTATTCATAACATTTCTTAGTGCAAATTACAGTACATTATTGGAGTGCAGAAAATAGATCTTTCTGAAAGCTTTTTAACACACAGAAGCAAAGAAGCTGACTTGTTTCTCTCTCTAAATCTTGGCAAGCATATTGTGGCAATAATTTTGCCATAATACAATATGAATTGAAAAGCCAGTGTGTTCATTTAGTTATTCCACAGCACGTCGTCACTGTTATGTCACTCAGCCGAATCCCGAGAACCTGTTCTGTTGGCTTATTATTATTTTCTCTATTTTGACTGACAGCTGTAACCTTCGATCTGTATTCATCCTTGTGGATGTAAGCCTCATGGCCAGATGTTTTATGCACTAGTTACTTTCACATTCATGTTGATATAGGCGGAGTGTCCAATAGGCTAAGGGAAGATCAGCTTCCCCTAAAGTAAATTGAATTAGCCTAAATGATCTGCATAATTACTTGTGCCTATACAGAAATGAATAAAATATTTCAAAATACTACACCAGAGAGCATGATTTGGCCACAGATGAGCATTAGCTTCTTGAAAAATGTGCTGTGTTGCTCACAATTTGGGCAGCAAATACAGTGGCAAGAAAAAGTATGTGAACCCTTTGGAATTACCTGGATTTCTGCCTAAATTGGTCATCAAATTTGACTTGATCTTCATCTAAGTCACAACAATAGACAAACAGTGTGCTTAAACTAATAACACACAAATTATTGTATTTTTCTTGTCTATATTGAACACATTTTTTGAACAGTGTGGGTTGGACAAAGTAAGTGAACCCCTATGCTAATGACTTCTCCAAAAGCTAATTGGATGCAGGAGTCAGTGAACCTTGAATCCAATCAACAAAAAACACAGAATTTGAGTTTGCTATTCACAAGACGCATTGCCTGATGTGTAACATTCCTTGAACAAAGCAGATCTCAGAAGACCTAAGATTAAGAAATGTTGACTTGCTGTAAAGGTTACAAAAGTATATCTAAAAACCTTGATGTTCATCAGTCCACGGTAAGACAAATTGTCTATAAATGGAGAAAGTTCAGCGCTGTTGTTACTCTCCCTAGGAGTGGCCGCTGCAAAGATGACTGCAAGAGCACAGCGCAGAATCCTCAATGAGGTTAAAAAGAATCCTAGAGTGTCAGCTAAAGACTTACAGAAATCTCTGGAACATGCTAACGTCTCTGTTGACGAGTCTTGTCACGCCTTGGTCTTAGTATTTTGTGTTTTCTTTATTTATTTGGTCAGGCCAGGGTGTGACATGGGTTTATTTTGTGGTGTGATGTCGTATTGGGGTTTTTGTAGGCATTGGGATTGTGGCTGAGTAGGGGTGTCTAGCATAGGCTATGGCTGCCTGAGGCGGTTCTCAATCAGAGTCAGGTGATTCTCGTTGTCTCTGATTGGGAACCATATTTAGGTAGCCTGGGTTTCACTGTGTGTTTTGTGGGTGATTGTTCCTGTCTCAGTGTGTTAGTTATTTCACCAGATAGGCTGTATAGGTTTTCACGTTCCGTTTCTTGTTTTTGTATTTATTGTGTTTATTCTTTCATTAAACATGTATCAAACTAACCACGCTGCATTTTGGTCCGACTCTCCTTCGACGGAAGAAAGCCGTTACAGAATCACCCACCACACCCGGACCAAGTGGCGTGGTGACAGGCAGCGACAGCAGAAGCAGCTCTTCGTATTGGCCGGGCTAGAGTGGGCATCGAGCCAGGTAAGGTTGGGCAGGCTCGGTGCTCAAGAGCTCCAGTGCGCCTGCATGGTCCTGTCTATCCAGTGCCACCTCCACACACCAGTCCTCCGGTAGCAGCTCCCCGCACCAGGCTTCCTGTGCGTGTCCTCGGTCCAGTACTACCATTGCCAGCACCACGCACCAGGCCTTCAGTGCGCCTCGCCTGTTCAGCGCAGCCAGAGCCTTCCTCCTCTACAGCGCTGCCGGGGCCTCCCGCCTGTTCAGCGCAGCCAGAGCCTTTCTCCTCTCCTGCGCTGCCGGAGCCTCCCGCCTGTTCAGCGCAGCCAGAGCCTTCCAGAGCCTTCCTCCTCTACAGCGCTGCCGGAGCCTCCCGCCTGTTCAGCGCAGCCAGAGCCTTTAACCTCTCCTGCGCTGCCGGAGCCTCCCGCCTGTTCAGCGCAGCCTGAGCTGCCAGTCTGCATAGAGCAGCCAGAACTGTCAGTCTGCATGGAGCAGCCAGAACTGTCAGTTTGCATGGAGCAGCCAGAGCTGCCAGTCTGCATAGAGCTGCCAGTCTGCATGGAGCAGCCGGAGCTGCCAGTCTGCATAGAGCAGCCTGAGCTGCCAGTCTGCATGGAGCAGCCAGAGCTGTCAGCCTGCATGGAGCTGCCAGTTTGCATGGAGCAGCCAGAGCTGCCAGTCTGCATGGAGCAGCCAGATCTGCCAGTCAACCAGAATCTTCCAGATCTGCCAGTCAACCAGACTCTTCCAGATCTGCCAGTCACCAGACTCTTCCAGATCTGCCAGTCAACCAGACTCTTCCAGATCTGCCAGTCAACCAGACTCTTCCAGATCTGCCAGTCAACCAGACTCTTCCAGATCCGCCAGCCAACCAGACTCTTCCAGATCCGCCAGCCAGCCAGGATCTGCCGGAGCCAACTACCTGCCTGAGCTTCCTCTCAGTGCTGAGCTTCCTCTCGTTGCTGGGCTTCCTCTCAGTGCTGGGCTTCCTCTCAGTGCTGGGCTTCCCCTCAGTGCTGGGCTTCCCCTTAGTGTTGAGCTTCACCTTAGTGTTGAGCTTCCCCTCAGTCCCGAGCTGCCCCTCAGTCCCGAGCTGCCCCTCAGTCCCGAGCTGCCTCAGTCCCGAGCTGCCCCTCAGTCCCGAGCTGCCCCTCAGTCCAGTGGGGTTCTGGGTGAGGACTACTAGGCCATGGTCGGCGGCGAGAGTGGACTATCCTAGGACGCGAGGGGGAGGAACTAAGACATTAATGGAGTGGGGTCCACGTCCCGAGCCAGAGGCGCCACCATGGACAGACGCCCACCTGGACCCTCCCTATGGTTTTGATGTGCGTCCGGGAGTCCGCACCTTAGGGGGGGGTTCTGTCACGCCTTGGTCTTAATATTTTGTGTTTTCTTTATTTATTTGGTCAGGCCAGGGTGTGACATGGGTTTATTTTGTGGTGTGTTGTCATATTGGAGTTTTTGTAGGCATTGGGATTGTGGCTGAGTAGGGGTGTCTAGCATAGGCTATGGCTGCCTGAGGCGGTTCTCAATCAGAGTCAGGTGATTCTCGTTGTCTCTGATTGGGAACCATATTTAGGTAGCCTGGGTTTCACTGTGTGTTTTGTGGGTGATTGTTCCTGTCTCAGTGTGTTAGTTATTTCACCAGATAGGCTGTATAGGTTTTCACGTTCCGTTTCTTGTTTTTGTATTTATCGTGTTTATTCTTTCATTAAACATGTATCGAACTAAAAACGCTGCATTTTGGTCCGACTCTCCTTCGACGGAAGAAAGCCGTTACAAGTCTACGATACGTAAAACACTAAACAGGAATGATGTTCATGGGAGGACACCACGGAAGAAGCCACTGCTGTACAAAAAAATATGTTTGCAAAAGTGCACCTGGATGTTCCACAGCGCTACTGTCAAAATATTCTGTGGACAGATGAAACTACAGTTGAGTTGTTTGGAAGGAACACAACAATATGTGTGGAGAAAAAAAGGCACAGCACACAACATCAAAACCTCATCCCAACTGTAAAATATGGTGGAGGGAGATCATGGTTTGGGGCTGCTTTGCTGCCTCAGGGCCAGGACAGCTTGCTATCATCGGCGGAAAAATGTATTCCCAAGTTTATCAAAACATTTAGCAGGAGAATGTAAGGCTATCTGTCCTCCAAATGAAGCTCAACAGAAGTTGGGTGATGCAACGGGACAACGACCCAAACCACAAAAGGTAAATCAACAACAGAATGGCTTCAACAGAAGAAAATACATCTTATGGAGTGGCCCAGTCAAAGTCCTGACCTCAACCCGATTGAGATGCTGTGGCATGTACTCGAGCAGTTCACACCAGACATCCCAAGAATATGGCTGAACTAAAACAGTTTTGTGAAGAGGAATGGTTCAAAATTCCTCCTGACCGTTGTGCTGGTCTGATTCGCAACTACAGAAAACGTTTGGTTGAGGTTATTGCTGCCAAAGGATGGTCAACCAGTTATTAAATCCAAGGGTTCACATACTTTATCCACCCTGCACTGTGAATGTTTACACGGTGTGTTCAATAAAGACATGAAAACGTATAATTGTTTGTGTGTTATTAGTTTAAACAGACTGTGTTTGTCTATTGTTGTGGCCTAGATGAAGATCAGATCACATTTGATGATGAATTTATGGAGAAATCCAGGTATTTCCAAAGGGTTCACATACTTTTTCTTGTCACTGTAGCCTACCAAATAGCTGATTATTTAGTTGCAATGGTCAGTGAAAATCAGTTAAATATGCCTATCGCAATATTTCAAAATACATTCTTAGTAAAAACATCTATTACTGAAAAGAGAAGACAAAGAAAAGGCTCTAATCTGTCTCAAAATTCTCAACTCCCAATTGAGCGAACATTAATCTATTTTATTGCCATCAGCAGAGAGCATCTGGGTGAGTGCACATTCACTGTCTTTATCATTGCAACAGTACCACTGGAAAGTTTTTTTGGGGGACAATAATTTCCTCCTCCAGGCTAGATGGATGTCATATTATACAATTTGTGTCGCACCTTTTTGTAGATGAAATAGATTAAATGGTTGTTTTTACTGATGTTAATCACTGTCCTCAGAGTAGGCTACTAATTTGTGTTATATAAAAAAATATTTTGCAGTCATATAAAGTATAGTAGAAATGCATGAAATGTGTTAAAATCTCATTTTATTTGTGACATGCTTCATAAATAACAGGTGTAGACTAACAGTTAAATGCTTACTTACGGGCCTTTCCCAACAAGGCAGAGAGAAAGACATTTGAGATATAATAGAAAAGTAAAACACGTAATAATAAATGCAAAATGAGTAATGACAACTTGGCTATATACATGGGGTACCTGTACTGAGTTGATGTGCAGGGGTACCATGTCATTTATGTAGACATGTACATGTAACTATGAATAAAGTGACACATGAAAATCAGTAGCAGCAGCGAATGTAATGATCCAAAAGGTTTTGTGCAAAAAGGGTCAACGAAGATAGCTATTTGGTTAACTATTTAACTAACTATTTAGCCATCTTATGACATGTGGGTAGAAGCTCTTCAGGGTCCTGGTGGTTCCAGACTTGCATCGGTAACGCTTCCATGCGGTAGAAGAGAGAACACTCAATAACTTGGGTGGCTGCAGTCTTAACATTTTTTGTGCCTTCCTCTGATACCACCTGGTATAGAGGTCCTGGATGGCAGGGAGCTCGGCCCCAGTGATGTACTGGACCCTCTGTAGTGCCTTGCAGTTGGGATGACATACCAAGCTATCATGGTTTGGACCATGATAGATCCTTAGTTATGTGGACACAGAGGAACTTGAAGCTTTCCACTAGAGCCCTGTCGATGTGAATGGGGGTGTGATCGGCCCTCGATTTCCTGTAGTACATGATCAGCTCTTTTGTGTTGCTGACGTTGAGGGAGAGGTTGTTGTCCTAGATTGCCTCATCTGTGGGTTAAGGTATTATGCAAATTGGCGTGGGTCTAAGGTATCTGGGATGATTGTGTTGAGGTAAGAAATTACCAGCCTTTCAAGGTTTCAGATGTGAGTGCTATGGGGCTATAGTCATTTAGACAGGTTGGCGTTCTTGGGCACAGGGCCAATAGTGGTCTGCTTGAAACATGTAGGTATTACAGACTGGGTCAGGGAAAAGTTGAAAATGTCAGTGAAGACACTTACCAACTTGTCAGCGCATGCTCTGAGTACAGATCCTGGTAATCCGTTTTGCCCTGCGGCCTTGTGAATGTTAACTTTTTTAACGGCCTTACTCATATCGGCTTAGGTCATCTGGAACAGCTGGTGCTCTCATGCATGGTTCAGTGCTGCTTGCCTCAAAGCAAGCATAGAAGGCATTTAGCTTGTCTTGACCTTTTTTTAGGGGGGGGTCCCGAACTTAAGCTAAATGAGGGGGGAGGTAATGTTGGAGGTAAAAGGTCTAACAGAAAGAGCTAGCTCTAAGCGTGTACTTGTGCGACGCTATCTGTGGTGTTGGTCCTGGCGTTAGCTAGTCAACATTAACCCCCTGGGCCAATCGCCTAAATATTGCTAGTACACTGCAAACTGAAGACAAAGTGATTGTCATAGGCGAGGTATCTGGTTAGTTTTGCCTATTAACGTTAGTGTGGCGTAGGCTAAGGGACTCACCCTGTGCAGAGGAAAAAGTAGCCATAGCTCCAGTATGGAGACCCGGGCTATGAATGTGCTGTTTGATGTTTAGCTGTGTAGCTAGCTAGTCCTGTCATAGCTAGCTAGCATTCACCCAGTGTGTCAGTATTCTAGTTACAGCAAGAACACTGCTCGGGTGCCTGGCGTGGGCCTCCCTGGCAAGGGGAAGCGGTAGCCATGACTCGGGAGAGTGAGCTTACAAGCCTGTCGTAAATTGCACGCAGTAAACCTGAGAGAACCGCAAGTTGGAGTTTCTCTACAGGCTAGACGGCTCTCACGACCGCAGTACCGGAAGGTATTACTGGTCAGCCTAGCCAGCGAGGGCGCTGGAAAGCTAGATGGAGAAAATAATACTGCTGTGCAGGTAGAGAGCGAGCAAACGAGCTAGTTCTAGTTGTGTGCTTCGCCGATCCTTAGCTGTGTAGCCAGCTACTCTTGGTGTTTAGCTAGCTATCATTACCCTCAAAGGTTAGTAACCTAGCTATAGCAAGCACACTGCTAGCTGAAAATAATGTGCATTCTTTATTAGCTAGCTAGATTAGCTTAGAGTATGGCATCTTCAATGTCTCTTTCCTTTCTTCCATCTAGGTGGGAACAAGCGGCACGAAGCAGGTAGCTACACTACCCGTCAAAAGTTGACACACCTACTCATTCAAGGGTTTTTCTTAATTTTGACTATTTTCTACATTGCAGAATAATAGTGAAGACATCCAAACTATGAAATGACACATATGGAATCATGTAGTAACCAAAATGTTTTAGATTCTTCAAAGTAGCCACCCTTTGCCTCGATGACAGCTTTGCACACAGAGGTATTCCCTGGAATGCTTTTCCAACAGTCCTGAATGAGTTCCCACATATGCTAAGCACTTGTTGGCTGCTTTTCTTTACACTGCAGTCCAACTCATCTCAATTGGGTTGAGGTCAGGTGATTGTGGAGACCAGGTTACCAGATGCAGCACTCCATCACTCTCCTTGGTCAAATAGCCCTTACACAGTTTGGAGGTTCCACTGGGCCGTTTTTTTGTGTCTCAGTGCACCCATTGTTATGCATCAAGCTCAAATATGATAATTGCCCAATTTTCCTTGGTAAAGGTTATATCATACTACTGTTGTTATGGGGGATTATCTCTTGTGTTTGTTCGTGGTGGATCAACCATGTTAAATGACACCTGTGTAAGAAAGAGTACACAGCACATTCCCACCTACAGTAGGTCTAACGTCAAAGGTCAAATATCTTCTCTAACCCAGGGCCAGAGTTTAAAGTTGTTCTCCTTAAGCATATGAAAGATAAACAGCCGGCAGAATTCAAATACAGTGTATGATGAAAAAATAAGTGCTGGAAGTTCAGAAGTTCAACATTTTGATCTATTGAGACACCAGTATGAAAACCAACAACAGTGTTTGAAAGTTTCCCTCTACTTGGAATAGTAGAGTTAACAATGTAAGAGTAATCGACAAACAGCCTATTCTCTTGAACTGTACCTACCCTCCACGGGAAGTAACTTAAAGGGATAGTTAACGGCAAAATCAAAACCTGAACTTTGGAAGTAGTTAAAGTCAAATGCTCCTTACGACAGATTAACAAATTAGTTACAACACACTTAAAGTATTTGGAGATGGGGACGTCAACTTTGTCTCGCAAATGAACAGACAGGTGTAAGGAGAGTTGTTTAGGATTTACTGAGGTAGAAAAGGGTGGAAGAAAGTTACAGGTATAGAACATAAGGGAGTTTTCTTATACAGCCCAATGATCCGTACATCAACTGATTTCATTTTCATTACTTCAATTCATGCCCGTGAGGTGGAAAGGAAGGGGTTAGAGACTATTAACGTGTAAAAGCAGCAAATAAAAGCAAACATGACAGAGATTTTTAAAGAGGGTTAGCAGGAGCAGCATTTACCTGAGGGAGCTAGCGCCGGACTAGCTGACAACCCACGGAGGCAAGAGTCATCGCCGTTTCCTTCCTTCACTTAATGCCGTGAGAGATGCCACATAGGCTGTCGACAGTGCCAGGCCTATACGTTAATAAGCTGTGCACTCGGGCCAGGAAATGGGGAGAAAAGGACCAAGGAGGCTTATTTTTGTATTCATTTTCTTTAGCTACAGACTGCAAAAAAATCTACAATATTTTTTTACCTGGCCTAGGTTTGGCTGAAATTATCCAAGTGCGTATCCCAAAAACATTGCGCAAAACTTCGAGTTTGAGCTGAGAATGGAAAACATTAAATGAGTTCATATCACTTCCCTATCCTTCTAAAGTCAGACCGAAACCGAAATAGAAAGTAATGTAAACGTTAGGTTATGTCCTGGGAATGTTCTTTGTTTGCCAGGGAGGCTTATTAATCATGGAATGATTTCATTTTACTTATTTTATCAAAGCAATGTTTTTTAATCTCTTTGATGAGTATGCTGTGTACGGTAATGTTACACAGTTCCTCCCTATTCTATAGGAGCTAATCAAAAGACAATTCCCAACATTTTGCAGGTGACAACTTAATCAAAGTGCAACACAACTTTAAAGGAACATCATAGCACAATCTATGGGGGACTGGCTTCTGTTTTAAATTTAGCCTAAATGTTATTTGGGATGTAGTGGGACTCACGAAGGAAAAGTGGTAGTGGCTCAACTCAACCAGGCACTGGGAAAGGGGGAAGCGGGCACAAGATGCAAAAACAGGGAAATATATAAAGAATTGAAGACACCATGGCCTTTGTAGTTGAGACGAAAAGGAATGAATCCATAAAATAAGTGGAGCCGGAAACACACAGGAGGGCCCTGGCAAACTCCTCACGGCGACAGATACCGGCCAAGGAACGCCGACATGGTCATTTAATGGAAATAGGAGAGGAGAAGGAGGAGGGAGAATGTGGGGAGATGGTGCCCCTGGGAATGGCATTTGGAATCATGTGGAGCGTATCCCTGGAGGCAGGGATATCTACCTGATTTAAGTTACATTAGGAAAAGACACAGAGGTAATAACTCCATTAGTGGACTCGCTCTTTTGTCTTCCCCTCTCCCTTGCCCTACAGATACAGACACACACACGCAACCTCTTTGGATTCTCTCAAATTCCATCCACTCCTACTCTCTTTTTCCTCACATACACGTATACACACCATCTCCAGAATCTATATAAACCAATCTACTCACTGTCTCACGCACGCACGCACGCACACACACAAGCTCTCCGGAAGCTTTCTGATCCATCCATTTGATCTCTCAAAATCCCTCTCTTTCTACCCCCAGCATATTTTCTGTCATCGCTTGATGACATATTGAGGAATAGTACGATGAATACCATTAATATTGCACTGAAGATGCAACAAGACATCAATTATTTACCTATGTGCTTTGAAACTCCCATCATGAACTGTGCATCACGTTTATGTTCTATTTCTCTTCAGTAGAGTAGATTTGCAGTGTGCAAATGAGTGCACACATGTGAACTGTGAACAATGATTGTGCATGTGTGTTGATACTGTATGTGCTTCCCTGCTTATACACCTGTGTGTGTCTTCTATTTTAATGTCTATGTGTTGCGACTCAAGTATGGGTTTGCAAAATTCCAGTAACTTTCCCTAAATTCTCAGCTTTTCCAGAGATCCCAATGGGAAGATTACCAGAATCAGGAAGCATTACATTCTACAACCAGGATTTCTGGAAAATCTGGGAATTTTGGGGAAGTGACCAGAATTTTTCAACCCTAGAATCAAGACAGGGTAGCGAGGGGAGCTCGGCTGAGGTAAGGCCTTGATGGATCACTTTCCAGAGGGGCGTCAGCCACTCTCCCCTGCGAACACAGCCTAATGGTAGAGAGCCTCCCAAGGCTAGGCTAAGCTAAGCCAGTGTGCCAGAGCCGGTACCAGCCAACCCACGGGGTTATATGGAATGTGGGGGTAGGGAGTGTGTTTGCGAATCTCACACACAGTAATTACGACACACACATACACACACAGAGTTATTGTGGCTAGGTGTCAGTCGGCAGACACAGAGGGTTTTGGGAGTGTATATGTGTGGTAATATATGTGTACCCTCCCACACAATGTTGCACCCAGAGGTTATATGGTAGGGTGTTTGTATGTGTGAGCATGTGTACTCCCCTATTACCTCACTTATATGTCTGTCAAGTGCATCTGCATGTGTTTCTCTCTACCACCTATGTGCCTCACACCGCCTCTATTCTTGTTTACCAATTCATCAGCATGCTTGCTCAACAATCATCTAATTGAACAAACTTGACCAATTCAACCTTCTACATGCAGAGCACCACGTGACCCCCTGTCAGTGGCACATTCTGTCCTCCGGCAGACAAGACGCCAGGGCGATCACAGAGACAGTGGGAGACTGCTGAAATCTCGCAGTGCCATGCCTTGGCTGATTAGGAACTATTACCATGGGCTCCTCAGTCAAGCTCAACTAGACTCTGTTTATTATCAGATGGCAGCCTTCATTTCCACTGCTGTGGGACACACATGCAGAAAGTAAACACTCAAGGTTGACAGCTATAACAGAGGGGCACAGGCTGCACTGCTTCACCTTTCAAGGGGAGGGAGGACAGCTATAGGGGAGGGAGGAAGGTTTATGTGTGCTGTTTGATGGAGCCTCATGGGCATAATAATGGGATTAATTAGGGATGTGTGGCATATGCACAAAACCCACAGTCAAATGTGAAGGCACAAACACACACACATCTACCCCCCACACACAAAGCATGGAAACAAAACCAACAAGAACGGTATCCTACAGGGAGGCTGCAAACAACAGCTGAAAAAAATCAATACCAAGTCAGCTGCTTGGCTTTTTTTTATCGGAAGGCACAGCTGGCTTCAACACATGTTAGAGACTGCCGAATATTAACACAAAAACCTGAAATTCAACGTTGTTCATAATTGGAAATAAACACTTAACTATAGACTGGAAAAAATGCTGTTTCCGTTCTTCCATGGCATTTGAAATAAACCATTTGTTTTCTACAATATTAACACTTTCATTCTTAGAAATAAGGGTACGGTTAGGGTACAAAGTGTTTTTTTGGGTTACAAAAAGATAGGTACACAATTATCTCACATGATACGGTTCGGTACCTTTTAGGGTGCATGTACGGATAATCGACACGGAACAAAAATATGAACGCAACATGTAAAGTCCCATGTTTCATGAGCTGGAATAAAAGATCCCAGAAATTGCCCATACGCACAAAAAGCTTATTTCTCTCAAATGCTGTGCACAAACGTGTTTACGGTGCCTTGCAAAAGTATTCATCCCATTTTTCCTATTTTGTTGCATTACAACTGTCACATTCTAACCTTAGTTCCTTTGTTTTGTCTTAGTTTTAGTACGGTCAAGGCGTGAGTTGGGGTGGGCAGTCTATGTTCCCTTTCCTATGATTTGGGATTTCTGTGTTTGGCCTGGTATGGTTCTCAATCAGAGGCAGCTGTCAATTGTTGTTCTTGATTGAGAACTATACTTCGGTAGCCTGTTTTCACCCTTGACTTGTGGGTGATTATTTTCCGTTTCAGTGTTAGAACCATTCGGGACTATTTCGGTTTTCATTTTGATTCTCTTGTTGTTTTGTATTTTGTATTCCGTCTCGTTAAATTATATTATGGATACATACCACGCTCCGCTTTGGTCCTTTGTCCACCAACAACGGCCGTTACAGAATCACCCAACACAACCGGACCAAGCAGCGTGGTACCCAGGAGCAGCGGGTTCAAGACTCCTGGACTTGGGAGGAGATCTTGGATGGCAATGGACCCTGGGTACAGCCGGGCGAATATTGCCGCCCCAAGGCAGAGCTGGAGGCAGCGAAAGCCGAGAGGCGGCATTACGAGGAGCTAGCACGGCAGCGTGGCTGGGACGAGAGGCAGCCCCAAAAATGTCTTGGGGGGGTGGCACACGGGGAGTGTGGCTAAGTCAGGGAGGAGACCTGAGCCAACTCCCCATGCTTACCGTGGAGAGAGGTGGACCGTGCAGGCACAGAGTTATGCCGTGAGGCGCACGGTGTCCCCGGTGCGTAGGCATAGCCCAGTGCGTTACATAGCAGCGTATCGGCTGGGCTAGAATGGGCATCGAGCCAGGTGCCATGAAGCCAGCTTAGCGCATCTGGTCTCTAGTGCATCTCCTCGGGCATGGGTACATGGCACCAGCCCTACGCATGTTGTCCCCGGTTCGCCAGCACAGCCCAGTGCGGTCTATTCCACCTTGCCGCACTGGCCTGGCTACGGGGAGCATCCAGCCAGGTAGGGTTGTGCAGGCTCGGTGCTCGAGACTTCCAGTGCGCCTCCACGGTCCAGTGTATCCAAATCAAATTTATTTATATAGCCCTTCGTACATCAGCTGATATCTCAAAGTGCTGTACAGAAACCCAGCCTAAAACCCCAAACAGCAAGCAATGCAGGTGTAGAAGCACGGTGGCTAGGAAAAACGCCCTAGAAAGGCCAAAACCTAGGAAGAAACCTAGAGAGGAACCAGGCTGTGGGGTGGCCAGTCCTCTTCTGGCTGTGCCGGGTGGAGATTATAACAGAACATGGCCAAGATGTTCAAATGTTCATAAATGACCAGCATGGTCGAATAATAATAAGGCAGAACAGTTGAAACTGGAGCAGCAGCACAGTCAGGTGGAAGTTGAAACTGGAGCAGCAGCATGGCCAGGTGGACTGGGGACAGCAAGGAGTCATCATGTCAGGTAGTCCTGGGGCATGGTCCTAGGGCTCAGGTCAGTTGAAACTGGAACAGCAGCATGGCCAGGTGGACTGGGGACAGCAAGGAGTGCCTCCTCCACGCACCAGCCGTCCGGTGGCAGCCCCCCGCTGTCTCTCCGTCTCCCCCCTACAGAGTCTCCCGTCTGTCCTGAGCTGCCAGAGTCTCCCATCTGTCCAGCGCTGCCAGAGTCTCGCCTGTCCTGAGCTGCCAGAGTCTCGCCTGTCCTGAGCTGCCAGAGTCACCCGTCTGTCCTGAGCTGCCAGAGTCGCCCGTCTGTCCCTGAGCTGCCAGAGTCGCCCGTCTGTCCTGAGCTGCCAGAGACGCCGTCTGTCCTGAGCTGCCAGAGTCGCCCGTCTGTCCTGAGCTGCCAGAGTCGCCCGTCTGTCCTGAGCTGCCAGAGTCGCCCGTCTGTCCTGAGCTGCTAGTCGCCCGTCTGTCCTGAGCTGCCAGAGTCGCCCGTCTGTCCTGAGCTGCCAGAGTCGCCCGTCTGTCCTGAGCTGCCAGAGTCGCCCGTCTGTCCTGAGCTGCCAGAGTCGCCCGTCTGTCCTGAGCTGCCAGAGACGCCCGTCTGTCCTGAGCTGCCAGAGTCGCCCGTCTGTCCTGAGCTGCCAGAGCCGCCGGTCAGTCAGGAACTGCCAGACCTGCCGGTCAGTCAGGAGCTGCCAGAGCCGCATATCAGTCATGAGCTGCCAGAGCCGTCCGTTACTCAGATGCTCCCGGAATCGCCCTTCACTCCAGACCTGCCGGAATCGCCCTTCACTCCGGAGCTGCCGGAGTCTCCCACCTGTCCGGTGCTGCCGGAATCTTTCGTCCATTTGGGACCCGTTGCTAGGGTCCCCAGTCCGAGGTCGGCAGCGAGGGTCGCCGCTCTAAAGAGGCCACGGAGGCGGGTTAGAGGAGGACAAAGACTATGGTGGAGTGGGGTTCACGTCCCGCGCCAGAGCCGCCACCACGGAAAGACGCCTGCCCAGACCCTCCCCTATGGGTTCAGGTTTTGCAGCCGGAGTCCGCACCGTTGGGGGAGGGGGGAGGTGGGTTCTGTCACGTTCTGACCTTAGTTCCTTTGTTTTGTCTTAGTTTTAGTATGGTCAGGGTGTGAGTTGGGGTGGGCAGTCTATGTTCTTTTTTCTATGATTTGGGATTTCTGTGTTGGGACTGTTTCGGTTTTCATTTTGATTATCTTGTTCTTTTGTATTCAGTCTCATTAAATTATATTATGGATACATACCACGCTGCGCTTTGGTCCTCACCTTCTTCCACCAACAATGGCCGTTACAACAACCTGAAATTTAAATGGATTGTATTTGGATTTCATGTAATGGACATACACAAAATAGTCTAAATTAGTGAAGGGAATTGAAAAAATAAAAAAATAAATTGAAAAACAAAACTGAAAAGTTGTGCGTGTGTATGTATTCACCCTCATTGCTATCAAGCCCCTATATAAGATCTGGTGCAACCAATTACCTTTAGAAGTCACATAATTAGTTAAAACCCCCCTACTTTGTGCAATTCCGCCTGAAGACATACCCAAATCTAACAGCCTGTAGCTCAGACACAGAACCAAGGATGTGCATATTATTGGTACCATTTGAAAGAAAACACTCTGAAGGTTGTGTAAATGGGAATTGAATGTAGGAGAATAACACACAATAGATCTGGTTTAGATAAAACAATGAAAAAAACCATACGTTTTTTATTTTTGGATCATCATCTTTAAAATGAACAAGATAAAACAAACATTCAGATAGGATGATGGAGACAATGTCAGTGAAAAATATAAGAGGACACCAGTACTTGTGCAAAGTTTCAGAATGATAACTTCCAAAATGAGTGTGCTACATGACATTTATCACGAAGTCACCCAGGTGTCCCACACAAGTAGCCCAAATGTACCCAAGTGGCCAAATTGGTGAAGGTATACATTTTGAAACAAATAACTATATACAAAATACCAAAATGGTATTCTAACACCCCCCAAAAAAAAGAAAAAAAGGAAAAAAAGATTGATTTAAAAAAAATGAAAAAAATGTATATATACATTTACAAAATAACATGGGTAACTATTCAATATTTGGAAGAGCCTCAGTCCTCTATCAAATCAAATCAATTTATATAGCCCCAGCCTAAAACCCCAGACAGCAAGCAATGCAGGTGTAGAAGCACGGTGGCTAGGAAAAACTCCCTAGAGAGGCAAAAACCTAGGAAGAAACCTAGAGAGGAACCAGGCTATGAGGGGTGGCCAGTCCTCTTCTGGCTGTGCCGGGTGGAGATCACAGTGGTTGTAGAGGGTGCAACAGGAGAGCACCTCAAGAGTAAAAATGAACAGTTTAGGGTTCCATAGCCGCAGGCAGAACAGTTGAAACTGGAACAGCGGCAAGGCCAGGTGGGCTGGGGACAGCAAGGAGTCATCATGCCAGGTAGTCCTTACGCATGGTCCTAGGGCTCAGGTCCTCCGAGAGAGAGAAAGAGAGAATTAGAGAGAGCATACTTAAATTCACACAGGACACCGGATAAGACTCTCATTCGGAGTCAGTGTCACTGTGAAATAAAATGTTCCGTTAGAATAGTTTCACATATGAGCCCTGTATCAACAGGTATAATAAACAGATATATAGAGAGTTGAAAGTTGAATATATTATTATTACCTGCTAGATCTACTGTCTCTTTTATATTATGACATGTCAGCTAGATCTACTGTCTCTATTATATTATGACAGACCAGCTAGATCTACTGTCTTTATTATATTACAACAGACCAGCTGTATCTACTGTCTCCATTTCACTTTGGCCATTGATGTGGTCCTGCCACCTCCTCAACAGCCTCAAATAGGCTATTTCATGTGGTTTGGGGTGGGGCGGCAGACACACGCATCTCACATTTCATGACATTAAATGTTTATATATTGCTTCTGAAATAAAATAAAAATCACAAATAATATTTTGTATTATTAATTTCAAACAAGGGCATTAGCATGATAAGAACATACCAGTCCAAAACGATGTCCTCTCCCGTTCAAAAAATATTCCTCCACAATCGCTAAATGAAGCGTCCTACAAGAATCTCTGTCTCACCTTCCCAATCAATTTATTCTAAAGTTGTGTGTACATCTGTATATATCGACTTGACTTAGTCGCCATAATGATTGATATACAAACTGCTGAATCTGCGCGTTCACAAAACATTGCAATGCGCAATATGTGTTTCTCCTTCCGGTATGAAAATTCAATAGCGCATGACTCTCTTTACGCTGGAGCTTACAACATGGGTTGGTCTTGCAACACATAAACATGGCATATTGCCATTTAGCTCAGCGCATTGGCTATCTACCCAGCTAGATTTCAAAACGATCAGTGGTCATTGTGTTAAAAGGCAGTCAATCAACGAAACAGTGGGCAAATCATTGGTGCACAATGATGTCATTACTTGTTGTCTTCAAATCGGTTTCTTTCAGTCAATACGTCCCGCGAAATGGCCCATCAGGATTGATTGTGTTACAAACAAACCAGTTGATTGCAGTGAAACCAAACATGACTGGAAAAGTCACGTTCTGTGTGGGTGATTTACCTGGAATGTGTCGTCGAAAATGGAATGAGACGGAATTCACTACACAAGCGGTTCAAAAAATGTTTTGTGTTAGGCTATAAAAAACGGATTTTATCAAACAAAAGATCATTCATTGTGTAACAATGAGCATTGGAATTTCAAACAGACGAAGATCGTCAAAGGTAAACGATTTATTTTATTATAGTTTGTGATTTTGTTGCGCCTGTGCTGGTTGAAGTAGTTGTTTTTTATGGGGCTCTATGCTCAGATAATCGCATTGTATTATTTCGCAGTAAATCATTTTTTGAATCTGACAACGCAGTTGGATTAGCAAGATTCTAGGCTTTCGATACATGTGAGACACTTGTATTTTCATGAATGTTTAATATGACTATTTATGTAGCGATCACCGAATGTTGTGGAATTTCAGCCCGCTAGCGGGTTCCGTGCGCAGAGGGGTTAAATAAAGTCCACCTGTGTGCAATCTAGGTGTCACATGATCTGTCATATGATCTCAGTATATATACACCTGTTCTGAAAGGCCCCAGAGTCTGCAACACCACTTAACAAGGGGCACCACCAAGCAAGCGGCACCATCAAGACCGTGGAGCTCAGGGACAAAGATGTGGAGAAGTACAGATCAGGGTTAGGTTATAAAACAATATCCAAAACTTTGAACATCCCACCGAGCACCGTTAAATCCATTATTAAAAAATTGAAAGAATATGGCACAACAACAAACCTGCCAAAACTCACAGACCAAGCAAGGAGAGCATTAATCAGAGAGGCAATAAAGAGACCAAAGATAACCCTGAAGGAGCTGAAAAGCTCCACAGCGGAGATTAGAGTATCTCTCCATAGGACCACTTTAAGTCGTGCACTCCACAGAGCTGAGCTTTACAAAAGAGTGGCCAGAAAAAAGTAATTACTTTAAAAAAAATTATAAGCAAAAAGCTTTGGTGTTCGCCAAAAGGAAAGTGGGAGACTCCCCAAACATATGAAAGAAGGTACTCTGGTCAGATTAAACTCAAATTGAGCTATTAGGCCATCAAGGAAAACGCTATGTCTGGCGCAAACCCAAACCCTCTCATCACCCAGAGAACACCATCCCCACAGTGAAGCACAGTGGTGGCAACATCATGCTGTGGGGATTTATCAAACTGGTCAGAATTGAAGGAAAGATGGATGGCTCTAAATACAGGGAAATTCTTGAGGGAAACATGTTTCAGTCTTCCAGAGATTTGAGACTGGAACGGTGGTTCACCTTCCAGCAGGACCATCACCCTAAGCATACTGCTAAAGCAACATACAAGTGGTTTAAGGGGAAACATTTAAATTGTATTGGAATGGCCTAGTCAAAGCCCAGACCTCAATCCAATTGAGAATCTGTGGTATGACTTACAAAGACTGCTGTACACCAGCGGAACCCATTGCCTTGAATAATGGGCAAAAATCCCAGTGGCTAGATGTACCAAGCTTATAGAGACATACCCCAAGAGACTTGCAGCTGTAATTGCTGCAAAAGGTGGCTCGACAAACTATTGACTTTGGGGGGGTGAACAATTATGCATGCTCAAGTTGTCTTATTTCTTGTTTGTTTCAAAATAATAACAATTTTGCGCCTTCAAAGTGGTAGGCATGTTGTGTAAATCAAATGATACAAACCCCCAAAGAATGCATTTTAATTCCAGGTTGTACGGCAACAAAATAGGAAAAATGCCAAGGGGGTGAATACTTTCGCAAGCCACTGTACATCCCTGTTAGTAAGAATTTCTCCCTTGCCAAGAAAATCCATCCACATGACAGGTGTGGCATATCACAAGGCTGATTAAACAGCGAAATGTCTCAAGTTTTGAGGGAGCGTGCAATTGTCAGGCTAACTGCAGGAATGTCCTTCAGAGCTCTTGCCAATGAATTTAAAGTTAATTTCTCTACCATAAGTCGCTTCCATTGTCAGTACGTCCATCTGGCCTCACAACCACAGACCAAGTGTATGGCGCCATGTGGGCGAGCGGTTTGCTGATGTCAACGTTGTGAACAGAGTGCTGTGGGTTATGGTATGGGCAGGCAAAAGCTACGGATGACGAACACAATTTAATTTGATCGATGTCAATTTGAATGCACAGAGATATCATAATGAGATCCTGAGGCCCATTGTCATGCCATTCATCCGTCGCCATCACCTCATGTTTAAGCATTATAATGCAATGCCCCATGTTGCAAGGATCTGTACACAATTCCTGGAATCTGAAAATGTCCCAAAATGTCCCAATTCTTCAATGGCTTTTCACCAGACATGTCACCCATTGAGCATGTTTGGAAGACGAGTGGGACAACATTCCACAGGCCTCAAACAATGCTGCATGAGGCAAATGGTGGTCACACCAGATACTGACAGGTTTTCTGATCAATGCCCCTACCTTTTTTAAATGGTATCTGTGACCATCAGATGCATATCTGTATTCCCAGTCATGTGAGATCCATAAATTGGGACTTAATTAATTCACTTTAAATGACTGATTTCCTTAATTGAACTATAACTCAGTAAAATATATTACATTTCTGTTTCCAAGGGTACAAACATATTTTGTGTACCCTCAGTATCCACCATAAGGTACAATGATTTCTCACTGTGGTGATACCCTAAAAGGCAAATCTGTACGATCATCATTATCATATTTACCAGCATGCTCTACTGCAGGTTGATATTTTACAATTGTTTGGAAGTTTCCTGGAAATGAGAGGAAGTAAGCAGGAAATCTGAAAAGTTGCTGGAATTTTGCAACTCTACTTGGTGGTCTGATGTGACCTGTAAACCAACTTTTAAGACACTATTGTGAAGAAATATGACTCAACATATGAGATACATATTTAATAGTAATAAAATTCAACAGCCATCTCTCTGACACTAAGAAATACAGTCATGGGTAGTAACTCAACAATCCACTAGAAAGCAAGGTACACTGGGATATTATATTGGAGGTGTGGGGGAGTGGCTTTCAGTTAGTTATTTTGGCCACCCGTGAGTGGAAGTGTTGTACCAGTTCAAAGTGTATGAACCAATATGTTTTACTCATCATAGTAACAACATGGTGTGGTCAAAGAATTAGTAATGTGTAATCATGACCTTGTTACCTATAACTTCAAAAATAGTCATGTTTTGGGGGTTTTACTTATTAACATCTTTTTTAACTTCTTCGATATAGGGGGCGCTCTTTTAATTTTTGGATTAAAAAACGTCACGAAAAGATGTTCGACTATGCATATAATTGACAGCTTTGGAAAGAAAACACTCTGACGTTTCCAAAACTGCAAAGATATTATCTGTGAATGCCACAGAACTGATGCTACAGGCGAAACCAAGGTGAAATTTCAAACAGGAAATGCCCCAGATTTTGAAGGCGCTGTGTTCCAATGTCTCCTTATATGGCTGTGAATGCACAAGGAATGAGCCTAAACTTTCTGTCGTTTCCCCAAGGTGTCTGCAGCATTGTGACGTATTTGTAGGCATATCATTGGAAGATTGACCATAAGAGACTACATTTACCAGGCGCTCGCTTGGTGTCCTCCGTTGCAATTATTGCGTAATCTCCAGCTGCGTGCATTTTTCCATTTGCTTCAGAGGAGAAACCCTACTGCCACGAATGACTTATCATCGAATAGATATGTGAAAAACACCTTGAGGATTGATTCTAAACAACGTTTGCCATGTTTCTGTCGATATTATGGAGTTAATTTGGAAAAAAGTTTGGCGTTGTAATGACTGAATTTTCGGGTTTTTTTGATGAACAAAACGGAGCGATTTCTCCTACACAAATAATATTTTTGGAAAAACTGAACATTTGCTAACTGAGAGTCTCCTCATTGAAAACATCCAAAGTTCTTCAAAGGTAAATGATTTTATTTGAATGCTTTTCTTGTTTTTGTGAAAATGTTGCCTGCTGAATGCTAGGCTTAATGCTATGCTAGCTATCAATACTCTTACACAAATGCTTGTGTAGCTAAGGTTGAAACGCATATTTTGAAAATCTGAGATGACAGTGTTGTTAACAAAAGGCTAAGCTTGTGAGCCAATATATTTATTTCATTTCATTTGCGATTTTCATAAATAGTTAACGTTGCGTTATGCTATTGAGCTTGAGGCTATGATTACGCTCCCGGATACGGGATTGCTCGACGGAAGAAGTTAACGGATAGCTTGTAAACTACCCACAATGTACTATTTCGCAACGTCTAATGGAGACTCTACAAACAACCAATCAGATTCCCCAGTTAACCCACAACAACTGCTCCCTGGGCTCCAATGACATAGATGTCAATTATAGCAGCACCCCCCCCTCCCTTCTCTGATTCAGAGGGGTTGGGTTAAATGTGGAAGACACATTTCAGTTGAATGCATTCAGTTGTGTGACTGACTAGGTATCCCCCTTTCCCTTGATCCTGGTCGGATGGCTGCACGCACCTGACTCTTCCTGCACCCGCAGGCTTGCTTCTGGCTAAAACGTAAAGTGGAAAATCATTCCTGCCAGCTCTAATTGTTTAATACTTTGTCTGTGCTTGCTTGCATTTTGTCCTCCAATTTGTTTGGTCAACTTTTCAACCTCCGTGAAGTAGGCTACCAGAGTTGTTTAACCTTGACATAGGACTAGCACGCTACAGTAGCTGACTGACTGTGCTGTTGTGAGCATTTCCATCTGCCTGGAGCCTTCATCCAATCGCAGTCTTATTGTTGATTCTTTCCTTTGTCTCCTGCGTCCGATGCCGCCTCTGGAACCTATCTACTTTGGATTTAACTCAATATATCGCTATTGGATTAGCTGACTCTCCGTCGGCCGGTGAAATGGCCTCTCTCTCTGAAGCTCCTCTCTCCTTGGCTCTTTTTTGGTAGCTAACTCAGTGTCGGGAAGCCTCGTCTCTCTCTACTTTATATCTGCTGGATTTTTTTGTGTGTTCCGTAGGTTCCTGCCTGTGCTAGACTAGTTGGTGTCGTTCTCTGGCTTACTACTTAGCTATGTCGACCGTGGTGGTTGGCTAGCTAGGCTAGTTAGCTAGCAGGCTAAAATAACTAACTTTAGCTAGTTGAATTGCTGGCTAAGATAACTGAATATACAGTACCTGTAACATTGTTTGATAACTGGTTAGATGGCGTTATATATTCCCAAAGCTTTGGTTTACTTCGATGTAGCTATAAGCTAAGTTTTAAGAGCAACTGGCTGGTTCTTGCAGTGCTAACATAACAGTAGCAGGCTGGTAGGGCTAACGTTAGCAGGCTAGTTGGCTAGCAACCATGCAAGTTTATTTGGAACAATAAATCATAAAGTATTTGCTTGTGAGTTGGCTGAAAATGTAAATTAAATGCAAATGGTTTGGTTAGATTTTAAGTTATACATGTTAAGTTATTACTGTCAGAGTTTACATTATAGAGAATAGGCTGGCTTGCCGGGTCCTCCATATTATGTCCTAACCCGCCAAAATATTTTCTGGCATTCTTCGGAATTCTGATAGATTTTATGTAATAACTCAAGAAATTGTGAGGTGTAACTTTACAACATATACTAATGCAAATCCATATGTTAAATGTTTATGCTACCTACCCTGTTTAAGTGGTGTATGGTAGAGGTACATTTTTGCCACTCGCAAGGAACAAATGGCTCTGTAACTGTGGTGGGATCCTATAAAGACAAATAGTTCCTTTTCTAAAGGCACTCTTTTCTACCTGTGGACTGTATGTAAGAAAGGTACTGAGGTATGTGGAGTACAATTATGTACAGTACCAGTCAAAAGTTTGGACAGTTTGGACCTAATCATTGAAGGGTTTTCTTTGTTTTTACAAAAAAAAATCTACATTGTAGAATAATAGTGAATACATCAAAACTATGAAGTAACACATATGGAAACATGTAGTAACCAAAAAAAGTGTTAAACAAATCAAAATCTATTTTATATTCAGATTCTTCAAAGTAGCCACCCTTTGCCTTATGACAACTTTTCACACTTGGCATTCTCTCAACCAGCTTCATGAGGTAGTCACCTGGAATATATTTCAATTAACAGGTATGCCTTGTTAAAAGTTAATTAGTGGAATTTCTTTCCTTCTTAATGTGTTTGAGCCAATCAGTTGTATTGTGACAAGGTAGGAGTGGTTTACAGAAGATGGGGCTATTTGGTAAAAGACCAAGTGATGAAACTGGCTCTCATGAGGACCGCCACAGGAAGACCCAGATTCACCTCTGTTGCCGAGAATAAGTTCATTATAGTTACCAGTCTCAGAAATTGCAGCCCAAATCAATGCTTTACAGTGTTCAAGTAACACACATCTCAACAGCAGCTGTTCAGAGGAGACTGCGTGAATCAGACCTTCGAGTTCGAATTGCTGCAAAGAAAGCATTACTAAAGGACACCAATAAGAAGAGGAGTCTTGCTTGGGCCAAGAAACACGAGCAATGGACATTAGACTGGTGGAAATCTGTCCTTTGGTCTGATGAGCCGTGTCTTTGTGAGATGCAGAGTAGGTGAACGGATGATCTCTCCATGTGTGGTTCCCACCGTGAAGCATGGAGGAGGAGGTTTGATGGTGTGGGGGTGTTTTGCTGGTGACAGTCTGATTTATTTAGAATTCAAGAAACACTTTACCAGCATGGCTACCACAGCATTCTTCAGCGATACGCCATCCCATCTGGTTAGAGCTTAGTGGGACTATCATTTGTTTTTCAACAGTAAAATGAGAGTGATGGAGTACTGAATTAGATGACCTGGCCTTCACAAACACCCGACCTCAACCTAATTGAGATGGTTTGGGATAAGTTGGACTGCAGAGACAAGAAAAGCAGCCAACAAGTGCTTAGCATATGTGGGAACTCCTTCAAAACTGTTGGAAAAGCATTCCAGGTGAAGCTGGTTGAGAATGCCAAGAATGTACAAAGCTGTCATCAAGGTAAAGGGTGGCTAAATTGAAGTGTAACACTTTTTTGGTTACTACACGTTTCCATACTATGTGTTATTTCATAGTTTCATATTATTATGTAGAAAATAGTAGAAATAAAGAAAAACCCTTGAATGAGTAGGTGTGTCCAAACTTTTGACTGGTACTGTACCTATAACTAAATGTGCAAAGGAGGTACCTTATAGACTATCACTACAGTGACAAGCATTTGTACAAATTTGAGAACTAATCTTTACATTTTAGTGTATAGCAATGATATCACCCATACACAACCCTACCCCCCCTCCTACTGCTGATACACACACACAAACCACCTAGCCCTCCTCACACAAAATTAGCCCCCCTGATGATCTCGCAAATAGCACGTCCACAACAGTGTGTGATAATTACCCATCGCGCCAGACAGGAGCAGTTTCAATTATTTACCGCTGTGGCAGGCAACATCTCTTACAGCTCTGAGAAGAACAGGAGTGCATCCCAAATGGCAACCTGTTCCCTATTTACTGCACTAATTTTGACCAGGGCCATTGGGCTCTGGTTAAAATTAGAGCTCTATATAGGGAATAGGGTGCCATTTGGGACACAGGACTGTGTTCACCAGGGTTTCTCTAACAAATGATCAGAGCGTATGTAGACGATGGAGCTGTGGATACCATACGCTCTGAAATGACTGTGGGCTACACTCAATCAAAGCAGCATTACCCGGAGAATTGAGAAAACAACATCCTTTAAAAGATTCTAGAGTCATGTACCAACCAAAATAATGTTTTTTGTCAATTTGAAAAAAACTCTCAATTGTAATTAAACATAATTTCTTGGTGCTCTGACATCGTCTTGTTTTTGACTTAATCTCCAAAACCCTGTTAGACATTTTGAGGGAACGATGAGCTGGGCCGGTTTGATCGACTACGATTTGAGGAAATCCACAAAAAAATTGTGTTTTGTGATCTGTCATCATCCAGCATGAGTATGGTTCGACTGGTCCCAATAGTGGCCATGCTCACGTGTAGCAGCTATTATCGATCGCTTTTCCCCATCTGAGCTGCCAACCTCTGTGCTTAGTCTGAAAGAGAAACCGCCTGTTCGTATGCATGCACACATGACAAGGATTTAAACAGAAGTGTATAGACACGAAGATATACACTTTTTCGGGGTCTGGGTAATAAATGTGAATCAGTCAAAGTCAGCTGTAGCCACAAAGAGGTCTGCCTAGTAGGCACTTGGTAGATGTTGTTCCCACTACATATCTAATCAAAGTTATGCCCAAGACTGTGAGCCTCATGATGGACTCCACAAAAAGTACTTGGTACCTTTCTTTAAGCTACACCTTAACAACATAGCAATACAATTAGTTATTCTTTATGTCTTCTCATGATATAGTTGGTTGTTTCTTTGCTCATATACCAGCCGCAAGTAAGCCCTAACCTTCAGGGCCAAAAAACAGCTGTGCTCTGAAGAAGCACTCTCAGATTTTTTAAATGCGCTCCTCCGATAGCCAGTCATTCCTATCTCTCCAGCACTCCAAAAGGGGTTCTGCCCTGCTTGTGGGTGTGAATAACGTGATCCTCATAGCAATGTTGCTCCTGTTTCTCGAACACTGAGGTTACGGTGGATCGGAACCGGTGAGAGATATGCATCAGAACCTGAGGAGTTGGGGGTCAAAGGTTGGGTGAGTCACGCCAATCAGTAGAAAGTGGCTCAGATTGCATGTCCACACTAGCACACTAGGGAGAATTAAGCAATTTAGTGGGCATGCATTCTAAGTAGAATGGTTCTTGGAACTTAGCCAGAGCCTCCACGTCGGTGTACTGCTGCCTTAACTACAGGACACCAGCTTACCATTCAAGGCTCGTCCTCCTCCTTTAACCTCTAGTGCTGCTTTGTAACACACACACAAGGGTGATTTATCGATGCAAAGGAGGTAATATCCATGGTGGCCACAACCACTGAAAATGTCTAAGCTGAAAGACCACATATAAAGATTTGATGATAAATATCTAAATAATGCAAAATAGGCTTTTTCCTAATTAAGTGCAAAGAATGCCGCGTTTGATCTACGGAGCCACTGTTTGCTCTGTGCATCTACGGACCTTACCAATTCATTTCTCACCTGAGTAATTTCTAGGAAAATAGTGAGAGATGTTCATTTATTTGAATTACAATCAGCTGGTGTGAGTCAAATTGGGAGAAATAATGACGACCTGTTGAGGACGAAAATAACACAGCTCCCTAAATGCAATCTGCTCAGGCATGAGTTACTTTTTGAAATACGCTTCCTTACTTCTCTCCAGCAGATATTGGCAAGAACAGCCTAGCATACACAAATAATACTATTTTCGGGGGATTATAGATTTTTTTGTTTTAGCAGCAGGTGGGAAAAGTCTTTGCGGATCCGATGGTGAGCAGAACTGCCATGTGCTTGCTGTTATTGACTAATATACCCTAACAAGAACTCTTACTATTCCCTTCCTCTTGTCATTACTTGTATTATTCACTGTTTGGCCTGTAGATCAATCTAGACTCCCACAGGCTATTGGCACTGGTGTTCCTGTCTATATTGAGAATAATTCAATATACCTCAAGTTCCTCTCCATTTTTTCCAACTCTTGGCTCCAGGAGTACATGCCCCACATCAACAGATGGCAGTGTAGAGCAGAAGCATCAACAGGTCAACCATCTGGGTATCACTCCAGATGAGCTGGTGCTTCAGCTTAACCACGCATCAAACGATTTAATTAAGCCAATAGCACACCCAGTTGATTTCCTATCACCTCCCCCCTCTTTCCCTTGGTTTCTTTCTTTGGTAATGGCACTCTCGATTTCCTGGGGACAATTACACCACGGGCTCAATTACACCATGGGCTCCGGGTGCAATCGAGCTCCAGCTCGGTCGGCAAAGAGGGGGCGGTACTGGGCAAGGCTGCCCCCTCCCTCCCCTCGCTATCTGGGCTGGTGATATTCTGCAGCAGCCAGTCAGTCCATCACACTGGCATTTAGCACTGGGGTGATAGACATTTCTAATGGTCTGTCGGCCGCCTTATCAGTCCAGAGAGAGCCTGCTGGTCAGCGGAGACATGAGCCGACTCCAGAACGACGGTGTCAATCTACATGTCTGACTGGAAGGTTTTTATTACGGCAAAGCTTTTCATGTTAAATGGTCTGAGTTTCTGTGAAGCAATGATATAACAAGGTATTTACAGGGTAGTTATATTGGCAGTACAGTAATTATCAGAAGTTGTATAGCTGCAGTCTGCTGTGTTCTACCCATAATATATTTCACAATAGCTGCCAATGTAGCCGCTGTGAAAATAGATTTATTTGACAATGAGTGGGACCAGATATAGTTATTTTTTGGGTTATCTGGGTGTTGAGAAGGGATTACATTGAGTCATGTGTTTCTTGTTCAAACTTTCATATAGGGGATGATATGAAACATAATTAGTTCATGGAATGCATGGCTGTACATTTTTTAATTAGGAAAGAATTAATAGATATGTGATTCATTTGGGGAATGCATGCCATTTCATGACCTCGGAGGAGTAAATGTTAACGCATTACCTCGTCATGTAATCTGATTTTATGTATGTATGATGGTGTCTTATTTCAAAAGCATTTAATCTGTTTTATTATGTAATAGTATGGAGTCAACCTTTTATCAACCTCAAGTGTCAGAGAGAGAGAGAAAATAGGGCGCATACCATTATCTGTCAGATGGTTATTTTCTCTCAATCACTCTCTCATACTCACAATCTCCCTCTTATATTTGTATTTACATCTTTCTTTCCATGCCTCAGATTGTCTCTATATCTCAGATTTATCCTTTTTTTCTCTGTCTGTGTAAGGGACTCGTTCACTGTTTGTCTCATACTAAGCCACTTGCTCCCTCCTTTAACCATCCAGAGCTATTTCTCTCTTTCGCTCTCTCTCTTAGTCCTGCATGGCCAATGTCAGCATCTGTGTTACCCTCTCTCATTCGCTCTCTGCAACTCTCACTCTGTCACGTTCGTCATAACGATGAGACCAAGGCGCAGCGTGATAAGAATACATACTTATTTTAATGAAGAATAAGCACTGAACAAACTATACAAAACAACAAAAACATCCGTGAAGCTAATAACGAGTGCTGACAGGCAACTACACATAGACAATAACCCACAAAACCAAAATGGAAATGGCAACCAAAATAGGATCCCCAATCAGAGACAACGATAAACAGCTGTCTCTGATTGGGAACCAATTCAGGCCACCATAGACCTACATATACCTAGACATACCAAAACCCCATAGAATTACAAAAAAACCTAGAAAAGACAAAAACACACCCTCGTCACACCCTGACCTAACCAAAATAATAAAGAAAATAAAGATAACTAAGGTCAGGGCGTGACACACTCTTTATTTTGATCGGTCTCTCTCCAGCTCTCTTTTTTGCTCTCCCCAACACTCACTCAACACTCACTCTCTCTTTCTTTTACTCTCCCCCTTTGCTCAGCCTCTCAATCTCTGTCCCTTGCTCTCTCTCTCTCTTTAGCTCTCCACTCTCTCTCGTTCCCTCCCTCCCGTTAACCAAACCAGCGTTCTAAAGGCCCTGGCTGTGACTCGGGCCTTTGAAGGGTTTAAAAAAGAAGCCTTCAATGGTATCTCCAAGATTTCTTTATTTTCACATCAAGAGTGGCACCCGGCGCTAGAGGCACTTCATGTATTATTTCAAAGATTAAAGCAACACAATCATAAGCAGAACAAGCAAGTAGCGCAGCATGACATGCGCACACACACACAACCTCACAAAGGAGAGAAGAAAATATGCTGAGAAGAACAGAGAGCCAGAGAGGGAGGGAAATTGAGACGTGTTCGCAAAGGAGCTTGGTTCTACTGTTCTTCTGGTGTTTCTGCGTTGCACCCCATTAGGACTATGGGAATGAAACTTTAAACAGAGTTTAGCTGACAATTTCAGATTGGTCCTCGTTCAGACTGCCTTTGGTGTGTGTCAGTGTTTTGTTTTGTCGTGGCATTCCCAGTACAAACTCAAAGACAAGTCTCTCAAAGCCTAACAATGTTCTGATGTGTCTGATGTGTTTGGTTAACTTGCGATGCGCTCAGACTCTGTTCCGAAGAGCCCCTCTCTCTTCGGATCCAATTTGAAATGAGACACAGCCACACTCAAAAACTTTGTGATACTACCATTGCGACCACCTTCAGGCATATACCCCCTAGGAACAACAGTTGCTTCCTTCCTGCCTCTCCATGGAAACTTTCTAAGTGAATCGCTTACCACCGGTTTCCTCCAGGGTAAATGCAACAGGCCTGCATACAAACCGTATACTGTCAGGCCTCAACTTTTCAACTCAAACAACTCCTATTTTCACTTATGATTCTCATCACCACCGTGCAAGACCACCTACTGAGCACTGTCAATAGCCCTGCATACAACCGGAGTACCATCTGTCCTCAACCTTTCAACTCGAACCACTTCTATGCTCACTAATCATTATCATCACCCATCTCCCCTAACACCCGTGATCCACAACCCACTTACCTCCTGCACTGACAACCTCAGCATGACAGGAAGTAGACTTTGACATTCTCTCAATGTAATTAGTGTCAGCGTTCAGTTCCTCTTCGGCTCAAACTTCTGCCCGTTCACCATCAAAGCGCTTGACTCAATTAAGACTGCCATCTTTGAAGTCCAAAATGAGACAAGGCAGGTAGCTCTCGTGGGAGATTTGTCAGGCTTTGCAACTGAAGTAATAGGGCCTAGCGCCTAGGGGTTTGCTACCATGTTGTGTGACACACTTTGTGCATCAACAAGGCTTAGAAAGGGACTGCTACGCTACATGTAAACATGCGCATACAGTTAATTGATCACTGCTCGTCACAACACATATACGTGTTATAAGATGGTAAATAGTTTAGTTGAAAATGTGTGTTGCTGCCAGGTGCGATCGCGATTTGTACTTAGTGATAAACCACACACAGTACAACAGCTATTGTAAATTACTGCATTTTCATGTGACCAACTGGGGTTCAAACTTGGAATCCTGCACGTCAGGACTGATTTCATTTGATTTGTTAACCCTCACAGATTAAGCCCAGACATTAGCTCAAGGAGCTAATGCAAATATTCTGGCTCAGGCAAGGTCATCACACAATTATGGTTTCCCAGATACATATACTGTACAGCACTAAGGGCTGCTATGCTGTCTGTAGCTACTTCTCCCAGTGTTTTTTCACAAGTAAATCTCGCCGTTAAGACGTTAAACAGTCTGCCTCACGCCATACTGCCTCTGGTTATTGGCCTCACTCACAGATCCTTGCAGCTTATGCTCACAGCGACGTCTGTAGATCTAGATAACTCTAAATAATTATAGGACGGAGTGCCAAGGGACAGTTGCAGGACACATGCTAGGTTCTTCTGGCCATACTACAGTACATTTCAAATGAGAATGCGGCGGCTGTCGAATTATCAGCAGAGTGCAGGTCTGTTGTGTGTTTGCCTTCTTACTCTCCCTCTGCTATAACAACCTGAATCCACACCAAAGTGTGTCACAGCTCCAAAAGCAAGGTAGTTGGATGTTTCTTTCATTGTGTACATTTCAAGTTCTCTTCGCTTAAGACACAGAGAATAAAAGTATGGCTTCTTCAGAACAACATTGCACTCATAACACTCACTGATCCTCTAGTAATACTTGTGCTAATGTATTATTTGAGAATGAAAAAATAAGGGGGCCTGTTTATTGACTGTTCAGAGTCTACCCACTGGGCAAAACCTGGTTTGGTTGAATCGACATTGTTTCCAGGTCATTTCAACGTGAAAAACTGATTGGATTTGAAAAAAAGTCATCAACCTAAGGGAATTTGGTGTGTTTTCCACCCAAAGTTACACCTAAATCCAATGACATGGTGAAATGTATTGTTGGTTCACGTTGAATTCAGGTTAGTTGACAACTCAACCAAATGTAAATCAGACGTTGAATTGACAGATCTGGCAACATCCTTCATCCCGACAACGTTAGCCCAAAGGCTGAACCAGAGGCAGAAGGCATGAGGTCATCTCTTCGCATGAGAGGGAGATAGAGAGCATTGGTATATGTCCTCTCCAATAGTGTGTATTCATGGATGCAAAAGGTAAACAAGCTTCCCCCAAACATTTTACAATAAAAATATATACTTTAAAAAAAAAATGTAAATTTTCATAATTTTGCTTCAATTCACAAGAGGCTGAATGTATCTCACCGGAGAAGGTATCTGAGTGAGTAAAACAGCTCCTCTCTGTCTCGGTATGTGTAGGCCATCTGTCTGATGCTGTCTGGTCAAAAAGAGTATGAAGAGCCAATCAGCGTTGAGCTAAATTGAGTGAGCTCAACTGTGAATGGTCCTGGCGCACCCAAAAAAAACTGTCATGGGAGGCCAGTATGGATTTGGCTTCCCTTCAATAAGTCATTGACAGAAACAACTTTAATTGCATTGTCCAGTGGGTAGGTAGCTAGCTAAAATTGTCCCTTTCCTAAATTAGCCATGGATGGCAATAGGGAGTTGGACTTGTGGTTTTACTTAATTCTCCGTACAATGATTATAACAGCAATTCTGATCCAACCACTAATTCATACATAGTGCCCCTGGCCTGAGAGGAAGTAAGTTTCATATGTAGCTAGATGTAGAAGGCTAATATTAACTAGCTAACATTGCCCATGAAAAGGAAGTTAGGCTAGCGAGCAAGTATTTTAGCCAGGTAGGCTAGAACAACAAAACAATTAAAGTGTGTACTGTATGACAGCCATAAACTGTTTCGTTAACATGAAAGAGAGGAGCATGACATTGTTTCTTTACAAGTAGGCTGAATTAACATGTTTTTCCTACTTGCATGCACACAACCCGGACACACACACAGACACAAATCAGAACCATGGACAGCCACATCATATTTAGCTTTGGTTGATTGGACTAAATTGTTATCTTTTAATTGTCACTGTATTAGACTAAGCAGAGGTGATTTGATGAGGTTGTTGTTTAGTGGAGAGAAAATGTCAGCAATATTAACTTTCTTGACCACGTTGCAGGTCAATTAACAGCTTTTTACGTGCAATATGAATTTTGGAATTCCCCGGACAGAGGTTACTCTCTGGTTTTGTGATGAAACAAAGGTGTGGTTGAATTTATTCTGCGACTGTGTCTTATTGTCTCGGCCTTCAGGCCAATATATCACGGCAAACAGGTTATAGAGCAAACAACGCAATTATCAAAACACATAGATTGTAATATGTTTGTTTTTTCTGGCTTGGCTTCCCCAGTGATTTAATCTCTCCCTTGCTCTGTCGCACTTTCTGTATCTCGTCATCTCTCTCTCTCTTTCATGCCTTTCTCTCGACCTGGTCCGCCTGTCACCCCGGCGCTCCAGCAACCATGTTTTTATGTATTTATGTGTGTGGCACTAGAGAAAACGGCAGCGGGGAGAGAGAGCAAGGGAAAGTGAGAGAAAGAGAAGAAGAGCAAAGCCAGAGGCACACAGGATGTGACACTTGATCAATGAGGAGGAGCTTTGTTGAGGCCGACTCGGTGCACCGTCTGAGAGAGAGAGACCTGTCGTCAGCAAGGGAAGGAAAATAAGAGAATTAGGGGGAGACATAAAGGAAGAAGAGAGGTATTCACAGGAAGGAAAATCAAATTCTTTAGAAGCAAGGTTTACGTTTCTGTCTTAAGGAACCCCGGGCGTATACTTTCCTCCAGTAAAGTATTCAAAATGCAATCTTCCAGCTTTCAGGCTAGACTGGAAGAAAAATGTCTAAATATAGAAAATCATGTTTAACGAGCTGTAATAAAAGATCCCATAAATGTTCCACATGCACAAAAAGCTTATTTTTCGTAAATTTTGTGCACAAATTGGATCACATCCCTGTTAGCATTTCTCCTTTACCAAGATAATCCATCCACCAAATCTGTTGCCAGAGAATTGAATGTTCATTTCTTTACCATAAGCCGTTTTAGAGAATTTGTCAGTACGTCCAACCTGTCTGTAATAAAGCCTTTTTTGTGGTGGAAAACTATTTTGTTTGACTGGGCCTGGCTTTCCAGTGGGTGAGCCTGGCTTCCAAGTGGCCTATGCCCACCCACTTGGTTAAAGGTTAAATATATATATATATTTTTAACCTTTAACCTTGGTTCAAGGGATTGAGAATGAATTGCTTATTAGGCTATGCAGTATATCGATGTGTGCCCGATGCCGACCCTTAAATCTGATTCTCCGCTGGGCGCAAAATATTAAGAGCGCCTATAGGCTATTTAGTGTGGTCTCAAATAATCCATAGCCTTAAGTGCATGTTAGGAGAAGCAGAGCAAAGTTATATTTCTAAGATAGCTGCTGGGATGGTGTAAATAAATCTAGGCTGCATTATACACTGAAATAGATATTCCAACCCTGAGCTCCGGCCTGCTCTTGCTGTGTAGGCGTATAGTAGCAGTTCAGGAGAAGAGTCAAAGTTTTTTTTTTGAAAATATTTGTTTATTAGGCCTTGTACAAACAATGCAATATATTGCGGGTGGATTAGCCTATAACCTGATCAGTTTGAGAAGGAGAACACGATGATCAGAAGGAGGACCGGAGGTCAACTTTGATAGCTTGCTACAACTATAATTGACTTTAATAAAAACAATAATGTTTCTTGTCAGAGTTATTGACCTCATAATAACCCAGATTCTAATTACATTCATTGTGGTGCTGAAACCTGGAAGCAGCAGCAACAGTCAATCGGAAATGGACACCTTATGGTGGTGAAAGTAAGCAAATTTGATTAGGCATAATTAATTTAAACCATCTTAAACCATCTGTCTTCATTTTAATTAGACTATACTAACAACAAGATGGCTTTGTGTTGGAGCCTATTACTTCCTATTTAACCCTCCTGTTGCGTTTGTTTCATGTTAATTAATTCGGTGTTCCCGGTCCAAAATGACCACCATTATAGCTGATTATAAATCCATAATAATACATATGATATCAGTTAATGTTGTGTTATAATTTTTATCAACTTAAGTTCTTGTGAACATCACACATTTTTAACTTCTATTTGTGATGTATGTCCTATAAGCCTCATTGACCTGAGCTAATACAATGTGTTTTAGTAAAAAAAGCATCATGTATGGATTATTTTGGTCCTGGGGTCAGCCTGATAACATTTTCAGCCTACAGCCGACCTCTCCTCTCAGGTAGGGATGAAGACCAGGACAAATTCCCATTCTTTGACCAGAATGTAACAACAACCTCAGCAGGGCCCTCTTCCTCATCACTGGATTGTTCCACATCGGTTGTCTCTTGGTCTGGATCATATTCTGTGTTGTCTTCAACTTCTGACACTTCCTTCTCTAATGCATCTTCACTGTCAGTTTCCTGGCCTCTCTCCTCCTCACCAGTGTCATGATCAAAGATATGATCAAGAGCCTCACATACAGTATATCATTTGGTCATTGTGCTGCCACAGAATGAATTGTGAGCCTCAAAAAAGGCCTAAAAAAAGATTTATATACCAGAGCTGCGAGAAAAGTTATATATATTATTGAAACAATGTTGCGATTGTTTGTGACAATGCCAAAAGGTGTGGTTCCCGTGGGGGTTGCCATGGAAGCCAAGAAGGGGTGTGTGTGTGTGTGTGTGTGTGTGTGTGCTCAAACACACATGCATGTGGAGTCTGGGAGAGGAAGTGTGTCCATCTGATGAATGGGGGCCTGAACTCAATTGTATACACTAATTGTAGTCTCACCCATTCATTTCTAATGATCAGTCATTTTTGACATGGAACACCACAGGTGTACTAAAGTAAAATAAAACACCCAAATGTTATGAAAATCATCAAAGTGTTTGTGTGTTCAGATGCCCTGTGTGGACAAAGTCATGGAACCTTATGACAATCAGATTAAGTGAACTACATTTTACAGAGAGAAAACCGGAACACAACAGGAGGGTTAAGAAATAAAAGGTAGGTCCTGGAGTGGCCTAGCCAGTCTCCAGATCTCAACCCCATAGAAAATCTTTGGAGGGAGTTGAAAGTCCGTGTTTGCCCAGCAACAGCCCCAAAACATCACTGCTCTAGAGGAGATCTGCATGGAGGAATAGGCCAAAATACCAGCAACAGTGTGTGAAAACCTTGTGAAGACTTACAGAAAACATTTGACCTCTGTCATTGCCAACAAAGGGTATATAACAAAGTATTGAGATAAACTTTTGTTATTGTCCAAATACTTATTTTCCACCATAATTTGCAAATAAATTCATTAAAAATCCTACAATGTGATTTTCTGGATTTTTTTTCCTCATTTTTACATTTACATTTAAGTCATTTGCAGTGTACTTATCCAGAAATTACAAAGGTCGTTCATCTTTTAAGACATCCAGTGGAACAGCCACTTTACAATCTCTGTCCATTCTTAGTATCTAAATATTTTAATTTCATGAGAAGGATTACTTAAAACATATTCTAGGTATTCAAATGAAAGATTGTTTGGGTTTTCAGGCATTTTTTGTCTCCGGAAGGTGGTGATTATCCGCTGTCCTGGCTTTTACTATAAAGGAGTTTGTTCCACCATTGGGGGCCAGACCAACAACAGTTTTGACTGGGCTGCGCGGGAACTGTCAAACTTCCTCAGTGGTAGGGAGGCTTACAGGCCAGAGGTGGATGAACAGTTTCTAAAAGTGCCCTTGTTTGGGTGTAGGGCCTGATCAGAGCCTGGAGGTACTGAGGTTTCTTTGCCCTCACAGTTCCGATTAGGCAAGCACCATGGTCTTGTAGCGGATAAACGAGCTTCAACTGGAAACCAGTGGCAGAGCGGAGGAGCAATATAATTTGATTTGAGAGAACTTGGGAAGGTTGAACACCAGAGGGCTGCATGGCGTTCTGGATGAGTTGTATGGGGTTTAATGGCACAGGCAGGGAGCCCAGCCAACAGCCAGTTGCAGTAATCCAGACGGGAGATGACAAGTGCCTGGAAGATTGGACCTGCGCTGCTTCCTGTGTGAGGCACACATATCAATTGGGTGTTGTAGAGCATGAATTACAAGAACGGGCCACCTCCTTGATGTTAGATTGAGAACGACAGGGTGCATTGTCCTGGATCACCCAGGTTCTTAGAAAGGTGCTGAGGAGGACACAATGGAGTTGTCAACCGTGATGGACAGAGATCATGGAATGGGCAGTCCTAATTTCCCCGGGAGGAAGAGCAGCTCCATCTTGCCGAGGTTCAGCTTGAGGTGGTGATCCGTCATCCACACTGATATGTCTGCAAGACATGCAGAGATGCATTCGCCACCTGGTCATCAGATTGGGGGAAAGGAGAAGATTAATTGTGTGTCGTCTGCATAGCAATGATAGGAGAGACCATGTGAGGTTATGACAGAGCCAAGTGACTTGGTGTATAGTGAGAATAGGACTGAGGGCCTAGAAGAGAGCCCTGGGGACGCCAGTGGTGAGAGCGCGTGGTGAGGAGACAGATTCTCGCCACGCCACCTGGTAGGAGCGACCTGTCAGGTAACAATTGAACATGGGCAAGAGACAGAGAGATGCCCAAATAAGAGAGGGTGGAAAGAGGAGGATCTGATGGTTCACAGTAGAAAGGCAGATGGATAGGTAAAAGAAGGATGAGAGCAGAGGAGAAAGAGTTAGCTTGGCTAAACCAGTGCGGAGGGCCTCCGTGATACAGAGAAGAGCAGTCTCAGTTGAATGACTAGTCTTGAAACCTGACTGATTTGGATCAAGAAGGTCATTCTGGAGAGATAGCGGGAGAGCTGGCCAAGGACGGCACGTTCAAAGAGGTTTTGGAGAGAAAAGAAAGAAGGGATACTGGTCTGTAGTAGTTGACATCGGAGGGATGGAAGTGAGGTTTTTTCAGAAGGGGTGCAACTCTCCTGTGCTTGAAGACAGAAGGGACGCAGCCAGCGGTCAGGGATGAGTTGATGAGCGAGGTGAGGTAAGGGGAGAAGGTCTCCGGAAATGGTCTGGAGAAGAGAGGAGGGAATAGGGTCAAGCGGGCAGGTTGTTGGGCGGCCGGCATGTCACAAGACGCGAGATTTCATCTGGAGAGAGAGGGGAGAAAGAGGTCAGAGCACTGGTAGGGCAGTGTGAGCAGAACCAGTATGGTGTCGTTTGAGCTCCAGCAAACGAGGATCGGATGTCGTCGACCTTCTTTTCAAAATGGTTGGCGAAGTCATCTGCAGAGAGGGAGGAGGGGGAGGGGGAGGAGGATTCAGGAGGGAGGAGAAGGTGGCAAAGAGCTTCGCCTAGGGTCCAGAGGCAGATGCTTGGAATTTAGAGTGGTAGAAAGTGGCTTTAGCCAGCAGAGACAGCCAAGAGGAAAATGTCAGAGAGGAGGGCCTGAAAGGATGCCAGGTCCGCCTGGGAGGCGAGTTTCCCTCCATTTCCGCTCGGCTGCCCGGAGCCCTGTTCTGTGAGCTCTTTTTTTTTTTTTGTTCCTCATTTTGTCTGTCATAGTTGAAGTGTACCTATGATGAAATTACAGGCCTCTCTCATCTTTTTAAGTGGGAGAACTTGCACAATTGGTGGCTGACTAAATACTTTTTTGCCCCACTGTATATCTCTGTCCATTCTTAGCCTGTAATTTCATTAGTGTGTGGTATTAAAACATATTCTGTTGATATGTCAAATGACGTGAAATTGTTTGAAATGTTTATAAAAAGGTATTTTTTTCTCATACCTGCAAATACGATTATAGATTCATGCAATGCTTTTACTATAAAGGAGATCTTTCCACCCACGGTGGTCTGTGAACCAACAACCTTCTGGCCCACAGCCCTCTGCGCGGTCAAAATTCCTGCGTTGCCATGTAATGCTTACAGGATGAAGAACAGTTTCTAAAACTGCATATCTAATGATCTGGTCTGTCCAAGAAGTGAGGGTAAACAGTAGGCATTTTCTTTGCTATCCACTATGTTAAAATGATTATTTTGGGTCCGAAAGGTCCGATTTTCTCCATGTAACCCTTACTATAAACAACGTTCACTCCCTTAGCAAACCAAATGCATAGCTGGAGCCCTGAGCACAATATAATTTATTTGACATATGTTACATTTCTTGTAGCTATACTTAACTTCCTTAAGCAGTGGCGTAGCATGGACCCCGTGCTACCCAAACGGTATGGAAAATCCAGTCGGTAGCATGGAGCAGCCAATTATACGGTCAGCATCGCAGCCAAGCCTCGTAAGGATGGAAGAGACTCTCATCTCAGAGCCTCAGCCAGCATCTCAGCCAGACACATATCAATTGGCACTGGAGCAGACAGAGATTGAGAACACACACAAAATCTTAGTTGAGAATAAAAGGATTGCTTATCTAACCCAGAGTGGGCATTGCTGCTGGTTCCCCAGGATAATGTCATTGAGAAAGGTGCTGAGCGAGGGGGGTTAGGGGGAGGAAAGGGGTAAGAGGGAAGGACAGAGAGGGTGGAAGGGACACAGGGTGATGCTAATTTGGATCTGGGTGCGGGGAGAGGGAGTTTCTTTTCTCCATCTCGCCCTATTTCTTACAGCTCTATCTCTCTCTTGCTTCCCTCAGAGTAGACTTAGCAGCAATGACACTGATAGCCCAGACACTTCATGATTGTTTGTGTGTGAACATTCAAGTGTGTGTGCATGTACACACACTTGTGCTTTTCTGTTTATGTGCATGTGCACATGCACCTGTGTGTGTTTGTGGTTGTGTGTGTACTGTATGTGTGTGTGGAGTGGTGTGGATAAGTGAATGTCCTGATCACAGTAGTGGAATTAATGGAACGATATGACGCTGTGAGCTTCGGCTGAGGCTCTGCAGCAACATATTGAACATGTGGCAAGAGACAGAGAGAGAAAGAGAGAGAAAGAAAGAGATGGAAAGAGAAAGATATTGAGAGGGATAGTCATAAAGGAGAAAGAGAGAGTGATGGATAGAGATAAAAAGAGAGAGATACTGGCAGAAAGAGAGATGGAAAGAGTGATGGAAAACCTTGGCTAAACCAGGGGAGTGTAGCCGCCCCATGGTGCAGCAGGAGAAGAGGCAACAGGAGCAGCTCAAAGAGGAATGGACATGGGAGGACAAACTGGACGGTAAAGGACCCTGGGCTCAGCCAGGAGAACATCGCCGCCCCAAAGAGGAGCTGGAGGCAGCGAAGGCGGATTTGTAGGCGCTGAAGATGTCATGAAGAGGCACACATTGGCGCGGATGGAAGCCTGAGTGTAAGCCCCAAAAAATTGATGCGCCAACTTCCTGCATTACCGGGGGCCAGAGCAGACCGGGCAGGCACCGTGTTATGCTGTGGAACGGACTAATGGTGTCTCCAGTGGGGTGCATAGCCCGGTGCGGACATACCAGCTCCTCCTCGGCCGGGCTGCAGTTTCCTCCTCTGTCTCTGCCATGAAGCCGGCTCTACTTATCTGGTCTCCAGTGCGTCTCCTTGGGCCGGCTTACATGGCACCAGCCTTGCCACGGTGTCCCTGGTTCGCCTGCATAGCCCAGTGCGGGCTATTCCACCTCGCCGCACTGGCAGGGCTGCAGATGCGGGAGCATTCAACCAGGTATGGTTGGGCAGGTCAGGTGCTCAAGAGCTCCAGTGCGCCGGCACTGCCCTACCCTGTGCTCCAGTACCACCTCCACGCACCAGCCCTCCAGGTGCAGCTCCCCGCACCAGGCTTCCCAACAACCTGCCCGTGTGACCCTCGGCCCTTCTACCAGACCAGTGCCAGCACCTTCATCAGGCCTACAGTGCGCCTCATCAACTCATGTCCAGCACCGCCAGAGTCTCCCGCCTGTCAGAGAGCGCCAGAGAGCCTTCTGAAAAAGTCTCCCGCCTGTCATGAGCCGCCAGAGTCTCCCGCCTGTCATGAGCCGCCAGAGTCTCCCGCCTGTCATGAGCTCTCCGCTCAGAATGAGTCTCCCGTCTGTCATGAGCAGCCAGAGTCTCCCGTCTGTCATGAGCCGCCAGAGTCTCCCGTCTGTCATGAGCCGCCAGAGTCTCCCGTCTGTCATGAGCCGCCAGAGTCTCCCGTCTGTCATGAGCCGTCAGAGTCTCCCGTCTTTCATGAGCCGCCAGAGTCTCCCGTCTGTCATGAGCCGCCAGAGTCTCCCGTCTGTCATGAGCCGCCAGAGTCTCCCGTCTGTCATGAGCCGCCAGAGTCTCCCGTCTGTCATGAGCCGCCAGAGTCTCCCGTCTGTCATGAGCTGCCAGATTTTCCCGTCTGTCATGAGCCGCCAGAGTCTCCCACCAGAGCAGCCAGAGTCGCCAGTCAGCATGGAGCAGCAGTCTTGAGCTACCCCTCAGTCTTGAGCCACCCCTCAGTCTTGAGCCACCCCTCAGTCCTGAGCCACCCCTCAGTCCCGAGCCGTCCCTCAGTCCCGAGCTGTCCCTCAGTCCCGAGCTGTCCCTCAGTCCCGAGCTGTCCCTCAGTCCATTGGGGCCCTTGGTTAAGGTTAGTAGGCCAGGGTCGGTGGCGAGGGTCGCCAATCTAAGGGCGCGAAGTAAGCGGACTAAGACTGTGTTGGAGTGGGGTCCATGTCCCGCGCCAGAGCCGCGACCCGACCCAGACCCTCCCCTATGGGTTTAGGTGTCCGCCCCTGGGGGGAGGGGTACTGTCACGCCCTGGCCTTAGTATTTTGTGTTTTCTTCTTTATTGTAGTCAGGCCAGGGTATGACAAGGGTATTTATGTGGTGTGTTTTGTCTCTGGGTTTTTTGTAGGTTATGGGATTGTGGTTAGTGAAGTAGTCTAGTTAAGTCTATGGTTGCCTAGAGTGGTTCTCAATCAGAGGCAGGTGTTTATCGTTGTCTCTGATTGGGAACTATATTTAGGCAGCCATATTCTTTGAGTGTTTCGTGGGTGATTGTTCCTGTCTCTGTGTTTGTTGCACCAGATAGGGCTGTTTCGGTTTTTCACGTTTCTTGTTTTGTATATTGTTCGTATTTTTCATTTTTATTAAAGACACTCTGACGTTTTCAAAACTGCAAAGATATTGTCTGTGTGTGCCACAGAACTCATGTTACAGAAAAAAAAACAGATAAAAATGCCTCATGGCGGTTTTCCCCAAGGTGTCTGCAGCATTGTGACGTATTTGTAGGCATATCATTGGAAGATGATCATCTAAGAGACTACATTTACCAGGTGGTCGCTTGGTGTCCTCCGTTGCAATTATTGCATAATCTCCAGCTGCAGTACTTTTCCGTTTGCTACTGAGGAGAAACCCAACTGCCACGAAGGATTTATCATCGAATAGATATGTGAAAAACACCTTGAGGATGATTCTAAACAACGTTTGCCATGTTTCTGTCAATATTATGGAAAAAAAAGTTTGGCTTTGTAGTGAATGAATTTTCGTTTTTTTTTTCTTAGCCAAAAGTGATGAACAAAACGGAGCGATTTCTCCTACACAAATAATCTTTTTGGAAAAAATGAACATTTGCTATCTAACTGAGAGTCTCCTCGTTGAAAACATCCGAAGTTCTTCAAAGGTAAATGATTTTGTTTGAATGCTTTTCTTGTTTTTGTGAAAATGTTGCCTGCTGAATGCTTGGCTTAATGCTATGCTAGGCAATCAATACTCTTACACAAATGCTTGTGTAGCTTTGGTTGAAAAGCATATTTTGAAAATCTGAGATGACAGTGTTGTTAACAAAAGGCTAAGCTGGTGTTTCAATATATTTATTTAATTTCATTTGCGATTTTCATGAATAGAAAAAGTTGCGTTATGCTAATGCGTTATAGTTTAAGTATTTTTCTGTCGATTTCTCAGCCAAGCAGGATGAACAAACGTGACGTTTTTCACCTACCAAAATATTATTTTGGGAAAAAGGAACATTTGCTATCTAACTGGGAGTCTCCTGAGTGAAAGCATCTGAAGTTCTTCAAAGGTAAATGATTTAATTTGGTTGCTTTTCTTATTTTTGTGAAAATGTTGCCTGCTGCCAGCACAGCCTAGCATAGCATTATGCCATGCTAAACTTACACAAATGCTAGCGTTGGCTGTAACACATATTTTGAAAATCTGAGATGACAGTGTTGTTAACAAAAGGCTAAGCTTGTGTTTGAATATATTTATTTCATTTCATTTGCAATTTTCATGAATAGGAAACGTTGCGTTATTGTAATGAGCTTGAGGCTATGATTACGATCCCGGATACGGGATTGCTTGACGCTAGAGGTTAATGTTCTGTATTATGTCATGTTTTTTGTGGACCCCAGGAATAGTAACTGCTGCTTTTGCAACAGCTAATAGGGATCCTAATAAAATACCAAAATGAGTGGAATGGTATGTCTTACAGAGAGAAAAAAAGTACATTAAGGGGTAAACCTATTAAGAGTATGTATTAGGCTGATTCGGAGAAGGATTGAATCCTTTTCAACCCATTCAATGTGAGTACATCTGTTGTTGAAGTACAGTATATCAATAAAGCTCCAGTAGACAAACTGCTTATGATGAAAAGCCTTGTTAGTGCTTAGGTCAAATTAGCTTTTGAGTTTCCTGTCTTATTCGGCCTCAGACAAAAGCTAATATTTCACTTAACCTGTTGCCTCTACTTGGGACGCTTGCGTCTAGAGCAACTAGAGCTCTGGAAATGGAAATGCTGTCCCCAATGCCACCTAAATGCTGCTAGTATTAGTTAAAACTCAAAAGTTCATTAAAATACACATGTCCCAGGGTATCAAATTAAATGATACACTCCTTGCTGAATCCAGGCAACAAGTCCGATTTTAAAATGCTCCAGTTTCAACTGTTCAGCATGAGAAGCTATTATTGATAGCATGCACCAATACACTACAACAGAAAACATCAGCAGGGGACGTAAACAAAATAATTAGCATTTCGGCGTTACACAAAGCCAGAAGAAAATAGCCAAAACAGTCATTACCTTTCACCATCTTCTTTGTTGGCACTCTCTAGATGTCCCATAAACACTATTGGGTCTTTAGGATTAAATCGGGCCATGATGAAGCCAAGATATCGTTATCCACCTAGACTGTGTGATGAAAAAAACAGATTTCAACTGTAACGTCTTTTTTTAAATTCAAAAAGTAGACGATAAACTTTGGTTGTAATTTATGTAAACATTTGAAAAAATCATCCGTTCTGTAAATATCATTAGCTGTCGTCTTGGAAAAATTTCAGGAGAGAGCTCTTCCGGAATGATCTGGCCGGAGACCCCCACATAGCCTGGTGCCCCTCGGTTCAACCAAGAATCAAAGGTTCAACCAAGTTTTGCCTTAAGTTTTTCTAGCCACCGTGCTTTTACACAGGTTTTGCATTGTTTGCTGTTTGGGGTTTTAGGTCTTATCTGTACAGCATTTTGAGATTGTTAACAATGTTCAAAAAAAGGGATACCTTTCAAAGTTTAAATAAATCCATTTTTTGATTTGGTCAGTTTTTGATTAAACCTTTATTAAGAGTACGTATTAATAAGGATTGAGATTTTCCTTTTCAAACCAAGATGTTTTAAAATGTGATGGCTGGGTACATCACACATGTCTGAAGTACAGTATATCAATGAAAGCTCCAGTAGACAAACTGCTTATGATGAAAAGCCTTGTTGAAGTGCTTAGGTCAAATGCCAGTGTGGCAGTATTTCATTTTTGATAAAAAGCGTGCCCGTTTAAGCGCAATATTTTGTATTTTGATAGTTTTGGAAAGAAGAGATCTATGCTTCCAGAACTGCAAAGATTTTCACTGTGTCCCTTAGAACAAATCGGGCAAGGACCGACCAGGAAATGAACAAAAAGAATGCGACAGGAATCAACGGAGAAATCTTTTGTTTCAGGTCAAAGTTTGGTCAGCTCCCAGTGTTTTTCCATTTTAAAAAGTTTCCTGTCTTTTTGAAACCACCTCAGACAAAAGCTAAACACTTAAAACACACTTACCTTTCAAAAGTTTGGGCTCATTTAAAAATGTCCTTGTTTTTGAATGAAAAGTAAATGGTCAGTTAAAATGACATCAAATTAATCAGAAATACAGTGTAGACATTGTTAATATTGTAAATGACTATTGTAGCTGGAAACTGATCATTTTTTAAATGAAAGGAATATCTACATAGGTGTACAGAGGCCCATTATCAGCAACCATCACTCCTGTGTTCCAATGGCACATTGTGTTAGCTAATCCAAGTTTATAATTTTAAAAGGCTAATTGATCATTAGAAGACTATTTTGCAATTATGTTAGCACAGCTGAAAACTGTTGTCCTGATTAAAGAAGCAATAAAACTGACCTTCTTTAGACTAGTTGAGTATCTGGAGTATCAGCATTTGTGGGTTCGATTACAGGCTCAAAATGGCCAGAAACAAATAACTTTCTTCTGAAACTCTATTATATTCTTGTTATGAGAAATGAAGGCAATTCCATGTGAGAAATTGCCAAGAAACTAAAGATCTGGTGCAATGCTGTGTACTACTCCCTTCACAGAAAAGAGCAAACTGGCTCTAACCAGAAGAGAAAGAGCAGTGGGAGGCCCTGGTGCAACAACTGAGCAAGAGAACAAGTCCATTAGAATGTCTAGTTTGAGAAACAGACACCTCACAAGTCCTCAACTGGCAGCTTCATTTAAATAGTACCCACAAAACACCAGTCTCAACAGTGAAGAGGCGACTCCGGGATGCTGGCCTTCTAGGCAGAGGTATCCTGTGTCCATTGTCTGTTTTTTTTCCCATCTTAATCTTTTATTTTTATTGGCCAGTCTGAGATATGGCTTTTTCTTTGCAACTCTGTCTAGATTGGCCTCCATTGTTGTGCCAACCTGAAGCCTATTTATAGTGCTCAAGCTCTGATTTAGCTAGAAGTGTTTTCACACTGGAGTACTGGGTGTATGTAATCAGTAAATGAGTGTGGCATTTTGAATGGCAGTTTTTTCCAAACGAAACACAAGACCTGTTAGTTTTGAATGATGTGTCTAATGTAGAGAACTGTGTTCAGTGTTTTGCAAAAACGGTGTTATACACTTGCACACTGAGTTTAAAGCAGATCATGTGCTTGCAGTTTTGCAGACTTGGTCTGAAGACTGGGTACATGAGTTAATGGTTTTACTGAGTGTGCCTCAAGTACCACTTTTAGTGTGTAAGCGATTGTAAAAGACTGTAATAGAAAATGACTCAAGTAAAAGTGATAATCACCCGCTAAAATACTACTTGAACATAAGTATATTTAAAACCAAATACTTTTAGGCCTAAGTATAAAAAGTACATGTAATTGCTAAACTATCCTTAAGTATCAAAAGAAAGTATAAATAATTTCAAAATCCTAATATTAAGCATGCCAGATGACACAATGTGTTTTTTTTATTTATTTACAGATAGCCAGGGACACTCAAACTCAGACATAATTTACAAACTAAGCATTTGTGTTTAGTGAGTCCGCTAGATCAGAGGCAGTAGAGAAGACCAGGGATGTTCTCTTGATAAGTCTGTGAATTGGACCATGTTCCTGTCCTGCTAAGCATTCGAAATTTAACAAGTACTTTTGGGTGTCAGGGAACAGGTGTGGAGTAAAAAGTACATTATTTTATTTAGGAATGTTGCAAAAGGAAAAGTTGTCAAAAATATAAATAGTAAAGTACAAATAAACCAACAAGCAGTACTGAAAAAGTATTTTTACACCACTGCTGCCAACCTTGTCCACCAAATAATCACATGGGGCCAAATACCCACATGGGGCCAAGTTTTTCTCAGTTTGGTGCATAATGAACACGACCCACTACGGCTATAACCTTTGGCAATAGAATAGTCCCACTGTTGTTGTGTCAAGGAGAACATCCTCCCTCTAGTTCTTCCTCAGAATGGACAATGTTCATTGTTCTCAGGTCAGGTGCAAGACTTTTACACACTGTTCACAGCATGGCCATTGATGTAAGATCAGCAAAAGTCGCTTCCTCTGGGCTTTCCCAAAGAACGAGTGCTCCTGTCCTGCACTTGGAACAAGGAAACTTCATTACTTCCAGGCTTCTGCCACAATGATCGAGGCCCAGAGACAGTAGGGGAAATTAATGTGAATGAGTGCATTGAGATGGATATGATTGAATTGATATTCATTGATTGAGCCTCATGCTGCCTCCCCTACGCTACAGTGAGTTCAGAAGGTGGAGGAGGTTGTTGTTCACCCTACAGATGTAAACACACACACACAGAAATATACACCTAAACCAAAGCATAAACAAACCTGACAATACCTGACAAAAGTGTTGCCAGCCGCTAATTCAACTCGCTAGATCATTCTGATGATAGTATACTTTACTTTTACTTTATAAACCTCCCTGGTACCAGTGGGACGGTAGCGTCCCACCTCGACAACAGCCAGTGAAATTGCAGGGCGCCAAATTCAAAACAGAAATCCCATAATTAAAATTCCTCAAACATGCAAGTGTTATACACCATTTTAAAGACAAACAACTTGTTAATCCAGCCGCAGTGTCAGATTTCAAAAAGGCTTTACGGCGAAAGCACACCATGCGATTATGTTAGGTCAGCGCCTAGCCACAGAAAACCATACAGCCATTTTCCAACCAAGGAGAGGTGTCACAAAAGTCAGAAATAGCGTTAAAATTAATCACTTACCTTTGAAGATCTTCATCTGATGGCACTCCCAGGTCTCCATGTTAGACCATAAATGTTTGTTTTGTTCGATAATGTCCCTCTTTATGTCCAAAAATATAAATTTTGTTGGTGCGTTTAGTTCAGTAATCCAAAGGCACAAAGTGCGCTCTCAACATCCAGACAAAAAGTCAAAAAAGTACAATAAAAGTTTGTAGAAACATGTCAACCGATGTTTAACATCAAACCTCAGGTTGTTTTTGTCATAAATAATAAATAATATTTCAACCAGACAAAAGCTTTGTCAATAGAAAAGGAGAAACAAGATATGCCCGATGCCGATCACACGCTGGACTCATGTCTGGAAATGTCCACTGTCCACTCATTGAAAGTGCTGTATCTCCCTCATTTTTCAGAGTTAAGGCCTGAAACAATGCCTAAAGACTAGCCACATGTAGAAGAAGCCAAAGAGATCGTGAACTGGGTCCTAAGTCTTTGTATGGTGGATAGGCTTCCAATTGAAAAACAGCCTTTCAAGATAATAGTACTTCCTGGATTGATTTTCCTCAGGTTTTGCCTGCCATATCAGTTCTGTTATACTCATAGTCATCATAACATCAGTTGTGTTGCACTCACAGACAATATCGTTGCAGTTTTGGAAACGTTAGAGTGTTTTCTATCCAAATCTACCAATTATATGCATATCCTAGCTTCTGGGCCTGAGTAGCAGGCAGTTTAATTTGGGCACGCTTTAATCCAAAATTCCGAATGCTGCCCCCTACCCTAGTGAAGCCTTAATTATTTGTCATTAACACGTGACAATAGTCAATCATATACATATTCATCTCTCTGTGGGGGGAGGGCATGATCATACAAACTACCTTTTGATAATACCAAGTTCAAACAGAGGGTGTGGGCGACACTTAACGTTTAAGACGCGCACCAGAACGGCGTCCATTTTAGGAAACCCTCAGCTTGAGGCTTGGCGCTAATGGGTGAGGCTTGGCACTGGTCTCCTAAAATGAACACTATACACACAAGTCACTGAACAAAGCTGCAACCAAATGAAGTCACATCTCTGAAGTTGTATGAAGAACTGGGAAGGAATATGAATGAATTGAATATGCAGTTTGTGGAGTTGGATAAAGAGAGCAAAATGGTTCTTTATAAGGGTTTTACTCTCAGACATTTGAGTATTTCACTGTCTTGCACTGTGTCTCTGGTTGAAAGGTTTGATGAATTCTGTTTACTAGATGTGAGTTTTTTTGGAGAGTAAAATTATCATTAGTAGGTACGGTAGATGCACTGGTTGTTAGGCACTGCTAAGATAAAACTCAACTTCCCACATATTCTGACAATGTCTTCTTTCTTTTTCTCTGTCAATTTCAATGATTTCCGTAAACAGATTGGGTTTGCAAGATGAAAAAGTCCAGCGGCAATATATATTTGTATAATGTCTTTGTCTGTGCTAATAATGATGAGGGAAAGAAACTCAATCTCCTTACATCTCCTTCCTCTCTACCTTCTTTTTTTTAAATAATTTGATTCACTAGCTTATGTGTCCATTCCCTAGCTCATTTGTCCACTCACAACGCGTTAGCGGCTTCCTGATGCTTGAAACTACGAGTTGACCACCAAGTCATCACCACCCCAGGTAGAGGAAGACAAAAACCATTAAGCACCCCTAAGAAGATAACGAGAGGAAGCAGGTATATCCATCTTCCTCAATACCACTCACCCAAAACTCAATTATATAAATTTCCTCTGTATATGAAACTCCTTCTAATGGATCATTCTTTGCGGGGGCGGGGAAAAATTAGGATGGCGCACCGTCCCCACGTTAGTGCAGCGCTAATAACTTCCTGAGCAAGAAAAATTAAGCCTGGTCTCAGATCTGTTTGTGCATTCTCACTAAACTCCTACGGTCACTGCCATTGTCACGCCAAACCTGGACCAGCCAAGGCTAGGAGAAATGCGCTCCCACTGTCAATCTGGCCCTGTTGAACTACGTTGAGGCAACACAGATGGATCATGATTCTTTCAGGAGGGGCTCCGACTACAGCCCGTCATATGTATTATGATTTGGCCTACTTGTTTCGATATTTTTTTAATAAAGTCCAGTCAGGCAGACGGCAGCTCGCTAGGCCTGGAGTCCTGTTTACACCTGCGAGACAGGGATGCGGTCGGTCAATAAGCCTGTCCAAAAATACGTTATTAAATCACGGTGAATATAAATGGGACAAATCAAATGCCAGAGGGAGTTTGCTGTCCTCGTTTACTCTCTGCCTGTCATTGGTGTGCCGCTCATTCTGTCTGTCTTTCTTTCCCTCTCACAGTCTTTCCTCTCTGTCTGTGTCTGGCTCCCCTTTATCTCACTGACTGTTCTCTCCCTGTCTTTTTCCTTGCATTTCTTTCTCTTTTACTCATGTTATCTCATTCTATTTCTCGCCTGTTTTTTTCCCAGCTTGCTCCGACTCCTTCTCACTGTCCCTTACTGATATATCATTACCCATCAGTAGTCATACTTTGCTCAAACCATGAATAATGGAAGAAGGGGGGAAAGACTGAACATAAACATTTATGGTTTGTGTCAAGTTAGCTTATATCTCCCTGACAGTATTTCTTCTGGGAGAGCGGGAGACATAGAGGGACATGGACTTGTTAGTTCTCGGAAGATGAGGAGCTGTTCACACAGACAAAAGTGTTTGCGATAGAGAGATGAGAAAGGAAGAATGAAAAATAAATCAAGATTGTGTCGCTACGTGAAAAATGGATGTATGAATACTTTCTGAAGGCACTGTGTAAGCTGGACTGTGGAAAGCTCGCTTCTCTAAATCCTTGTTGATCAGCTGTAATCTCCACAGATCCCGTTTGAGCGCCCGCCAATACAGCAAAACACGAGTGTGGAACACAGATTGAGAACACACTTATTTCTGTTTCGATTTAGTTTAATTAAAATCTTAGACTTGAAAGACTGCCCATAAATTACAAAATAAATGTTGTCAGATAAAAAAATATATATATATATGAATGTCAGATAACATTATGCAAACCGGCTACGTTGTTTTTCTTGTTGACCTTCCTATATGACTTTGGTTTGGTGTAATCAAATTGATTTAGGATGAAGTCTAAAGAGTAGAGTGCATGACATTGGGATTTGGTTTGGTGCTTTGGGGACTTAAGATCTATCCTGAATTCAGTCATTGCAGGTTTTTCTGGAGATTTTCAGCTTTTTCAGAAGTACGTTTGCTAGATGTCTCAAACAGATTATTTTACCTATATTAATTAACCCTTGTGTTGTCATAAAGGTAAAAAATTACCCACCTCAGCAGAGAAAACCCCCTAAATTATATTTTTTCAACTTGAAATTTGATTACTTTTCCGAGAGTGACCCCAACATTAGAAAAAGTGGAACATCGCATTTGTTCATATTTCCATGAAAGCTGTACACCACCAGGGTACAAAGGCTGTCTTAGGGTCATTTTTGACCTGGCTGTTATAAAATCATTTACACACACACACACACACACACACAGAAATTGAGATTGTGTGCTACCGATTGAACTCAGATAAAACTAAAACTTCCTTGTGCATGTGCAGCATCACCCCTCCAAGGCCCCACACGACTCAAGTTCTCAGACAAAATAAACATTTATTGAAAGCATTGTTTACTAATGGGGAATGCAATCAGAGGCTATAAAGGTGCTGCAGATAACAGTCCCCCCAGTTATCTCTTTGCTGAAGCCATGAGTGCACGTTTCAGGGCCCAACAGGTTGTAGATCTGATTTTGTCCAGGAGGAACAAGAGAATAATGATTTAGAAGAGGTGGTATCTGAAGAAGAAAATGGGGAAGAATACAACCCAGAGCACGATGCATCATCTTCAGATGAAGAAGAAGTCCCTCAAGCTGAAAGAGAGACATTTTTGTCAAAGAACAGAAAAATAACATGGTCCTTGTCACCATATGACAACCAGGGCAGGACGACAAATTTGGAGTGTTTCCGTGAATATGGAGACAACTGGAAAATAATGGATGAGACTGACCTGCGTGCCTACATAGGGCTGCTAATCTTAGCGGGTGTGTATAGGTCCCGAGGCGAGGCTACATGTAGTCTCTGGGATGCAGAGAGTGCCACGATGCCACTGAAAGTCTTTCACCCTTTTTCAGGAATGCTACGATTTGATAACCTTGAAAAGGTTAAGACCTGCAAGATGTGTGAGAGACAAAGTGGGAGAAGTGGGTGGAGCGTCTGACATACCTCTACAACCCTGGGCCTGAAGTAAACAGTGGATGAGCAACTGGTTCAATTCAGAGGTACATTTTTATTTTCATATCTGTAATGTAATTGATTTTCACTCTTAATTTTATTATGTATTGCTTTAATATCATTGATTTATATGATTGTTTTCTGTGACACTGATAGTAATCTCTTTAGTAAAAAGGTCGATGTCCTTTCCGGCAGTATATGCCCAGCAAGTCAGCAAAATATTGCATCAATATATGGGTGGCCTGTGATGCACAATCCAACTATGCTTGGAAGATGCAAGTCTACACAGGGAAGCCGACCAGTGGAGACCTGGAGAAGAACCAGGGGATGCGGGTTGTGCTTGATGTGACAGATGGACTGAGGGGACACAATATCACATGACAATTTCTTCACCTCTTATGAACTCAGCCAGCATCTCCTGAAGAGGAAGATCACAATGGTTGGCACAGTTAGAAAGAACAAGCCTGAGTTCCCCCCTGCACTCCTCACAACAAGGGGGAGAGAGGGCTTCTCATCGAAGTGTGTCTTCACCCCCACCACCATTCTAGTTTCTTACCTCCCAAAGAGGAACTATAATGTGATCCTCCTGAGCACACTGCACAAAACGGCTGAGATCAGTGATCGTGAGGACAGGACGCCAGCCATCATCCTGGACTACAACCATAACAAAGGAGGCATGGACAACCTGTACAAGGTGATTAGAACTTTTACTCTGCATCTGCAGGAGGATGACTGCCCGCTGGCCCCTGGTCATCTTCCATAACATCATTGATGTGTCCTCATACAATGCCTTCGTGATACGGAACAAGATCAACCCTACCTGGATGCATGATAAGCGGAACAAGAGGAGGTTGTTCCTGGAGGAGCTGGGAAAGGCACTTGTAACCCCATACATTCAAAGAAGGGAGCACTTCCCCTGCACAACAGCCTCTGCAGCACTTGCAAAGCTGTTCAGGGGGCTGAATCTTGTCCTGATCCACTTGAGGCTGCAGCTGGGGCAGGGAAGAGGAGGAGATGCCAATTCAATTCTACCCCCCAAAGAAGGACTGTAGTAAAACAAATCAAAGTCCATGCACACACACTTGCATACTGTTTTACATGTGCTAATTAGAGTTGATTGATTTATGTTCTTCAAGTTTTTGTTTTGTATCTATTCTTATTTTCTTATTCGTGTTGTTTATACACCTTGTGGGTGGGGGCAATGGTTTGAAAAATGGGAGAATGTAGTTGAATTCCTCATTGTACAGTATAAGTATATATCACTATTTTGCCAAAAACGTTCAAGACTGTTATTGTTTCCCTTCAATAAAATGCATTCAAAACTACTTCCTGCACATTTCTGCTTCTTTCTTAAGCTATAGAAGTGATATCTATTGCTAAAGATTTTTTTACACCTATGCAGTACCTTTAGCAATAATAAATAACCTCTATTTTAGTAAATAAAACCCTTATTACCGGTGTGTAAGAAAAAGGAGTGGTGTCCACTGATTAAATGCAGATTTTCTGCATTGTGAAGAGAGAAAACCCAGATATTCAAAGTTTGTTATGAATGACAGGTTGTTTCTTCATGAAAAATATATTTGGTGTTTAAAATTCAATTAAGCTGCTTTATTTTAGGGGTTTAGTGAAGGCGTGACATTTTTTACCCTTCAGACATGGGGAGTATACAGAATGTTAAGACTACAAGGGTTAAGTGTCAACTCCTTCCATCACAAAATGCGATGCTGTGCAGATCAAATATGCTTCCGAAAGGACAATGTTAAAAAAAACTAATATTTTCAATAATTGAATTTCTGACTTCTGTCAGACTCATTTTCCCCTGAAAAGTATGTTCACTCAGGTGCTGACACACGCAATTAAAATTCTATCAAGCCTCTTACCATTATATAATTAGTAAAAGCCCATACAGTTCACCCCTACAGAGTTTTCTTCCACTTAAATTACACATTTGAAAAGTCTGAACTTCTGCAGTCCATTCTCTATAGTATTCCTTTAGTACCAACCCTGCAGGACTTCAAACCAGTGCATGCTGCCCTTGTGAGTGGTTTGTGGGAGAGGAAGTTGGGATGACTATTGTGAAACTGTTCCAGGTCACTTGGGTCAGGGGAAGGTAAAGCGTACCATTGGACTAGGGGACACAGTGAGCAGTGGTGTAAAATGCTAAGTAAAAGTACTTTAAAGTACGTCTTAAGTCGTTTTTGGCAGGTATCTGTACTTTATTTAAATTTTTTACATTTACATTTAAGTCATTTAGCAGACGCTCTTATCCAGAGCGACTTACAAATTGGTGCATTCACCTTATGACATCCAGTGGAGCAGCCACTTTACAATAGTGCATCTAAATCTTTTAAGGGGGGTGAGAAGGATTACTTTATCCTATCCTAGGTATTCCTTAAAGAGGTGGGGTTTCAGGTGTCTCCGGAAGGTGGTGATTGACTCCGCTGTCCTGGCATCGTGAGGGAGTTTGTTCCACCATTGGGGGGCCAGAGTAGCGAACAGTTTTGACTGGGCTGAGCAGGAACTGTACTTCCTCAGTGGTAGGGAGGCGAGCAGGCCAGAGGTGGATGAACGCAGTGCCCTTGTTTGGGTGTAGGGCCTGATCAGAGCCTGGAGGTACTGAGGTGCCGTTCCCCTCACAGCTCCGTAGGCAAGCACCATGGTCTTGTAGCGGATGCGAGCTTCAACTGGAAGCCAGTGGAGAGAGCGGAGGAGCGGGGTGACGTGAGAGAACTTGGGAAGGTTGAACACCAGACGGGCTGCGGCGTTCTGGATGAGTTGTAGGGGTTTAATGGCACAGGCAGGGAGCCCAGCCAACAGCGAGTTGCAGTAATCCAGACGGGAGATGACAAGTGCCTGGATTAGGACCTGCGCCGCTTCCTGTGTGAGGCAGGGTCGTACTCTGCGGATGTTGTAGAGCATGAACCTACAGGAACGGGCCACCGCCTTGATGTTAGTTGAGAACGACAGGGTGTTGTCCAGGATCACGCCAAGGTTCTTAGCGCTCTGGGAGGAGGACACAGTGGAGTTGTCAACCGTGATGGCGAGATCATGGAACGGGCAGTCCTTCCCCGGGAGGAAGAGCAGCTCCGTCTTGCCGAGGTTCAGCTTGAGGTGGTGATCCGTCATCCACACTGATATGTCTGCCAGACATGCAGAGATGCGATTCGCCACCTGGTCATCAGAAGGGGGAAAGGAGAAGATTAATTGTGTGTCGTCTGCATAGCAATGATAGGAGAGACCATGTGAGGTTATGACAGAGCCAAGTGACTTGGTGTATAGCGAGAATAGGAGAGGGCCTAGAACAGAGCCCTGGGGGACACCAGTGGTGAGAGCACGTGGTGAGGAGACGGATTCTCGCCACGCCACCTGGTAGGAGCGACCTGTCAGGTAGGACGCAATCCAAGCATGGGCCGCGCCGGAGATGCCCAACTCGGAGAGGGTGGAGAGGAGGATCTGATGGTTCACAGTATCGAAGGCAGCCGATAGGTCTAGAAGGATGAGAGCAGAGGAGAGAGAGTTAGCTTTAGCAGTGCGGAGCGCCTCCGTGATACAGAGAAGAGCAGTCTCAGTTGAATGTCTAGTCTTGAAACCTGACTGATATGGATCAAGAAGGTCATTCTGAGAGAGATAGCGGGAGAGCTGGCCAAGGACGGCACGTTCAAGGGTTTTGGAGAGAAAAGAAAGAAGGGATACTGGTCTGTAGTTGTTGACATCGGAGGGATCGAGTGTAGGTTTTTTCAGAAGGGGTGCAACTCTCGCTCTCTTGAAGACGGAAGGGACGTAGCCAGCGGTCAGGGATGAGTTGATGAGCGAGGTGAGGTAAGGGAGAAGGTCTCCGGAAATGGTCTGGAGAAGAGAGGAGGGGATAGGGTCAAGCGGGCAGGTTGTTGGGCGGCCGGCCGTCACAAGACGCGAGATTTCATCTGGAGAGAGAGGGAGAAAGAGGTCAGAGCACAGGGTAGGGCAGTGTGAGCAGAACCAGCGGTGTCGTTTGACTTAGCAAACGAGGATCGGATGTCGTCGACCTTCTTTTCAAAATGGTTGACGAAGTCATCTGCAGAGAGGGAGGGGGAGGATTCAGGAGGGAGGAGAAGGTGGCAAAGAGCTTCCTAGGGTTAGAGGCAGATGCTTGGAATTTAGAGTGGTAGAAAGTGGCTTTAGCAGCAGCGACAGAAGAGGAAAATGTAGAGAGGAGGGAGTGAAAGGATGCCAGGTCCGCAGGGAGGCGAGTTTTCCTCCATTTCCGCTCGGCTGCCCGGAGCCCTGTTCTGTGAGCTCGCAATGAGTCGTCGAGCCACGGAGCGGGAGGGGAGGACCGAGCCGGCCTGGAGGATAGGGGACATAGAGAGTCAAAGGATGCAGAAAGGGAGGAGAGGAGGGTTGAGGAGGCAGAATCAGGAGATAGGTTGGAGAAGGTTTGAGCAGAGGGAAGAGATGATAGGATGGAAGAGGAGAGAGTAGCGGGGGAGAGAGAGCGAAGGTTGGGACGGGAAGGTGAGAGGGAGAGGTCAAAAGAGGAGAGGAGTGGAAAGAAGGAGGCAGAGAGGAATGAGTCAAAGGTAGGCGTGGGGAGGTTAAAGTCGCCCAGAACTGTGAGAGGTGAGCCGTCCTCAGGAAAGGAGCTTATCAAGTCATCAAGCTCATTGATGAACTCTCCGAGGGAACCTGGAGGGCGATAAATGTTAAGGATGTTAAGCTTGAAAGGGCTGGTAACTGTGACAGCATGGAATTCAAAGGAGGCGATAGACAGATGGGTAAGGGGAGAAAGAGAGAATGACCACTTGGGAGAGATGAGGATCCCGGTGCCACCACCCCGCTGACCAGAAGCTCTCGGGGTGTGCGAGAACACGTGGGCGGACGAAGAGAGAGCAGTAGGAGTAGCAGTGTTATCTGTGGTGATCCATGTTTCCGTCAGTGCCAAGAAGTCGAGGGACTGGAGGGAGGCATAGGCTGAGATGAACTCTGCCTTGTTGGCCGCAGATCGGTAGTTCCAGAGGCTACCGGAGACCTGGAACTCCACGTGGGTCGTGCGCTGGGACCACCAGATTAGGGTGGCCGCGGCCACGCGGTGTGGAGCGTTTGTATGGTCTGTGCAGAGAGGAGAGAACAGGGATAGACAGACACATAGTTGACAGGCTACAGAAGAGGCTACGCTAATGCAAAGAATGACAAATGGATCGAATGTTCAGAATGACAGGAAAGTGGACTACAGCTGGCAGTGGCTGCGTTCTATCTCTCTATAGTGCTGTTCAGTTTCTTTAACTTTGTTGTCCTTTTTCTTTTCCTTTTTCTTCTGTCCTTAGTTAACTGATAGTTATTCTTTTACTAGTAGCTTCTTCCAGGAGAAGAATCTTATTGATTAAAAATGATGACAAAAATGATGAGCAGTACTGCTAAAATGATAAAAAAGTAGGCTGAAGTAGCTGGCAGTGGCTGCGTTGTTGACTTTGTAGGCTAGCTGGCAGTGGCTGCGTTGTTGATTCGGGGCTAGCTGGCTAGCTAGCAGTGTTGATTACGTTACGTTGCGTTAAAAGAACGACAATAGCTGGCTAGGTAACCTAGAAAATCGCTCTAGACTACACAATTATCTTTGATACAGAGACGGCTATGTAGCTAGCTATGTAGACGGTGGGCGTTAGCTAGCTGGCTAGCTGCTGGGCAGATAGCAGTGTAGACTGCGTTAGGACGACGAAATACGATAATTACGCAATTATCTTTGATACAAAGACGGCTATGTAGCTAGCTAAGAAGAAATTGCTAAGATTAGACAAATCAAACCGTTGTACTATAATGAAATGTAATGAAATGTAATGAAAAGTTATACTACCTGCAGACCGAAGTGCAGACCGATTTTTGACAACTTATACATTTAGTTCACTACATTCCTAAAGAAAATCATGTACTTTTTACTCCATACTTTTGATGCTTAAGTATATTGTGCAAAGAAATATACTTTTGATGCTTAAGGATATTTCAAACCATATACTTTTAGACTTTTACTCAAGTAGTATTTTACTGAGTGACTTCACTTTTACTTGAGTCATTTTCTATTAATGTATCTTAACTTTTACTCAAGTATGATATTGGGTACTTTTCCCACCACTGACAGTGAGTAAGTGAGTGAGGTAGTGTAGGTTTTGCTCTCTGAGAATGACAACCAATAGACAAGTTCTTAGTGATCTGGCGGTTTGTCTTAATTTGTTGTGGTCCAGTTTATCAGACACAGATTAAGCCTAGTCATGATCTAAAAAGTTGTTTAAATTGAGAATCTCCGTTGAATTTTCTATTTAGTCTAGGAGTAGTCTTAATCTGTGTCCGAGAAACTGGCCCTTCATGATTTCACCCAGTCCTTTCATTCTCTAGCTAGAATGATCACTGATCATTTGGACTGATAACGATTTCGCAGGTGTTCGCATCGTTCATATTTCAGAGAGGGGGGGGGGGCATTTGGCCCATAGATTTATCTGAAAATTGAAAAGGGAGCGGGGTGGAATTTACTGCCCTTCTTCTGCTTCTGGTTTTGGTATATTTTCGAACTTAATTGTGCACCTGGTTAATTAAGCAATTAAGCAACAAATACAGAAAAAATAATGGTACTGTAGTCAACGTTACTCCACATTGTAATCAGTTGAAAGTCTAACCCATTGGTGTAAAACCAAATGGTCAATGAGTGCAGTTACATGCACAAAATAATGCACACAGTCAGATTAATATAAAGCATTTAATTAAAAACTATACAGGCTTTGCAAGAGCAACGATTTCCCTAATAATCCTGTTTACATGGACACATCTGAAATCAGGCTACCTGATAAATGCAGAAAAACATATACTTCTAAGACGTATACATTCAGTTGTTCCAGAACCCACTTCACTCACGCTAAAGAGGGAGTCTCGCTTGGCTGGTGCTAGCACACGCGCAGATCAAATATACAGCTGGAACGCCAATTAAGGTGTGTAACATGTCCGAATAATTCAAAAGATTGCTTGGAAAACCAGGTGTTTTAATCGGCGTGTGCTTACTCCGATTTTGACATGACTATTACATAATCTGTTTACTGCCATATTAATTTTAATATCAAATGATTACTGTGCATGTAAACATACACAATAAGCTAATCCGACAATAAGCGAATCATTACTCAAGCAGAGTTAATTGCTACAGATTCTTAACATTGTCCACATTAAAGCAATAAAAAGTCACTAAGGTGCAGAGCGTGCAATTTGCCTGCTGGGGGGACAAGGAGATCCCCAGCTCCTTTAAAACCATTGACACCTGCGTGCCATTTTCAAGGGATTGTTAAATAAACGTTAACTATTTGGTTGTAATATCATCACCTTGAAGAGCATAGTTAGAACTATACATTTTCAATTATTCCATGCAAAACAATTGAGCACATTTATCTCCATCATCAGTTATACAGCAAGTAACTGCATGCTTTTCATGATCAGTAAACATCAATTGATCATGTAATTTCAGATACGTGAGGGTAGCCTCACTATCTCTCAATTAAATGGACATTTGAGTGATATAAAAGTGAACTATACCTGACAGGTATGTTTAGGTTAATTTCCTATCCTTTGTGGCCTCTGCCTGTCAAGCAGCAGAATGGCGCAATTGCCGATGTACTATTAGCTAATAATGTTAACTTTGCAAGCAACTGGTAGAAACTTTGTACAGTTGGCTAATCATAGTGGTAGGTAGACCTAATGTACTTTTTTACTCCAACCAACGTAGGTCTACCTAGCGAAGTTAGCTAAAATTATTCCCTTTTCAACATTGTTTTTAAGAGTGTTTAATCATGATTATTCATGACAGACATGATAGGCTACATTGATTGATGGAACATGTCAAATTGGCTAGTTAGCTAATAACAGATCATGGCAATATGGCTAGTTAACAAGCTAACGTTCAGGGGATAAACTAAATGACTATATCCAAATATTGTTTGATTTTCTTGCCATCTATAGTGGTGATTACTGTAGTCCGACTGACAACTTTAAAAGGATGAGGACTTACCGATATCAAGCTCTTTCCAAAAGTCTAATCTCTGCTGAAGCAAGCAAAATTACACGCTGTTTGTTTAACCTCTTGAACCTCTGGGGGCAGTATTTCATTTTTGGATGAAAAACGTTCCCGTTTTAAACAAGATATTTTGGCATGAAAAGAGGTTGGAAAGAAAACACTCTGACGTTTCCAAAACTGCAAAGATATTGTCTGTGAGTGCCACAGAACTAATGCTACAGGCGAAACCAAGATGAAATTTCATACAGGAAGTGAGCCAGATTTTTGATGCGCTGTGTTCCAATGTCTCCTTATATGGCTGTGAATGCGCAAGGAATGAGCCTACACTTTCTGTCGCTTCCCCAAGGTGTTTGCAGCATTGTGACGTATTTGTAGGCATATCATTGGAAAATTGACCATAAGAGACTACATTTACCAGGTGTCCGCTCGGTGTCCTCCGTCGAAACTATTGTGTAATCTCCAGGTGCGTGCATTTTTCCATTTTGAACAGAGGAGAAACCAAACTGCCACGAGTGATTTATCATCGAATAGATATGTGAAAAACACCTTGAGGGTAGTGAGGTCTGCACAACGCATCACCGGGGGCAAACTACCTGCCCTCCAGGACACCTACACCACCCGATGTTACAGGAAGGCCATAAAGATCATCAAGGACATAAACCACCCGAGCCACTGCCTGTTCACCCCGCTATCATCCAGAAGGTGAGGTCAGTACAGGTGCATCAAAGCTGGGACCGAGAGACTGAAAAACAGCTTCTATCTCAAGGCCATCAGACTGTTAAACAGCCACCACTAACATTGAGTGGCTGCTGCCAACACACTGACACTGACACTGACTCAACTCCAGCCACTTTAATAATGGGAATTGATGGGAAATGATGTAAATATATCACTAGCCACTTTAAACAATGCTACCTTATATAATGTTACTTACCCTACATTATTCATCTCATATGCATACGTATATACTGTACTCTATATCATCGACTGCATCCTTATGTAATACATGTATCACTAGCCACTTTAACTATGCCACTTTGTTTACATACTCATCTCATATGTATATACTGTACTCGATACCATCTACTGTATCTTGCCTATGCTGCCCTGTACCATCACTCATTCATATATCCTTATGTACATATTCTTTATCCCCTTACACTGTGTATAAGACAGTAGTTTTGGAATTGTTAGTTAGATTACTTGTTGGTTATTACTGCATTGTCGGAACTAGAAGCACAAGCATTTCGCTACACTCGCATTAACATCTGCTAACCATGTGTATGTGACAAATAAAATTTGATTTGACAAATACAATTTGATTTGATTTGATTGGATTTAAACAACGTTTGCCATGTTTCTGTCGATATTATGGAGTTAATTTGGAAAAAAGTTTGCGTTGTAATGACTGAATTTTCAGGGTTTTTTCTTAGCCAAACGTGATGAAGAAAACGGAGCGATTTCTCCTACACAAATAATATTTTTGGAAAAACTAAACATTTGCTATCTAACTGAGAGTCTCCTCATTGAAAACATCCGAAGTTCTTCAAAGGTAAATTATCTTATTTGAATGCTTTTCTTGTTTTTGTGAAAATGTTGCCTGCTGAATGCTAGGCTTAATGCTATGCTAGCTATCAATACTCTTACACAAATGCTTGTGTAGCTATGGCTGAAAAGCATTTTTTGAAAATCTGAGATGACAGTGTTGTTAACAAAAGGCTAAGTTTGTGAGCCAATATATTTATTTCATTTCATTTGCGATTTTCATGAATAGTTAACGTTGCGTTATGGTAATAAGCTTGAGACTATAATTACGCTCCCGGATACGGGATTGCTCGTCGCAACAGGTTAACTAGCTAGATAGTTACATATCTGAAAATACATGATCGATGTTAATCTCTTTCCAAAAGCCTAATCTCTGATGAACCAAGCTAAATGACATGTTGTTTAGCTAGCCAGCTACATGCCAAATGGATAGGCTACCCTCACGTATCTGAAAATACATTATCAATTGTTGTTTAGCTTCTGAACATGAGAGAGGAGGATTTTGAAAACAGCACAACAATCGAGAGAGAACAGGCACAGAGAGATCCTGAGAGTGACACACAGGGAACTGTAGAGGACGGTGGAGCAGTAAAGAGACCCCAGGCTGAAAGAAGGGAACGTGTTGATGAAGGTGCTGCTATAGCAGTAGCTATAATGGAACAAGCACACACTGAGGATGTTCAGGAGCCTCCAGACAATCCTAGGCGCTACCCAGAACGAAGGCACCGTCCACCAGACAGACGGGACATATAAACAAACAAACAAAAACAAATTGTTCAAGTCAAATTAAAAGATGCAAAATAACTACAATAACAACCCAATGTTTCAGTTGTGGTTTGGTAAAAGTAACTCTGATTGTATAAGAGAAGAAATGTTATGTTCTGTTAATTACTGATGTCCCGTTTAAGGATGGAGCACTCTTGGTCATGCGCAGTGTTGTTCTATGTTATTCTGGTACTAACTCGTTTTAGTAAATGTGAAGCTCCAGTTCAATTTCTTGTATTCAGAGTCTTTTTTATTATATACATAAGTACTAAGAGTTAAGACACTACATTAACAATCCCTTGAAAACGGCATGTAGTTGTCAATGGTTTTAGCATGTGTAATCAATGATCAGGTGACTCAATAATGAGACTGATAACCATACAAAACTGTACAGCAGGAAATCTCTACTCAAAACAGCAACCCTCAAAGGTCTGTCTGGCAATGCAAATCAATTGTTGTTTGTCCAACTTCTTTCTCATTAACACTAACTTTCACAAAAATGTTCCAATTTAGACAATGTACCTTAAAGGGATACTTTGGGATTTAGGCAATGATAATCTTAATCCACTTCCCCAGAGTCAGATGAACTTGTTTTTGTGTCTCTGTGTCCAGTATGAAGGAAGGTAGAGGTAGTTTCTTGAGCCAATGCTAACTAGCGTTAGAGCAATGACTGGAAGTCTATGGGTCTCTACTAGCATGCTAACACACACCCATATACTACCAGACATGGTAGTTAGCATTGGCTTGCGAACCTAACCCTAACTTCCTATATACTGGACACAGATGCATAAAACTGGTTTCACCAGTTCATCTGATTCTGGGGAAGTAGATAAAGGGCCTCATTGCCAAAATCCCGAAGTATCTCTTTATGACAATATCAGATTGTTTTCATGAAACAAAGCCAGACTTTGGAATTCTCTATATTTTACATGTACTTTCATTGGGTCCCTGAATATACTTTAGATTTTAAAAAAAATCCTCTGCAGGAAGTAGCATTTGTAAATCAATCTAATTCATATGGGGCTTTTCCTTTTATAGTATCTTGTGTTTACTTTATTGCGTATTTAAAGTCCTGTTCCCTTGACACAGATTAAGCCTAGTTCTAAACTGTGAAGCATGTTCATGGGAGATACTCTATTTAAAATCATTTTTAATCCAGAAGTTAGCATTTACTGGAGCTGCCCTCCTGGCAAAGTTTTCCTGGGGGAAGAAATGTATCACTATATCTCAATGGGAATTCCTGGTCTAAATAATGTCGATAAAACAGATATGAAAGTTTTTTTAAATCACAGCCTATTTCAGTGGTCTCTACTTTTTCAAGGTCATTGGATCCCTTGACACACACTGTGGGATACAAACAATTCAAGCTATTCAATTAGCAGTACCTCCTCCCAGAATTGGGATTCAATAACAATTTGTTCAAATAGACGGGGAAAGAAAACGATAAACCCATTCTCTACCCTACGGATGAGTGCGAGAATTCTGATGAAAGAAAAGAGGACAAGGCAGGGGAAATCCATAGGCCCCAAGCAGAATTTATGCAAGGGGAAATAAATCCACATTGTTTTCTATTCAGTAGAATAAGCATTTATAAGTGCTGAGGAGTTTGAATGTAATGTGAATCCAGTACAGTACAAAAGCCTGGGGAGCCAGGGCACAGGAAGATTGCAGAGAAGTCTTGAACTGCGCTTCAAACTAACCGTAGGCAATGGCTGGGAGGAAAAACACACAGTTTTGCCTTAGCATAATAACAATGTAACAATATCAAGAAAGTTGAATTGTAGACAAACTGAATATATTAATATTTAAAATGTGGGTGGTAACAACACTATTGAACTGCAAAATGTTTTAAAGTGTTTGTTTCTTCCCGCGGAATGACTAGAGCTCCTTCTCATTGCTAAATCCCAGAGTGTGCTAGGTCACCAGAATAATATCCAGCTGACCTTTGCCATGCATAACTAATAATACACTTGTGAGCAGTTCTTATGGAACATTGCAGCTGGACAACCAGTTCTTAGATGTTAAATGTTTTTGGTTACTTAAAAAAAAAAAATTTGCCAAAGAGCCCAATGGAGAAAGAAAAAGGTTCCGGACCTAGTCTCTTTTCCAGAAGTTGCTGACACAGTGAATAGCAAAAATCCCCCAAGTGTGACTAATGAATTGTGTGTCGCAGTGCTATGCCTACGCTCGCGTGCACACACACACACACACATAAATAAAAAACAAACCACTTGGGGTTACTTTTTAAAGCAACTCATTAGGTTACAACGTTACTGCCATTAAACGTAAGAGTAAGTAACGGTGTAATGTAATTCGTTACATTACTTTTGTGTTACCAAGAACATAAAACCCTCTGAACATGCCTCTGGACACGATCAGGACACGCAGGTTGAAATATAAAAACAAACTCTGAACCAATTATATTAATTTGGGGTCAGGTCGAAACACATGAAATGTTTATGGCAGTTTAGCTAAGCAAGCTTCCTGTTGCTAGTTAATTTGTCCTGGGACATAAACATTGGGTTGTTATTTTACCTGAAATGCACAAGGTCCTCTACTCCGACAATGAATCCACAGATAAAAGGGTAGACAGAGTTTGTTTCTAGTAATCGCGCCTCCTTCGGTCTTCTTCTTTGGACCTTATATGCCGGTATGTAAATAACTTTAAGGTGTATTACCACCACCAACTGGACTGGAGTGTGGATCTCAGTTCATCTTTCAATCACCCACGTGGGTATATACTCCTAAAAAAACAATGATATAGGCGAGAAGGGACTTGCAGCGCATCAAGCTTTAAAAATAGAAGTTCTATTTTAACGCCTGGCTATGCAGACGCTCGTTGACGCATGCGAGCAGTTTGGATTAAATGATTGAATAAACATGTGTGTACATTTATTTTGCAGCGCTCACGCACATGAAGACAGCGGTGTGGTCAGCATGCCACACTGTCAGCAGCACTGACATCATAGGACATGGGAGAGATCGAGATCTCTGTCAGATTTCCTAATAGTTGTTTTAGTAAAATTATCCGTGTATTTTGCATAAAACAACGTCTTATTTTTTAATCGCATTATTATTTGGCCTTTGTAGTTAAAACCTGTTGGGGATACACGTTCCCATTTAGGAACCCCTCCCCACCCCTCAGCTGGAATGTGGCGCATGGAACGCAATAAATATTCCTAAAAATATTTAACCTCCACACATTAACCTCTTAAGTCGACCCTCTACTTTTTTGAACATTCTGTTAAAAATCGCGCAACATTTCAGCGCCCTGCTACTCATGCCAGAAATATAGTATATGCATTTGCTTAGTCTGTGTGGATAGAAAACACTCAGACGTTTAAAAAACTGGTTAAATCACTGCTGTGGCTTTACCAGAACGGCATTTACATCGAAAAGCACAGGAAAAACTGATCACTGAAAATGGGAAAATATATCCATGCGCTACTTGAACCCATTGATAAAGGTGAACCACAATTAATTGACTGAGGTTGCAGTACCTACAGCTTCCACACGGTGTCTAGAGTCTTGTCATTTCCCTTCGAGTTTTTTCTTGGTCAAACACATGCAGGACACCGTATCTCCTCCGGTCTAGGACCGGATATTTTCGTTGAGTTTCTAGCCGGACATTTTTCCAGACGGACAGCTAATGATCTTTACATCGCCTCCTGATGAATTTTATCGCTTATTAACGTTTACTAATACCTAAAGTTGCATTACAAACGTATTTCAAGTGTTTTGTGAAAGTTTATCGTCGACTTTTTGAATTTTAAAAAATGACGTTACGTTTTGAAACGATGTTTTTTCGTTTATCACACAGTCTACATATAACGATATCTAGGCTTTATATGGACCGATTTAATCGAAATAAAGACCCAAATAGTGTTTATGGGACATCTAGGAGTGCCAACAAAGAAGATGGTGAAAGGTAATGAATGTTTTCTATTTTATTGTGCGGTTTGTGTAACGCCGAAATGCTAATTATTTTGTTTACGTCCCCTGTGGGTCTTTTGGGGTGTTGCATGCTATCAGATAATAGCTTCTCATGCTTTCGCCGAAAAGCATTTTAAAAATCTGATTGTTGCCTGGATTCACAACGAGTGTAGCTTTAATTCGATACCCTGCATGTGTATTTTAATGAACTTTTGAGTTTTAACTAATACTATTAGCATTTAGCGTAGCGCATTTGCATTTCCAGAGCTCTAGTTGGGACGCAAGCGTCCCGAGTAGAAGCAACAGGTTAACAAGTAAAATAGCTCAAATGAAAGATAAACAAGTTGTTTATCTACCCAGCAAGTCAGATTTCTAAAATGTTTTACGGCGAAAACATAGCACATATTTATGTCAAACCACCACCGCAGACATAGCTCATTAGCATAGCCAAGTAGGAAAGAATATGCAATCAACAAACGCAGGATTAAAAGAAAAATCATTTCACTAACCTTTTGAAATCTTCATCAGATGACAGTAATATAACATGTTACACAGTACATTCATTTTTTTTTCAATAATCTGCAATATATATCCATAAATCTCTGTTTACAATGACGCATCGTTCAAAAAATGCTACTAAAATGTCTGGAGAAATGAAATAGCTCCGGCAGATAACGTCAGCTAACAAGGAATACACATCATAAACTTTGACTAAATATGCATGTTTTACATATGTATAGGAAGATACACTTCTTCTAAATGCAATCGCTGTGTTACATTTATTTTTAACGTTACAGGTTGCGTTCACTAGGCTATACTAGGAGTCGGCGCTCCAAAATTAGCATTATGGCTCCTCTATCTTGGAGTCGACAGAAACCCAAATTTACCACATAAATATTCCCTTACCTTTGCTGTTCTTCCATCAGAAGACCTGGAAGGGATTATACTTACCAAAACAGCGTTTAGTTTTCAAGTCTGTCTTTCGGTTCTCAAAAACGACACCTTTCGGTCTAAATGTAGGCAAAATTCAAGTGGATGCGCACCAAAACGTCGAAATTACATATTATATGTCGAGTAAACTTGTCAAACTATGTTCATAATTAAGCTTTAACATGTTATAAAGGTGCACAGAAATCGTGAGGACGAACAGAAACACACACGTCGTTCAATCGATCCTGAGGAAAAGACATCACCCGAGCAGAGCGCGCATAAGCGTACCCTTTTTTTCCGCGTGACCGAGACCTTTCGGCACGCTCAAAGTCTCGTGAGCGCGCGATTCTCACAATGAGAAGCCCCATTGAAAGCAGGCTTCGCGCTGAATACGTACAGACTGTTCCCAGAGCTGTAACTGTTTGGGAAGTGCGTATACGATGACGTCAAAGTTGGGCCAACTTTTTCCATGACAAGAGAGATTTTGGGAGAATGCATGCCCTGAGACTTCTGCTTTACATAGAGACAAAATTTAAACGGTTTTAGAAGCTTTAGAGTGTTTTCTATTCGATAATATTTTTTATATGCATATATTAGCAACTTTTGACAAAAATTATCCTGTTTTATATGGGTACCCAATTCCTCCAGAAGGGGCAGTAAACAGGGCTAGCCTTTAACAGCCTATATTGAAACGTAACTGTTCCACAAAAAAAATGAGTGTTGGAGGAGAAATGGATACACGTTATAATAATAAAGAAAGATGTATAAATAAGAGTGTTTCACCTGTCCTTCTGCTTGTCTCCTGCCCCCTCCAGGTGTTGCCCATTATCCCCTGTGTATTTATACCTGTGTTTTTTGTCCGTCTGTTCCAGTTTGTCTTGTTTGCCAAGTCAACCAGCGGTTTTTGTCTCAGCTCCTGCTTTTCCCCAGTCTTTCTTTTTCTCGCCCTCCTGGTTTTGATCCTTGCCTGTCCTGACTCTGAGCCCGCCTGTCCTGACTCTGAGCCCGCCTGCCTGACCATTCTGCTTGAGCCTGAATGCCGTCCTGTACCTTTGCACCACCTCTGGATTACTGACCCCTGCCTACCCTGACCCTGACTGCCATCCTATACCTTTGCGCCACCTCTTGATTACTGACCCCTGCCTGCCTTTGACCTGTCTTTTGCTGGCCCCTGTTGGATTATTAAACTGTTGTTAATTCGACATAGTCGGTATCTGGGTCTTACCTTCAAACCTGATAAATAGCCTATGTCCAAGTGTTCTAACGAAATTCCACATTAAACTATCGAAATGTGAATGCAAAGAAAAGTGTTGCAACACAACAAAATTCTATCTTGATCAATCCAACGCATCAACAAAACTTTTTCCATTAATCAAAACCAACATTTAAGCAGTTTTATGAAATTAAATATACATATTATAGCCATTAAATACAGGTTATTAGGTAACAACAAGCCCGACTTGAATTATCGACATAAAAATAAAAATAACGTGCAATAAACTGCTGACAATGAATGCAAACTGTCAGATAAAACCTAAAGATAATGCATTGAAATAAATAGCATGCAATCAAAATAATTACTTACAATCATCAAATAAGCATACATGTTCATTTAGTTCTCTCGAGGTGACAGGTTTAGCTGAACTGAAATCTAACTTTTGCTGCCATCCTCAGCGTCAACGGCAATGGGCTAGCGTGGGTCTTTCTCCACCAGTTTTGTGGAACTGTGCTTGTCCTGATGGTCCTGCAGAATTAGTCATTTGGGTATAAAGTCTGAAAGAGGGGGAAGCCCCCCTAGTGAAAGTAAAACTAGAACAGTCATTGCAGTGAGTGCGGGTGATTTAGTCCAGGGGGTTGCAAGGGCATCAATGGTCAAAGAGTTGTTGGGCTTCTTGATATTTTAAGTTGAATGTTAATTCAATGGCCTTAGAAGACTGCTTCATAGTCCAATATCCTTAGTGTCCACAGATTTTTTTTTTTGCTTACCCAACCCCCTGAGACAAACACACACACACTCAGGGGATTGGAAGCACAGTGTCAGTCAGGAGCTAGTGCCCCTGGAGCAGTCAAGGTCTTGCTGTTGAGTCCTGTTGTTTTTGTAACTTTAGCCTAGTGGTTAAGAATGTTGGGCTAGAACGTTGGGCCAGTAACCGAAAGGCCACTGTTAGAATCCCAGAGCCACAAATCTGTAGAAGTGCCATTGAGAAAGACACTTATTCAGAACGACTTACAGGAGCAATTAGGGTTAAGAGCGTCCGCTAAATTATTTTTAAAAAATGTGCCTCTAACTCTGGCTAAGAATGGGGCTTCAGACATTTGACCTAACATATTCGTACTGCACCTGCGGCCGTATGTATCAATCATCTCAGAGTAGGAGTGCTTTTCTAGGTGCAAGTTCCCCCCCCCCATAAGCATGGTAATAATTGAAAGGGAACAGTTTGGAGATTATGGGAAAATTATTAGACCAAAGTTGAGGACACAACAGTTCACCGGACAAGGCTGAGTCCAAACAATACACTGTTGATTTTATCTGCAATTGTTGATAATGAAATCTAAAAATACTTTGGATACATTCAGTAACATGTGTCTAGAGTAATATTCCTGGAAAATGCGGGGTAGGTGCAACCTAAGAGGGTTTGAGTGAGAGGACTAACTGGTGTCTAAGTGGCCACACACCTCTCAGGCCCTAAGTCCATTTTTATGACTCAAAGAAGTCTTCAACTATAAGGTGCTTTTTTTGAGCTCTCCTAGCAGTGCTGTTGAGGAACTATAGCAAGCGCACTCGTGGTTGTTTTGTTTGGATCACAGCCCTGGTCCCCCGCCATCACACAATTACTGTTGTTGTTTACGCAATCCAAAAACGGCCCATTATAAAACGCAATCTGGATCAAATGTGCATCATTTGAAAGCTTGTTCTATTGCTAGCATGACTAGCTAAGTCATAAAATATTATCTTGCAGTGTTAGGTTTCACAGGGCAATTCAGAGAAACTTAGCGTAATTGTGGAGTGCATAGAAAGGATGCGTGCATTCAGGAGCAAGTTTCACTGCAAATTTCCTTCACAATAGATAAACATAGGCTCATTCTGTTCAAAACACCCCGGGGTATGATGCCATGTCATATTGTAACTGTACATCAAACAGGGATCATAAATGTTGACACTGTATATGACAGGTTTATGATATGGAAATGTGAAGTGCAACTTGGGTGTTTTAGCTTGCTTTTTAACGACATAAAAGCAATATTTATTATAATCCTCAACGTCTCATCTTTCAAACTACATCCAGCCCTCTTCATTTAGAGAATTTCCCTCACAACAAAAAAGGTTGGCCAATTAGCGGGAAGGATGTGGGCAAATTCTTGTAGCGTGTGGTGCTGAAGTCCAGAACTTCTGTCAATCAAAACCCATACAGTGCTGTGAAGTGCAGAGCCTGAGCTCTGACATAATTTATAGCACTGTGTTCCAATTTAGGCACTCATCAGTAGGAATGGTATCAAAGAATGCTTCTTAAACACATTTACATATCCTAAACTAAGGCCCCGTTCACTTTTATTGCCAGAGACATCGGTAAATTGTTTTCATTTTCAATTCCATAATAATAATTACTATATGTGGTGACAGCAGCTTGTGGCGACAGCTGAGGCTGGTGTTTATTAGAGGATCCGCCCATTCTTTTTCAATTTTCGCCTAAAATTACATACCCAAATCTAACTGCCTGTAGCTCAGGCCCTGATGATATGCATATTCTTGGTACCATTTGAAAGGAAACACTTTGACGTTTGTGGAAATGTGAAAGGAATGTAGTTGAATATAACACAATAGATCTAGTAAAAGATAATACAAAGAAAATACCAACCGTTCTTGTGTAATTTTTTTGTACCATCATCTTTGAAATGCAAGAGAAAGGCCAAAATGTATTATTCCCGCCCAGGTGCAGTGTATGTGCAACGTTTTAGACTGATCCAATGAACCATTGCATTTATGTTCAAAATATTGTATCTAGTCTGCCCAAATGTGCCTAATTTGTTTATTAGTAACTTTTCATGTTCAAAATCGTGTGCACTCTCCTCAAACAATAGCCTGATATTATTTTACTGTAATAGCTACTCTAAATTGGACAGTGCAGTTAGATTAACAAGAATTTAAGACCATATCATTTAAGCCCATATCAGATATGTCCTGGGAAATGTTCTTGTTACTTCCAACCTCATGTTAATCGCATTAGCCTATGTTAGCTCAACCGTCCCGTGGAAGGGACACTGATCCCGAAGAAGGGAATGAATTGATTTATCTTGGGTCACTTCTCAACAATATCAATATTTTGTCTTGATTGCTAAACTGTTAGAGATTATAAAAGTACAACACTGGGCATTCAAAAGGCCTCACCTGGTCTGACTTGTGCTCATCTAGTTCTAATCACACACTAATTTTATTTGTCGTCAACGTGATATTTACGGCCTATTCGTTTGGCTTGATTGAAGACACAACGGCCTCATTCACTGTCACACCCTGGCCAAAGACAGAGTTGTATTCTCTATTTTGGTTTGGCCAGGGTGTGACTAGGGTGGTGACTATGTTCATTTTCTAGGTTTTATATTTCTTTGTTGTTTGGCCGGGTGTGGTTCTCAATCAGAGGCAGCTGTCTATCGTTGTCTCTGATTGAGAACCATACTTAGGTAGCCTTTTACCACTGGGTTTTTGTGGGTAGTTGCGTTCTGTTTTTGTGTCTGCACCAGACAGAACTGTTTCGGTTGTTTTTATTGTTTGGCTATTCAGTGTTCAGTTCAACGAATAAGTTCAACGTTTTGTTAGGTATTGGGATTGTGGCTTAGTGGGGTTTTCTAGCATAGTATATGGCTGTCTGGAGTGGTTCTCAATCAGAGGCAGGTGTTTATCGTTGTCTCTGATTGGGAACCATATTTAGGCAGCCATATTCTTTGAGTGTTTCGTGGGTGATTGTTCCTGTCTCTGTGTCAGTTTGCACCAGCATAGGCTGTTTCGGTTTTCATGTTACGTTTATTGTTTTTGTATTGTTCGTGTTTATTCGGTTATTAAACATGTATCAAAATTATCACGCTGCATTTTGGTCCGACTCTCCTTCACCGCAAGAAAACCGTGACACAATGGGAGTCTGGCCTGCAGGGTATGGCCCTAAATGAGGGCCGTGGTGCCCCTCTAATTTAATTTTCATCTGTGAAAGGCAGTCGTCATTACTCTGGCTAATGTTCTGATCTGTTTTCACTCTGCCATGTCCAGACAATACCTTCCTTTCCTAGCCAACATGATAAACAGAATAGAATAGAATAACGTGTCCTATCATCCGCCCTTCCTTGAAATCCTCCCTCATCCCTGCAGACAAACTTTTGACAGAGCTGCGGCAGTAGGAGAAACTCAGACGTTTATAGTCAGTTTCAAAGACAAGACTCACAAAACCACACCAGAGTGATACATGTATACTTGTGACGCCTCCAAAAGGTGTTAGGGGGGAAATACAGAGCTTTTCCATACAAAGGCTTTTCATTTTATTCTGGGAAAGGCAACAAGTTCCCCATGAGAAATACCCTAATCCTTGTGAGGAGGTAGACAGGCTTAAGGGCACCCGCCATTGTTGAGCTGACGTCTTTATCTTTGATTCAACCGACTGTTGAGAAAAAAGAGAAGGACAAAGTGTGTGGAAGGTGAGAACAGGCGAGCAGGTTTCAAAACATGCAAGTAGTCTTCGATGCTGGATGCTTCAATGCCTCCCAGAAAGGTAAGAGTGAATAGAGAGCCAGCCCAAGATGCATGTTCCCAGGAGGAGCCAGAGTATGTCTGATCACAGCAAATGGAAAACCAGATTGCCACACGTCGGCATTAGAATCACTATGTGTGTGTGTTTGTCTCTGTTGGTGTAGCCGTCAGTGTGTTTTTCTGTGTGTGTAGCCCTGCATGTGCGTGTGTATGTATATTTGTAGCCATACTGTATATGTGTACAATATATGGCCTTGTGTGTAACCCTACGCGTGTCCTCCACTCACGCTCAACGAACAGGAACCACCTTGGGGAACCAACCATCAAATAACCAAATTAATCAAACACGCAAGAGGCGGTGGTTGGGGTACAGGTGTGACCATGTGCACCACCAGAGAGGGATTCTGGGAAAGACCTGATATACCCCTCAGCTTACATTTGAAGGACACTCAAACTCTCCAAGAGTGTACTACTTTTGACCAGAGCCCTATACAAAAGTAGTGCATTATATAAAGGAAATGGTGCCATTTGTTATGTAGAGTTCTCCACTGGAAGAAGATTCACTCTTCCTATAAATGAGCTCCGATGCTCGAGTGCAAAAATCAACCAGGATAACTCCATGGATGAATGCAAGCTTTGGCTTTTACTTTGCCATTACACATGTCTCCCATTGGCTCAGGTCAAGATTTTCATCATAGGTACACTTCAACTATGACAGACAAAATGAGAGAGAAAAAAATCCAGAAAATCACATTGTAGGATTTTTAATGAATTTATTTGCAAATGATGGTGGAAAATAAGTATTTGGTCACCTACAAACAAGCAAGATTTCTGGCTCTCACAGACCTGTAACTTCTTCTTTAAGAGGCTCCTCTGTTCTCCACTCGTTACCTGTATTAATGGCACCTGTTTGAACTTGTTATCAGTAGAAGACACCTGTCCACAACCTCAAACAGTCACACTCCAAACTCCACTATGGCCAAGACCAAAGAGCTGTCAAAGGACGCCAGAAACAAATTTGTAAACCTGCACCAGGCTGGGAAGACTGAATCTGCAATAGGTAAGCAGCTTGGTTTGAAGAAATCAACTGTGGGAGCAATTATTAGGAAATGGAAGACATACAAGACCACTGTTAATCTCCCTCTCCACGGCGCTCCACGCAAGATCTCACCCCGTGGGGTCAAAATGATGACAAGAACGGTGAGCAAAAATCCCAGAACCACGCGGAGGGGACCTAGTGAATGACCTGCAGAGAGCTGGGACCAAAGTAACAAAGCCTACCACCATCAACCACAGTGACAGCATCATGACAATAACTAAGAATTCATACAGTTGTGATTGTTTAGAACAACCGTGCCGATATCAGTCATAAAGGTACATTAAATAAAGGGAATGACAGAGTTATTTTGATTGAGCCAGTTAGATAGCTGTTGTAATGAGAGGTCCTCTCAGGGGAAGGGTCACCAAGGGTTCAACAGGGGGAGCCAAATCTCTGCCCGACCAAAACAGTTTGCCCTCTAAATTCATTATATGGATGAGGAAATAGAACATTTGGTTAAAAAAATTAAAAATTACTTGTTTGTAGGTGACCAAATACTTATTTTCCACCATAATTTGCAAATAAATAAATAAAAAATTAATTAAAATATTTTTTTTCTAATTTTGTCTGTCATAGTTGAAGTGTACCTATGATGAAAATTACAGGCCTCTCTCACCTTTTTAAGTGGGAGAACTTGCACAATTGGTGGCTGACTAAATACTTTTTTGCCCCACTATATAAGCTGATTAATTGAGTAAGGATTCAATCATTTTCAGCGTGATCTTAATGGATATAGAATCGAACATGGAGGACATTGGCCATCAAGAAACAATTTGATTGGAGTGGCTGGATCGATGGGTGATTCAAGCCAAAATGAGAAATAATCGGGCCACTAAGATACACGATATAGAAAATGTGGACACCACTTCAAATTAGTGTATTAGGCTATTTTAGCAACACCCGTTGCCGACAGGTGTATGAAATCGAGGACACAGACAAGCAATCTCTATAGACAAATATTGGCATGTGGAATGACAATACTGAAGAGGTCAGCGACTTTCAACTAAATTTCTGCCCTGCTAGAGCTGACCCGGTCAACTGTAAGTGTTGTTATTGTGAAGTGGAAACATCTAGGAGCAATAACTGCCAAGCCAAGAAGTGGTAGGCCATACAAGCTCATTGAATAGGACCGCAGAGTGCTGAAACAAGTAGCGCGTAAAAATCTTCTGTCTTCAGTTGCAACATTCACTACCGAGTTCCAAACTGACACTGGAAGCAACTTCAGCATAATAACTGTTCGTCGGGAGGTTCATAAAATGGGTTTCCATGGGCGAATAGCCTCACACAAGCTTAAGATCACCATACGCAATGTCAAGTGTTGTCTGGAGTGATGAATCACGCTTCACCATCTGTCATTCCGACGGTCTAATCTGGTTTGGCGTATGCCAGGAGAACGCTACCTTCCCGAATATATAGTGCCATCTGTTAAGTTTGGTGGAGGAGGAATAATGGTCTGGGGATGTTTTTCATGGTTCGGGCTAGGACCCTTAGTTCCAGTGAAGGAAAATCTTAATACCACAGTATACAATGACATGATAAATTATTTTGTGCTTCCAACTTTGTGACAACAGTTTGGGGAAAGCCGCTTCCTGTTTCAGAAAGACAATGCCCCCGTGCATAAAGCGAGGTCCATACAAAAATTGTTTGTTGAGATAGATGTGGAAGAACTTGACTGGCCTGCACAGAGCTGACCTCAGCTGACACCTTAGGGATTAATTGGAACACCAACTGCGAGCCAGGCCTAATCCCCCAACATCAGTGCCTGACCTCACTAATGCTTTTGTGGAGTCCCTGCAGCAATGTTCCAACATCTAGTGGAAAGCCTTCTCAGAAGAATGGAGGCTGTTATAGCAGCAAAAGGGGGGACCAACTCCAACACCACAGCGGCACTCAAGGAACTACACAGGACTTTGAGCAAACTGGAAACTGAAATCTTTATTTGTGCTATTTTCTACATTGTAGAATAATAGTGAAGACATCAAAACTATGAAATAACACTTATGAAATCATGTAGTAACCAAATGAGTGTTAAACAAATATATTTTATATTTGAGATTCGTCAAAAATGGAGAACACCAACGTGAGAGTTAGTCTCATCTTTCCGTAGTGGTATTAGTCTATAGTTCGGACGCTACAGACGTTTTCGTGAGAAGACCGATTTTCGGGATGTCTCATGGCCTGACAAGCACCGCTGTAGCTCTGCCACCTTCCACCGCAGATGAGGAGGGCTGACATAGGCGGGTGCGGTGGGTTGAGACGCCCATGCCAGATATCTCTAGCTTAAACTGATGGAATTTGATGGCCTCCAGTATTTATGCTGCAGTAGTTTGTGTAGGGGGCCTAGGGTCGGTATGTTATATCTGGAGTATTTCTCCTGTCTTATCCGGTGTCCTGTGTGAATTTAAGTATGCTCTCTCTAATTCTCTCTTTCTTTTTCTCTCTCGGAGGACCTGAGCCCTAGGACCATGCCTCAGGACTACCTGGCATGATGACTCCTTGTTGTCCCCAGTCCACCTGGCCGTGCTGCTGCTCCAGTTTCAACTGTTCTGCCTGCGGCTATGGAACCCTGACCTGTTCACTGTGATTACTATTATTTGACCATGCTGGTCATTTATGAACATTTGAAATCTTGGCCATGTTCTGTTATAATCTCCACCCGGCACAGCCAGAAGAGGACTGGCCACCCCTCATAGCCTGGTTCCTCTCTAGGTTTCTTCCTAGGTTTTGGCCTTTCTATGGAGTTTTTCCTAACCACCGTGCTTCTACACCTGCATTGCTTGCTGTTTGAGGTTTTAGGCTGGGTTTCTGTACAGCACTTTGATATATCAGCTGATGTAAGAAGGGCTATATAAATACATTTTATTTTATATTTTTATTATATTACTTAAATTCACGCACAGGTGTGTCAATAGACTCTTAAGGATTTTTAAAGACCGGACTGTTTCTTTTATACTGTGTTTTTACACTGTGTAGTATTATGCTGTATTATTTGCACACTGTTTATACACACTGCATATTTATATACTGGATTGTTATTTATATAATGTATTCTTCATATAGCTCATTCTAATAAATCTACTAGTGTACATTGCATTTCTGTTACACTGTTTATTCACACCACCTGTATTTATATACTGTATTCTTAGTATATGTTTGGGGTATTTTTACTCATAGATTGAAACTGGATTACTGATACATTGTTATTTGGGTTGTTAACTGGATTTGTCCTGACATTCATGATTTCTGATTTCTTGTTTCAAGTTTTGATTAATACTTGTTTCAAATTTGTACTGCACTGTTAGAAGCTAGTAACACAAGCATTTAGCTGCACCCACTATAACATTTACTAAACTGTGTATGCGATCAATAAACTTTGGTGTGATTTGATTTAATTGGACAGATTGCAGACTGTATTGTAATTACATCCCAACGAACATCAGGGATAATTCATTTTTTCCCCTGACTTCTCGTTTAAATGTATTTTGTAGCTTTAATTACTACCCCTTGTTTGAATTGTCTTTTCTAGTTAGTTACAGACTGAGTGAATGCAGGCTGACAGTGCATCTGTATGTCAGAGGTAATTGGCTGAGCAGGCATTAAGGCGGGCTGAACGGTGGTGGAGCGCCACCATCTGGAAGTGTAAAGAATTACACAACCTGCTTGGCTTTGTCATTTCATCCTCAAGGTAGGGCAGTGTTTTCCAGACTGGGATCTTTGGCCCAACAAAAAGCCTGATGCATTTACATATCAATTGTATCTTTCAGTTCTGTTATATGAATGGAAATCTGACAGTAACTTGAGTGATAATCATTTCAGGTCATTTTCAGGTAAGGTTCAATTAAGGACATTCATTGTGAAATGAGTTGGAAGAAACATTCCCATACCCAGGGAGCACAGGTAATTGGGTAATTGTGGTGGTTGATAATTCAGACAAAACGCATGGCGGCAGGATATATATTATTGAAAACTTGGTATAATGTAGGGAAAGAGCTAGGCTAGAGTTGGCATAGGGCTGCTGTGGAAAACGAGTGAGTGAATGAGCTCATTGTTGCTTAAAGCCCTCAAGGTTGGTCAGTGCATTAGGAGGTAGAGGCTTTCAACAGCAACCAGGTGTCTATGGTCTCTGGTTTCTCCAGTCCTCCATTGCTCTCCAGCACCATCCCAACTGTGAAGCACCGGGGTGGCAGCATCATGTTGTGGGGTGCTTTGCTGCAGGAGGGTCTGGTGCACTGCACAAAATAGATGGCATCAAGAGGAAGGAACATTATGTGGATATATGGAAGCAACATCTCAAGTCATCAGTCAGAAAGTTAAAGCTTGGTTGAAAATGGGTCTTCCAAATGGACAATGACCCCAAGCATACTTCCAAAGTTGTGGCAAAATGGCTTAAGGACAACAAAGTCAAGGTACTGGATTGGCCATCACAAAACCCTGATCTCAGTCCCATAGAACATTTGCGGGCAGAACTGAAAATGTGCATGCGAGCAAGGAGGTCTACAGTACATACCTGATTCAGTTACACCAGCTCTTTCAGGAGGAATGGGCCAAAATTCACCCAACTTATTGTGGGAAGCTTGTAGAAGGCTACCTGAAACGTTTGACCCAAGTTAAACAATTTAAAGGCAATGCTACAAAGTACTAATTGATTGTATGTAAACTTCTGACCCACTGGGAATGTGATGAAAGAAATAAAAGCTCAAATAATTCATTCTCTCTACTATTATTCTGACATTTCACATTCTGAAAAATAAAGTGGTGATCCTAACTGACCTAAAACAGGGAATTTTTACTTGGATTAAATGTCAGGAATTGTGAAAAACTGAGATTAAATTTATTTTGGCTGAGGTGTATGTAAACTTCCAACTTCAACTGTATTTACGTGAAAATGCCTTTGTTTGCCGTTTGTCTCTCCTAACCGGACAGCCTTGGAAAGGGGGTTGGACCTTATTGCGGCACACTTGTAAGGCTCTGATTGTCCAAAAGGGGTTTCTCTGTTGTTCCCCTCTGCAGTCGTCCGGTATCTGGTGACTTGTCGTGTAGTGCCAGTGATTGATCGGGAGGTGACTTTATTGTCTCTACCTCGTGTTGAGATTCAGAATTCAAACCACTTTAAATGTGAGCTGCAGATCTACGTCTCTCTGGTCTTATACGTTAATTCTTAACCCATTATTTTATACAGTTCGTTCAAAGGGGCTGTTCCGACAGGCTGACACGCTCTCTGACCTCACTCAAGGGATGGTGACTACATACGTTCATAATTTTTCATAGCAGGATGGAAACTTTGTGCATGTAGTATGTATACTTTCCAAGTTACAGTATTTCCTTTATAAGATTTGTAATGACATCACAAAATAACACACACTATGACATTAGTGTTCTTTAGACCGCCTCTGACTATTCCCCACATTCTATGTTCGAAATATTTTTCCAGTATTTGCTTTAGAACATGTTAAGAGTTTTAGCGGGAAAAGTCTGTGAAACAAAGTCACATTCCTCGGGTGAATTTGCGGAGGGAATTCCTCTGGTGAATTTAGGGAGGGAAACCTGAATCTTCTCTCTGTGATTTACAACAGGGTGCGAGGTGTTAACCCCCACTAGTTCCCTCCTACCCCACCAAAGCAGTCATTTGGACTCTGTGAGTGGAGTTAATTGATTACCCAAACGTCCATGGTCAGCTGAATTTGTTCTGGTCATAGTGACATAGCAATGAGAGATTCTACAATAGTCAATATCAGACCAAATTAGGCCAATCTTTCTCATCAATCAGTGACAACATTCATGCCAAAATTAAATGTTTTTGTATTTCACGCTCTTGCAAATGCTTGTCTTGGCCTGCAAATCTCTTAATTATGTAAAATACTTTAGCATTTGACTTTGGCCACTTCCCAGACTAATACATTAAAAAGCACTGTTAGTGGATATTTAGACTGTTTGTGTGATATTTATTCAAATGTCCATTTCTCAGACCTAGGCTTAAATAGGATAGATATTTTCACAGAAATGTAATTGCTGCCACATTACCCATCCCAACGCATTACATGCATGACGGGTTGAGAGCAGCAAATGATCATCCGCAGCGCATAAATGCATTCCTGGAGCAGTTTTAGAGGTTACGTGCCTTGCTCAAGGGCACAACGGCAGTAGGTTGCACCTGGGATATTAATGCCAGGAACCCTCCAGTTGTCGTCTTAAATACAACCAGATTTTTCCAAGCAGCTTTGAATTCCAACCAACAACCCTCCTAAATGGCTACCGCCACCTCACTAGGTCTGTGAATGTACAGTATGTAATATGAAGACTCACAATGTACAATATGATTCAAGCAAGGTTACTCTCTAACCTCGAGGCCTTTGAGTGTAGAATATGACTCAACCAACTCTTTCCACTCAGTTACACATTTTCTTTTACTTTCTCATCCTGGTGTACAAATAAAGTGACTGCAAACACAACTATGCCACTCAACTCTTGGCTGACAAAGCAGCAGATGAAGATGAATGAAGTGCCAGCCATGTGCCAGCCAAGATCCCAAAACAACAATCCCCCTTTGCCAGTAGCTAGCTACCCCCTCAACACCAATTGTCATCTCTCTTGCCAGCCCAGCAATGCTTTTTGCTGCCCCTCTACTTTAAAATCACCTCAGACAGATGACCTTGATCAGTAGGCACAGTGTACGTAGAATCTCAACAAGGAGGTCCTCCCGGGTGGTGCAGTGGCCTAGGGCACTGCATCGCAGCGCTAGCTGTGCTACCGGGAGGTCCGTGGGGCGAAGCACAATTGGCCTAGCATCGTCCGGGTTAGGGAGGGCTTGGCTGGTAGGGATATCCTTGTCTCATCGCGGGCCGGGCGCAGTGCACGCTAACCAAGGTCGCCAGGTGCACGGTGTTTCCTCCGACACATTGGTGCGTCTGGCTTCCGGGTTGGATGCGCGCTGTGTTAAGAAGCAGTGCGGCTCGGTTGGGTTGTGTTTCGGAGGACGCATGGCTTTCAACTTTGTCTCTCCCGAGCCCGTACGGGAGTTGTAGCGATGAGACAAGATAGTAATTACTCACAATTGGATACCATGAAATTGGTATCCAATTGTTAGGGTGTAAAACGGGGGTAAAAAAAAAAGTTTTATTAAAAAAAATAATCTCAACAAGGCTTGCAACAAGGCTTGCAATGGCTTTTATAACAGACAGACAAAATGAGAAAAATAAATCCAGAAAATCACATTGTAGGATTTTTTATGAATTTATTTGCAAATGATGGTGGAAAATGAGTATTTGGACAATAACAAAAGTTTATCTCAATACTTTGTTATATAACCTTTGTTAGCAATGACAGAGGTCAAACGTTTTCTGTAAGTCTGAGGAGCCTCTTAAAGAAGAAGTTACAGGTCTGTGAGAGCCAGAAATCTTGCTTGTTTGTTATTGACCAAATACTTATTTTCCACCATAATTTGCAAATAAATTCATTAAAAATCCTACAATGTGATTTTCTGGATTTTTTTCTCTCATTTTGTCTTTCATAGTTGAAGTGTACCTATGATGAAAATTACAGGCCTCTCTCATCTTTTTAAGTGGGAGAACACAATTGGTGGTTGACTAAATACTTTTTTGCCCCACTGTATGTGTGTGCTGTGCTAGAACAAAAGCCTGCACACAATGTGGGTCTGTAGGACCAGGTTTGAAAAACAGTGTATTAGAGGGGATCAACCACAGTGACAGCATCATGACAATAACTAAGAATTCATACAGTTGTGATTGTTTAGAACAACCGTGCCGATATCAGTCATAAAGGTACATTAAATAAAGGGAATGACAGAGTTATTTTGATTGAGCCAGTTAGATAGCTGTTGTAATGAGAGGTCCTCTCAGGGGAAGGGTCACCAAGGGTTCAACAGGGGGAGCCAAATCTCTGCCCGACCAAAACAGTTTGCCCTCTAAATTCATTATATGGATGAGGAAATACAACATTCGGTAAAAAAAAAACAAGTACAAGTAAATAAATGAATACATCGTTTGTACATTAATTACCAGCCTGAGTGAGAGTGGTGCCAATATCAACACGAGCTCGTCTGGAATTTAATTGGGCAGTGTACCCTAGAGACCCATTTGAATGGACGGTTATGAAAGCAATGCAGGAGCTGTGTAACTTTGAGTTAGTTTTATCATATGCCACAGATACCGTCAACCTTCACTTGAACTTTGGATGTTTCTTATTTAGACTTCAGAGGAATGGTTTCTGGCGTCTGTGAGAAAAAAACAAGAGCTAGTAAAAATCAATGTAATAGAAAGCTACATCCCCCAAATTTAGCCTTTGAGATAATGCTGCTGCATCGTCTTCCCTCCGCTCTATGTACTCCCTGACGACCTGCTTTTCCCTTTGAAGATAATTGCTTCACTAAATAATTTATTATCTCCCAATAGTACAAGCTAAGTCAATCTATTTGCTTGCAACTATATTAGTATGTGTCACAAACAGAAGAAGTGAGTGTGTGTCTGGCCTATGAAGTAATGCTTGATAATGTCACTGCATTGGCAGGTAAAGTTATTACATTTTTAAAGATGCAAAGGCCTGCATGCAAACAAGAATGTGTGTGTGTGTGTGTGTGTGTGTGTGTGTGTGTGTGTGTGTGTGTGTGTGTGTGTGTGTGTGTGTGTGTGTGTGTGTGTGTACGTGCATGTGTGTCTGTACGTGTGTGTGTGTGCTTGTGTGCGTGCACGTGCATGTGTCTGGTAGGCAAGGCAGGCATCTCAACTTCAATCCTGAACCTATACCATAACAATAATGTGTCTCATCCCTAACCCTAACCCAAATCCAACCTACACCCGATACCTGATCTAACCTGTTTACACTAGCACAGTATCCATACTACGACAGCTTCAATGAGTCCAGGATAATTGTCTCCCAAGAAAAGGCCCCTTCAACGTTCACATGCTACATTTCCACAATACTCGTGATCTGATATTTGAGGCACTTTGTATTGAAAAAAAACTCACAATGCCTGAGGACATCATCAGGGGTGCTGTTTGATTATTCCTTGATTATCTCCTTGGTTCTGCCCTCAAGGTAAACAGTAAAACAGCAACAGCAGGTTGAGGAAAAGAGAAATGTTTTGTTATAGATGCACCCATCTCAGCTTCCTTCCTCCCCCCTCTATCTCTAGTTCTCTCTCTGTACATCTTCCCCTTTGTCGTAGCAAGGTTGAGGAGTCACACACTGTGCTCCTGCCCCCATTCAAACTCCAGATGACACTTTGAATCGCAAAACAACAAAGCTGGCTATGGGGCACTCTGTCGCTAAAAAACAAATCAATGACCATGGCAAACAAGCAGCCTACTGGATATCTCCCCCCTGCCGGTGCCCCTCTAGCCCAGCTGATGCCTTTTCACCTCGGCATGTGTGAACGAAAATCTATGTGTAATCATATTCACACAAATCCTCTGCAGTGGCAGTGGGGGGGTAGACATCTGGAATTGAGAATAGCCCTCTCGAATCGAGGGGTTGCGAGAGAAGCCAAGCGCTTTGAAAATAATTGTCTTTTTCATCAAGCTTGATTTCTTCTAAATCTCTGGACCTTAACAGAGGTGATTCATTTGTAATCTGCGCTATTCGCACACCAGCCATGTCTCAGAGGAGACAACTCATATTGGGCTCAAAGATGGCTGCTTCGTTCAGTTGACCGGCTATGCAGATTTTCCCACTGTCACCTCCAGCCTTGCTATGATTTGTGCCAATGTCTCCTATTGCCACGGTGGACAAACACTTCCTGGTGCCCTCTGACACTGGACCCAGCCTTTGCAGTCACACAGCCTTAATTAACAATTCTACCCAATGATCCCTCTATGCTAATCGCCTGGCCAAAGACATCAGTGCCCCAAGCTATTGTCATTAGCCGCATCTCTAATATGCCTGTTCATCACCATGGGGGGGGGGGGGGGGATGCAGTGCAGTCACTTAGCATGCTATGCTAAGCCCTGCTAGTGTGGATAAAGAGTCCCAACCTGAGTGGGATTAGATGTTGTTTAAGAGTACTTACACCAGGGCAAAGCAAATCAACATATGCTTCAATTACGTGTAGGCTTTGCATGTGCCAAGTCAGTAAGTCTTTGGTGAACCTCTAGGTAGTTTAACTAGGTCTAAGACGTGTGCTGTCTTAAAGTGGGTTGTCCGTACTATTAGTGCTAGATATAGAAGTGAGTCTATGTATGCCAAAGCAATTGTCCCAAAAACCACCCCCCTGCTTTATCAATGCTTGTCTGATAGGTCACCTGTTATTCTCACCTAAAAGCAGCTAGCCAGTATAGCAGGTTCCCAATGTAGTGCGACAGCCTCGAAGTTTAACTTTACCATAGAATAACGAAAGAGAGAAATAGCTTGTGCATTTCCCGGATCATATTCATCCAACTTTTCAGCCCTTATTTCCGTCCCTATAAATTGCAGGCGCCGGTGGAATGTACTGAGACAGCGGCTACGCCTAATCATTCAAAGCACGCCCACCGCATTTGCCTGATCTGAAGGGTTGAGGTGATTATGCACGTACATTTACTTTGTGCTTATTTTACCTTCAGCCATGTATGGTGCACTCCTTTTTTTGTTACCCACGTGTAGATGACATTGATTGCTGCTGCCAGGTTGCAAGTGGTGGAAGGGAAGCGAGAGACAGAGAGGGCCTGAACAGGTAACTGTTGAGCCGCCTGTGGCTTTAAAGTCAGATCACGTTAATTTGATCACCCTCGTGTAATTTATCTGTGTATTTAAAATTCCTGCATTGGGCACAAGCCCTACGCTCAACTGTCTTTGAGGCAGGTGCTACAATTATTTCAGTGAGAAGTAATTATTATGTTTCCTATCCGACCACATGCTGTTGTGGCTTCAGCATTTCACCAAAACTAAATGTATTATGCCTGACTTTATAGTCCACTGTGGCTAAACAAAATCAGAAAGTATCTGCTGTTAAATATATACGAGATATCATCTTTGATCACTTTGTCATTGCGTTTGTTTGGGTTGTTTCCATTGTTGGTATCATTACCTTGCAATTTCAAAGACTTTACGGACTTTACGGAATTATCAGGCGAGTGTGGCGATTCAAAGAGATGTAACTGAATTGCATTGACTGACTGAGGCTTTGTAGAGCGTCTCCCTCTCTATACTTTATGGATTAACGTGGTCTTTTTTAATCTCAACCCATCATTTAGGATGCTTGAGGGGACATGGTAAATATCATTAGAACATGTAAGGAAGTGGGCACACCCTTCATTCTCACCATCATCTCTGGAGATGAGTTTTCTCCTCTTACAAACGCAAAGCTATGCTAAGAACATGACTGAGGCTTGGGAATAGTGGTGCTTTTGTACTCACGTTTGAAATTATACATACTACTACCATGAATTGTCTCCTTGGAGATACAGTGCATTCAGAAAGTATTCAGACCCCTTGACTTTTTCCACATTTTGTTAAGTTACAGCCTTATTCTTAAATTGATTAAATAAATAAAAATGTCCTCATCAATCTACACACAATACCCAATAATGACAAAGTGAAAACAGATTAAGAATGTTTCGCAAAAAACAGAAATAGCTCATTTACACAAGTATTTGCTATGAGACTCGAAATTGAGCTAAGGTGCATCATGTTTCCATTGATCATCATTGAGATGTTTCTACAACTTGGTTGGAGTCCACTAGTGGTACATTCAATTGATTGGACATGATTTGGAAAGGCACACACCTGTCTATATAATGTCCCACAGTTGACAGTGCATGTCAGAGCAAAAAACAAGCCATGACGACAAAGGAATTGTCCATCGAGCTCAAAGACAGAATTGTGTCGAGGCACAGATCTGAGGAAGGGTACCAAAATATTTCTGAAGCATTCCATAATTCTTAAAACTTCTCTAGGATAGGGGGCAGCATTCGGAATTTTGGATGAAAAGCATGCCCAAATTCAACTGCCTGCTACTCATCCCCAGAAGATAAGATATGCATAGTATTAGTAGATTTGGATAGAAAACACTCTTACGTTTCTAAAACTGTTTGAATCATGATTGTGAGTATAACATAGCTTTCATTGGGAATCCAGATTTCTAAGGGACTTGCTTGCAGTTCCTACAGCTTCCACTGGATGTCACCAGTCTTTAGAAACTGGTTGAGGTTTTTCCTTTGTGTAATGAAGAAGTAGCCCTGTTCAAAACGAGGGTCACTTCATGTGTACTGTTTGATAGAGGCGAGTGACCAGAAAGCTAGCGTCAATTTGTTTTCTTCCTGTATTGAACACAGATCATCCCATCTTCAATTTGATTGATTATTTACTTTAAAAAATACCTAAAGTTGTATTACAAAAGTAGTTTTGGCAAAGTTTACAGGTAACTTTGAGATATTTTGTAGTTACGTTGCGCAAGTTGGAACCAGTGTTTTTCTGGAACAAACGCGCCAAATAAATTGACATTTTCGATATATATCTACGGAATTAATCGAACAAAAGGACCATTTGAGATGTTTATGCCAACAGAAGAAACTCGTCAAAGGTAAGGCATGAATTATATTTTTATTTCTGCGTTTTGTGTCGAGCCTGCAGGGTTGAAATATGTTTTCTCTCTTTTGTTTATGGAGGTGCTATCCTCAGATAATAGCATCGTTTGCTTTTGCCGAAAAGCCTTTTTAAAATCTGACATGTTGGCTGGATTCACAACACGTGTAGCTTTAATTTGGTATCTTACATGTGTGACTTTATGAAAGTTTGATTTTTATAGTAATTTATTTGAATTTGGCGCTCTGCATTTTCTCTGGCTTTGGCCAAGTGGGACGCTACCATTCCACATATCCCAGAGAGGTTCAATTGAAGAAGTTTGTAACCACCAAGACTCTTCCTAGAGCTGGCCGCCTGGCTAAACTGAGCTATCGGGGGAGAAGGGCCTTAGACAGGGAGGTGACCAAGAACCTGATGGTCAACCTAACAGAGCTCCAGAGTTCATCTGTGGAGATGGGAGAACCTTCCAGAAGGACAACCATCTCTGCAGCACTCCACCAATCAGGCCTTTATGGTAGAGTGGCCAGACCGAATCCACTCCTCAGTAAAAGGTACATGACAGCCCACTTCGAGTTTGCCAAAGGGTACCTAAAGGACTCTCAGACGATGACAAACAATATTCTATGGTGTTATGAAACCAAGATTAAACTCTGGAGGAAACCTGGCACTATCCATACGGTGAAGCATGGTGCTGGCAGCATCATGCGGTGGGGATGTTTTTCAGCGGAAGGAACTGGGAGACTAGTCAGGAACGGAGAAAAATACAGAGCGATCCTTGATGAAAACCTGCTCCAGAGCACTCAGGACCTCAGACTGGGGCGAAGGTTCACCTTCCAACAGGACAGTGACCTTAAGCACACAGCCAAGACAACTCAGAAATGGTTTCGGGACAAGTCTCTGAAAGACCTTGAGTGGCCTGCCAGAGGCCGGACTCGAACCCGATCTAGCATCTCTGAAGAGACCTGAAAATAGCTATGAAGCAACGCTCCCCATCCAATCTGACAGCTTGAGAGGATCTGCAGGGAAGAAATGGGAGAAACTCCCCAAATACAGGAGTTGCCAAGCTTGTAGCTCCATACCCAAGAAGACTCAAAGCTGTAATCACTGCCAATGGTGCTTCAACAAAGTAAAGAGTATATGGTCTAAATACTGTCATATGTCATATTTCAGTTTTTGCTTTGCCATTATGGGGTGTTTGTAGATTGATGAAGGGAAAAAACTATTTAATCCATTTTAGAATAAGGCTGTAACGTAACAAAAAAGTCAAGTGGTCTGCATACTTTCCGAATGCACTGTATATCAATAACACTCTGGAATTGAGTCTAAGTTTTCATGCATGTCGTGTAATATTCTACCTGAAGGTTTCACCCAGTTAAAAGCATCTCTGGTTACCCTCAGCCTTGTTCGGTGTTGTCCTTTTGTGTTCTCCTAGTGTAGTATTCTAACATTGAAAACCTCTATTCCTGTAGCACCACCGTAACCAAATGTCTTTGTTGAACCAAGGTTGTAAAACAAACACAAAAGCAGCTTTTCCAAAGAGTGATTCCTGAACAAGCACACAGCATTTCTGAAAATAATCTTAGGTATGAGTGTTGGTTGTCACCTCTGTATGAAATACAATGTATCCAGTAAGTCCTGCTGAGACTGAGGCTGGCCTAATATGGACACTGTACTTCTGTATCATTTTAAAGTTGCTGAATGAAAGAGAAAATGATGTAGAAGGTACTTCCCCGGTTTCGGAGTTGCGATACCTTCATTCTTACCTTCCTCCCAGCCCTGTGTACTTCCTCCTTTCTTCTCCCTCCTCCCGTTCCCCTCTTCCCAGGGGTTCTCTGCCGCCACCACGCTCCACGTGAAATCAGGGTTATCCTCAGGCTGCGGGTGGTCACATGACTTCCTGTTGCCGGGGCACCCCGTATCTAAAGGAAGATGATATACAGTCAATTCACGGCATGTAGCTACTATGGGCGAACTGTGTCATGAATCACAAACAAAATGGCTGCATCTCAAGTCTTGAGTGGCCTCCTCCCCTTGCCTTCTCTTTCAAGCACTGATCTGAAAATACAGGATGAAAGCAATATGGCTGGAGGTCCACTGTTGCACTGGGTCAGTTTGGATCAAGGAAAGCAGATAAGTAGAGGAAGCTGCTTTCAAGTATTGAGATGTACCCCATGTAGAAGTGCAGAAGATGAGGAGCAGGAGGAGTATGAAGATCAAAATGAGAAGTATGTTTTCAAAAGAGAGCTATTCTGTAAAGTTTAAACCCATCTGTGACAGTTTATAATTATCGGTGAGACACACGGGCTATACAAATTATTGTTGGAAGTGAACACAAAGGCAACAGACAACTGCTTCAGAAATAATTCAATTTGTAGCGCACACGGAAACAATCCCTTCTCTGTAAGGTATTGCATAATCCACAAAGTCAAATTGCTGTTTTCCAGGGAAGGTTAGCATGCACCTATAGATTTTCAAACAATCTGCTGTTATTACAATAATAAACCATTCAGAAAAGTATCACTCAGACAGACAATTGAACAGTGGTAGTGCACACTCCCTTCCTCTTTCCTTCGTTCCCTACCTATATCCATCCATCCATCCATAAATTCATTGTTCCCTCCCGAGAGGATGGCCACCAGCAGAGAAACAGAGATGTCCCTGTGGCTTAGGTAACTGACAATCTCTCTTTTGGAGTGCTCTATCAGTTTCAAATGGTTTCTCGCCATGGGTTATTGTACAAAAAAGCCCCAAACCAGAGTGAATCTATCAGCCTATCATTCAATCACCTCTCAGGGGTCCTGGCTGGCTGGACGCTTTACACAACAACATGCTGTGGCGGAAGACACAAAACATGACCTCATAGCTGTAAAGTCTGTTAACTGAGGTGTTTCTTGTTGCATCAGTGAACACCGTTAGATAGAAGCACATCCATAAATGTTTATCTTTGGTTCAGCATGAGTATAACTGTATACTGTGTGATATAAACTGTCCTGTATACACTAGTGTTACAGATACAGGTATCCTGTGTGTGTATTTCTTTTCTCTCCTTCTCCCCTCACAGGTGGCATTCATCATTCCCCAATCAGTCATCAATCAGTCGCTAATCAGAAGACACACCTCCTCCTGTTTCCATTACCCTATCACATTCCCTTTCCCTTGGTTTAAAAACCCTGTCTGTTGTTTGCTCTAAAGTGCCATCTCTCTGTCAATCTCTCGGTAGTTCTCTGGTTTTGTTTTCACTACTACATGTCACATGTCCCCCACCTGTGAGTATTGTTTTTGTTTTGTTTGATGGTGGGAAAAGGGGGTACTAAGACCAGTCGCCCATGGGCATACACTATCCGTAGGTAAACTTTATTTAAAAACACTAGTTAGAACTGGGCGGACCACCCACTGTATTTTTTTGGTTAGTTAGTTAGTTGTATTGAAGTAGGTTAGTCTAGCTTAGGGGTAATTTTGGATATTTGTTTCTTTCCTTGGGTTGAGCTCAGCCCCCCCTTTACTGTGTGTTTGCAAATAAACCCTGAGTTGTCTGTGGTTATTTCGTAATCACCGTTACTTTGTCACTATTACACTTTGTTACGGGTCTCGATACCATCCCCCCCCCCCCCCCCCCCAGACTGCCGGGCCAAAGGGATTTGTAACACTAGAGGGGATTCACAAGCCATGCAATTGGTGTAAAAACGCTGACTGACAACTACCACACAGTTAATTTACTCCCCTTGTGATTTACAGACTGGTGTGTGGTATTTTTTACCAAGTTGCTGTTACAGTAGGCCTATTGTGAATCAAAAATGTGTTGTGTGGCCAGGAAAGTTTATGATCCGGAGTTCGGTATGGTACTGTGATGTTAAGGTTTTTGCAACACTGACTTTTACATAAGCCCTTTGATTTCTCCTTTTGTTGATGAGTTGGTCACATCTGTCAGTAAAGTCTACACCGATACGAACTTTTCTCTGGTCGAAGCGACCTAACCGGCACCCCTAACAAACAATAACTTCAAGTCAAAACCTTTACAACACACACGTCAAAATGAGAATGCATGAGTACAAAAGGTCCCTACCAATGTGTTCTCCAGCTCATAAAATATTTTAGAAAGGCTCACTGCTGGTTTTTTGCAAGGTATGGAAAACAGGGGTGTCAATACAAAAGGTAAGCCAAAAGTATTACTTGTTAATCAATCTCTTTCTCTGAGCAACAGTATTAATAAAGTAAACTGTTTTTTTATACAATATAGCTCAGTATTTGATGTATTTTATACAGTAATTGTTGCTCATCTTTATCAAGGATGTCAATTTCAGACCCCACTGTACACCGATACACACTGAAATAGAGAAACATCCCTTACAGACACTCTTATCTTCTATACATGACTCGCACTCTAGCAGACAAATGTATGCAAGACAGTCTTATGCACATGTCTACATTCACAGATATACTTCTTATACATGACTCGCACTCCAGCAGGCACAAACACACTTACACACACAGAGCTATTGTACATTTGGCTGTTTCTCCCTTTTTTCACTCTCGTATACCGCACACATTAACGAATGCAAAAGCACACTTGTGCACTATGACTGCCTTACCACTCATGCACGTTGCCAAATCGGCCAGAGAAATGACTCAAGGCTTTCAACGGAATCACAAGGCTGGCACAAGGCTTTCCCATCCACTACATGAGCAAACCGGGTGACTTGCCCATTTATCCTCATTTGGATCCCTAATTCATTCGTATGTCTTAATGTGCCCCTGAATACGTAATCACATTCCCTTTGGCATCACTCAGCAAGGCTACTGTGATAGAAATTATGTATTCACCTTATTTGTTGGATATTTAACAATTATTTAATTAACAAACTAAGATATTTCTGTCCTGCTAATACTGAGTTTAATGGTGTCCCCTCTAACTTCCTGCAGATAGTCTGTGTGTTGAGGAAATGGGTTTTACTAGCGGGCTATACAACTTTACAGCCACATTCCATTCTATGATCAGTGGTGCACTGGGGAGATGTATTACATGGACTGGCTGTACCTGGGATAGAGATGGACTGGAACAAAGGGTCCTAGACATCCTTGTCATCAGGGAAATTAACCTGTTGCTCCTACCCTCTACTTTTTTGAACATTTTGTTAAAAATCGCGCAACATTTCAGCGCCCCTACTCATGCCAGGAATATAGTACGTTCATATGGTTAGAATGTGTGGATAGGAAACCCTCGGACGTTTTTAAAACTGGTTAAATCACGACTGTGGCTATTACATAACGTGCGTTACATCGGAAAGCGCAGGAAAACCTGATCACAGAAAATGGAAATAAATATCCTTGCGCCACTTCCAGCAATTGTTAACAGTGAGCCGAATTAGATAAGACCGAGCATTCAACTCCCACAGCATCCCCATGTTGTCTAGAGTCTTGTGAATTGAATCATCTTTGATTCTTGGTTGAACCGAAAGAGGGGCACGACTTACCTCCGGTCTCCGCCCAGATCATTCCGGAAGAGCTCTCTCCTGAAATTTTTTCCAAGACGACAGCTAATGATATTTACATCGCCTACGGATGATTTTTATCGCTTATTAACGTTTACTAATACCTAAAGTAGCATTACAAACGTATTTCGAAGTGTTTTGTGAAAGTTTATCGTCTACTTTTTGAATTTAAAAAAATTACGTTACGTTGTGAAATCGCTGTTTTTTTCGTTTATCACACAGTCTACATATAACGATATCTTGGCTTTATATGGCCCGATTTAATCGAAATAAAGACCCAATAGTGTTTATGGGACATCTAGGAGTGCCAACAAAGAAGATGGTGAAAGGTAATGACTGTTTTCTATTTTATTGTGCGGTTTGTGTAACGCCGAAATGCTAATTATTTTGTTTACGTCCCCTGCTGTGCTTTTCTGTTGTAGTGTATTGGTGCATGCTATCAGATAATAGCTTCTCATGCTGTCGCCGAAAAGCATTTAAAAAATCTGACTTGTTGCCTGGATTCACAACGAGTGTAGCTTTAATTTGATACCCTGCATGTGTATTTTAATGAACTTTTGAGTTTTAACTAATACTATTAGCATTTAGCGTAGCGCATTTGCATTTCCAGAGCTCTAGTTGGGACGCAAGCGTCCCAAGTAGAGGCAAGAGGTTAATCAAATAAGAACTGTCTTATAAATTAAGGTAATTTTAGATGAGAGCTAGCTAACTACAGCAACTGAAACAGATGTCATTTTGCTATGTTTTTGGGGAAGAACATTGTTTGCATCCATGAGCTAGCTAGTATTTTTTAATGACCAGCACTGTAGGTAGGCGAGACAACTTTACCTGCATCATAGCATACGTACCGATGAATCGTTGTGACATCTGAAATACTAGTGAGTGTAATCAATGTGTAATAACTAGGTAAAAAAATTATTGAACGCGTTAAATTATTATGTGATGTGTAGTCATATTCAGGTCCTGATTGGTCAACAAGCTTATTTGACACACACAGACCCAAACGGCGTTCCATAGAAATCCTGGTTGAGAATGAAACAAATGAACAAATGAAAAACGAAAGAGCACAGCATGTGAAAGAAATAGGTTTTGATTATGTTTACTGGTAATGGTGACATGCGTAAATGCCAACATAACTTTTTGGTCAGTGTGTGTAACCTTTATGTCGGTAAGAACAAATTCTTATTTACAATGACGGCCAGGTCAACGCTTGGCCAATTGTGCGCCGCCCTATGGAACTCCAAATCACAGCCAGATGTGATACGGCCTGGATTCGAACCAGGGATTATTACGCCTCTTGCACAGAGACACAGTGCCTTAGACTGCTGTGTTTGTGTGCGTTAACACTTAAAAGGCCACTAAAATGTTAAATATCGGTTATCGGTATCGTATATTTGGTCAAATGTCATATCGATGCATCACTAGTCTTAATAGTAAGACATATAATTTAATGGTTAAACAAAAACGTATTGCCTTTAAATGTGGAATGAACACAACCAGTTCACTGTGCACTTGCGCCATTTGATGAATGGAAAGAGACATCTGTTACAAACACCCACATTCTATGACATTGGGTGATACGTGACAGCCACATGGATACTGTGACACCGATGTGGGGGTGTTTGTTTAATCTGGAATATGCTTTTTATTATTTACCACTGTAGCAGTACAAATGCAATTTTAAACAAATAGGAGAAAGGTTCAATTAAGAGTTATTTACTTTTAACATCAAATATAGATTTCTTAAAATCAATCCCATATACTATGTTCATACAAATAAGTTTATTAAAATGATCTTGTAATGCCAATATTGAAGACTATCAAATACTTCTCAAAGATGCCTTCTGGTATTCAAACTAGTACTAACTAGCATTAATGGTAAAAATGGCTGACAATTAAATAACGTGCCATAAAATTCTGCAGCAGCCCGCAAGGTGTGTTGCAATATGACGTAACTGTTAAAGGAAGAACCACTGCACCGGCTATACAATCTGCTAAACTGTGTACGCGACCAATAAACTTTGATTTGATTTATTATGTGATCACATGATGATGTGTCATTGTTCACAAACTGATAACTGGCTAAATACAATTGTTATACAGGCTATGACGATGACCTACTTGTTAAGCATTATTCTCAGACAATTACAATATCTGACGTGGACAATGGATTGAGTGATGACTGTGAAGTCGGTTGTCATAAGCAAGTTGCAGCTGTCAAGATAAAACCGAGCCATATTGTAGGTCTTGTGTCATACTTAGCCATATGAAACTGGACCTTTCCTTGTCCTACCTCATCAAAAGCATTCTAGTCAGCAAATATTTCTCAATGGCTTTGCATTGACCATCTATTCTATAATTGCTCTTGCAAGTAATTTGGTAATCAAGACACAACCTAGCAAATACAAACCACCACAAAACATTGTCTCAACGTTGACACCCACAACTATGAATCAATGTGCCATTGTGACTTTGTAAAACATCGGACAACAGTTGAGTTATTAACCTTTTATAACTAGGGGGCGCGATTTTAATTTTTGGATGAAAAACGTTCCCGTTTTAAAACAAGATATTTTGTCACGAAAGGATGCTCGACTATGCATATAATTGACAGCTTTGGAAAGAAAACACTGACGTTTCCAAAACTGCAAAGATATTGTCTGTGAGTGCCATAGAACTGATGTTACAGGAAAAAAAACAGATAAAAATCCAATCAGGAAGTGCCGCATTTTTTAAAACCGCCTCATGGCAATGAATCCTTATATGGCGGTGGAGGAGCTAGGAGTCAGCTTACGTTTTCCACGTTTTCCCCAAGGTGTATGCAGCATTGTGACGTATTTGTAGGCATATCATTGGAAGATTGACCATAAGAGACTACATCTACCAGGTGGTCGCTTGGTGTCCTCCGTCGCAATTATTGCGTAATCTCCAGCTGCAGTATTTTTCCGTTTGCCTCTGAGAAACTGACTGCCAGGAATGATTTTTCATTCAACAACGTTTGCCATGTTTCTGTCTTATGGAGCTAATTTGGAAAAAAGTTTGGCGTTGTAAGTGACTGCATTTTTGTTTTTTTTGTCTTAGCAAAACGTGATGAACAAAACGGAGCTATTTCTCTTACACAAATAATATTTTGGGAAAAAAATGAACATTTGCTATCTGAGTCTCCTCATTGAAAACAAAGTTCTTCAAAGGTAAATTATTTTATTTGAATGCTTTTCTTGTTTTTGTGAAAATGTTGCCTGCTGAATGCTAGGCTTAATGCTATGCTAGCTATCAATACTCTTACACAAATGCTTGTGTAGCTTTGGTTGAAAAGCATATTTTGAAAATCTGAGATGAGTGTTAACAAAAGGCTAAGCTTGTGTTTCAATATATTTATTTAATTTCATTTGCAATTTTCATGAATAGGAAACGTTGCGTTATGGTAATGAGCTTGAGGCTATGATTACGCTCCCGGAAACGGGTTTGGAGTCGCAAGAAGTTAATATTTGTCAAGAGACATAAACAAGAAGAACAATGGCTGAAATGCGAAGGGAACAACTCTGTGAGAGACAAATCTCATTCACTGTCTGTAAAAGTCTGTTTCACCTGTGTTTTTCCACTTAGCATAGAAGTTCATCCGTGCCATTATACATTTCCGGGTACAGTGTTAGCCTTAGATATTACATAAAAGCCATTATTTTCTGTGGTCCTTATAAGGTTATAATGAATAACTTCTGATTATTCTCCAAATAAATAGTCTCTTTCTGGATCTATTTCCAGCCGCTGCTTTTGTTAAGTTGCTGAATGGTCTCTCAGCACAACATCCACCCATATTAATTAAACTAAGGTTGCGACACAGATGGCACTCTAATTTCTTCACAGTGCACTACTTTACACTCATAGGCTCTGGTCAAAAGTAGTGCACTATATTGTCACACCCTGATCAGTTTCACCTGTCTTTGTGATCGTCTCCACAACCTCCCGGTGTCGCCCATTATCCCCTGTGTATTTAGACCTGTTGCCAGTTCAAGCTAACCAGCTCTTGCTTTTTCCAGTTTCTCTCTTCTCGCCCTCCTGGTTTTGACCCTTGCTTGTCCTGACTCCGAGCCCGCCTGTCTGACCACCCTGCTTGCCCCTGAGCCTGCCTGCTGACCTGTACCATTGCCTCCCTCAGGATTACCGACCTCTGCCTTACCCTGAGTCTGTACTGTTGCCCCACCTCTGGTACTGTTGCCCCACCTCTGGTTTACTAACCCCTGCCTGCCTTGACCTGTCTATTGCCTACCCCGGTTGGGATATTAAATATATTATGTGGGCTAGGCGTCCCGTCAGCGGGACACCTGTCGACAACTTTCGGTGAAATTGGATGGCGCGCAATTCAAATAAATAATCATAAAAATTATGGATAAAAAACATTTAGATACATACTAGGGTATTATATCAGTTAACTCTTTTGGGATAGGGGGCAGCATTTTCACTTTTCGATGAATAGCGTGCCCAGAGTGAACTGCCTCCTACTCTGTCCCAGATGCTAATATATGCTTATTATGTATTATTGGATAGAAAACACTCTGAAGTTTCTAAAACTGTTTGAATGATGTCTGTGAGTATAACAACTCATATGGCAGGCAAAAACGTGAGCAAAAAAAAAAAGTGTCTATTCGGACATAAATGTAACTTTATGGAACAAATCCTTCATTTATTGTTGAACTGGGATTCCTGGGAGTGCCTTCTGATGAAGTGGATACGAGAGGGGGACGAGTGGAAGACCACCTTCAACATGGTCAGCGGCCACTACGAATATCTGGTCATGCCCTTCGGCCTCACCAACGCCCCTGCAGTGTTCCAGGCTCTGGTGAATGATGTTCTCCGTGACATGCTGATCTGGTTCGTCTTCGTCTACATTGATGACATCCTCGTCTTCTCCTGCTCCCTCCAAGAACACGTGATCCATGTCCGGCAAGTATTCCAGTGGCTTCTGCAGAACCAACTGTTCATTAAGGCAGAAAAGTGGGAGTTCGATTGCTCCACCATTCCGTTTCTGGGCTACATCATCTCTGTTGGGAGTGTCAAGATGGATCCTGAGAAGGTGAAAGTGGTGGTGGATTGGCCTCAGCCTACGTCCAGGGTGCAGCTGCAATGCTTCCTGGGGTTCGCCAACTTTTATCGCTGCTTTTCCGGGGTTACAGCACCCTGGCTTCCCCACTGTCTGCCCTCACCTCTACCTCCGTTCACGTGGTCCTCCACCACAGACAGGGCATTCAGGTACATTTTAAAAAATGTATTTTACTTTACCTTTATTTAACTAGGCAAGTCAGTTAAGAACAAATTCTTATTTTCAATGACTGCCTAGGAACAGTGGGTTAACTGCCTGTTCAGGGGCAGAACGACAGATTTGTACCTTGTCAGCTCGGGGATTTGAACTTGCAACTTTCCGGTTACTAGTCAAATGCTCTAACCACTAGGCTACACTGCCGCCCCCCTCGACATTAAACACCGCTTCACCACGGCTCTGATCCTGGTTCATCCAGAACCTCCCTGTCAGTTCGTGGTGGAGGCCGATGCTTCGGACGTCGGAGGGGCTGTTTGATTCCAACGTTCTGCCCTGGACCTTATGTTGCATCCCTGTGCCACCTTCTACCAGCGCCTCACCGCAACGGAGAGGAATTACAATGAGGGGAATCGGGAGCTTCTCTTGGTGAAGATTGCATTGGCGGAATGGAGGCACTGGCTTGACGGGGCGGAACATCCGTTCATTGTGTGGACCGACCACAAAAACCTGGAGAATCTCTGCTGCGCCTCAACTCCAGGCAGGTGAGATGGGCCCTGCTGTTTATCCAGTTCAACTTTTCCCTCCCCTACTAGCCAGGGTCCAAGAATGTCAAGCCGGATGCCCTGTGTCGCCGCTATAACCCCATGGCTACCACCCCGGAGCCTGAGACATCCTTCCCACCTCATGCCTGGTGACAGCACTCAGCTGGGTTATTGGGAAACTGGTCCGGGAGGCGCAGCAGTCCTAACCAAACACTAGGGGGGGACAGATAACCGGATGTTCGTGCCTGACGCTGTCCGCTCTGCGGTCCTGGAGTGGGCCCATTCCTCCAGGCTTGACTGCCACCTAGGCTACTGGCAGACCCTTGCCTTTATGAGGCAATGCTTTGGGTAGCCTACCATGGTTCCGGACATCGCCACCTTTGTCGCCGCCTGCACGGTCTGTGCATGGAACAAGACCCCTCGACAAGCTCCGGCTGGCCTTCTCAAACCTCTGCCGATCCCTCATCGCCCCTGGTCTCACATCTCCCTGGGCTTTGTCACGGGTCTCCCCCCGTCTGATTGCAACACCGCTATCCTGGCTATGGTGGATTGCTTTTCCAAGTCCGCCCACTTCATTCCTCTCCCCAAGAGACGGCCCAGCTCATGGTGCAGCATGTCTTCCGGATCCATGGACTGCCCGTGGACATGGTCTCCGACCGCGGCCCTCAGTTCTCGTCCCGGTTCTGGAAGGCGCTCTGCACCCTCTTTGGGTTGTCGGCCAGCCTGTCTTCCGGGTTCAACCCCCAGTCTATTGGCCAGTCAGAGTGAGCCAACCAGGACCCTGATCACCCTGCGCTGCCTGGTCTCTGCCAACCCCACCACCTGGAGCCAGCAGCTGCTGTGGGTGGAATACGCCCGCAACACCCGTCCCTGCTCTGCCACGGACCTATCACTGTTTGAGTGTTCCATGGGGTAACAGCCCCCACTCTTCCCTGAGTAGGAAGAGGTCGGCATACCTTCTGCCCAGATGTTTGTCCGCCACTGTCATCGTACCTGGAGGAGAGCCCGGTCGGCCCTCAAGACCACCTCCAGGTATCGACGACAAGCGGACCGCCATCGGACCCCGGCATCGTCTCGGGCAGAAGGTATGGCTATCCTCCCGGGATCTGTCCCTGCTGGTGTAATCCCACAAACTCTTACATTGTAAATGGTGCTGCTCATTGACTGTAAACATAATTGATAGTTTATTGTTAACAGTGCAGCAATTTCAATGTAAATGGTGTGCATGTTTCTAAACACAGATGGTTATCCTGTGTGAATGTAAATGCTGTATCAATCTAAACAAGGTCGGTAAATGGTTCAGAATAATGTATTCGCTAGTAGTTCCATAACCCTTTACACTTGTACACGAGATAAAATGGCAGATTTGGGCACTGACAAGTGCCTATATTGGAATGCAGTGGTTTCACAGTATCATGCTATAAATTACATCAGAGCTCAGGCCCCATCCCAAAATAGGACAATTTAATTCAGTTATTTGTTGTCTGAGTGATGGACATGTATTTTGAAAGATCAGACATTCAGGATTATAATAAATATTGCTTTGTCATACAAGCAAGCCAAACACCGGCACTTCACATTTCCATATTGTAAAACTCATGTCAAATACAGTGTTAATGTTTCTGATCACTATGTTTGAGTTACAAGATGACATGGCGTAGATCTGGGTTTTCTGAACAGATTGAGCCTGTTTGTCTACTTTTTAGGAAAATTCAAGCGTACACCTGAGCGTATTCATGACTGTTTTCTGTGCGCCTGTTTCTTTGAATCTCCTATTTTTACCTAGCTAGCAATAAAACAAGCTTTCCAATTATGACCACCTGACCCAGATTGCGATTTATAATGGGCTGTTTTGAATTGTGTAAATACCAATATTAGCCTCTCTATGGTAGGGGGCAGCATTTGGCATTTTGGATGAAAAGCATGTCCAAATTAAACGGCCTGCTACTCGGGCCCAGAAGATATGATATGCATATAACTGGTAGATTTGGATAGAAATCAAAATTGTTAACCTCTTGGATTTAGGGGGCGCTATTTTAATTTTTGGATGAAAAACTTTCCCGTTTTAAAACAAGATATTTTGTCATGAAAAGATGCTCGACTATGCATATAATTGACAGCTTTGGAAAGAAGAGTGAGCCAAAGATAATGTCTGTGAGTGCCACAGAACTGATGTTACAGGCGAAACCCAGATAAAAATCCAACCATGAAGTGCTGATTTTTTTTTTAAACCGCCTCATGCCAATGACTCCTTATATGGCTGTGAATGAGCCACGAAAGAGCTTACGTTTTACACGTCTTCCCCAAGGTGTCGACAGCATTGTGACGTCTTTTTAGGCATTTCCATTGAATGGCTGTAAGGGACCATATATAGCATGTGGTCACATGGTGTCTCCTGCAGAAAACCTTGTGTAAAATACTGAGGTAGCCATTTTTCCAATCGCTTCTTATGAGAAACCAATTGTCTTGATGGATATATTATCGAATTTATTTATTTATTTATATATATGTGTGTGTGTTTAAAAACACCTTGAGGATGAATCCTAAACAACGTTTGCTGTGTTCCCTGTCGACATTATGGAGCAAATTTTGAAAAAAGTTTGGCGTTGTAGCATTTTCCGGTCGATTTCTCAGCCATGCATGATGAAGAAACGGGAGCTATTTCGCCTACAAAAATAATATTGTGGGAAAAAGGAACATTTGCTATCTAACTGGGAGTCTCCTGAGTGAAAGCATCTGAAGTTCTTCAAAGGTAAATTATTTAATTTGGTTGCTTTTCTTATTTTTGTGAAAATGTTGCCTGCTGCCAGCAGAGCCTAGCATAGCATTATGCCATGATAAACTTACACAAATGCTTGTCTAGCGTTGGCTGTAACGCATTTTGAAAATCCGAGATTACAGTGTTGTTAACAAAAGGCTAAGCTTGTGTTTGAATATTCATTTCATTTGCGATTTTCATGAATAGGAAAAGTTTCTAGTGGTATTTATGTCCGTTGCGTTATGCTAATGCATTTGAGGCTATGATTACGCTCCCGGATACGGGTTTGCTCGTCGCAAGAGGTTTTAAAATAGTGTCTGAGTATAACAGAACTGATTTAGCAGGCGACAACCTGAGAAAGATCCATTCAGGAAGTAGTTTTTGTTTTGTAGTTTTCTATTCAATGCCATTACAGTATCCATTGACTTAGGACTCCATTTGCAGTTCCTATGCCTTCCACAACAGTCTTTAGAAATCGTTTCAGGCTGGTATTATTATTATTATTATTATTTTTTTACCCCTTTTTCTCCCCAATTTTGTGGTATCCAATTGTTTTGGTAGCTACTATCTTGTCTCATCGCTACAACTCCAGTACGGGCTCGGGAGAGACTAAGGGTGAAAGTCATGCATCCTCCGATGCACAACCCAACCAAGCCGCACTGCTTCTTAACACAGCGCGCATCCAACCCGGAAGCCAGCCGCACCAATGTGTCGGAGGAAACACTGCACCTGGCAACCTTGGTTAGCGTGCACTGCGCCCGGCCAGGCACAGGAGTCGCTGGTGCGCGATGAGACAAGGATATCCCTGCTGGCCAAGCCCTCCCTAACCCGGATGACGCTAGGCCAATAGTGCATCGTCCAACGGACCTCCCGGTCGTGGCCGGTTGCGACAGAGCCTGGGCACGATCCCAGGGTCTCTGGTGGCACAGCTGGCGCTGCAATACAGCGCCCTTAACCACTGCGCCACCCGGGAGGCCACAGGCTTGTATTCTTATGAATGAGGGAGTAAGACCAGTGAACGAGTGGACCCTAATGAGACCCTAAGTTTTTTTTTTTTTTTTCAGGCGCTTGTGCATTTCTTGTTTACCTTTTTTATATTGACGACGTTATTGTCCGGTTGAAATATTATAGATCATTTAGGCTAAAAAAACACCCTGAGGTTTGAATATAAACATCGTTTGACATGTTTCTATGAACTTTACGGACACAATTTGGATTTTTTGACTGAGTTCGAGCCTGTGGATTACTGAAGAAAACGCGCTAACATAATGGAGGTTTTTGGATATAAAGAGACTTCATCGAACAAAAGGAACATTTATTGAGTAAATGAATGTCTTCTGATTGCCACCATATGAAGATCATCAAAGGTAAGGGATTAATTTTATCTCTATTTCTGAGTTTTGTAACGCTTCTGCTTGGCTGGTTACTGTTTGTAATAATTTGTCAACTGGGCTTGGTATGTTCTGGCTAGGTATGATTTCCCCGAAAAGCATTTTATAAATATGACACTGGTTGGTTTAACAAGAAGTTAATCTTTAAACCTATAAAATATGTTTTGTTTTCTGAATTTTTATAATGAGCATTCTGTAATTGAATTTGGCACTCTGCAACCTCACTGGATGTTGGCCAGATGGGACGCTAGCGTCCCACATACCCTAGAGAGGTTAATGCAGGGTTCTGTTTCAACTAAAACAACTACTAAACTCAGTTTAAAAAAAAGAAACGTCCTCTCACTGTCAACTGAGTTTATTTTCAGCAAACTTAACGTGTAAATATTTGTATGAACATAACAACTGAGACATAAACTGAACAAGTTCCACAGACATGTGACAAACAGAAATGGAATAATGTGTCCCTGAGCAAAAGTAACAGTCGGTATCTGATGTGCCCACCAGCTGCATTAAGTACTGCAGTGCATCTCCTCCTCGTGGACTGTACCAGATTTGCCAGTTCTTGCTGTGAGACGTTACTCCACTCTTACACCAAGGCACCTGCAAGTTCCCTGACATTTCTGGGGGGGAATGGCCCTAGCCCTCACCCTCCGATCTAACAGGTCCCAGACGTGCTCATTGGGATTGAGATCCAGGCTCTTCGCTAGCCATGGCAGAACACTGACGCACAGAATGAGCAGTATGGCTGGTGGCATTGTCATGCTGGAGGGTCATGTCAAGAAGAGCCTGCAGGAAGGGTATCACATGAGGGAGGAGGATGTCTTCCCTGTAACGCACAGCGTTGAGACTGCCTGCAATGACAACATGCTCAGTCCGATGATGCTGTGACACACCGCCCCAGACCATGACAAACCCACACCTCCAAATTGATCCCGCTCCAGAGTACAAGCCTCGGTGTAACGTTCATTCCTTCCACGATAAATGCGAATCCAACCATGGTCCCCGGTGAGACAAAACCGAGACTCATTAGTGAAGAGCACTTTTTCCCAGTCCTGTCTGGTCCAGCGACGGTGGGTTTGTGGCAGTAGGCGACGTTGTTGCCGGTGATGTCTGGTGAGGACCTGCCTTACAACAAGCCTACAAGACCTCAGTCCAGCCCCTCTCAGCCTATTGCGGACAGTCTGAGCACTGATGGAGAGATTTTACATTCCTGGTGCAATTCGGGCAGTTATTGTTGCCATCCTGTACCTGTCCCGCAGGTGTGGTGATTGGACCCTGGGCATCTTTCTTTTTCTAAGTCAGTAGACAGGCCTCTTTAGTGTCCTATGTTTTCATAACTGTGACCTTCATTGACTACCGTCTGTAAACTGTTAGTGTCTTAACGACCATTCCACAGGTGCATGTTCATTAATTGTTCATGGTTCATTGAACAAGCATGGGAAATAGTGTTTAAACCATATACAGTGGGGCAAAAACGTATTTAGTCAGCCACCAATTGTGCACATTCTCCCACTTAAAAATATGAGAGAGGCCTGTAATTTCCATCATAGGTACACTTCAACTATGACAGACAAAATTAGAAACAAAAATCCAAAAAATCACATTAGGATTTTAAATTAATTTATTTGCAAATTATGGTAGAAAATAAGTATTTGGTCAAAAACAAAAGTTTATCTCAATACTTTGTCATTGCCAAAAAGGGTATATAACAAAGGTCAAATGTTTTCTGTAAGTCTTCACAAGGTTTTCACGCACTGCTGGTATTTTGGCCCATTCCTCCATGCAGATCTCCTAGAGCAGTGATGTTTTGAGGCTACTGCTGGGCAACACGGACTTTCAACTCCCTCCAAAGATTTTCTATGGGGTTGAGATCTGGAGACTGGCTAGGCCAGTCCAGGACCTTGAAATGCTTCTTACGAAGCCACTCCTTCGTTGCCCAGGCGGTGTGTTTGGGATCATTGTCATGCTGAAAGACCCAGCCACGTTTCATCTTCAATGCCCTTGCTGATGGTACGCTTTGTTACTTTGGTCCCAGCTCTCTGCAGGTCATTCACTAGGTCCCCCCGTGTGGTTCTGGGATTTTTGCTCACCGTTCTTGTGATCATTTTGACCCCACAGGGTGAGATTGCGTGGAGCCCCAGATCGAGGGAGATTATCAGTCTTGTATGTCTTCCATTTCCTAATAATTGCTACCACAGTTGATATCTTCAAATCAAGCTGCTTACCTATTGCAGATTCAATCTTCCCAGCCTGGTGCAGGTCTACAATTTTTGTTTCTGGTGTCTTGACAGCTCTTTGGTCTTGGCCATAGTGGAGTTTGGAGTGTGACTGTTTGAGGTTGTGGACGGGTGTCTTCTCTACTGATAAGTTCAAACAGGTGCCATTAATACAGGTAAGGAGTGGAGGACAGAGGAGCCTCTTAAAGAAGTTGCAGGTCTGTGAGAGCCAGATCTTGTTTGTAGGTGACCAAATACTTAATTTCCACAAAAAATTCTCATTTTGTCTATCATAGGTGAAGTGTACCTATGATGAAAATTACAGGCCTCATCTTTTTAAGTGGGAGATCTTGCACAATTGGTGGCTGACTAAATACTTTTTTTGCCCCACTGTACAATGAAGATCTGTGAAGTTATTTTGATTTTTATGAATTATCTTTGAAAGACCGGGTCCTGAAAAAGGGACCTTTCTTTTTTCGCTGAGTTTAAGTGTGCTTGTTTTAGTTCTTCAAAGGCACAGCTATGAGAACAAAAAAAATGTTTAAATCACCTTAATGTTGAAGACTTTAAAAAAAACGTCTCCCCAATTTCGTGATATCCAATTGGTAGTTAGTCTTATCCCATCGCTGCAACTCCCGTATGGGAGAGGGCGAAGGTCGAGAGCCATGCGTCCTCCGAAACATGACACAACAAGCCGCACTGCTTCTTGAGACACTGCACCACTCGGGAGGCCCTCAAAGACTCTTCTTTGAGTCATAAAAGTTTACTGAAATTACTTAGGAACTGTGCACACTTTCAAGAGGTGTGTGGCCACTTGGAGACACCAGTTAGTCATTTCCCTCAAACCCTTTTCTTATTATGCACCTACCCCCACATTCCTATTGCATTTGGCTGTGTTAAAAAGGGTCCTGATTGCTTAATAACCCTTTCATGACACAATGACCCTGACCCCATTTATCAAGGGTAACGGAGATTGAACACCCTTGCTGCTTTTCAGAGTCAGGGGTCGTTTAGATGCATACCAAAGGTGGCTATCTTGATTTAGAATACAAATTAAATTGCTACATTTGAGCCAGACATCACAACGCACATTTTTCTCAAATCGAAAAACACTTCATGTATTTGCATTCGACAGTGCCTGATGCATCCTGAAAATGATTTGACAAATGTGCTTGTGAATTATTTAACTGGGATGATGAATATGTTTATGTTCTTGATTACTACTGAATCGCTTGTGGGCTCCAGCTTTTTTGTCTCGATTCCACTTTTTTTATGGCCTGGTTCCTCTAGGGTAAACTCATCCACTGTCCTCTGAGATGGAGCCACACTGTCAAATATATACAGGCAGACGAGTAGTGAGTCCACTTTGACAGACAGAGGAGACACTACAAGATGTGGATCGGATAAATGAAAAAAAGTGTAAATGATCAGACTGCCGCACTGGGGGAACAAACATTTATGGTAATCATCTGGTCCTTGCTCTATTTTTGCTACCTGAAGATGGGTTTTTTGATTTCCATCAATCTTGCTCTCAATTTATTACAGAGGCAACTGCCTGGATGCGTGTCCTCAACCTAGGGTTGTAGTAGATGAGGGGAAGCGATTTGGGCAGGTTGGCGAGGAGAGGGAGAGAGAGAAATGGTAAAGACACGAGGGAGGATGAATGGTCAACTATTAACAAAGAGGTTGGATGATGATCAGGTATTGATCATTCAACCGTACTTGACAGGTGTTGACACAGTGGCACCACTTGAAGCTCCTCTGTCTGTAAGTCTCCATAAATTCCCACTGTCAAACATGTCAAACATCCAACCAGATGTTGTGGCTCAAATTGTGACTCTTCAAGAACTGAGAACCCCACTACATACGATGAGTCCCCCCCCCCCCCCCATTATAGTAGACCACTCCACAAGTGTCCATTTGGGTCTGTCTCATCGCTGGCAATCATTGGCTGAATCGGGACAATTCATCTCGATCTGGAAAGAGTTGGAGAGCAAGCGCTGAAGTAGGAAAAGAGAGGGCGAAATAGGAAGGAAGGAAGGGGAGGGGGGTTGCCCATGCTGCTGCTGCTGGTGGAAAGTGGCCATAATAAATGCCAGTGCCAAGCAGATGCTGTGGAGACAGCTAAGATCTATCACCGGGCCTGCAGAAGCACAGTAGTGCTCACCGGCCACCACCCTCTTCCAATCCCTTCCTCCCTCCACTCGGCTCCACTCTCCAGCCTGCCCCTATCAGCACTGTGCACCCCTGCCTGTTTCCTCACCGAACTGACATTATAGTTCGTCTTGTAGGTACAGTATTGGTTCGGAATAGCAAACAGAAGGCACTGTTTGTTTGCGCTCAACAGTACCCCATGCAACAATGCTTTCAACCATGCAATAGGTTTGCCAAAGATGTTAAGTGTTCTGGGCATGGTTAAAGCTCTGGGGCCGTATTCACAGAGTCAGAGGATGAGTGCTGATAGAGTCAGTTTTGCCTTTTAGATCATCATAAGATTACATGTCCAGGGGGGACCTGATCCTAGCACTTCTTCTCTGAGATTATTTTTGAAGATGGGCTTTTACTTCTTTTTGTATTATCTCGCAATCGCCTCTTTTTTGCAACTGAACGTTTGCCAAACCCATACACATTATCACCACACATAAAATTCTAGTGAGCGTCAACTACTATATGTTGGTCACCATTAAGATTTGATTTCCCTCAACCCACAAGGGCCTTATTTGCGGAAGCATTCTCATTCCGAGCTGTTTTGGTCATTTGCACTTTTCATGTCTAGATGTTATCTGTCTTATTGCCAGCTAACTATCCTGATTCATCAATCTCGAAGGCACAGTGCTAATTAGAAACACAGACCCCCCTTTTTCTGGGGGTAAGTGAGTGGACGTCACTGGGTGAGGGACATTTCTGTCATCCCATATAGAATGACAGCACACACGGGTGGCGCTCGTTTCGGGCCGATGGGCCAGTTCCCTCTAAATCAAAATGGAGCCCCGTTTTACAGAGTGACACCAATTAATGTCTCGTAGCTGCCAATTACAGGTGGTTGAGCCAAAGTTCCTGGGAGTCACAGGGAAGGAAGCGCTTCATAAACAGTACGTGGTGACAGTTCAGTGCCAGCCATCTCTGAAATAACACTTACAAAACCACCTCTGACCTCCAAGGGTCCACGAGGGTGAAAGTTCAACCTGGCTGAACCCTTGGAGTCACAGTGATTTGAATGTGCTGTAAGAGGCTAAGCTATAATGGATATATAGACATACTGAGTGTAGAAAAGTTTAAGAACAACTTCCTAATATTGAGTTGCACCCTCCCATTTTGCCCTCATCACAGCCTCAATTCGTCGGGGTATGGACTCTACAAGGTGTCAAGCTCTACGAGGATGCTTGCAGGTATGCTTGCCCATTTTGACTCAGAATACTTCCCACAGTTGTGTCAAATTGGCTGGATGACCGTTGGGTGGTGGACCATTCTTGATACACAAGGAACTGTTGAGTGTGAAAAACCCAGTAGTGTTGCAGTTCTTGACACAAACCGGTATGCCTGGGACCTACTACCAAACCCCATTCAAAGGCACTTAAATATTTTGTCTTGCCCATTCACCCTCTGAATGGCACACATACACAGTCCATGTCTCATTTGTGTCCAGGCTTAAAAATACTTCTTTAAAATGTCTTCTTCCCTTCATCTGCACTGATTGAAGTGGATTTACCAGGTGACATTAATAAGGGATCATAGCTTTCACATGGATTCACCTGGTCAGTCTGTCATAGAAAGTGTTCCTAATGTTTTGTATACTCAGTGTATATCCATGTATTGCACCTGAGTTTAAGTAACACTTGTTTCAGTAGAACTCGTTTCAGAGTATTTCCTTGTTTTAGTAACACTTGAAACACAATAAAACTGGTTTTAAGTTACACTTCAGTTAAACTTGATTCAGTTCAAATTCAGAGACTTCGAGAAAGAACATCCCAGAGGCTGCTAAATGTTAAATGTGCCAGGGATGGTGAAAAACAAAACCGCAGAGGGTAAAGGACGAACGAGACTGAGATGGTTATGGATGTTGTTGGAGAGCTGACGGCAAGCGCCACATCACATAAAGAGAGCGCCGTCTTTTTGGGACACAGTGTGATAGGGCCTGTCAGTTAATCTTAGAGGCTCTGACAACAAAACGCTAACTAGATGCTCACCTGACGTTGGCGCTACGGCCTTGGGGGAGTTTAGCTCCTCCTCGGCCAGCCAGGAGAAGTTCCAGTAACCTCGTGGGACACCCAGTCCGGCTCGACCCACCAGCGACTCACCTTGAAGAAAGACGCATAAGACACGGTCATGATAATGCAACATGACAAACATATCTTTTTTTTTTTTATCAAGGAGAACGGAATTACATTCACCAATCTTTTCCATTACTTATTCAGATACACATGAAGGGAGGGGGATAGGCGAGAGAGGGATGAATAGTTGAAAGTGGTTAAAGGACACATCTTTTTAAACGAGTGGGGAAATCTCACTCCATTCGTATTGTTTCATTTTTATTGGATAGGAAAGATTGAAGAGTTAGTGTGCTGAAATCGTGGTGTCTGCATGCTCTGATAATGCACCATTGATTCATCTCAACTCATGCGGCTAAGTAGTCGAATTGACAGATGTTGTTTTTACACCAGACACAGACGCTTTGAAGGGAGATCACAGTGGGTAATGTTATTTGTTCTTTTGTTCATAATTTGAATCCCAAATCTCTAGATACCTTTGTTCTCTACAACAATGAGGTGAAGGATCAAGCATAGGCAGCTCGTCTAATAGAAAGTAAATTGAATAACATTTGCCAAAATTATATAATTACTTCTGTCCGGCTGTCAGTGAAAAGCATAAAAAAAGAGGCATAGGCCTATCGCAATATTTCAAAATGAAAAAAACACAAAAGAGAAGACAACTCTGTCTGGTGGTGGAAATTACAACATTCTATTATTCACATTACTTTATATTAGTACTTTCACACGTCTATTCTTCTGAGGAGCCTCTGAGGCTTAATGCTGACAGTTGATTTATGATGTCTTGGTGATAAAACCTAAAGACTGCATTCCATTCAATGATTAGTGTCTGTGTGAAATGTTGTTCTGTCTGCCGGTGCCAGGCAAACCCTCCCTCTAGTTTATTTCTCCCACATCGCAGATGGACACTGGACCTCATCATTTGAGGAAAGGACCTAGTGTCCTATGTTACATTAGTATTTCTGTATAAACTATTAGTAAATGACCTAGAGACAGACATTTGGCACCATGTAAATCTTTTAGTCTGTTGCGTGAGAGCACAATTGTACCCTTGCATAATTTTACATATCTGTTCTTTGTCACGGAGACTCAGGAGGACTAGAAAGAGTTGTAACCTAACCCTGCTTATTTGGTCTCTCAGCGATCACTTAAGGGTGGTCTTTGACCAGCTCCATTATTGCAATAATTAATAAAAGTTTGATTGTTTTGAAGAAATCTAAAAATATCTCTCCTTTGAATCACGAAAGTCTTTAGTTATCAACAGTAGCCTTTGTATTGGCACTATAGCGGAGAGCATTAGTGAATATTCAATGTCTTTAGCATTGGGTGAGTCAGTGCCACTGGAAAGTTTTTTTTTTTTATTAAAAAAATAATTATTATTATTTAGGATACAAACGTAGCCCTCAAGACTAGATACAAAGCCGTTGTAGAATTACTGTCTCCCCTTTTTGTAGGCCTAGATTAGATGTTTGCACTCAAGACGAGGATGTTTTTGTTTGTCATTACCCTGTCATTTTTGTGGTATGAAAGATTTGGCTAATCTCTCCAGTCATGTAAAGCATTGTAGAATTGCATAAAATCTGTTTATTAAAAGGTCAAATGTTTTCCAGATACTACAATGACAACAAAAAAAATCCTCTAGCTGGGGCTGAGCAAGAAAAGAGAAGGCAGGCATTGTTCCGAATTTTTTTTGCAGTGAGTAGATTATGTTAGCCTTAATTATGACCATCCAATCTACTCCTCAAGAACAGTAAGCTATGTTACATTAGTCTGCAAATGCGATAATAGATCGCAATAATATATCATAAAGGTGGATTTTTTTTGTGAAAAAAAGTACTTCTCCAAACGTCATTGAAGGGATGGGATGGGCTCCTAATGTTTCTACCCCAGTTCTATCACTGAAGAATCCTAAGAACAGCATTCCCTTGGAGTACTGAGGGATATTTGCGAAAATAAATACAAGTTCAGTCCTTTAGTCAAAACTCCAGAAACTACAGCATTAGTGTTATGTGATGAAAAGTAAGTTCCAAGGGGTCCCGAAAGAGTTGGGTATAGGACAATAATAGCTGTTGTAATTACCTAAGGACACGTTTTTTATGACTTTCTTTAACCCCTGAAATCCTGTCAACTTGGAGGCTAATTGGTTTGTGACCAATTTGTGGTCTAATGCTAAACAGGAGATGTGACTGTAGTTTGACAGTTGGAGAGGTGCAAAGTAATTAAGACCTGCTACGGGTCTTTCTTTTTTCTTTGTCGTTGCTGTGTTTCTTTTCCTCTCGTCTGTCTTGTGTTCTTTCTCTACATCTCTCCCCTCGGTACTCACAGTAGGAAGAGTGTATCCATGTCATTTCAGCAAGCTATGGCAGCCACCATCTCAGATTGTTCTGACATTGTTTCTGTAGTTAGAATCGGGTAGGCATTCAGATTGGCATTCAGGAAATACAATTTTGTTGAAATGTAATTTTATCTCTGAGATATTAAGCTAATTGATTGAACCCAAATTTGCCATTTTATTTGATAGGATTCAGATAATATTCAATACAAAAATACCCAAATAGTACCCAATTTGGAACAAACTTCTTTCTACCAATGAGTAAAACATAAAAAATCCCCCCAAAATGGTCAAAAGCCACCCACGGACTCCCACACCCCAGGCCCATCCCACCCCAACAACAGTATACAGTATCAGTTCTCTGTTTGACAAGTAGTATGAAGCTGCGGCTTGGAATATTCCTTCTTCATGCTATCTTATGTATTCCCTGTGAATCAGGTTTTGACCACTATTTGCCACTGTTCCTGCTATACCGCTATGCTCTTTTATACATTTGGCTGGTCTCTTGTGTTTATTAAATAGATCATAACGTTTTCTTTGCAACTTTTGGTAGAAAACCAATAGATTTGGATCAGGATGAAAATACATTGTGTGGTCATCCTCACAATTCAAGCCTGTCCGCTCTACTGTATACTGGTTGTTGGGGTGGCATTGGCTTGGGTTGTGGGGGGTCAGTGGGTGGCTTTTGACAAACAAACAAAACATACATATTGGTAAGAAGAAATGTGGTCCAAATCGGATGTTGGGTACTATACATTAAAATGGCCAATTGTGGTGCAATCAATTATCTTAATTTCTGAGAGATCAAACTATATTTCAACAAAATGTTTTAGGAATGCTAATTGCAACTGTTAGTAACTACAGAAATATTCTGAGTGGGTGTAGAAATCCTCTTTATTGTGCTTTATAAGTTGTAACGACCCATGACCGATGTGCATCATTCAATACACTGTACCCTTAGAAGAAGCCCGGCAAAGCAAAATCCTCTAATTTCAAATTAACACGAAAGGGGAGATTGATAGAAAGCACAGCATGAAATTCATAAGCCAGCGAGCACAGTGCATTTGCACCTTCAGAGTGGAGGCTGATCTCTCCAGTCCCTGTCCCTTAGCTTGACTTCTAAGCCTCTGTGTTTATATTAGAGCAACATTTTATATAGATAGTGCAGTATTAAGAGACTCATGCAGAGACACCAATGCACTCATGTGTACCATAGATTTGCACATTAATGTGAGTACAGTTACAGATCTGATTTTTCCTCTTTGCCACTCTCTCTCCATACCCTCTATTAGGCTCATCGGACCCCTAAATAAGGCCAGCATGGCCATTATAATAAATGTTCTTTCTATTTTTACCACGTCTCTTCAGCCCATGTCAACCAGCTCTATCTGACTGCATTATTCAAAGCATTATTTATGAAGTGATGTTCGGAGGATCAACCCCTCCTCCTCCACATAGTCTATTCTGCAACAGACTCGATGGAGCTCACTACAGCTTCACCAAACTTCCATCAGGCGAACTGTGACACACTTTTTTCTTTAAAAAAAAGCCCAACAAGTGCTCCATAGATTGATCAATGAGGCTTGAACTGCACATAGTAAAAGCCTGCCACCTAAACACCCACTCACATGCATAATAGACACAGGGGTTCTGAGGTAGAACACGATGGAATAACACTACACACACACAAACACATCACAACTGTGAAAATGCATGTTTGTAGATGAGACAAAAGATTGACCTCTGGTTACATAGATTACTGCCTAATAAATTGATTTGCTGTCCGGCCGTGATGGGTCATTAAATGCTGGTCAAAGTCAAACGGCAAAACGTCAGAGCCATTCTCGGATTTGCACCTCCATTTCAACACAAAGGAGCTGTATTGCTATCCATCAGGCATTCCTGACTCATCTTAGCAGTCTGACTTCACGCAGGCTTTCCTGCAGTCAAATGACCTAGTGGCCTCATGGGTGGAATATTAGTAAAACATTTCATTTCAAAATTAATAAACATTATTTAAAAAATCCCGCCGAACATTGATTTTGTTACATTTCAGTCTTCTGTGATGTAATATTGGGATGCAAACTCAAAATGGAATACATTTTAACTCTACTTTACATCTGACACTGTTGTTGCTAAGGGGAGGACGGCTCACAATGTCTGGAACGGAGCCAATGGAAGGGCATCAAACCATGTGTTTGATGTATTTGATACCATTCCACTAATTTTGCTCCAGCTATTACCACGAGCCGGTCCTCCCCAATTAAGGTGCCACCAACCTCCTGTTATCTGACATGGTACATGTGTATTCTGTTTAAGCCCATAGCTATGTGTGTGAGGTGTATACTTTTGTTTCAGACTACCAAGAAACCCCTGTGACCCTGATTTAGCCCACTGCAGTAAAAGGTTCATTAAGAGCATTCCAAAATTTCAGAGCCCCTCCACCCTCACTCCCCTCTGTGTTCAATTCCTGGAATGTTACTACGATTAATGGGAAGGTATTAGAGGTCGACCGATTAGGAATTTTCAACGCCAATACCGATACCGATTATTGGAGGACCAAAAAAGACGATACCGATTTAATCTGCCTATTTTTATTTATTTGTAATAATGACAATTACAACAATACTGAATGAACACTTATTTTAACTTAATATAATACATAAATAAAAAATGAAACATGTTAAATTTGGTTTAAATAATGCAAAAACAACGTGTTGGAGAAGAAAGTAAAAGTGCAATATGTGCCATGTAAGAAAGCTAACGTTTAAGTTCCTTGCTCACAACATGAGAACATATGAAAGCTGGTGGTTCCTTTTAACATGAGTCTTCAATATTCCCAGGTAAGAAGTTTTTTAGGTTGTAGTTATTATAGGAATTTATAGGACTAGTTCTCTCTATACCATTTGTATTTCATTAACCTTTGACTACCTGTCTCATCATCACCCAGTGCCTGGGCTTACCTCCGCTGTACCCGCACCCCACCATACCCCTGTCTGCGCATTATGCCCTGAATATATTCTACCATGCCCAGAAACCTGCTCCTCTTATCCTCTGCCCCCAACGCTCTAGGCGACCAGTTTTGATAGCCTTTAGCCGCACCCTCATACTACTCCTTCTCTGTTCCGCAGGTGATGTGGAGGTAAACCCAGGCCCTGCATGTCCCCAGGTACCCTCATTTGTTGACTTCTGTGATCGAAAAAGCCTTGGTTTTATGCATGTCAACATCAGAAGCCTCCTCCCTAAGTTTGTTTTACTCACTGCTTTAGCACACTCTGCTAACCCTGATGTCCTTGCCGTGTCTGAATCCTGGCTCAGGAAGGCCACCAAAAATTCAGAGATTTCCATACCCAACTATAACATCTTCCGTCAAGATAGAACTACCAAAGGGGGCGGAGTTGCAGTCTACTGCAGAGATAGCCTGCAAAGTAATGTCATACTTTCCAGGTCCATACCCAAACAGTTCGAACTACTAATTTTGAAAATTACCCTCTCCAGAAATAAGTCTCTCACTGTTGCCGCCTGCTACCGGCCACCCTCAGCTCCCAGCTGTGCCCTGGACACCATTTGTGAATTGATCGCCCCCCATCTAGCTTCAGAGTTTGTTCTGTTAGGTGACCTAAACTGGGATATGCTTAACACCCCGGCAGTCCTACAATGTAAGCTAGATGCCCTCAATCTCACTCAAATCATCAAGGAACCCACCAGGTACAACCATAACTCTGTAAACAAGGGCACCCTCATAGACGTCATCCTGACCAACTGGCCCTCCAAATACACCTCCGCTATCTTCAACCAGGATCTCAGCGATCACTGCCTCATTGCCTGTATCCGCCACGGAGCCGCAGTCAAACGACCACCCCTCATCACTGTCAAGCGCTCCCTAAAACACTTCTGTGAGCAGGCCTTTCTAATCGACCTGGCCCGGGTATCCTGGAAGGACATTGACCTCATCCCGTCAGTTGAGGATGCCTGGTCATTCTTTAAAAGTAACTTCCTCACCATTTTAGATAAGCATGCTCCGTTCAAAAATGCAGAACCAAGAACAGATACAGCCCTTGGTTCACTCCAGACCTGACTGCCCTCGACCAGCACAAAAACATCCTGTGGCGGACTGCAATAGCATCGAATAGCCCCCGTGATATGCAACTGTTCAGGGAAGTCAGGAACCAATACACGCAGTCAGTCATGAAAGCTAAGGCCAGCTTCTTCAGGCAGAAGTTTGCATCCTGTAGCTCCAACTCCAAAAAGTTCTGGGACACTGTGAAGTCCATGGAGAACAAGAGCACCTCCTCCCAGCTGCCCACTGCACTGATGCTAGGTAACACGGTCTCCACCGATAAATCCACGATTATCGAAAGCTTCAATAAGCACTTCTCAACGGCTGGCCATGCCTTCCGCCTGGCTACTCCAACCTCGGCCAACAGCTCCGCCCCCCCCGCAGCTCCTCGCCAAAGCCTCTCCAGGTTCTCCTTTACCCAAATCCAGATAGCAGATGTTCTGAAAGAGCTGCAAAACCTAGACCCGTACAAATCAGCTGGGCTTGACAATCTGGACCCTCTATTTCTGAAACTATCTGCCGCCATTGTCGCAACCCCTATTACCAGCCTGTTCAACCTCTCTTTCATATCGTCTGAGATCCCCAAGGATTGGAAAGCTGCCGCAGTCATCCCCCTCTTCAAAGGGGGAGACACCCTGGACCCAAACTGCTATAGACCTATATCCATCCTGCCCTGCCTATCTAAGGTCTTCGAAAGCCAAGTCAACAAAGCAAATTTAGCAAACTATCATGTACTGGATAATTGTTTTATGTTACAAAAAGCCCAAGTTTAAGAAATATAAGACACCTTATAAGCTATTGTGTCAACAACCATGTGTGCGCTTAACCATTTTCTCAAATGTTTGTTGCTGCTGTGAAGAAGACAACCTATGAAATATTCCTTGCGATTAAATACTTGTTACGTGCCTGCATCGTTTTGGGGGAAATCCGGCTTGGAACAACATCTGTGTATTTGGCACTCAGACAACTAGCAAGCCAATGGCAGATTTACCATTAGGTAGAAGAGGCAATTGCCTCAGTCCTCAAATCAAGGTGCCTCATGAGCTGCGCAAGTATTACTATCTTCCGCATCTGCAGTGGAAGGTGGCCGAGCTACAGCGGTAATTCGTCAGACCAGGAGACATCCGGAAAATCACTCTTCTCACGAAAACGTCTGTAGCGTCCGAGCGGTTTGTGCTACACACTAATATGACTACTCTATGAAAAGTTGAGACTGTCACGAACCCGTTGGTGTTGCGCTAGAACTCCCACAGGACTCGTCTAAAAAGTAACCAACCCGTTGCCTGCTGAAAAATTAATGGAAGTGAATATGGCATTTTCACATAGGGTTTAGGTATAGGGGTTATTCCATGACAAACACATTTAGTTAGATGAGCTCTCTTTTCTCTCAGATATAGTTTGTTTGACTATGTTTGACTATCTTTTTTTCAATGTATGAATCTGTAATTCAATATGTTTCCATAGGCTAGTAGCAAATTAAAAACAATTTTTTAGACCTACAGGGGTCCTAAAATTACAAATCAAATAGTTAAATGATCGGTGGTAAGACCACCATTAAACAATTCCATGTTAGCTTATTAGAAACCCAGCCCCGGGCCCTTTGACTCTAGGCAAGGGGGATACAATAAGCATTTCTTTAGTAAAAAGACAGGTGCTGCTGATAATACTGCCATCGTCGTTGAGGAAAAGGAGATGTGTGTGTAGCCCATGTATCTGATACTGTCTGGCCAAAAATATTATGGCATGTCATGCATACTCTTTTTGGCCCGACAGCATTTGATACATGGGCTACATATTGCTAGTTTAACAAAACCAAAATGTAGATTAATATATAAATATGCAATTTCATTGAACTATCCCTATTCACTGAACTGAAAGCGTCAAAGTAAATAGAATACAATATAACCCAACAAGCACCAAATGGGGTCAAATTGGTAATGATTGCAAAGAAATACTCTGTCAAGCAGCAACACTTTTTTATTTTATTTAACCAATTGTTATACAAATGGATTAAATTTCCCCAAATTAGCATATCTTTAAAAATGTTCGCACATTTTATAGTAATTTATTTTGTAAAACAATAAATAGTTATATTAATAATTTAATCCATAGAAACATGTCATTAAAATGTATCTTATTCATTCAAAGTGGTGTATTTCTGTGACACTCAGAGGCTGAAAAATTGTCAATTGAGATAATCTGACGTACCGGTACGACCTAAGACATTTTCCTCTAACTTTAGAGTGCTATGGGCTGTCAACACAGGTCCAGTTGCATCTGAAAGATGAGACTCAACTTGGTATAGAGACATTAACTGGAAGCTAAATATATTTTTTTTAAGTTATAGTGTCACAACCCCCAGGGGTCCATATCTATATCTTTTCAAGGTATTGAGTCAAATGTTTTAGCCACCCCATTAGTAAACCATTTTTTTTTTTATGGTTAAGCAGTGATTCAACTCTTTCCCTACAGCTCTCCCATCCAAACAATAACACTTTCCTCTGTGACAAGACCGCTGTATGATATGTTTGAGATCATGAAACAACCACTTTTGCCTCAAGCAAACCTTTTCATCTCGGCATACTGGATTTCTGTCTGAAGTTAATTTGCGCTTGAAGGGAGAGTTTGATTGTCAAATGAAGTGTGTTGTATCTTCAAAGGACATCCCCCACTAGATCCTCACATTTTAAGAGCTTATCACGGAGATTGATTCAAGCCTCTTTTTGAACATCTGTTATTTGCCAGCAGGAGACTGGCATTATCAGGGCATTTTCAGGGCTTGTGTTCGATCAACTGACCACAGTTAGGTGTACAAGGGGATCCTAATTATTGTACACATTGCGTAGGATAAAAGATCAGAGGGTTTATGTAATGAGGGTGCAACATCTACAGTAGCAGTTTGTTGTAGATATTGTGCCTAGTCATTTGCATAATTACTAGAAAAAAGGCTCTACGAGAATCGGCTGATATGATTTAAGTAAAAAATGTATATGGCAATGACATGTTATGTCTGATTTAAGGCTCTATTCAATCCATATTGCGGAAGTTCAGCGGTACTGCATGATGAAATTTAAGGGCAATGTTCCCGCGTTAGTGGAGACTGCATTCATTGTGAACACTGCCTATGTCGGCATACCCAACGCTGCCGTTCTGTCCTGCCGATGTATTGAAAAAACTGCTCAATTTCTATCACGCAATCTGTAACGCTTCACCAATAGATTGAATAGAGCCCCTGGTTATAATTCGTTTTTACAGTATGTACCTGTTGTGCAATGCATTGTGAGAATGTCATGAAATGGTGCCAGTGTGGCAATGCATGCTATTGTTACTTTGGAGTTACGAAGTAAAAGTAACCTGATATACTTTAGCTGACTGTCATTGATATAGGACTCTGGTATACTGTAAGAGTCTGATATACTGTAGCTGACAGTCATTGATACAGGACTCTGATATACTCTAGCTGACTTAGTATACCAGAATCCTGTATCAATGACAGTCAGCTACAGTATATCATAGTCCTGTATCAATGACCATCAGCTACAGTATATCAGACTCGTACAGTATACCAGAGTCCTGTATCAATGACAGTCTGATATGCTGTAGCTGACTCATTGATACAGGACGCTGATATACTGTAGCTGACTGTCATTGATAAATTACTCTGATATACTGTAAGAGTCTGATATGCTGTAGCTGATGGTCATTGATACAGGACTCTGATATACTGTAAGAGTCTGATATACTGTAGCTGACTCATTGATACAGGACGCTGATATACTGTAGCTGACTGTCATTGATAAATTACTCTGATATACTGTAAGAGTCTGATATGCTGTAGCTGATGGTCATTGATACAGGACTCTGATATACTGTAAGAGTCTGATATACTGTAGCTGACTGCTTTCATTTGGACCATCTCAGCCATTGCTCTAGCTTGCTCTGAAAATGCTTATGCCCGGTCTATAATGAAGCTTTGGCTTGAATGACAGGCGACAGGGATCATTATTGCTATCTAGTTGTGATTGCTGGAACATGTCTTTGTACAATATAGACTCTGTACCTTGCAGTGGAGCAATAGGCACTTAAATCAATACTGGCTGTCACTATAATAACCAGTCAGTAACATTTCCAGTAAGCCCAATGATTACATTTCGAAGGAAGAAATCCAGGATGTCTTGCTCCCAGGCAGACTAAATAACTTTTTTGCCCGCTTTGAGGACAATAGAGTGCCACTGACACGGCCCGCAACCAAAACCTGCAGACTCTCCTTCACTGCAGCCGACATGAGTAAAACATTTAAACGTGTTAACCCTCGCAAGGCTGCAGGCCCAGACGGCATCCCCAGCCGCGCCCTCAGAGCATGCGCAGACCAGATGGCTGCTGTTCCCAGCATGCGCAGACCAGCTGGCTGCTGTTCCCACATGTTTCAAGAGGGCCACCATTGTACCTGTTCCTAAGAAAGCTAAGGTAACTGAGCTAAAGGACTACCGCCCCGTAGCACTCACTTCCGTCATCATTAAGTGCTTTGAGAGACTAGTGAAGGACCATATCACCTCCACCCTACCTGACACCCTAGACCCACTCCAATTTGCTTACCGCCCAAATAGGTCCACAGACGACAATCGCAACCACACTGCCCTAACCCATCTGGACAAGAGGAATACCTATGTGAGAATGCTGTTCATTGACTACAGCTCAGAATTTAACACCATAGTACCCTCCAAACTCATCTCGACCCTGCCCAGTGCAACTGGGTACTGGACTTCCTGATGGGCCGCCCCCAGGTGGTGAGGGTAGGTAACAACATCTCCACCACGCTGATCCTCAACACTGGGACCCCCACAAGGGTGCGTTCTGAGCCCTCTCCTGTACTCCCTGTTCACCCACGACTGCGTGGCCATGCACACCTCCAACTCAATCATCGAGTTTGCGGACAACACTACAGTGGTAGGCTTGATTACCAACAACGACGAGACTGCCTACAGGGAGGAGGTGAGGGCCCTCGGAGTGTGGTGTCAGGAAAATAACCTCACACTCAACATTAACAAAACAAAGGAGATGATTGTGGACTTCAGGAAACAGCAGAGGGAGCACCCCCTATCCACATCAATGGGACAGTAGTGGAGAGGGTAGTACCTTTTTTTTTAAAGTTCTTCGGAGTACACATCACGGACAAACTGAATTGGTCCACCCACACAGACAGAGTGGTAAAGAAGACGCAGCAGTGCCTCTTCAACCTCAGGAGGCTGAAGAAATTTGGCTTGTCACTAAAAGCACTCTCAAACTTCTACAGATGCACAATCGAGAGCATCCTGTCGGGCTGTATCACCGGCTGGTACGGCAACTGCTCCGCCCACAACCGTAAGGCTCTCCAGAGGGTAATGAGGTCTGCACAACGGATCACCGGGGGCAAACTACCTGCCCTCCAGGACACCTACACCACCGGATGTCACATGAAGGCCATAAAGATCATCAAGGACAACAACCACCCGAGCCACTGCCTGTTCACCCCGCTATCTTCCAGAAGGCGAGGTCAGTACAGGTGCATCAAAGCTGGGACCGAGAGACTGAAAAACAGCTTCTATCTCAAGGCCATCAGACTGTTAAACAGCCACCACTAACATTGAGTGGCTGCTGCCAACACACTGACTCAACTCCAGCCACTTTAATAATGGGAATTGATGTAAAATATATCACTAGCCACTTTAAACAATGCTACTTACCCTACATTACTCATCTCATATGTATATACTGTACTCGATACCATCTACTGCATCTTGCCTATGCTGTTCTGTACCATCACTCATTCATATACTGTATCTTTATGTACATATTCTTTATCCCTTTACACTTGTGTGTGTATAAGGTAGTAGTTTTGGAATTGTTAGGTTAGATTACTTGTTGATTATTACTGCATTGTCGGAACTAGAAGCACAAGCATTTCGCTACACTCGCATTAACATCTGCTAACCATGTGTATGTGACAAATACATTTTATTTGATATACATTGCTCTATAGTATCAATCATAATCCATTTATCCTGTAAACCTAGCAAAGGAGCTGATCGAAGACTACAGGAAACTGAGGCGAGCACGCCCTCATGGGGCTGTAGTGGAGCGGATCCACATCACTAAGGAATTAACATGGTCCACAGACACCTACACAGTTCTGAAGAGGGCACGACAATGCTTCTTCCCTCTCAGGAGGATGAAAAGATTTGGCATGGGCCCTCAGACCCTCAAAAAGTTATACTGTTGCACCATTTAGAGCATCATGGCTGGCTGCATCACCGGTAAGTCAACTACAAAGCACCCGAATGCAAGGCGCTACAAAGGGTGGCAAGTATGGCCCAGTACAAGCCCTAGACTGTTCTCTCTGCTACTGCATGACTCGTGGTAACAGTGCACCAAGTCTTGAATCAATAGGACCCTGATTGAGCTTGTACCCCCAAGCCTTAACACTGCTAAATGGCTAATTAAATGGCTGCTGCTACTGTCTATTATCTATCCTGCTTCCTAGTCACTTCAACCCTACCTACAGTATACAGTATGTACAAAGCTACCTCAATTACTTCTTACCCCTGCACATTGACTCGGTACTGGTACTCCCTGTATATAGCCATGTTATTTGTACTCATCATAGTTATTAACTCTGTATTTATTCCTTGTGTCACTTTTTTTAATCTTTTTTTTATTTTTATCTTTTAATTGTTGAGAAGGCCAGTAAGTAAGCATTTCACTGATATTCTACACATGTTGTCTGCGAAACATGTGACAAATGAAATTCAATTTGATTTAATATAAGGTGATTTTACACTTCAGCGAAACTGCCACAGGATAAATAAAGCCAACGTGCAATGGTTTATGCATCTCACTATTAGCAAACAAGGTGGATCAGTTGCAGGTGCTCGGGTTCCAATTGCTTCTGATAATTTGTAACTAATGAAAGCTTCTATTGAGCACACCTGTCACGCCCTGACCCTAGATTGCTTTGTATGTTTCTATTTTCCGTTTGGTCAGGGTGTTATGTGGGTGGGTATTCTATATCTAGGTGTTGTGTTTCTATGTTTAGCACTGGTATGGTTCCCAATCAGAGGCAGCTGGTTATCGTTGTTTCTGATTGAGAACCATACTTAGGCAGCCTGTTCCCACTATGGGTGTGGGTAGTTGTTTTCTGTCTCTGCACCAGAAAGAACTGTTTCGTGTTGGTCTATTCTTTTTGTTATTTTGGTCGTAGTGTTCTGAGTTAAAATAAATATACATCATGAACACGAACGACGCTGCACTTTGGTCCTCTTCACCTTCTTCAAACCACGACAGCCGTTAGAACACCGGCCTAATGAGGGTCAGGGTTAGGGAGTAACGGATTGCATGTATTACATGTAATTGGTTACATGGAAGGGATTACAAAAACGATAACTGTAATCCATTACGTTACCAGCAAAAATATTGTAATCAGATTACAGATACTTTTGAAAAACTAGATTATTGCGGAAAAAATTGACACTTCTCTGTTTTCTCAATGACATTGAAAAAAGGCGCAAGTTTAAGTTTGTTCCAGCTAAGCGAGTCTGACCACAAGTCAGACCACTATGATGACACACCAAATGTGTTTGATTTATTGCTGGAAAAGAGCAGGAATAGGCTTTTGTATGCTACAGTCCAAGCTATGTCTTCCAATGGTGTGACTGCTGTTGGCATCCAAAGATTATCGAACTTGAATAAACGCTTGGAGGTAAGGATGAACGACGATACGGATATAATTTATTATTGATATCTACATAGCATATTGATGTGAATCACACTACTGCTCTCTCATTTAGCTATTTGCGCCTTATGGATTATGATTGTTGTTGATGGCTGTTCACAAATATAAATGTGTATTTGAACCCAATAATGGTTGAATTCAAGAAGTTTAAGCTGCCTATCAATTATTGTTTTTGAAATCAGTGGACAGCCAGTGAAAAATGCACTCTTGCAACAGCTGCATAATGTGGACCTAATTCATGCTGAAAAAATAAATCCATAGGCCTAGTGGACACATGCTCAAACTTGCACACTTAAGGGGCAATCTGTAGATGCTAAATCCATTTTTCTGAGTTGTAAATTATATACAGTACCAGTAAAAAGTTTGGACACACCTACTCGTTCAAAGGTTTTTCTTTTATTTTGACTATTTTATACATTGTAGAATAATAGTGAAGACATCAAAACTATAAAATAACACACAAGGAATCATGTAGTAAGCAAAAAAAGTGTTCATGTTTTAAATATATTTTAGATTCTTCAAAGTACTGTCGCCACCCTTTGCCTTGAGTGCTTTGCACACTCTTGTCAAAGCATGCCATTCCATGAGCGACGCATTTATTTTTAAACTCTAATCAATGAGCCCAATCAGTCCTCCATGACAAGAAAATAATGAACAACAGAATAGGGCTGGCTTATAAATTCTTAGTTTTCGGGTCATGCTCAGGTAAAACAATTTGGCTGATCTATACTTTCATATTTCCAAATCCTATACTTGAAGACAAAGGGGTATAACATTTATTGGAATGACTGGAATCTGTTTTTTAATGTAAAGATGTAATTTAATCATTATGCAGTAGAAAGCTATGGGTTAGAAGAAGCCTACATACCCAACCCATAAAGTAACATTTTACATCCATATATGGCCAGCTATGTAAACTTTAACTTTGATTTATCCTGCAATAGATGTCGTTCAATTGCTAACGTACATTTTTGTCTTCATCTAATGCCTCTTAAGAGGAAAGTAATCTAAAAGTAACGGAATGTAATCAGATTACGTTACTGAGTTTGGGTAATCCAAAAGTTACGTTACTGATTATAATTTTGGACAGGTAACTTGTAACTAACGGATTACATTTAGAAAGTAACCTAGCACCTCTCAATTCATTTATCAGAACAGCTGTCCTGATGTTGAGTGGCAGAGGGAAAACCAGCGGTTCCGGTGAAATATCCATTAAAGCTGTGCTTACATCAAATGGGTCTTTATTTCCTTTCAGGGATTCAAATTATTTGATGGCGTAATTACATGGCGCTCAATCTTTTATCATTACAGATAATGATGATAAATGGTGATAATGACAATGATAATGTTGATGATGGTGGTGACAATGGGGAGATGTCTTCAACTCCCTCTTATGGTCTTTGTTGCAAATCTAAAAAAACAAGAGATGTAGATTGCATCTGTTTTGAATGGTCTCGTACAATACTAACAGATCTGAAAATGTCACTCACAAACCTATAGGTCTGTCATTGACAATCCTAAAAGTCACATGCTAATTAGGTGAAAACTTGAAGAAATTGTATTTTAGGTGTCAAAATTAAGCATGCCATGCGGTCCTCTGTCTAATCTTACAGAAGGACTAATTATATCTTAGTCCCATCCCCAGTCATTAGTACTGGCAGTGGGCTATTTCTATGGCGTGTCTGTCTGGAAGGTTATGGCTGATACCCAAATTGCACCATATTCCCCATATATTTTATAGATTACTCAAGATGCTATGACTGCTTTTAGTGTCTCAAAACAATTATTTGAGTGGTCCACAATGTGTCTTTTAAAACCTGTGTTTTTGTATTGTCAATGATTTATTATTGTGGAGTGACTAACTTTTCTATATCTACCTAACTCTACAGGTCTGTGGCAGCAGTCTACCTCCAGGTGGACGTGCTGCCTCACGTGACACGGCTCTAAGGCAGCCTTTCTTAAATTATGGGTTGCGACGTGTTAAGGTAAATTTATAATTATTTCATGAATTACTGGAATTGATTTGGCCAAGTGCAACTGCACAATCTGTACAATGTTCTCTCTGCTTAGCAGTGGTCTCTGCTCAGTTTGGCAGCTGTGCAAGTGGGAGAGGTAGATCTGCCCGTGTGCTTCGCAGTTTACCGGATCTTTTTTCTGCAGTTTTCTTGAAGATCACTCCGCTTCCCACACGCTGCAGCCGTGTTGTTCAGCAGCAGATGATGCCACTGACTTGTCATTCCCACTTGCCATCACTCACCACTGTCATGGACTTATGCTAGTCACAAGGGCTGTGTTTCAAACAAAGTTAGACAGCCCTCAGCCCTTGGGGTAATCCCCACGGCCATATTTATGAAAGTACAAACAAATGTAAAAACAAATGTAAATGAGTTAGAAATCGTGCTACTAATGTACAAACACGTCTCATAATGATATAATGATGTTTTTGTTTGGTTAGCTAATTAATCTGTTAGCTATCATACAGTAGGCCTATATTAATTATGATGTAGTTAATAAGTAGACATGCAATCATAGTTGACTGTAACGCATATAAAGCACCCACTGCAAACACAGTCATCGTGGGATGAACGAGTGAACGAATTTCCAGCCAAAGGGCGGTCCATTTAAAAATCATTCCTGCCTCCCTTGTCAGACGTCATATGTCATCAGAAGTGTCCACTTAATTTGAAGGCTGAGGGTGTCTTTTAAGTGTTTGGAATGCAGCATATACAGTGGGGCAAAAAAAGTATTTAGTCAGCCACCAATTGTGCAAGTTCTCCCACTTAAAAAGATTAGAGAGGCCTGTAATTTTCATCATAGGTACACTTCACCTATGACTGAGAAAAAGAAATCCAGAAAATCACATTTGTAGGATTTTTTTATGAATTTATTTGCAAATGATGGTGGAAAATAAGTATAAAACTGAATCATGCAGGACTCCGCTCAGGTGGTATGTACGCTCTGGTTCAGGGCATTATGTTTACCACTGATGCTTTTGCAGCTAACACACTAGCTAGCGCACACTAGCTAGCTAATTCACCAAGGTTGGGGTCAATTCCATTTCAATACTTGTCAATTCAGACTGTAAACCAAATTCCAATGACTAATTCCTAAACGAAAAACATTGAAGAGAATTGGAATTTAAATTTTAGAGTACTTTCTGAATTGTCTGGAATTGAAAAGGCATTGACCCCAACCCAGTCGTGCACACTACAGCTAGTACAACACTAGCTAGTACCTATCTTCTAATTCTAAATGTAATTTCACAACCCGTGCTGTTGGTGGCGATAACCCACCATCCTCTCTGGTACCATTCGACCTGCCTGAGCACGTATGTCTCACAGCATCTGTATACTGAGAAAGGATCTGCTGAAGCCAGACCCTATTGGCCACAGCGGCACTGTATGAAAGTGGACATGATTTACCTCTGCGGCTTCCCTGCTCCCCCATAATCGCAGAGTTAATGTAATGGGGGGGCAAGCTTTTAAATAGTGGAGTGCCACTCCATAAATCTGGCCCAGTCTCCTGACCTCTCCTCTCAATCTTAACCTCGCTCGCTCTCTCTGATGCTGAGCCGACGCAATGGGACAGCTAGCGCTAAATCATCGCAGACACCGCCCATCTATGGTTGGGTTACCACATCTAAGGGGTGCCCCTCTCTCTCTCTAAAGGTCTTTCTGAAGGGTGCCCCATCCAAACCCATTATGTTATTCATTGCTTCTATATTGTACCTATGTCCCTGCCTCCCAAATGTTTAAAGGGGACCACCTACAACACAACTGCCTGTGTAAACATATGTTCCAATAACCACACTAGTACTATTTAGAATGAATGGATTGGGCATGGTATGTTAGTATGGACATTGGAACGTAGCCTGAGCACAGGACTGCACCTATTTTACAGGATGTAACAAATCTATAACTCCTTACAGAAAATCTTCTGCAGTTTTTTTTATTGTTCAAAGTATTAAACCACTAATTAACCAAACTCTGGGTGGATGCCACTGCGTGTGCTGTATGTGACTACTTTAGGCTAGTAATGGAAGATGAGAGTGTAAAAATCTAATTAAACTGTGAGTGTCAATTCGAAGGCTGAGACGGGTATATTTTTGGAAGTAGTATTTTCTGTAGGAAAGAGAATGTTTGTTATAGTGGAGAGTTTATTGCGCATCACTGTGTGAACATCTGGATCTGTGAGTGGGAGAGTGTCTGGGGAATGGATGTGCATCGAGGGGGGAGTGATATGGTGTATGATAGGAGGTGCATGTGTAAAATAAGTCATGCTGCTTGTGAGTACCACTTCCCCCCGATTCGGCACATACCTGACTCGAACCTGCTTCACAAACATGTGACCGTTCTCCTTCAAGAGTCTCTAATGGTCACCCCACTCAAAAGCTAGCTGTTGAGTGGCACAAACATGGACACTTATGGATGAGGACAATGTTTCACACATATCCATGTGCTACATTCACCCCTCAAATATAAGCAACAGCGACCCCAGCGCAATTGTAGATCTGGATCACGGCACAAGTGTAAAGGACATCAAGCTGCTTGATTAGCGAGTACCACTTCCTCCCGATTTACCTGGATCAAACCTGGGACCTCTGCTTCACAAACAAACGTGGCCATCCTTCCTCAAGCGTCTCAAAAGCTAGCTCCCGTAGCATTTGCTGGAGGAGAACTGATGTGTCTTTGTGTGTGTGTGAGAGAGAGAGTGTGTCTCTGTCACTGCCTGTGTATAATGAGAGGTGCACTTGCACAAACACACCGCACGCATCACAGACCGGTGTGTGTCCATCTCTGTCTGTGTGAGCCAGTCTCAGTACACATAAGCCTATCACCAATATTGATCCACAGTGGGCTGCTGTGTGTGCCTCTCTGATTAACACTGACTAAATACGCATCCAAATCGATGATGGCCCGAAGGGGCCAATGATAGCTACCCAGCCAAACACCAGCTGCTATGCCATTAATGTGTCTGTAAAACACACACACACACACAGTCTCCCCACTAACAAATTACCCAGACTCTTCCATTGAGAGAGCTGACAGGGCTAAAGAAGAAACTCTGTAATCCTCCAATAATTATGAGAGAATTACCAGCAATCATCATGATCCTACTGAGTCTGTGTTTTTAGTGTGGCTAAAGCTTACCTGAATGGATCGGGGCACCTATTTATTTGGATTGAAAATGACTGGAGATCAGGGATACTCAGGATAGCAGGGTTAACGATACAGTTGTCTGGATATACTGAACCAGTCAAAAGGTTAGACACACCCACTCATTTAAGGGTTTGTCTTTATTTTTTACTATTTTCTACATTGTAGAATAGTAGAGAAGACATCAATAAAATAACACATATGGAAGAAAAAAAAGTGTTAAGCAAATCAAAATATATTTTCTATTTGAGATGCTTCAAAGCAGCCACCCTTTGCCTTGATGACAGCTTTGCACACTCATGGCATTCTTTCAACCAGCTTCATGAGGTTGTCACCTGGAATGCATTTAAATTAACAGGTGTGCCTTGTTAAAAGTTCATTTGTGGGATTTCTTTCCTTCTTACTGCGTTTGAGCTAATCAGCTGTGTTGTGACAAGGGAGGGGTGGTATACAGAAGATAACCCTATTTGGTAAAAGACCAAGTCCATATTATGGCAAGAACAGCTCAAATAAGCAAAGAGAAATGACAGTCCATCATAACATTAAGACCTTCATGTCAATCCGGAACATTTCAGTCAATCCGGAACATTTCAAGTACTTTGAAAGTTCTTCAAGTGCAGTTGCAAAAACCATCCAGAGCTATGATGAAACTGGCTCTCATAAGGACTGCCATAGGAAAGAAAGACCCAGAGTTACCTCTGCTACAGAGGGTAAGTTCATTAGAGTTACCAGCCTCAGAAAATGCAGTCCCAAATAAATGCTTCACAGAGTTCAAGTAACAGAAACATCTCAACATCAACTGTACAGAGGAGACTGTGTGAATTTGGCCTTCTTGGTTGAATAGCTAAAAAGCAACGACAACTAAAGGACACTAATAAGAAGAGACTTGCCTTGGCCAAGTAACACGAGTAATGGACATTAGACCGGTGGAAATCTGTCCTTTTTTCTGAGTCCAAATTTGAGATCTTTGGTTCCAACTGCCGTGTCTATGTGAGATGCAGAGTGTGGTTCCCATTGTGAATCATGGAGGAGGTGGTGGGATGGTGTGGGAGTGCTTTGCTGGTGACATTGTCAGTGATTTATAGAGAATTGAAGGCACACTTAACCGGCATGGTTATCTAAGCATTCAGCAGCAATACGCCATCCCATATGTTTTGCGCTTAGTGGGACTAAAATTTGTTTTTCAACAGGACAATGACCCAAAACACACCTCCAGGCTGTGTAAGGGTTATTTGACCAAGACGGAGTGTGATGGAGTGCTGCATCAGATGACCTGGCCTCCACAATCACCCGACCTCAACCTAAATGATTAGTTTGGGATGAGTTGGACCACAGAGTGAAGGAGAAGCAGCCAACAAGTGCTCAGCATATGTGGGAACTCCTTCAAGACTGTTGGAAAAGCATTCCAGGTGACTACCTCATGTAGCTGGTTGAGAGAATGCCAAGAGTGTGCAAAGCTGTCATCAAGGCAAAGGGTGGCTACTTTTAAGAATCTAAAATATTAAATAATGAAAATGAAGAAAGATGCATGCATTTGCTCTCTCTCTCGCTCTCACTCTCACTCACTCTCACTCACTCACTCACTCACGTATTAACACAAACTTGAATAACACTCACCGATACGAAATTATAGCAAATTATGCAAAGAGTCGAATACGAGAATACAAACAGGGTCATGTTTGGGTTATACAAGCACATCTTGAGTCACACATTTGCACACACAATGTAAGATACACATATGTTAATTTCATTCAGCAACCCCCCCAGTCTAACATTTTCTTCTCAAATCCTCCTGTGGTGCAGAAAGTCTCCATGGTCTGCACTCTAACTTACCTTGCCTAACTAACTTAGGCCTAAGCACAATGCCACGTGCACACACAATTACTTTCCCCTCCATCTGTCTGTCTGTTCTGTACAGTTTCCCACCCTCCCCTCCTCACTAACTCTTCTCTCTCTATCTATTCAATTTAAGGGGCTCTATTGGCATGGGAAACATATGTTTACATTGCCAAAGCAAGTGAAATAGACAATTAACAAAAGAGAAATAAACAATAAAAAAACAACAGTAAACATTACACTCACAAAAGATCCAAAAGATTAAAGACATTTCAAATGTCATAATGTGTATATATGCAGTGCTGTAATGACGTGCAAATAGTTAAAGTACAAAAGGGAAAATGAATAAGCAGAAATATAGGTTGTTTCACAATGGTGTTTGTTCTTCACTTTTCTTGTGGCAACAAGAACAGTTGTTGGGGGGGTCTGGCATTTAGGTCACCACTGACTAGCACAGATCCCTTGGCCTGGTAATGATTGATTTGATGAAGCTGTCTTCATTAAAGTGTGAGGATTTCGTTGCATTACAAACTGTAATTAAAAAGGATTTTTGTTTGGATTTCATGTAACGGACATACACAAAATAGTCCAAATTGGTGAAGTGAAATGAAAAAAAACTTGCTTCAGAAAATGTACAAAAAAATTAAACGGTGGTGCATGGATATGTATTCACCCCTTTGGTATGAAGCCCCTAAGTAAGATCTGGTGCAACCTATTACCTTCAGAAGTCAAATAATTATTTAAATAAAGTCCACCTGTGAGCAATATAAGTGTCACATGATCTGTCACATGATCTCAGTATATAAACCTGTTCTGAACGGCCCAGGAACCTGCAACACCACTAAGCAAGGGGCACCACCAAGCAAGTGGCACCATGAAGACCAAGCAGCTTTCCAAACAGATCAGGGTTGGGTTAAAAAAAATATCCAAAACTTTGAACATCCCACAGAGCACCGTTAAATCCATTATTAAAAAATGGAAAGAATCTGGCACAACAACAAACCTGCCAAGAGAGGGCCGCCCACCAAAACTCACGGACCAGGCAAGGAGGTGCAAAGCTCCACAGCTGAGATTGGAGTATCTGTTCATAGGACCACTTTAAGCCATACACTCCACAGGCTGGGCTTTACAGAAGAGTGGCCAGAAATAAGCCATTGATTAAAGAAAAAAAATAAGAAAAATAATAATACATTTGGTGTTCTCCAAAAGGCATGTGGGAGACTCCCCAAACATATGGAAGAAGGTATTCTGGTAAGATGAAATTGAGCTTTTTGGACATCAAGGAAAGCGCCATGTCTGGCGCAAACCCAACACCTTCCATCACCCCGAGAACACCATCCCCACAGTGAAGCATGGTGGTGGCAGCATCATGCTGTGAGGATGTTTTTCATTGGCAGGGACTGGGAAACTGGTCAGAATTGAAGGAATGATGGATGGAGCTGAATACAGGGAAATTCGTGTGGGAAACCTGTTTCAGTCTTCCAGAGATTTGAGACTGGGACGGAGGTTCACCTTCCAGCAGGACAATGACCATAAGCATACTGCTAAAGCAACACTCGAGTGGTTTAAGGGGAAACATTTAAATGTCTTGGAATGGCCTAGTCAAAGCCCAGACCTCAATCCAATTGAGAATCTGTGGTATGACTTAAAGATTGCTGTACACCAGTGGAACCCATCCAACTTGAAGGAGCTGGAGCAGTTCTGCCTTGAAGAATGGGCAAAAATCCTAGTGGCTAGATGTGCCAAGCTTATAGAGTCATACCCTGAGAGACTTGCAGCTGTAATTGCTGCAAAAGGTAGCTCAACAAAGTATTGACCTTGAGGGAGGGGGGTGAATGGTTATGCACGCTCAAGTTCTGTTTTTTGTCTTATTGCTTGTTTGTTTCACAATAAAACATATTTTTCATCTTCAAAGTGGTAAGCATGTTGTGTAAATCAAATGATACAAACCCCCCCAAAATCAATTTTAATTCCAGGTTGTAAGGCAACAATATAGGAAAAATGCCAAGGGGGGTGAATACTTTCGCAAGCCACTGTAAGTTGCAGGAGGACATTTTTCTTCATGAAGATGTTTTCCTTTTGAATTTCTAGCCAAATGTAAAATATCCTGTTTTGATTCATTTAAAAGAGTTAGGTCTGCTCTATACCAAATTAGTCCCTTCCCTGTTTCACACCTGGTAGTTTGGTGGATGGGACTACCAGCTCTCTCTAACCTAGAGGGTAACCAGTGCGTCCATCTCCTCTAGAGGCATGTTGTTAGTCGTGTGGTTTGGCCTCAGACCAGTGAGTGTGAGCAGAGCATGCTGGGCATCTGATGCATGCCATCTCTCTGTTGCCGAAGCCAGACTTCTCACACCCCATAAACATCAAGATGGTCCCGGTAAAAGCAATCTACGCTGCCGGCATCTACCTGAACCCCACCCTCCAAATCACCATCAACACAAATCACACCACCAGTCGGATTGTGGAGTCTCGTGGGTTGTGTTTGAGTACGCTATCCAAGGGTCAACGTGGAGGGTGAGCTAAAGTAGTCAGCTGGGGTGGCGACTCTGGTACAAGAGGGCCCTGGTGTGTGCAGGCTTTTGATCAAGTCTAGCTGTATTTAACAAGCCTGATTCAAGGAATTGTGGTCTAAATGGAAGATTATGATGAGTTGGGTGATTTAATCATTTTACACAGGGAGAACATGTACCTATCATCTCACTCAACATCACCAGGGTCATGTTCATTAGGCACCAAAACAGACTGAAACAGGGAGGGACTACCTGGTTAATTTCTGTTTTTCCATTTCAATACATTTTCAAATGTTTTCTGTTGCATACCCTTATGAACACCACTCAGGCAAGTACTATCCTGCAACGCACAAGGTTTAGCGAACAAGAGGGTGCCTACTGAACGAACACTTGCAGACTAGAATTCAAGACAGACAAAGAAGAAGACACAGCACAGAACGAATCAGAGAAGATTGGCCAGACGAGGGTGAGACAGAAGAACAATCATAAATTACCTATTTTCCCTGCACAGCTCTGGGTAAGTAGTCAGTGGACATCAGTTGAAAAAGCCCTGCATATGAATACAATGGAAAGAGGCATCAAAAGAAAGAGGGATAACCATGAAAGGGTATCAAAAAAGCAAACCATACTCAACAATTCCATCTGAGTCTGATGACTATGATTGACAGAGAGAGAGGATTTACAAATATATATTTTACAACCAGGTTGACTGTGTGCAACAATGGACTGGCAGGAGGAGAAAAAGGGGAGATGCGTGTAAAATCACCTTGCCCAAGGGTACGCTACCGCTTCAAACAATCAATAGCCCTGAGGATTGATGCCAGAGCCCAGATTCATGCAGGGAGGGATACAGTATATCTGCAGTGGCTCAGCGCATCAGGCTGAGGAACAGGGAATAGCACCCATATCACACTATCATACCATCCCAAACCGTCCCATGCTGGATACCATCTTTCCAGAACAGTTCCAGCAACTGTGACAGCCCAGTACAGCTTGGTTTGGTTTGGCCCTATTTTGTGAACCAGGCTACAGTTTCCTGGGAACCCACTTGCTTTTCCTTTGAAACGTACTCCTATTAACAGAATGGCCGAACTCAACTGTAACGTTTTGAAGTGTTCCAGGTAGAAACACATTTGTAAAGCTGGCATGTGTCTTCACGTCTGAAAATATTTCAAAGATACGTGATTCAGATGGTAATTCAGATGGCGAGAAAAGTGATTCAAGCTGATATGTAAACTAATGAGTTTCATTGAGGCTCAGTTGGAATGAGAACTCCACTCCAGTGATTAAGGTGATATTGACGGTTGAATTAATTCCTGATTGGCTAGCGGGAGACAGCCTCTGGAACTGTGCCTCCCACACCAAAAGCAATTCACACTAAAGATTTTACCCACCATTATCACCCTCCCCACACATACTCTGTCTCTCTCTCTTTCTCCCCACTATCAATTTTCCCCCTTGCTCTATTGCAGACATTCCAAATTGTGTAATCGTTCCCTGACTCCAGGCCATTTAAAGAAGGTGAGAATATAATTGCATCTTTGTACCTAAATGTACCTTTTATCTCTGACAAGTGGGAGCTATAATTTACTGACCAAAAATATGAATGCAACATGTAAAGTGTTGCTACTATGTTTCATTAACTCAAATAAAAGATCCCAGAAATGTTCCATATGCATAAAACTACTTTTTCTCAAAAATGTAAGTGAGCATTTATCCTTTGGCAAGATAATCCATCAACCTGACCTGTGGCATATCAAGAAGCTAATTAAACAGCATGATCATTACACAGGTTGTGATGTGGACAATAAAAGGCCACTCTAAAATGTGAAGTTTTGTCACACAACACAAATCCACAGATGTCTTAAGTTTTGAGGGAGTTTGCAATTGGGCTGCAGAAAGTTCCACCAGAGCTGTTGCCAGAGACTTGAATGATAATTTCTCTACCAAAAGCCCCCACCAACGTCGTTTTTGAGAATTTGGCAGTAGGTCTAACCGGCTTAACAACCGCAGACCACGTGTAACCATGCCAACCCAGGACCTTCTTCACCTGCGGTGGCCACTGAAGAAGTGTGATCTTTACAGATGAATCCCGGTTTCAACTGTTCCCTGACAAATGGCAGATGGTTTGCAGATGTCAATGTGAACAGAGTGCCCCGTGGTGGCGGTGGGGTTATGGGCAGGCATTAGCCACGCACAACGAACACAATTGCATTTTAGTGATGGAAATTTGAATGCACAGGATACCGTGAAGAGATCCTGAGTCCTATCGTCGTGCCATTCATCCTCCGCCATCACCTCATGTTTCAGCATGATAATGCACAGTCCCATGTCGCAAGGATCTGTACACAATTCCTGGAAGCTGAAAATGTCCCAGTTCTTCTATGGCCTGCATACTCACCAGACACATCACCTATTGAGCATGTTTGGGATGCTCTGGATTGACGTATATGACAGTGTTCTAGTTCCCGCCAATACCCAGAAAGTTTGCACAGCCAATGAAGAGGTGTGGCACAACATTCCACAGGCCACAATCAACAGCCTGATTAACTCTATGAGAAGGAAATGTGTCGTGCTGCATGAGGCAAATGGTGGTCACCAGATACTGACTGGTTTTCTGATCCACCCCCCTATCTTTAAAAAAAAGTATCTGTGACCAACAGATGCATATCTGTATTCCCAGTCAGGGAAAATCCATAGATTATGGCCAAACTAATTTATTTCAAATGACTGATTTCCTCATATGAACTTTAACTCAGTAAAATCTTTGAAATTGTTGCATGTTGCATTTGTTGTTGTTGTTGTTGGTACATTAATCTGTATCCTTGACTATTTACGATGTCATGTCATTCACATTAATTCCCATTCCCGTATATATTTCAATGAAAAGCACCATTCAAGCTTTCATAATATCTTCACCGTTGATGGCATTATGTTCCATTCCGATGAGCAATATTGATGACATTCACTGCAGTGGTAATTCTGATAACACTTGGAAACCAGGACACGAGTTCCAACAAGTAAGGCTGAGGTGAAAGCCTGCCAGAGCAGCAAGCAGGCAAGTATCAGCTGGCGTCACTCAATGCAACGTCAAAGGGAGATGAAAAATGGTAGGAGTCTGATCCCTGTACGGCGCCTTACCCCACAGCTCCCATGATGGCAAGAGGGGCCTGGGACTTTAAAGTTATCTAAGCGGGAGAGTGTTCTGCTTTGGTAATGTATTCATCAAAGAGGTACAGTTGAAGTCGGAAGTTTGCATACACCTTAGGCAAATACATTTAAACTCAGTTTTTCACAATTCCTGACGTTTAATCAGAGTACAAATTCGATGTCTTGGTCAGTTAGGATCACCACTTTATTTCAAGAATGTGATATGTCAGAATAATTGAAGAGAGAATGATTTATTTCAGGTTTTACTTCTTTAATCACATTCCCAGTGGGTCAGAAGTTTACATACATTCCATTAGTATTTAGTAGCATTGCCTTTAAAATGTTTAACTTGGGCCAAACGTTTCGGGAAGCCTTCCACAGGCTTCCCACAATAAGTTGGGTGAATTTTGGCCCATTCCTCTTGACAGAGCTGGTGTAACTGAATCAGGTTTGTAGGCCTCCTTGCTCGCACGCACTTTTTCAGTTCTGCCCACAAATTTTCTATAGGCTTGAGGTCAGGGCTGTGTGATGGCCACTCCAAAACCTTGACTTTGTTGTCCTTAGGCCATTTTGCCACGACTTTGGAAGTATGCTTGGGGTCATTGTCCATTTGGAAGACCCATTTGCAACCAAGCTTTAACTTCTGACTGATGTCTTGAGATTTTACTTCAAGATATCCACATAATTTTCCTTTCCTCATGATGCCATCTATTTTGTGAAGTGCACCAGTCCCTCCTGCAGCAAAGCACCCCCACAACATGATGCTTTCACCCCCGGGCTTCACGGTTGGGATGGTGTTCTTCGGCTTGCAAGCCTCCCCCGTTTTCCGACAAACATAACGATGGCCATTATGGCCAAACAGTTCTACTTTTGTTTCATCAGACCGGAGGACATTTCTCCAAAAAGTACGATATATGTCCCCATGTGCAGTTGCAAACCGTAGTCTGGCTTTGTTATGGCGGTTTTGGAGCAGTGGCTTCTTCCTTGCTAAGCTGCATTTCAGGTCATGTCAATATTGGACTCGTTTTACTGTGGCTATAGATACTTTTGTACCTGTTTCCTCCAGCATCTTCACAAGGTCATTTGCTGTTCTTCTGGGATTGATTTGCACTTTTCACACCAAAGTACGTTCATCTCTAGGAGACAGAATGCGTCTCCTTCCTGAGCGGTATGACGGCTGTGTGGTCCCATGGTGTTTATACTTGCATACTATTGTTTGTACAGATGAATGTGGTCCCTTCAGGCGTTTGGAAATTGCTCCCAAGGATGAACCAGACTTGTGGAGGTCTACAATTCTTTTTCTGAGTTCTTGGCTGATTTCTTTTGATTTTCCTATGTCAAGCAAAGACGCACTGAGTTTGAAGTTAGGCCTTGAAATACATCCACAGGTACACCTCCAATTGACTCCAAATGATGTCAGTTAGCGTATCAGAAGCTTATAAAGCCATGACATCATTTTCTGGAATTTTCCAAGCTGTTTAAAGGCACAGTCAACTTAGTGTATGTAAACTTCTGACCCACTGGAATTGTGATTCAGTGAATTATAATTTAAATAATCTGTCTGTAAACAATTGAAGTAGATGTCCTCACTGACTTGCCAAAACTATAGTTTGATAACGAGAAATTTGTGTATGTAAACTTCCGACTTCAACTCTATAATTTTACCTTTATTTAACCAGGCAAGTCAGTTAAGAACAAATTCTTATTTTCAATGACGGCCTAGGAACTGCCTGTTCAGAGGCAGAACGACAGATTTTTACCTTGTTAGCTCGGGGGTTTGAAACTTGCAACTTTCCGGTTACTAGTCCAACGCTCTAACCACTAGGCTACCTTCCCGCCCTTGATGGTGTCAAGGCCAAAGGGTGATGAGAATGTCTGATGATGAGGATGTTGTGTCAGGTGAGTAGGCAGCAATAAATGATGCACTTAGAGATGCACACACACACAGTGTACTCACTCACGTACAGTGACTTCGGAAAGTATTCAGACCCCTGGACTTTTTTCACATTTTGTTAGTTTATACAGCCCTATTCTAAAATGCATCCAATATAACTTTTGAATCAGCAATCCACACACAATACCCAATTAAGACAAAGCGAAAAACAAGTCTGACATTTCTGCAAATGTATTCAAATTAAAAAACAGATACCTTGTTTACATAATTATTCAGACCCTTTGCTACGAGACTTGAAATTGAGCTCAGGTGCATACTGTTTCCATTGATCATCCTTGAGATGTTTCTACAACTTGACTGGAGTCCATCTGTGGTCTATTTAATTGATTGGACATGATTTTGAAATGAACACACGTGTCTACAGTCGTGGCCAAAAGTTTTGAGAATGACAAACATTCGTTTTCACAAAGTGCCTCAGTTTGTATGATGGCAATTTGCATATACTCCAGAATATTATGAAGAGCGATCACATGAATTGCAATTAATTGCAAAGTCCCTCTTTGCCATGCAAATGAACTGAATCCCCCAAAAAACATTTCCACTGCAATTCAGCCCTGCCACAAAAGCAACAGCTGACATTATGTCAGTGATTCTCTCGTTAACACAGTTGTGAGTGTTGACGAGGACAAGACTGAAGATCACTCTGTCATGCTGATTGAGTTCGAATAACAGATTGGAAGCTTCAAAAGTAGGGTGGTGCTTGGAATTATTGTTCTTCCTCTGTCAATCATGGTTACCTGCAAGGAAACACGTGCCGTCATCATTGCTTTGCACAAGGGCTTCACAGGCAAGGATATTGCTGCCAGTAAGATTGCACCTAAATCAATCACTTATCAGATCATCAAGAACTTCAAGGAGAGCGGTTCAATTGTTGTGAAGAAGGCTTCAGGGTGCCCAAGAAAGTCCAGCAAGCGCCAGGACCGTCTCCTAAAGTTGATTCAGCTGCGGGATCGGGACACTACCATTACATAGCTTGCTCAGGAATGGCAGCAGGCAGGTGTGAGTGCATCTGCACGCAGAGTGAGGCGAAGACTTTTGGAGGATGGCCTGGAGTCAAGAAGGGTAGCAAAGAAGCCACTTCTCTCCAGGAAAAACATCAGGGACAGACTGATATTCTGCAAAAGGTACAGGGATTGGACTGCTGAGGACTGGGGTAAAGTCATTGTCTCTGATGAATCCCCTTTCCGATTGTTTGGGGCATCCGGACAAAAGCTTGTCCGGAGAAGACAAGGTGAGCGCTACCATCAGTCCTGTGTCATGCCAACAGTAAAGCATCCTGAGACCATTCATGTGTGGGGTTGCTTCTCAGCCAAGGGAGTGGGCTCACTCACAATTTTGCCGAAGAACACAGCCATGAGTAAAGAATGGTACCAACACATCCTCCGAGAGCAACTTCTCCCAACCATCCAGGAACAGTTTGGTGACGAACAAAGCCTTTTCCAGCATGATGGAGCACCTTGCCATAAGGCAGTAGTGATAACTAAGTGGCTCGAGGAAGAAAACATTGATATTTTGGGCCAGGAAACTCCCCAGACTTTAATCCCATTGAGAAGTTGTGGTCAATCCTCAAGAGGACTGTGGACAAACCAAAACCCACAAATCCGGACAAACTACAAGCATTGATTATGCAAGAATGGTCTGCCATCAGTCAGGATGTGGCCTAGAAGTTAATTGACAGCATGCCAGGGTGGATTGCAGAGGTCTTGAGAGAGAAAGGTCAACATTGCAAATATTGACTCTTTGCATCAACTTCATGTAATTGTCAATAAAAGCCTTTGACACGTATGAAATGCTTGTAATTATACTTCAGTATTCCATGGTAACATCTGACAAAAATATCTAAAGACACTGAAGCAACAAACCTTGTGAAAATTAATATTTGTGTCATTCTCAAAACTTTTGGCCACGACTGTATATGAGGTCCCACAGTTGACACTCCATGTCAGAGCAAAAACGAAGCCATGAGGTTGAAGGAATTGTCCGTAGAGCTCTGAGACAGGATTGTGTCCAGGCACACATCTTGGGAAGGGAACTATGGCAGTTCTGCAGCATTGAAGGTCCCCAAGAACACAGTGGCCTCCTACTCCAAATTTGGAACCACAAAGACTCTTCCTAGAGCTGAATGCCTAGCCAAATTGAGCAATTGGGGGAGAAGGGCAGGGAGGTGACCAAAAACCCAATGGTCACTCTGACAGAGTTCTAGAGTTCCTCTGTGGAGATGAGAGAACCTTCCAGAAGGACAACCATCTCTGCAGCCCTCCACCAATCAGGCCTTTATGGTAGAGTGGCCAGACAGAAGCTACTCCTCAGTAAAATACATATGATAGCCCACTTGGAGTTTGCCAAAAGGCACCTTAAACTCTCAGACCATGACAAACAATATTCTCTGGTCTGATGAAACCAAGATTGAACTCTTTGGCCTGAATGCAATATGTCACATATGGAAGAAATCTGGCACCATCCGTACGGCGAAGCATGGTGGTGGCAGCACCATGCTGTGGGAATGTTTTTCAGAGGCAGGGACTGAGAGACTAGTAAGGATTGAGGTTAAATTAACAGAGCAAAGTACAGAGAGACCCTTGACGATGATCTGCTCCAGAGCACTCAGGACCTCAGACTGGAGCGAAGGTTCACCTTCCAACAGGACAAAGCACACAGCCAAGACAACGCAGGAGTGGCTTCAGGACAAGTCTCTGAATGTCCTTGAGTGGCCCAGCCAGAGCCCGGACTTGAACCCGATCGAACATCTCTGGAAAGACCTGATAGCTGTGCAGCAATGCTTCCCATCCAAGCTGACAGAGCTTGAGAGGATCTGCAGAGAAGAATGGGAGAAACTCTCCAAATACAGGTGGGCCAAGCTTGTAGCATCATACACAAGAAGACTCGATACTCTAAACTGTTCGCTGCTCTGGCCCCCCAATGGTGGAACAAACTCCCTCACGACGCCAGGACAGCGGAGTCAATCACCACCTTCCGGAGACACCTGAAACCCCACCTCTTTCAGGAATACCTAGGATAGGATAAAGTAATCCTTCTCACCCCCTTAAAAGATTTAGATGCACTATTGTAAAGTGGCTGTTCCACTGGATGTCTTAAGGTGAACGCACCAATTTGTAAGTCGCTCTGGATAAGAGCGTCTGCTAAATGACTTAAATGTTAAATGTAAACACTGCCAAAGTTGCTTCAACAAAGTACTCATTAGAGGCTTTGAATTCTTATGTAAAAGTGATATTTAAGTTTTTTTTTAATTAACAGAAATGTAAAAAACATTTTTCTTTGTCTTCATGGGGTATTGCTTGTAGATTGATGAGGGGAACAATCCAGTAGTTACTTTTAGAATAAGGCTGTAACATAACAAAATGTGGAAAAAGTCAAGGGGTCTGAATACTTTCCGAATGCACTGTATGTGCACACAAACAGCATATTCACAAGCTCATGTATTCACACACGTATACAGGAATGTTGGACATTCATTACACATACAACTTATGGTACCAACCCATGGTACACACATACACAGAAAAAGGCTTCAGTTAAATACACTTGAATGTACTCACACACACACACACACACACAAGCACAGTAATCAAATGCAAAATGAGAGAAGATGGGTCTAGCTAGGTCCCAAGGGGCTCACCAAGGGCTGTGTCAGCGTTGGACTTGAGTAGCAACAGAGTGCTCCTCTATACGTGTAACAAATTGCCTGGCAAAAAAAGAGAAAATGGTTACCTATTTTCTGGACCTCTGTGTGAAATAATTGAACCTGTTTGCTCCCTCCATGAGACCGGTGAGGAGTCAGAGTCAAAAAGAGTCTCTCTGGGATTCTTTACACATACGCAGGCACCCAGACATTTCTAAGCCACCGAAATCAATATGTTGCTTCAAAGCCTCGTTCTGAAATAACAGCGATAAATGCTAGGCTAGTGTTTAAACAAATCTGAAGAGGGAGTATATAATGTACTTTCTACATACACTTGAACTGATATATACAGTATAATTATTAGGATTGAAGAGTATTAACACGGTCCACGATACTATTGTTACTTCTTACTTGAAACATTGTCTATAACAGGAAAGTTGGCCAGTGCATGTGTCCTTCACCATCTGTATTTTCCTAACTTCCTTCCAAACACTTTCTCCACTGTGTTATACTTTTCTATTTGTCTGTCTCTCCTGCCTCTCCGGATGCAGTGCGCAGTCTCGCTGAAGCCAACTCATCATGGACGGCCATCTATCCTTGCCCATCTAGACCCCTTCAAACTCTTCATGATAAGGAGGAAGAAGGAGAGCGATAAATTAAGTTAGAGTGGACGAAGTCCACCATATACAGAGAGTTAACGATTAGCATTTAGCTCAATTAAATGCAACGCAAAGGACACAAAATTACCGCCGTCTTTAGATGGATGCTTATTTTACATTTCCTGTCTCTTTTAATTGGGCTGTAAGAGAACATCCATGAAGTTACATCCCTTTTATGGAAAAGAAAACTAACCCCAAAAACGAATTTGAGTGCTCAAAAGTTTTATAAAAATATGTAGTAATTAGTTGGTTAGGCTCTGTTCTTTCGTTTGCCTCTGACACAGATCATTGATAATGCAGTCATTAAATCCTAGAGCCAGTTGTAATTGGAAATGGTAGGAATTTAAAGCGTCCTTGGGGAGGCGAATATAGGGGAATAGAGCACCATTCGACAAGCTCTCTGCGGTTGTAATTCCGGCAGTACATGTAGAAATTCACCAAAATGAATAATCTGAGTTTGTTTCTGAAATGTGTCCTCCATTGTCATGATTTATTGGCAGAGTGTGTTATGGTAAAATGAGAGTGCAGTGGTAGAATATAAACATTATGATATGTACAGTATTTAATGTCTCACAGAGCAAAGATAGAACAGTGATATTATCTGTTACTTTGAGGTGGATGTATACAGATGTAGGATCTTAATTTGATCACTATTTTGTTTTTGAGAATGTTCCTGCGGCGCAGGAAATCCAGATGAGCTTCGTGATTTATATAAATTAATTGAAAACCTGCACTAGCACACGGTTATATTAACAGTATTCCACTTTTCATGTAGACTTAGTTTGACCAGCTAATTCATTATGGACTAAACTTTCATATCCTGTTGCTGCAGGATTATGTTGCTGAAACAACACAGGTCAAATTAAGATCCTACATCTGTATAAATAAATAAAGGTTATATAATATAAAAAATACGTGTCAGGCTTTATACAAATGTCATAATGCACTGTGGTTGTTCTGTTGCTGCTTCAGTACTGCAATAATAAGCAATCAGTTGCAGCATTACTATCTCAAATTATAATTGATAACCCAAATATTCGGACAAATCCCATTTCCATACTATATTTTGGCCCAAACAACTCACCTCGTCGTACAATTTGTAATGTTGGGGGAATGTAGTCCTAATTCTAGACCCTTATACACAATAGTGACACTTAAAAGCACTACCACCCATTCCTTTTGAAGGGAATAGCTTATCCTTTTCTAGGGCATTACATGACTTGAGTCCCCACATGTAACCCAGCTTGGTTTTTACTGACACTTGCTGCCTGGCCCATATCCTCTACCTTGGGGTTCCAGAACTGGCCTGCATCCCTATAGCCCAGGTGTGGACACACTCTCCCAACCCCAAGATCACTCGGCTGTGTCCTCATAAACAACCCTTCCACTGCCATCCACCATGCCACTTCCCCATAAACCACCATACTACTGCCATCCTAAACTCCCACCATCTGACCAGCTATTTCAGCCAGTGAGGAACAGAGTTCCCAGCCTCCACTGGGAGACTGGAGTCCCCTGGAGTCCCCTCTGTGAGTGTGTGGATAAAACGTTGCCTGGCGCCTAGTGCCCTCTTGTCAGCCCTAAAACCATTGATTTGTCAAACAATCGCTCCTAGCAGCTGTTCCCAGATCTGCCTGCTGAGCCAAGAGATCCATGGCGGCGGCCCTCCAATTCCCCTCACTGCTGCGACTCGGCTTCCACTCAGACACCATACGGATGGCCATACGAGCGCTTCCACCATGTCGCTGGTGAAGCCTAAACAGCCTGACAGCCCCATTTGTTGCCATAGGAGAGAGGAACACTCAGAGTTTCCAAGCACCGCCCAAGATTCTTCATCTAAAGGAGCTGCAGGCACAGCAAGCACTGTCATTTCTGGTGGGGAAATGACGATACTTCGTTCGACCGCCACAATCGTGATGAACATAGATTCCCGGAGTCCTTTATTTTCAAAATAACTCAAATTGCCTCTCACCTGTCAATTAAGGGGCAGAGTCAAGATCTGGAATTTGTTACAATTCAATCACCACTCATAACACTCCGAATAATAGCAATAATGATAATAATATCATTATAATAATGATAATAATAATAATATTGACGGCATACAGACTGTAAGGGTTTTAGTATGATTGGGACTGTAAAGAGTGAGGTGAAGTACCACTGATACATTACATTACCTCTAACTACATTGGCAGCCGATATCGCTCATATTTACTGACTCTACATAGAGAATCCATGAGGGATACAATCAGGAACAGATTCAGACCCAGGACACCAGGTGAGAGGACTCTGGCGAGTAATCAATCAAGTAATTACCAGGGAAAGAAGAGAAGCGGCAATGCTGCTGACCTCGAAGCTAGGATTTGAGGATCCCTGCTATAGAAGGAAGAGGAAGATGATAGGAAGGAGCTTAGACGTCTATCTTGAATTTTTGTTTTTATTAGATGTCTTACAAATACTCCCACTACACTACTTGTTTAGAAACCTTTGCTGTATACTACAGGAAAATAGAATTGACCCCATCTGACCTGATTTACCCATCTGGCTAAACAGAGTTCTCCATCTTCAGCGGCTTGGTTTTCAATTTCAACTTCACTATCTAATTTTCATCCCCCTCATCATTCTTTCGCTACATTCAAACCCCCTCTCTATCTTTTTTCTATTCCACATACACATCTCAGCTAGCTCTCACAGTCTCAGAATTAGGCATCCATGTTTCTCAAACATCAAATTCCGAAGTTCTTCCAAACCCTCATATTTTTAAGAGTTAAAGGTTAAGTTTAGTCATTAAGTCTGAATGGATAAGGTAAGGGCTAATGCTTGGGATAGGCTTAATCTATGGCTAGATTTAAACATGCAACTTTCGGCACCAGAGGCAGATGCTTACGCACATCCGCCATCCACAACACCCTAGCAAAACTAAAACCTACTTGAACGTAACAGCGCTCATTGTTGCCCCTAGCCACCGGTTTCCAAGTAATCTCTCAACGTCCTCAGACATAGACATTGAATAATGACCTGTATCGCGGTTGACCTGGCTGACACATCTACCCATCTTCTCTAGCCTCCTATCTCAACCAGTGGAGGCTGCTGAAAGGCTCATAATAACGTCTGGAACGGCGCGAATGGAATGGCATGTATTTGAAACCATTCCACTCATTCCACTTCAGCCATTACCACAAGCCCATCCTCCCCAATTAAGGTGCCACCAACCTCCTGTGATCTCAGCCTTTCTCCTCCTCTAACCTCCCTCTCTCCAGCCACTATCCATTTCTCATTGTTTCTCTTTCCTAACATTTTATTGTCGGGCAGCCATTTCCGATGAAATTCCACCATTCCCGCTTCATTCTTAATTGCGGATTGGATACGATGGACGGGTGCTTAATGTTGAAAAGTATTTTAGAGAGGAACCCTCTCTAAAACTTGGGGAGATTCCCTCCGTGCTAATGGCCTGCTGTTCCCTGCACCGGACCGGGGGTGGGCGGTGTGTGTGAGTGATGATGTGCTAGAGATTTCCTGGCAAGGTGACTGACCTTGCACTATCCATATTTGTAAACACTACGCGCCCGTACACAGGAAGCTGTGGCAAGGGGGGGGGATGTAGTTACTAAAACCATCTGAGCTTGGACATTGTTATCCTTACCTTGTCCCATGTTTATTATTTCATATTATGAGAATGTGCATTGGTTAGTTAGCTCGCTATGTGTTTACTTTGTGAATAATGTATTTGGAGCAGCTATTGTGGAACAGTCTGTAAGTACTCATTAATGTTTGGTGATGTATCAGAGGTAGAAAGCTGGTTTTCTGCCGGCTACCGCAGTTGGAATCTCAAATAAAAATGCTGGTTCATGTTGCATTAGTAACGGGTGACGAATGCCATGGTCTTTATTTCTCCACTTATCATTGGTACAGCAGTTCACAGTTAGGCTTTGGTGCCTAGCTGAAGATCAGAACAAAACATTGATTTTATTTCATGTGAAATGTGAACCTTGCGATCCTCTGAGCGTTACACATTTCTGGTAGGAACAGGTTGTTATCAGCAGCATCTGTTCGGATGGGTGCAGAGCAGGATGTCGGCCTTCCCAGGCCTGAAGAACGTTTTAACATGTTCTAAATGGTCATGTTTGATAGCAAATGCTACCTTTCAAATACTTTTACTTACTTTTACGTAATACTTTTACATAATGTATTGTATTTCTGAATTAATGTCGTTATTTGCATTACAATTTGGGCAGAACTGCCATACAGAAAATTCTCCAGTGTTAAAAAATATACACTGACCAGATGAATCCAGGTGAAAGCCATGATCCCTTATTGATGTCACTTGTTAAATCCACTTCAATCAGTGTAGATAAAGGGGAGGAGATAGATTCAATAATAATTTAGAAGCCTTGAAACAATTGAGATATGGATTGTCTATGTCTGCCATTCAGAGGATGAATGGGCAAGACAAAATATTTAAGTGCCTTTGAGCGGGGTATGGTAGTAGGTGCCAGGCGCACCGGTTTGTGTCAAGAACTGCAACGCTGCTGGGTTTTTCACGCTCAACAGTTTCCCGTGTGTATCAAGTAAGGTCCACCACCCAAAGGACATCCAGCCAACTTGAGACGATGTGGGCCAGCATCATTGTGGAACGCTTTCGACACCTTGTAGAGTCAATGCCCTGATGCCCTCAATGCCCCGATGTTCTGGGGGCAAAGGGGAAGGTGACTCAATATTAGGAAGGTGTTCTTAATGTTTTCTACACTGAGTGTATTCAGAATGACTGACAGGGTTTGGAAGACTAAGCATCCTAACTGGAACAACCATTTCAGTAACAGGTGCAACAAGTAACATATTGAATTAGTTTAGAGAATGTTTCTAATTTATATAAAAGTAAATCAATTAATGAATTAATTAATCAATCAGCAAGCAGCCTCTGATATTTTTCCCTTTCTACTCGTTTTGGTTAGCCTCTAAGGGGAGAAAAACTGAGTCACTTCTGGGCTTTCGATTGGTGCTACTTTCATAAGCATGAGAAGTTACATTTCAAATTCTTAGTCAAAACCTATTCAGTTATTCTAAAAGCTTTTGGACCATTGTAAAGGGTTTCATCATTGTATTAAATTCTTACCGTCTTCTAAAGCAAGGGTCTGAGTGACAGACCTCTCTGCTATGCAATTGTCTTCCCTCTATTTCCAAAATAACCAATTTGAGACACCATTGTTTCGCTCATCGCAACAGGCAGAAATGCATGAGTGCCAAGGTATAGATTAGCGCTTTTATCTTACAAAATGAGAGGCTAGTCTGGAAAGAGTTTTTAAAAAAGGGATGGGTGGGGACGTTTTCCAGGCAATGCTTCATGCCAATTTCTTTCCAAGAAAAACTGACCTAGTTTACATGCACACCAATATCCTGTTTTTGAGTTGACGCATATAAACATCATATCCTGTTTACAGTAACCCTGAAAAAAGCATGTATCCCAGTTATGAAAAACCGGGATAAGATACCAGGGATATGCAGATCTTAGAAAGGATACTGTGGCATGTAAATCTCTGATTTCATTTACTGTAGTTTTTCGCAGTCTGTGCAGGCTCAGTTTCACATATCATGGGTGTTGTGTGATGATGTTTTTCCTCTGTCAAACATATCTCTTCAAAAAGTAGACTACATGCTCAGCTCGATCCACCACAATGTATTTTACTGATACTCCGCACTAGACCATATAGCCTACTATCTACTTTCACCCCTAATTTAGTTTTCTGCTTATATTTCCGACATTTGGTAGGCCATTGTTTGTCAACTATAGTAAGATACATGCAGCTTTTCTTCTGTCATAACTTGTTGCCCCAGAGGACTAAATGAAGTAGTACTCACCGGAACATTTTCTTACGTCGATAGAATGAATAATCACCGGTAAAGTTGTCTGTTTTGTTTAGGAAACCAGGGAGAAAACGCAATAACTCCAAAAGAATGGAAAGATCGGTCCGGTGCAAAATGTCCAAATGTCATCAGTTTGACGGTTTTAAGGAAATTAAAAGCTGAGAAAACAATGAAACATGTTTCTGATAACACTTCAGTTCGTCTTGGGTGCATAACATTTTATGTGGTTTAAATACTCTCTCCTTGGATAACAGTGTCAAAGATAACACATTACACGCACATTTGCATTTCAGGGATACAGGGATACCAGTGAGCGGGATATAAAAGGTGCATGTAAACAGCTTATCCCGAATAAGACCTTAAGCAGGATATGAGCTACTATCCAGAATACTGTGAAAATGTAAACGTTTTCTCTGTCATTATCTATGGTGTGTCTAGTTGGCATCTTCCTGAGAGCTCCTAAATTGGTCACCTTAGATAAGGCCTTCCAGCATTTAGCCACACTGGCTTTGAATCATTGAAGGGTCCATATTATCTGGATTAGCCTGATCCCAGATCTGTCTGTGCTGTCTTGCCATCTTCTATGGAGGGTATACAAATCCCAAGGGAGGTGAGTCACTGGGCAAGCTGATACAATAACCCTGAAATACAATTAGAGCCTTGACATTGTGTGTCTGATGCACTTTTGTAAGTGACACATTCTTCGGACAGTTGCACTACATGACCAAAAGTATGTGGACAGCTGCTTGTCAAACATCTCATTCCAAAATCATGGGCATTAATATGGAATTGGTCCCCCACTTCCTGCTATAACAGCCCACTCTTTTGGGAAGGCTTTCCAGTAGATGTTGCTGCGAGGACTTGCTTCCATTCAGCCACAAGAGCATTAGTGAGGACTGGCACTGATGTTGGGCGATTAGGCCTGTCTCGGAGTCAGCATCCAATTGTCATGCTGCAAGAGGAAAGGGCCTACCCCAAACTGTTGCCACAAAGTTGGAAGCACAGAATCATCTAGAAGGTCATTGAATGCTGTAGCGTTAAGATTTATCTTCATTGGAACCAAGGGGCCTAGTCCGAACCATGAAAAACAGCCCCAGACTATTAGTCCTCCTCCACCAAACTTTACGTTTGTCACTATGCATTCAGGCAGGTAGCGTTCTCCTGACTTCTGCCAAAACCAGACTCGTCCGTTGGATTGCCAGATGGTGAAGCGTGATTCATCATTCCAGAGAATGTGTTTCTACTGCTACAAAGTTCAATGGTGCCGAGCTTTACACCACTCCAGCCAACGCTTGGTATTGCACATGGTGAGCTTAGGCTTGTGTGCGGCTGCTCGGCCATGGAAACCTATTTTATGAAGCTTCCGACTAACAGTTATTGTGCTTACGTTGCTTCCAGAGGAAGTTTGTAACTCGATAGTGAGTGTTGCAACTGAGTACAGATGATTTTTACGCATTTCAGCACTCGGCGGTCCCATTCTGTGAGCTTGCGTGGCCTATCACTTCACGGCTGAGCCGTTGTTGCTCCTAGACGTTTCCAGTTCACAATAACAGCACATACAGATGACCGGGGCAGCTTTAGCAAGGCAGAAATTTTACGAACCGACTTGTTGGTCAGGTGGCATCCTATGACGGTGCCACGTTGAAAGTCACTGAACTCTTTAGTAAGGTTATTCTACTGTCAATGTTTGTCTATGGAGATCGCATAGCTGTGTGCTCAATTTTATACACCTGTCAGCAATGGGTGTGGCTGAAATAGCCTAATTCACTAATTTGAAGGGGTGTCCACATGTTTTTGTATAGTGTATCAAATCAGAGGGGGAGACAGGCAAGTGGGAAAAACAATGGGAAGGGTGGACACGGGGATCGAAATCCTGGTCTCCAGGGTCTTACATGTGTCAGGAGTCAGACGCCTTCCACTCGGCCATGGGCTCTGCACGTCTGAAGCAATTCAAGCAGCTTGTCTATGTACATTGTTAGTCAATAGTAGGCCACCTGCTGAAGTGAACCTTTGTTGCTGACAGCAAACTAGACGGTGTTCCTTTGTGTGTCTCGAGGAGAACAAATACACTCGGACTCCACCAAGCCCTGATTGACATTTTTGTACAGAGACGCACCCCACCGAGAGTCACGGTGGGTTAATTGCGAACAAAATGATGGCACACGTAGGCAAGTGGCTCATCCGCGTTTCAGATGCATATGCTTTGTTCAGTTGTCAACGTTATATCTGTAGAAAGTGATTTTCACAGAAACAGATATTTTTCAGGATATATCTAAACATAAGCGACAGTGATGATATTGAGATATTTTGATATTGACATTTGTATTTGAATAATGCAGTGGAAAAATGTAGGTTTCAGGATGTATTCTTAAATTCAATGTGGCACCATTTTTGTTCCAAGGCCATCAATTTGACAATTTGCCAGCAACATACCACCCTGCATCCCACTGCTGACTTGCTTCTGAAGCTAAGCAGATGGGAGACCAGATGCTGCTGGAAGTGGTGTTGGAGGGTCAGTAGGGGGTACTCTTCCCTCTGGTCTTAAGATCAATGCCCTAGGGCAGTGAAGGGGACATCGCCCTGCGTAGGATGCCTTCTTTTGAATGGGATGTTAAACGAGTGTCCTGACTCTCTGTGGTTACTAGAAATTCCATGGCACTTATCGTAAGATTAGGGTTGTTAACCCAGATGTTCTGGCTAAATTCTCAAACTGGCCCCCTTTCCATCATGGCCACCTAATCATCCCCCTCATTCCTAATTGGCATATCTCACTCCTCACCTCTCCACCTGATAGCTGATGTGTGGTGAGCGTTCTGGCGCAAATCGGTTGACGTGCATCACCCAAGTGAATGCGACACTTTGTGGTGGATGAGGTGTGCTTCCCCTTAGTATGTAAAGTTTTTTGGTGTCTAGAAAAGCTCTACTTTGGTCCAATCAATTATTATTAATTCTATCATAACCAAGCATGGCATGAATATGAATATCCAATGACAATCCACGATGAGTCATGCTGTCAGTGAATATTATTGAACTGTAGCTTGCCAACTACTGTGTCTTATCTACTTGTGAGGGGTGTGTAACCGGTGGCAGGGAAGTCAGACGCAGGAGAGCAGAACTAGGTAATAACCGGAGTAATTTAATACCAAAACAAACGGCATAAAGAATCACAAGACATAGGTACAAAACCCGTCGCGCACCAGTCAACATGTACACAAGCACTTACAACAAACAATTCCACACAAAGACATGGAAGGAACGGAGGGTTAAATACACCACTTAATGAGGGAAATGAAAATCAGGTGTGTAGGAAAACAAGACAAAACAAATGGAAAATGAAAAGTGGATCGACGATGGCTAGAAGACCCGTTATGCAGATCGCCGAACGCCACCCGAACAAGGAGAGGAACCGACTTCGGTGGAAGTCGTGACACTACTACCAGTCCCCGTGTAAAGGACAGTGTGAGGTTGTTTCTCAGCAAAAGATACATAAACATGTATGAGGCCATCTAGTCTTTATAAATGCTTTTGAGGTGGATATCAGTACCGTCAAGAGAGGTTAAATAAATAGTAATTACTAAGAATAAAACCAGCATTTTACAACATGCCAGTCAACAATGTGCCACTGTCAAACACAATGTCATCCCCTTCCCACCTCGAGCCCAAACGGAGGGGAAGTGACATACTGTACCGTCCCTGCAAACCACAATGAAGCCATGAGTGAGCTACGCGAGAATGAATGGTGTCACCTTAAACATGCTGCCTGTCTCGCTGTTTTACCTCTGTACCGATGAAACACTGTACCATTTCCTTGTGTCATCCAAACACTAGTTCTCATAAATCGGCTCACAAAAACCCTCACAACCCCCACCCCTCATCACACCATCACTGCTGTCCCCCACCACCACCTCCCTCCCTCTCGTTAATTCCCAAACCCCACCCCCACCCCCAACTGAACACACCATTACTGCTAACCCCCAATAACTTAACTTCCCTGCATCCCTTCTATCCTTCCCTCTGGTACATCGAAACCTGCTGCACTGCTGAGTCAGACCCCTTCCATGGACTATCCAGTTTTCCAGACAGCCCGCATGCTGCCAGAGGTTTTTGGCAGCCCAGATGTAAGTCCCCCCTTAGTTCAGTGCCATGAGTCCTCCACCCATTTCTCACTGTTCCCTCTTATCAGATGGATATTCACATGGGTGAAGGACACTGCCAGTGTGCTTTAAACACCCCATTATTCCTCCTAAATAGAGGTCATGGGTTTAGCCATTTGCAACCGCTAGCAATGTCTTTAAGCCTGCTGTTAGCTAAGTGCGGGTGCCAGGTTCTCTCCCCAAGGGCAAAGAAGAGATATACCTGGGTAGTTGGCAGACAGTGTTAGGGGTGTGAAACGGATGGATGTATTTTTATCTGACGCTAATAAATAAAACAGGCTGCGCAATAGCAGAAACCCCCACCACCCCATTCCTGCCAAATAAAGGAAGTGAACGAGTGATAGTTGAAAAAAGGCAGAAATGATAAAGCTGCAACCAAAACAATAAACAGAGATAGAGTGCGAGATGGGTTACAATTGTTGCTATGTTTATGTGGAGTGTAAGTAACATGCATGTGACAACCCTGGTAGAAATTAAACAGCTGGCACCGGAACAATAGAATGAGATGTGAGATGGGTTACATCTGTTGCTGGGTTCAATGGAGTGCAGGTGGCCTGAATGAGATTCAGCTTTTTGGATGTGGTTTGCAGACCAAAGAGGTCCTTCGGCAACTGATTTCATTGGTTGGAAATGGTTAAAGGTGCACTATGCAGAAATCATTCCACCATTTTCTGTCTAAAATTCGAATAGTTTGCCTAATTTTAGTTCATGTATAGTGTGGAGAATCATTGTACCATCTAAACCGCTGTGAAATATATTTTCCATAACCAACAATATTTCATTTTCAGCTGTTTGAAGCTGGTGTACAAAACTGAAAGTGAAAGACGCAAAAACAAAACTAGGAAACAGAAATAGCACACACACAGTACATATCTACCGCTACTTAAACTTGCTTTCAACGAGAATGACAGATCAGTATCTCAAATCTCTATGTGAATTTGGTTGGGTCTCCCAAAAAGTTACATATTGCAGCTTTAACATTGACATAACTGATGTAACTGATTGTGACCTTTGACGCCTCAGTGGAATGTTACGTAGTGTAACTCCGATGTTCCTTTCCGTATATTTCAAGAATTCAATTACCTTACATTATGTTGCATACCTGTTAAGAGCATTGAGCCAGTAACCGAAAGGTTTCTGTTTCAAGTCCCCGAGCCGACTAGGTGAAAAATCTCTCGACGTGTCCTTGAGCAAGGCACTTAACCCTAATTGCTCCTGTAAGTCGCTCTGGATGAGAGCGTCTGCTAAATGACTGAAATGAAATATAAACTATGTATCCTGACACCTTCCCAAATGGCACCCTATTCGCTATATATTGTACTACTTTTGACCAAAACCCATAGGGATCTGGTTAAAGGTAGTACACCATGTAAGAAATAGGATGCCATTTGGGATGCAGCCAATATAAGCAAATGAACCCTGAGTAAGACCAGTATTACTTAATGTCTATATTTAATGACTACTAATGATGACACTGGCCTGACAAGATCCCACTTCTGACACCAAATGAAATGGTTGTGGGAGCGGTAATGACCTCAGCATGCCACAAACCATTAACCTTGCATATAGCCCACCAACCAGGCTGTTAGCATAACAAGTCCAGATCAGTTGAGTGGTCACTGTATTGCTCTAATGGGTACTAAGATATAGTAGAATACTAATGCCAGCTGATGGGATAAGTTAAACAGACACCCACGTAACATCTACTGTGTGGGATTGCATAGGTCTTAACAACCACTTTTTTAAAGTTTTGAAAATGAAATACAGATCAAATTTACATAAGTATTCCTAACCCTGAGTCAATACCTGTTGGAGTCATCTATGTCAGAGTTTTCAGCTGTGTCTTTCTGGGTAAGTCTCTAAGAGCTTTGCACACCAGGGTTGTACAATATTTGCACATTATCATTTTGAAAATTATTCATCCTCTGTCAATATGGTGGATGATCATTGCTAGACAGCCATTTTCAAGGTCATCATTGATTTTCAAGCCGATTTAAGTCAAAACTGTAACTCGGCCACTCAGGAACATTGAATTTTGTCTTGGTAAGCAACTCCAGTGTATGCAGTATTTGGCCTTGTCTTTAGGTTATTGTTGTGCTGAAAGGTGAATTTATCTCAGAGTGTCTGTTGGAAAGCAGATTGAACTAGGTTTCCTTCTAGGATTTTGCCTGTGCTTAGCTCTATTCCATTTATTTGTATCCTAAAAATATCCATAGTTCTTGCAGATGACAAGCATATCCATAACATAATGCAGATAGCACCATGCTTGAAAATATGAAGAGTGATATTCAGTGATGTGTTGGATTTGCCCAAAACATAACGTTTTGTATTCAGGACATGAAGTTAATTTCTTTGCCACATATTTTGCAGTTTTACTTTAGTGCCGTATTGCAAACAGGATGCATGATTTGGAATATTTTTATTCAGTACAGGCTTCCTTCTTTTCACTCTGTCATTTGTTACTATTGTGGAGTAACTATCCTGAACAAAAATATAAAACTCTACATGTAAAGAGCTGGTATAAAAGATCCCTGAAATGTTCCATATTTGTTTACATCCCTGTTAGTGATTAGGGAGGGGGATGTTGAGGAGTATTTCTGTCTGTAATAAAGCCCTTTTGTGGGGAAAAACTCATTCTGATTGGCTGAGCCTGGCTCCCCAGTGGATGGGCCATTGCCCCACCCAAACCCAACCATGGCTGCGCCCCTGCCCAGTCATGTGAAATCCATAGATTAGTGCCTAATTTATTTAAATTCACTGATTTCCTTCTATGAAGTGTAACTCAGTAAAATCTTTGAAATCGTTTGCATGTTGCGTTTATATTTTTGTTCAGTATACAACTGGGCTCTCCAACCCTGTTCCTTGAGAGCTGCTGTCCTATAGGTATTCACTCCAACCCTAATCTGATTCTAATAATTAGCTGGTTGATAAACTGAAGCAGCAGTTACAACAGGGGTTAGAATGAAAAATGACAGAAGGGTAGCTCTCCAGGTATAGGGTTGGAGAACCCTGATTACTACAATGTTGTTGATCCATCCTAGGTTTTCTCCTATCATAGCCATTAAACTCTGTAACTGTTTTAAAGTCACAATTGGCTTCATGGTGACATCTTTGAGTGGTTTATTTCCTCTCTGTCAACTGAGTTAAGAAGGACGCCTGTATCTTTGTAGTGGCTAGGTGTAATTCATCCACCAAAGTGTAATTCATAACTTCACCAGGCACAAATGGATATTCAATTTCGGCTTTTTTTTACCCATCTACCAATAGGTGTCGTCCTTTGCCAGGCATTGGAAAACATTCCTGGTCTTTGTGGTTGAATCTGTGATTTGAATTCGCTGCTCAACTGAGGGACCTTACATATAATTGTATGTGTGGGGTACAGAGACTAATTAGTCATTTAAAAAATCATGTTAAACCTTATTATTGTCCATGCAACTTACGTGACTTGAGCAAATGTGTATTTTTGCCATAACAAAGGGGTTGAGTAATTATTGACTCATGACATTTCAGCTTTTCATTTTTTATTAATTTGTAAACATTTCTAAAAACGTAATTCCACTTTGACATTATGGGGTATTGTGTTTAGGCCAGTGACACAACAAAATGTGGAAAAAGTTAAGAGGTGTGAATACTTTGAAGGCAGTAGGTATACAAAAACGTACACTCGCACATAGACATGCACACACATGTGAAATACAGCTTCTCTCACACATGTATTCTCTTGACCTCTGTCTTTACACACACACACACACACACACACACACACACACACACACACACACACAGTCTCATAACACACACGACCCCACGCTGGCACACACCTACTCTTTCCCTTTCCCTCAATAATTAATGTTGTCCCGCAGGGCGCTGCTAGTCTTGCCCGGTATGTGACCGCATGCAGGGATGCCACGCTTTGGAGAGGTGGAACCATGCATCGCAGGAGAGGACAGAGAGAGAGAGAGGGAAATATGAGTTAGAGAGAGGATAAATTAGGGTCGATAGAGGGAAATGAGGGGGAGGGAGGAGAAGGAAAGCATTCAGTGTGCTATCTCAGCTGCTGTGATTAAAACAATGCCTGAGTTTAACAGTAAAGCTAGCTAGGCATGGTGGTGGGAAGAAGTGGCCGGGTAGGGAATGCAGGCAACCAATCCCCTACCTCCCTGCAGTGTGCTGACTTGGCCCACCCAGTACATAAAGGGACTCCCACAGGTCTCCCTTGTTAATTTTATTTCATTATGGCTCCCCCTGCTCACCAAGGCATTAGGATACTATTTTTAAATGCTAATCAGCCAACTCCATTTGAAAGAGATAAGGATTTATTGATACAGTATAGTGTTGTGAAAGGCAGAGGATTAGTGAGGGGAACGCATTAGTGTCTGTGTGTGTGGGGGGGGGGGTCTGTGTGTGGGAGGATAAAAAGTGAGTAGGCCTGTGTGTGTGTTTTATACTCATAGAAAGTGTGCACGTGTGTGCATATTTAAATTTTTGGGCACTAAAATACTGGGATTTCGTGTCTGAGAATTTTGGATGGAGGCACTACTTTTTAAGTGGGAGTCATCTGTTGCCGGAAGGATGACAACAGAAGTGCATCACCTGACAAAAAAAATGCACAAACAGTCGTTCTTTTTACAAATGCTACTGGTCCGACTATACTTAATTTGAGTTGCACTTTTGGTGGACAAAAAAATGCAATGATTTATTGAAGGTCATACATGATTTCAACCGTGTTCATGCGTCTGACTGTCAACGTAGCCTTATACACTTACAATGAAAGAAATAGCAGTACATTGCATGATATTGCTCAGCAGAAGTAAGAACACCACTGCAAGTGATCTAGGTGTATATATATACACATTTATACAACTGGTGGGTCGAATCCTGAATTTTGATTGGTTAAAACCGCATTCCAAGTTACCACTGGCTAAATCTATGCCGTTAAAATGCCCATTTACTCTGTTCCATCTGACTGTGCAATCCACTGTCTCATCAGCCCAGCCAGGCAATTTATAAACTTGACCTCCAATATGAAAAGCATCTAGACATTATTTCACATTACTTTTAGACTAACATCTAGCTTTCAACAGCGGAGATTTGTATAAAACCTTGCTGTCTGTCTCGCCGACATTTGCAACATTGTTTCAATATACAAATTTGATCTCCAGCTGTCCCATAGTAATGAACGTGTCGGGAATCGGGACGAGACAAACAGGCAGCGTTTCTCAGCCAGTCGAAATCATGAATCACCTGGCATCATTTTTATGGATATGTACAAAGAAATGTAAATTGAAAAAAGGTCAAAACGAAGTGCAGCTAGTTTGCAGTCTTTCCAGCTTCAATTTGAAGTGATTGTGTTAGCTGTGTTGTTGGCTAATTCCTGACAAGAGAGCATATTTTCTATGCCAGGGGAAATCCTGCCTCATTGCTATGGATGCACCCAAATAAATGTCACAAGAAAACATTTTAATCCAACAGCTTCTGTTGATATTCTGGCTGCACTGTTTGATGTGACTGTAAATTAGCTGTGGTTGGCTAGCTAGCAAGCAAGGGATAAGAACGTTGCCAACCAGTGTGGCAATGGAACATTTAGAACGAATGACTGGTTCAGGTCCATAGATACAGAACAAATGTCCAGAAAGCTTAAGTAGCAACCCTAGATTTGTGTCAGGACTATATGTTGTGGAATGATGAAAAAGTATTAATGAATTAATAAAAAATAACGTAATGAAAGTCTGTTAATCATTATTTAAATATGTTGGTAACCCGTTGTTTAAAAGTGATAATGCCCTCGAAGCCAGTGTTTGGAGGATATTTTGGCACGGTTTGCCGGCCCTCAACTTCGTCTCGACTAATCTGGCATTATCACTTAATTTAAGTATTTAATTGGAAGGGTACCAGATAGCCAGCAGTTAAAATCTCAAGCAAGGATGGTCCCTATTCACCTCATTTTGCTATGGGCACAGCCAAACAATGGAAGTGATTGATTCGACTTCTGCTTTACTGCCCTACTGGAGCACTGGTGGCAAACTTGCCACAGTAAATTAGTTGAAGGAGTATAAAAGTCAAGTAAATAAGTGTAAGTGTTATTTATATTTATTTCAGTGTAGGGGGGGGATCTTTATTTTTACCATTTTCTGCATTGTAGAATAATAGTGAAGACATTAAAACTATGAATAGCACATATTGTAGTAACCAAAAAAGTGTATATATTTTATATTTGAGATTCTTCAAAGTAGACACCCTTTGCCTTGATGACAGCTTTGCACACTCATGGCATACTCACAAACAGATTCATGAGGTAGTCACCTGGAATGCATTTCAATTAACAGGTGTGCCTTGTTAAAAGTTAATTAGGGGAATTTCATTCCTTAATGCGTAGGGGTGGTATTACAGAAGATAGCCCTATTTGGATAAAATACCAAGTCCATATTATGGCAAGAACAGCTCAAATAAGCAAAGAGAAAAGACTTTAAAACATGAAAGTCAGTCAATCTGGAAAATTTCAAGAATTTTTACATTTTCTTCAAGTGCAGTCGCAAAAACCATCAAGCGCTATGATGAAACTGGCTCTCATGAGGACCGCCACAGGAAAGGAAGACCCAGAGTTACCTCTGCTGGAAAGGATAAGTTCATCAAATCAAATGTTATTTGTCACATGTGCTGAATACAACAGGTGTAGACCTTACCGTGAAATGCTGACTTTACAAGCCCTTAACCAACAATGCAGTTCAAGAAAGAGTAAAAAAAATGTTTTACTAAATGAAGTAAAAAAATGTAATCAAAACGTAACAATACATTTACATAACAATAACGAGGCTATATACAGGGGGTACCGGGTCAATGTGTGGGGGTACAGGTTAATTGAGGTCATTTGTAAAGCGAATATGCATAGATAATAAACAGCGAGTAGCAGTAGTGTAAAAAAAAGGGGGGGGGGGGCGGGTCAATGTAAATTGTCCAGGTGACCATTTGATTAGTTTAGTTGTTCAGCAGAATTATGGCTTGGGGTAAAAGCTGTTAAGGAGCCTTTTGGTCCTAGACTTGGAGCTCCGGTACTGCTTGACGTGTGGTAGCAGATAGAACCGTCAATGACTTGAGTGATTGGGGCCTTTAACAATTTTTTGTGCCTTCCTCTGACACCGCCTAGAATATAGGTCCTGGATGTCAGGAAGCTTGGCCCCAGTGATGTACTGGGCCGTACGCACTACCCTCTGTAGCGACTTACAGTCAGATGCAGAGCAGTTGCCATACCAGGCGCTAATGCAAACAGTCAGGATGCTCTCGATGGTGCAGCTGTAGAACTTTATGAGAATCTGGGGACCCATGCCAAATCTTTTCAGTCTTCTGAGGGGAAAAATATGTTCTTGTGCCCTCTTCACAACTGTCTTGGTGTTTGGACCATGATAGTTTATTGGTGACGTGGACACCGAGTAACTTGAAACTCTCAACCCGCTCCACTTCAGTCCCATCGATGTTAATGGTCAGCTCCTTTGTCTTACTCACATTGAGTGAGAAGTTTTTGTCCTGGCACCACACTGTCAGGTCTCTGACCTCCTCCCTGTAGGCTGTCTCATTGTTGTTGGTGATCCGTCCTACCACAGCAAACTTAACGATGGTGTTGGAGTCATGCTTGGCCATGCAATTGTGGGTGAACAGGGAATACAGGAGAGGACAAAGCATGCATGCCTGAGGGGCCCCAGCATTGAGGATCAGCGTGGCAGATGCGTTGTTGCCTACCCTTACCACCTGATTCAAGTTCAGGATCCAGTTGCAGAAGAAGGTGTTAAGTCCCAGGCTCCTTTGCTTATTGATGAGCTTTGAGGGCACTATGGTGTTGAACGCTGTGCTGTAGTCAATGAACAGCATCCTCACATAGGTGTTCCTTTTGTCCAGGTGGGAAATGGCAGTGTGGAGTGCGATTGAGCTTGCATCATCTGTGGATATGTTGGGGTGGTATGCAAATCGGAGTGGGTGTGGGTTTCTGGCATGATAGTGTTGTGAGCCATGACCAGCCTTTCAAAAGCATATCACGGCTACCGATGTGAGTTCTACGGGGCGGGAATAATTTAGGCCGGTTACCTTCTCTTTCTTGGGCACAGGGACTGTGTTGGTCTGTTGGAAACATGTAGGTATTACAGACTCGGCCAGAGAGAGTTGAAAATGTCAGTGAAGACACTTGTCAGTTTGTCGGTGCATGCTTTGAGTACACATCCTGGTAATCCATCTGGCCCCACAGCTTTGTGAATATTGACCTGTTTAAAGGTCTTGCTCACATCGACTACGGAGATCGTGATCACACAGTCATCTGAGACAGCTGGTGCTCTCATGCATGCTTCTGCGTTTCTTGCCTCAAAGCGAGCATTAAAGCATTTTGCTCGTCTGGTAGTCTCGCATCACTGGGCATCTCGTGGCTGGGTTTCCATTTGTAATCCGTAATAGTTTTCAAACCCTGCCACATCCGACGACCGTCAGAGCCGGTGTGGTATGATTCAATCTTCGTCCTGTATTGATGCTTTGCTGCTTGATGGTTCATCTGAGGGCATAGCGGGATTTCTTATAAGCGTCCAGATTAGTGTCCCGCTCCTTGAAAGTGGCAGCTCTAGCATTCATTAGAATAACTGCACCTCAGATTGCAGCCCAAATAAATGGTTCACGGATTTCAAGTAACAGACACATCAACATCAACTGTTCAGAAGAGACTGTGTGAATCAGGCCTTCATGGTCAACTTGCTGCAATGAAACCACTACTAAAAGACACCAGTAAGAAGAAGAGACTTGCTTGGGCCAGGAAACATGAGCAATGGACATTATACCGGCGGAAATCTGTCCTTTGGTCTGATATGTCCAAATTTGAGATTTTAGTTCCAACTGCCGTGTCTTTGTGAGATGCACGGTAGGTGAACGGACGATCTCCGCATGTGTGGTTCCCACCGTGAAGCATGAAGAAAGTGGTGTGATGGTGTGGGGGTGCTTTGCTGGTATCACTCCATGATTTAGCCTGTGATTTATTTGGAATTCAAGGCATACTTAACCAGCATGTCTACCACAGCATTCAGCAGTCATACACCATCCCATCTGTTTTGCGCTTAGTGGGACTATCAGTTGTTTTCAATGGGACAATGAAAGGCTGTGTAAGGGCTATTTGGCCAAGCAAGAGTGCTGCACCTGGCCTCCACAATCACCCGACCTCAACCCAATTGAGATGGTTTAGGTTGAGTTGGACCGCAGAGTGAAGGAAAAGCAGCCAACAAGTGCTCAGCATATGTAGGAACTCTTTAAAAAAAACTGTTGAAAAAGCATTCCAGGTGAAGCTGGTTGAGAGAATTCCAAGAGTGTGCAACAAAGAAAAGGGTCGCTACTTTGAAGAATCTAAAATATATTTAGATTTTTTTAAAACACTCTTTTGGTTACTACATGATTGAATGTGTTATTTCATACGGAAGGGAACATTTTGACATTTGCCGTATGGTCGATGAGAAACTCCATATTGCAAATGTACGGTCCCTTACTAGACGCCCGCGAACGTTTGTAAAATTCGCAGACAGAGGCAGGCCATGCACGGGAGTCAGATCTTCCGGGAAGTCATCGAAGTCTCTCGGACATTCGGTTTCCGTTTTATAACATTTTCAAATTTTCCCGGTAAATCCCACCAGAGGGCGAATCATATGGAATCATATTGCAAATGTACAAACATCACCAATCACGATGTGGCCTTTTCTCCTAAACGGAAAAGACTTCGAAGATGAAACTTGGTGAGCATAGGTTTGGCGTAATGGGCAGTTGGCCCCGAACAAGGTGGCGTCAAGGCCTCAACGCTTTTTGAGTTATGGCCATTTTTCTGGGATTAAAGGTAAAAAATGAATATAGAGCGCTAATTTGACCGCTTCACGTTAAAGTAGATAAACCTACGGTGTCAGGAAAAAAAGAACCAGCCATTTATCTAGCGTAATTTAAGAGAAATCGTACAGTGTACAATTGGAAAAAATGTGTTTTTTCCCAAAAAAAGTTACATATCCAGTTGCAGCGTGTTCAGACAAATCTTTTTTAAGTGTGTTTCGGAGCTCTGCGAGATTTCTGTGATTTTCTATGATTTTCACATCTTTCCAAAACCTCATATTTGTGATTAGGCAACCCTCATGAACTGTAAATCAGTCATTTCTCCCAACAGATGTTAAAGAAAAGCTCTCTCACACACACACAGCAAGAATGGAGTGACAAAGTGCGGTGCTTAAAGACACTCAGAGCCTGCAATGGCATTACCATAATCTCTAGGCTGTGCCGAGTTCATTGAGATGCCCCTCTTGACCGTAGCTCGCTCAGTCTGAGTGCAGTGACCGTGAAAAAAAGAAGGCCCAAAATGAAGCCTGCACCTAAATTTCAGGTACTTTTGGGTGACAGTGGGAGAACCGTTAGGGTGAGAAGCACAATTCGACCTCAGGAACATTCCTGAGGTCCTCCCGATCTGTGCAAGCCTAGCCTTGACCATGTGGCATTAACCCTTAACAGCTAAAAGAAGGTGTTTACATCAAACAGTTTGCATTGACTTCTCTCCCCATAGGAATAGATTGCCTACTCCCCTAAATTCAACCTGAAGCCTATGTGGGTTATGAATGTCTTAAGAACCTGTTTTCGATTACAATCCATCAGGCCACTATGAGGTCTACCTGTGTTGATTCTAAGCTTCCTGGAGCAGCCGGGTGTGGTTAAAATCATCCCCAAAAATGTTTTTCCATACCCAACCAGCAGTTTGTGATATATTGTGCATTCAACCCTGTGTAAATCAGTCAGTTCTTAACATATAGACTCAAAACTTAGGATTCTGTAAAAGCATACCCCAATCAGGATATGTGTTTACTTATAGCTTCCTGTGCCAACCGGAAGTTCCTTAAAATTATGTCATAGGGGCTGTTTCAAAGGGTTAAAAAGGTCAGATCTTTTCAAAACTTCATATGTGTGATTAAGCAACCCTCATGAACTGTAAATCAGTAATTTATCCCAACAGATGTGAAAGAAAAGCTCTCTCTCTCTCTCACACACACACACACACACACACACACACACACACACACACACACACACACACACACACAGCAAGGATGGAGTGACACAGTGCGGTTGTTCTGAGCACCAAGCTAACTGGTTAATATTGGCTAGCTACCTCCAGACAGATGAGAGAATACCCCACTCTGACCATTTAACTCACCCTAGCAGAGCTGGTTAGGCTATTTTCATGTTATCCAGAATGATGGTGACTAACTGTGCAGCTGGCAACAACTGAATTACACTTTGTTGCAGACGTTTACTGACACCGGACATATTCAACGGGTGTTGAGCATTCAAAAATGCACCAGTTATTCTGCGCTTTGGCACACTAAAAAGAGTCTTTTGTTAAGAAATGTAGCTAGATAGCTAGCTAGGTAAACAATGAATCCCAACGCATGACGTACTGTTAGTCAGTGAGCCAGCAAGCTAACGTTAGCTAGCTAACAGTACACTTGAAATGAAAATACTTTGTCAAAATTAGAGTGGAGTCTTTTGTTAAGACATGTAGCTAGCTAGCTATCTAAACAATGGACCATAATCACAACTCATGACTTTACTACATGGCATGAAACAGCAGGTAGCTAACCAACCAGGTTATAACTAGTCAAGCAAATGTGTCTGAGATTTTATTTATTTTATTTTTATTTCACCTTTATTTAACCAGGTAGGCAAGTTGAGAACAAGTTCTCATTTACAATTGCGACCTGGCAGAATGTGTCTGAGATACGAAGAATAAGATCATACACATAATGTTAGCTAGTGACCCAGTCAGCTAAAGTTAGCTAGCTAACAGTACACTTGAAATGAAACCACTTTCTGTCTGATAGCTAGACTATCTTACCAGTATTCATCATGGTTGGACACGTCTCATGCCATGCATGGTTGCCTTAGTTTGACAATGTAATCCAGACTGGTGTTTTCTCCTCGAATTCCAGTGATTTCAAAACCCGGGCCTCCAGAAAGTGGAGAGCATACACAATGTCAGCTAGCTAACAGTACACTTTAACTTGACTTTAGGTTTATGCAGTTTTACTACGCAATATATATTTTTTAAAGCCGCGTTTGACACGATTTCCTAAACATTCTGACCAGCTCCAATAGACAGACGCGTGCTATATGGCAGATCAATCCAAACTCACCTCTCGGTATGTCCAGCCCACTCATTATCTCAGCCAATCATGGCTGTCATGGGTTGCTCCCTTTTTCTGTGGCTAAACCAACTATGCTCGTAATTTCACAATGTTATTCGTATTTACAGATGGCATACAAGTTTGAAATTCTGGCACATGAAAGTTCACATGTTTGAGAAGACAATTCTGCCCAAAAAATACTTCTTTTTTTAAACATTCCAACAGCTCTCCTGTGAAGTCGTGACAAACATGTAGTTTCCTGAATTGGGTCACATATGTGTGTAAGTGTTTGTGTATATGTGTATTATAATTTCCCATCATAAAAATGTATCCCCATTGCCCAATGAAATTCCTTCAATACCAAAATTCGACATTCGGCCTTGTACAGACTGCATTATGAAAGCAATGGTGTAATGTATCCCAAAAAATGTGAGCCTTGTTTTAAATGCATAAAGAAGAAAATCGGGTAGGCCTACTGTTGCCTACACAAAAAAGGGCCTTTCTGACTACAAGTGCACCAGTATCCCAAAGTATTAAGTGAACACAAGCATAGTTAACAGTATTGGCATTAAATGTTTGCAGTTTGCATGTTTCAGTAATGATTAACATGGTTGCAAATCTCTCCATTTTTTGGTATATTTGGCATTTCTATACATATTCTGTATTTCCATTGAAGAAAGCAATAATTAATCAACACACTACTGTAAATGAAAGGATGCTTGCTACCTGTTATAAAATGGAAATTGCTCTCCGTAAGTAAATGGTGAGAAATGCGCAGTCTGAATCCAAATTGGCTATGGGTTTCACAGCAAAAAATGAAACAAGTCCTATCACCTTAAAAATTGTTTATTTACAACATATGGGGCATAGTGGCATAGGAGAGTCTGAAATTAATTAAATACCATAACCAATGTTCAATGTCAGTAGCAATTCCCAGTAAGAAATGCTCAGTCTGAATCCATTCGGCTATGGGTTTCACAACCCTATAATAATGATACTATAATAATGAAGTTAAATCACCTTAAAAAAGTGGTATAGGACAGTCTGACATAACTCCTAACTTGTGTTCAGTCTTCGCCATTGAGAACCAAGGGGGGCCTAGCTTCGTCCTTCATGGCTGGGAAAGGTCTTGATTCTAAGCCGTAGAAAATCCTACATCCATCTCATTTGATCAGGACAGGATGGATCAACAGTGATTCATATTACTGGTTTGCATCCTACAAAAAAGGATAGTTATGTTTTGCTGCATAACAGACTTACATTATTTCTCTACCCCATATGATGTTGATCATTGTCAGGTTATTTTACATGCCTGTATAAGCTTTAGTAACAAAATAACACCATGGTTCTAAACACTTTAAGCAGGTAGTTTGTAAATGTGTAGAATGTCTTTGTTTTGGGTCCATACTGGTAAGTTAACTTATGTAAATTAGACAGTCACAGAGGATTTTTCTTCTGAATAACTGGGCAGGGCATAGTGCTGTCCATTCAACGTCAGGCAACTTTGATGCAAGGCTTCATCACACCTGTAGTGACTACTTCTATCCGTCACTCCCCGGGATTGCTTATCCATTGTTCACTAGATCAATGAAATTACACCCAACACAATGTTGAGTAACAGAATGCTTCCCACCACTTCATCACATAACTAGACGTGAGCTGGATGTGATCCGAACGCTGCCACCAGTGTAGCGGAAGAAAGTGAAATCTGCAACAGGGACTCTAACTAGGGCTCATACGTGGCAAAGTGAGCTCTAACGGCCGTTGCCATGAAAGCCTAGTAGTCCTCTGGGCAGAGGCAGTAGGCCTAAAATGCTGGCATATGCCTTGTTACAATAGCCTAAGTATTTGACACGACCGTAATAATCATCATGAAACGGCCCTGGAAGAGCCATAAGTGTTAGCCAACATAATTCATTATTTTACATTAACCTGTTTAACTGCATTGACATGTCTTAATAATTGATCATAGTCCAGACTCGTTATAGTTGCAAATGCCATGCAGTTGCACCAGGGTAATTTAACCCAAGCAATTTTATTTTGCAGGTCATCTGTTTCCCCACATTTATTGATGAATTAATTTCCCATTATGAAAATGTGTCCCCATTCCCAAATCAAATATCTTCATTGATACCACAAAAAAAAAACTAATACAGCTTTTTACCCCAATCAGGCATTCCGACATAGTATCCCAAACAAGCATAGAAAACATTTTTGACATTAATATATACAGTGCCTTTTGAAGGTTTTCAGACCCATTGACTTTTTACACATTTTGTTACGTTACATACAACCTTATTCTAAAATGTATTCAAATACCCCATAATACCCCATAATGACAAACAGGATTAGATATTTTTTTCATACCCAAGAAGACTTGAGGCTGTAATCACTGCCAAAGGTGCTTCAACAAAGTACTGAGGAAAGGGTCTGAATACTTATGTAAATGTATTGTTTTTTATTCATTTTGAATACATTTGCAAATATTTCTAAAAACCTGTTTTTTTGTCATTATGGGGTGTTGTGTGTAGATTGATGAGGGAGGAAAACAAGTTAATACATTTTAGAATAAGGCTGTAATATAAAATGTGGAAAAAGTCAAGTGGTCTGAACACTTTCCGAATGCACTGTATTTGCACGAATTGAATGTGAGATTGTGTTGATTGGGAATATTATGTTCAACCCTCAGAGTATCGAATGAGACAAATGTGTTATCAACAAATAGGTCACTAAAAAACACCAGACCATTCCTATGCCAGAATTGGAATGCTGTTTCAATCTGCGATGCTGGGAAAAGATTATTAGATGTTAATGGAGAGAAGCCACTTGCTTGTTTAAGGCTAAAATGATTTCGGAATTGGGATCAGATTTTAAGGGAGTTCTTAACAATGGGGTTCAAAACATAGGGGCAAAGGTTCATAAGCAGTGTGGAGCACAGTAACAAGACAGGAGAAGTTGGAAGACTAACTCCATGATAGCCCAAGTAGGACCATCCTTGTTTTCAAATGTAGAAACCTAGTAAACACATATAGATATATTTTCTGACCAGTAGTAGTATAACAAATTGGGAAGGCCCAGCCAGTTTCCATTTTTCAACTGGTTGTCAATTCCTTTGTCTTCTTTTTCACATCACTGTCTGTCCTGTGCAATTGTTTACAATGCATCAGTGCTATTCCCCGACATGCATTGTCAATGCTGTAGTTCTGTTTACCTTCAGCAATTAGCAAGACCAAGCCTACTTCTTTCCCCAAATAAACTATTAGTCCTAGTATAAAAATATCCTATAGCGTTTCCTGGGATTTCACAAGAAGCGGAATGGTCTATTGTAGATAGGCTATAGCCCAGGGGTAGGAACCCTGATCCTGGAGTTCAGCAAATACTGTAGAATTTGTTTCAAATAAGCACCACACCTGACCAACTGAGCTAATTAAATCAGTTAAATTATTGCCTTAAATCAACACAACTGGTCTTCCAGGTTGGTAAAATCTAAAACATGAAGTGCCTTCAGCGCTCCAGGACCAGGGTTGCCTATGAAAAAAATTAAGATTCTGGAACAATATTTCTGAAGAAAGCTCCTCCAGGCTGTGCTTTGTGGTCCCAGGGCACTCAAAGCTCCACTATTGATTAGGCCTAGGCCTACGTTTGTAGACAAGATAATTACTATACCTTGGCTACAATAACACAGTGCAATGGAGGAATGTATTATTGCTATCAGTGGATACACAATTATAGTCCATAGGCTGTAAAGTGAAGTAATTTGAATAACTGCTCAAACATCCTATTTTGTTTCATGCCCAAATGACTGCATAGGTCTACAGCAACCAAGATCAAGCATGTATCTCTCGTCCAATAGGCTATTAGTAGGCTAAAAAAATGAGGCTAAATAATTGTTCAACAAGCTTTTGTAGTCTAGTTTTTGCTGGGACTCAACAAGAATTAAAAGGTATAGCCGCGGCAGTAGGCGTATTTGCAAAACAGAACAAAGACAGGCAGGTTCAAAATGTAGCCTACAGCCTAAGTTAGAAGCGTATACACATTAGCCCATAATTAAAATGCTTAATGTTAGGCTTCATACTGCAGTGAACATATGCAGTAAATTGACACAGCGAAATAAAAAAAAGTTAACTTCTTATGGGCAGGCCAACATCCCATCACCTGGCCAAATTGCTTCCTGTGAAATTGCAGAGCGCCAGATTCAAAATACAGAAATAGTCAAATGAAACATTTAGAAATATTCTATTGTTATACATTGGCTTAAAGATTAACTTCTTGTTAATCCAGCCGCTTTGTCAGATTTCCAAAACAGCTTTAAGGCGAAAGCATACCATGCAATTATCTGAGGACAGCACCCCGCTTACAAAAGCATACAAACATTTTCAAGCCAAGTAGAGGAGTCACAAAAGTCAGAAATAGCAATAAAATTAATCACTTACATTTGATAAGCTTCATCTGGTTGTTGTCACAAGAGTCCCGGTTACACAATGCAGACGAATACGTTCAAATAGTACCGGTAAAGTTCGGTCAAACAATGTTTTTTAGTAATCCTCAGGTTGTCTATTGTCTTTATAATTGATAATATTTCAACCGGACAATAGCATATTCAATACAAAGGAAAAAGAACGGAGGGCGCATGCAAAAAGCTCTGGTTCATTTGACCGACCACTCAGTGGTCATTTCAGTGTTGTCATTTCTCCTAATTTTTCAGAATAAAAGCCTGAAACAATGTCTAAAGACTGTTGACATCTAGTGGAAGCTGTAGACATACTGTAAAGGCAGGCAATGGAAAAGTACCCACAACAAAAATATCCCACTTCCCACAGTTTTTTTGCCTGCCATATCAGTTCTATTATACTCAGAGACATTATTTTAACAGTTTTGGAAACTTTAGTGTTTTCTATCCAATATTACCATGCATATGCATATCCTAGCTTCTGGGCCTGAGTAACAGGCAGTTTACATTGGGCACCTCATTCATCCAAAATTCAAAATACTGCCCCCTACCCAAGAGAGGTTTTAAATCAGATAATGAAATCATAGGTAGCCTACACTATGTGCACTCCCACCCAGTCCCCGGATACCAGCTAATTTTAAATGGACAAGAAATGTATCCTACCTAGGCTACAACAGCACAATGTAATGAAGAATGTTATTATTGTTTTCAAGTGAGTACAAAGCTTTTGAAAAGTCTGTAAACTGCAGTGAATAGTCTGTCATTTGAATAACCGCTCAAAAGCCTTGTGTTTTGAATGCATATTCATTTCTAAATAATTGCATATAGCCTGCTTGACTGGGAAACCATTTGATTCAGTTATGGGTTTTTAGCCTCAGCAGTTTTAGGCACATTAGCAGGCCAGTAATATGGTGTCGTTGTTCAGGATGTACTGTGGCTTGTGAAAGTATTCACCCGCCCTGGCATTTTTCCTGTTTTGTTGCCTTACAACCTGGAATTAAAATGGATTTTTTGGGGGGTTTGTATCATTTGATTTGATTTGGGGCGGCAGCGTAGCCTACTGGTTAGAGCGTTGGACTAGTAACCGAAGGGTTGCAAGTTCAAATCCCCGAGCTGACAAGGTACAAATCTGTAATTCTGACCCTGAACAAGGCAGTTAACCCACTGTTCCTAGGCCGTCATTGAAAATAAGAATGTGTTCTTAACTGACTTGCCTAGTTAAATAAAAGGTCAAATAAAAAATGTACACAACATGCCTACCACTTTGAAGGTGCAAAATATTTTTTATTGTTAAACAAACAAGAAATAACACAAAAAAACTGAAAACTTGGGCGTGCATAAGTATCCCCCCCCCCCCCCCCCAACTCAAAACTTTGTAGAGCCACCAATTGCAGCAAGTCTCTTGGGGTATGTCTCTACAAACTTTGCACATCTAGCCACTGGGATGTTTGCCCAGTCTTCACGGCAGAACTGCTCTAACTGCTCCACCATGCTTCACTGTGGGGATGGCATTCTCGGGGTGATGGGATATGTTGGATTTGCGCCAGACATAGTGTTTTCCTTGATGGCCAAAAAGCCCAATTTTAGTCTTATCTGACCAGAGTACCTTCTTCCATATGTTTGGGGAGTCTCCCACATGCATTTTGGCTAACACCAAACGTGTTTGTTTATTTTTTTCTTTCAACAAGGACTTTATGGCCACTCTTCCATCAAGCCCAACTCTGTGGAGTGTACGGCTGAAAGTGTTCCTATGGACAGATACTCCAATCTCCACTGTGGAGCATGGCAGCTCCATCAGGGTTATCTTTGGTCTCTTTGTTGCATTTTTGATTAATTCCCTCCTTGCCTGGCCCGTGAGTTTTGGTGGGCGGCCCTCTCTTGGCAGGTGCCATATTTTTTTCCATTTTTTAATAATGGATTTAATTGTGCTCCGTGGGATGTTCAAAGTTCCACATATTTTTTTATAACCCAACCCTGATCTGTACTTCCCCACAACCTTGTCCGTGACCTGTTTGGAGAGCTCCTTGATCTTCATGGTGCCGATTGCTTGGCGGTGCGGACTCTGGGGCCATTCGTAACAGGTGTATACATACTGAGATCATTTCACACTTAAATAAAGTCCACCTGTGTGCAATCTAACTAATTATGTGACCTCTGAAGGTAATTGGTTGCACCAGATCTTATTTAGGGGGCTTTTAATTGTATTCATTTTTTAATTTCACCTTTATTTAACCAGGTAAGCTAGTTGAGAACAAGTTCTCATGTACAACTGCGACCTGGCCAAGATAAAGCAAGGCAGTGCGACACAAACAACAAGCGTACAGTCAATAATACAATAGATAAAAAAGAAAGTCTATATACAGTGTGTGCAAATGGCGTGAGGTGGTAAGGCAATAAATAGGCCATAGTAGCGAAGTAATTACAATTTAGCAAATTAACACTGGAGTGATAGATGAGCAGATTGTGATGTGCAAGTAGAAATACTGGTGTGTAAAAGAGCAGAATGTAAAATAAAAACAATATGGGGATGAGGTAGGTAGATTGGGTGGACTATTTACAGATGGGCTATGTAGAACTGCAGTGATCGGTTAGCTGATGTTTAAAGTTAGTGAGGGAAATATAAGTCTCCAGCTTCAGATTTTTTCAATTAGTTCCAGTCACTGGCAGCAGAGAACTGGAAGGAAAGGCTGCCAAAGGAAGTGTTGGCTTTGGGGATGACCAGTGAGATATACCTGTTGGAGGGCGTGCTACGGGTGGGTGTTGTTATCGTGACCAGTGAGCTGAGATAAGGCGGAGCTTTACCTAGCATAGACTTATAAATGACCAGTGGGTCTGGCGACGAATATGTAGCGAGGGCCAGCCGACTAGAGCATACATATAGCAGTAGTGGGTGGTATAAGGGGCTTTGGTGACAAAACTGATGGCACTGTGATAGACTGCATCCAGTTTGCTGAGTAGAGTAGTTGAAGGTATGGTGGAATTCGAAATGGTCAGTATTCTGTTTATTAACTTGGCTTTCAAAGATATTAGGGGATGGGGTAGCCAGGAGGAAAGCATGGCCAGCCGTAGAGAAATGCTTATTGAAATTCTTGATTATCGTGGATTTATCGGTGGTGACAGTGTTACCTTAGCCTCAGTGCAGTGGGCAGCTGGGAGGAGCAAAGGGGTTGAATACATTTGCACGCACCACTTTTTTTAAACAAGTAATTTTTTTCATTTCACTTCACCAATTTGGCCTATTTTGTGTATGTTCATTACTTGAAATCCAAATAAAAATCATTTAAAATTACAAAATTACAACAAAAAAGAAAACGCCAAGAGGTATGAATACTTTTGCAAGGCTTATGTTGAGATTTTAGTGGAGCGCATATGAATTATGATCATGCGCGGAGGAAGTTGTATCCATACTTTCAGCATTTGGCTTCTGTGTTTTAAAAGTGTTCCAAAAAAAATGCGGTGGATACTACCGGCATTATCTAAAACTGTAATACCAACACAGAAGGAAGTAGATCGGGAAGAGTCATTATGTTCACACAATGTCTTGATTGCAGCATTCGTAGGTCAATGTTTATTCTAAGCAACAATATTTATTCACAGTTTACTATATACCACGTCTGTCTGCTTGTTTTTTTTCACACACACTAATAAAATGCAGGCATCATGGGACTAACCATTAATGCCTAATGCAGACCTGTGTTTATTAGTTATGCGACTGCTTTGTTTTTGGAGTTTGTGGATTAATAATCCATTAAATGTAAGACATGGCTGCATTTTAATGTATGGATAAATAGCATTCAACTAAAGTGACCGTGGCACAGTTGTGCCATTTCAGCACCATGGACACCTCCACTCAATCATTACCACACTGGCAAGTATGACATGGCAGGTAGGCCAGCGGTTTTAAGAGTGTTGGGCCAGGTTGCTGATTCGAATCCCTAAACTGACTAGGTGTAAATCTGTCAATGTGCCTGCCCTTGAGCAAGGCACTTAACCCTAATTACTGTAAGTCGCTCTGGATAAGAGCATCTGCTAATTGACCTTTTTGTTATGAAAGCATCGACGCTATGAGGTTCATTGCTGCGATTTCAGCACCGTGGACAGCTCCACTCATTTCAGGACAGCACAAAGCTGTGCTGCTCACACAGCAACAATCCATTCACCCGATAGTAACACTCTCTCATTTTAGGTGAGCTTGAGAACAGAAATTCAAAGCACATGTAGTTCGAGCAATGTGGTGACACTTCTCTCTTTCACTTGGTACAAGGACTGTGGGTGCTGAATGGAATACACACACACACACACACACACACACACACACACATGTAACAGATGTGAAACGGCTAGCTTAGTTAGCGGTGATGCGCGCTAAATAGTGTTTCAATCGGTGACGTCACTTGCTCTGAGACCTTGAAGTACTGGTTCCCCTTGCTCTGCAAGGGCCGTGGCTTTTGTGGGGTGATGGGTAACGATGCTTCGTGGGTGACTGTTGTTGATGTATGCAGAGGGTCCCTGGTTCGCGCCCGGGTATGGGCGAGGGGACGGTCTAAAGTTGTACTGTTACACACACACACACGATAAAGACTTCAGCATTAACTGTCACGACTTCCGCCGAGGTTGGCTCTCCTACCCGTTCGGGCGGTGCTCGGCGGTCGTCGTCACCGTCCTACTAGCCACTACCGATCCCTTTTTGTTTATCTGTTGGTTTTGTCTGATTGGTTGCACCTGTGTGTTGTTTAGTTAATTAGTGTCTGTATATATTGTAGGTTGTCCCACCCTTGTTTTGTGCGGGATTGTTTATGTTGTCATTATTTTCGTCTATCTGTGTTTTTGTGTTTCTTATTCTCCGGTTACTCTGTTATCCTGTGTTGGATAATTTCACCCTGTGTGTGTTTGTGTTCACCGTGTTTGTTTTTGTTCAACGGAGAATAAACTTTATATCGCTCTCTGCGCCTGATTCCACCCACCTTGATTAGACGTGACATTAACACTAACACCACTTCTTTATTTGACCATACATGTTGAGCATAATGGGAACAAATCCATGAAGGGCATGTTTACTTGAAATGGGAAAATGTAGTGGTCATGCCTTGTTTCAAATGACCACTTATGTTGCCCCCCTGCAGCTTTCGAAGGACACTGCCAAGGTTCAACCCGATACAAAAGTCTGAGATCAGAACAGAAGGTTGGCAACAGTAGAATAAATGTTTTCTTTCTACAGTGAAGGACATATGGATCACAATCACCATAACAAAATTTGAAGGTACTTTTTAACGGAACTGTCTGATATCTGTTCAATGGTAATTGTAATTATTCATATTTAGCCATTAATTCTTGATGAATATAACATGAATGGGTCATGAGCGTTGTCTATATGAATTTGTTTTTCAAATAACAGAATGTACTTTCAAAGAAAGGTAGAAGGAAAAAATTAAGGAAGCAGCAATACAGAAAGGCACATAAGGTGAAGGTCGACTCAGAAATAAAAAGGAATAACAGAGATTGGAGTCTTGGCCCCCAAAAATTCTATAATGTTAGTTCAGTCAATCTCCTCCTTTTGATTTGTTACTGCAATTGTGGTAGCTTCACATTCTGTCCACTCACTGTTTTACTTCCCTAGAAAAGTACAGTGGCAAGCCTTATTGCCCCTCGTCGAGTTTCACATGAAGTTTAAAGTAAGAGGAGTTATGTAGGACTGGCACTGTACAATTCAATGCCAAACAAAGGATGGGATTTTGAATGAGTTCGGTTCAAGTACAATTGATGTATTCATCAATTGTTTAAAAGAGCCACTCATAGTTCCATTGAAGTAAGACATTTTGTAACGATCAAGCTGAAACTAACAATGGACAATTTTATTCATGAATTAAAATCCCTATTTAGCTTATTTTCCAAAGCAACGTTAGATGTCCCATCTTTATACTTTTGCGTCAACATTTCTCACAAGCTGTGTTGCAGAAACTCCTGTATTACCTTTAATGGGCATTTGAGGATATGTTAGACAGTGGTACACCCAAACACATCATCAAATCAATTCCACCACCAGAGCAGTGCCACTAGCTACCTTGTTTTTGAGTAGAGTTCCTTTTTCTAAGTCTTATGCTTTACTGAGACAGCAATGGATACAGAGGGGGGGGGGGGCCTTGGTGAAAAGTAGTATAGGGAATAGGGTGCCATTTGGGACGCACATCTCTTTGAATGATCTGTTAATTTCTTCCGCTTCTGCTTCCAACATATGACCCACTTTGAATGTAGCCCTACGAGGATGGGCGGTGTGACGAGAAGCCAAGAGGAAGGGGTGTCCTATTGGAATAATTTGGGTGGCAACTTTCATAACTCTGTTTGATTATTCGTTGCCTGTTCTATCATAGTGTGAGTCAGATGTAGAGATGCTGATAGTACGACTATCTCACCATTTCTCTCTGTCCGTCTTTCTCTCGCTCTCTGTCACCCTCTCAATTACTCTGTCTATAGCTCTGACTCTCCAGCTCTCTCTCTTCCTGGCTCCTGTAAAAAGGCAGGTCATGCCTTTCCTCCATTTCCTGTTCCTCAATCACCCAGCCTGACAATCACCCAGCCTGTTGCCAATCTGACAAAAGAGAACTCAAATGGGGGTAGAGGCTTTTTATGTGGGACGCATGAGGCCTGTTCTTGGGGGGGGGGGGGGGGGGGGGTAGAAAGAAAAGGAGAAAGAGAGAAGCTCTAGATGTGTCTTTGAGATTTTCGTAGTAGTATCACCACCACAGATCAGTTGCAATATGCATGGAAAGTGAATATGGAACAAGCATTTCTAAAAGTAAACAACGGGAGAAACCAAGTCATTTTTTAAGACATGTAATTAGTAGTTAGTTACTGCTCCAATAGTATTTAAAATATATCTAAAACCACAGATCATATTGGCTAACTGGGGGCAAAATATCTCCTCGCTAGCAGGCGTCTCCAGTGATGTAAACGTTTGTGACATATCCACTTTCCAAGTGTATTGATGCCATAAACCAATTTTCTCCAAACTATTTCAACCAAAACTTACTATTCATCAAAACATAACAGTTAATTAATTTCCTATTTGAATACTGTTGATTAAAAAAACAGTTCTGCTCAGTCTGTTCTTTCAATTACTGCTCAGAACTGAATGAATCCTTAAATAAAGCAAACAGCAGAACTTATTCACTCTTCAAGGCTTAACATTTTAATTACACTGAAAATGCATAAATGGGGGAGAACCGTACATTTTGAATAGAGACAATCAAATGGTCACACACTGAGTTTCCCAGACACACTAGCGGCAGTAGACCCAGCCAGGCGGTGAAATGTATGCTGGGAAAACAGGCAACCTGAGGTAAGTCTTTGGCTTGAGTTGACCTCGGAACCCATTGCAGTACATCTCACTTTGCAATTGGCAAACCATCCGACTTGGCGCCCCTCCCCTAGCCCTTGTGGCTCCCCTTTACTACTCTCTGCTCTGTACGAGATAACATCTGTCCTCGGTTGCCGAGACCAGACAGATGGCAAACAGGGGGAGCGGGCCGGCGGAGAGAGAGCGAGGAAGAAAGCCTCCGGGGGGATTAAGCTGGTGGGGCCTACGCTGTCTGTCTTCTCCCCGCTACAAATGTCCTCTTGATGGGGGAAACGAGTCTGGGGAGCGTGTCTGAGATCCAGGGCTATCAAGATCATGTTGGATGTAATTATCCAACGGAGGATGTCAGTGATGACTTGATTCCAGAGGAAACTGGCATGAATAACAACAGAAGAGCCGTTTTAGCGGTTACATAGAGAAATGTGCTAGGTGTAGTGGACTTATCTCCCCTTCTTCAATGGGCATCACTTTGTCTTCATTGATGTTGAAGGCTAGAGTAGATCAATATAATCTACTCTGTTGTTGAAGTACAGTAAATCAATAAAGCTACAGTACTCAGATGCTGAAAAGCCTTGTTAACAATGGAACACTGGTCACGTTATTATTATTATTAATTATTAACCTCTTACCTCTACCTGGGACGCTTGCGTCCCAACTAGAGCTCTGGAAATGCAAATGCGCTACGCTAAATGCTAATAGTATTAGTTAAAACTCAAAAGTTCATTAAAATACACATGCAGGGTATCAAATTAAAGCTTGTGAATCCAGGCAACAAGTCCGATTTTTAAAATGCTTTTCGGCGACAGCATGAGAAGCTATTATCTGATAGCATGCACCAATACACTACAACAGAAAAGCACAGCAGGGGACGTAAACAAAATAATTAGCATTTCGGCGTTACACAAACCGCACAATAAAATAGAAAACAGTCATTACCTTTCACCATCTTCTTTGTTGGCACTCCTAGATGTCCCATAAACACTATTGGGTCTTTATTTAGATTAAATCGGGCCATATAAAGCCAAGATATCGTTATATGTAGACTGTGTGATAAACGAAAAAAACAGCGATTTCACAACGTAACGTCATTTTTTAAAATTCAAAAAGTAGACGATAAACTTTCACAAAACACTTCGAAATACGTTTGTAATGCTACTTTAGGTATTAGTAAACGTTAATAAGCGATTAAAAATCATCCGTAGGCGATGTAGATATCATTAGCTGTCGTCTTGGAAAAAATTTCAGGAGAGAGCTCTTCCGGAATGATCTGGGCGGAGACCGGAGGTAGCGGTGCCCCTCTTTCGGTTCAACCAAGAATCAAAGATGCAAGATAACTACATGGGGATGCTTGGGAGTTGAATGCTCGGTCTTATCTAATTCGGCTCACTGTTAACAATTGCGGTAGTGGCGCAAGGATATTTATTTCCATTTTCTGTGATCAGGTTTTCCTGCGCTTTCCGATGTAACGCACGTTATGTAATAGCCACAGTCGTGATTTAACCAGTTTTAAAAACGTCAGAGGGTTTCCTATACACACATTCTAACCATATGAACGTACTATATTCCTGGCATGAGTAGCAGGGCGCTGAAATGTTGCGCGATTTTTAACAAAATGTTCAAAAAAGTAGAGGGTCGACTGAAGAGGTTAATGTTTATATATTTTGCATTGCTCAACTCACATGTATATACTGTCTTCTATACCATTCTACTGTATCTTAGTCTATGCCGCTGTGACATTGCTCATCCAAATATTTATATATTCTAATTCCATTCCTTTACTTTAGATGTGTGTATTGTTGTGAAATTGTTAGATATTATTGCAATGTTAGAGCTTGAAACACAAGCACTTCACTACACTCGCCATAACATCTGCTAAACACGTGTATGTGACAAATGAAATTTGATTAGATTTTTAGTACATAGGTCAAATTAGCTTTGTAATTTCTTGTCTTTATCGGCTTCTGACAAAAGCTAATATGTGACCTACTGGCTCAATTCAGTCTTAATGTAGCAAAGTATATTGTTATTGTTTTTTTTTTTACATTGGATGAAAGTAGAGACTCAGAGCTAAAATAAATTGCATATCATACACTATGGTTGAGGAACAATGTGGAAGTAATTCTGCCCTGCGCTTTTGAGAAAATGTTCTTTGAATATTTTGGGTCACCCATTGGAGAGCCCTTCTTTGTCTACACCCACTCAGTATCGTTCACACCCTCTTAAACTATAGCCCTGTCCGTAATCTCAGAGCACTGTCAGATTGTCCGTTTGTAAATTCAGAGCATTCAGAGCGCACACTGGACGCACTGGCTGAGGAGTATGGTTGAGCTAAGCGTTCTGTCCTAACAGCAGCAGTCAAGCACCCATATTATGTCCCTTAATTTTTTTATTTATTATCCAACTCCAGGTTTTATCCCAGTAGGTCTGATAATAGCACAACTGAATAGCACAACTGAACCGTAGTCCAGGTGCGACAAAACTAGGGTTTAGTGAATGATTTGTCCCAAATACAATGCTTTTAGTTTTTATAATACTTAGGCCACCCATTCTGAAACTAACTGCAACTCTTTAAGTGTTGCAGTCATCTCAGTCGCTGTAGTAGCTGATGTGTGTAGTGTTGAGTCATCCGCATACACAGACACACTGGTTATACTCAAAGTCAGTGGCATGTCGTTAGTAAAGATTGAAAAAAGTAATGGGCCAAGACAGGTGCCTTGGGGAATTCCTGATTCTACCTGGATTATGTTGGAGAGGCTTCCATTAAAGAACACCCTCTGTGTTATATTAGACAGGTAACTCTTCATCCACAATATTGCAGGGGGTGTAAAGCCAGAACACAAGTTTTTCATGCTGCAGACTATGACGAATAATGTCAAAAGCTGCACTGAAGTCTAAAAAAACAGCCCCCAAAATATTTTTTAATCTTCAATTTCACAAAGCTAATCATCAGTCATTTGTGTAAGTGCTTTGCTTGTTGAATGTTCTCCATAAGCATGCTGACAGTCTGTTGTCAATTTGTTTCCTGTAAAATAGCATTGTATCTGGTCGAACATCTTTTCCCCTAAAGAAACAGGCTGATTGGTCTGCTATTTGAGCCAGTAAAAGGGGCTTCACTAGTCTTAGGTAGCGGAATGACTTATGCTTCCCTCCAGGCCTGAGGGCACACACTTTCTAGTAGGCTTAAATTGAAGATATGGCAAATAGGAGATGCAAATAGCAGTGGCAATATTGTTGCTATTATCCTCTGTCATTTTCCATCCAAGTTGTCAGAACCGGTGGCTTGTAAATGTTGACAGAGAACAATCATTTTTACACCTGCTCCACACTCAATTTACAGAATTCAAAATGACAATGCTTGTCTTTCATCATTTGATCAGTTATACTTAGATGTGTAGTGTCAGCGTTTGTTGCTGGCATGTCATGCCTAAGTTTGCTAATCTTCCAAATTTAAAAAAAGAAGTAATTGGCAATATCAGTGGGCTTTGTGATGAATGAGCCATTTGATTTAATAAAATATGTAGTTTGCCTTTTTGTCCAAAATTTCATGTAACTTCATGTAATACTTTATATAATTTATATTTGTTTCATAGTATACTTCCTTCTTTTTATTCAGTTTAGTCACATAACGGGCCACCCCCAGGTGGTAAGGGTAGGCAAAATCATGTCTGCCACGCTGATCCTCAACACAAGGGCCCCTCAGGGGTGTGTACTTAGTGCGAAATAGGAAGCCGATTCTAGATTTAATTTTTGATTGGAGATGCTTAATGTGAGTCTGGAAGGAGAGTTTACAGTCTAGCCAGACACCTATGTATTTGTAGTTATCCACGTATTCAGTCAGAGCCGTCCAGAGTAGTGATGCTGGATGGGCGGGCAAGGGCAGGCAATGATCGGTTGAATAGCATGCATTTAATTTTAATTGCGTTTAAGAGCAGTTGGAAGGAGAATTGTATGGCATTGAAGCTCGTCTGGAGGTTAGTTAACACAGTGTCCAAAGAAGGGCCAGAAGTATACAGAATGGTGTCGTCTGCATAGAGGTGAATTATAGAATCATCAGCAGCAAGAGCGACATCATTGATGTATACAGAGAAGAGAGTCGGCCCGAGAATTGAACCCTGTGGCACCCCCATAGAGACTGCCAGAGGTCCGGACAACAGGCCCTCCGATTTGACACACTGAGCTCTATCAGAGAAGTAGTTGGTGAACCAGGCGAGGCAATCATTTGAGAAACCAAGGCTGTTGAGTCTGCCAATAAGAATGTGGTGATTGACAGAGTTGAAAGCCTTTGACCGGTCGATGAATACAGCTGCACAGTAATGTTTCTTATCGATGGCGGTTATGATATCGGTAAGGACCTTGAGCGTGGCTGAGGTGCACCCATGACCAGCTCTGAAACCAGATTGCATAGCGGAGAAGGTACGATGTGATTCAAAATGGTCAGTAATCTGTTTGTTAAAACTTGGCTTTCGAAGACCTTAGAGATGCAGGTTAGGATATATATAGGTCTGTAGCAGTTTGGGTCTAGAGTGTCTCCCCCTTTGAAGAGGGGAATGACCGTGGCAGCTTTCCAATCTTTGGAAATCTCAGACGATACAAAAGAGAGGTTGAACAGGCTAGTAATAGGGGTTGCAACAATTTCGGCAGATCATTTAAGAAAGAGAGGATCCAGATTGTCTAGCCCGGTTGATTTGTAGGGGTCCAGATTTTGCAGCTCTTTCAGAACATCAGCTATCTGGATATGGGTGAAGGAGAAATGGTGGGGGCTTGGGCGGGTTGCTGTGGAGGGTGCCGGGCAGTTGACTGGGGTAGAGGTAGCCAGGTGGAAAGCATGGCCAGCCGTAGAGAAATGCTTATTGAAATTCTCAATTATAGTGGATTTGTCGGTTGTAACAGTGTTTCCTAGCCTCAGAGCAGTGGGTAGCTGGGATGAGGTGTTCTTATTCTCCATGGACTTTACAGTGTCCCAGAACTTTGAGTTTGCAGGATGCAAATTTCTGTTTAAAAAAGCTAGCCTTAGCTTTCCTAACTGCCTGTGTATATTGGTTCCTAACTTCCCTGAAAAGTTGCATATCACGGGGGCTATTCGATGCTAATGCAGAATGCCACAGGATGTTTTTGTGCTGGACAAGGGCAGACAGGTCTGGAGTGAACCAAGGGCTATACCTATTCCTGGTTCTACATTTTTTGAATGGGGCATGCCTATTTAAGATGGTGAGGAAGGCACTTTTAAAGAATAACCAGGCATCCTCTTCTGTCGGGATGAGGTCAATGCCATTCCATGATACCCCGGCCAGGTCGATTAGAAAGGCCTGCTCGCAGAAGTGTTTTAGGGAGCGTTTGACAGTGATGAGGGGTGGTCGTTTGCTCGCAGACCCATTACGGATGCAGGCAATGAGGCAGTGATCGCTGAGATCTTGGTTGAAAACAGCAGAGGTGTATTTGGAGGGTGAGTTAGTTAAGATGATATCTATGAGGGTGCCCGTGTTTACGGATTTGGGGTTATATCTGGTAGGTTCATTGATATATTGTGTGAGATTAAGGGCATCAAGCTTAGATTGTAGGATGGCCGGGGCATTAAGCATGTCCCAGTTTAGGTCACCTAGCAGCACGAGCTCAGAAGATAGATGAGGGGCAATCAAATCACATATGGTGTCGAGGGCACAGCTGGGGGCAGAAGGTGGTCTATAGCAAGCGGCAACGATGAGAGACTTGTTTCTGGAAAGGTTCATTTTTAGAGACAGAACTCTGCAGGTTATCTTTGCAGTAAATTGCAACACCGCCCCTTTGGCAGTTCTATCTTGTCGGAAAATGTTATAGTTAGGAATGGAAATTTCAAGGTTTTTGGTGGTCTTCCTAAGCCAGGATTCAGACACGGCTAGGACATCTGGATTGGTGTAGTGTGCTAGGGCAGTGAATAAAACAAATGTAGGGAGGAAGCCTCTAATGTTAACATGCTTGAAACCAAGGCTTTTACGGATGCAGAAGTCAACAAATGAGAGAACCTGGGGGATGGGAGTGGAGGTAGACACCGCAGGGCCTGGATTAACCTCTACATCACCGGAGGAACAGAGGAGGAGTAGGATAAGGGTACGGCTAAAGGCTAACAGAACTGGACGCCTAGTACGTTCAGAACAGAGAGTAAAGGAGCAGATTTCTGGGCACGGTAGAATATATTCAAGGCATAATGTACAGACAAAGGTATAGTAGGATGTGAATAAAGTGGAGGTAAACCTGTGCATATAGTGATAATGAAACAGATATTGCCTCTCGAAATAGCATTTAAACCAGGTGATGTCACTGCGTGTGTGGGGGGTGGAACTCAATTGTTAGCCGAGGTGTGTTGAGCAGTGCTAGAGGCTGTACAGTGAAATAAAACAATAGTTACAAACCAGAACAGCAATCAACACGGCATGGTAACGTTAGGGAAAGGCATGCGTAGCCGGGTGATCATACAAGTCCAGTGCGTGGCTTCAAGCAGCTAGCGGCACGGGGCTAGCAGGCTAACAGAAAGGCCTTAGAAGGATGACGCGACGGAGGGAAGTCTGTTGTGCCCCCCTCGTGCAGTTACATCAGCGGACGGATCAGCAGGGCTCTGTGTGGTAAACCAGGCCAATTGAAAAAAATATGTATAGTGGCCGAAGAAATATGTCCGAAGGGCCTCTTAAGTCAGCAGTCCAATGTGCTTAAGATAGCTAGCAGGCCGCAGATTCAGGGGTCGTTAGGTGCTATGATTCCAGGAGGAAAAACAATATCATAATAAAAATGTTTTAAATAAAAAATATATTAAAAAAATAGGTTCCGAGCTTGCGGTAGGAATCCGGGGATATCGAGAAGAATAAGTCTGACTAGCTCTGGTTTGAGTCACGCTGTACAGACTGGCAAGAGTTGTCCGGGATAAAGGGTAGCTGATGACCGCTAGCAAAGGATAGCTGACTGCTAGCTAGTGGCTTCGGAATGTATTCGATGGGCCTCGTAAGCCAACAGTCCATTGTGCTCCAGACAGCTAGCATTCGGGGGACGTTAGCTGCGAAGGTCGGAAGGTGAGAAGGTTCAGAGCTTGCGATAGGAATCCGGGGATATGGAGAGAAAAAAAGAGGTCCGGTATGCTCTGGTTGAATCGCTTTGTACAAACTGGCGGGAGCTTTCCGAGCTAAGATTAGCTGACCGTTAGCTGGCTAGTTAGCTGGCTAGTTTATGTTGGAGAGATATAAGTAAGTGGCTAAATAAAATATGTTAGAGAAAAAGCAGGTCCACACCACATTGGGTGAGGCGGGTTGCAGGAGAGTATTTTGAAATAAGGGTTTAGAAAAATATAAAAAAATATGCGAAGAAAAATATATAAATATATATATACATGGGACACGACAAGACGAAGGACAAATGCGTCTGACTGCTAAGCCATCTTGGAATCCCTCATCAATGATGAGACAGCCTATAGGCAGGAGTTCAGAGAACTGGCAGTGTGGTGCCAGGACAACAACCTCTCCCTCAATGTGAGAAAGACAAAGGAGCTGATTGTGGACTACAGGAAAAGGCAGGCCGAACAGGCTCCCATTAACATCAACGAGGCTGTAGTGGAGTGGGTCGAGACCTTGAAGTTTATCGGTGTCCACATCACCAACGATCTATCATGGTCCAAACACACCAATACCGTCGTGAAGAGGGCAAGACAAAACCTTTTCCCCTTCAGGAGACTGAAAAGATTTGGCATGGGTCCCCAGATCCTCATAAAGTTATACAGCTGCACCATTGAGAGTATCCTGACAGTAAGGTGCTACAGAGGGTAGTACGCACAGCCCAGTACATCACTGGGGCCAAGCTTCCTGCAATCCAGGACCTCTATAATAGGCATTGTCAGAGTAAAGCCCATACAATTGTCAGAGACTCCAGTCACCCAAGTCATAGACTGTTTTATCTGCTACCGCACGGCAAGCAGTACCCTAGCACCAAGTCTAGGACCAAAAGGCTCCTTAACAGCTTCTACCCCCAAGGCATAAGACTGCTGAACAATTAATCAAATGGCCACCAGGCTATTACATTGACCACCCCCCCCATTTGTTTTGTACACTGCTGCTACTCGCTGTTTATTATCTATGCAAAGTGACTTCACTCTTACCTACATGTAAAAATAACTCTAACCTGTACCCCCGCATACTGACTCGGTAACGGTACCCCCTGTATATAGCTTCGTTATTGTTATGTTATTGTGTTACTTTAGTTTATTTGGTAAATATTTTTCTTAACCCTTCTTGAACTGCACTGTTGGTTGTGCTTGTAAGTAAGCATTTTACGGTAAGGTCTACACTTGTTGTATTCGGCACATGTAACACCTGATAGGTGTAAGGACAGACGACAGACGCTGGGAGATGAGAAACAAGTACAGGAATTGAACATTCAATAAATAACTGACAAGAAACAAACAAGGACAGCTTCTGGACAGGGGAAACAAAATGACAATAATGCTTACACTTAGATCCAACCGAGGAACCGACAGATATAGGAGGGGCAATCAACAAAATAATGGCATCCAAGTGAGTCCAAAGATGCGCTTGCGTGCGTAACGATGGTGACAGGTGTGCGTAATGATGGGCAGCCTGGCGCCCTCGAGCGCGCGTGCGGGGGGTAATACTGTCACGCCTGCTCCTACTCCCCCCACCCCTGGCGCCCTCGGGCTGGCCGAGGCGGGAGAGAGTATTGTGTTGACAAGCCTCGTTATTGCAGAGCTCTAATTCCATTCACTGTGTGCATGTAGTGACCTTGCTCCCCTATTAATAAGTGAATACAGATTTAGTTTAACTATAACTCTGACCTGTGTGATACGTTTGTTTCTCCTCATTTGATAAAACAGAAATAACCACCACTATGACCTCTCATACACTATATTAAGCTCAGCCTTCGGGACTTTGGTTGTCCTAGATATGGCTACTATATTGTGATCGCTACATCCAATGGATCTGGATACTGATCTCAAGCTAATTTCTGCAGCATGAGTAAAAATGTGATCAATACATGTTGATGATTTCATTCCTGTGCTGTTTGTAACTACCTGGGAAGGTTGACTGATAACCTGAACCAGGTTGCAGGCACTGGTTACGGTTTGAAGCTTTTTATTGAGTGGGCAGCTTCATGAGAGCCAGTCAATATTTAAATCACATTGAAAATATACCTCTCTGTTGATATCACATACATTTCACACATTATCCAGATACTGACTGTTAGCACTTGGTGGTCTATAGCAGCTTCCCACAAGAATGGGCTTTAGGTAAGGCTGATGAACCTTTAGGCATATTACGTCAACAGTATTTAACATGAGATCCTCTCTAAGCTTTAGTGGAATGTGGTTCTGAATATCAACGGCAACACCTTCACCATTGGCATGTCTGTCTTTTCTGTAGACGTTATAACCATATATTGCTACCACTGTATCAAAGGTATTATCTAAGTGAGTTTCAGAATATGAATGTAATCTGTTACTAGCAAGTTATTATTATCATTATCCTTGTAAACGTTGGCTATTTTTTTGCACTTTTCTAGGATGCTTGATAGTTTTCATTGCTTTACTGGTAACCTTAGCAGAAGTAGACATGCTCATGTTATTTATGTTAGTGCAGGGTGAGCTGCACACAGTGGACTTCCTACTAGGTACACCGCCTCAGTGCTAACAATATAGGCACATGATTATTGCATACAATAGCTGTAGGATCGGCAGAGACTTCCAGGGCAGTTAGAGGGAAATCATTAGGTTACTTACATTGTGTCTACCAAAGCCCCTAGTATAATGTACACTTGCTGAAGCTTTATGACAACTCAGCGACACAATAGTAGGGATTAATTAAACTGGGTTTAGGTCATTGATAAGTCATTGTCTCAATGGAGCCTTATAATGCTGTGAAAGGATCTAGGAACATCAATTATTCAGGTGGATCCCATCCTCCCTTTAAAATGTGTTTTGTTTCCAAAAGATTTTGAAATTGTCAACAAAAGTTACACCCCTTGAGCTGCAATAATGAAGTAGCCAGTTGTGAAGAGAAATAATCCTGCTAAAGCGTTCAATCCCAAGATTCCGAGAAGCCACAAGGCCAGATATGATGGGTCTTGTATTAGTGTCTAGCAGAGAATCAGTTAGAATCCAGTTTCAACTGTTCAGAGCTGCCCTTCATAATGTCATTACAACCCACATGGAATACGATAGAATAGATTTCCATGTCTAGGCGTAGAACATTCGGAAGCAGTTTACTAAAGTTTGTATCCACTCCGGCTGTTCATTGGGAGTGTAGCCTGCTTTGCGGGAGGCCGCTCTCTTCGGCTTCCACGGCTCGTGACATGTGTCCCCTCACAACCCCCTGCCGTTCCATGGAGATCTTGTTTAATCTGTTTTTTGAAGGTAATTTTGACGTTATTTGAATCCTGGATGCTGATTAGACTAGCATCGTTTCAAGCCATGCTGTATTGGGCGTCACAGGCACACTATGCCTGCTAACAGTTCCGTCTAACTTACCACTGCGCCTTCATAAGAATATTATCATGTTCATCATACTGGACTCGCTAAATGTAAAGTAGCCCTCATCCAGCTATCCAGTTAGCTAAACACTCATTCAAATAGCTCCGTGAGAAGCAGGGTGCTGTTTGGAAGTTTACTTGAATCAGTGTGAAACTGCAGCAAACACAAAATTACATGTTTTCAGTTACATTAGTATAGAGCACAGAATGTCTTACACAGTAAGTGCACTAAACGTACGAAATAAGGAATAAGATTACTCAGTCTAGAGTGAAATATAAAATAAAGTTACTAGAACACAAATGTATGCTTGATACTGTATGCTTGATACTGCTAAGCTTGGTGTCGCTAAAGAGAAATAGCACTGAAGCTAATGCAAAGTAGCTAACACAATTCCTCAACTTTTACAGAAACATGACAATTCTGTGATAAATATGTATCTTGTGTTAATAAACAAATGTACTTACAGATATTGCATCTTACAAAGTTAATAAAGCAGGATGTTGAAGGATTGTAAGGATTGTAAGTACATTTACATTTACATTTAAGTCATTTAGCAGACGCTCTTATCCAGAGCGACTTACAAATTGGTGCGTTCACCTTAAGACATCCAGTGGAACAGCCACTTTACAATAGTGCATCTAAATCTTTTAAGGGGGGGGGTGAGAAGGATTACTTTATCCTATCCTAGGTATTCCTGAAAGAGGTGGGGTTTCAGGTGTCTCCGGAAGGTGGTGATTGACTCCGCTGTCCTGGCGTCGTGAGGGAGTTTGTTCCACCATTGGGGGGCCAGAGCAGCGAACAGTTTTGACTGGGCTGCGCGGGAACTGTACTTCCTCAGTGGTAGGGAGGCGAGCAGGCCAGAGGTGGATGAACGCAGTGCCCTTGTTTGGGTGTAGGGCCTGATCAGAGCCTGGAGGTACTGAGGTGCCGTTCCCCTCACAGCTCCGCAGGCAAGCACCATGGTCTTGTAGCGGATGCACTTCAACTGGAAGCCAGTGGAGAGAGCGGAGGAGCGGGGTGACGTGAGAGAACTTGGGAAGGTTGAACACCAGACGGGCTGCGGCGTTCTGGATGAGTTGTAGGGGTTTAATGGCACAGGCAGGGAGCCCAGCCAACAGCGAGTTGCAGTAATCCAGACGGGAGATGACAAGTGCCTGGATTAGGACCTGCGCTGCTTCCTGTGTGAGGCAGGGTCGTACTCTGCGGATGTTGTAGAGCATGAACCTACAAGAACGGGCCACCGCCATGATGTTAGTTGAGAACGACAGGGTGTTGTCCAGGATCACGCCAAGGTTCTTAGCGCTCTGGGAGGAGGACACAATGGAGTTGTCAACCGTGATGGCGAGATCATGGAACGGGCAGTCCTTCCCCGGGAGGAAGAGCAGCTCCGTCTTGCCGAGGTTCAGCTTGAGGTGGTGATCCGTAATCCACACTGATATGTCTGCCAGACATGCAGAGATGCGATTCGCCACCTGGTCATCAGAAGGGGGAAAGGAGAAGATTAATTGTGTGTCGTCTGCATAGCAATGATAGGAGAGACCATGTGAGGTTATGACAGAGCCAAGTGACTTGGTGTATAGCGAGAATAGGAGAGGGCCTAGAACAGAGCCCTGGGGACGCCAGTGGTGAGAGCGCGTGGTGAGGAGACAGATTCTCGCCACGCCACCTGGTAGGAGCGACCTGTCAGGTAGGACGCAATCCAAGCGTGGGCCGCGCCGGAGATGCCCAACTCGGAGAGGGTGGAGAGGAGGATCTGATGGTTCACAGTATCGAAGGCAGCCAATAGGTCTAGAAGGATGAGAGCAGAGGAGAGACAGTTAGCTTTAGCAGTGCGGAGGGCCTCCGTGATACAGAGAAGAGCAGTCTCAGTTGAATGACTAGTCTTGAAACCAGACTGATTTGGATCAAGAAGGTCATTCTGAGAGAGATAGCGGGAGAGCTGGCCAAGGACGGCACGTTCAAGAGTTTTGGAGAGAAAAGAAAGAAGGGATACTGGTCTGTAGTTGTTGACATCGGAGGGATCGAGTGTAGGTTTTTTCAGAAGGGGTGCAACTCTCGCTCTCTTGAAGACAGAAGGGACGTAGCCAGCGGTCAGGGATGAGTTGATGAGCGAGGTGAGGTAAGGGAGAAGGTCTCCGGAAATGGTCTGGAGAAGAGAGGAGGGAATAGGGTCAAGCGGGCAGGTTGTTGGGCGGCCGGCCGTCACAAGACGCGAGATTTCATCTGGAGAGGTCAGAGCACAGGGTATGGCAGTGTGAGCAGAACCAGCGGTGTCGTTTGACTTAGCAAACGAGGATCGGATGTCGTCGACCTTCTTTTCAAAATGGTTGACGAAGTCATCTGCAGAGAGGGAGGAGGGGGGGGAGGAGGATTCAGGAGGGAGGAGAAGGTGGCAAAGAGCTTCCTAGGGTTAGAGGCAGATGCTTGGACTTTAGAGTGGTAGAAAGTGGCTTTAGCAGCAGAGACAGAAGAGGAAAATGTAGAGAGGAGGGAGTGAAAGGATGCCAGGTCCGCAGGGAGGCGAGTTTTCCTCCATTTCCGCCGGCTGCCCGGAGCCCTGTTCTGTGAGCTCGCAATGAGTCGTCGAGCCACGGAGCAGGAGGGGAGGACCGAGCCGGCCTGGAGGATAGGGGACATAGAGAATCAAGGGATGCAGAAAGGGAGGAGAGGAGGGTTGAGGAGGCAGAATCAGGAGATAGGTTGGAGAAGGTTTGAGCAGAGGGAAGAGATGATAGGATGGAAGAGGAGAGAGTAGCGAGGGAGAGAGAGCGAAGATTGGGACGGCGCGATACCATCCGAGTAGGGGCAGTGTGGGAAGTGTTGGATGAGAGCAAGAGGGAAAAGGATACAAGGTAGTTGTCGGAGACTTGGAGGGGAGTTGCAGTGAGGTTAGTGGAAGAACAGCATCTAGTAAAGATGAGGTCGAGCGTATTGCCTGCCTTGTGAGTAGAGGGGGAAGGTGAGAGGGTGAGGTCAAAAGAGGAGAGGAGTGGAAAGAAGGAGGCAGAGAGGAATGAGTCAAAGGTAGACGTGGGGAGGTTAAAGTCGCCCAGAACTGTGAGAGGTGAGCCATCCTCAGGAAAGGAGCTTATCAAGGCATCAAGCTCATTGATGAACTCTCCGAGGAACCTGGAGGGCGATAAATGATAAGGATGTTAAGCTTGAAAGGGCTGGTAACTGTGACAGCATGGAATTCAAAGGAGGCGATAGACAGATGGGTAAGGGGAGAAAGAGAAAATGACCACTTGGGAGAGATGAGGATCCCGGTGCCACCACCCCGCTGACCAGAAGCTCTCGGGTGTGCGAGAACACGTGGGCGGACGAAGAGAGAGCAGTAGGAGTAGCAGTGTTATCTGTGGTGATCCATGTTTCCGTCAGTGCCAAGAAGTCGAGGGACTGGAGGGAGGCATAGGCTGAGATGAACTCTGCCTTGTTGGCCGCAGATCGGCAGTTCCAGAGGCTACCGGAGACCTGGAACTCCACGTGGGTCGTGCGCGCTGGGACCACCAGATTAGAGTGGCCGCGGCCACGCGGTGTGGAGCGTTTGTATGGTCTGTGCAGAGAGGAGAGAACAGGGATAGACAAACACATAGTTGACAGGCTACAGAAGAGGCTACGCTAATGCAAAGGAGATTGGAATGACAAATGGACTACACGTCTCGAATGTTCAGAAAGTTAAGCTTACGTAGCAGGAATCTTATTGACTAAAATAATTCAAATGATACAGTACTGCTGAAGTAGGCTAGCTGGCAGTGGCTGCGTTGTTGTTGTTCTATCTCTCTATAGTGCTGTTTCTTGTATTATGGTCTCTTGTTTCTTTAGAGGTTTCACTTTGTTGTCCTTTTTCTTTTCCTTTTTCTTCTGTCCTTATTTTGTTTTCCTTTCTTCTGTTAACTAGATATTTTTGTTGTTATTCTTTGTAAGCTAGCTAGCTTCTTCCAGGAGAGTCCCTAGCAACTGCTTAGCAACAAGTAAACAATTCAGCTAGCAATTCAGCTAGCTAAGATAACTGTACAATTTTATGAAAAATAGTTACTTCTTCAAAAGCCTGTCTTTTTGGTTTGTTCCTTGTTTTGTCTTCTATTGAGTCTTGCAGTTTTCTCTTGATTTTTTCGATGTACTTCACTCTAAAAAACCATTTAAATCTCAATATATACAGGAGCTCATTTTTCAGCAGCTGCTCAATTTGGAACTCCGGAACACAAGTACTATATCTTGCTTCACTTCTGACACTGTTTCCTTTTTCACATGACACAAACAGGTCATTTCTACACTGCTACACTTAAACTGTCACTAGGGGGTGCTAAGCAACTAACAGGTCCAGAACATTCAAATCAAATCAAATTTGAAGTCATATGCGCCGAATACAGTTAAATGCTTATTTACAAGCTCCTAACCGACAGCGCAGTTTCAAACATACTGATAAGAAGAGATAAAAGTAACAAGTAATTAAAGAGCAGTAGTAAAAAATAACAATATATACAGGGGGGTGCCTGTACATGTTGCTGTCCGCATCACCTGTGACTGTATTCATGATACAGTATTGTATTGTACTGTATTTATGATTCGAAATATCAGATTTACATGAGTATTCAGACCCTTTACTCAAAACTTTGTTGAAGCATCTTTGGCAGCGATTACATCCTCAAATATTCTTGGGTATGACGCTACAAGTTTGGTGCACCTGTTTTTGTGGAGTTTCTCCCATTCTTCTCTGCAGAGCCTCTCAAGCTCTGTCGGGTAGGATTTATTTTTTACATTTATTTTTTATTTCACCTTTATTTAACCAGGTAGGCAAGTTGAGAACAAGTTCTCATTTACAATTGCGACCTGGCCAAGATAAAGCAAAGCAGTTCGACACATACAACGACACAGAGTTACACATGGAGTAAAATAAACATACAGTCAATAATGCAGTAGAAACAAGTCTATATACGGCAAAAAAAAGGCCATGGTAGCAAAGTGGAGGATGGGGAGCCTTGCTGCACAGCTATTTGCAGGTCTTTCCAGAGATGTTTGATCGGATTCAAGTCTGGCTCTGGCTGGGCCAGAAATTCAGTGACTTGTCCCGAAGCCACTCCTACGTTGTCTTGGCTGTGTGCTTAGGGTCATTGTCCTGTTGGAAGGTTTTATGTCGTCCTTAACATAGGAGACTCTGCTAGCTAGCCAACAGCTAGCCAACGTCTACCGAACAGAACTTCTGCACTCAACAATCCGGTCGCATTTCGCTTCGCTCCACAGGTAGTATCACATTTTTCATTTCATTTCATTACAGTACAACGGCTTGATTTGTTTGATCGTAGCTAGCTACATAGCTAGCTACATAGCCGTCTTTGTATCAAAGATAATTGTGTAGTCTAGAGCGATTTCCTAGGTTAGTTAGCCAGCTATTGTCGTTCTTTTAACGCAACGTAACGTAATCAAACACTGCTAGCTAGCCAGCTAGCCCCGAATAGCAGCACAGTAGAAACTATTACACTCAACGGAACGACTTGATTAGTGTAGTGTCAACAACGCAGCCAATGCCAACTAGCCTACTTAGTCAACAACGCAGCCTCTGCCAGCTAGCCTACTTCAGCAGTACTGTATCATTTTAATCATTTTAGTCAATAAGATTCTTGCTACGTAAGCTTAACTCTCTGAACACTCGTGACGTGTAGTCCACTTGTCATTCCAATCTCCTTTGCATTAGCGTAGCCTCTTGTGTAGCCTGTCAACTATGTGTCTGTCTATCCCTGTTCTCTCCTCTCTGCACAGACCATACAAACGCTCTCCACACCGCGAAAGCCACCTAATCTGGTGGTCCCAGCGCGCACGACCCACGTGGAGTTCCAGGTCTCCGGTAGCCTCTGGAACTGCCGATCTGCGGACCAACAAGGCAGAGTTCATCTCCGCCTATGTCTCCCTCCAGTCCCTCGACTTCTTGGCACTGACGGAAACATGGATCACCACAGACAACACTGCTACTCCTACTGCTCTCTCTTCGTCTGCCCACGTGTTCTCGCACACCCGAGAGCTTCTGGTCAGCGGGGTGGTGGCACCGGGATCCTCATCTCTCCCAAGTGGTCATTCTCTCTTTCTCCCCTTACCCATCTGTCTATCGCCTCCTTTGAATTCCATGCTGTCACAGTTACCAGCCCTTTCAAGCTTAACATCCTTATCATTTATCGCCCTCCAGGTTCCCTCGGAGAGTTCATCAATGAGCTTGATGCCTTGATAAGCTCCTTTCCTGAGGACGGCTCACCTCTCACAGTTCTGGGCGACTTTAACCTCCCCACGCCTACCTTTGACTCATTCCTCTCTGCCTCCTTCTTTCCACTCCTCTCCTCTTTTGACCTCACCCTCTCACCTTCCCCCTACTCACAAGGCAGGAAATACGCTCGACCTCATCTTTACTAGATGCTGTTCTTCCACTAACCTCGTTGCAACTCCCTCCAAGTCTCCGACCACTACCTTGTATCCTTTTCCCTCTCGCTCTCATCCAACACTTCCCACACTGCCCCTACTCGGATGGTATCGCGCCGTCCCAACCTTCGCTCTCTCTCTCCCGCTACTCTCTCCTCTTCCATCCTATCATCTCTTCCCTCTGCTCAAACCTTCTCCAACCTATCTCCTGATTCTGCCTCCTCAACCCTCCTCTCCTCCCTTTCTGCATCCTTTGACTCTCTATGTCCCCTATCCTCCAGGCCGGCTCGGTCCTCCCCTCCCGCTCCGTGGCTCGACGACTCATTGCGAGCTCACAGAACAGGGCTCCGGGCAGCCGAGCGGAAATGGAGGAAAACTCGCCTCCCTGCGGACCTGACATCCTTTCACTCCCTCCTCTCTACATTTTCCTCTTCTCTCTCTGCTGCTAAAGCCACTTTCTACCACTCTAAATTCCAAGCATCTGCCTCTAACCCTAGGAAGCTCTTTGCAACCTTCTCCTCCCTCCTGAATCCTCCTCCCCCTCCCCCTCCTCCCTCTCTGCAGATGACTTCGTCAACCATTTTGAAAAGAAGGTCGACGACATCCGATCCTCGTTTGCTAAGTCAAACGACACCGCTGGTTCTGCTCACACTGCCCTACCCTGTGCTCTGACCTCTTTCTCCCTCTCTCTCCAGATGAAATCTCGCGTCTTGTGACGGCCGGCCGCCCTACAACCTGCCCGCTTGACCCTATCCCCTCCTCTCTTCTCCAGACCATTTCCGGAGACCTCCTCCCTTACCTCACCTCGCTCATCAACTCATCCCTGACCGCTGGCTACGTCCCTTCCGTCTTCAAGAGAGCGAGAGTTGCACCCCTTCTGAAAAAACCTACACTCGATCCCTCCGATGTCAACAACTACAGACCAGTATCCCTTCTTTCTTTTCTCTCCAAAACTCTTGAACGTGCCGTCCTTGGCCAGCTCTCCGCTATCTCTCTCAGAATGACCTTCTTGATCCTAATCAGTCAGGTTTCAAGACTAGTCATTCAACTGAGACTGCTCTTCTCTGTATCACGGAGGCGCTCCGCACTGCTAAAGCTAACTCTCTCTCCTCTGCTCTCATCCTTCTAGACCTATCGGCTGCCTTCGATACTGTGAACCATCAGATCCTCCTCTCCACCCTCTCCGAGTTGGGCATCTCGGCGCGGCCCACCCTTGGATTGCGTCCTACCTGACAGGTCGCTCCTACCAGGTGGCGTGGCGAGAATCCGTCTCCACACCACGTGCTCTCACCACTGGTGTCCCCAGGGCTCTGTTCTAGGCCCTCTCCTATTCTCGCTATACACCAAGTCACTTGGCTCCGTCATAACCTCACATGGTCTCTCCTATCATTGCTATGCAGACGACACACAATTAATCTTCTCCTTTCCCCCTTCTGATGACCAGGTGGCGAATCGCATCTCTGCATGTCTGGCAGACATATCCGTGTGGATGACGGATCACCACCTCAAGCTGAACCTCGGCAAGACGGAGCTGCTCTTCCTCCCGGGGAAGGACTGCCCGTTCCATGATCTCGCCATCACGGTTGACAACTCCATTGTGTCCTCCTCCCAGAGCGCTAAGAACCTTGGCGTGATCCTGGACAACACCCTGTCGTTCTCAACTAACATCAAGGCGGTGGCCCGTTCCTGTAGGTTCATGCTCTACAACATCCCATTTGCGACCCTGCCTCACACAGGAAGCGGCGCAGGTCCTAATCCAGGCACTTGTCATCTCCCGTCTGGATTACTGCAACTCGCTGTTGGCTGGGCTCCCTGCCTGTGCCATTAAACCCCTACAACTCATCCAGAACGCCGCAGCCCGTCTGGTGTTCAACCTTCCCAAGTTCTCTCACGTCACCCCGCTCCTCCGCTCCCTCCACTGGCTTCCAGTTGAAGCTCGCATCCGCTACAAGACCATGGTGCTTGCCTTCACGGAGCTGTGAGGGGAACGGCACCTCAGTACCTCCAGGCTCTGATCAGGCCCTACACCCAAACAAGGGCACTGCGTTCATCCACCTCTGGCCTGCTGCCTCCCTACCACTGAGGAAGTACAGTTCCCGCTCAGCCCAGTCAAAACTGTTCGCTGCTCTGGCCCCCCAATGGTGGAACAAACTCCCTCACGACGCCAGGACAGCGGAGTCAATCACCACCTTCCGGAGACACCTGAAACCCCACCTCTTTAAGGAATACCTAGGATAGGATAAAGTAATCCCTCTCACCCCCCCTCCCCCTGAAAATATTTAGATGCACTACTGTTCCACTGGAGGTCATAAGGTGAATGCACCAATTTGTAAGTCGCTCTGGATAAGAGCGTCTGCTAAATGACTTAAATGTAATGTAAATGTGGAAGGTGAACCTTTGCTGAGATCTTGAGCGCTTTGGAGCAGATGTACTTGCGCGGTTCAGCTTTCACTTGATCATGACCCAGTCCCTGCCGCTGAAATAAATCCCCACAGCACGATGCTGCTACCACCATGCTTCACCGTAAGGATGGTGCCAGGTTTCATCCAGAAGTGACAATTTGCATTCAGACCACAGAGTTCAATCTTGGTTTCATCAGACCAGAGAATTTTGTTTCTCATGGTCAGAGTCCTTTAGGTGTCTTTTTGCAAACTCCAAGCGGGCTCTCATGTGCCTTTTACTGAGGAGTGGCTTCCATCTGGCCACTCTACCATAAAGACCTGATTGGTGGAGTGCTGCTAGAAGGTTCTCCTATCTCTACAGAGGAACTCTCCCATCAGGTTCTTGGTCACTTCCCTGACCAAGGCCCATCTCCCCCGATTGGCCGGGCGGCCAGCTCTAGAAAGAGTTATGGTGGTTCCAAACTTCTTCCATTTAAGAATGATGTAGGCCACTGTGTTCTTGGGGACCTTCAATGCTGCAGACATTTTTTGGTACCCTTCCCCAGATCTGTGCCTTGACAAAATCCTGTCTCGGCGCTCTACGGACAATTCCTTTCACCTCATGGTCTGACATGCACTGTCAACTGTGGGATCTTATATAGACAGGTGTGTGCCTTTCCAAATCATGGTCAATCAATTGAATTTACCACAGGTGCACTCCAATCAAGCTGTCGAAACATCAAGGATGATCAATGGAAACAGGATGCACCCGAGCTCAATTTCAAGTCTCATAGCAGTACTTATGTAAATAAGGTATTTCTGTTTTGTATTTTTTTGTAATAAATCTAAATGAACTGTTTTCGCTTAGTCATTATTGGGTATTGTGTGTAGATTGATCGGGGGAAAAAATAATAATAAAGTATTCCGACCCCTTGTGTGTTTGGAAAGTGTTGATGACTCCATAATGATGTTACACGATCCAGATGATCCCTCATACCATCCCAGTGTATCAGCTTTAGGTGACTCAGTATGTCACTAGATACTTGCTATACCATACTCTACAATGACATTTTTAACAACCACTTTCTGTTTTAGTAATAGTACCATCCCCCAATGTACATATATTTTATTAAAAAAAATAGGTTGAATAGATAGCCTATAAGTATAGTAGTGGAGCTTACACTAAATTTCTCACCTTACTGATACCACTGAATGAAGGATTAGGGCTAGGGGGAGGGCTTGAGAGTGAATTGGGACTGGGAGGGGTTGTCGCACTGCTATAAATGTCTCTTATCAGCTTTATTTACTACATAACCAATCACTGTTTCCTTCCATCCATTTGTCTCTGTTTCTCACCTCTATCTCGTTCCTAATTGGAGGAGGTTTCTAAGTGGATAGACTTTTGATAATATTTTCTAAGATGCTTGAGACAAGGATGGGAGAATGTGATTGCAATTCATTATGAGATCACCTTTACTTACATTGCTTTCCACATGTAAAGTAAGACCTTTCAACAGATATTATCTAGGTTGTGTGTGTTCGTGTTAACTTCTCTGCAGTCCACCTCCTACTCCCATCCAGGACATTGCAAAGTACCTTGCGTATGAGGATTGCCTCTTGGGACTATTCCAAGACTGTCCCATTTGCACAAGGGTGTGCAACATCTCTAAATTTGTGAGAGGGACATTGTTGTCTGTGGAGCGGAAATGTGCCAACTGCTCATACTACAGATAGTAGGAGAGCCAGTCCCTCATTGGCAAAATTCCAGCTGTCAACTTTCACCCATCTGCTGCCATATAGTTCTCAGGACCATCTTTTATACAGATAGAGAAGGCAAGAACAGGATATGTTCTTATGCTCAATTGCAATTTCAGTTGAAAAATCATGTAGTTAAAAGTCAAAGCCTACTAAGGTCTACTAAGCATCATATGTTATTGTTTTAAGATGGTCATACCATGGATCATTTAGCTATTTGATTTAGAATATTAGGACACATTTGGATAATTTAGGTCAAAATATTTGATTAAATATTGAATGTGGCCTATACTACAATAGGGCATTGGATAAAACATTCATAAATGTAAAAAAAATACAGTCAAAAAATAAATTAAGGTTTTGAAGTGTCTGTCCTATATCTATAGTAGAAGATATAAGAAAGCTCAGGAAATATATATATATTTTTTTTTGGGCACAAAACTACCTCCATACTTTCATTAATTTGTATAGGTTACCTTCAGGCCAGTCTCGTGACACTTGTGGGGGTCGTAGAACAAAATGGAGGACACCATTCGGACCCTATAGATGTTTTCTTGAGAAGACCGGTTTTCGGGATGTCTCATGGTCTGACAAACACCGCTGTAGCTCGGCCACCTTTCACCGCAGATGAGGATGTGGTGGATTGAGATGCAGCCCATGCAAAAAACTGATCAGTTTTGGCCTTCTCAGTCCCCCTCACCATCATGGTGATTAACTACTTCCTCAGTGCCTTGCAGACTGAATCTCTGCCTGGACCAGATGGTTTCCCTGCCCAAGTGCAGTGCCACCCCAACCCTGGGCTTCTTCCCACAGGCATTCCTTAGCCGTCAACCTTCTGGTATACATTCAACAAGACATACCTTTCAGCCTTCTCCCGCTACATACGCTCTCAGTATGGCCCAGAGAGGAAGCCTCTGCAGCACATACTGGTCAACACCATCCTTCCACTAGCAAACAACTTTACTCACCTGGCCCTGGAGGGAATGGGGTGGAAGAGAGGCGTGTGGGGCTGCCTTAATCGACATCCACGTCATTGGCACCCTGGGAGCAGTTGTTGTTGGGGGTTAACTGCCTTGCTCAAGGGCAGAACGGCAGACTTTTCCACTTTCCCGGCTCTGGGATTCGAAACCAGTGACCTTTCGGTTAAGGCCCAATGCTCTTAACCGCTAGGCCGCCTGCCACCCTGGAACAATCTTTCATTCTAATTACAATTTCAGACTACATTTATGCTTTGATGAACTACCTCTACATTGACTCTGGTGCTCATGCTGAGGAGCTCCAGCAAATGTCCATCCCTGAGAACCTGAAGCGGTTGAGAGACACCTCGATTTAGTTGAATCCTGTGTAGACTCCTTCAGTGTCGAAAAACTCCTGACGGATGCGGAGGAAGACACATGAAGGTATCACCACCATGTTCCTGCTGCCCAGGAACACCAAGCATCAGCACACAAAGCTCCGATGGGCCAAATACCTGAAGTGATATTAAAATATGTTTTATATTAGTCTGTCATCAATAGAAGATATTAGATAAAGATCAACAATAAGTATCTCCATGTAATATGTGATATGTAATTATGCAAATAACACATAAGATGAGGTAATGTAACTTGATGTTTTATCTAAATGTTATCAGCCATCACCAGTACGCCATAAGCACCGCCAGTAAGCCACCTGCATGCCACCAGAACATCCAGTGTTCCACCAACACGCCAACAGCCACTTCTTGCCATGTGATCCTTACAAGTGAGTTGTTCAGTAATATTATCCATGTCATGTTCATTTAGGATAATCTCTACATGTACAGTATCTTGCCAATGTACCCTGTTATACATGTCTAGCCTCCTGATAGTACCACCTGCCGTCAAACCTGTCCGATGCCAGAAGCTATCCTAGACCCCACAGTAGCTCCCTTAATTAAGTAGGACAGCCTGATTCCTCTTCAACTATCCTGGCATGACTCGTGAAGTGAATACTCATTCACACAATATTAAAGTATTAAATATTAAAGAAACAGTTTTTCTTGTATATGTTTTTTGTCATGTTTAGACCAAAGCCATGTTTTGACTACAGTGTGATCAGTTCTCTGGCTCAATAGTGTAAACTGCCATCCTTTTCTTGTCTCCCTCCCGACTCAGAAGTGTTACGGAGGTATTTGACTGTTGAAAGATAAAACCATCTAGGCATTGTTAATGTTGCTTTATCCTTCCCATGTGTTAGCAGTTGAGTGTGTAGATGAAGGAGAGGAGGTGTCAATTTGAATGTCTCTCTCTATCGCTACAGGATTGACTTCCTATCAGGAGTGGTGCCTATACATCATTCCAATCACTAGGTTTGCAAAGGGAGGGTATATTACAATAAACTAGCAGAATTTTGGTAAATGTCAAGGTATTTTTTGAATTTTAAAGGGGAAATCTGTAGTTGCTACATACATTTTTGGACTTATATTAAATTATATGTACCGATTGATTCTTGAAGAACATAACTTGTAAATAAATGCCTCATGCACTTAGTTTAACTGTCGTTCCCCATCAGAACCCAAAATATAAGCTTGTTTTACTGCAATATTTGTAAACAAAGTAAATGTAAACCAACATTTACCTCAAAAAAAAAATATTGCTTCTAAACATGGTTAAAAGTGTAATTGTGATATAATGGATGGTCAGTCCTTTCATCCATAGCTCTGTCTATGAATTTCAGAATGGTAACATTTCTCCAGCTCCATCCCTCAGGGCGGGGATGACACTTTGTTATTGTTTCAACTGTTTATTACCGCTTAAACAGATGACATCTATTGCCTTTTTGGGTACTTCAGATTATCAAGGGTGTCTGTATTTCAGGTAGATCGCTCAAGAGTGACTTCAAAATTGGATGTCTATCCATGTCCCGAGGATATCAGGAAATTCCTTCAAAACTAGGGGCAACAGTGAGAGCTATCAAGAAGTCTTGGGTGGCAGATGACTTCCACATGACTGTGGATCAGAAGGTTGTATGGTCAGTCCCAGTGGTCGACAATTATTTTTAAACCCAAACCTTAACCCTTAAGAATGAGTGGCTAAACGTAATGTTTTAACCATATCCAAAACCTTTAACCTTCTAAATTTGACGTTTGGAGAAACGGGAAGATACTGAGCAGGAGGAATCAACCCAGGGTGTCAAAAACACAAGAAATGTTACATTTGGCGCAACTTCAAAAATTTACCCATTGAGAAACGTGGATAAACATCTAATTCTTAAAGTGAAACTGTGAGAGATACGGTCTGCATGGCCGTATCACATGTAAAATATCTAAAATAATCAAATAAGATCATAAAAAAAAGAGAATGACAAGGCTCTAAAACACTATCCTAAATATAAACCATGAACTTAGTGAATACCATTGGTGTTAAATGTGAGGGTTTCAGCTTGAAATATCCTTTATATATTTTACTATGTCAATGTATCTTTGTTGTATATGTTTTGCTGCCAAACTGGTGGTAATTGGAATAGTTCATTTAAAATAAGGCCGTTGTTGCTGCTTTCTTAATTAATTTGGCTATTTTCTCTTGAACCATATGGTATATTCACTAAACTAATGGACAATATGGAAAAATTGAAAAGTTATTCAGGTATAAATTACCAAAGTTTACCATAGATTGCCATAGCTTACTTGTTATTTTCCAAAGTTACCAAAGATTCTGATTACTTTGGAACATTTCCAGTAGCTTTGCAACCCTAACCATCACTATCCCTCTTCTCAAAGTCATGCACTGACGAGTATCTAAGAAACCTCATGTATGCTTATGTATTCCTCCCTGTCTTCTGTCCTTCTGTTATACATCCCAGGCAGTGACAACTGATCAAATATGATGCTGCAACACTTATTGATACCAGCTAGTGTCCAATTATGAGGAAAGGGATGTACTTTGACTTTTCACTCCATTTTCTCCCCCTCAATATCATGGTCTGTCAATTCTGTTGAGTATCTAAGAAACTGTATGTATGGATGTACGCAGTGCTTGTTGGTTTTTTGGGCTTCAAGGGAATGGGGAATTCTGGGGCTGAGATAAATAGACGAGTCTGGCCTAAGTTTTAAAATGAAAGACAGCTATGACGCGTCCCTTATGACACCCTGTTCCCTACATAATGCTCTACTTTTGACCAAAGCCCAATAGTGCACATCTTTTGACCAGGGTCTATCTAGGGCAGGGGTGTTCAACTCTTACTCTGCGAGGTCTGGAACCTGCTGAATTTCTATTCCACCTGATAATTAATTGCACTCATCTGTTGTCAAGTTCTAAATCCCTAATTAGAGGGGAACAATGACAAACTGCAGTGGAACTGGCTTCGAGGTCCAGAGTAGAGTTGGAAGGATCTAGGGTGCCATTTGGAACACCGCCCTAGAGCTCGAGGTGGTGTCTCACTATCAACTCGAAACACGAGGTGATGAGCCAGGTTGGGAACGAATGATAATGAGAAGAAGAAATGACTCTCTCTCTCTCCCTCTCTCCTCGAGCTACCCAGACACTGAAAGCAAGGCAAGGTAGCAAAAAAAGTTATTATCACACTTACAAAAATAAACCTGTCTGGGAAAAAGTTTGGGTATTATGTACTGTTTCTGTACTTCTAAATGCCAGTGACCTTATACTGTGTGTGAAATATGAAGACATAAATGCAATTTCAACAGGTGGCTAGGCAAATCGCATTTACGTTCTTCGCAGATAGCAAGATAGCAGGTCATCTGTGAGAAATAATGGTGCAATAACTCCTTTTGGCATTTTCTTTGTGGACACAAATTAAGAGAGCAACGGCTTCTGGTCATTTTTGTATGATAAAAAAAAGACTGACTTAAGAAGACCTTATTATTAACCCTTTGACACGTACGAACACACAGGTATGATCATTCTACAGTGGTCCCTGTAGCGTACACTCAAACTGGTAAGATTAGAACACTTATTTAGAATGTCCAGTTATGATTAACACAACCGTCAGCATTTGACCAGGCCACACTGTTTAACAGAAACATTTTGCACAAACACAGTATTTTTACAAAGTTATGTCCTCAATGTGAGCAGTCTATGTTTTGATGCACTGTTCAGACATTCACAGAAGTAGTGACAGCATAACACAATTCTCATCCAAACTGGAAAATATAGGCTACATTAGTCATAGTGCTAACTGAGGAAAGAGTGACCTAGCACAAGCAGTCACATTAGCTGACTCTCGGCTGACAGAAACCATAAAATGAATTAGCTAATAGCAATTACTATTTACAATTCATCACATCACGGGTGAGTTCACCTGTGATCGAAGTAATTGAGTAACTCGTAAGTAATCTGACGATCGGTAGTTTGTGCACGCAGCCATTTTGTTTTTTTTCTCGTCAACCAAAGATAGGAGGTGACATGATGAGTTGGGTCTGTTTGCAGAATGCATGTTGAAGTGGGGGTATGCATCTTGAACTTCCGGAAGTTTTACTCCTCGTTTTGTTATAACATCTTTGGTCTGACAGACGCATACAAGAGAACCAGAATGCATTCTATGATGTCAACAAACATGGCGCCACATATAGCTTAGCATTATCTCATTATAATCAGTACAACCTTCAAAAAAGTATTTTACACACATCACGTGTCCATTAAAATCAATGCAGGAATCGGAATGCATGATTTGTGAACAGTGCCCCATGATGGCAGTGGGGTTATGGTATGGGCAGGCACAAACTACAGACAATGAACATAATTGCATTTAATCTATGTCAATTTGAATGCACTGTGATACTGTGACGAGATCCTGAGGCCCATTGTCGTGCTATTCATCCGCAGCCACCATCTCATGTTTCAGCATATAATGCACAGCCCTATGTACACAATTCCTAGAAGCTGAAAAGGTCCCAGTTCTTCCATGGCCTGCATACTCACCAGACATGTCATACATTGAGCACATTTGGGCAGCTCTGTTCCAGTTCCCACCAATATCCAGCAATTTCACACAGCCACTGAAGAGGAGTGGGATAACATTCCACAGGCCACAATCAGCCTGATCAACATGGTGGCACATGGTGGTCACACCAGATACTGACTGGTTTTCTGATCCACGTCCCAACCTTTTTTAAGGTATCTCTGATCTACAGATGCATATGTATTCCCAGTCGTGAACACCATCAATTCCAATCTTAGGGCTTAATTTATTTATTTCAATTGACTGATTTCCTTACATGAACTAACTCAGTAAAAAAATTGAAATTATTGCATGTTGCATTAAATTTTTGCTCAGTGTATATATGGGAAATCTGAATTTAATACACTGAATTGAACTTGATTGCTTCAAGCATCTTGTGGAAAAAGTGCAAGACGAGAGAACAGAATGGAAAACAGCCTAACCCAAGCCATAATGCCACCATGTGTGAAGGGAGTTCTTCCCTCAGAGAAAGCTACAACACAATACTAATGAAAGGAACTGTGACTCAATAGCTTCACAGAAGCTGAACACCATTTCTGATTCCCAGCTGAATCTTTTTTAATGTCATGGAAGGCTGATATCAGGGTCTTGTTTATTAGAGTCCATCCCTCCCTGTTTGTTTCAATACATGTTATTCCATTTGGTGCCAAATGATCACGACAGAAGTTGGGTGACAGGAATTCCTTGCAGCATGGCCAAATGTGAAGGGAAAACTCAAAATCCCTCTGTGGGAGTACTCACACTCTGATTGGTGCTTTGGCCAATTATACCAATCACTCCAGTGTGACGCAGTGGTCTAAGGCACTGCATGAGGCATCACTACAGACCCTGGTTTGATTCCAGGCTGTATCACAACCGGACGTGATTGGGAGTCCCATAGGGAAGCGCACAATTGGGGTTTGGCCGGTGAAGGTCGTCATTGTAAATAATAATTTGTTCTTAACTATCTTGCCTAATTACCCACGTGCCATCTCCTCATTGGTTATACCCACGTGGGTGACTGAAAGACGAACGGAGGTCGGTGGTGGTAATACACCTCTTATGAAAGTTAGTTAGTAGTCTTCTCCTGGTAAGGGCTTTGTAATCATGGTAGATCACTAGTCAACATTTAACTAGCTGTTAATTAATTAGGGCAAAACCAAGGCAAATTAGAAGTGTTGTCATTTAATCCTTTTGACCAGGTTTTATTTTGCTGAAGATAGTGCTGTTACTTTGTTGACTTTCTGATGAGACTATGCCATTTAGGAGGAGGAGACTCTGAAACCCCAGTTAACACTCTGTCCTTCATCTTTACTTTTAAAACACAATGGTTAACTCCAGTGTGTTAGCTCAATTTCCCCAGAGGCGTCAGTGTCAATCATTTATTGATTGTCGTGGAACGTATGGTCAGCCTACCGCAGCCAATTATTAATTATAGAACAATGGAAACCGTGGAGTCTCGGAAATTCATGGTGTCTGAATAAATTTGCTCTGGTCACCTGTGTCGACCACACTGAAGGAGATATCAGGTTTTCCTTTGGCCTTATTTGAGTAGTGGTCCAGGAGAGTCTGGAGAACCTAATCCGGGAGAACCTTCTTGTCGTGGTTGAGAGAGAGATATGAAAGCAGCGAACCAGAGAGAAAGAGAGAGAGGTCTTAAGGACAGTGTCTTGCGAAGGTATTTACCCCCTTGGCATTTTTCCAATTTCGTTGCCTTACAACCTGGAATTAAAATTGATTTTTGGGGGGTTTGTATCATTTCATTTACACAACATGCCAATCACTTTGAAAATGCAACATTTTTTGGGGGGTGAAACAAACAAGAACCAAGACAATAAAACAGAAAACTTGAGAGTGCATAACTATTCACCCGCCAAAGTCAATACTTTGTAGAGCCACCTTTTGCAGCAATTACAGCTGCAAGTATCTTGGGGTATGTCTCTATGAGCTTGGCACATCTAACCACTGTGTTTTTTGCCCATTCTTCAAGGTAAAACTGCTCCAGCTCATTCAAGGTGGATGGATTCCGTTGGAGTACAGCAATCTAAGTCATACCACAGATTCTCAATTGGATTGAGGTCTGGGCTTTGACTAGGCCATTCAAAGACATTTAAATGTTTCCTCTTAAATCACTCGAGTGTTGCTTTCACAGAATGCTTAGGGTCGTTGTCCTACTGGAAGGTGAACCTCCAGTCTCAAATCTCTGGAAGACTGAAACAAGTTTCCCTCCAGAATTTCCCTGTATTTAGCACCATCCATCATTCCTTCAATTCTTACCAGTTTCCCAGTCCCTAACAATAAAAAACATCCCCACAGCAATAGGGATTGTGTTCTCGGGGTGATGAGAGGTGTTGGGTTTGCGCCAGACAGACAGCGTATTCCTTGATGGCAAAAAAGCTACATTTTAGTCTCATCTGACAAAAGCACCTTCTTTCATATGTTTGGGGAGTCTCCCACATGCCTTTTGGCGAACAACAAACATGTTCGCTTATTTTTTTCTTTAACCTCTCTCGGGTATGTGGGACACTAGGGTCCCATCTGGCCAACATCCAGTGAGGTTGCATGAGCAAATGCTCATTATTAAAATTCAGAAAACAAAACTTATTTTACATAGGTTTAAAGATGAACTTCTTGTTAAACCAACCACAGTGTCATATATATAAATGCTTTTCGGCGAAAGCATACCTAGCTCAGAACATACCTAGCCCAGAACTTAGCCCAGTTGACAAATTATTAAACACTAACCAGCCAAGCAGAAGCGTTACAAAACTCATGAATAGAGAAAATTAATCCCTTACCTTTGATGATCTTCATATGGTGGCAATCAGAAGACATTAATTTACTCAATAAATGTTCCTTTTGTTCGATGAAGTCTCTTTATATCCAAAAACCTCCGTTTTGTTAGCACGTTTTCTTCAGTAATCCACAGGCTCAAACTCAGTCAAAACAATCAACAAATCCAAATTGTATCCGTATAGTTCATAGAAGCATGTCAAACGATGTTTATATTCAATCCTCAGGTTGATTGTTAGCCTAAATGATCTATAATATTTCAACCGGACAATAACGTCCTCAATATAAAAGGTAAACAAGAAATGCACATGCGCCTGAAAAAAACTCTGCGTCACTCATTCAGACTGGTCTTACTCCCTCATTTATAAGAATACACGCCTGAAATGATTTCTAAAGACTGTTGGCATCTAATGGAAGGCATAGGAACTGCAAATGGAGTCATAAGTCAATGGATACTGGAATGGCATTGAATAGAAAACTACAAAACCAAAAAAAAGGTTTTCGCCTGCTAAATCAGTTCTGTTATACTCACAGACACTATTTTAACAGTTTTGGAAACTTTAGAGTGATTTCTATCCAAATCTACCAGTTATATGCATATCATATATTCTGGGCCTGAGTAGCAGGCCATTTAATTTGGGCATGCTTTTCATCCAAAATTCCAAATGCTGCCCCCTACCCTAGAGAGGTTAAGCAATGGCTTTTTTCTGGCAACTCTTCCGTAAAGCCCAGCTCTGTGGAGTGTACGACTTAAAGTGGTCCTATGGACAGATACTCCAATCTCCACTGTGGAGCTTTGCAGCTCCTTCAGGGTTATCTTCAGTCTCTTTGTTGCCTCTGATTAATTCTGTGAGTTTTGGTGTTTAGCAGGTTTGTTGTGGTGCCATAGTCTTTCCATTTTTTTAATGGATTTAATAGTGCTCCGTGTGATGTTCAAAGTTTCAGATATTTTGTACTAACCCAACCCTGATCTGTACTTCTCCACAACTTTGTCCCTGACCTGTTTGAAGAGCTCCTTGATCTTCATAATGCCGCTTGCTTGGTGGTGCCGCTTGCTTGGTGGTGCCGCTTTCTTAGTGGTGTTACTGACTCTGGGGACTTTCAGAACAGGTGTATATATACTGAAATCATGTGACAGATCATGTGACACTTAGATTGCACACAGGTGGACTTTATTTAACTTATTATGTGACTTCTGAAGGTAGTTGGTTGCACCAGATCTTATTTAGGGGCTTCATAGGAAAGGCGATGAAAACACATGCACGCACCACTTTTCCGTTTACATTTTTTTTTAGAATCTTTTGAAATAAGTAATTTTAAAAAATTCACTTCACCAATTTGGACTATTTTGTGTATGTCCATTACATGAATTCCAAATAAAAAATCCATTTAAATTACAGGTTGTAATGCAACAAAATAGGAAAAACGCCAAAGGGGGTGAATACTTTTGCAAGGCACTGCAGCTAGCCTCCATCACAGTTCTCTCTGCGACAGTGAACCAACCATCTCTTTCTTCTCCTCTCCTCACCAGCCAGGCCAGGCCGCGGCTACTATCTAGGGAAATAATTTAGTTAGTCAGAAACTTGAAGGCCTGTATGTCTCAGCCTCTCAGCAGCTGCATGTTAGCCGTTGATAAAGCATCATCTCGGTGCCTCCGTGTCCCGACTCACTACTCTTCCAAAAGCCATCAGTCCCACAATACGATCATCTTAAAGAAAGGATAGAGAGAGGAAAGAGAAGAGAAAGGATGAGCAGAGAGAGAAATAATGGCAGAGAGGAATGAGAGAAAAGGGAAAAGAGAGCGAGAGAATAAAGGGAAAAAGATTGAGCTCCCTACAGGCTGTATGATTGGACATATATACATTACTTCAGAAAGATATACACATGCAAATATACCAATATTTTGTACTTCAAACAAGAGTATAGTGTATTCAATTTGTAATAAACTATACCACCTCCGTTTTAAAGGATCATCCTTTTTGCTCCATCATTTGCTGATGATCAAAACAGAATAAAATGAGTCGTTGAAGAAGTGTATGAATGGACATTGAAGAAGAGCGTGAATGGAACATGTGAATGTCATTTTCATTAATTTCTCAAAGTCAGATTGGGTTCATTCTAATTCCCCAATGAATGGTTCTCAAGCAAAGATATCTAACAAAAGTATGTAGTGTACCTACCTATCTACTGTACCTACATCACATTAACCCACACATCTTGACTGCTATTCATTACGTTTACTTTGACCTTTGTGAAAGAAGCACCAATCTGAGCCCTCTCATTGAATAAATCCAAGTTGGACCAATTAGATGAGGCACATTGGTGACAAGGTCATGGTGACAATGGCCGAACTGTGTATAGTACTCGATGCACCATACAAATAGAGTCATATAATTATATTATTATTCGTCTATTTTCTATGGTGTGTATCGCTCCACTCAAAAATAGGGTGCATACACAGCAAATTCTCCAGTGTTCTCCAGTGTTAAATTAACACACTACTTAGCGTAAAGCCTTATTTGCATATTTCCCCGATTTTTGCCTTGATTTTTGATTGTATTGTAGAGTTAGCACCCATGACTGTTAGTTACAAAGACGTGCTTGTTGCATTCATCCATGTTCAGTCCTGTGTACTTCACCAAGGGAGATCCTGAACAAATATGTAAACATTACAATGTAATTATTTAACACAATATGTGTTTCATGAGGCCTTATTTTGAGAGATTAGATTTACCCCAATTAAGTGGCCTGAAACTCATGGTTTATACAGGCCACAGAAGGCCTGCAAGTCACATTATGCTAGTTTGCAAAGTAATATGTAATTGAAATTCATCCAGAGTGGGGCTATCCAATCTTTGGCATTTTTAATCACCAGCAACCTGCATTCAGAATGACTGCCAGGGCTGGGAAGACTATGATATGAGACATATTGTTTTAGTTTAGAAAATGTATGTAATTTATATTTGAGTAGCATAGGGTTAATTAATCCATCAATGTACATGCAAAAATGTTGATATTGAAAGAAACTTTTTTTTTTATATACCTGCAATAGAGCATGCTGGGAAATATGATAATGATGAGCGTAGTTTTGATTCAACTATGGTATTAACACTTCACGGGGGTTCTATTACACCAATGAGTGTTAATTTAACACTTACAGTGTTAATTGTTATGTTACACTGAAAAATCAACACTAGGTAACACTGTATCAGATATCTTAGAGTAGGAGTGCTGATCTGAGGTCAGTTCCCCCCTGTCCATGTAGTGTTATTCATTATGATCTAAAAGTGATCCTAGACCAGCACTTCTACTCTGAGACCCTTGATAAATATGGGCCATGGTGTTTACAGTCCTGGATAAAAAATAATTTGCTTTTTCCCATTTTAGGAAAGGAAGTATCTGTGGAAGTAAGATTTGGTGGGTGTAATGTTGGCTCGGATTGTGCTGGAGATTGTAATGTAATCTGCCAACACTAACTTAGAGAAGCACCTTAAAGTACAAATCAGCTTTCTCAGGTAACATACCAAACTGCTAAATTTGCTCATTCATTAAAATCATGATACAATGAAGATGAACCTTTACTGGCATTATTAAGTCTACACCCTGCAGCAGAAATAGTAACAGAGACAGAGGCCCCACACATTAACCCAGCAAGCTTCCAACAAAACAAAACAGTGCTCGTGGCTGCACGACTTGTTAAACTTGACACAACAAATCATTTGTGAAGACCAAGAGGCATGCGTCAATGGCGTTCTCTTCGAGCAGGCCGGATGAGTGTGTACCCGAGCATCGCTAATCATTTACATGCGACAATTACAAAAGCAGAAGTTTTAAACAGAGAGACATGAACAATTCTGCCATCTTTGAAAAAGCTTATGTGCAGTCTCACGGCTGTGTGGGGCCTCTGTCTGTGTTACTACAGCCTAATCTGAGCCAAAATTCCACCAAATCTTACTTCCTTTCCAACATATACTTCCTTTCCTAAAATGGGAAAAGGAAAAAAAAATTTCTGGACTGTAAACACCATGGAAGCTAAGGGATAAAATGCTAATTTTACTGCCATGAAATCATGTTGAACTTCCCTGCACAATTTGTGCGAGTACTCTTTAGAAAATGCTCATCTTTTTTGAAGAGCTTAGCCAACACACCGAAACCCTCTCCCCGTTGATACATTGTTATAGTCGGCACCACCTCAATGTAACATATTACTGTCGCAATAAACCAACCTCTTATTTTTACTTATTGTATATGACTCTGTTTCTTCCAACCACTGTTTATAAAAAAACACGATGTGACATTGCGAAAGCCTCATTATGTCTTTGTTCGGTTGTCAGTTGAGAAATAGAGACTCGTGCAAATGGCAGAATGCATGTTGATATGTACTGTAGGAATTTACATGTATAGCTTAATCACTACCCCATCCCACTCCCATGCCTCTACGTACAGTCAGGTCACCCGTGATAGAAGTCAGTATCGGACATCCGTCCACGACGGAAGATGAAATGGAAACCAGACGATTTTGCTAGGTTGTTGTTGACGCGGATGAGCATAAGCATCTGCCTCTGGTGCCAAAGGATGCATGTTTGAATCTAGCGATAGAAAGTTGTTTTTGAGACTTTAATTTTAGCCTATCCCAAACCTTAATCCTTACCTTAACCATTCGGAGTTAATGCCTAACCTTAAGATTTCTGAGTTAATGCCTAAACTTAACCTTAAAGACTTCAAAATCTGACATTTGAAACAACTTTGAAATTTTACATTTGAGAAACATGGATGAACATCTAATTCTGATGTGAGATTGTGAGAGCTTGTTGCTATGTAAGCAGTTTAACTCATCCTATCTTCCTAGCACAAAATGTTAAATAGACTTTGAATTGTTCCCTCCCTTATTTATTTTGCTCATTCTTAAAAATGAATTGGAAGTGGCATATTTACAAGACGCTATTTAGGTAACTGGAAATAGTTTAGCACCATTGAAACACAATGGTGATGGATGGTAGGTGAGTTCCCCACCTACAACATAAAGTGCTTTGAGTAAGTAAAAATCTCTATGTTAATCAATTATCTTAATCAGTTATTGAGACAAAAAGTTCAAATGTATCAGTCAAAAGTTTGGACACACCTACTCATTCAAGGATTTTTCTTTATTTTTTTACTATTTTCTACATTGTAGAATAATAGTGAAGACATCAAACTATGAAATAACAGATAAGGAATAATGTAGTAACCAAAGAAATGTTAAACAAAAATATTTGAGATTCTTCAAATTAGCCACCCTTTGCTTGATGACAGCTTTGCACACTCTTGGCATAATCTGAACAAGCACCTTGCATGTTTGTCCAACAGTCTTGAAGGAGTTCCTACATATGCTGAGCACTTGTTGACTGATTTTCCTTAACTCTGTGGTCCAACTCATCCCAAACCATCTCAATTGGGTTGAGGTAGGGTGATTGTGGAGGCCAGGTCATCTGATGCAGCACTCCATCACTCTCCTTCTTGGTCAAATAGCCCTTACACAGCCTGGAAGTGTGTTGGGTCATTGTCCTGTTGAAAAACAAATGATCCCCCTAAGCATAAAACAGATGGGATGGCATATCGCTGCAGAATGCTGTGGAGGCCATGCTGGTTAAGAGTGCCTTGAATTCTAAATAAATTACAGACAGTGTCACCAGCAAAGCACCCCCACACATCACACCTCCTCCTCCATGCTTCCCGGTGGGAACCACACATGTGGAGATCATCCGTTCACCTACTCTGCGTCTCACAAAGACGCGGTTGGAACCAAAAATCTAATTTGGACTCAAAGGACAGATTTCGACCGGTCTATTGTCCATTGCTCATGTTTCTTGGCCCAAGCAAGTCTCTTCTTATTATTGGTGTCCTTTAGTAGTGGTTTCTTTGCAGCAATTCGACCGTGAAAGTCTGATACACGCAGTCTCCTCTGAACAGTTGATGTTGAGATGTCTGTTACTTGAACTCTGTGAAGCATTTATTTGGGCTGCAATCTGAGGCTGGTAACTCCAATGAACTTATCTTCTGCAGCAGAGGTAACTCTGGGTTTGGGCTGCAATTTCTGAAGTGCAGTTAACTCTAATGAACTTACAAGTGCCTTGCAAAAGTATTCACCCCGCTTGAAATTTTTCCTATTTTGGTGCATTACAACCTGTAATTGAAATGGATTTTTATTTGTATTTCATGTAATGGACATACACAAAATAGTCCAAATTGGTGAAATGAAATGAAAAATTACTTGTTTCAAAAGATTCTACAAAATTTCATTTGTATTCACCCCCTTTGCTATGAAGCCCCTAAATAAGATCTGGTGCAACCAATTACCTTCAGAAGTCACATAATTAGTTAAATAAAGTCCACATGTGTGCAATCTAAGTGTCACATGATTTCAGGATATATACACCTGTTCTGAAAGTCCCCAAAGTCTGCAACACCACTAAACAATGGGCACCACCAAGCAAGCGACACGATGAAGACCAGGGACCTCTTCAAACAGGTCAGGGACAAAGTTGTGGAGAAGTACAGATCGGGGTTGGGTTATAAAAAAATATCAGAAACTTTGAACATCCCACGGAGCAACATTAAATTCATTATTAAAAAATGGAAAGTATATGGCACCACAACAAACCTGCCAAGAGAGGGCCGCCCACCAAAATCCAAGGACCAGGCATGGAGGGAATTAATCAGAGGCAACAAAGAGACCAAATATGACCCTGGAGGAGCTTCAGAGCGCCATAGCGGAGATTGGAGTATCTGTGGGGATGTTTTTCATTGGCAGGGACTGGGAGACTGGTAAGAATTTAAGGAATGATGGATGGCGCTAAATACAGGGAAATTCTGGAGGGAAACCTGTTTGTCTTCCAGAGATTTGAGACTGGGACAGAGGTTCACCTTCCAGCAGGACAATGACCCTAAGCATACTGCGGAAGCAACACTCGGGTGGATTAAGGGGAAACATTTAAATGTGTTGGATTGGCCTAGTCAAAGCCCAGACCTCAATACAATTGAGAATCTGTGGTATGACTTAAAGATTGCTGTACTCCAGCAGAACCCATCCAACTTGAAGGAGCTGTTTTTGCTTCGAAGAATGTTAAACATCCCAGTGGCTAGATGTGCCAAGCTTATAGAGACATACCTTAAGAGACTTGTAGCTGTAATTGCTGCAAAAGGTGGCTCAACAAAGTATTGATTTTGGGGGGGTAAAGAGTTATGCACACTCAAGTTCTGTTTTTTTGTCTTATTTCTTTTTTTTTCACCCCAAAATATTTTGCATCTTCAAAGTGGTAGGTATGTTGTGTAAATCAAATGATACAAACCCCCCAAAATCTATTTTAATTACAGGTTGTAAGGCAACAAAATAGGAAAAATGCCAAAGGGGTGAATACTTTCGCAAGCCACTCTACATTTTTCCAGCAGCAGATTAAGAACGATGATGTCAAAAGCTGCACTGAAATCTAACAAGACAGCCCCCACAATATCATGAATTTCTCTCAGCCAATCATCAGTCATTTGTGTAAGTGCCGTGCTTGTTGACTGTCCTTCCCTACACACGTGCTGAAAGTCTGTTGTCAATTTGTTTACTGTGAAATGGCATTGTATGTGGTCAAACCTAATTTTTTCCAGAAGTTTGCTAAGGGTTGGTAACAGACTGATTGGCTATTTGAGCCAGTAAAGGGGGCTTTACTATTCTTGGGTAGCGGAATGACTTTAGCTTCCCTCCGGGCATGAGCGCACACACTTTCTAGTAGGCTTATATTGAAGAAGTGGCAAATATGAGTGAAAAAATTAGCCGTTATTATCCTTAGTAATTTTCCATAAAAAAAGTTTGTCAGACCCCGGTGGCTTGTCATTGTTGATAGACAACAATACTTTTTTCACCTATCCCACACTGACTTTATGGAATTCAAAAGTACAATTCTTACCTTTCATAATTGGTCAGATATACTTGGATGGTGTAGTGTCAGTGGTTGTTGCTGGCATGTCATCCCTAAGTTTATCTTGCCAATGAAAAAGTAATTAAAGTAGTTGGCAAAACCATCTAGACCTACTGTTTTTATTATATTGCAACAGACCAGCTGTATCTACTGTCTCCATTTCACTTTGGCCATTGTTGTGGGCCTGCCCTCCCCTCAACAGCCTCAAATAGGCTATTTCATGTGGGAGTGGGGTGGGGCGGCAGACACACGCATCTCACATTTCATTACATTACATTTTTATATATTGCTACTAAAATTTTAAAAAATCACGAATAATATTTTATATTGTTAATTTCAAACAACGGCATTAGCATGAGCATAACTTACCAGTCCAAAATTATGTCCTCTCTGTTCAAAAAATATTCCTCCATTTGGGAATCGCTAAATGAATCGTCCTCCAACAATCTCTGTCTCACTTTCCCGATCAATTTCTTCCAAAATTGTGTGTACATCTGTATATCTAGACTTAGATTTAGCTTTCCCTGACTTAGTCGCCATACTGATTGATATATAAACAGCTAAAGATGCGCTTTACCAAAACAATGCTGTGCGTAACATGCGTGGCTCCTTCCGGTATGAATCTTCAATGGGAATGACCCTCTTTACGCCGGAGTTTACTACATGGGTTGGTCTTCCAACACATACACATTACATGTTGCCGTTTACCTCAGCTCATTGGCTATCTACCCAGCTAGATTTCAAGACGATCAGTGGTCATTGGGTTAAAATACAGTCAATCAACGAAACAGCGGTCATATCATTGGTGCACAATGATGTCATTACTTGTTGTCTTCAAATCGGCTTCTTTCAGTCAATACGTCCCGCGAAATGACCCATCAGGTTTGGTTGTGTTACAAACAAACCAGTTGATTGCAATGAAACCAAACATGACTGGAAAAGTCACGTTTAGTGTGTGTATTTACATCAAATGTGTCGTCAAATGGAATGACACGGAATTCACGACACAAGCGGTTCACAAAATGTTTCGTGATAGGCTATAAAAATGGATTTTATCAAACAAAAGACCATTCATTACACTTGTATTTTCAGGAATGTTTAATATGACTATTTCTGTAGCGATCACCGTATGTTGTCGAATTTAATCCCGCTAACGTGTTCGGTGCGCAGGGATGTTAAGAACAACAAAGTCAAGGTATTGGAGTGGCCATCACAAAGCCCTGACCTCAATCCAATAGAAAATGTTTGGGCAGAACTGAAAAAAGCTTGTGCGAGCAAGGAGGCCTATACAAACCTGACCTAGTTACACCAGCTCTGTCAGGAGGAATGGGCCAAAATTCACCCAACTTATTGTGGGAAGCTTGTGGGAGGCTACCCAAAACGTTTGACCCAAGTTAAACAATTGAAAGGCAATTTGACCAAATACTAATTGAGGGTTTGTAAACTTCTGACCCGCTGGGAATGTGATGAAAGAAATAAAAGCTGAAATAAAAGCTGAAATAAATCATTCTCTCTGCTATTATTCTGACATTTCACATTCTTAAAATAAAGTGGTGATCCTAACTGATTTAAGACTAGGATTAGATGTTAAATTGAATTGTGACAAACTGAGTTTAAATGTATTTGGCTAAGGTGTATGTAAACTTCTGATTTCAACTGCATGTGTTCAACCTGGGGGTTGTGTGTGAGAAAAGTCGATGAAATAATAGATTTAACAACATCAGTGGGAACACCATGGGGGTGAAATTGGAGAACAACAAGCTTTCTGCGGAATTCTGGATAAGTTGCAGGTGTTTAATGGCATAAGTGGCGAGCCCAGTCAACAGCGAGTTGAAGTAATCCAGATGGGAGATGTCAAGTACCTGGATTAGGACATGTGCCACTTCCTGTCTGAGGTAGGATCATACTCTATGGATGTTGTTTAGCATGAACCAGTAGCGAGTTATTGCTTTGATGTTTGCGGAGAACAACAGGGTGTTGCCCAGGGTCACGCCAAGGTTCTTTGCACTTTGGAAGGGGGACACCGTAGAGTTGCCAGATGTGATTTAGAGGTCTTGGAGTGGGCAGGCCTTCCCCGGGAGGAAGAGCAGCTCCGTCTTTTTGAGGTTGAGCTTGAGGTGGTGGGCCGACATCCATGCCAAGATATCTGCCAATACGCAGAGATGCATGTCGCCACGTGGGTGTCAAAAGGAGGAAGGAGAAAAGTAGTTGAGTGTCTTCTGCATAGCACTAATAGGAGACCACGTAAGGATATGACGGAGCCAAGTGACTTGGTGTACAGAGAGAAGAGGGCCTAGAAACGAGTTCTTAGTGAGAGTGCATGGTGCAGACTAGTGATGTTACATTTGATACCGAAATCGCTAAGCAGCTAACATTGCAGTGTGCCGATGTACACTAACGTTCAAAGTTTGGGGTCACTTAGAAATATATTTGTTTTTGAAAGAAAAGCTCATTTTTTGTCCATTAAAACTTCTTATGGCTTGAATCCCGCTAACGGGATCAATATGGTCACAGCCAGTGAAAGTGCAGGGCGCCAAATTCAAAACAACAGAAATCTCATAATTAAAATTCCTCAAACATAGAAGTATTTTACACCATTTTAAAGATAAACTTGTTGTTAATCGCATCACAGTGTCCGATTTCAAAAAGGCTTTACAGCGAAAGCATACCAAACAATTATGTTAGGTCTGCACCTAGTCACAGAAAAATACAGCAATTTTTCCAGCCAAAGAGAGGAGTCACAAAAAGTAGAAATAGAGATTAAATTAATCACTAACCTTTGATGATCTTCATCAGATGACACTCATAGCACTTCATGTTACACAATACATGTATGTTTTGTTCGATAAAGTGCATATTATATAAAAAAAATCTGAGTTTACATTGGCGCGTTATGTTTAGTAGGTACAAAGCATCCGGTGATTTTGCAGAGAGCCACATCAATTTACAGAAATACTAAATAAACATAATAAACATTAATAAAAGATACAAGTGTTATACATGGATCTTTAGATAAACTTCTCCTTAATGCAACTGCTGTGTCAGATTTCAAAAAAGCTCTTACCTAAAAAGCACACCATGCAGTAATCTGAGTACAGCGCTCAGACAACAAAATCAAGCCATACAGATATCCACCATGTCGTGGAGTCAACAGAAGTCAGAAATATAATTATAAATATTCACTTACATTTGATGATCTTCATCAGAATGCACTCCCAGGAATCCCAGTTCCACAAATGTTTGATTTATTTGAGAAAGTCTATAATTTATGTCCAAATACCTCCTTTTTGATTGCGTGTTTAGCCCAGTAATCCAAATTCATGAGGCGCGATCACTAGGTCCAGACTAAAAGTTAAAAAGTTCCGTTACAGTCTGTAGAAACATGTCAAACAATGTGTAGAATCAATCTTTAGGATTTAGATCTACTGTCTTTATTATATGACAGACCAGCTAGATCTACTGTCTCTACTATATTATGACAGACCAGCTAGATCTACTGTCTCTATTACAAAAATCTTCAATAATGTTCCAACCGGAGAATTCCTTTGTCTGTAGAATTGCAATTTGCTAACTCTCAGGTTAACGCGCTTGACCAGCTCATGCCTCTCTGGTCAGACCTCTGACTCATTCCCCTCTAATTCGCACCCACTTCATAGTAGAAGCATCACACAAGGATCTAAAAACTGTTGCCATCTAGTGGAAGCCTTAGGAAGTGCAACATGACCCCATAGACACTGTGTATTCGATAGGCAATGAGTTGAAAACCTATAAACCTCAGATTTCCTACTTCCTGGTTGGATTTTTTCTCAGGTTTTTGCCTGCGATATGCATTCTGTTATACTCACAGACATCATTCAAACATTTTTAGAAACGTCAGAGTGTTTTCTATCCAAATACTAATATTATGCATATATTAGCAACTGGGCCTGAGTAGCAGGTAGTTTACTCTGGGCACCTTATTCATCCAAGCTACTCAATACTGCCCCCCGCCATAACAAGTTAAAATAACATAAAATTGATCAGAAATACGTTGTAGACATTGGAAATGTTGGAAATGCCTATTGTAGCTGGAAATGGATGATTTTTAATGGAATATCTACATAGGCATACATAGGCCCATTATAAGCAACCATCACTCCTGTGTTCCAATGGCATGTTATGTCAGCTAATTCAAGGTTATCATTTTAAAAGGCTAATTGATCATTAGAAAACCCTTTTGCAATTATGTAAGCACAGCTGAAAACTGTTGTCCTGATTAAAGAAGCAATAAATCTGGCCTTCTTTAGACTAGTTGAATTTCTGGAGCATCAGCATTTGTGGGTTCGACTACAGGCTCAAAATGGCCAGAAACAAGTACCTTTCTTCTGAAATTCGGCAGTCTATTCGTGTTCTGAGAAATGAAGGCCATTCCATGCAAGAAATTGTCAAGAAACGGAAGATCTCGTACAACTCAGTGTACTATTCCCTTCACAGAACAGCACAAACTGTCCCTAAACAGAATTGAAAGAGGAGTGGGAGGCCCCAATGCACAACTAAGCAAGAGGTCAAGTACATTAGTCTCTAGTTTGAGAAACAACTGCCTCACAAGTCCTCAACTGGCTGCTTCATTGAATAGTACCCGCAAAACACCAGTCTCTAAGTCAACAGTGAAGAGGAGACTCTGGGATGCTGGCCTTCTAGGCAGAGTTCCTCTGTCCAGTGATTGTGTTCCTTTTCCCATCTTAATATTTTATTTTTATTGGCCAATCTGAGAAATGGCTTTTTCTTTGCAAATCTGCCTAGAAGGACAGCATCCCGGGGACGCCTCTTCACTGTTGATGTTGAGACTGGTGTTTTGCGGTACTATTTAATGAAGCTTCCAGTTGCCATTGGAACACATTGGAGCACAGGAGTGATGGTTGCTGATAATGGGCCTCTGTACTCCTATGTAGATATTCCATATTCCAGCTACAATTGTCATTTACAACATTAACAATGTCTACACTGTATTTCTGATTTATTTGATATTATTTTAATGGACAAAAATGTGCTCTTCTTTCAGAAACAAGGACATTTCTAAGTGACCCCGAACTTTTGAACGGTAGTGTATATACAGTATTTGTAACACTGTTTTTACACAGTGGCCTACAAATGCATTTGCAACACTCTCATGTAATATGAGACACATTGTAAAGTGGGACCCATATTTCTTCTCTAACACTGATGTTTTTAGTCTTATTGCCTTTCATTCTTGTCTTAAAAATGTATATCACACAAGTACTTCAAATAATCCTTCTTCATTGTTCTATGGTACAAAGGGTCAATGACATTATGCTCCCTTGTAATCAATTCAATCTGAAAAAAGAGAAAATAATTTTATGATTAATGTGCACTGAACAATGTCACATACTGTTGCAGACTTAAAGGTCAAACCAATTTCCGTTGTAGTCAATTCAGAAAAGGAATGTTTCTAATTGAAACAGTGTTCTGTTCTTCTTTATTTGCATATTGAGGTCTTCTTCCCATAATGCCTTGTCCAATGGTCCGCATGAATCCTGGGTTGAATTAACTGGACTCCAATGAAATTAATTGAACAACTGATTTACCTTTTTCTTTAGCTATTGAGGTATTGTGTCATGTCAATAAAAACTACATTTCCTGGCAATGCAAACGTCCAATGCACCTCAACCAATATACTACATCTAGAAATTGTCTTTGGCATTTTACCAAAAACTTTGGTATGCACTTATGTTTCTCTTTCTTTGCAGTGGAATAACCACAGTAAACTACTGAAGATGAGCAGCAAAATATTATTGAAATAATACAAAGAAAATGCACAGTGTTTCATGGAAAGGAACATGGCATTGGCTCTTTGTCAGCTGGGTCAAAAGGATGATGGGTTTTTCATCTTCACAATGTCATTCCTCTCTCTCTTTCTCTCCCCCTCTCTTTGACTCATACACAAACAGATCCTTGATGTGTGTACACCTGTATAGGGCTGTTGCGGTGAGCATATTCCCACCACACCGGCGGTCACGTCATGAAGGCAGTCAAATTCCATGTGACCGTTTAGTCACAGTAATTAGGCTTCTCCAAGCTGTGATGCTGCTGATGGTCATTTGTAGCCTACCAAACTTGCTAACTGTCTGGTATTCAGCACTCAATTGTCCCTCTAATCACTCTGACATCAATGCAATTGTGTTTGAAAATCTAATCAAACACTTAACGAGAGCCCATGTTGCTCAACATTTCTATAGGCTATGCAATTACGTGAGAAAACAGATTGAATACCTCTCCTAAAAAGAGGTCCAATCAGCTTTTTATAGGCTAGGCCTACTATATTTATTTCTCAACTTTCCTAATATTGAGGTACAATGTCTATCTTTACAACAGGAGGTTAGTCTACTTGTCTGGCATGACAATTAACCACGGGAAAAGCATCCTCCATTCACTATTTAACTGCATAGATGACATGTATTTTTCTCACGCTAACCCTGTTTCGAGACAGGTGCATGATTCGGGTCCAAATTCAAACATATATTATTTCGTATATGTAAAGACAAGATTAAATCAATAATAGTCTAATGGGTGACAATATTAGCCTTACCTCCCTTATCTTACCTCATTTGCACACACTGTATATAGTCAATAATACAGTAGAAATTGTCTGTTTGTTTATGTGTAACTCTGTTGTACATGTCGAACTGCTTTGCTTTATCTTGGCCAGGTCGCAGTTGTAAATGAAAACTAGCCTACCTGGTCAAATAAAGTGAAATAAAATAATAATTAAAAAAATCACTTGTGAATGATGCAAAGCATAAGAAACTGCCTTTTTTTTGGCTACTTTTTCTAATCATAGTCGCACACCTCATGTAGTCTAGGCCATAGGCCAATATGTTTTGATTAGGTTTGTATCACAACTAAAGTGGCCAAATAACTTCTTAAAATTAAGCACATGAATCCACTTTACAAGGGGTTTAGAGACTAACTGGCATAAACAGCACAGAAGTTTCAAGTTCGGGGAAGATAATTTTCACCATAAAAATGCACCTTTATAATAAAAGCATTACTTGCATAATCACATTTGCAGTCACTTTTGATAATGGTGTTTTCCGCTAATGGAACATTCATGCTTATAGCCTACTACCATGTGTGCATTGCTGCGCTTATAATGTGAAGAAATAGCCTAATAATTTATCAACATTTTAAGCTAACGTTCTGATCTGTTGTGTCAGCCAGTGGTTGTATTAATTTGGGATCTCTCGCATAACACAACTGTCCCAGACTATGTTTGGAATATTTATTTCTCGCACAGAATAGAATAGGTTGACCTTTGTACCATGGGGGATAGTAGATTGACATAGGCTAGTTCTTTTGCTGTTCGTTAGGCCTACTCATCTTGTTGGCTGATGAAAAGTAAATGTGGACAGTTCTTCCAATATCTTCTATATGTCCCTCGGAATTGGATAAGGACAAGGGCAGTTGCGTCCTGATGTGTCTGTCTTCACTTGTAGCCTGTGAAAAAGACCCAATCATGTGATGGAATGCGCAGCACTCACAGAGAAGGGTGCAATGGCCACTGGCCGCAAACGACATGGATTTTTTTAGGATGAATTACGGCTACACAAAGGGGATGCCGCCGTGAAATTCTAGGCATTATCAAGTGCTTGTCAAATGCTCCCTGAGGCCATTTCAACAGCTGCCGCTAAGAAGGCAACATCCTGAATCAGAATAACTTTGCTGATCGGAAAGGGTGAGTCAATTAGTCATCTGGTCAACAAATTAATGATCGTCTCACCATCACCGGTCCTCCCTCGAAAGTGTCTTCGTCTCCTTAAATATGACTGATGTCACCGTAATCACTGCCGAATTACAAAGCATGGCGGTCTTAATTGGCCTCTTGAAAATGCTTATGGGAAAAAAAGATATGGAAACTAAACCCCAGAAACTCCCTTGATTATTATCTCCAGTCTCTTTATCTACGTCTATTTCATTTTTGTTATCACCACATTACCGCCATTGACATGTGCAAATTGGTTTCATCTTGATTATCTCTCTGGTTGTCTACATCCACGCTGCGTGTGGGCTCCGATAGGTTGCTAATTTTATATGAATCCCAGTTTGATATCCTTAAGGGAAGGTTGGGCTTATTCGTATTCGCAAATACAAAGATCAGGGCTATGATGGGCAGGTGGTGATTGTCTTGAGGTTAGAGAGAAGCATGAGTTACCAAAGGGTTATCGGTTTGTGTCCCAGGGCTGACAGGAAGATTTGGTGGGGTTGTGAGCTAGTGACAGGAAGGGTTACTGGAATCAGAATCTCACGTGCGGCCTACTGCATGTGTCCTTGAGGACTTCACTCCCTCACCTGTTCCAGGGGTGCTAATCTGCCTCTAGACCTGCTGCATTGCTTCTAGCATCTCATGAGTGTGTACAGTATTTGTTGCGAATAATGAAGAGCAGCAAAAACATTTTTTGGGGGGGCTAATGGAAGGCTTGTTAGTGCCTGAATAACTGTGATGTTTCAACCTTATTAACACCCCTGATGTGTACCAGGCCCTCATACACACAAATGTCAAAACTCTTAGGCTACATTCTACACAGGCATCATTATTCTGATATTTGTTTCACTAATTGTGTCCTTTGACCAATCGGATCAGCTCTGATAAAGAACTGATGTCAAAAGACCAAAGCGTTCCAGAGAACAGCCAAGGTGTTCTTGAGACCGAAGCGGTAACATACAGTATGAACTCTTAGATCTGGTTGGTGAGGGAGATGGATGACTGGCAACTGTAATGTATGCAGAGGAGTGAGTGGTGTCTATGCCTCTCCATATTAATATTGCGTGTTCAGGCGTAGGGCTGTGGTGGTCATGAAAGGGCTGTGGTGGTCATGACATTTTGTCACCCGGTGATTGTCAAACAAGTAACTGTCGGTCTTACAGTAATTGACCATAATTAACATAAACACATGTAGAATCTCCTGGCTTCCGGAACGTGTACATTTGAAAAAGTCTAATAAATTCATGTAATATAGCCTACATCTTCACAATAAATTCATTATTTATTTTAGATAGGTCTTGACGCACGATATGAAGACAATTTTGTCTATTTCAGAAGAACGGAATAACATGCTCTGAGTTGTCCTGATCTGGCTATGCCAAATGGCTGTGGGCTACACTAGTTCACTTAGCAGACAAGATTGGCTTAGAATTTTGATTTTTAATACATTGTAAGGCTGCATGATTGCGACTCTAATGATCATTTGAAAAAAGTTGCTTGAAAGGCAGTTGCTGGAAAGGAAGGAAACCAAAGGGATATTACCAGGAGCCCAATGGTGACTTTAAAACAGTTACACAGTTTAATGGCGGTTATAGGAGAAACGTGAGGATGGATCAACACCATGAATCACACAAACACAGCTTCTTACTATGCAATTGTTTCTGAAGAAAAAGGCCTGAATCCACTTTGGTCCTTCATTTGTTACCAATGGCGACTGTACACACAGCTCTCCTCCCTCTTCTTGCAAGCGGTCACCAGTCATTTCTTACTATATGTATGGTGGCCCAAAGGGGCAAAATAGCTAGAATGAAGGTCTAAGCATTAATGAGATAGTTTACCCAATTTACAAAATGACTGATTTGTTTCCCTACCCAAACACAGTCAAAGTCTGGACAGGGGGATACTGCAATCTACATTTAGATTTTTTTACCTTGTCACAGCCACCAAGAGTTAACTTTAGCATTTTCAAAAAAAAAACAATATACCAGTCAATGTAGCCCAAATTAGCACACCTTTATGTCTTTTCGAAAATCCTCTCAAACTCACATCAAACCAAGTCATTATTAAGCAACACAGTCACGTCAAAGTTACTTTAGTCCAATTAAACTGTATAGGAGCATATACTAGCCAGATACGCTCCCAGAAAATTGGCTAGCTAGACAGATATTTTCAATGAGTGTATTCCGCAAGTGAGTAGTGTCTAGGTTGTGAATGTGTAAAAGTTGGGAACGTTATTAACATTCAGGAAAATTCCCTAACTAAAAAAATTTTTTTTTTTCTTCACAAAATGAAAATAAAAGTGCAGTTATCACAAAACCACCACTAACAGGTCATGATTACCATCATGAAGGGACAAATGTAAATTAAACAAATGCCTAATGCAACAATGCTGTAATGTTAGTAGGAGGAGATATGTATCTTTCAAATTATTTGCTATGGATACCAAAGTCATCGTCGTTAACAGTTGGAAAAATGTCAGGGTGTGAGACCGGGAAGGGACAGCAGCGAAGTCGTGTATGGCAAAACTTTGAGAAGTTATATAAAAATGCTAAATTTGCAAAGTGGAATTGAGCTACAGTGGCAGTACAGGCACAATGCCTAAACATCTGAAAGGGGGGCAGCATCAGACCCAAAACGTTTCTGGCAGCAGCACAGGCCCCCAACAACAGACATTAGACAGGCTTTTCACACAAAAGAAGTGCGATAAGGGACGGAGTGATTACAGAAATGATTGCAGTTGATATGGTAGAGGATGTCGGCTTCAATGCCCTGATGGCATATATCAAACCAAATTACAATATGTCATGTTGAAAAACTATGACGGCCCGAATGGATAAATTGTACAATGACTGCTCTGCAAGTACAAAGTGCTAGCTCTCAACACAGATTGTTGGACGTCTGTGAACACGTCATACTGTAACAAGCCATCACATTGATGAGAAGTGGGACATCAAGTTCCACGTACTGATCACTGAGAACATGGAGGAGATGCACACAGCAGAGAACCTAAAAATGGCATTAACACTAGAACCGCCATAGGCCAACGGCCACTGATATTTGATTTTGTAAAAAATCTAATTCAGTCAACAACAAAAAAGCTACTGTATGTCCTGCTCCTTCCCTGACTTTTCCCAAATGTTTGTATTTTACACTGCTCATTTGTCATAATTTTAAAATTACAAACAGAAAAGTATTTAGAGCCTTTGTACCTGTTTTTTCACACCTATTCCCAACTTAATCCGCCAAGACAATGTGCTGTAGGACGATGGTACCCAGCCAGGCGCTAATGCGTCGCTCTTTCCTCGCTGAATGAATGGACGAATGGGCACCTTACTTCACAAATGAATTTGAATGAGGCCTTACTGAAAGACAAGGAGGGTGAAGAGGTTGATTGAATTTAGAAAGACAGCGTAATGATGAGTTTGTATTATGCCTATTTATCAGCAGCAAATTTGTCCTCACGCCTTGGTTGATACCATTCTCGTTTACGTTTTACTTTGTAAAAGGAAGCTGTTATGGGACTGTTTTTTGTACTATAACTATATTACTAATCAAATGTATTGTAAGGGAAAGAAAACATGCTACATATTACAGTAGGCCTTTGGAATAATACAAATCATATCCATGACTCTATCCAGCAAAGCAAATGATGCCAGCCCACTGAATGAATGACAAATGGATTGAATGGGCGATACTTCACAATCAAATTTAAATTAGGCCTAACTGAATGATGAGGGTTAAGAGATTGATTTAATTTAGAACAACAATAGTGTGATGATTGGGGCAGCAGGGTAGCGTAGTGGTTAGAGCGTTGGACTAGTAACCTAAAGGTTGCAAGTTCATATCCCTGAGCTGACAAGGTACAAATATGTCATTCTGCCCCTGAACAGGCAGTCAACCCACTGTTCCTAGGCTGTCATTGAAAATAAGAATTTGTAAAAAAAAATGTTGATACCATTCTCATTTACGTTGTTGTCACATTCTGACCCTAGTTCCTTTGTTTTAGTATGGTCAGGGCGTGAGTTGGGGTGGGAAGTCTATTTGTTTTTCTATGTTGGTTTCTGTATTCGGCCTAGTATCGTTCTTAATCAGAGGCAGGTGTCGTTAGTTGTCTCTGATTGAGAATGATACTTAGGTAGCCTTTTTCCACCTGTGTTTCGTGGATGTTTATTTTCTGTCTTTGTGTATGTCGCCAGACAGGACTGTTTCAGTTTTCGTTCGTTCACTTTATTGTTTTTTGTATTTCAGTGTTCAGTTTTGAGTCATTAAATATTACATCATGAACACTTTCCACACCGCAAATTGGTCCTCCGATCCTTCTCGCTACTCCTCCTCAGAAGAGGAGGACGAGATCCGGTATAGTTGTAAAGGTAAGCTGTTACAGGACTGTTTTATTTACTGTAACTCTATTACTAATCAAACGTATTGTAAGAGAAATGAAAACATATGAGGTGCAGGAGACTTTTTTGAATAATGCAAAACATATCCTTGTATCACACCCTGCCTTTGACTTGTCGTTTGCCTGCCCCCGTACTAGAAATAAAGTTGTGTTTCTTTGACACTGTCTGCATCTGGGTCATACCTGAAACCTGATACATTTATTCTATCTAAGTTGATGAGCAGGAAACAAATGATGCCAGTCAGCCTGCACAGTCGGCCCATCAAAACTACACCTAAACTATACCAAAACTAATTTCACAAATGATAAGATTTAGCCTATCGACAAGAGTAACCCTTTGACACGTACCAACAAACAGGTGTGATCATTCTACAGTGGTCCCTGCAGCATATGCTGAAACCGATGTGATTAGAACGCTTTCTTAGAAATTCCTGTTTTGGTGCGGAGTCAGGCGCAGGAGGCAAAAGGTACAGAATAGCGCTTTATTACGCACAGGAAAAATAGTAAGCACCAATATATTGGGCGCAGAGGGAAAACCCCAAAACAACACACACTACCACACAATAACACAGTGGGAAAGGAATAAGCCAGCACAAAGAGCAGGCAAGCCTACCGGCTTAAATAGCGCAACTAAAACCTAAACAAGAAACAAGTGTTACTAATCAGACAAAAACAACAGAAAACGGAAAAGGGATCGGCGGCAGCGAGCGCCACCCGAACAGGAAGAGGAGCCACCTTCGGTAGGAGTCGTGACATTAACGCAATGTTCAGCGTTTGAGCTGGCCACATTGTTTTTTTACAGAAACATTTTGCCCAAACACAGTCCTTACAAAGTTATGTCCTGAATATGACCATTTTATTTTGGGATGCAATGTTTGGAAAGAAGTAGAATGTGCAACCTAAAAATATGTAAACATAATTGGACAGGAAAAGGCGCAACTCTCGCTCACCATTAAACATTTGTAGTTTTATTAGACAAGTTTAAAAGATTGACGCTTCAGCTTTCAATGGCATTCACAGAAGTAACAACAGCATAACACAATCATCCAAACCGGAAAATGTAGGCTACATTAGTCCTAGCGCAAACTGAGGAAAAATTGACGTAACACGAGCGGTTATATTTAGCTATCTCTCGCTGACAAAAAAACACAATAGAAATTAGCTAATAGAAATTCATCACATCACGGGTGAGCTCACTCTAAAAATCTAAATATTCTCGAGTCAACCAAAGATAAGAGGTGACAAAATGAGTTGGGTCTGTTTTCAGTATGCATGTTGAAGGGGATGTGTCGTCTATGATCATTCACTTCCCTTCATTAATTTCCCGGAAGTTTACTCAAAAGATGAGTGAACCATTCCTTCACCTCATTTTGTTATAACACCTTTGGTGTGACAGACGTTTACGTGACACCCAAAATTGTTTTGTATAATGTCAACAAACATGGCGCCGCAAATAGCTTAGCATTAGCTCATCTTAATCAGTACATCCTTCAAAGAAGTTTTTTACACACACCATGTGTCCATTGCAATATATGCAATAATTGGAATGCACGATTTGTCACCAGTACTTGAAAACGTGAATAAAAATGTAAAACATTATACTCCATACATACATACATACATACTGTAAGCTACAGTAGAAACGACAGCACGATATACAGAAAATAAGGCACTTACTTTGATAGGAACGCACACATGTCCGAAGTTATTATTTGTAAGGAAAACCACAATGAAGGCAATGTGAGCACCAGACAGAAAATGTGCAAGACTTTGTGCAAAACTGTGCAAATGTCTGCATAGTTGATCTGCGGAAACACTGGGGAACTGCCTGGGCTCTCCTCGAGATTGTCTGGCTCAGTAAAGCGTCAAACATAAATTGTCTGCAATAGTGAAATGGGTGACTTCTATGTGAATTAATTAAGGAGACAGAACACACCTCAATTCAAACTGTTGTTTGAAAATGAAACTTTTTTTTACTGAAGTTGAAACCTAGCCTATAGATAATTAGCAGGCAGTGTGCCTTGGTTTGAGGGCAGTGCGTGTTAACTGTCCTGTTGCGTAACAATCACATTTTGGAACATTGAGTGCATTCTGACATCACGTACATTAAAAAAAAGTTCATGCTTGGGTGACCGTTAGAGATATTTAGAACTCACACGTGAAAAGGTTAAATTGGCAATAATCTGATGAGTGACAATATTAGGCCTATCAGTTGTCAAATTGTACATGAAGAGATGGGCGCCACTTGTAATTGACAGATGCAGGGAAAGGAGCATTGCTTGATCAAATCCTCCTTCAGAGTCTCATGCAGGTAAAACATGTTGATTTCTATATAGTATCTGAAAGAGCATATTTTTTTCCCAAGAATATCCATGCTGTCCATGCATTCAGTACATGACCACTCATGCACATTGCTCTGGCTACTAAGCAAACCCTAGTAACATAATAAACATAAAATGTAAATATGCTATTATGTTTTAAATAGATGAATGGGCGATAGAAACTGATAAGGGTACATGTGACTTTTGTTAAGTTTTGGTTAGCTGCCGATGTCGAAACCAAGTACTTACTCAATGGCTTTCCATATCTGGGGAAAGACGAAACCAGGCCAGTGGGTGATTGACTGTCTAAACTGTGGTTTTGAGACTCGTGGAGTCTTACATGGGCAAAGGCAGAAATGTGACCATGGACAACTTCATCACAACAATTTCCCTGGCAGACAAGTTGATTGCAAAGAAGACTAGCCTGCTTGGAACAGTGAACAAACAAAGGCGGAAGCTGTCCCCCTCTGCGCAAAACAACCTACCAGTGGAGCTGTACTCCACATCAGTAATGGAGAGTGGTAAAGCAAAACTCACGGTGATCAGATGTAAAATAAATTAAAGTGTTTGCATCCTAAGTGCCATGCATCCCACTGGATCTGGAATGTGAATTTCGTGAGCTGCCAAGCAGGCCGCCAAGACAACAGGTCCTGCTCTCCCTCTTCCCCAAGTACCACAGTTCCACTCTCGAAAAATAAGACATTACGCACGTGCACACAAAACAAGGTCCATGAAAACTGTGTGTAACCGATTTGTTTGTGGGGCTTGCTCACACAAATCACTGAAGCTGTGTGCTGACTGTGGTGCCAAAGCATAAAGAGAAGATACGATTGATTCATGTGTAAAGGCAATGGTATAAGTGAACAATAGAGTGTCCGATGCGATCAACAAATTACTGTTTTCATTCATATATTTCCACAAATATTTCTTTATGCAATTCGTCCTTTACACTTCTTCATGCACTGGTGCTTTTGATTAGGATTACAGCAAATAATTTCACCTGTGCAGCTAGCTGGTTATATTATTATTATCATCTTTTTCATTTCTACTTTGTCAAACAGCTGTAACTGGACTTTATTAATGACTATAGATCTATCACTAATCGAATCTGCAAATAAAGTTGATCAAATGGATTACACTGTAATGATTTTATTGTAAGTGAAATGAAACTAGGCTACATACAGGCCTATGTTTTTCTAAGACTTTGTAGAATAAAAAAAACAGAGTCAAGTATATCTAAACAAATAACTATAGTTGTTATTTTTTTCGTTTTTTTTTTCATTCATATTTCTTTATGCACTATTTATCAAGCATGTTTGTGCACCTTGCGGGTTGATTTACATCTGATGAATATGCTAAAGAGGATGACCGGCATTGTTCTATCGCAGGTATTTGTATGCTGAAAGGCCAGGCGGTTGTAGTGTTAACTACCATCATTGCTGAGTGGGTGAGGGACAGCAGTAAGGTTTGAGCCATCTGGTAGCAATGCCTGCGGTAAATGGAACTAGTCACAGTAATTAGGCTTCTCCAAGCTCTGATGCTGCTGATGGTCATTAGTAGCCTACCAAATGTGCTAACTGTCTGGTACTCAGCACTCAATTTTCCCTCTAATCACTCTGACATCAATGCAAACATGTTTGAAAAAATATAATCAAACACTTAACGAGACCCCATGAGCTTATGTTGTGCAACATTTCTATAGGCTAAAAATTACGTGTGATGGCCTCTACTAAAAAGAGAAGGATGCCATCAGCTTTTTATAGGCCTACTATATTTATTTCTCAACTTTCCTAATATTAAGCACAATTTTCATCTTTACAGGAGGTTAGACTACCTGGCTGGCATGAAAATTAACCACGGGAAAAGCATCCTCCATTCGCTATTTAACCAAAAATGCAGATTTAAGAAAAATGTATGTAACAAACAAATAAAGAGCAGAGTCAATGTGCGGGGCAATTAGTCGAGGCAATTGAGGTAATATGTACCTGTAGGTAGAGTTATTAAAGTGACTGTGCATAGATAATAAAACAGAGAAGAAGCAGCGTAAAAAAAGTCTGGTTAGCCATTTGATTAAATGTTCAGGAGTCTTATTGCTTGGGGGTAGAAGCTGTTTAGAAGCCTCTTGGACCTAGACATGACGCTCCGGTAGTGCTTGCCATGTGGTAGCAGAGAGAACAGTCTATGACTAGGGTGGCTGGAGTCTTTGACAATTATTAGGGTCTTTTCTATACCGCCTGGTATAGAGGTCCTGGATGGCAGGAAGTTTTGCCCCAGTGATGTACTGGGCCGTACACACTACCTCTGTAGTGCCTTGCGGTCGGACGCCGAGCAGTTGCAATACCAGGCAGTGTTGCAACCAGTCAGAATGCTCTTGATGGTGCAGCTGTAGAACATTTTGAGGATCTGAGGACCCATGACAAATCTTTTCATTCTACTGAGGGGGAATGGGTTTTGTTGTGACCAGTTGTCTTGGTGTTCTTGGACCATGTTAGTTTGTTGGTGATTTGGGCACCAAGGAACATGAAGCTCTCAACCTGTTCCACTACAGCCCCGTCGATGACAATGGGGGTGTGCTCTGTCCTCCTTTTCCTGTAGTCCACAATCATCTTCTTTGTCTTGATCACGTCGAGGGAGGGGTTGTTGTTCTGGCAACACAAGGCCAGGTCTCGGACCTCCTCCCTATAAGCTGTCACGTTTTTGTCGGTGATCAGGCCTACCACTGTTGTGTAATCGGCAAACATAATGGTGTTGGAGTCGTGCCTGGCCATGCAGTCATGACTGAACAGGGATTACAGGAATGGAATGAGCATGCACCCCTGAGGGGCCCCCGTGTTGAGGATCAGCATGGCGGATATGTTGTTACCTACCCTTACCACCTGGGGGTGGCACGTCAGGAAGTCCAGGATCCAGTTGCAGAGGGAGGTGTTTAGTCTCAGGATCTTTAGCTTAGTGATGAGCTTTGAGGGCACTCTGGTGTTGAACTCTGAGCTGTAGTCAATGAATAGCATTCTCACATTGGTGTTATTTTTGTCCAGTTGTGAAAGGGCAGTGTGGAGTGCCATAGGGATGGCATCATCTGTGGATCTGTTGAAAATTGGAGTGGGTCTAGAGTTTCTGGGATAATGGTGTTGATGTGAGCCATGACCTGCCTTTCAAAAGTATATTTCCAGTGGGTCAGAAGTTTACATACACTAAGTTGACTGTGCCTTCAAACAGCTTGGAAAATTACAGAACATGATGTCATGGCTTTAGAAGCTTCTGATGCGCTAATTGACATCATTTGACTCAATTGGAGGTGTACCTGTGGACATATTTCAAGGCCTACCTTCAAACCCAGTGCCTCTTTGCTTGACATCATGGGGAAATCAAAAGAAATCAGCCAGGACCTCAGAAAAAATATTGGAGACTTCCACAAGTCTTGTTCATCCTTGGGAGCAATTCCCAAATTCCTGAAGGTACCACGTTCATCTGTACAAACAGTAGTATGCAAGTATAAACACCATGGGACCACGCTGCCGTCATACCGCTCAGGAAGGAGATGCATTCTGTTTCCTAGAGATGAACTTACTTTGGTGAGAAAAGTGCAAATCAATCCCAGAACAGCAACAAAGGACCTTGTGCTGGAAAAAACACGTACAAAAGTATCTATATCCACAGTAAAACGAGTCCTATATCAACATAACCTGAAAGGCAACGAAGGAAGAAGCCACTGCTCCAAAACCACCATAAAAAAGCCAGACTACGTTTTGCAACTGCACATGGGGACAAAGATCGTACTTTTTGGAGAAATGTCCTCTGGTCTGATGAAACAAAAATAGAACTGTTTGGCCATCGTTATGTTTGTAGGAAAAAGGGGGAGGCTTGCAAGCTGAAGAACACCATCTCAACCATGAAGCACGGGGGTGGCAGCATCATGTTGTGGGGGTGCTTTGCTGCAATCCCAAATTGCTCAGTTACATAATGAATGGTTGTTTTGTTCGATAAAGTCCTTCTTTATGTCCCAAAAATGTATATTTATTTGGCGCTTTTGATTCAGAAATACACCGGTTCCAACTCGCCTGTAAACTTCATCCAAACATTTCAAGCAACATTTCTAATCCAACCTCAGGTACCCTAAAATGTAAATAATCGATAAAATTTCAGACGGAATAATCTGTTTCCAATACCGAAGAAAAATAACGAGGAGTGTGCACCTGTTCACGAGCACCAAAAGACTAGAGTCCTTCTGAGTGGCACATGGAGAGAATAGGACTACTTCTTCATTTCTCAAAAGAAAAACATCGAACAATTTCTAAAGACTGTTGACATCTAGTAGAAGCCATAGGAACTGGGTCCTAATAAATCGGGTTTCCCATAGAAAACAATTGGAAAATCCAATGACCTCAATTCTTATTTTTCCCTAGATGGATTGTCCTCGGGGTTCCGCCTGCCAAATCAGTTCCGTTATACTCACAGACATTATTTTAACAGTTTTAGAAACTTTAGTGTTTTCTATCCAATTCTACCGATATATATATTGAAGCTAGCATATCCTAGCTTCTGGGCCTGAGTAACAGGCAGTTTACTTTGGGCACGCTTTTCATCCGGACGGCAAAATACTGCCCCCTAGCCTTAAGAAGTTTGCTGGAAAAAAACACAGTTAACAGCGAGAGGACTTTTTTTATTTTGCGGAGTTTAGTTTGATGCTAGAAAACCTGCCAATATGACAACCAAATTATCAGTTGCTGAAAACAGCTGGTCAAACTAGAAATTTAATGTGAGAGGATTTGACAGCATAGCGCCACTTGTGACATGACTACAGTAGGGACTGGAGAAATTCACGTTCATCACTCACCATGTTTGTACATCAGATACTCCCCCAAAAATATCTCTCTGCAAAAACAAATCAATTGCTTCTGAACTAGTTACGTTTTTTTCCATTGGACCTGCGTTTGCAATGTATGCAATTTCAGTTTGTGTGCTTGTTGGTTTAGCTTTCTGTAACTTTGTAGCAAGTATGATCTGCATGTATATTGTGTCATAATTGCAAGGTGTCCCGATATCTTTTCCAACTGTCCCATTATCTGGTTTTAATGTCCGTCAGAAACAAGTATTCAACAGTGCTGTGGTATAAGCATAAATAGCTGTTCTGCTACAGTCTTCTCACTCTACTATTGTTGCACAGGATGCTGCTGAGGGGACGGCTCATACTAATGGCTGGAATGGAGTGAATTGATACCATTCCATTTATGCCGTCCTAGCCCTCCCAATTAAAGTGCCACCAGCCACCTGTGCGTGTAGTGCCATGTTTGAAAACCAATCTCTGACTTATGTTGCACCAGGGAGTAAACAGGTTTTCTGACAGAATTCCCGGGCGTTCTAGCTAGAACGGTCACAACACAATTGCGACTGCAAGGCTGATATGCAGGGAAATGACTTAGTGTCAATGCCAGTAGTTTCAGCCTCTGCCTTGTATTCCAGTTGTCTAGACCGCTGAAAACCCCTAAAGTGGTGTACCAACTCTTCACATTTCTGTGTCTCCCGCTAATGTTTTATTTTTGAAAACATAAGCGATCCACAAAGTAAGCAGAGCAAGTATAATGTAAATCTCCCGATCCCATGAAATGTAAAATGAACAGAAATATTTATGGTCACATAAGCATTAGTCTTTGAAAACGAATCACGGAAACAGGAGGTAAAAAAGGGAGCTGTGTGTGTGTGTGTGTGTGTGTGTGTGTGTGTGTGTGTGTGTGTGTGTGTGTGTGTGTGTGTGTGTGTGTGTGTGTGTGTGTGTGTGGGTCAGCAGAAAGACAACAATCCCCTGATTCCGCATCACTAAAAAACATTGTCAGCGTCTTCGCAACCTAGTTATTCAAAGCCAGAAACAAAACTGTGCACTGTCAGATAGAGAGGAAAGGTAGAGGGAGGGGAGGGAATGCAGAGTTAGCGATAGATGAAGGGAGTGGGTTCCTGTTTGCTTTTAATTAGCTCTTATTTTTCATCAATCCCAGCAGAGTCATTGGTTGCGTCTCATATAGCACCATTTCCCCTAAATAGTGTACTACAATCGACCACAGCCCTATGGTTCCTGGTCAAAAGTAGTGCACTACAGATGGAATAGAGTGCCATTTAGGACGCACACGCTATTTATGAGTTTGATCTTCGGGAAGTTTTCCTGGTGCCAACAAGCCAACGTTTTCTTTGTGACATTACTGACATCCGTAGTAGTTGCTGTTTGGGTGGGTACAGTTGCTATGTCGTACCTTAGAATTACTGGAATACAAGTTCATCAAAGAGGGAGTGGTGAAATCTGTAGATAAAAAAATAGCAATGGCACATGTGATGTCAGATGCCATTCCATAGACACGGCACTGGCAGCAGGGATAGTTGTAATATTAAAAGACAGAAGGCTTTAGCTCAGCAGGTTCTTACAGTCTTGTGGCATGCAGAAGACCTGGCTCTTATCTAGAGCGACTTACAAATTGGTGCATTCACCTTATGACATCCAGTGGAACAGCCACTTTACAATAGTGCATCTAAATCTTTTAAGGGGGGGGGTGAGAAGGATTACTTTATCCTATCCTAGGTATTCCTTAAAGAGGTGGGGTTTCAGGTGTCTCCGGAAGGTGGTGATTGACTCCGCTGTCCTGGCGTCGTGAGGGAGTTTGTTCCACCATTGGGGGGCCAGAGCAGCGAACAGTTTTGACTGGGCTGAGCGGGAACTGTACTTCCTCAGTGGTAGGGAGGCGAGCAGGCCAGAGGTGGATGAACGCAGTGCCCTTGTTTGGGTGTAGGGCCTGATCAGAGCCTGGAGGTACTGAGGTGCCGTTCCCCTCACAGCTCCGTAGGCAAGCACCATGGTCTTGTAGCGGATGCGAGCTTTAACTGGAAGCCAGTGGAGAGAGCGGAGGAGCGGGGTGACGTGAGAGAACTTGGGAAGGTTGAACACCAGACGGGCTGCGGCGTTCTGGATGAGTTGTAGGGGTTTAATGGCACAGGCAGGGAGCCCAGCCAACAGCGAGTTGCAGTAATCCAGACGGGAGATGACAAGTGCCTGGATTAGGACCTGCGCCGCTTCCTGTGTGAGGCAGGGTCGTACTCTGCGGATGTTGTAGAGCATGAACCTACAGGAACGGGCCACCGCCTTGATGTTAGTTGAGAACGACAGGGTGTTGTCCAGGATCACGCCAAGGTTCTTAGCGCTCTGGGAGGAGGACACAGTGGAGTTGTCAACCGTGATGGCGAGATCATGGAACGGGCAGTCCTTCCCCGGGAGGAAGAGCAGCTCCGTCTTGCCGAGGTTCAGCTTGAGGTGGTGATCCGTCATCCACACTGATATGTCTGCCAGACATGCAGAGATGCGATTCGCCACCTGGTCATCATCATCCTGTGTCTGCATCTGGGTAATATCCTGAGTTGTGATAGAATTTGTTTATTTGTAGGGACATGTTAAGTAGGAGTGGTATGAATGAAGGAGAGTGGTAGTATAGCAGTTGTGCACCCATAGCAGCCATTATTGTAGGTTGAGGCAGAAGTAAGGAAGAGTTTGATTTTGAGTATTTGGTATGGCAATAGTTTGTTATGGAGTTTTGCTGTAGTAGCACAAGCAATGTTAGTAGTAGCAGATGTACTTTTTGGGAGACAATTCCTGACTGCCCTTGCAGTGTTCCATTTTCCAAATTTACCAATAACCATTGACATTTAATACATGGAAAATAGATTTGGAATAGGCCTACTGTAGATAGCATATCACAAATTTCAGTGTGGCATCATCACCTTCTCAAGGTTATTCCACTATGGTCAATAATATGAATTACATTGGCTTGCGGAAGTATTCACCCCCTTGTAATTTTTCCTATTTTGTTCCCTTACAACCTGATATTAAAATATATTTTTTGTATCATTTGATTTACAAAACATGGCTACCACTACTTTTTGTGAAACAAACAAGAAATAAGACAAAAAAACAGAACTTGAGCGTGCAGAACTATTCACCCCCCCAAAGTCTATACTTTGTAGAGCCACCTTTTGCAGCAATTACAGCTGCAAGTCTCTTGTGGTATGTCTCTATAAGCTTGGCACATCTAGCCACTGGGATCTTTGCCTATTCTTCAAGGCAAAACTGCTCCAGCTCCTTCAAGTTGGATGGGTTCCACTGGTGTACAGCAATCTTTAAGTCATACCACAGATTCTCAATTGGATTGAGGTCTGGGCTTTGACTAGGCCATTCCAGGACATTTAAATGTTTCCCCTTAAACCACTTGACTGTTACTTTAGCAGTATGCTTTTGGTCATTGTCCTGCTGGAAGGTGAACCTGCATCCTAGTCTCAAATCTCTGGAAGACAAACAGGTTTCCCTCCAGAATTTCCCCGTATTTAGAGCCATCTATAATTTCTTAAATTCTGACCATTTTTTCATTCCCTGCCAATGAAAAACATCCCCACAGCATGATGCTGCTCTGTGGAGTGTACGGCTTAAAGTGGTCCTATGGACAGATACTCCAATCTCCGCTGTGGAGCTTTGCAGCTCCTTCAGGGTTATCTTTGGTCTCTTTGTTGCCCCTCTGATTAATGCCCTCCCTGCCTGGTCCGTGAGTTTTGGTGTGCAAGTTTGTTAGCAGGTTTTTTGGCAGGTTTGTTTGGTGCCATATTCTTTCCATTTTTTAATAATGGATTTAATTGTACTCCATGGGAAGTTCAAAGTTTCTGATATTTTTTATAACCCAAGCCTGATCTGTACTTCTCCACAACTTTGTCCCTGACCTGTTTGGAGAGCTCCTTGGTCTTCATGGTGCTGCTTGCTTGGTGGTGCCCCTTGCTTAGTGGTGTTGCAGACTCTGGAGCCTTTCAGAACAGGTAAATATACTGAGATCATGTGACAGATTATGTGACACTTAAATAAAGTCCACCTGTGTGCAATCTAACTATGTGACTTCTGAAGGTAATTGGTCACACCAGATCTTATTTAGGGGCTTCATAGCAAAGGGGGTGAATACATATGTACGCACCACTTTTCCTTTTTTTTTTTTTACTTTAAGTTAAGTTATTTTTTTCATTTAACTTCACCAATTTGGACTAGTGCTGCCACTCCTACAACATATACCTCTGGAGGCAGAAGTTCAATTCCCTGTTCTGCCACTCATCTACATCTCTATCATAAAGCTGTCCAAAAAAAAATTGAAAACCATTACAAATATATATTCAAAGAGTTCTGTGTGGTTATACGGTCCGAAAATGATACACCTCAGCAACAGGTATGTTTTTTAAAGTTGAACCTAAACTGGCATAATGCTCACACCATCATTGGCATTATTTTGACTCAATAATGAATAGAAGGGTGATGTGAAAAGATCATGAAAAATATTTTGACCAAACCAATTGTCTTGAATCAGATGAACATATGCGAGCGGGCAGCCTTGCATAATTGAACGTACAGACAGATAAGGTAAGGCAATGGAAAATATTGATGATATTTTGCCCTTCTTGGATCGGTGTCCAGGTAGCGGGACAACTTCCGGTGAAACTGGAGGGCGCATAATTCAAATAAATAACCATAAATATTATGGTTTTGAAAGATATAGGTACATATAAGTGTCTTATATCGGCTGAAAGCTTAAATTCTTGTTAATCTAACTGCACCGTCTGATTTAAAGTAGCTATTACAGCGAAAACATGCCGTGCGAATGTTTGAGGACGGCGCCCCACATTACAATATTTTTCCACCGGCACAGGTTTTATACATTCACATATAAAGATTAAATATTCACTTACTTTTTGAAAATCTTCCAATGATTTGTCATCCAAAGGGTCTCAGCTATAACATGTAGTATCATTTTGTTAGATAAAATCATTATTTGTAGGATAGGGTGGCAGGTAGCCTAGTGGTTAGAGTGTATGACAAGTAAATGAAAAGTTGCAAGATCGAATCCCCGAGCTGACAAGGTAAAAATCTGTCATTCTGCCCGAGCAAGGCAGTTAACCCACTGTTCCTAGGCCGTTGTTGAAAATAAGAATGAATTCTTAACTGACTTGCCTAGTAAAATAAAGGTTAAAAAAATCTATATCCCAAAAAGTCAGTTTAGTTGGCACCATTGATTTGAGTAATCAACTTGCAGAGAAAGGAATCAGAAAACCTTCCCCTAAACTTTGTTTCAACAAGTCAAAACACGTTTTCTTTTAATTTTCTCCTACCATATCTAGTGTGTTATAGTCTCTTACATTATTTTAACATTTCCACAAACTTCAAAGTGTTTTCTTTCCAATGGTACCAATTATATGCATATCCTGGCTTCAGGGCCTGAGCTACAGGCAGTTTACTTTGATTCAAGTCATTTCATTTACGTCATTCAAGTGGAAATTGAGAAAAAAGGCACCTAGACCTAACACGGAACCCAAACCGGCTGTGCTCTTGCACTATCGTGAGCTATCATGCATACATTTATTTTGCCCCCACCACACCAAACACGATCACGACACGCAGGTTAAAATATCAAAACAAACTCTGAACAAATGACATTAATTTGGGGACAGGTCGAAAAGCATTAAACATGTATGGCAATTTAGCTAGTTAGCTTGCACTTGCTAGCTAATGTTAATTTGTCCTATTTAGCTAGCTTGCTCTTGCGAGCTAATTTGTCCTGGGATATAAACATTGAGTTGTTATTTTACCTGAAATGCACAAGGACCTCTACTCCGACAATTAATCCACACATAAAACGGCCAACCGAATCATTTCTAGTCATCTCTCCTCCTTCCAGGATTTTTCATCGTTTAATTGTATTACCACGACTACAGGCAAAACAGTTCATCTTTCAATCACCCACGTGGGTATAACCAATGAGGAGATGGCACATGGGTACCTGCTTCTATAAACCAATGAGGAGATGGGAGAGGCAGGAATTGCAGCGCGATCTGCGTCAGAAATAGGAATTAGTTCTATTTTAGCCCTTGGCGTCGCAGACGCTCATTGGCATGCGCGAGCAGTGTGGGTGCAATAATTGAATAACATGGATTTCTACATTTATTTAATGGCCCTCGCGCACGCGACGTGTCCGGTCAGCATGTAAGAAGTACCCACTTTTGAAAAACGACCTTGGTCATTGCTGGTCTGAATTTGAGTTATGAGGGATATGAGTGTGGCATGAGTAAGCTACAGATCCCACTGTACTTTTTACCTCCCCACACAAACTGAGAGTTGATGCCACTCACACTTGCATACACAGCGAACTCCTAGCGCATGCTAGCACATCTGGGGGGGGTCATCACAATAGAAATGCAATGATGGAGAACGACTGAGTCATGCTTCAGTTGGCAGTTGGCAGAAAACAAACCACATTGAATTACAATTTACGAGGGAAATTAAGTTAAATCGGTTTTAAAATGAGTGTGTTTAATAAGCAATTTTTTTTTAAACATACCTAAATATATTTGCTATAATTATCTTGTTTTGTGGTTGATATTAAATACATGATTTAGTCATAGAAATGTATAGTTTTTAACAATCTGTACCTTATCTGGAAATTCATTTTAAATCATATTTACCACACTTTTTTTACCTTTATTTAACTAGGCAAGTCAGTTAAGAACAAATTCTTATTTTCAATGATGGCCTAGGAACAGTGGGTTAACTGCCAGAACGACATATTTGTACCTTGTCAGCTCAGGGATTTGAACTTGCAACCTTCCGGTTACAAGTCCAACTCTCTAACTCTCTAACCACTAGGCTACCCTGCCGCCCCAGTTAAGAAGGTACAATATAAATCTAAACACAAAGTAGGACTGACAAACTATGAGGTGAATGAAATATATTAATTGCAGCAGGTCTTTCATCAGCCAATTGTAGTTTAAAGTTGGACATAGCCATACTGATTAAAAATCTAATTTAATGGCATAAATTGGTATTCTGAATCTCAGCCAAGGTTGTAGAGTCTAAAATGACCTGCTCTGATATGTAGACCTTTTGAAAAGTTTAGACAATTTTCAGTTCTTTGTTTCATTCCAGGTTAGAGACAGAGAATGACCTTGACGGAGACAGGACTAAAGAAGACTAGAAATGCTCACATGAATGCTTGTGCACACACACACACACACACACTAGAAAGTAAAACACAATAACCTATGTACACACTTCCACATCTTATGCATGCACCCAACTGAATTAATAAAATACACATACACATTTTCCTTTGGCATACACACACGCACTTCCTATGACACACAATTTAATTCCTATATATGGCACATACAGTATCTTCAAGTACATTTTCACAGGCATACAAAGTCAATGACACAGACACACTCCCACAGGTAATCCTGCAGGCTTTGATGAGGTGACAGTTGTTCTTCACGCTGTCCCTCTCCAACAGAGAGCTTTGTTGTTAGCCAGGGAGTTAGCCCGCTAGCAAGGCCACTCTGGTCCGCACTCAGTCTTGTGTTTTCTCTCAGGTTTCACTCATATCTCTCTGAGGTCACAACAAGACAGGCATATCCTCGGGCAGTTTCACCTGAAGGCCCCCTCCGCATAGTCTAGCCCACACAGAGCCAAGCCTCCAGCATCCCTACCACATTGTGTTTGTGCTTCAGAATGTCAGTGCACCAGGGCATCACTTGAGGCTGGGAACTATTTGCCTTTGCTCCAAGTTGACATGAAAAGGGGGTGTTGAAGCACAAAGTGTGTCTAAAAAAGTTTGATTCAGCTGTAAGTTTCCCTGAGGCAGAGAATGGGAAGGCTATACTCAACAAATAGAGCACAATGAGAGAGAGCGCAAGAGAGAGAGAGCACAACAAACAAAGGTTGTGCTCCTCTACTCAGTTGCTGACGCATGCCAGATCTTACAAAGCCTTGGTAGGTATTTTATGTATCAGCTGAACACATCATATGTTATATAAAGGTGTGGCATGCAACCATTGGTTGATGAGCACAACGTCTGAGAAGGGGAACGCGATCATAGGCTTTCCAAACATTGGGCCGGCAGCCTAATTCAAGATGGAACCTATGGGTTGGACACACCTCCAACGACACCCGTACCTGCAGCCTGAAGCTGGTGTTTGGAGGATATTGGCATAGGCTAATATATCCTCCAAACACCAGCTTCGAGGGCATTATCACTTTTATACAATGGGTTACCAACATATTCAAATAATGATTTCCATATTTTCATAAAAAAATGTTATTTTGATTAATTTGTTCATACCATTTAATCCTTCTACAAGATATAGTCCCAACACAAATCTAGGGTTGCTACCCAAGCCAACTGGTCGTTCATTCTATCGGTTCGGTTGCTAGAGACGTGACCCAGTCATTCAGTCTATTTGTTCTGTATCTATGGACGCGACATAGTCGTTCGTTCTAAATGTTCCATTGTCGTACTAGCTGGTAACGTTCTTATCCTTTGCTTGCTAGCTAGCCAACTACGGCTAACTTACAGTCAAGTCCAAAAGTGCAGCCAGAATAACAGCAATGTTGCTGCTTTAGCAATTGTTATAGCTGTTTTCTAGTGACATTTATTTGGATACATTAATAAAAAAGGGTGAGGCAAGGGGTGGCAGCATCATGTTGTGGGGGTGCTTTGCTGCAGGATGGACTGGTGGACTTCACAAAATAGATGGCATCATGAGCAAGGAAAAGTATGTGGATATATTGAAGCAATATCCCCAGACATCAGTCAGGAAGTTAAAACTTGGTCGCAAATGGGACTTCCAAATGGACAATGACCCCAAGCATACTTGCAAAGTTATGGAAAAATGGCCAACAAAGTCAAGGTATTGGAGTGGCCATCACAAAGCCGTGACCTCAATCCTTTAGAAAATGTGTGGGCAGAACTGAACAAGGAGGCCTACAAACCTGACTCAGTTACACCAGCTCTGTCACGAGGAATGGGCCAAAATTCACCCAACTTATTGTGAGAAGCTTGTGGAAGGCTACCCAAAATGTTTGACCCAAGATAAACTATTTAAAGGGAATGCTACCAAATACTATTTGAGTGTATGTAAACTTCTGGCCCACTTAGAATGTGATGAAAGAAATACAAGCTGAAATAAATCATTCTCTCTGCTATTATTCTGACATTTCACATTGTTAAAATAAAATGGTGATCCTAACTGACCTAAGACAGGGAATTTTTACTAGGATTAAATGTCAGGAATTGTGAAAAACTGAGTTTAAATGTATTTGGCTGAGGTGTATGTAAACTTCCAACTTCAATTGTATATCCATAAAAATGATGCCAGCTGATTCATGATTTCGACTGGCTGAGAAACGCTGCCTACCTGTATGTCTCGCCCCGACTCCCAACACGTTCATTACTATGGGACAGCTGAAGATCGAATTTTAATATAGAAACAATGTTGCAAATGTCGGAGAGACAGACAGCAAGGTTTATAAAAATCTCCGCTGTTAAAAACAAAATGTGATATAATGTTTAAATGCTTTTATAGTGGAGATCAAGTTTACACATTTCTTGGTTGGGCTGAGACAGTGAATTGCACAGTCAGATGGAACAGAGTAAATAGGCATTTTTATGTCATAGATTTAGCCGGTGGACACCAGCTGGAATGTGGTATTAACCAATCAGCATTCAGAATTAGACCCACCTGTTATACTTTTTTTTATTGTCACATGCTTTGTAAACAACAGGTGTAGACTAACATTTATAATAATAATATTAGTCAAAAAAGTTGTAACAGGAGGAATACATACACAAGCCACTGGGCTCTGACAATCTAGATGGAAAATTACTGAGGATAATAGCAAACAATAATGCCACTCCTATTTGCCACATCTTCAATTTAAGCCTACTAGAAAGTGTGCGCACTCAGGCCTGGAGGGAAGCTAAAGCACAAGCATTTCGCTACACTCGCATTAACATCTGCTAACCATGTGTATGTGACAAATACAATTTGATTTGATTTGAAGTCATTCCGCTACCCAAGAATTGTAAAGCCCCCTTTACTGGCTCAAATAGCCAACCAATCAGTCTGTTACCAACCCTTAGCAAACTTCTGGAAAAAAATGTGTTTGACCAGATACAATGCCATTTCACAGTAAACAAATTGACAACAGACTTTCAGCACGCGTATAGGGAAGGACAGTCAACAAGCACAGCACTTACACAAATTACTGATGATTGGCTGAGAGAAATTGATGATAAAATAACTGTAGGCCTGTCTTGTTAGACTTCAGTGCAGCTTTTGACATTATCGATCATTGTATGCTGCTGGAAATACATGTTATGGCTTTACACCCCCTGCGATAATGTGGATAAAGAGTTACTTGTCTAACAGAACACAAAGGGTGTTCTTTAATGGAAGCCGCTCAAACATAATCCAGGTAGAAGCAGGAATTCCCCAGGGTAGCTGTTTAGGCCCATTGACGCGTGATTCATCAGAGAACGTGCTCCAGAGTGCAACAGCTATAAAATAACTACCGTGGTAGGTTGTGTGGGTTTTGACACTCTTATATAAGTGTCATAACCAGTCATAAAATAACTACTGTGGTAGGTTGTGTGGGTTGACACTGTTATGTAGGTGTCATGACCAGCCATAATATAACACTATGTCAGCTGTTATGACATGGTTATCAAGTAAAGTGTTACCCAGTTTTGTTATATATCAGTCTTCTGTGATGTATATAAAGTGTTATATTGGGATGCAAACAATTTTTTTTGTACATTTCAACTCTATATCTGACATGGTACATGTGTATTCTTTTTTAAGCCCACAACCATGTGTGTGAGGTGTATACTTTTGTTTCAAAGACTACCAAGAATCACGTTTTGTGACCCTGATTTAGCCCACTGCAGTAAAAGGTTAAAGACGTCTGCATCTACAGTTAGAGACATTAGCAACCCCCAAAACAATAAGATCACTTAGAGAAAGTCTTCATGTCAATCTGGCCTCGAAAATCGCATAAGCATTATGTTCACACAACATGAAAACAGACTCGAAAAAGGTATTACACTACAGCATTCAGTCATCACACTTCAATCAACCCCACCCAGCCACACAGATTAAGCACTGCTGCAAAGCTTAATGATGAACAGGCGTAAGTCAGTCAGATACTTTGAGCTTGTCTGGGGCCCCAGAGAGCCATGGGGCTCCATGTGGTGGCGCCCGCTCTCAGTCGGGGCTGTAATCACACGGCATGCATACTTCTCCTCCAGACCGCCAAGACAAGGCGAGGGGGGCGGGGAGGAATGAGGATGACCAAAGAGACTCACACTAGGACATCCGTGTCCGCGGTTTGGGCTAAGCCGCTTTTGGACCGAAGCTTTGACGCCATTTTCAAAGCAGTGGCCTGCGCCCAATAGACGCTAAGCCTAGCGTTTGAGCCGGGAAGCAAGGCAGGCAAGCACTGGGTATAACAAAAAGGGAGGAGGTGCAGAGGAAGAGTGAAAGAGAGCAAGAGACAGAGAGAGAGAGAGAGATAGAGAGAGAGGGTTGGGGGGGTAGGAAGGGGAGAGAAAGAGAGAGAGAAAGATAACAACACTGCTTCCATGAGCCATGGGGCAGCTGGGAGCTGGAGGAGTGTGAGACATTGAGCCGCTCAAACACACACATAGACACACACACAACGCACACACACCATTTGGCCCCTCGGGCCAAAACTCCCTTGTGTGAATAATTGTATTTCAAATCCATGTGTTTGCATTCACTGTGTGTATGGCCTGGGAGAATTTGCAACAGCTTTCTCTCTCCTTCTTTCTATCTGTTTTCTTGCTCTGTCTCTCTCACTTGTATTTGCTCTATCACAGACTGTACAGTATCTCTCTCTGATGCTGATGAGAACGGAAAATGGGCCTGCTCTCTCTTTGGTAAACAGGGGAGAACCTGACTTCCTCTGACTCTGTGTCTCTCTCCTTGTATCTCTCTCTCTCTGTCACCCTCTCCATCTTTCTAGGTTAGGGCAACAAAGAGGTCCATGCTTTTTCTACAGCTCCCTTTCCCTTTTTCCCTTCCTCTAGGGTTTAAATATCACCATCGACATGTCACAGTTGAAGGCCAATGCACACCAAATGGGGGGGGGGGGGATAAAACAGATGACTTCATTGACATTGTTGTAGACATTCCAACTGCTTGTGTCCTTTTCTGATGAAAGAAGGGAATGACGAGCGGCCAAAAATAAGAAATAACTAAGCTCTATAAATTGCTCCTCAATATAAAATATCTATCCCATGCACAGCAATGTAGCGAACCAATGCCTGTAGAGGAAGTGGAGGAACGGTTCCGTTTGTGGTCTCTATTCATTAAGAAATGAATTGCAAGTGAATGCATAAACAACGACAAGGGGAGGTCTCTGTCACAAGCTATCGTCCTTATCGTCCATATGTCATCCATCCAAGTTGGCCACTACGGTGGCCTGGAGGCTCACTTGTCATTCTAAATGCCTTTTAAGAAGATTAATCAATTTGATCTCTCTAATTGCAACCATTCCTACCTTCACCCATAATAAGACCCATCAGACAGTGAGGTTTATTTACTATCAACTCAGTGTGTGGATGCTAATATGATCAGCTAATGTGATTTGTCATAAACATGGTAAGACTTGATTTGGAGACATCTAGTTTGATAAAACTTCTGCATAGAACTCAATATGGATTAATCAAGATTGTCTTGCGATTTCTTCATTATAAAAAACAGAATTCCCATGCTTTTGAATTAGCATCAGTTGTAATTAAGATTTAGAATTGTATAATATTAAGTGGGTCTCTGAAAAAAATAGTCAGGTAATTAAGAAAACTTGGAACAGTTTTTGCCCTCGAGGCCAGAACTCCACAGCCCAAAATGTGCCCTCTCAAAACTGCTGCCAATTACACGAAAACTCCCTCACCTCTCTTTTGGTCTCTTTCTTTCTTATATTCTAACTCTCTCTAATTCATTGTGGCAGTGGAATATGTGGCAAATTGCTGCTAACATTGTTTGTGAGTATAAAAGTGATGTTACTAGCATGTACATGTAGAACACATGGCTATGCTCCGTAGTCCATACTGGCATCCAACTTAATGAACCCATTAATTGTATTTGGCATGCATCCTAAGTGATATAATACTGTGGAAATTGGAGTGTTAGGATTGTGTATTGTGTATTGGAGGCGAAGTTAGGTGCAGGAGAGCAGAGTGTAGTGAACAAAAATGACAGCACAAAGTAACATAAAAATGTGCCCAAAACACGGAACATAGACAAAAAATAATGTGCGTAACAATATCCACAATATCAAAATACATGTAACACAAAACAATCCTACACAAAGACATGATGGGGAACAGAGGAATAAATACATATGAATTGATTGGGGAATGAAAATCAGGTGTGCAGGGACCAAGACAAAACAAATGGATACATGAAAAATGGAGCGGCGTGTCATAGCTGAATCAGAATTAGTTAGGTAACATTGATAAATAAGATGTTTTATTTACTTTCATAATATGCTTATGTGAGATACTTGTCATTAGGATGTCTTCTTTTGGACTATACTGTTGGCAGTTGCATTTTCCTCTCTCTTCTCTAGGGAAAAGTCACTTGAGGCCCAGAGAGGGGAGAGGTCAGGCTTTGTCTTTTACATGTCTGGTAATAGGCAGAATATCAGAAAGGGAGAAGTCAGGTTTGAACATTGTCTTCATAATGAATATATCTGTGAAACCATGTGAAGGGCTCCACAATGTCTGTACTCCAGTCACTTCCTCCTTTTCCCATTGGGGGGAGGAGTATGGCAGTGTCTGGAACCATTGTATGTCCCCTCTGATGTTGAAACTTATCTTTCATAGTATATGACCTAGAGGCTCACTCCTCACAGGGAGCTTGTCCAGGGGTGGGTTGTATTTGAGATGGAAGTATCTAGAATTGACAATTGATATATGCCATTGGATGAGGTAATGTTTTGGTAATAGGAAGTACCAAGAACGAGAAGTAGAACCTCATCTTAGAGAGCAAACTGAACGATAGTTTATAGCTAATGCTCTCTGGCTATGGGATACTCCTCTCTCACGTAAAAGGCCCTTTTTGCAGTTTTCCTAAGACCTGTGGTTTGTCATGTCATCTCAATTGCCATTATGTTGACACTCTCAGAATAGATTTTTAGACACTGAATTGATCTGAGAGTCACAGGGCTATGGTGAAGCTCATATTATTAAAAAATGAAGTTTAAAGTATAACTCTGACTTATGTGTGGTCTGTAAACTCTCCTTTCACTCAGTAATACAGGAAATTACCACGACAGGCGATGGCTAGAAAGCCGGTGACGTCGACCACCGAACTCCGCCTGAACAAGGAGAGGAGCCAACTTTGGTGACACAGAGCCTATGTGTATACAAAAAAAAGAAAACAGAATGGTGCCGGAGGAGATGGCTGCCATTTTACGGGCTTAACAATTTTGTTATTGTGTGTGATTTTCAAGTTATTTGTAACTTATTTGGTACATAATGTTTCTGCCGCCGTCTCTTATGAGACGGCATAGAATAATAGTGAAGACATCAACACTATGAAATAACACATATGGATCATGTAATCATGTAGTATGTTGGGTCATTGTCCTGTTGAAAAACAATTGATAGTTCCACTAAGTCCAAACCAGATGTGATGGCGTATCGCTGCAGAATGCAGTGTTAGCCATGTTAGTTAAGTGTGCCTTGAATTCTAAATAAATCACAGACAGTGTCACCAGCAAAGCACACCCACACCACAAAACCTCTTCCTCCGTGCTTCACAGTGGGATATGCAAATGTGGAAATCATCCGATCACCCACACGTGTCCCAAAAGTCACGGCGGTTGGAAGCAGAAATGTCCCATTTGGACTCCGGACCAAAGGGCAAATGTCCATTGCTCGTGTTTATTGGCCCAAGCAAGTCTCCTCTTCTTATCGGTGTCCTTTAGTAGTGGTTTTGTTGCACAATTCGACCATGAAGGCCTGATTCAAACTCTCCTCTCCTCTGAGCAGTTGATGTTGACATGTGTCTGTTACTTGAACTCTGTGAAGCATTTATTTGGGCTGCAATTTCTGAGGCTGGTAACTCCAATGAACTTATCCTCTGCAGCAGAGGTAACTCTGGGTCTTCCATTCCTGTGTTGATCCTCATGAGAGCCAGTTTCATTTTAGCGCTTGATGGTTATTGCAACTACACTTGAAGAAACTTTAAAAGTTCTTGAAATCTTAATGTAACGATGGACTGTCATTTCTCTTTGCCTATTTGAGCTGTTCTTGCCAAAGTATGGACTCTGTCTTTTACCAAATAGGGCTATCATTTGTATACCACCCCTACCTTGTCACAACACAACTTATTGGCTCAAACGCAATAAGAAATTACACAAATGAACTTTTAACAAGGCACACCTGTTAATTGAAATGCCTTCCAGGGTTTACCTCAGGAAGCTGTTTGAGAGAATGCCAAGAGTGTGCAAAGCTGTCATCAAGGCAAAGGGTGGCTATTTGAAGAATCTCAAATATAAAATATATTTTGATTTGTTAAACACTTTTCTGGTTACTACATGATTCCATATATGTTATTTCATAGTTTTGATATTTTCACTGTTATTCTACAATGTAGTTAATAGTAAAAATAAAGAAAAACCCTTGAATGAGTAGGTGTTCTAAAACTTTTGACCGATAGTGTATGTTGCGTTGCCTTGTAAGGATCCTACGGCGAGTAACCTGCCTCTACCAGCCGTCCTATTAGCCAATGTACAATGTACATTGGATAACAAAATAGGTGAGCTACAACCACGAATAGCCTACCAATGGAACATTAAAAACTGTAATATCTTATGTTTCATTGAGTCGTGGCTGAACGACGACATTGATAAAATACAGCTGGCGGGGTTTATGCTGCATCGGCAAGATAGAATAGCTGCCTCCGGGAAGACAAGGGGTGGCGGTCTGTGTATATTTGTAAACACAGCTGGTGCACGAAATCTAATATTAAGGAAGTCTCAAGGTTTTGTTCACCTGAGGTAGAGTATCTCATGATAAGCTGTAGACCACAATATTTACCAAGAGACTTTTCATCTATATTTTTCATAGCTGCCTATATACCACCACAAACCGATGCTGGCACTAAGTCCGCACTCAATGAGCTGTATAAGGCCATAAGCAAACATGAAAACGCTAATCCAGAGGCGGCACTCCTAGTGCCGGGGACTTTAATGCAGGGAAACTTAAATCCATTTTCCCTCATTTCTACCAGGATGTTAAATGTGCAACCAGAGGGAAAAAAAACTCTGGACCACCTACTCCACACACAGAGACACTTTGGACACGTAATAAGCTCTCCCTCGCCCTCCATTTGACAAATCCAACCATAATTCTATCCTCCTGATTCCTGCTTACACGCCAAAACTAAAGCAGGAAGCACCAGAGACTTGGTCAATAAAGAAATGTCAGATGAAGCCGATGCTAAGCTACAGGACTGTTTTGCTAGCACAGACAGGAATATGTTCCGGGATTCTTCCGATGGCATTGAGGAGTACACCACATCAGTCACTGGCTTCATCAATAAATGCATTTATGACGTTGTCCCCACAGTGACTGTAGGTACATACACCAAACAGAAGTCATGGATTACAGGCAACATCCGCACTGAGCTAAAGGGTAGAGCTGCCGCTTTCAAGGAGTGGGACTCTAACCCATACGCTGAGAGGAATTCTCGCTATGCCCTTAGACGAGCCATCAAACAGGCAAACCTTCAATACAGAACTAAGATTGAATCGTACTACATTGGCTCCGATGCTCGTTGGATATAGCAGTGCTTGCAAACTATTACAGACTACAAAGGGAAGCACAACCACGAGCTGCCCAGTGACACAAGAATACCAGACCAGCTAAATTACCTCTATGCTCGCTTCGAGGCAAGTAACATTGAAACATGCATGAGAGCATGAGCTGTTCCAGATGACTGTGTGATCAAGCTCTCTGTAAGTAAAACCTTTAAATAGGTCAACATTCACAAGGCCGCAGGGACAGACGGATTACCAGTACATGTACTCCAAGCATGTCTGACCAACTGGCAAGTGTCTTCACTGACATTTTCAAACTGAGTCTGTAATAGCAACATGTTTTAAGCAGACCACCATAGTGCCTGTGCCCAAGAACACTAAGGTAACCTGCCTAAGTGACTAATGACCCATAGCACACTTCACGTCTGTAGCCATGAAGTGTTGAAAGGCTGGTCATGGTTCACATCAACACCATTATCCCAGAAACTCTAGACCCACCCAAATTTGCATACCGCCCCAACAGATCCACAGATGATGCAATATCGATTGCACTCCACACTGCCCTTTCCCACCTGAAGTAAAGGAACACCTACGTGAGAATGCTATTCATTGACTACAGCCCAGCGTTCAACACCATAGTGCCCTCAAAGCTCATCAACAAGCAAAGGACCATGGAAATAAAACACTTCCCTCTGCAACTCGATGCTGGATTCCTGACGGGCCGCACCCCAGGTGGTAAGCGTAGATAACAACACATCTCCCACGCTGATCCCCAACGAGGGAGCCCCTCAGGGGTGCGTTCTCAGTCCCCTCTGTACTCCCTGTTCACCCATGACTGCATGGCCAGGCACGACTCCAAAACAATCATTAAGTTTGCTGACCACACAACACTGGTAGGCCACATCAACGACAACAATGAGACTATGAGCCTATAGGGAGGAGGTCAGAGACATGGCCGTGTGGTGCCAGGATAACAACCTCTCCCTCAACGTGATCAAGACAAAGGAGATGGTTGTGGACTACAGGAAAAGGAGGACTGAGCACGCCCTCGGTCACGACAAAGCTTATTTCCCCTCAGGAGACTGAAAAGATTTGGCATGGGTCCTCAGATCCTCAAAAAGTTCTACAGCTGCACCATCAAGAGCATCCTGATGGGTTACATCACTGTCTGGTGCCACCCTAGTCATAGACTGTTCTCTATGCTACCACATGGCAAGCGGTACCGGAGCGCCACGTCTAGGTCCAACAGGTCATAATCTATGCATAGTCACTTTAACTCTGCCTACATGTACATATTACCTCAATTACCTCGACTTACCTGTGCCCCCGCACATTGACTCTGTACCTCGTACTACCTGTATATAGCCTCGCTACTGTACTTTTACTGCTGCTCTTTAATTATTTGTTAATTTTATTTCTTCCATTTGTATTTTTTACCTAACACTTATTTTTCTTAAAAGTGCATTGCCGGTTAAGGGTTTGTAAGTAAGCATTTTGTGTTTGGTGCATGTGACAAATACAATTTGATATAGGGTCATTCCATTTGATTTCAATCCCTTTTTGAACTCACTCCTTTTGATTTGAACATAACTTTCCATACATATTTGAGCATGGTAGAAGTGGTCATAAAGTTACTTTTTGGACATGAATGCCAAAACATTCAGGAGATAATGGTGCCCAAAGTTTACCCCACCATACCATAAGACAACCATGTCTTCTTACTCATTGGAAAAGATAAGCGGTTGAGCTTAATTAAACATTACGTCATTTCTTCATCTTTAACGTCAATTATCTAATTTTCTGACCCTATTTGACATAATCTGAGGTGTTTGTGTTTTGTCCGGCATCGGATGAGTAACAGCATGCTGTTTAATACGTCTGGGGTAGAGGTCTGTTTATGTGGGTGTTTCATACTAACACTGCCCAAAGGTGTGTACTTTAAAGAAAATACATATACTGTACGTGTGTGTGTGTGTGTATGTGTGTGATTATGTGTGTGAGAGAGAGAAATACAACATGTTCATTGTATGTGCACAAGTTACTTTGCATACACATTCCCCTTCCTTACCACTTCCTTGGCCTGCACTAACCTACACCAGCAGCAGTAGTAGTTGTAGGAGGTGAGAGTGAGCGTTCAACGAGTATAATGTTGGAGTATTGACTCATTTCTAAGCTTTTTTCTTGCCACGGCAGCACAGCTACCTACTCACCGCCTTGGACACTAGAGAACCACATTCTACATCAGTGGAGTAAGAAATGGGGAAGAAGGCCTCATTGTAATGGATGGGAATGTAATGAATGGAACAGAAAAAACATGCAAAGACTGAATGCAAAGTTGTGCATTCAGAAATGTTTTTTAAAAAATGATCCTACTTCAAAAAAGAAATTTTTTATTCATTTGAATACATTTCATGCTGTTCACTTCATTCCATTCAAGCCGTTCAATTCCAAGTGCCCGTTCTCCTGATTTCGCCCTCTGTCAGCTGATGTCCATCTCAGCACTGCTGTACTCCATACAGAGCATGTATGACCCCCCTCAAATTGTCTTACTGTAACCTCATAATGATTCTGAATATATTTCAGCAATTTAGAGTCAGTTTTAAACTTGTTACATAAAGAGATATGAACTAATAGCCTACACATGTTACGTAATACTTACTTAAGACCACACATGCCATTGTATGTGAACTGCAGACCAACATGACTACAATAGATCAGAGTTCAGCGCGAACCCACACAGGCTCAGAGCTAGATTGTGTTCACTAGCAATGGGTCATTAGGGAACGAACTGGTCTTTTTGGACAGATCATTTGGTTCCCTGAATAGCATACTGTTACTATTGCTTTTGAGCTCAAGACCATGATTATCTGCAATTTTAAAAACTTTCTCTGAATATGGTAATTCCTCACTGCAGGACAATATAAAGTGAGGAGAGAGCATCATTCCGGTCCAAGCGCATTTTTGTAGTGCATAAAATACATTCTGGTAGCACTTTATAATTACTCCACGTAATAACACATTTATAATGGATTATTCGTTTATTTATAATTTCTTAATCATTCCTCCCACATTTGTAAATGTTAGAGACCTAGTTACTCACACATTTCTAATCAACGTTAGTGTTACATTTTTTAATAAGTATCTAATAACGATTCATAAGATCCTTCATAAGATGTTTAATATATGACTTTATGAAACTATTTCTAATCATTAGTTAAGTATTTTTGTATGGCCTCATCTAAAGTGTTTGTTTTTTTAGACTTTATAAATATTTTGAGTGACTAGTGTAAATTATCACCAAAAAAATTGACAATACCCTTGGTAGACATTCCAGCAGTACCTGATGCTACTTAAGGTTTCAAAATGGCCCCTATAACATATCAATGCTTAAACAATAAGCACACAATACAGAGGATGTTTAAGAAAATATATTGAACATTTTATTAGAAAACAGTCTGATGTGAAGTGTGATGTGTATCTTCAGACACACTATGCTGAGTAAATAACGTTTTTAGTCAGAAAATACTAACATAATTCTTGGCAGTGATTTTTCTACCAAAACCAAAGTGTGGATTGCAGTCTAATCCCCGCTAACCCAAAACTAAAATCATAATTTGGTCAGCTGCTTGATTAAATTCTAGGTCCATACATGTTAGAAATTGAGAGTTCTGGTTGGTTTCCACCCTCTCAAAAGGAAGATGATGCCACACAAAAATACTTAACTAATGATTAGAAAATGGTTTATAAGGACCTATATTAAACATCTTATGAATAAACTATTTACTAATCCATTATAAATGCTTTATTACGTTGTTATTGTAAAGTGCAGCCAAAAATCTAAAAACATTTTCATTCCATCTAATAATTTGGTCAGGTATAAATTCATTTGATCTCCCATGTCACAATCTGATGTCATGGCAGGCAATGTTTTAGGTTTTACATTAGAGATTTCTGACTACTGAACAAAGAGCCATTTGGTAGCAAAATGAACGTCTCTATTAGCTGAACGGAGCCAAATGATCCAGCTCACCAAAAATACTTTGAATGCCCATCACTAGTGTTTCCACTTTTGCATTCTTGTGTCTCAATACTTTAGCCGCTACTACATATGCACACCTGTTAGCTTGTTTTTGTTCAGGTTTGTTAGGTGTTTCCCTGTTGAACACAAGCTGTTTCCACTGGTTAATGAATAATATGAATAGGTGTGCAGCCATTATCAAGATATGTTTTGACACTGTACCCAGTGTGCTAGCTGGAGTGATTTTGAAGCCCGTGAAAAAGGATATAGGAACTTCCATGCAAAGCTGGTCATTGTTTATGCAGCATCAGTGGACCTCTGGCTTTTAAAATTAGCATGAAAAGCAATGATATATTCATAATAATCATCAAATGTACATGCTTTAAGGATACGAGGCTGTAATGATATAGTGGATTTAAAAACAATGATTGGTGGATGGCGGAGACTGCATGATATCCCGGCTTCTATATCGATGATAGCTGGGAGAATTTAAATGAAAAAATAAATAACATTATTTCACCTTTATTTATTATTATTTAGCCAGGTAGGCAAATTGAGAACAAGTTCTCATTTACAACTGCGACCTGGCCAAGAATAAATCAAAGCAGTTTGACACATACAACAACACAAAGTTACACATGGAATAAACAAAACATACAGTCAATAATACAGTTGAAGAAAATCTATATACAGTGTGTGCAAATGAGGTAAGAAAAGGGAGGTAAAGGCAATAAATAGGCCATGGTGGTGAAGGAATTACAATATACCAATTAGACACTAGAGTGATTGATGTGCAGAAGATGAATGTGCAAGTAGTAATACAGGGGTGCAAAAGAGCAAGATAAATAAATAAATACAGTATGGGGATGAGGTAGTTGGATGGGCTATTTACAGGTGCAATGATCTGTGAGCTGCTCAGACAGCTGGTGCTTAAAGCTAGTGAGGGAGGTAAGAGTATCCAGCTTCAGTGATTTTTGCAATTAATTCCAGTCATTGGCAGCAGAGAACTGGAAGGAAAGGCAGCCAAAGGGGGAATTGGCTTTGGGGGTGATCAGAGAGATATACCTGTTGGAGTGCGTGCTACAGGTGGGTGCTGCTATGGTGACCAGTGAGCTGAGATAAGGCGGGGCCTTACCTATCAGAGACTTGTAGATGACCTGAAGCCAGTGGGTTTGGCAACAAGTATGAAGCGAGGGCCAGCCAACGAGAGCGTGAGTGAAGGATGCTTTGTTGCGAAATAGGAAGCCAATTCTAGATTTAATTTTGGATTGGAGATGCTTAATGTGAGTCTGAAAGGAGAGTTTACAGTCTAACCAGACAACTAGGTATTTGTAGTTCACATATTCTAAGTCAGAACCGTCCAGAGTAGTGATGCTGGGCAGGCAGGTGTGGGCAGCAATTGGTTGTAGAGCATGCATTCAGTTTTATTTGCATTTAAGAGCAGTTGGAGGCCATGGAAGGAGAGTTGTATGGCATTGAAGCTCGTCTGGAGTTTAGTTAACACAGTATCCAAAGAAGGGCCAGAAGTACACAGAATGGTGTCGTCTGTGTAGAAGTGGATCAGAGAATCTCCAGCAGCAAGAGGGACATCATTGATGAAAACAGAGAAGAGAGTTGGCCCAAGAATTGAACCCTGTGGCACCCCCATAGAGACTGCCAGAGGTCCGGACAACTTGCCCTCCGATTTGACACACTGAACTCTATCAGAGAAGTAGTTGGTGAACCAGGCGAGGCAGTCATTTGAGAAACCAAGGCTGTTTAGTCAGCCGATAAGAATGTGGTGATTGACAGAGTCAAAAGCCTTGGCCAGGTCGATGAATACGGCTGCACAGTAATGTCTCTTATCGATGGCAGTTACGATATCATTTAGGACCTTGAGCGAGGCTGAGGTGCACCCATGACCTGCTCTGAAACCAGATTACATATCGGAGAAGGTATGGTGGGATTCGAAATGGTCGGTAATCTGTTTGTTAACTAGCTTTCGAAGACAGGGCAGGGTAAGATAGATCTAGGTCTGTAGCAGTTTGGAAGGATAGATATCGTCTGGGTCTAGAGTGTCTCCCCCTTTGAAGAGGGGGATGACCGTGGCAGCTTTACAATCTTTGGGAATCTCAGACGATACGAAAGAGAGGTTGAACAGGCTAGTAATAGGGGTTGCAACAATTTTGGCAGATCATTTTAGAAAAGAGGGTCCAGATTGTCTAGCCCGGCTGATTTGTAGGGGTCCAGATTTTGCAGCTCTTTCAGAACATCAGCTATCTGGATTTGGGTGAAGGAGAAATGGTGGGGGCTTGGGCGGGTTGCTGTGGAGGACGCCGGGTAGTTGACCGGGGTAGGGGTAGCCAGGTGGAAAGCATGGCTAGCCGTAAAGAAATGCTTATTGAAATTCTCAATTATATTGGATTCATCAGTAGTGACAGTGTTTCCTATTCTCAGTGCAGTGGGCAGCTGGGAGGAGGTGCTCTTATTCTTCATGGACTTTACAGTGTCCCAGAACTTTTTTGAGTTTGTACTACAGGATACAAATTTCTGTTTGAAAAAGCTAGCCTTAGCTTTCCTAACTGCCTGTGTAAATTGGTTCCTAACTTCCCTGAAAAGTTACATATCACGGGGGCTATTCGATGCTAATGCAGAACGCCACAGGATGTGTTTGTGCTGGTCAAGGGCAGACAGGTCTGGAGTGAACCAAGGTCTATATCTATTCCTGGTTCTACATTCTTTGAACGGAGCATGCTTAGTTAAGATGGTGAGGATGGCACTTTTAAAGAATAACCAGGCATCCTCTACTGACGGTATAAGGTCAATATCATTCCAGGATACCCCGGCCAGGTCGATTAGAAAGGCTTGTTCGCTGAAGTGTTTTAGGGAGCGTTTGACAATGATGAGGGGTGGTCATTTGACCGCAGACCCATTACGGATGCAGGCAATAAGGCAGTGATTGCTGAGATCTTGGTTGAAAACAGCAGAGGTGTATTTGGAGGGTGAGTTAGTTAGGACGATATCTATGAGGGTGCCCGTGTTTACGGGCACTTGATGAGGGGTTGTAACTGGTAGGTTCATTGATCATTTGTGTGAGATTGATGGCATCAAGCTTAGATTGTAGGATGGCCAGGTGTTAAGCATGTCCCAGTTTAGGTCACCTAGCAGCACGAGCTCAGAAGATAGATGGGGGGCAATCAATTCACATATGGTGTCCAGGGCACAGCTGGGGGCAGATGATGGTCTATAATAGCAAGCGACAACGAGAGACTTGTTTCTGGATAGGTAAATATTTTTAAGTAGAAGCTTGAATTGTTTTGGTGCTGACCTGGATAGTAAGACAGAACTCTGCGGGCTGTCTCTGCAGTAGATTGCAACACCGCCCCCTTTGGCAGTTCTATCTTGGCGGAAAATGTTATTCTGGACATTTCAGGGTTTTTGGTGATTTTCCTATGCCAGAGATATGATGGAACTGAGCAGGAACGTTTCAATCCCAGCAGTTCGGTGTCCTCCATTCCTTGGTTTAAACAACATTTTTAACTAAAGTGCATTTTCAAAATCAGTGATTCCATAGCCCTTAACAGTGCTGCTAGGGCGCTGTTAAGATAATTCAAGCACTTCTTGTATTGAATTCTTATGAAATGCAACTTTTTCATTTATGACCGTCACAACAAAATGTTTTTGATGAAAAATATGTATAATTGTATAATTTGTATAATTACGCTGAGGCTTTAACAAAGCGAGATGTTCGGCCTTGCTTCCTTTTCAAGGCAATGAAAGAGAATCTGCAGCTCTTTATTATGCCCTCCCGTCTCCAGGGTAGACAGATTTGACAAGAGAACGGAGCCATCTTAAACAAAGAGAAATATTGAGCAAACAGTGCTGATGGTAGGAACTGTAACCCGGCATCGATGCTCAGACAAAAGACAATTTAACACTGCATATTTTCCCTCGACTAGAAGGCTAAATATGGCCTCGGTACGGAACGGAAGATTCAATACAAAGGATCGTCTGATGTAAGAGATGTTATTCTGTCACCTACCTCGGTCGTGTTCAGTAGGGGGCATGATGTAGCAAGACGTTTTGTGATGTGTGTGTGTGTGTGTGTGTGTGTGTATATATATATATATAATGCTAATTATTATTTGTTACCCAGCATAGACTGCTTATTGCAGTGGTAAAAATACGATTTCAAAAGAGGCCAAGAATAGAGAGAAAGTACACCCTGTTTGAGATGATGTCCGTTCAAAATACAAGAATCTCCATCAGACAATGAATGATATTTTTGGATGACATTTCCACTCTCAGCAGTTTGAAATGGTACTTCATCAGAAAAAAATTACCTCAATGATCAATCAAATTGGACTTAGGGTAGGATTATGTGTGGAGAGGGGCCCACTTCTGAGCAAAACCATCTTGTTTTTACTCTGCCTTTGAAGTTCTTTACGAGTCTAACAAAGAAATGTATCAGTTGACCTCTCGTAATGTGATTTATAGATGATAAATCACATGACATTTGTCATCTATAGATAGAGAAGAGAGTGGGGGTCTGATAACTGAGTAATGTTATCAAACCTTCAGAAAAAAATCTCAATTTTCAAATATACCCTATACTTGACCCTACAGAGTATCTGTTGTCATACTTTATTTCTATAGTCCCATATAGATGATCAACAGATAGTATGACTATCAACAAACGAATTGTTGATAAGCAAATGTTTGCTAAGATTAGGGTTAGGTTTAGTGGATAGTTATTTGAAAAACAACAATACCCTACTTGAAAGGTTAAAGCTGATTGGTTGGGGGTCAACTAATCACAGTCCACCAGTCCATTGTGGTAATCATACAGTAGCAATCTGCTGTTGGTAATTTCTTCACTTATTGTGACGTGTTTGTGACTAGACAATGGGACGGTGGGAGGGCTAAATTGCTTGAGTAGGGGGCGATTACTAGTGCCTTGTCAAAAGCAAGCATTCCAAATAATTCTGCCACCCCTCATGCACTTCTTGTACACACCCATTACCTTAGCAATCAGGGCTTTCAAGTTATGGAGTTATTTTTTAATAAGAAACAGACAGGTACCCACCAAACTGTACAGGGCCATAACCAACTGCTCAGAGTTTAACTGCTTAAAGTATTTTAAGGAGTGGAGCAGTCCCACTCCTTTCATAATTGTTTGGCTTTTTTGAAGAGATAGTCAAGTTTTGGAAAGACAGAGAGGATAAGGGAAGGTTGAGTCAAAGGGCAGTGTGCCAGATTCGAGCCAACAGAACAACTGAGGAGACCGAAAAACTGCTTTATTCAGAAATCTGAGGTTTGGTTGCTGTAGTGCGAGCAATCTGGTCAATCTGAGGGTGATGTAAAAAAAAAAATGCGTGGTTGGGCAATTACATAATGAGAAGAATTTAGTTCACTCTAAACTGATAATTGATTTAGTGTGAGTACATGTGGTCATTGTCGGAAATAGTAGATAGCGGTGTGAGATTATCTCCTATGAGTGTGGGGAAAGAGTGTGACATAACAATCCCAATACTGTAGGTTGAATGAGATTGTAAATTATAATGACTCATCTTTGATTGTCTTTGACCATTACCTGATTACATTTATGTTGCTGATTACTTGTCTGTGAATCTACACAGCAGCATACCGCCCTGATCCCACTGCTGGCTTGCTTCTGAAAATAAGCAGGGTTGGTGCCTGGATGGGAGACCAGATGCTGCTGGAAGTGGTGTTGGATGGCTACTAGGAGGCACCCTTTCCTCTGGTCCCCCAAAAATATCCTAATTCCCCACGGCAGTGATTGGGGATATTGTACTGTGTAGGGCGCTGTCTTTTGGATGGGATGTTAAACAGGTGTCCTGACTCTCTGTGTTCACTAAAGATCCCATGGCACTTATTGTAAGAGTAGGGTTGTTAACCCTGGTGCCCTGGCTAAATTCCCAATCTGGCCTTCATACCATCAATGGGGTGGTTGCAGCTCATCCCCAGCTTACTATTGTCTCATTTATCCCCTGTAACTAGTCCCCAGGTTGTTGCTGTAAATGAGAACGTGTTCTCAATCAACTTACCGGGTAAAATAAAACACATGGTTGGTCTGTTTTTAAACTCATTTTGTGTATGTTGGGCTCCCAAGTGGCGCAGCGGTCTGGCACTGCATCTCAGTGCTTGCGGTGTCACTACAGACACCCTCGTTCAAATCCAGGCTGTGTCACAACTGGCCGTGATTGGGAGTTCCATAGGGCGGCGCACAATTGGCCCAGCATCGTCCTGGTTTGGCCTGTGTAGGCCATCATTGTAAATAAGAATTTGTTCTTAACTGCCTTGCCTAGTTAAATAAAATGTATAATTAGATTGTCCAATCAAATAAAGGCCTTAGAAGTTCTTTGAAACACAAGAAAGTACAGTCGTGAGATACTTCGCTCTGAGAAAGAAGGAATGAAGGCTGAAATTTTCTTAACTGTAATACACTGTAATAGAAAGTCAAATTCAGCATGACTTAAGAGGCTTTTGTGCTCGCGGGGAACAGTGCCATGGCCTGTCAAAAAGACAAAGAGAGATAGCTCTCATTGTCTGCTCAGCTCATCACTGCTGGACGGGAAATTACATTAGGCGCAGCATCAGAATCTGCATGTTAGCACCAGGGGGCCGAAACCGATTTGGAGTGGATTAGCAGTCTTGTTACAGTTCATATAGCCAGCCTGTTATTTAATGAGGACTGGCCCCTATGGCAGAGATCCCAGACAGTTATAAGCAGACCGCGCTGCCAGACTCTGTGGCAGCTTGATATTGGGTAGTATGGAAACACAGGCAAGTGCACTTTACTTGCAACACATTCAATTAAATCCCCACCTCCTCCGTGGAACAAAGAAATGGTGGTTGCTGTGATGGTGTTTGCACATGCCTCTATGGTGGAGATAAGTCAGAATGATGTTGCTTGTTTTTCCCCAGATATTCCCCTAAGGTGTATGTGTGGAACTTTTATCACAGTGGGCTGTTTTTAGCTGGCATTACTGGTTGCCTGAGTACCTACTCAAGTAAGGTAGGTCCAGTCCTTAAGAGTCTAAGCTGGGGGGGGGGGGGGTTCTACTAAGCTAACATATGGAATTGTTTTAAGATGGTCATACTAAGGATAGTGACATTCTAGACGATTCTGTGGTTACAACTTTGTGGCAAAAGTTTGGGATGGCCCTTTCCTGCTTCAGCATGACAATGCCCCTGTGCACAGAGCGAGGTCCATACAGAAATGGTTTGTCGAGAACGGTGCAGAAGAACTTGACTGGCCTGCACAGAACCCTGACCTCAACCCCATCGAACACCTTTGGGATGAATTAGAACGCAGACTGCGAGCCAGGCCTAATCGCCCAACATCAGTGCCCAACCTCACTGATGCTCTTCTGGCTGAATGGAAGCAAGTCCCCGCAGCAATGTTCCAACATCTTGTGGAAAGCCTTCCCTGAAGAGTGGAGGCGGTTATAGCAGCAAAGGGGAACCAACTCCATATTAATGCCCATGATTTTAGAATGAGATGTTCGACATGCAGGTGTCCATATACTTTTGGTCATGTAGTGTGAAAGAAAGATAAGGGAAAAACTTTTTTTACTCATATTAACGGAACATTTGGGGCACTAAACTACTTCCATTCACTGAGTGTACAAAACATTAGGAACTCCTTCATAATATTCAGTTGGACCCCATTTTGGCCTCAATTCATCGGAAATGGACTCTACAAGGTGTCGAAAGTGTTCCACAGGGATTCTGGCCCATGTTGACTCCAATGCTTCCCACAGTTGTGTCAAGGTGGTTGGATGTCCTATGGGTGATGGACCATACACATGGAAAACTGTTGAGCGTGAAAACCCCAGCAACGTTCAAAGACAATTTAATATTTTGTCTTGCCCGTTCACCCTCGGATTGTGTATGCGTGCCATTCAATGTCTCAATTGTCTCAAGGCTTAAAAATCCTTCTTTAACCAGTCTCCTCTTTATCTTCACTGATTGAAGTGGATTTAACAAGTGGCATCAATAAGGGATCATAGCTTTCACCTGGTCAGTCTATGTCATGGAAAGAGCAGGTGTTCCTAATGTTTTGTACACTCAGTGTATACTTACATTATCTTTTTTAACTGTTACCGCCTTCAGACGAGTCTTCACAGTCTCACCTTTCCATAGAGGGGTCATATTAGTGTGTTGCCCAAACTGTTCTGAATTTTTCGTGAGAAGACCTATTTATATTTGACAAACACCACTGCAGCTCGGCTACCTTCCACCGCAGATGCAGAAGGCCACCATTGGCAGATACTGAGGATTGAGACTCAGCCCATGCAAAAAACTGATATCTCTATCTTAGACAGATTTTGATGGGGATTCATTTATTATGCTAATAAGATTGACTCTAGGGGGCTAGACTACTTTATGGGTGTGAGTTGTTTTGGATTAAATGTATGCTCAAAATAACTCATTGCCATTGGGATTTGCATAGTCCTTTTTTGTGGGAAATCCAAGTAGTGCGTGATGTAGTAACTACAATTTCTTTCAACTAACGTTCCAAACTTGAACATTTCTCCCCCTTGAATATTCCTCCCCAGTATGGTGCCAAGAGGAATCATGGTACCTCTTGTAAACCCACACTTCAACTCCATCAGCGGTGTGTGTGTGTTCCCCCAGAGAAGTAGTACCGTACGAGGGGAAGAGCAAAAGCAACTTTCCCTGAGTGCCTGGAGATGGCATCTTGGTGGCAGGGTTTCAGACGGATAAGATCCTAGTCACAGTTCTGTCCCCCTTCATAGTTGACAGCCACAGACCAGTCGCCGCCACGCCTCATCAAACATAGTAAAAAAAGAGTCTGAGTTGATGAAATAGAATTCGAGTGAAAGCTTTATTCTTTAACCTCCTTCAGCCCGTCCCAATTCACCCCCTACCCCTCCTCCTTGGCCCTAGGCAGTTGATTGATCTGCAAACATTGAAGGGCCAGGGCGAGGGGCAGGGAGTGTATTGGGTCTGCTATCACATTACACCATGCAAAGAAATATGCATTTTCATGCATATTGACTTAAACATTGGCAATTGAGCACTGCTGCTACAAATGATAGATAAAGTGATTACAAATTGTGCTATCTTTTCTCTCCTTCATAGAGATAAAAGCTACTTAAGGTATAACAACATGCATACGACCAATATAATCACACTGCAAAAGCAATGAGTCTTCTCAAAGGGTGAGGAATTGGCTGGAATTATTGGGTGAAATGGGTTCTTCGAAAGCAAATCCGTTTCGGCAGACGATCATCGATAATGACAGGTCTTAATCCGTCTTCAACAGGCATCTGCTGGTTCCCAGAATCCTTTTGGATTACTGCATGGCATATCGACAAAGAAAACCCAGACACTGGGGGCTTACATCATTATGCACAACAAATGACACGCGCTCAGTCGTTTCGACACATGGCATTTCTTTCTGTTATCACCGGCTTCCAGCTTGAGGTGTTACACTTCCTTATTCCCCTCTTTATGCAGCATATCAGAGACAGATAGGGACCTGAGAACTGAGAACGGTGGCTTGATTCATCAGGTGATAGGACCAAGAAAGTATTTTAATACTGTGGCCTCCTGAAAGGATCGAGCCAATTCCCCATTCCCCCAATCCCCAGTCATCACCAAGGAAACTCGAAATGGAGATGCAAGGAAACTCAGTATTTAAGAGGCAACAGAAATGTGAGCGCTCCCGATGCTCGGGTATTCAAACAGCACCTGCCTATCTCGGAACATCTCCAGACGACCGTATTACAATGGCTGGTTAAATAGTAATTTAGTGTCGCCATCGAGGCATGCCCCAGATACCAATTAAGAGTGTCTTATTTGCGATTGAAACAACTGGAATCCTCTCATTTGAAGTAAGTAAGTCAGAAGGAAATAAGATTTTCAGAGCAACAAAACATTAGAAGATGGCTATCACATTTGCTCTGATGTCTGCAAATCAAGTCATGTAGGGTGACTCATTTGCCACTCCCCAACAGCTCTCCCTAGTGGCTGGGATGAAAACCAATAACCAAAACCAACAACTGACTCATTCAAGGGTTTTCAATATTTCTACTATTTTATTTATTGTAGAACCAGTGAAGACATCAACACTATGAAATAACACATATTGAATCATGTAGTAACCAAAAAAGTGTTAAACAAATCAAAATATATTCTAGATTTAATTGACATCCACATTTCTGGCCCCGGGAAGGGTGGCTAGAATCTAAAATATATTTTGATTTGTTAAACACTTTTTTGGTTATTACATAATTCCATATGTGGTTTTTTTCATAGTTTTTATGTCTTCTCTATTACTCTACAATGTAGAAAATAGTACAAATTAAGAATAACCCTTGAATGATTATGTGTGTCCAAAATGTTGACTGGTACTCTATATTAAACAAATAAATGGTCACCCCTTACTATAGATACTTATTCAAGATGGATATTTACATATTGTAATGAGGGTTAGTTTGGGTTACTGGTGTCATGACGTGGCCCTCTTTGGGTATAGCGAGTGCCTTCCCCGCTCTCCCTCTTACACCCAGGTTCGGTTATCTCAGGTCGTAAATTCCTGGAGGAGACGCTCTCCCTCATGCAGTATAGAGAGAGGGTTCACAGTAGAACAAACAAACTTCTACATCACATAACTTCAGGACTGAACAATGTCCATGTTTTGGAGAATGCATAAACGGTCGGTGGAGAATCCGGCTATGACCGGTCCATTTTGTTTCATGTTTGTGACCTCATTGAGAGACAATACAGCCACATTAGCATAACTCTGTTTATACAAGAGTCTCCGTTATGAGATTTGCATCTAAATATAGTATAAAATGAATGGGTAAAGTGATGTGTGATTTTAAACTGTTTAACCTCGCTAGGGTATGTGGGACGCTAACGTCCCATCTGGCCAACATCCATTGAGATTGCAGAGCGCTAAATTCAAATACAGAAATACCAATTTATAAAAATTCAGAAAACAAAACATATTTTACATAGGTTTAAAGATGAACTTATTGTGAATCCAACCATGGTGTCAGATTTTTATAAAGCTTTATGGCGAAAGCATACCTTACGATTATTTGAGAACATAGCCCAGTTGACAAATTATTACAAACAGTAACCAGCCAAGCAGAAGCGTTACAAAACTCAGAAATAGAGATAAAAATTAATCCCTTACCTTTGATGATCTTCATATGGTGGCACTCACGAATTAATTTACTCAATAAATGTTCCTTTTGTCCGTTAAAGTCTCTTTATATCCAAAAACCTCTGTTTTGTTCCCGCGTTTTCTTCAGTAATCCACAGGCTCAAACGCAGTCAAAACAGGCAGACACAAAAATCCAAATTGTATCCGTAAAGTTCATAGAAACATGTCAAACAATGTTTATATTCAATCGCAGGTTGTTTTTAGCCTAAATGATAATATTTCAACCGGACAATAACGTTGTCAATATAAAAGGTAAACAAGAAATGCACTCTCTCGGGATTGCGAATGCAAAAGCTCTGTGACACGTCAGGGTTCATTCATTCAGACTGGTCTGACTCCCTCTATCATAAGAATAAAAGCCTGAAACAATTTCTAAATACTGTTGACATCTAGTGGAAGGCATAGGAACTGCAAATGGAGTCCTAAGTCAATGGATACTGTAATGGAATTGAATAGAAAACTACAAAACCATTTTTTTTCTCAGGTTTTCAAATGCCAAATCAGTTCTATTATACTCACAGACGCTATTTTAACAGTTTTGGAAACGTTAGAGTGTTTTCTATCCGAATATACCAGTTATATGCATATCATATCTTCTGGGCCCGAGTAGCAGGCCGTTGAATTTGGGCATGCTTTTCATCCAAAATTCTGAATGCTGCCCCCTACCCTAGAGAGGTTAATGAAAGAATCCAATTCCCTTTGGAGTTTAACTAAGTCATTGGCCCGCCCCATGAGCACAGACATTGATCTGGAGTCATGGGACAGCCTTTTTTGCTGTTCCGAATAAAAACCCCGCCTTGAGAAGCCCACTTCAGACCATGTGTATCTTGATTACCACCAGGGCTAAGGTTTGAGTAGAGACCATGCATACCTCGGTCAGCTGAGGGAGCAAAGGTTTGAGTAGAGATCACAAAAACCTCAGTATAAGCTAAGATTGTAATGGTTTTTAAATTCCTAACAATACCAAGCGTCATATCGGTTTAGCCCACTAGGGCACATCCCCTATAATTTCCTTGTAACCATATCTACTGTTTGTTTGTAATGCACTTCTGTGAATATTTAGTTAGTTAGTAAATACAGGATTAAGACAATTGATGTATGGATGATTCATAGTGAAGGCTGGGTTCGTGCAGATAACCAACAATTTACGATGTTGTTTGGAATGAGACTAATGTGAGGTAAAGAATAATTTATTTAATTAGATCAGATATTAAAATATCTGAAAAGTTATTAGGAAAACTATCACTTTAATCTGAAGATTTTCCTTGATGCCCTGACTTCCTAGTTAATTACATTTACATGATTAGTTTAATCACGTAATAATAGAGAATTGATTTGATAAAATAACCGTCTTCAATTTAATGCCAATAGACACAACACTGGTAACTGATTCCTGTTAGCCAAGAGTAAATAAATAAGATGCATTGTATAATATCCGGTTTGTTACAGTTTTGTATGGTGTACACTCAAATTGACTTGTCAGGATGGTCGAGATATTCCAATTCCGTTTGAGCTAGAGTGCACCTACAACTGTAATCAGAGATTAAACCACCAGTTCGGAAATCTTACCTTTTGCCATGCGTGGTCTATGCCTAATCGAGCAAACCTGCCTAGCTGTGCCAATCTCCATCATGTGTGGATAAGAAGATAACTCCAGTAATAACTAAAAGTACAACAATATATCACACATACACTCACCCTTACTTCTAGCCACACACATACACACACCAGAGCAGACTTTTATTGCAGTGACCGTCGGCATGGCATCTGTCCCCTCCTTTTCCCAGAGGAGGTCATTTCATTGCTTTGTGGGGTCTATTTAGTCTAAATGATGGGGCAGAGGGATCAGTAGTGTCCACTGGGAGGACACATGCATACATAATCACCCTTGCCTGTTATCAAGAGACAGAGAAACACACACGAGGTACAGTGTCAATCATACACAGACATGATATCATACACAGACTCTCATCTCTCTTGTACACAGATTCATGCAAATGTCCAGCCTCTCAGCTCTCGCTCTCACACACATACACGTTTCCTCTCACAGGTCTGAAGTTAACATGCACTTATGTGGAGTCATGAAAACTAGTTTTTCAACCACTCCACACATTTCTTGATAACAAACTATAGTTTTGGCAAGTCGGTTAGTACATCTACTTTGTGCATGACACACAAGTAATTTTTCTAACAATTGTTTATAGGCAGATTATTTCACAATTCCAGTGGGTTAGACGTTTACATACACTAAGTTGACTGTGCCTTTAAACAACTTGGAAAATTCCAGAAAATTATGTCATGGCTTTAGAAGTTTCTGATAGGCTAATTGACATCATTTGAGTCAATTAGAGGTGTACCTGTGGATGTATTTCAAGGCCTACCTTCAAGATCAGTGCCTCTTTGCTTGACATCATTGGAAAATCAAAAGAAATCAGCCAAGACCTCAGAAAACAAATTGTAGACCTCCACAAGCCTGATTCATCCTTGGGAGCTATTTACAAACACCTGAAGGTACGACATTCAGCTGTACAAACAATACAACGCAAGTTTAAACACCATGGGACCACGCATTCCTCATACCGCTCAGGAAGGAGACACGTTCTGTCTCCCAGAGATGAACGTATTTTGGTGCAAAAAGTTCAAATCAATCCCGGAACAGCAGCAAAGGACCTTGTGAAGATGCTGGAGGAAACAGGTACAAAAGTATCTATATCCACAGTAAAACGATTTTATACGATTACATTGACATAAGAAAGGCCGCTCAGCAAGGAAGAAGCCACTGCTCCAAAACCACCATAAAAAAAGAAAGACTAAAGTTTGCAACTGTACATTGGGAGAAATGTCCTCTGCTTTGCTACAGGAGGGACTGGTGCACTTCACAAAATAGATGGCAACATGAGGAGGAAAATTAGGTGGATATATTGAAGCAATATCTCAAGACATCAGTCCGGAAGTTAAAGCTTGGTCGCAAATGGGTCTTCCAAATGGACAATGACCCCAAGCTTCATTCCAAAGTTGTGGCAAAATGGCTTAAGGACAACAAAGTCAAGGTGTTGGAGTGGCCATCACAAAGCCCTGACCTCAATCCTATAAAAAAATCTGTCAACTGAAAAAGAGTGTGTGAGAAAGGAGGCCTACAAACCTGACTCAGTTACACCAGCTCTGTCAGGAAAATGGACCAAAATTCATCCAACTTATTGTGGGAAGTTTGTGGAAGGCTACCCGTAACGTTTGACCCAAATTCAACTATTTAAAAGGCAATGCTACCAAATACTAATTGCGTGTCTGTAAACTTCTGACCCACTGGGAATGTGATGAAAGAAATCAAATCTGTAATGAATCATTCTGACATTTCACATCCTTAACATAAAGTGGTTATCCTAACTGACCTAAGACAGGGAATTTTTACTAGGATTACATTTCAGGACTTGTGACAGAGTTTAAATGTATTTCGCTAAGGTGTATGTAAACTTCCGACTTCAACTGTATACTACACAGTCTCTCACACAAATCCTCACACACACACACACACACACACACACGAGTCCACAGCAGCCATACGCTTATCACACACTCCTACACACACAAACACAGTCCAGATGCACCTAGGAGTGACAAAGAGTAAATGTCACACCTGCTGTGCGTTACAGTGGAGGCTGTTGATATGGAGGGTGTAGAGATAGATTGTGCACTGAGACCCGTCAGTGACCCTCTCTGGATGGTATAGATCTAATGTAATCACTGTGTACCCCTGTGTATTTATCTCTTTCCTCCACACATACTCACCTTTGAAATATTCAAAGAAAATCAGACAGACTCCTTTGAGTGTATGTATGGGTGCATGTGCTTGCGTAAGAGAGAGAAAGAGAGAGAGCGAGAGCAAGAGCAAGAGCAAGAGAGGGAGTATATGCAAGTGTGTGTGATCTAGCTGAATACCTGGAGGGGAATTAGGAATGGCTTCCTTATCATCAGCTAATTAAAGCTAAAGCAGGACACAGGAGGGACTGACAGAACAGAATCCATTTTAATCTAACACTTTCCTCTGTCATAAAGACATCATCTCAACAGATATACATTTTCTGAAGACTAGGTCTAGATCCCAAATGGCTTCCAATTCTTTCTTTTTTACCAGAACCATAGGGTTCCCATAGGGTTCTGGTCAAAAGGAGTGCACTAGTTAGGTTGCGTCCCAAAGGGCACACTATTCCCTATGTCTGTTCTTTCAGAGTCTCTCTCAATTTATGAATTCCTCTCTCCTTTTTTGACATTTATCGATTGTAAATGGGCGGTTTGATTTTGTATTTTTGTGCTGTTTTGGGGGGGGAAACAGGGTGACTCAGTTATCATATCATTATATACCACCTTTGGCGCAGGAGAGGATGGCTGAAGTTTTAACGTGCTCCTAACCAACTGTGTTATTTTGTTTGTTTGCGTTGTTTGTAACTTATTTTTGTAACTTATTTTGTACATAATATTGCTGCTACCGTCTCTTATGACTGAAAAGATCTTCTGGACATCAGATCAGCGATTACTCACCACGAATTGGTGGAAGCTTTCCCGGGAACATTCCCATGCCCATGCCCTTCTGAGAATTTGAAGGCGAGCGAGTAATCCCCCACTGCCATCCGTTCTACTGGCAATCATTGGAGAAAAAAATCTTTGACCTACGAGCAACATTAAACTACCAACAGGACATGAAAAATAATTATATTTTATGTTTCACCGAGTCGTGGCTGAACGATGGCAGGATAGAACAGCAGCCTCTGGTAAGACAAGGGGTCAAACATCAAACGAAGTCTCGAGGTTTCTCATGATAAGCTGTAGACCACACTATCTACCTAGAGAATTTATCTGTATTTTTCGTAGCTGCCTACATACCACCACAGACCGATGCTGGCACTAAGGCCACACTGTATACCTCCAAAAGCAAACAGGAAAACTCTCATCCAGTGGCGGCACTCCTAGTGGCCGGGGACTTTAATGCAGGGACACTTAAATCCGTTTTACCAAATTTCCACCAGAATGTTAACTGTGCAACCAGAGGAAAAAAAACTCTAGACCACCTTTACTCCACACAGAGATGCGTACGAAGCTCTCCCTAGACCACTTCACTACCTCATAAAGGTTGGCCTTTGGCAGAAGTGTTGAAATAACATTTCAGCCCCGGTGGGTAATGCAAATATTAAATAGCACTTCAACTCCATAAAGACGGTCCGCTTCAATCCGGCAAACAGTTCTCTTCACGATCAAAGAACCCTGGATGCATCCCAGATGGCACTCTATTCCCTAGATAGTGTGCTACTTTGACAAAAGCCCGATGGATACAAAGACATTTGCGAAATGGTATATTTACACTACATATTTAACTTCAGAAAGTATCCGCACCCCTTGACTTCTTCCACATTTTGTTGAGTTTCAGCCTGAATATAAAATAGATCAAATTGAGATTGTTTGTCAATGGACAACCCACAATACTCCATAATGTCAAAGTGGAATTATGTTTTTTGACATTCTTATAAAATGTATAAAATCTAAAGCTGAAATGTCATGAGTCAATAAGTATACAAGCATTTTGTTATGGCAAACATAAATAAGTTCAGGAGTAAAAATGTGCTAATCAAGTCATATGATTTTTGAATGACTATGTCATCGCTGTACCACACACATAATTATCTGTCGAGCAGTGAATTTCAAAAACTGATTCAACCATAAAGACCAGGGAGGTTTTCCAATGCCTCGTAAAGAAGGGCATCCATTGGTAGAAAAAAAGCAGACATTGAATATTCCTTTGAGCATGATGAAGTTATTAATTACACTTCGGGTGGTGTGTCAATACACCCAGTCTATACAAAGATACAGGCGTCCTTCCTAACTCAGTTGCTGGAGAGGAAGGAAACCGCTCAGGATTTTTACAAGAGGCCTTTGGTGACTTTAAATCAGTTAACGTCTAATTAATGGCTTGATAGGAGAGAACTGAAGATGGATCAAAAACATTGTAATGTCAAATAAAATACAATTTTATTTGTCACTTACACATGGTTAGCAGGTGTTAAATGCAAGTGTAGCGAAATGCTTCTAGTTCCGACAGTGCAGTAATATCTAACGATATAACCTAACGATTTCACAAAAACTACCTTATACACACAAGTGTAAAGGAATGAATACGAATATGTACATAAAAATATATAAATGAGTGATGGCCGAACCGCATAGGCAAGATGCAGTAGATGGTATAAAGTACAGTATATACATATGAGATGAGTAATGTAGGGTGTGAAAACATATAAAGCGGCATTGTTTAATTTGGCTATATACATTACATCAAGATGGCAAGATGCAGTAGATGGTATAGCGTACGGTAAATACATATGAGATGAGTAATGTAGGGTAAGTAAACATAATATAAAGTGGCTAGTGATAAATAGATTACAGAAATGTTTCCATTATTGCTAAATGATAGAGTGAATATAAGGAATCTTGTAGAGAATAAAAATATTCCAAAACATGCCTCCTGTTTGCAAAAGGGCACTAAGGTAATTCTGAAAAAAAAATGTCAAAGAAATTCATTTTTTTTTGTCCTTAACCTTTTTACGTGTGAGTTCCAAAAATCTTTAATGGTCGCCACAGCGTGAGTTTATGCACGTGATGTCAAAATGCACTCACTGTTCCAAAATGTGGTTGTTACGCAACAGGACAGTTTAACCTGCACTGCCCTCAAACCAAGACATGCTGCCTGCTAATTATTTATAGGCAATCTCTGTGTACATTTGTACTCTCTACTCTTAAATTCCCACTTTCTTTTCACATCCACAGTCCTGATGAATAGAATTGGTTTCATTCATCTGACAGTAATGATTATCCATTGTTACTGCGGACTGCTTCCTGTTCATCACGGACATCTTGAAGACTTATGATGTGTTACCAGTACCACGGCAATTGTGAGGAGTACTAGTAGCTACAGTTGAAGTCGGAAGTTTACATACACTTAGGTTGGAGTCATTCAATCTTGTTTTTCAACCACTCCACAAATTTCTTGATAACAAACTATAGTTTTAGTAGGGCATTGGTCTCAATCAGGGACAGCTGTCTATCGTTGTCTCTGATTGGGGACCATACTTAGGTAGCCCTTTTTCCTTCCTTTCTTTGTGGGAGGTTGACGTTGTTTAGGGCACATAGCCTTCAACTTCACGGTTTGTTTGTGGTGTTTATTGTTTTTGTCGGCGTCATCTTAAATAAAGAAAATGTATGCTCGCAACGCTGCACCTTGGTCCTCATCCATCAACAGCCGTTAGGACATCTACTTTGTGCATTACACAAGTAATTTTTCACAAACCCTGACCTCAGTCCTATAGAATATTTGTGGGCAGAAGTGAAAAAGCGTGTGCGAGTAAGGAGACCTGACTAAGTTATAGCACTGCCAAGAGGAATGGGTCAAAATTCGCCCAACTTAATGTGGGATGCTTGTGGAAGGCTACCTGAAATGTTTGACCCTGTCACGTACATTGTTGTAAGAACTGGATCAAAATGCGGCGTGGTTTGGGTTCATCATCTTTATTGCGTGAACCGGCAAAAAACAATAAAGAACGTGAAGCTATGCAGTGCTCAAGGCAACTATACACAAACAAGATCCCACAGCAAACAGGTGGGAAAAAGCTGCCAAAATATGATCCTCAGAGACAACGATAGACAGCTGCCTCTGATTGGGAACCATAACAAGCCAACCTAGAAATAAAGAAACTAGAATGCCCACCCTAGTTATACCCCGACCTAACCAAAATAGAGAATAAAGGATATCTACGGTCAGGGTGTGACAGACCCAAGTTAAACAATTTAAAGGCAATGCTACCAAATACTAATTGAGTGTATGTAAACTTCTGACCCACTGGGAATGTGATGAAATAAATAAAAGTTGAAAGAAATAATTCTCTACTATTATTCTGACATTTCACATTCTTAAAATAAAGTAGTGATCCTAACTGACCTAAGACAGGGCATTTTTACTTAGATTAAGTGTCAGGAATTGTGAAAAACTGAGTTTAAATGTGTTTGGGTAAGGTGTATTTAAACTTAGAGTAGTAGAGTAGAGTATTTACATAAGTACATTATACTCGATACCATATGTAATACGAGACGAACGGAAATCATCCTACTAATGGTATTTGACTATGATGATGTATTCACCTAACGGCACCGCCGGAGGACTTGAGTGAGACTACCTTTAATATGCATGCGATAGCGGAAACCTCACCATATTTGCAATATTCATGCAATCTGAAAGTGTATGGGTCAGTCGTGAAATATTCCAAACCCATTTCCCAAGAACACCTTTTTCCTAATTGGATCCGGAGATATGTTTTCTCCGTCTCCTTTCCTCCTTCTCTTCCCACTCTCCAATGTGTTTGGGAGCAAGTTGGGACGGCGGCAGGCAACTGAGCTAACTGCATTAGCATCAATTTACTGGTGCGGCAGAGGACAGCTGTATACGACGATAGATGTAAGACTCGGCTAGCACAGCAAAAAGTGTGTGCGAGAGAGAGAGAGAGAGAGAAAGTGTGTGTGTGTGTGTGTGTGTGTGTGTGTGTGTGTGGGAGAGAAATTGTATGTGTGGGGTTGCTATATTCCAACTTCACCGGCTCTCCGAAGTAAGACAGTACTGCTAAGTCAATTTATGCAGATTGAACACACCCCCAGAATGCTCACACACATACACACCCGTAGTGACCTCCTCCTGCTAAGAGGTAGGAGATGATGAATGATGCTTATGGCCTTGTGTCTCAGTTCCTCTAGCATCAAGAACCCCACAGGGGAGGATTCAAATATCAAGTCACAGTGTCTTCAGATCACAGTGGGCATACGTCTCCTCCTTCCCCTTTGCCCCGAAAGCACCTGGCTGAGTAAATGCAATGCAGGCGGAGAGAAATATCTTGATAGTATGTCCCTAATTCCTGTGTGGGATGGAGAAAGTGTGTGTGTTTGTATTCTTATTTATTATGGATCCCCATTAACTGCTGCCAAGGCAGCAACTAGTCTTCCTGGGGTCCAGCAAAATTAAGGCAGTTTATACAATTTTAAAAACATTACAATACATTAACAGATTTCACAACAGACTGTGTGCCCTCAGGCCCCTACTCCACCACTATCACATTTACAGTACATAATCCATGTGTACATTTGTGTATAGTGTGCATGTGTCTGTGCCTATGTTTGTGTTGCCTCATAGCCCCCGCTGTTCCATAGGGTGTATTTTTTATCTGTTTAAAAGAAATCTAATTTCACTGCTTGGATCAATTACTTGATGTTGAATTGAGTTCCATGGAGTCATGGCTCTATGTAGTACTGTGCGCCTCCCATAGTCTGTTCTGGACTTGGGGACTATGAAGAGACCTCTGGTGGCATGTCTTCCGGGGAATGCATGGGTGTCCGAGCTGTGCGCCAGCAGTTCAAACAGACAGCTCGGTGCATTCAACATGTCAATACCTCTCATAAAAACAAGTAGTAATGAAGTCAATCTCTCCTCCACTTTGAGCCAAGAGAGATTGACATGCATATTATTAATATTAGCTCTCTGTGTACATCCAAGGGCCAGCCGTGCTGCCCTGTTCTGAGCCAGTCATTTTTTGTGGCACCTGACCACATGACTGAACAGTAGTCCAGGTGTGACAAAACCAGGGCCTGTAGGAACGGCCTTGTTGACAGAGCTGTTAAGAAGGTAGAGTTGTGCTTTATTACTGATATACTTGTGCGTGTGCGAGTTGTCATTCTCTGCCCGAACCCGACGGGGCAGATTCGGGCTGGGCCGGGCTCGAGCTTGTCAGGCTGTGTAAAAAATAATTTACAAAAATTAAACTGCTGCAGGAAGTGCAGCCAGCTGGCAGTTGCTGAAGCTATACCTAATTACAGCCATTTTATTTTATTTTCTTACCTGTTGTTTCTCTTACTGAAAAGTTATGCTACCGAAATCCCTCATTTGTCTCTCCGTAGGAGAGCCAATCATAATCGCATTCATAAATTGGTTATAACCACGGAACATCACTGTAACACATGCAGCAAAACGGATGAGAAGGTTGTGATGAAGGGTCTTACCACAGGCAAATGTATATTGGTTGCTCAGGAGGGAAAGGGGAAGTCCTGTGCTTCTATTGTGGAGAGAGTAACCACCTACTCAATCGCTGTCCGATTCACCCCTCAAGAAGGGGTGACCACAAACCCTCCACTTCCGCCCGGGTAAACACCTCTACATTTTTTAATTTTACCAAAAGGCAGTTTTATCCCGGCTCTTCTTTCTGCTAATTGGGTCACTCAGTTAGTGGAGGGACTAGTGGACTTGGGGGCCGCAGGTAGTTCCATTGACGAACAATTGGCACAACAATTAGGAGTCAAACTAATCCCTGTTAATCCACCCCTTAGGATAAATGAGCTGGACGACAACCTTCCGGATCCTATCTTACAACCTTTTGGAACCCATCTTACATTGGTACCCCAGGTAATCTTAGGTTTAATTACATACAGTCGGGAGGAACTACTGGATATAAGAGCAACGTCAACTCACCATCATTACGACCAGGAATACGACTTTCCCGAAGCGGATGCTCTGTTTTGCCCACCACCCAGGACAATGGATCGGATCCCAGCCGGCGAACCAAAACAACGACCCCGTAAAAGGGGCAGACAAAGCGGTCTTCTGGTCAGGCTCCGGAGATGGGCACATCGCGCACCGCTCCCGAGCATACTACTCGCCAATGTCCAGTTCCTTGACAACAAGGTTGATGAAATCCGAGCAAGGGTAGCATTCCAGAGAGACATAAGAGACTAACGTTCTTTGCTTCACGGAAACATGGCTCATTCGAGACACGCTATCAGAGTCGGTACAGCCAGCTAATTGCATCGCGCCGACAGAAACAAGCATATGATTAACGAGACGTTATGTGATCATAACAACATACAGGAACTCAAGTCCTTCTGTTCACCTGACTTAGAATTCCTCACAATCAAATGTCGACCCCATTATAATCACAGCCGCATATATTCCCCCCCAAGCAGACACATCGATGGCCCTGAACAAACTTTATTTGACTATGTACACTGGAAACCACATATCCTGAGGCTGCATTCATTGTAGCTGGGGAATTTAAGAATCTAAAAAACAAGACTCCCTAAATTCTATCAGCATATCAATTGTGCTACCAGGGCTGGTTAAACCCTGGATCATTGTTATTCCAACTTCCGCGACGCATATAAGGCCCTCCCCCGCCCTCCTTTCGGAAAAGCTGACCACGACTCCATTTTGTTGCTCCCTGCCTATAGACAGAGACTAAAATAGGAAGCTCCCGCGCTCAGGTCTGTTCAACTCTGGTCCGACCAATCTGATTCCACACTTCAAGATTGCGATATGTTGGGCATTGCTTCAAACAAAAACTTGGACGAATACGCTGATTCGGTGAGTTTATTAGCAAGTGCATCGGTGATGTCGTACCCAAAGCAACGATTAAAACATTCCCAAAGCAGAATCCGTGAATTGATGGCAGCATTTGTGCAAAACTGCTTTTAACCAGCGCAAGGTGACCGAATACAAACAGTGTAGCTATTCCCTCCGCAAGGCAATCAAACAAGCTAAGCGTCAGTATAGAGACAAAGTAGAGTCGCAATTCAACAGTTCAGACATGAGGTATGTGGCAGTGTCTACAGTCAATCACGGATTAGAAAAAGAAAACCAGCCCCGTAGCGGACCAGGATGTCCTGCTTCCAGACAGATTAAACAACTTCTTTGCTCATTTCGAGGACAATACAGTGCCACTGACACGGCCCGCTACCAAAATCTGCAGACTCTCCTTCACTGCAGCCGACGTGAGTAAAACATTTAAACGTGTTAACCCTCGCAAGGCTGCAGGCAAAGACAGCATCCCCAGCCGCGTCCTCAGAGCATGCACAGAACAGCTGGCCTGTGTGTTTACGGACATATTCAATCAATCCCTATCCCAGTCTGCTGTTCCCACATGCTTCAAGAGGGCCACAATTGTTCCTGTTCCCAAGAAAGCTAAGGTAACTGAGCTAAACGACTACCGCCCTGTAGCACTCACTTCCGTCATCATGAAATGCTTTGAGAGATTAGTCAAGGACCATATCACCTCCATCCTACCGGACACCCTAGATCCACTCCAATTTGTCACAGACGACGCAATCACAGCCACACTGCCCTAACCCATCTGGACAAGAGGAATACCTGTGTGAGAATGCTGTTCATCGACTACAGCTCAGCATTTAACACCACAGTACCCTCCAAACTCGTCATCAAGCTCGAGACCCTGGGTCTCGACCCCGCCCTGTGCAACTGGGTACAGGACTTCCTGACGGGCCGCCCCCAGGTGGTGAGGGTAGGTAACATCTCCACCCTGCTGATCCTCAACACTGCAGCCCCACAAGGGTGCGTTCTGAGCCCTCTCCTGTACTCCCTGTTCACCTACGACTGCGTGGCCATGCACACCTCCAAGTCAATCATCAAGTTTGCGGACGACACTACAGTGGTAGGCTTGATTACCAACAACGACGAGACGGCCTACAGGGAGGAGGTGACGGCCCTCGGAGTGTGGTGTCAGGAAAATAACCACACACTCAACGTCAACTAAACAAAGGAGATGATCGTGGACTTTAGGAAACAGCAGAGGGAGCACCCCCCTATCCACATCGACGGGACAGTACTGGAGAGGGAAGTAAGTTCCTCGGCATACACATCACGGACAAACTGAATGGATGCTTCCGTCCAAGATAGGCAAGATGTCTATGACCACGTATGCACACTTTTATAGTCCATGGCTGTGCCACCATCAGAGGAGCCAATGTGTCTCTGCCATCCCCCTCCAAGAGAATAGAGCTGGACTTTTCAGAAAATGTCAGAGAATTCCAATGAAGAAGATGCGAACGGCCAGTACATCACTGTGGCCAAGCTTCCTGCCATTCAGGACCTACAGTATATAATAGGCGGTGTCAGAGGAAAGCCCATAAAATTGTCAGATACTCCAGTCACGCAAGTAAGTTATAGACTGTTTTTTCTGCTATCTCAGGGCAAGCGGCACTGGAGCGCCAAGTCTAGGACGAAAAGGCTCCTCAACAGCTTCTACCCCCAGGCCATTAGACTGCTGAACAATTCATAAAAATCGCACCTGGACAATTTACATTCACCCCCCTTTTGTACACTGCTGCTACTCGCTGTTTGTTTGTTACCTATGCATAGTCACTTCGCCCCCAATTACATGTACAGATTACCTCAACTAGCCTGTACCCCTGCACACTGACTCGGTACTGGTGCCCCCTGTATATAGCCTTGTTATAGTTCATCTTATTGTGTTACTTTTTATTTTAGCCTACTTGGTAAAACTTTTCTTCAACTGCACTGTTGGTTAAGGGGTTGTAAATAACCATTTCACGGTAAAGTCTACACTTGTTGTATTCGGCACGTGGCAAAACATTTTTTATTTGATTTGACAATGAGGTGACAAGATACACCACACAAAGGCCTGTGATGGCAGACGAAGGAGACCTGTTGGCCTGTGGAAGCACAGCATGTCCACGGCTAGCCAAGTTGACGAGAGATGGTAGTCCAATTATTCTGACATTTCCAATAGGTTGCCCAGCCTATTCAATCATTAATGAATTATTAATTTCCATTTTATTTCAGTTTGCCAGCGGCAAGAGGCGACTTTCTTTATCCCCATGACCACCAGCGATCCCTGGGGCACAGGGAGGGCCCCCCTGAATCTCTCCAAAGATACGTATTCTTCTGTTATCTTAAGACGTAGGCCATAATAGTCTAATAATTATGCAAGGCTCCCTTAGTTATTTTATTTTCAAAATACCAATACTGATTTATTTAAAGATATGACTGACTCAAACTTATGGACTACTATCAATAATAATAATAAAAACAAGAGTAATAAAGTAGTAAAAAGTAGTAAAATAAAAAAAAATCAATATCAAACAGCAAGGTGGGCTAGAACCGCATGTAGATCTATAAGGTGCCAAATAGGGTGTTAAATGAAAGTTTGTGTTTCTGATTGTTTGAAACGAAGCCTAGAGAGTCTGTTCTAACTGGAACGTTTTTTAAAGTCTTTATTACAGAAAAATTATGAAACAGTCACATTAATGTTCTTTAGCAGGCATGTGGTTTATTTGGGCCTATTCCCAATTATTCAAGATTACCCCTTATTTCATTTTAAAATTGGAATGCTTCATTCATAAAAGATCCCGGAAATTTTCCATACGCACAAAAAAACATTTCTCCCAAATTTTGCACACATTTGTTTACATCCCTGTTACTGAGCATTTATCCTTTGCCAAGATAATCCATCCACCTGACTGGTGTGGCATATTACGAATCTGATTATACAGCATGATCATTACACAGGTGCAGTTTGACCTGGGGACAATAAAAGAACATTCCAAAATGGACAGCTGATGAAACTGTAGGTTTGCACAATCAAGGAATTTCTGCAAACTGACAGAAACCTTCTCAGGGAAGCTCATCTGCTTGCTCGTCATCCTCACCAGGGTCTTGACATGACTGCAATTTAGCTTTGTATCCGACTTCAGTGGGAAAATGCTCACCTTCGATGGCCATTGGCAGACTGGAGGAATGTGCTCTTCGGGGATGAATCCTGGTATTAACTGTACCGGGCAGATGGCGTTGTGTGGGCTAGCGGTTTTCTGATGTCCAGGTTGTGAACAGAGTGCCCCATGGTGGCGGTGGGGTTATGGTTTGGGCAGGCATAAGCTACGGACAAAGAACACAGTTGCATTTTATCAATGGCAGATTGAATGCACGGAGATACCGTGGCGAGATCCTGAGGCCCATTGTCGTACCATTTATCAGCCGCCTTCACCTCATGTTTCAGCATGGCCCCATGTCGCAAGGATCTGTACACAATTCGTGGGAGCTGAAAATATCCCAGTTCTTACATGGCCTGCATACTCACCAGACATGTCACCCATTGAGCATGTTTGGGATGCTCTGGACATGTACGACAGCGTGTTCTAGTTCCCAACAATATCCAGCAACTTCGCAGAGCCATTGAAGAGGAGTGGGTCAACATTTCACAGGCCTCAATCAACAGCCTGATCAACTCTATGTAAAGGAGATGTGTAGCGCCACATGTGTCGCGCCGCATAGTGGTCACACCAGATACCGATCTGATTGTCTAATGCACACCCATACATTTAAAAAAAATATCTGTGACCAACAGATGCATATCTGTGGGTCAACATTCCACAGGCCTCAATCAACAACCTGATCAACTCTATGCAAAGGAGATGTGTCGCGCCGCATAGTGATCACACCAGATACCGACTGATTGTCTAATGCACAACCATACATTTAAAAAAATGTATCTGTGACCAACAGATGCATATCTGTATTCCCAGTCATGTGAAATAAATATATTAGGGCCTAATTTATTTATTTCAATTGACTGATTTCTAAATGTGAACTACAACTCAGTAAAATCTTTGAAATTGTTGCATGTTGCATTTATATTTTTGTTCAGTGTACTGTAGTTGTAAGGGTGGCAGATATCGGCGCTTAATGTGTAAAAATGTTTTTGCCTTGCTTACATTAGTACCAATTAAGTTGACGACTCGAGGGGACTTGATTTGTGATCTGACTTAAAATTATTTAAAGTTGTCTCAGAAATATTAAAATCTGAAAGGGATCTACAGTTGAAGTCGGAAGTTTACATAAACTTAAGTTGGAGCCATTAAAACTAGTTTTTCAACCACTCCACAAATTTCTTGTTAACAAACTATAGTTTTGGCAAGTCGGTTAGGACTTGCAGTTAGGTCATTATTTTTATAACAATTATTTACAGACAGATTATTTCACTGTATCACAAGTGACCCACTGTATCCAGTGGGTCAGAGGTTTACATACACTAATTTGACTGTGCCTTTAAAACATGTTAGGGCTAGGGTCCTTTTTTTCTCAATTTACGCCTGACTGACGCGCCCAAAGTAAACTGCCTGTTGCTCAGGCACTGAAGCCAGGATATGCATATAATTATACCATTGGAAAGAAGACACTTCGAAGTTTGTAGAAATGTTAAAATAATGTAGGAGACTATAAAACAATAGATTTGGTAGGAGAAAATCAAAAGAAAAACCAACCTGAATCCTTTTTTGTTTTTGAGAGCCCATGCTCTTCCAATAGAACGTATAAGGAAAAAATGTAATCTAGCTTCCAGTAGGCATTTCCTGTTTCTTCCATTGGGTGTCAGTAGTCATTGTTCAAGATTGTAGGCTTGTTTCTTCCAAAACGAGGAAGAAATATGTGTTTTACCACAGGGATACAGACTTGTGTATGCGCCGATACGAAGAGGACACGCGCTGGCTAATATCATTTTCCTATTGAAAATAAAACATTTCCGTATGAAATATTATAGTTTAATTACATTTTAGGGTATCTGAGGATTAGATAGAAACGTATTTTGACATTTTTAACAAAGTTTAGAGTTAACGTTTTGGATTCCTTTTTCTGCGTGTTGAACGAGTGGATTACTCAAATCGATGGCGCCAACTAAACACACTTTTTGGGGTATAAAGAACGATTTTATCTAACAAAACGACACTACATGCTGTAGCTGGGTCACTTTGGATGACAAATAAGAGGAAGGTTTTCAAAAAGTAATTGATATTTAATCGCTATTTGTGAATTTATAAAACGTGTGCCGATAGAACAATATTTTCATGTGGGTCACCGTCCTCAAACAATCGCATGGCACGCTTTAGCTGTAAAGCCTACTGTAAATCAGAATTAACAATAATTTAAGCTCTTAACCGATATAAGTCATTTGTTTGTACATATTTGTTTACTATAAAAAAATATATTATTTATTTGGATTGAGCGCCCTCCAGTTTCACCGGAAGTTGTCCCGCAAGCGGGATGCCTAGCCTTATACAGCTTTAGTAGCTTCTGAAAGGCTAATTAACATAATTTGAGTCAATTGGAGGTGTACCTATGGATGTATTTCAAGGCCTAACTTCAAACTCAGTGCCTCTTTGCTTGACATCATGGGAAAATCAAAAGAAATACAAAAAAATTGTAGATCTCCACAAGTCTGGTTCATCCTTGGGAGCTATTTCCAAATGCCTGAAGGTGCCACGTTCATCTGTATAAACAATAGAACGCAAGTATAAACACCATGGGACCATGCAGCCGTCATACCGCTCAGGAAGGAGACACGTTCTGTCTCCTTGAGATGAACGTGCTTTAGTGTGAAAAGTGCAAATCAATCCCAGAACAACAGCAAAGGACCTTGTGAAGATGCTTGAGGAATCAAGTACAAAAGTATCTATATATACAGGAAAATGAGTCCTATTTCGACATAACCTGAAAGGCCCCTCAGCAAGGAAGAAGCCACTCCAAAACAACCATAAAAAAGCCAGACTACAGTTTGCAACTGCATATGGGGACAAAGATCGTACTTTTTGGGGAAATGTCCTCTGGTCTGACGAAACAAAAATAGAACTGTTTGGCCAAAATGACCATCATTATGTTTGGAGGAAAAAGGGGGAGGCTTGCAAGCCGAAGAATACCATCCCAACCATGAAGCACGGGGTGGCAGCATCATGATGTGAAGGTGCTTTGCTGCAGGAGGGACTGGTGCACTTCAAAATAGATGGCATCATGAGGGGGAAAATTAGATGAATATATTGAAGCAACATCTCAAGATGTTAACTTCAGTCAGGAAGTTAAAGATTGGTCGCAACTGGGTCTTCCAAATGGACAATGACCCCAAGCATACTTTCAAAGTTGTGGCAAAATGGCCTAACCACTCTGGTATATGTGGGACGCTAGCGTCCCAGCTGGCCAAAAGCCAGTGAAAATGCAGAGCGCAAAATTCAAATAAATTACTATAAAAATCAAACTTTCATGAAATCACACATGTAAGATACCAAATTAAAGCTACACTTGTTGTGAATCCAGCCAACATGTCAGATTTCAAAAAGGCTTTTCCGCGAAAGCCAACGATGCTATTATCAGAGGATAGCACCTCGGTAAACAAAGAGAGAAACCATATTTCAACCCTGCAGGCACGACACAAAACGCAGAAATATGTAGATAGAGGCGCGTGACCAGAAAGCTAGCTAACAGTACACTTCAAGTCACCCTCGTTCTGAACAGGGCTACTTCTTCATTACACAAAGGAAAAACCTCCACCAATTTCGAATTTCTGGAATCCCATTGAAAAGAGTGTGACCTCAAAAAGAAATCTGGTTTGCCCTCGTGGTTTCGCCTGCTAAATAAGTTATGTTATACTCACATACATGATTCAAACAGTTTTAGAAACTGCAGAGTGTTTTCTATCCAATACTAATAATATGCATATCTTATCTTCTGGGGATGAGTAGCAGGCAGTTGAATTTGGGCATGCATTTCATCCGGACGTGAAAATACTGCCCCCTGTCGCCAAGAAGTTAAAGGACAACAAAGTCCAGGTGACCATCGCAAAGCCCTGACCTCAATTCTATAGAAAATTTGTGGGCAGAACTGAAAAAGTGTGTGCGAGCAAGGAGGTCTACAAACATGACTCAGTTACACAAGCTCTGTCAGGAGGAATGGGCCAAAATTCCCCCAATTTATTGTGGAAGGCTAGCTGAAATATTTGACCCAAGTTAATCAATTTAAAGGCAATGCTACCAAATACTAATTGAGTGTATGTAAACTTTTTTTTGTCCATTCAAATTACATCAAATTGATCAGAAATACAGTGTAGACATTGTTAACCTCTCTAGGGTATGTGAGACGCTAGCGTCCCACCTTGCCAACATCCAGTGAGATTGCAGAGCACTAAATTCAAATACAGAAATACTCATTATAAAAATTCAGAAAAGATATAACTATTTTACATAGGTTAAAAAAAATGTACTTCTTGTGAATCCAACCACAGTGTCAGATTTCAAAAATGCTTTACGGCCAAAGCATTGGCTTACAATTATTTAAGAACATAGCCCAGCAGACAAATCATTACAAACAGTAGCCAGCCAAGTAGAAGAGTTACACAAGTCAGAAATAGAGACAATTAATCACTTACATTTGATGATCTTCATATGTTTGCACTCAAGACATTAATTTATTCAATAAATGTTCCTTTGGTTCGAAAAGTCTCTTTATATCCGAAAACCTCCGTTTTGGTCACGTTTTCTTCAGTAATCCACAGGCTCAAACGCAGTCACAACAGGCAGACAAAAGAATCTAAATTGTATCCATAAAGTTCATAGAAACATGTCAAACAACGTTTATTTTCAATCCTCAGGTTGTTTTTAGCCTAAATAATAGATCATATTTCAACCGGACAATAACGTCGTCAATATAAAAAGATAAACAAGAAACTCTCGGTCATGCGCATGAAAAAGATTTGTGACACGGCAGGGTCCACTCATTCAGACTGCTCTTACTCCCATATTTTTCAGAATACAAGCTTGAAATAATTTGTAAAGACTGTTGACATCTAGTGGAAGGCATAGGAACTGCAATGTGAGTCCTAAATCAATGGATATTGTAATGGCATTGAATAGAAAAAGAAAAATCCTACTTCCCGAATTGATTTTGCTCAGGTTTTCGCCTGCCAAATCAGTTCTGTTATACACAGACACTATTTTAACAGTTTTGGAAACGTTAGAGTGTTTTCTATCGAAATCTACTAATTATATGCATATCCTATCTTCTGGGCCTGAGTATAAGGCAGTTTAATTTGGGCATGCTTTTCATCCAAAATTCCAAATGCTGCCCCCTACCCTAGAGAAGTTAATGTTGTAAATTACTACTGTAGCTGGAAATGGCAGATTGTTTATGGAATATCGATATAGGCGTACAGAGAACCATTTTCAACAACCATCACTCCTGTGTTCCAATGGCACGTTGTGTTAGCTAATCCAAGTTTATCATTTTAAAAGGCTAATTGATCATTAGAAAACCCTTTTGCAATTACGTGAGCACAGCTGAAAACTGTTGTACTGATTAAAGAAGCAATACAACTGTCCTACTTTAGACTAGTTGAACTTCTGGAGCATCAGCAAGTGTGGGTTCGATTACAGACTCAAAATGGCCAGAAACAAATTTCTTCTGAAACTCGTTAGTCTATTCTTGTTCTGAGAAATTAAGGCTATTCCATGCGAGATATTGCCAAGAAACTGAAGATCTCGTACAACGCTGTGTACTAGTCCCTTCACAGAACAACGCAACCTGGCCCTAACCAGAATAGAAAGAGGAGTGGGAGGCCCCGGTGCACAACTAAGCAAGAGGACAAGTACATTAGAGTGTCTAGTTTGAGAAACAGATGCCTCACAAGTCCTCAACTGGCAGCTTCATTAAATAGTACCAGCAAAACACCAGTCTCAATGTCAACAGTGAAGTGGCGACTCTGGGATGCTGGCCTTCTAGGCAGAGTTGCAAAGAAAAAGCCAATATAAAGAAAGGATTAAGATGGGCAAAAGAACAAAGATTCTGGACAGAGAAAAATTGGATATATACTGGATATAAAAGCAACGTCAACTTACCAACAATACGACCAGGAATATGTCTTTCCCGAGGCGTATCCTTTGTTCGGACCTCCACCCTGGACATGGTGTCTTATCCCTGAGGCGACCCAAAACAATGTGGTCGCTGCAGAAGAGGCAGATGGAGGGGCCTACTGGTCAGACACCACCCACCGCTTCCAAGCATATTACTCTCCACTGTCCAATCTCTAGACAACAAGTTGACAAAATTAGGGCACGAGTTGCTTTCCAGAGACACAGAGATTGTAACATACTCTCTTTCATGGAAACATGGCTCACTCGGGATATGTTGTCAGAGTCGGTACACCCACCCGGTTTCTATACGCATCGCGCCGACAGAAACAAACATCATTCTGGTAAGAAGAAGGGCGGGGGTGTATACCTTATGATTAACGACTGGTATAATCATAACAACATACAGGACCTCAAGTCCTTTGTTCACCTGAACTAGAATTCCTTACAATCAAATGCTGACCGCATTATCTACCAAAAGAATTCTCTTCGATTGGGGGGGATGTATATATAGATACCGATGACGAACCTGAAAGAATTTCACTGGACTCTATGTAAACTGGAAATCATATAGAGTGGGGCAAAAAAGTATTTAGTCAGCCACCAATTGTGCAAGTTCTCCCACTTAAAAAGATGAGTGTCCCCCTGCTTAAGCCAGTACATGTCCAGGCCCGTCTGAAGTTTGCTAGAGAGCATTTGGAAGATCCAGAAGAAGATTCTCCCAATGTCATATGGTCAGATGAAACCAAAATATAACTTTTTGGTAAAAACTCAACTCGTCGTGTTTGGAGGACAAAGAATGCTGAGTTGCATCCAAAGAACACCATACCTACTGTGAAGCATGGGGGTGGAAACATCATGCTTTGGGGCTGTTTTTCTGCAAAGGGACCAGGACGACTGATCCTTGTAAAGGAAAGAATGGGGCCTTGAGTGAAAACATCCTTCCATCAGCAAGGGCATTGAAGATGAAACGTGGCTGGGTCTTTCAGCATGACAATGATCCCAAACACACCGCCCGGGAAACGAAGGAGTGACTTTGTAAGAAACATTTCAAGGTCCTGGAGTGGCCTAGCCAGTCTCCAGATTTCAACCCCATAGAAAATCTTTGGAGGGAGTTGAAAGTCCATGTTGCCCAGCAACAGCCCCAAAACATCACTGCTCTAGAGGAGATCTGCATGGAGGAATGGGCCAAAATACCAGCAACAGTGTGTGAAAACCTTGTGAAGACATACAGAAAACATTTGACCTCTGTCATTGCCAACAAAGGGTATATAACAAAGTATTGAGATAAACTTTTGTTATTGACCAAATACTTATTTTCCACCATAATTTGCAAATAAATTCATTAAAAATCCTACAATGTGATTTTCTTTCTCATTTTGTCTGTCATAGTTGAAGTGTACCAATGATGAAATTTACAGGCCTCTCTCATCTTTTTAAGTGGGAGAACTTGCACAATTGGTGGCTGACTAAATACTTTTTTGCCCCACTGTATATCACAGTCAACAAACAAGCGAATATGAGAAAGCCACTAGAAGATTTTAGCTTATTTTGACTCAGCTAGAGTGCTAGGTAAGTCCAAAATAATTGCTAAAACGTAGGTCTACACAAATTGAACTTTCCCCTATAAAAGTATGGATCACAACTCTGCAACATATTGAGGAGGAACTCTGTCTCTTGCAGGTAAATTATCTCAAGAGAGTCTCTAATGAATATAATTTGACTCAAGAAAAAATATTGGCAACCCTGTCATTATCATCTATAGTGTGAATAGCATTAGCATCTTCGTTATCCTCTATACTATGATTGGAATTAGCATGGTAATTACCATACTCAAACAGGCGTTTATATACATGAATGCCATAGATAAAGAACTGTGTACGGAAAACTGTTTCATCATACGTTGGACCGCCTATTCACCATTGCTAATGGCATAATGCTAATTGGGTAAGGCTAATTCCTAAATGCACTGGTTGTTCCATAATAGGTTCTGCAAAGTGTAAAAAAGAACTAAAAATCTAAAATCTAAGATGTCCTATTTTAATGAAGTATCTAACTCCCTTGAGAATATGGCGAAGGAACATTGGGCTAGTAATTCCAGTTGTATATCATCAGATGCAGTGAAAATCTGCCAATAATTTGAAAAACCTAGTTGTGTAAGTAGAATTGAAAGAAAGGACACAGGGTTAGGGGAAACAAAGTCGGGAAAATGTTTGCTAGCCTGTAGAGAGTTGCATGTTGTACTCCCTGTGTGGTTTCTACATCCTGTTTGTGTCTGTATATGGGCCTTTTGGATAACACTTGCATAGTTTTCCAGACACGCTACTTGTGCCCCACTGTCAACCACACAAATAGTGACTGTTCGCGGTCCAACTTCCCAAAACCAATCTAGGTCGTCTTTTATCCTTAGTCTTTCCTTCATTTTCCCCTGTGATTGTTTATTAGGAATGGATGTAGAGTGGCCACCTGTCCATTTTTCACCTGGGCCATCTGGTTTCCATCCTCACTTTCAAGTGACATCTCTAATCTAAAATATCACTGAAAAGATATAAACTGTCTTATTTGTGTAACTATGCATTTCTCAATAAGGGTTTTTCAGTGTGATGAATTCCATTATTGTAGTTAATTTATCCTGAATTTATTACTCTTTTTCTCCTTCAGAAAGAAGGCTGGCACATCAGATTCTTGAGATACTTTAAAGGGATAGTTTGGGGTTTTGGCAATGAAGCCCTGGAAATCAACCAATCCTCCCATCATTAACACAATGGAAAGGTTAAGTAAATGATTTATCTAAATGTTCAACGCGTGTGGGCAACGGAGAGAAATAAAATGGTGCAGTTTGTGGCCATGTGGTGATGTAGAACCTGGAGATGGGGGTGTGAGCATGTGGGTCTGAGCAGGTGTGATGCAGTTGATGTTCTCGTTTATATGTGTATGTTTTGTATTGTTAAACCAAAAAGTGCAATAAAGGAAAAATTACAGCTCGCAACTCAAATCTGATTATTAATTAGGAATAAGATTTGATTTATTTATTTTGTTGGTATCACAATGTCACAAATAATTGAACACATACTGTTTGGTACTTATTTATTTGATCCAAAGCCACAAATGAGTGAGTCACTCAGCTGTATGCTGACAAATATAGCTTTATGCTGCAAAATAGCCTACTAAATAGGCCAAGCCTAAATAAACGAGTACATTTCATAAAGAAAACAACTAAATTAAATAGCTCAATGTCTTGAAAATATGGGCAATCTTTATCCACCTGTATCCTCGCTGGACTCTCATTCAGTTTCTTCCCCAAATCAGCATAGAAACACTCCATGTTTCAGAAACCCACTTTATATAGTATAGTCTTTCCACACTGTGGTAAATAAAGTCAGTTTGCAATCTTATAATTCTTTCTGTCTGTTTTTTGAGAGAAATAAACCAAAAGCAATAGCATAATCAGCGTTCTATCTCCCCCTTGTGATAGTTTGGCGGAATGACGCAATTTACCACAATCTGCCACAAAGCGTCGCGGCATGAGCTCAAAACCTTTAATTGAGGAACCACTGTACTTCCCCAGAGTCAGATGAACTCTTGGATACCATTTATGTCTCTGCGTGCATTGACAAAATCTCAAAGTATCCCTTTAAGTCTCATATCCAACATGCTTATAACACAGTCAACAAGCAAGCAAATATGTGACCCGTTTTAAGAAGCTAGGCATGTCACTACTTCACAGGAGAGGCATTTGAACGTTTAAATTTTAAAAAATTGCCTTCTAGAACATGTGAATTTTGATGTGCTTTAATAACAAATGTGTATTCCATCTGTAAATGCAAATACAATTGTTAAATTACGAGCCTAGTTGGTTTAGCCACGTAAAAATAAAGTAACTTTCCCGCTAGCCATGATTGGGTGAGATAATGGATGGGGTGGTCATGCTGAGAGATGAATTCAGATTGGTCTGCCATGTAGCATGCTTCTGTCTATAACATGATCAGCTCAGTATGTGTAGATAATCCTTGCAACCGTGGCTTTTTTGAAATGCATAACGTTAGCCATGGAGAACTGCAAAAGTGTTGCTATTACTCTCAACAACATTGCTGACCAGAATTTTGCAGGCGCCATTGACAAAGATCAGTGGGAAAAAGTTGGAGTGACTTGACACAATAACAGGACAAACAAGCTGTAGCAAAAGCTACAAACCCAACGGAGAAGACATGCTGCCGTGAAGTGTTCATCCATGTATATGGGTAACAGTCTAGCTACATTTTCAAATATTATACATTAAAATTTTGTCAGAAAGTTGTTTTCATTGCATGTTAGAGCATACTGTTAGTTAGCTAATGAACGTTAGCTTGCTAGCTAACGTTCCATGCTAAAAATCTATTTATATCACAGAAAGCAATTTACATTGCTAGTTATAGCCTAAAGTTTATTAGCTTTAGCTACCTGCAGATTCATACTACACATCAATTCATGTGGCTAACTATGACAATCAGTTTGTATTGCTAGTAGTATGGGTTGGGATTATGGCTAATGGTTTAGCTATCTAGCTAGCTATCTAACTAGCATGCGAGGAAAAGTGACAGAAATACATCTTCACTATCAAATAAGAGCAGCAGGATCAACGTACCAAGGGTAGACCAAGGCGCAGCGTCATTTGGGTTCATCATAATTTTTTGGAATGTGAACCAGCAACAAAAACAACAAACACACACACACACACACACACACACACACACACACACACACACATACACACATACACACATACATACATACATACATACATACATACATACATACATACATACATACATACATACATACATACATACATACATACATACATACATACATACATACATACATACATACATACATACATACATACATACATACATACATACATACATACATACATACATACATACAGCCTTGTAGGGCTCAAAAACAAGATCCCACAAACAACAGGTGGGAAAAGGCTACCTAAATATGATCCCCAATCAGAGACGATAGACAGCTGCCTCTGATTGGGAACAATACCAGGCCAACATAGAAATACAAAACTAGACTACACATAGAAATAATAAACTAGAACACCCCCCAGTCAAACCCTGACCTACTCTACCATAGAAAATAAAGGCTTTCTATGGTCAGGACGTGACAGCCCTTCTCTTTCAGACAGGCAAACTAGCCAGTTGAGGTATTTAGACCATGCACATGACTGACTCAAAGTATGGTTTAGAAACTCTGACTGACACATGAGAAACAAGTTTACTGGCAAAAAATACCAAAAATGATTGGATGATAATCATATCCAGAAAATTTCCCATATCTGTTACATTACTCGTTTTGTCCAACTACTCGACATACCCCTAGTGTCTGGGTAAGCTCCATCTAATAATTATAAACTATTTATACAATATTTTTTTCTGAACACTATCTAGTTTTGAATTTGCTACTTTGAAAATATGCAAGTAACCATTTCACTGTACTGTTTCCTTCTGTATCCTGTGCATGTGACAAATACAGTTCGATTTGATTTGATATAGTGTGTGTTCACCAGAGACGGTAATGTGAAGAATAACATGACATGAACCAAAGTCAGATTAGGATATTAGGCCAAGGACTAGTTTTTCCCTTCTTGTAGGCTACTACTTTCACCACTTGTGACTAGGGGGCAGTATTTTAATTTTTGGAAAAATAACGTTCCCGTAGTAAACAGGATATTTTGTCAGGACAAGATGCTAGAATATGTATATAATTGACAGCTTAGGATAGAAAACACTCTAAAGTTTCCAAACTGTAAAAATATTGTCTGTGAGTATAACAGAACTGATATTGCAGGCGAAAGCCTGAGAAAAATCCAATCTGGAAGTGCCTCATGTTTTGAAAGCGCTACGTTCCAATGCGTCCCTATTGAGCAGTGAATGGGCTATCAACCAGATTACTTTTTCTCCGTATTCCCCAAGGTGTCTATAGCATTGTGACGTAGTTTTACGCATTTATGTTGAAGAATACCCGTAAGCGGCTACATTGCGCAACTGGTCACCTGATGGCTCCCAGAGTGATTCTTGCGTAAAATACAGAGGTAGCCATTATTCCAATCGGTCCTACTGAAAAAACAATTGTCCCGGTGGATATATTATCGAATATATATTTGAAAAACACCTTGAGGATTGAATATAAACAACGTTTGCCATGTTTCTGTCGATATTATGGAGATAATTTGGAATATTTTTCAGAGTTTTTGTGACTGCAATTTCCGGCCGATTTCTCAGCCAAACGTGAAAAACAAACGGAGCTATTTCGCCTACAAAAATAATATTTTTGGAAAAAAGGAACATTGGCTATCTAACTGGGAGTCTCGTGAGTGAAAACATCCGAAGCTCATCAAAGGTAAATTATTTAATTTGATTGCTTTTCTGATTTCCGTGACCAAGTTACCTGCTGCTAGCTGGACAAAATGCTATGTTAGGCTATCGATAAACTTACACAAATGCTTGTCTAGCTTTGGCTGTAAAGCATATTTTGAAAATCTGAGATGACAGGGTGATTAGCAAAAGGCTAAGCTGTGTCTCAATATATTTCACTTGTGATTTTCATTAATAGGAATATTTTCGAGGAATATTTATGTCCGTTGCGTTATGCTAATTAGTGTCAGTCGATGATTACGCTCCCTCATGCGGGATGGGGAGTCACTAGAGGTTTTAAGCCTTGAAATTCTTTGGTTGTTTTCTCAAAAGTGGGGTTACAAGTTTATCATCTTTCAATGCAAAATTACTTTCCCATTGTTCCTCAACTGCAGTGTGTGAAATGGTGTATACCATTTTGTATCTCTAAGTCTCTACTTAAATCCAATGTAAAAAAACACAATTTCAAATTTTGCTACAAAAGACTTAATCGAGGCGCTCTATCACATATGAGAAAGCCACTGTCAAGCATTGACAGCATTTGGGGGGGATTGAGTTGAGGTGTCATTGAATTTTAAAGAGTTGGTTACTTTAATTAATTAATTAATCATGTTTTTTTCTAAAGATATCACTCCTCTCGCCACTTGAGTTTCAGTCATGCAAAAAGTGAACATGGTGGATGTTCTAAAAACAGCTTTCAGGATCTGCAGTCTTGATATGTTCTCTTACATTATAAAACAGTATCTGGTTATAATACAAATCACATTCATAAAGTAACAGTTGCGTAGTAATAGACCTACAAAGCAATATTACTCACCAACTTCCATAAATCAATAACCAATCTAGTCATCTTTTCAAGGGAATTACCATGTTATTCTCTGATATAGGCACTATATAATAGAATAGAGGACACACCAAAACCCAGGGCTATAGTTGGCCCTGCTCCAGTGCCGGGTTAACCACTATTTGGGTGTTGGAACTTTTACTGGCCATTCACACTTAGTCCTTTTATTAACAAATGTTTGTGTGAAGGATAAAGGTAGCTCAGGGCCAGTTTTAACCCAAATAGCCCTGGGCTCTGTTAATGTAGTGTGAACAACCATTGAAACACATGTCAATAACACCATTGAAACAGAGTGTCAATAACCCCATCGAAACACACTTTATCGTTCCAAACAACAGCCATAAGAATCTAAAGAGTGATATAGGAATGGCTCATGAAATAGTCTGTGGGCTCTGTGCCTGCAGAATCTCTGAGCTCTAACTGCAAAGCAGCGGTTGGATTTCAATTGAACAGCCAGCTATTAGGGAAATGCAGCAGCAGATGAGAGCCTCAGAGTGACAAGGGGAAATTACAGTACATATTGGTTTTGTGTTATCGTATCTAATTGATTCCATATTCAACCAGTGGTTACTCGGTTTCTTTCACTTCAACGGGTAGCTGATCGTGGACTTCAGGAAACAGCAGGCGGAGCACCCCCCTATCCACATCGACAGGACCGCAGTGGAGAAGGTCAGTTTCTCACCGTACACATCAGTTACAAACTGAAATGGTCCACCCACACACCTCAGGATGCTGAAGAAATTTGTCTAGGCACCTAAAACCGTCACAAAACTTTTACAGATGCACAATTGAGAGCATCCTGTTGGGCTGTATGACCGCCTGGTACGGCAACTGCACCGCCTGCAGCCGTAGGGCTCTCCAGAGGGTGGTGCAGTCTGCCCAACACATGACCGGCGGCAAAATACCTGCCCTACAGGACACCTACAGCACCCAATGTCACAGGAAGGCCAAAAGGGTCATCAAGGACAACACCTACCTGAGCCACTGCTTGTTCACCCCGCTATAATCCAGAAGGCAAGGTCAATAGAAGTGCATCAAAGCTGGGACCGAGAAATTGAAAAGCAGCTTCTATCTCAAGGCCATCAGACTGTTAAATAGACATCAGTTTCACCGTAGAGGCTGCTGCCCTATATACATAGACTTGAAATCACTGGCCACTTTAATAACGTTTACATATTTTGCATTACTCATACTGTATTCTATTCTACTGTATCTTAGTCTATGCCGCTCCGACATTGCTCATCCAAATATTAATGTTTTTAATTCCATTCCTTTGGATTTGTATTGTTACTTGTTAGACATTACTGCACTGTTGGAGCTAGAAACACAAGCATTTCGCTACACTCGCAATAACATCTGCTAATCACCAATAACATTTTATTTTATTCTATTTTTTTTTTTCAGAATATAACCTTAAAGGTCTGGGGAAGAATGCCGGTTACAAGAGGGGATTGGACACTGGGGAGCTGTTGAAATGGATATCTGACAGATATTTGTTGTCGACTATCCATTCTGTTAGGATCTGGGAAATTACGTAATTTCATTTGGCAATAACCTAGGTTTTATGTCTTGGTGAGTTTTCCAAAAGCTTTGTAGCTAACAAGCCACTTTATTTATTTCAACAAACTCATAGAACATGAAAGTGCTTCATTTTGTCCATTTGACCATCAAACACACATTTTTACAATTGTTAGGCTGCTCACTGCTGTGGGGCTGGATCGTTGAAATACCTGAAACGGTAGTTATTGGCATTTGAGCTCCTGCATGAGATCCTTCATTTGAAAATATACCAGAATCTTGTAACGAACAAGACCTCTTGTGAAATATCTATATCAATCTACAATATATATATATATATATACAGTGCCGTGAAAAGTTTTTGCATATTTTTGATACTGAATGTTATCAGATCTTCAGCCAAAATGTAATGTTAGATAACGGGAACCTGCGTGAACAACTAACAACAATTTCATACTCATTTTATTTGTTTCATAAACTTAGTTAGGCAACACCCAATGTTCCTGTGTGAAAACAGAATTGCTCCCTTACACTCAGTAACTGGTTGTGACATATTTAGCTGCAATGACTCCAACCAAATGCTTCCTGTAGTTGTTGATCAGTCGCTCACGTCACACTGGAAGAATTTTGGCCCACGCTTCCATGTAGAACTGCTGTAACTCAGTGACATTTGTGGGTTTTCAAACATGAACTGCTTGTTTCAAGTCCTGCCACAACATCTCAATTGGGGTTAGGTTAGGTTAGGACTTTGACTAGGCCATTCCAAAACTTAAAATGTGTTGCTTTTTAGCCATTTTCATGTAAACTTGACTGTGTGTTTTGGATCATTGTCTTGCTGCATGACCCTGCTGCGATTCAGCTTCAGCTGAAACATTAGGTTTCTGTTGATGATTTGATAACATTCAGTTTCAGAAATATGCAAAAATAGAGAAAATCAGAAAGGGAGGGGACATATTTTTCCATGGCACTCTATCATCCTTCATGATATAATTACCATTTAAAATAGCCATGCACGTGGCCTGGGGTGGACTAGTGGTGTTTGCCGCTGCCTTCGGAGCACACGTCTATACTAGTTCTGGCGTGAGTTTGAATCCAGTCAACGCCCTTCTAGCACCACCATCTCTCCTCACTTTCCCGTCTCTTCTCACTGTATCTGTCCAAAAGACTTGAAGTCTTGTAAAATAGCATGGTGGTCTAGCACTCTAAGCCGCTGCCCCTTACACACGCAGATGCATGGGTGGAAAGGAAATGCAACCGCATCAAAAGTTTGTTTCTCATTTAGAACTTGAAAGATAAATGATTTCATCACAAGCAAAATTTCCTCGACTCTCTCCTTCCTAATCTATAGCCCAGCTAGTATTCATCTTCCTCTCCTTTTTAACTTCTCAGTCTGTCTTTCTGCCACTCACTGTCAGTCCTTAACTCTACATCACACACACACACACACACACACACACCTCTGCATTGAAGGACCAACTGCTGAGCTGAAAGAGGCATATTTGTTATATATTTCTGTGTGCCTGTGTGTGTATGCCTCTGTATGTGTGTTTGTGTATTATGTTCGCTCTTTAAAGCTGCATCAAACTCGTGCCTGTCAGATGTGGCAGAGAAGCCATCTCAAATCAAATAGAGCAGTTGACTCATAAGAGCACCCTCAACAGCTTTACTGGTTGACATGCAGGTAAATCTTCCGGGCAAACCATGAAGGTGCAGTTTCAATACAGACGGTCCCATTGCCCATTCCTTTGAAACATTTTCCTAAGGCATAGATATACCGTATGTGTGCAGCCAAAAAGAATACACTTGTTAGGAAAGTGGTTTGGTTAAAATAAAGACGTCTAGTTTGACAGCAGGATGACATGACAAATCTTGTCAGCAAGATGCACCTTACTCAAGTAGGCCCCAAAACCACATAGAACTTAAAAGACACAAACTCTGCCTGCATCCTAACTTATACCCTACTCCCTAAATCCTAAATTATACCCTACTCCCTAAATAGTGCACTACTTACAACCAGAGCCCTATGGGCCCTGTTCAAAAGCAGTGCATTACGTAGGGAATAGAATGTCATTTGGAACGCAACAACTGTGTCTACTGTATAGCACATAAATAAACTTATGGAAATCACAGTACTTTTCTGAAGTAAGAATTTGTTGAGTCAGGCCGATCATGTCTGTTCTCTTTTTTACGCCCAAAAAGACATGACTACAGGTGAAACGGCAGCAATTTCAAAAGTCATCCATCCTAGGAAGATTAGTAACCTCGCCAGATGGAAGATAATGCGAGGGCCATAATTAATCATTGTATTCCCACAGGGTAAAACGAAGAAATGGATACCATTGTTAACACTCGGCATGAAGGGAATGCCGTAAGAGATCGGACGTGATGCCGTTTCTCACTTTAACAAGGATATAGATGGTTCTAACCCTTCCTTATACATTGATCACACATCAATTTATATCACACGTTGTGAAAGCTGTCACGGCCGAATGTCACTGTCAATAATTAGTCATTTAATGAGTCTCAAATGGCACCCTATTCCCTATTTAGTGCACTACTTTTGACCAGGGACACAGGGAAATGTTTAGTGCATTACTACATAGATCATTGGTCAAAAGTAGTGCACCATGTAGAGAATAGGGTGCCATTAGGGAAGCAGGCATTGTTTCCACTGCCTGCAAAAAAATGTCATAACTGCTACCTAGTCAAGTGGAAACAACTCAGTTAAAAACATTTGGCAAATAGATATCAAACTGGATGAACATCATAAATAGTTGGGAGAGGTTGAGGATAGAGGAAGGACTAAAAACAAACAAAAGATAACTCTTGTAAAAACTATTGTGTTCGTAAAATGTATATAGTGTGTTAAAGCTGGAGGTAGAAGCCTAAGTGTTGTTGTTCATTAGTTTATTCCAATTAGGGGAGTGGTTGTAGAGTTAGCGGAAAATAATAAAGGAAAATATGTTCATAAAGAAATCTACTGTATATTCAGTACCGGTCAAAGGTTTGGACACCCCTACTAATTCAAAGGTTTTTCTTTATTTTTACTATTTTCTACATTGTAGAATAGTGAAGACATCAAAACTATGAAATAACGCATATGGAATCATGTAGTAACCAAATAAGTGTTAAACAAATCAAAATATACTTATGACAGCTTTGCACACTCTTGGCATTCTCTCAAACATCATGAGGTAGTCACCTGGAATGCATTTCAAATAACAAGTGTGTCATGTTAAAAGTTCATTCGTGGGATTTCTTTCCTTCTTCATGCGTTTGAGCCAATCAGTTGTGTTGTGACAAGGTAGGGGTGGCATACAGGAGATAGCCCAAATTGTTAAAATCAATGCCAAGAACATCTCAAATAAGCAAAGAGAAATGACAGTCCATCATTACTTTAAGACATTAAGGTCAGTCAATGTCACGACTTCTACCGAAGTCGGTCCCTCTCCTTGTTCGGGCGGCGTTCGGCGTCCTTCTAGCCACCGCCGATCCACTTTTCATTTTCCATTTGTTTTGTCTGTGTCTTACACACCTGACTTCACTCAGCCAATTACTCATTTATTATTTAACCCTCTGTTCACCATGTATTGTTTGCGAGTGATTGTTTATTGTATTTTCGATCCGTCATGGTGTGCTTGTGATGTTACTTTGTACATTTGTCATTTTGAAAGCATCTTCAAGCGCAGTCGCAAAAACCATCAAGCGCTATGATTAAACTGTCTCTCATGAGGACCTCCACAGGAAAGGAAGACCCAGAGTTACCTCTGCTACAGAGGATAAGTTCATTAGAGTTAACCGCCTCAGAAATTGCAGCCCAAATAAATGCTTCAGAGTTCCAGCAATAGACACATCTCAATATCAACTGTTCAGAGGAGACTGTGTGAATCAGGCCTTCATGGTCGAATTGCTGCAAAGAAACAACTACTAAAGGACACCAATAAGAAGAAGAGACTTGCTATGGCCAAGAAACATGAGCAATGGACATTAGATCTTTGGTTCCAACCGCCATGTCTTTGTGAGACGCAAAGTAAGTGAACGGATCTCCAAATGTATAGTTCCCACTGTGAAGCACGGAGGAAGAGGTGTGATGGTACTTTCCTGGTGACACTGTCTGATTTATTTAGAACTCAAGGCACACTTAATCAGCATGGCTACCACAGCAATCAGCAGAGATACGCCATCCCATCTGATTTGCACTTAGGGACTATCATTTGTTTTTCAACAGGACAATGACCCAAAATACACCTCCAGGCTGTGTAAGGGCTATTTGACCAAGAAGGAGTGATTGAGTGCTGCATCAGATGACCTGCCCTCCACAATCCCAGAACCTGTCACGCCCCGATCTGTTTCACCTGTTCCTGTGATTGCCTCCACCCCCTCCAGGTGTCGCTTATTTTCCCCAGTGTATTTATCCCTGTTTTTCCTGTCTCTCTGTGACAGTTCGTCTTGTATGTTTTCAAGTCAACCAGCATTTTTCCCGTTATCCTGCATTCTCCTTTTTCTAGTCCTCCCAGTTTTGACCCTTGCCTGTTTCTGGACTCTGTACCTGCCTGACTTGACCATAAGCCTGTCTGTCACTCCGCACTTCCTGGATCTGGTTTTGACCTTTTTGCCTGTCCATGACCATTCTCTCTTCCCTGTGGATTAATAAACATTGTAAGACTCCAACCATCTGCCTCCTGTGTCTACATTTGGGTCTCGCTTTGTTACAACCTCAACCCAATTGTGATAGTTTGGGATGAGTTGGACCACAGAGTGAAGGAAAAACAGCCAACAAGTGCTCAGCATATGTGGGAACACCTTCAATACTGTTGGAAAAGTATTCATTATGAAGCTGGTTGAGAGAATCCCAAGAGTATGCAGGGCTGTCACCAAGGCACAGTGTGGCTACTATAAAATAAAAATATATATAGACAGTTGAAGTCAGAAGTTTACATATACACTTAAGTTGGAGTCATTAAAACTTGTTTTTTAAACCACTCCACACATTTCTTGTTAACAAACTATAATTTTGGCAAGACGGTTAGGACATCTACTTTGTGCATGACACAAGTCATTTTTCCAACAATTGTTTAGACAGATTATTTAACTTATAATTTATATAATAGTTTCACAATTCCAGTGGGTCAGAAGTTTACATACACTAAGTTGACAGTGCCTTTAAACAGCTTGGTAAAATCCAGAAAATGTCATGGCTTTAGAAGCTTCTGATAAATGATGTCAATTAGCCTGAGTCAGTTGGAGGTGGACCTATGGATGTATTTCAAGGCCTACCTTCAAACTCAGTGCCTCTTTGCTTGACATCATGGGAATATCTAAAGAAATCAGCAAAGACCTCAGAAAAAAAATTGTCAACCTCCACAAGTCTGGTTCATCCTTCGGAGCAATTTCCAAACACCTGAAGGTGCCACGTTCATCTGTACAAACAATAGTACGCAAGTATAAACACCATGGGACAACGCAGCCGTCATACCGCTCAGGAAGGAGACACATTCTGTCTCCTAGAGATGAACGTACTTTGGTGCGAAGTGCCAATTAATCCCAGAAACAACAGCAAAGGACCTTGTGAAGATGCTGGAGGAAACGGGTACAAAAGTATCTATATCCAAAGTAAAATGAGACCTATATCGATATAACCTGAAAGGCCGATCAGCAAGGAAGAAGCCACTGCTCCAAATCCGCCATAAAAATCCAGACTACGGTTTGCAACTGCACATGGGGACAAAGATCGTACTTTTTGGAGAAATGTCCTCTGGTCTGATGAAACAAAAATAGAACTGTTTGGCCATAATGACCATCGTTATGTTTGGAGGAAAAAGGGGGAGGCTTGCAAGCCGAAGAACACCATCCCAACCATGAAGCACAGGGGTGGCAGCATCATGTTGTGGCTATATTGAAGCAACATTTCAAGACATCAGTCAGGAAGTTAAAGCTTGGTCACAAATGGGTCTCCAAATGGACAATGACCCCAAGCCTACTTCCAAAGTTGTGGCAAAATGCTTCAGGACAACAAAGTCAGGGTATTGGAGTGGCCATCACAAAACCCTGACCTCAATCCCATAGAAAATTTGTGGGCAGAACTGAAAAAGCATGTGAGAGCAAGGAGGCCTACAAATTTGACTCAGTTATACCAGCTCTGTCAGGAGGAATGGGCAAACATTCACCCAACTTATTGTGGGAAGCTTGTGGAAGGCTCCCCGAAATGTTTGACCTAATTTTAAAATGTTAAAGGCAATGGTACCAAATACTAATTGACTATGTAAACTTCTGACCCACTGGGAATGTGATGAAATAAATAAAGCCTGAAATAAATTATTCTTTCTACTATTATTCTGACATTTCACATTCTTCAAATAAAGTGGTGATCCTAACTGAACTAAGACAGGGAATATTTACTAGGATTAAATGTCAGGAATTGTGAAAAACTGAGTTTAAATGCATTTGTGTATGTAAACTTCCGACTGTATATATTTTAATTTGTTTAATACATTATTCATGTGTTATTTCATAGTTTTGATGTTATTCTACAATGTAGAAAATAGTTTTTTTTAAATAGAAAAACCTTTGAATGCGTAGGTGTGTCCAAATGTTTGACTGGTACTGTAGGAGGGTATGTACTGTGTGTATGTATAAATATTTACCCCAAAAGTATATGGGAGTTTGGAAATGATACATTAATTACATTAATGGAAGTTATAATCTTTCTGCAATATTAAAGCTGATCTACCACATACATTTTTTTACAAAGAAGTGGAGGCTCCTCAGAGGAACGAAGGGAGGTCCATCCTCCTTAGTTAATTTCATTAAATTTTCATTTGTAAACATTTAAAAAGTTATCCTTTTTCGATAAAGCTATACTAAATACATTCACATATCACCAAATAAATTATTAAAACATGCCTTTTTGCAATGAAGGTCTACAGTAGCCTCAACAGCACTCTGTTGTGTAGCACCATGGTGTAGCCGGAGGACAGCTAGCTTCCATCCTCCTCTTGGTACATTGACCTCAATACAAAACCTAGGAGGATTTTGGTTCTCACCCCCTTCCATAAACTAACACTAATTATGACAACTTCCGGAGGACGTCCTCCAACCTATCAGAGTTCTTGCAGCATGAACTGACATTGTCCACCCAATCAAATGATCAGAGAATGAACCAGGTACTGAAAGCATAAGCTACAGCTAGCTAGCATTGCATAAAATGCGAGTAGTTGACTGAAATAAAGAGAAAACAATAGTTTAACAGTTTAACAAATTAATTTATTCTAAAATGGAGAAAAAAGTGTCATTTGTTTTTACATCGAGTTCCAAGATGGCGTAGCAGTGCAGACGTACTTGTCGTTGTCACATTGTATTTTTTTGTATATATTTTAATATATTTCAATCTCTTTTTCCATTTTTAAATTAAATATACCTTCTGGCAACCCGTCTCACTCGATCCACTATTTTTAGACCTTATAGCTAGAACCTCCATCAGAAATATAACGGCCTTGTTGGTGGAAGAAGGTGAGGACCAAGGTGCAGCATGGTATGTGTCCATATTTATTAAAATGAACACAGAAATAACAAAAATAACCAAGAGAAACAACCGAAAACAGTTCTGGCTGGTGCAGACACACAACAGAAAACAATCACCCACGAAACACAATAGAAAACAGGCTCCCTAAATATGGTTCTCAATCAGGGACAACGATTGACAGCTGCCTCTGATTGAGAACCAGGCCAAGCAAATCATAGAAAAACTAACATAGACAACCCACCCAACTCACGCCCTGACCATGCTAAAACAAAGACATAACAAAAGAACTAAGGTCAGAACGTGACAAGAAGCTAGCCATCAGATGCTAACCAGCTACTAGCTATTTAGTCATTTTTAGCCACTGCTAGTGGTTTTTACCTCTAGCTCAGACACCAGCTGCTTTTACCCTGGATAATACCCGCCAGTCTGCACAGCGCGATATCAACCCTGCGCATATCAGGACTGCTTTTCTCCACCATTACTGGACCATTATTCCAGATCCTCACAGCTAGCTAGCTGTTACCGAGTGGCCCAGCCCTGAAACTAGCCTTTGAACCAGGCCCATCTCCCGGTCTGCTCAGTGGACCCTATGATCACTCGGCTACAGAGCTGATGCCTCTCGGACTCTTCACTGACACATCTAGAAGCCACTACATCGCCGGATTCCTGCTGTAAGCTCTGGGCCTTTGCATCGGATCATCGCAACTAGCCAGCTACTACCGAGTGGCTATTAGTGGCTAACGCCCTTGTCCCGAAGCTAGCACCAGTTAGCCTTGAGCCAGGCACATCTCCCGGCCAGCAAACAATATTACTCCAGCTACATTATCTCTTTTGCTAATTAGCCTGGACCCTTTGTCAACACGGAGCCCCGCAGATCCATCACGACTGGTCTGCCGACGTAATTCCATCCGATGTGTCCTCAACCGGCCTTTGTCGGACGTCGATGAAGAAGCTATCCCCGGACTGCTAACTTTGTGAACGCCGTGACTCCTGTTTGCTAGCATAGTAACGACTTCTGTTTCATCTATTGCTGTTCAATACACCCTATGATCACCTGGCTACATAGCTGATGTCTGCTGGACTGTTCATTAATCAAAGGTACTCCATTTTGTTTCTTTTGTTTATTTGTCAGTCCCAGCCTCAAAATCAGGCCCTGTGTGTAGTTAACTGACCCTCTCATTTTATCTGTTGTTGTCTTAGCTAATCAGCTGTTGCTGTCTTAGCTAGCTCTCCCAATCAACAACTGTGATTTGCTTTATGCCTCGCTTTATGTCTCTATCTATTGTCAATATGCCTTGTATACTGTTGTTTAGGGTAGGAGCCCCTAGCCCCACTCAACATGCCTCAAATACCTATTTTGTCCCACCTCCCACATATGGGGTGACCTCACCTAGCATAACTAGTGCCTCCAGAGATGCAACCTCTCTTATCATCACTCAATGCCTAGGTTTACCTCCACTGTACCCGCATCCTACCATAACCTGTCTGTACATTATGCCCTGAATCTATTCTACCACGCCTAGAAATCTGCTCCTTTTATTATCTGTCCCCAACACACTAGACGACCAGTTTTGATAGCCATTAGCCGTACCCTCATCCTACTCCTCCTCTGTTCCTCGGGTGAATTAGAGGTTAACCCAGGCCCTGTGTGTCCCCAGGCACTCTCAATTGTTGACTTCTGTAACAGTTAAAGCCTTGGTTTCATGCATGTAATCAAAAGCCTCCACCCTAAGTTTGTTTTACTCACTGCTTTAGCACACGCCAACCCTGATGTCCTTGTCGTGTCTGAATCCTGGCTTAGGAAGGCCACAAAAATTCTGAGATTTCCATCCCCAACTACAACATTTTCCATCAAGATAGAACTGCCAAAGGGGAGGAGTTGCAATCTACTGTAGAGATGGCCTGCAAAGTTCTGTTATACTTTCCAGGTCTATGCCCAAACAGTTCAAGCTTCGAATTTAAAAAATGAATCTCTCCAGAAATAAATCTGTCACTGTTGCCATCTGTTATAGACCCCCCTCAGCTCACCAGCTGTGCCCTGGACACCATATGTGAATTGATTGTCCCCCCATCTATCTTCAGAGTTCGATCTGTTAGGTGACCTAAACTGGAATATTCTTAACACCCCAGCCGTCCTACAATCTAAGCTAGATGCCCTCAATCTCACACAAATCATCAAGAAACCCACCAGGTACAAACCAAAATCGGTAAACATGGGCACCCTCAGAGATATTATCCTGACAAACATTTCTACGAGCAGGCCTTTCTAATCGACCTGACCAGGGTATCCTGGAAGGATATTGACCTCATCCTGTCAGTTGAGGATGCCTGATTGTTCTTTAAAAGTAATTTCCTCACCATCTTAAATAAGCATGCCCCACTCAAAAAGGGTAAAACTGGTCCTTGGTTCACTCCAGAACTGACTGCCCTCGACCAGCACGAAAACATCCTGTGGCAGACTGCACTAGCATCAAATAGTCCCCGCGATATGCAACTTTTTAGGGAAGCCAGGAACCAATACACATAGTCAGTTAGGAAAGCAAAGGAAAGTTTTTTAAAACAGACATTTGCATCCTGTAGCTCTAAAAGTCCATGGAGAATAAGAGCACCTCCTCCCAGCTGCCCACCACACTGAGGCTAGGAAACACTGTCACCACCGATAAACCCCGGCCAACAGCTCCGCACCCCCACAGCTACTTGCTCAAGCCTCCCCAGCTTCTCCTTCACCCAAATCCAGATCGCAGATGTTCTGAAAGAGCAGCAAAACCTGGACCCCTACAAATCAGCTGGGCTAGACAATCAATCTAAAATTATCCGCCACCATTGTTGCAACCCCTATTACTAGCCTGTTCAACCTCTTTCGTATCGTCCGAGATTCCTAAAGATTGGAAAGCTGCCACAGTCATCCCCCTCTTCAAAGGGGGAGACACTCTAGACCCAAACTGTTGCAGACCTATGTCCATCCTGTGCTGCATTTCTAAAGTCTTCGAAAGCCACGTTAAAAAGCAGATCACTGACCATTTTGAATCCCACCATACCTTCGCCGCTGTGCAATCCGGTTTCCGAGCTGGTCACGGGTGCACCTCAGCCACGCTCGAGGTACTAAACGATATCATACCCACCATGGATAATAGACCGTACTGTCCAGCAGTCTTCATCGACCTGGCCAAGGCTTTCGACTGTCAATCACCATATTATTATCGGCAGACTCAACAGCCTTGGTTTCTCAAATGACTGCCTCGCCTGGTTCACCAACTACTTCTCTGATAGAGTTCAGTGTGTCAAATCGGAGGGCCTGCTGTCCGGATCTCTGGCAGTCTCTATGGGGGTACCACAGGGTTCAATGCCGCTCTTGCTGCTGGTGATTCCTTAATCCACCTCTACGCAGATGACACCATTCTGTATACATCTGGCCCTTCTTTGGACACTGTTTTAAACGCTAGTAAAACTAAATGCATGCTCTTCAACCGATCGCTGCCCGCACCCACCCGACTAGCATCACTACTCTGGATGGTTCTGACTTAGAATATGTGGACAACTACAAATACCTAGGTGTCTGGCTAGACTGTAAACTCTCCTTCCAGACTCACATTAAGCATCTCCAATCCAAAATTAGAATTGGGTTCCAATTTCAAAACAAAGAATCCTTCACTCACGCTGCCATACATACAGTACCCTCGTAAAACTGACTATCCTACCGATCCTCGACGATGTCATTCAAAAAATAGTCTCCAACATTACTCAGCAAACTGGATGTAGTCTATCACAGTGCCATCCGTTTTGTCACCAAAGCCCCATATACCACCCACCACTGCGACCTGCATGCTCGTCGGCTGGCCCTAGCTACATATTCGTCGCCAGACCCATTGGCTCCAGGTCATCTATAAGTCTTTGCTAGGTAAAGCTCCGCATTATCTCAGCTTACTGGTCACCATCACAACCACCTGTAGCACGCGCTCCAGCAGATATATCTCACTGGTCATCCCCAAAGCCAACACCCACTTTGGCCGCCTTTCCTTCCAGTTCTCTTCTGCCAATGACTGGAACGAATTGCAAACATCCCTGAAGTTGGAGACATATCTCCCTCACTAACTTTAAGCATCAGCTATCTGAGCAGCTTAGCGATCGCTGCAGCTGTACATAGCCCATCTGTAAATAGCCCACTCAACTACCTACCTCATCCCCATAGTTTTATTTACTTTTTTGCACACCAGTAATAGATCTGCACATCTATTACTTCAGTGTTAATTTGCTAAATTTTAATTACTTCACTACTATGGCCTATGTATTGCCTTACCTCCTTACTCCATTTGCACACACTGTATATAGATGTTTCTATTGTGTTATTGACTGTACCTTTGTTTATCCTATGTGTAAGTCAGTGTTGTTATTTGTCACACTGCTTTGCTTTATCTTGGCCAGGTCGCAGTTGTATATGAGAACTTGTTCTCAACTAGCCTACCATGTTAAATAAAGGTGCATTTAAAAAAAAAAAAATTTAAACTTTCAGTTTCACTTAGCTAGCAAATGCATCTGGCTAGTTTAATTACTAAAACACCCTGCTCAAACAGAGGGATGCTATGTTAGCTAACTGGCTATGACTATCCAACACAACACTGGAACTCTTCCAAGTCAAAGTAAGCTTTCCGTTTTTAATGTAATGTATTGCCACCGGGGCCTGCTGGTGTAATTGCTTACTGACTATACACAAACGTTACTGCATGATTGTTGGGTTGTATTCGTTCAGCTGATTCTATTGAAAAACATTTTTTAAACAGAAGAAAACGAAACAGGGATAAAAAAAATACCTGAATTTGTCTAATAGAAACTCTAATTTGAATCTATTGGTTTAATGTTTGCACCCTAGATAAACTAGATGGAGGAAAGAGTGTGCAAAGCAGTATGTCCATGTGTCACTGTCTGTCATCTCAAATCTCTCTCTCGACCTGTGTGCACTTACGTTGTAAACTTTCATTCATAGGCTAGGTTGTAGCAATCTCATGATGGGTAGAGGGAAAATTTGAGTATCATGTAGTAGACTAAACCTATCAATGTTACATTGAACAGGGTGAATGGGTTATGAATGACAGTCATTAAACATGCTGTTATAGAAATAAGGCCATGTTCATGGATTTCTTTTTTCCTCCCGCATCATAAACGGCACTGACCACCACTGACATAGTCACACCCTACATAGCCACATGGGTATTGAAGAGTCATCAACAGAGCAGTTGCAAATTCCGTTCTTTCAATGTTAAAATGTGTTTGGCAAGCCAGAGAGATGGCCGCGGAGAGTGAGAGGACATGGGTAAGTTTATGACCGGTTAGTGATAAAAACCTTGTCTTAGTCGACTGAGAATTTACAAGAGCATGGAATGAGAAAGTGGTGTCTAATAATACCTGAATTGTCACGTTCGTTTAGAGATGGATTAGACCAAGGTGCAGCGTGGTAGGCATACATCTTTCTTTTATTTAAATGACACCCCAAAAAAAAAAAAAACTACAAAACCGAACATAAAGCTACATGCACTGCAGAAAGCAACTACACACAAACAAGATCCCACAAACTAAGGTGGGAAACAAGGCTGCCTAAGTATGATCCTCAATCAGAGACAATGATAGACAGCTGCCTCTGATTGGAAACCATACCGGCCAACAAAGAAATAGAAAAACTAGAATGCCCATCCAAATCACACCCCGACCTAACCAAATAGAGAAATAAAAATGCTCTCTAAGGTCAGGGCATGACATGAATAGTATTTTAACCTACTACTTATTCTCAGTAAATACATCATACAGGCATGTTATGCAAAGCTATTTGTCACCTGACCTCACCTAGAGGTCATATTGAAATGTATACACAGAAGAAGTTAAGTTTAAGCTTAAAGCATACTTACAGTCATCATTATTATAGTTGAATGGTATTATATGTATAATACCATTTTACTGATCTGTAGTATGAAAGGAACACCTACTCAAAAATGCCCAGTATGATGTTGTTTTGGGTGTGTTTGGGTAACCAAACAACCAATTACTTCAGAAGTAAAAGAGCACTCATTAGAACAGCTGTAACAGTGTCATTTTATCTGAGAACTCCTTTGTGTACCCTCACAGTACACTCCATCTGTTATCGCTTTTCTCTTGTTTTCTGTCACTCTTTTTGTCTTTTACCTAAATTAGAATATAGCTTTATTTGTATGACCCACAATTATGTATTTATCATGGTGTGTATAGACAGTATATGAATAGAAAAGGTGTGTACTGCAGTAGTTATATAGGAAAAGGCTTTACTAGAATACAGTATATACATATGAAGTGGGTAATGTAAACATTATTAAAATGACCAGTGTTCAATGACAATGTACTGTACGTAGGGCAGCAGTCTATAAGGTGCAGGGTAGAGTCCGGGGGGAAAGCCGGCTAGTAACAGAGACTAAGTTCATGGAAGGGTACTGGGAGGAGGCCGGGCTACTGGTGACTATAAAACAGTCTGATGTTGAGGATATAGAAGCTGTTTTTCAGTCTCTCAGTCCCAGCTTTGATGCACCTGTACTGTCTCCGATCTAGATGGTAGCGGTGTGAACAGGCCGTGGCTAGGAGGTCCTTGATTATCTTCTTGGCCTTCCTGTGACACCGGGTGCTGTAGACATCCTGGAAGGTAGGCATTGTGCTGATCGCGGCACCTTCTGTAAGAGCCCTGCGTTTGCAAATGACGCAATTGCCGTACCAGACAGTGATGCCATATCTTATTTCTATTACAGCATATTGGATGACTCTCATTCATATTCCATTCATTCATAGGCTACTACATGATACTCACATTTTCCCTATACCCATCATGAGGTTGCTACAACCTAGCCTATGAATGAAAGTTTACAAACATACACATTCAAATGTTTGGGGTCACATAAAAATGTCCTTGTTTTTTAAGAAAATCTATTTTTTTGTCCATTTAAAATAACATCAAATTGATCAGAAATACAGTGTAGACATTGTTAATGTTGTAAATGACTATTGTAGCTGGAAACTGCAGATTTTTAATGGAATATCTACATAGGCATACAGAGGTCCATTATCAGCAACCATCACTCCTGTGTTCCAATGGCACATTGTGTTAGCTAATCCAAGTTTATCATTTTAAAAGGCTAATTGATCAGTAGAAAAGCCTTTTGCAATTATTTTAAAACTCCTAATTAAAGAAGCAATAAAACTGACCTTTAGACTAGTTGAGTATCTGGTGCATCCGCATTTGTGGGTTCGATTACAGGCTCAAAATGGCCAGAAACAAAGACCTGACTTCTGAAACTCGTCAGTATATTCCTGTTCTGAGAAATGAAGGCTATTCCATGCGAGAAATTGCCAAGAAACTGAAGATCTCGTACAACGCTGTGTACTATTCCCTTCACAGAACAGCGCAAAAAGGCTCTAACCAGAATAGAAAGAGGAGTGGGGGCCCCGGTGCACAACTGAGTAAGAGGACAAGTACATTAGAGTGTCTAGTTTGAGAAATAGACGCCTCACAAGTCCTCAAATGGCAGCTTCATCAATAGTACCCGCAAACACCAGTCTCAATGTCAACAGTGAAGAAGAGACTGGGATGCTGGGCTTCCAGGCAGAGTTCCTCTGTCCAGTGTCTGTGTTATTTTTCCCATCTTAATCTTTTCATTTTATTGGCCAGTCTGAGATATGTTTTTTCTTTGCAACTCTGCCTAGAAGGCCAACATTCACTGTTGACAATGAGACTGAGTTTTGAAGAGGCCAAATTCCCTCACCATCACAGACTACACAACATGCAGACCTCACGATTTAACTTCAATCACTCTGTCTATAGAGAAACAAAAGGGTGGGTAGGGAGAGTGTACTGCCCCTACCTTCTGCCATACGATCGATCTCTAATGGCTTCTTCTCCTTTGATGGCCTCTGTTTAATCAGAGTAAAAGCCAGGACCAGCTTTCTGCCCGGGCAAAGGCATTAATTTGTCCTCTCCCGTTCATTTGTTGTTGTTTTTATTACTGCTCCAGCAACAGGACGGCTTTCATCATCCAGCTGATGTAGCCCTACTCAATAATAAAGCAGTAAGGGGGGCGAGATGAATGACCCGTGGGCCGGCGGGCCGATTCATAGCCCCACAGCCGAGCCCCAACATCTGTACTTCCTTCTGTAATATACTGTACACCAAATTATCTTTCTACAATTCGAGTAATGTTGGAATTGGAGCATCAAATCCAGTGCTCATATTCCACATTTGTCTTTATCATTCAATTATACATTTTCTTCTTCGTGTTCTTGGAAATGGAAGGAAATTCAATTGTATTTGGAGTTAAGCAGCTTGGTCTGAGAAAATTCTGTGCCAACTTTTTTCAGGCATATGGGGTTCCTCAGGGATCGGTATCAGGCCAGCTCCACATTTAGTTTGGGTCAAGATAAGAACACATAAAAACGGGAGCTTGTTTCACATCAGTACACGGCTTAGGCCACTCTGGAGTCCAGAGCAGAGTGAAAAACCTCAGGATCAAACAGCTGTCAGGCTTCCAGTTCCTTACAAAAATATCCCCCTTATCCCCTGAAGTCATTAGGTACAGTCAGTCTACTCCTCCTTAGTGGCCCTTTAGAATGGGCCAGTGCCCTGGCTGTTGGTTCCTGTTCTCAGGCCATGTTAAAGCCGTCACACTGCACAGCCATCAGTTCCACGGCTCATGTACCTGTATTGTCCTGTCATTGTATAGCAGAACGAGATCTCCAGTGGCTCACTATTTCTCTGTGTGTGTGTGTGTGTGTGTGTGTGTGTGTGTGTGTGTGTGTGTGTGTGTGTGTGTGTGTGTGTGTGCGTCCCTACTTGCATGTGTGTGTGGGTTGGTTCATCTATCCTTGTGGGGAACTAAACTAAAATCCCCAAATGTCCCCACTAGGAGAGTAAAATAAGGAAAATTCTCCCTCTTGGGAACATCCCCATGAGGTCAAAAGCTATTTATAGCTTTGGGGTTCGATTTGATGTGATATATTAGGATCCCCATTAGCCAACGCCAATAGCGACAGCTAGTCTTACTGGGGTCCGACACATACCAAAAAAGATATACACCTATCTTCTATCAGTTACACATACTGTGTCTTCAGAAAGTATTTAGACCCCTTGACTTTTTCCACATTTTGTTACATTACAGACTTATTCTAGAATGCATTAAATAGTTTTTTTCCTCATCAATCTACACACAATACCCAATAATGACAAAGCAAAAACAGTTTTTTTGTAATTTTAGCAAATGTATTGACGCTACAAGGTTGGCACACCAGTATTTGGGGAGTTTCTCCCATTCTTCCCTGCAGATCCTCTCAAGCTCTGTCAGGTTGGATGGGGAGTGTCGCTGCACAGCAATTTTCAGGTCTCTCCAGAGATCGGGTTCAAGTCCGGGCTCTGGCTGGGCCACTCATCGAGGATCTCTTTACTTTGCGCAGTTCATCTTTCCCTCGATCCTGACTAGTCTCCCAGCCCCTGCTTCTGAAAAACATCCCCACAACATGATGGGATGGGATGGGATGATAGGGATGGTGCCAGTTTTCCTCCAGATGTGACGCTTGTCATTCTGAGTTCAATTTTGCTTCCATCAGACCAGAGAATCTTGTTTCTCATGGTCTGAGTCTTTTAGGTGCCTTTTGGTAAACTCCAAGCAGACTGTCATGTGCCTTTTACTGAAGAGGGGCTTCCGTCTGGCCACTCTACCATATAAAGGCCTGGTTGGTAGAGTGCTGCAGAGATGGGAGAACCTTCCAGAAGGACAACCATCTCCACAGAGGATCTCTATCAGAGTGATCATCGGGAGCTTGGTCACCTCCCTGACCAAGGCCCTTCTCCCCGGATTGCCCAGTTTGTGTGCGTGTGTGTGTGCATTTGTGTGTGTGTGTGTGTCTGATCCATGTCAGCAAGGACTCCAAATAGTCCCATTCCCTTTATTCACAGCTGAACAGTAGGCCATCTAGTATGCATACCTATATGAAATGCGTCTGAGGTTTCATTTAATTTGTTTTCCTCCCGTCAGTCAAGGGATTTACCATGGATATTTGCCATCTGTATCCTCCAATACGTGACAGTTGAATCGGGCGGTTCATTATTACTCAAGCCAGAATGTTAGATTGTAACATGAGCTCTTTCATAGCAAAGTGTCATTGTCCCTTTCAAGGGATAGATTAGATATAGGTTTTTTCCACTATTCTCCAAGCTTGGCATTCATTCACAGAGTGAATTAAATCTGATCGATTTAAATCCGAATTTGACTTTCGACATCCACCCCTCCTCTCTTCCAAGGGCCTAAGCAAAAATCATATAACTTAGAAACCCTCCAATACATATGTGTATGCTTGATGTTTGATTGGTATCAAGTGGCAAACTGGAAGTCAGCCAAACTCACTTGCTGCCAATGGCCATGCGCTGGTTGACTTGTGTCTTCCCACTCCCCTTTTGTTTAATCGCAGCAGATGCTATCATAGCAAGGGGAAGACTTATCTCTCCAAGCGCTTTAGGGTCAGCAAATTTCGTATTAGCGATAAGCAAAAGAGTCGCCGCAGTGCTATATAGACGACCACGCTTTCCACTATGTGAATTAATTACCCTGGCCCTGTCACACTGCCAACCCTCTTTGTCTAGTCTTCATTTTTTTCTCTGTGCCTCTCTTTCTCTCTCTCTACCTCCCTTTTTTCCACTTAGCTCCAGAGCAGTAACAAGCAAGGTCAGGAGATGTCTAGGGAAACATTTAGTGGCGGGACAGGGGCCAGACTGAGCTTGGACTGGAGGCAGATTCCCTGGACCGAATGCAAGCAAACAAGGTTACCCCCGAAGTCGTCCAACTGGCATTAGTAGCGAAACACAGAGCTTTTTGATTTATCCATGTTGCACTGCTGATGTGGCCGCATCAAACCTGGCCACTGACTCCATGTTCTACTGTTCCAGCAGGACCAATGACCGAAATGTACCCAGCTGCCTCAAAGAACCCCTCTGCCCCCTAGTGGACATCATAACCAAGACTGTTTCATTTTTTTTAAATGCTTGTCGATTATCCCTGAAGCTATTCACATATTTGGACAAAAGGTGACTTGGTTAAATTAGAGAATGACTTGAATAATGAGTGTACAATACAATTACGTCAATGCAGGAGGTGGTGAGTTTGGGGAAATTCTAGTTGAATAGAGATGTTCAACGACACGTCCTGCTCGCCACTGTAGGTGTACCATGCTGTAGTAGTGTGTCCTTACCCTGACAGTGGCTGTACTCAAAGACACAAGCAAAACAAGAAAAACATGGGTTCAAATAAGGACAAAGCCTCTACAATGCCATTACCGAAGATGATTGATGTTCATTTGTCGATCACAACATGCAAACACATCTATTTAGACAGTCTTCAATTATTTACCAGTATAATCTGTGCTATCAAGTGTGGAGCGGGTACCTGCTTGCCTAATGCACTGAATTTAAACTTTGAGAAGCCACACTCATCTCGACTGAAAATGAACAGCAAAAATTCCTGACTTTCCAAACTTTTCCACGCGGAGTACACTCTTCGCTGCTCAAGCCAAGAAGATAAGCCGTCTGCTCGGAGACGTCGGAGAGGGAGTACAGAAACACTCTGTACACTGTATTCCGTCCCCATGATCCTCTCAACCTCTCCACGCCGCTGAGCACATTGGGGCGCACTCACCGGCGCACCGGCCATTCAGATAAGCCCAAACAGATCCCCAAGCTGTTTGCAGGACAACAGGTACAGCAAGCTTTACAAAGAGATTTGGAGAATATCAGGGACAACTGAGTATTAATTGAGAGCATTAATTGAGAGTCAGGTGAACTACTGTTCTGTGGTCTGGGGAAATGCATCATCAAGTGAAGTTAGGATGCTGCAGAATGCACAGAACAAAGCAGTCATGCGCAGTGTTCTTGGTTGGTCATCAATCGATAAGATAATTAAAAAACATGCTTATTTTATTTACTAATAATCATCATTTAAAACGGCCAAGTTCTATTCACAACGGTACTCAGTTGGTAAGAGACAGACATTCTGTAAATACTAGAAATAGATTATTCACCATCTATGTGTTGTCCAGACAGAAAAGAGAAATAGGCAAAAGAACATTTCGATTTAGAGCAATAAAGGAATGGAATAAATTAACTGAGCAAACTAGAAACCTTTCAATATATACATTTAAACATTCTTTTAAAACGATTTAAATATAATACATTGAAATGTTGTGGGACTATAGTGGATGAAGAATCAATATTTTTTAGATTTAGTATTATTTGGGTCATTATGTTAGTATATTATGTATGTTTCTAATAGTGTGTTATATGTGAAAATGTGTTTGTATTATAAATTGTATTTTAATGTTTCAGGACTCTTGGAAGATTAGTCCAAATGGGGACTAAAAGAGATCCAAATAAAATCCAAATCAAAGCCCCTCCAATGCCATTACTTGCCCCACTTCACCCCCTTCTGCACCCCTCATCTCTGCCCTAACCTCCTCCATCCATGCATTTAGAAGCTGGGGGCGAATTGATACGCACCTTGCCCTTCTCTCAAAAATGAGGTGTGTCTACGAGAGGGAAACGGAGGAGGAAAGGAGATTATTGTGGAAAATTATTGTGGAAACTGTGCCTTCCCCAGAAGCTACAGAATCTCCACTTTACTGCTACTTCTTCCCCCTTTCATGGCGGATTGTATCCTGTTATAAGTGAGTTTTGGCCAGTGACAAGGATACGGCTCACACCGCTCCCCGCTCCCCGCTCCTCGACAATACAATTACAGATCATAAAGGGAGCCGAGGAAGATGTATGAATGGAATCTAATGTGAGGTACATCATCATCGACAGACTACTTTCTCCCCCTCCACATCCCCATGTTCATGCTTGAGAGGGCATCATGAGAGGGTGTTAATTGTGACGACCGGCATCCACACAAACACACACTGCTTGATGTCCTACTACCCTTGGAAGGACCTTGGTGTGTTAATCCACTAAGCTACACAGATATACACAGGTGACCAGTTAATTAGGTACAACCATCTAGTACCGAGTCGGACCCCCCTTTGCCTCCAAAACAGAGTGAATTTTTGGGGAATGGACACTTTGCTCGATTGGTATCAAGGGACCTAAGCTGTGCCAGGAAAACATTCCCCACACCATTACACCACCGCCACTAGCCTGTACAGTTCACACCAGACAGGACGTGGCCATGGATTCATGCTGCATACGTCAAATCCTGACTCCATGACGCAACACGCACCGGGATTTGTCGGATCAGGCAATGTTTTTCCACTCCTCAATTGTCCAGGGTTGGTGATTGCGTGCCCACTGGAGCTGCTTCTTCTTGTTTTTAGCTGATAGGAATGGAACCCGGTGTGGTTGTTTGCTGCAATAGCCCAAGGGTCGGACGATTTGAGCATTCTAAAATGCCTTTCTGCACACCATTGTTGTACTGCACGGTTATTTGCCTGTCTGTGGCCCGCCTGTTACCTTGCATAATTCTTGCCATTCTCCTTCGACCTCTCATCGACGTGCTGTTTTCACCCACAGGTCTGCCACTGACTGGATTTTTTTTTTGTCGCACCATTCTCTATAAAACCCTAAACACTGTCGTGCATGCAAAGCCCAGGAGGCTGGCCGTTTCTGAGATACTGGAACCGGCGCGCCTGGCACCGACGAGCATACCACACTCAAAGTTGCTTAGGTCACTCATTTTGCCAATTCTAACGTCCAATTGAACAGTAACTGAATGGTTCGATGCCTGTCTGTCTGCTTTATATTACAAGCCATGGCCATGTGACTCACTGTCTGTAGGCGCAAACCATTTTTGTGAACTGATTGGTTTACCTAATAAACTGGCCACTGAGTGTAGATAGCAAGTAAGTCTGTGTAACATTCTGACTTAACCATTATCATTGTGGGTGAGAGGAGCTTGATGTACTGTATCACGGCAAAGTTGGGCAAATGGGAGACATCTGTTGATTCATCTCGATTTACCCAGAACAAGGGATGGGCATTTGAAATAATGTATCTATTCAAACAATAACATTACATACTTTGTTTCAACTTGGATACTTGTTTGACGCGCAGCCTGCAAAACTCGTACATGACTCGGGAGAGTCATGTGCATAGCCGCTGTAGCATGGCCGGGGAATGGGCAGGGGCTGGTGTTGTGTGTGACACTAGACTGAGATAGAGAAAAAGTAGCCACTGACTCGCACTAAATAGACAAACTTGTATATGCTATAGGTTATTTATCATACCATCTGGCAGTGCCTAACTTTACTGCATCAAATCGATGTAAAAAAAAAAGCTAGCTAAGATGTTCGCTAGGCATGGCAGCTAGCTAACTAGGCTAGTTGAGGCTATTTCGCTGCGTTCCCCGTCCATGTTTAGAACAACTCCATTTAGATGTAACAACAGCCTACCTGTCGGTTGCTCGTGGTAGCCTACTCCTTTATTTAGCTTACTCAATTCCGTCATTTTAATTGCATTTTGAATTGACTAGCGATCTCCTAAAAAAATTGAGCCATCAACAAGCTACACGCGTGAAACCTGTGTAGGCTATACAGTATGTCTTTTTATGGGGCGCACGTCATCAAAATATCATTCAAAAGTTTGTTGTTTTATTAAATTAAGAATTTAAAATGTCATGGTATATTTTTGTGTGTAGCAATGTCACATAGATAATTATATTTAATTGAGGCAAATTTAATGGGCCAAATGTCCCCTGCCCTTCTGAAATTAAAAAGATGCTTACACCTGCAAAAAAGTTATTTGTGCAAATAACCAGTGACGAAAAACCCAAGCACCAGAACTAATGCTACTGATCTCACGCATCCATTGTATCATGATAGATATATGGTACCATTTATGTTCCATGAGAGATTATCCGTTGATGAATGATGGACAACAGATGATTTCCTCTATAAAAACAACACTATGTCGCCTTTGTGCCATATGTACTCGTCCAAAAATCATTGACCTGGGTTGAACTTTTGACATTTATAAACAGAGAATAATTGAATGCATATACGATTTCATCCGTCTTCATGACTCTGTGTGGCCGTAGCCTCAATATTAGCAAGGTTGCACAGCAATAGGTGTAGTGTGGTCTCCACAGTGACAGCACATATGAAGTCTATATTGAGTATAATAAAAAATGTTGCTTCATGTTTCAGTTGATGTTTCAGTTGAGTCTCGAGGTTGGAATAAGCAGACAATTGACAGAAAGAACTCCTGCCTTGCCATGTTTTGAAAAGGTGGCTTCTGTGTAGGTTTAATATCATAGCAATGTCAGAACAAAATGTGACCGAAATTGTGTTTTTTACATTGGCTTAATGTACAGACAGCTAGAAAATGGTACAGTATATCACACACTGCAGTTGAGGCACAATGGGAAAGTAATTCTGTTTTGAAAGTTGATAAACTTGTAATCCCACTTTTGAGAAAATGGCCCTTGAATGTTTTGGTACACCTACTGGCCCTTGAATGTTTGGCTACACCCATTCAGCATCGTTCACACCCTCTTAAGCCTTAGCCCCACACATCTCTTTAAGGATTTTCTCATTTCCCGGCATGTTCAGCCCTTTCATTATCTCACACAATCATGGCTAGCGGGAAGGTTCATGTATTTTTTTGTGGCTAAACCAACTAGGCACGTAATTTAACAATTTGATTTGTATTTATGGATTTGTTATTAAGGCACATGTTCTAGAAGGCATTCCTGCCAAAAAATAAATGTTTACGTTCAAATGGCGCTCCTGTGAAGTAGTGACGTGTGACATACGCCTAGTTTCCTGAAACGAGTCACAAATATGGTACATGCACTGACAATCTCTGTCCTCCGGCTCCAACATGAATGCAGAAAAGGTCACATGTTACACCACTGTTGCCCATTATGGCCAAGCAGAGAAAACGAGGTGTGTGCTGATGTCATGGCATTCTAAATTCCATACACATGAACGCACACACACACACACAAATCCATTGTAACACGCACATACCCTGTTCACAGAGGAAACTAGGTCTGTGGCATTCCAAATTACACACACACACATCATCTCCACCAATGTAACTCACACAAACACTGTCTGACTTCCTACACGCTGCACGTTACCTAATCCCTGAGCATTGTAAAGTGGGGCATCTCTGAAGAAAGGAGGGGCGGCTGCATAAATAAGCAATTGATGTGTGCCTCTTTCTCCACAACTAGCTTTAAACTAAAACTCCTGTGCCCCACCTTCCATATGCACAGTGCCATTAATCAAAAAAGTTGTTGGAAGTTCTCAAAGAACAAATAAAAAAGTGACGTAAGTAACTAAAACATCAGGGAACGGAGTCAGGGGCGACCAGCCGACCACACAGTGGCTAGAACCACAGTAGTCACCTTGAAATAAAGGATGTCGTCATATCAAATAATTGCTACAGCATTAAACAGAAGTGCAGTGATTTAACATCATTAGAAGCATTAGGCGACTGTACCATGTCAAGGTGTTTATCAATACCTCACCGTTTGGCAAGCGTTTCCTCACTAATATTTTCTGCAAGGTTGCTCATGAATCAGCATAAGGTGTGCATACTGGGTTATATTTTTGCAATATTTTCCAAGCTCCTTGGAGACGCAGCCAATGAATATGAGCAATAATGGATAAGAAACGGAAATGTTTCCAATGTTTTGAAGCGTGGCCAGAAAGCCTAATGATTTAATTATAATTGTTTCTGCTTTTGTCACGAGGAGGAGTGATTACACTGACTGTGCGGCCCACAGATAGATTGTAGCAGGGTAAAGGTTTGCCTCATTAAAATGTATACATTTTATACATCTGTACCAATCTGGGGGCAGCTCTGGAAAAAAAATTGAGACGACTGTAAATTACTATAATAACGCAAACAGAATCAGTTTGACAGCAGTTCGTTGGATGTAAGCCGTGTGGGACTGATTTTCTTGCGTACAATAAATGTCAACAGCTCTTAAGGTATTGATTGGCCGAAAATGTAACATCATGCTATTAAGCACATACACTTCCTAAAAGATTTTAATTGAACTCAACTATAATTATGAACGGTCTGAATGTCCATATGTACTTTCTAATGTGATAGTAGAACATGTACAGGGGCAAGAATAATAAAAAATGAAGGCCACTTGATCTTGCTCAATATAACTTATTGATGAAGGACTGAACAAGCAACACCTTTGGGACTCAAGTGGGGTGAGCCCGGCGACATTGGCATGTGCAATCAGGCAATTCCTTGAATGTTTTGTCTACACCCATTATTATTTTAAATACGCACAGTACCAGTCAAAAGTTTGGACACACCTACTCATTCCAGGGTTTTTCTTTATTTTTTACCATTTTCTACATTGTAGAATAACAGTGGAGACATCAAAACTATAAAACAACACATATGGAATCATGTAGTTACCAAAAAAGTTTTAAACAAATCTAAATATATTTTAGATTCTTCAAAGTATCCACCCTTTGCCTTGATGACAGCTTTGTATTCTCTCAACCAGCTTCATGAGGTAGTCACCTGGAATGCTTTTCCAACAGTCTTGAAGGAGTTCCCACACATGCTGAGCACTTGTTGGCTGCTTTTCCTTCAATCTGTGGTCCACCACATCCCAAACCATCTCATTCACACAAATCTAACTAAGGAATGGAATAAGGATATATAAATATATGGATGAGCAATAACAGAGCAGCATAGGTAAGATGAAATAGATGGTATAAAATACAGTATATACATATGAGATAAGTGATGCAAGATATGTAAACGTTATTAAAATGGCATTATTAAAGTGATCCATTTAATAAAGTGGCCAATGATTTCAAGTATGTATGTAGGCAGCAGCCTCTCTGTGTCCCAGCTTTGATGCACCTGTGCTGACCTCGCCTTCTGGATGATAGCGGGGTGAACAGGCAGTGGCTCGGGTGGTTGTTGTCCTTGATGATCTTTTGGCCTTCCCATTATATCGGGTGCTGTAGATGTCCTGGAGGGCATGTAGTTTGCCCCCGGTGATGCGTTGTGCAGACCGCACCACCCTCTGGAGAGCCTTGCGGTTGTGGGCAGTACAGTTGCTGTAACTGGCGGTGATACAGCCCAACAGGATGCTCCCAATTGTGCATCTGTAAAGGTTTGTGAGGATTTTAAGTGACAAGACAAATTTCTTCAGCCTTCTGAGGTTGAAAATTCTGTATGTAGGAAGCAGCCTCTCTGTGTTAGTGATGGCTGTTTAACAGTCTGACGGCATTGCAATAGAAGCTGTTTTTTAACCTCAGTCTTCTTCACCAACCTGTCTGTGTGGGTGGACAATTTCAGTTTGTCTGTGATGTGTACCCCGAGGAACTTAAAACTTTTCACTATCTCCACTGCTGTCCCATCGATGTGCATAGGGGGGTGCTCCCTCTGCTGTTTCCTGAAGTCCACGATCATCCCCTTTGTTTTGTTGACGTTGAGTGAGAGGTTGTTTTACTGACACCATACTCTGAGTGCCCTCGCCTAGGCTGTCTCGTCATTGTTGGTAATCAAGCCTACTACTGTTGTGTCGTCTGCAAACTTGATGATTGAGTTGGAGGCATGCGTGGCCACACGGTCATGAGTGAACAGGGAGTACAGGAGGGGGCTGAGCACACACCCTTGTGGGACCTCAGTGTTGATGATCAGCGAAGTCTTGTTTCCGATCATCCTCACCTGGCGGAGGCCCGTCAGGAAGTCCAAGACCCAATTGCACAGGGCGGGGTTGAGACCCAGGGCCTCAAGCTTAATGATGAGTTTGGAAGGTACCATGGTGTTGAATGCTGAGCTATAGTCAATGAACAGCATTCTTACATAGGTATTCTGCGTGAACAGATCGGATAGGACAGTGTGCAGTGTTATGGTGATTGCATCGTCTGTGGGCCTATTGGGGCGGTAAGCAAATTGAAGTGGGTCTAAGGTGACAGGTAAAGTGGAGGTGATATGATCCTTGACTTGCCTCTCAAAGCACTTCATGATGACAGAAGTGAGTGCTACGGGCGATAGTCATTTAGTTCAGCTACCTTTGCCTTCTTGGGTACAGGAACAATGGTGGCCATCTTGAAGCATGTGGGGACAGTAGACTGGGATGGGAGATATTGAATAATCCATAAACACACCACCCAGCTGGTCTGTGCATGCTCTGAGGGTGCGGCTAGGGATGCCATCTGGTCCGGCAGCCTTGCGACGTGGCTGGTTTTTCTTTTGTAGTCCATGATTGTCTGTAGACCCTGCCACATACGTCTCGTGTCTGAGCCGTTGAATTGCGACTCCACTTTGTCTCTATACTGACATTTTGCTTGTTTGATTGCCTTGCGGAGGGAATAACTACACTGTTTGTATTCGGCCATATTCCCAGTCACCTTTCAATGGTTAAATGCAGTGGTTGGCGCTTTCAGTTTTGCGCGAATGCCGCCATCTATCCATGGTTTCTGGTTAGGGTAGGTTTTAATAGTCACATTGGGTACAACCTCTACTATGCACTTCCTTATAAACTCACTCACCGAATCAACATATAAATCAATATCATTCTCTGAGGCTACCCGGAACACCTCCCAGTCCAAGTGATCAAAACAATCTTGAAGCGTGGATTCCAATTGGTCAAACCAGCATTGTGCTTAGCACAGGTACATCCTGTTTGAGTTTCTGCCTATAGGAATGGAGGAACAAAGTGGAGTCGTGGTCAGATTTGTCGAAAGAAGGGAGAAGGAGGGCGTTGTATGCATTGTGGAAGTTAGAGTAGCAGTGATCCAAAGTTTTGCCAGCGCGAGTGCTACAGTCAATATGCTGATAGAATTTAGCTAGCTAGCCTTGTTCTCAAATTTGCTTTGTTACCATCCCCATCTACAATAAGTGCAGCCTCGTGATATATGGTTTCCAGTTTGCATAAAGTCCAGTGAAGTTCCTTGAGGGCTGTCGTGGTATGATGGAATGGCGTATTGCTGCAGAATGCTGCGATAGCCATGCTGGTTAAGTGTGCCTTGAATTCTAAATGAATCACAGACAGTGTCACGAGCAAAGCACCCACACACCATCACACCTTCTCCTCCATCCTTCACGGTGGGAACCACACATGTGGAGATCATCCGTTCAACTATTCGTAGTCTCACAAAGACACGGCGGTTGGGAGCAAAAATCAGACCAAAGGACAGATTTCCACCGGTCTAAGGTCCATTGCTCGTGTTTCTTGGCCCAAGCAAGTCTCTTCTTCTTATTGGTCCTTTAGTAGTGGTAACTTTGCTGCAATTTGACCATGAAGGCCTGAGTCACGCAGTCTCCTCTGAACAGTTGACGTTGTTATGTGTCTTGTTACTTGAACTCTGAGGTGCAATCTGAGGTGCAGTTAATTGTGGATTTCTGAGTTTAGTAACTCTAATGAAATTATCACCTGCAGCAGAGGTAACTCTGCGTCTTCCTTTCCTGTGGCGGTCCTCATGAGAACCAGTTTCATTATAGCGCTTGATGGTTTTTGTGACAGCACTTGAAGAAAGTTCTTGAAAGTTCCGGATTGGCTGAACTTCATGTCTTAAAGTAATGATGGACTGTCATTTATCTTTACTTATTTGAGCTGTTCTTGCCATTTAAGCAAATAGGGCTATCTTCTGTATACCCACCCTAACTTGTCACAACACAACTGATTGGCTCAAATGCATTAAGAAGGAAAGAAATTCCACAAATGAACTTTTATCATGGCACACGTGTCATTTGAAATGCATTCCACACCTCATGAAGCTTGTTGAGAGAATACCATGTGTGCAAAGCTGTCATCGAGGCAAAGGGTGGCTACTTAGAAGAATGAAATATAAAATATATTTTGATTTGTTTTAACATTTTTTGGGTTACTTCATGATTCTATATGTGTTATTTCATAGTTTTGATGTATTCACTATATCAGAAAATAGTTAAAATAAAGAAAAGCCCTGGAATGAATAGGTGTGTCAACTTTTGACTGGTACTGTATATATATTTCCTGAGTATTATATTTCTCCTAGATTTAGGACAGACACTTTTTGAAGTGTTTTTGAAACCTTGTTTCTTATGATTTTTTTGACTGAACTTTTAGACATTTTTGAATGTGTTATTCAATGCATTTCTATGGGCATTTATCAAATGTTTTTTCATATTTCTTTGATACATAAAGGGGTCCTAAAATTCCAAATCAAATAATTAAATGATCCATAGTACTGCCATCTTAAAACAATTCCAATTGCCAGCTTAGCACCCCCCTTCCCTCAACGACTTTGATTCAGTGATATGAGAAAACAGAATGATCAACAACATTGTAGTTACTACACAATACTAACCTAATTGGCAGAGTGAAAAGAAGGAAGCTGTAGAGAATTGAAATATTCAAAAACATGGATTCTGTTCAACTAGCTCTCACAGTCTCACTTCAGAGTTAGACGTTCATAGATGTTTCTCAAACCTCAAAGTTCAAAGTTTATAAGGTTAAGTTTAGGCATTAGGGTTGAGGTTTGGGATATGCTTAAAACAAAAAACAAAAAAACAACTGTATATTGCTGGATTTGAACTTCCAACTGTTGAAATCAGAGGCAGACGCTTATGTTAATGCCCATCCACCATCCCCATTGCTCTAGCAAAACCAAAACCTACTTGAAGTTAACAACGTTCACTGTTGCCCCTAGTGGCTGGTTCTAGGGAGAACCCTTTGCCTTACAAAGAACCTTTGTCTTCCAAAAAGGGTTCTTCAGATCAAAACGGTTCTTGGTAGAACCCTATCCCTCCACAAAGAACCCTTTTGGAACACATTTTTTTCTAAGAATGTGGGAGGCATGCATGGTGTACTAAAGCTGTGGGCTAACACCAACTTTAGCTATCTCTGATGTGCATCCAAAGTTCTAATTTCTCCATTATTATATTATGTTCCTTGGCGGATGTTTGTATGAGGCGATTAGCCTGTCTCTATCCAATCAGTGGGATTCAGATCTGAGTTTGACGGTGTTGGATTGGTTGGTTCAAGTCCTGGTAAAAAGGGAAGGTCTCTGAAAATCAAATAGGCTAAGAATGTATAGGAACACCCGACATGGGGGAACTGTGCTATCAGACCGAGCCAGCCCCACATTTTGCTTATCTGACAGGTTTGATTACATTTTTCTAGGCCAGCCTCCCTCATCAAAGCGTTTAAGAAATTATGCTGATTACAGTGCACTGAAGACATGGGGAAGCACCCTGGAGTATTGAGTGCTAAGCATTCACTTAGATAATAGCTTCATTTCTGCTTGATCAAAATAAAGGCTGCTTGTTTAATCCCTAACCTATTGGTACTTATGTTGGATTGTTCAGGGAATTGATGAGGCCTTTTAGGCAGGTTCAGAAAGAAAAAATAAACTCATTAGCGCTACATAGCGGTAAATGAACAAAGACAGAGAATTCAGAGGTATTACTGCATAATACAATACATTCATGTGTGGCCCTATTGTAGACTATATGGGCTACAACTGAGGATACTTTGATTTGGAAGGTAAGTAAAGTCAATGTGGCCAAAATGAAAGAGAGAAAATAATTAGCTCTTTCATTTTTTATTTTATTTAACTAGGCAAATCAGTTAAGAACAAATTCTTATTTACTATGATGGCCTCCCCGGCAAAACACTGACGCTGCTGGGCCAATTGTGTGCCACCCTACGGAACATCCCATTGGATTTGATCCAATGACTGTGGTGATGCCTCTTGCACTGAGATGCAGTGCCTTAGACAGCTGCGCCACTCAGGAGCCCAATATTCATAATGAACATTGAAATATCAATTAAATCAAATATAGATTTATGACATTTAATACAGCAATAATCTCAGCCCTCAATGTAGTCTTAATGCAAAATGAAGTGAGCCCTTGCTCTCAACTTAGTATTTTGGTGAAGTCTAACCTACTCACCCCATCATTCATTCAAAAATGGCAACTGTTGAATAACAGAAATGCAACTTGGCAACAAGAGTGCACTATAATTTGATGCAAAACCATCACCACACACCTTCTTTCATGAATAGACAACATGTGTAATGCATGAGTATAAGATGAGTCATTAGTTCCTATTGATTGTGTAGCTCAACTCTGTTACATAAGCACTACTTATGCCACTTAACTCAGAAAGTAATACCACAGTGCCATCACTCTGGTTGACAACGTATCCATCCGCCATCTGATAACAAGTGCAGTAAATTGCCAAACACAGGCCTGAAGCTATCATCAAGCCAACGACCCTTATCAAATCCAACAACACAATCAAACTGCAGTTTTCAGACAGGGCAACGAAACAAGCAACGGTGTGTGAGAACAAAATACATATCGTGACATATTAGGCTACTGTGAAGGTATCCAGCTCTTTCCACAAAAAAGTTAAATAACACACAGTTTATAGGCCGTACTTATCCCAACCAATTTAGCATTTTCGTTGCCATTCATTGATACAGTTTATTGCTAGACTACATGTCGTCCATTGAAGCATTGCATTATGTGTGTGTGTGTGTGTGTGTGTGTGTGTGTGTGTGTGTGTGTGTGTGTGTGTGTGTGTGTGTGTGTGTGTGTGTGTGTGTGTGTGTGTGTGACAGAGAAATTATGAGTAGGAGGGATCGATCTAAAACCTTACCTCCGGAGGCTATATGAAAAAAGAGGCGGGGGTCTGCTGCTCGTATCGCCGCGGTGTACTTGTCCTCTCTCCCGGGAACCTGTGCTTTCTTTTCTGGCATAAGCCGGACTCTTAGCCGGCCCCCTTCGGCGCCGAACCACCATTCCAAAATATTTGTTAGGTCAATTTCCAGGAAAAATACCGGGTCTTCCTCGTAGACTGCCAGTCCGCCGCATCCCGTTTTAACCAAGTCCTCCCCAATTTCCACCACGACTTGATTCGATTTACGGCTGGCTTTCGTCAAACCCAAATGCAGAACTTTGGACAGCGGCCTCTTGTAGCCGTCCACCAGCACTGGTTCCGGAAGCTGTCCACCAGCACTGGTTGAATTCTCTGCCGCCATGCTATCGATTGCAACCAACTTTGGGTCAACAAAAGTAGCCACCGTTTTTTGTAAGGGAATGCAGTGCATCCTTAAATTAGCGCGCACCGTATAGCACCCACTAAAAGTCAGACAATCTCCGTTAAGTGGACGTTTAATCAACTCGGTAATGTAGTAGCGCAACAGAGAGGGCACTGCAAAATCCATGGCCAGGTTTTTCCTCTTAAGTCGGGAGTTGTAGGTCTGGTTGGAGTCTTTTTTGCTTCTGGCATCCCCGCTGCTGCTGCTGTTGCCAAGCCCCGCAGTGGGGAATGCAAGCCCTGCGGTGGTCATTTGCGAGGCGCACTGCCGCTCAGCAAGAAATGCCGCGGACCAAACGAACAAGTATAATATCCTGGTCGCCATGCTTGGAATCGAAAAATCTCTTATTTGATTATGTTTTACCCCGGTTCCCTTCTCTTCTTTTTTTACGAACGCAGCACAAAATCAAAGCGCGAATCGATGATCATGCGGGCACTGTAGTTCTGGCTAGTGCGCACCCGCGGCACATTCCCTTCACATCTGTTTGGTGATAACGGTGACTGTTGCTACTAACCCTTCTTCGTTAAAGAACAAAAGTGTCATAATTTTTCCTCCCTAAATGATGTTCTTTGTCACGGGTATATCGCCCCAATTACTCTCTTACTGCAGGGCGCTGCTTGATATGCACTGGGTCCGCTCCAGTGGCTATCAAAGGCTCCCTGTGTGTCTCGTGGCACAGTTGTGGGGTACAAGTAGTCGTTTGACAGCGAAGAGATACAGTATCGCTCTCTCCTGTCATAAATCTTCACTGACCATGTCAGTATTCAGCTAAATCTGTTTGAGCAATTCACCGAGCGCGAACCAATTTACTCCCAATGCTTCACCTCGATAAAGGCACCACCATGTCAAGCGGAAAGTGGAACTTTAAATCCTAATACAAAATATATTTCCCTCGAATAAGACTATACCTACGCTGTCGGGACGCAGTCTCTCCAATACTCTTTTCCGATGGCTTTTGCTGGCTTAAGTGCACGAGATGAGTCACCTGGCTCCCTACGTTCGTATTGTAAACTCACGTATGCATCCCCTTGACATCAGTGTAAAGCCAGATATCCTCGAATATGCGAATGAATATGAGACACATCTGTGCCAGAAAGTGTAGCCTCGGTCTGAGCGTCCGCCCGTTGAACGGCTGTTACAAACGTGTCGGGGAGCAGTATGCACCTTCAGATCAGTGTCAGCATCCGTTAAGGCGCCTAAATCTCATTGAAATTATCCAGGCCAAATACTGAGCCAGAGCGGCGGTGCTCCTGAAAATACCCCTAATTAATTTCAATTAATCATTAACCCATTAGCAAGCAAATGATTTATCCACTACTCTCTCCAAATGTATCCTGCCTGAATTGGTAATTGTTTGGTGTAGCCAACCCATGAACAATTTTGTCTCACCAAGAGGGAAGATAATTAAGCAAGAGGTGAGGCATAGCCAATGTAAGACTTTTCTTTTTTGTAAGACTTTTCTGTAAATTCAACAGTAAAACACTGTCAAGTGCACAGTAAAATATTGTTTTACAGAATTAATGCAGTATGGGTAAAATTCTTAAAAATACTGTTAATAACTGTAATTGGAGAATATTAATGATGACATCACAACTATGTCTAGGGTGCATGGGGTCATCAAGGCAAAGAGGGGCTTCTTTGAATAATCCAAAATATAAAGTATATTTGGATTTCTTTAACACTTTTTTGGTGACTATATGAATCCCTGTGTTATTTCATAGTTTTGACATCTTCACTATTATTCTACAATGTAGAAGATAGTTTTTTTTTTAAGAAATAAAGAAAACCCTGGAATGAGTAGATGTGTCCAAACTTTTGACTGGTACTGTATATATATACAGTTGAAGTCGGAAGTTTACATAATGTCACGTCCTGACCTTAGTTCCTTTTTTATGTCTCTATTTTAGGTTGGTAAGGGCGTGAGTTGGGTTGGGCATTCTATGTTTTGTTCTATGTTTGTATTTCTATGTGTTTTGCCTGGTACGGTTCCCAATCAGAGGCAGCTGTCAATCGTTGTCTCTGATTGAGAACCATACTTAGGCTGTTTTCTGTTTTGTGTCTGCACCAGACAGAACTGTTTCGGTTTCATTTCGGTCTCTTGTTGTTTTTGTCATTCAGTGTTCTGTTATATTAAATAATCATGAACACTTACCACGCTGCGCTTTGGTCCTCACCTTCTTCCACCAACGAAAACCGTTACAGAACCACCCACCACAACCGGACCAAGCAGCGTGGTAACCAGGAGCAGAGGGTTCTGGACTCCTGGACACGGGAGGAGATTTTGGACTGTAAGGGACCCTGGGCACAGGCTGGGGAATATCGCCACCCCTGGGAAGAGCTGGAGGCAGCTAAAGACGAGCGGCGGCGATATGAGGAGTTAGCACGGCAGCGCAACAGGGACAGCCCCAGAATAATATTGGGAGGGGGCACACGGGGAGTGTGGCTAAGTCAGGTAGGAGACCTGAGCCAACTCCCCGTGCTTACCGTGGAGAGAGGTTGACCGGGCAGGCACCGTGTTATGCGGTGAGGCACACGGTGTCCCCAGTGTGCACGCATAGCCCGGTGCTCTACATTGCAGCTCCTCGCATCGGCCGGGCTAGAGTGGGCATCGAGCCAGGAGGAATGAAGCCGGCTCAGCGCATCTGGTCTCCAGTACGTCTCGTCGGCCCGGGATAGATGGCACCAGCCCTACGCACGGTGTCCCCGGTTTGCCAGCACAGCCCAGTGAGGTCTGTTCCACCCCGCCGCACTTGCCGGGCTACAGGGGGTATGCAGCCAGGACAGGTTATGCAGGCTCGGTGCTCGAGACCTCTAGTGCGCCTCCATGGTCCGGTCCATCCGGTGCCTCCTCCACGCACCAGGCCTCCTGTGGCAGCCCCACGCACCAGGCTGTCTCACCGTCTCCTCCCTCCAGGTGCTCCCGCCTGTCCAGCGCTTCCAGACTCTCCCTCCTGTCCAGCGCTTCCAGAGCCGCCCGTCAGTCAGGAGCTGCCAGAGCCACCCGTCAGTCAGGAGCTGCCAGAGCCGCCCTTCACTCCGGCGCTGCCAGAGTCTCCCATCTATTCGGGGCCCGCTGAAAGGGTCCCCAGTCCGGGGTCGGCGGCGAGGGTCGCCGCTCCAAAGGCACCACCAGAGCCGCCACCGTGGACACATGCCCACCCAGACCCTCCCCTATGGGTTTAGGTTTTGCGGCCGGAGTCCCACACCTTTGGGGGAGGGGGTACTGTCACATCCTGACCTTAGTTCCTTTTTTATGTCTCTATTTTAGGTTGGTCAGGGCGTGAGTTGTGGTTGGCATTCTATGTTTGTATTTCTATGTGTTTGGCCTGGTATGGTTCCCAATCAGAGGCAGCTGTCAATCGCTGTCTCTGATTGAAAACCATACTTAGGCAGCCTGGTTTCACCCTTGAGTTGTGGGTAGTTTTCTGTTTTGTGTCTGCACCAGACAAAACTGTTTCGGTTTCATTTCGGTCTCTTGTTGTTTTTGTCATTCAGTGTTCTATTAAATAATCATGAACACTTACCACGCTGCGCTTTGGTCCTCACCTTCTTCCACCAACGAAAACCGTTACACATACAGTGCCTTGCGAAAGTATTCGGCCCCCTTGAACTTTGCGACCTTTTGCCACATTTCAGGCTTCAAACATAAAGATATAAAACTGTATTGTTTTGTGAAGAATCAACAACAAGTGGGACACAATCATGAAGTGGAACGACATTTATTGGATATTTCAAACTTTTTTAACAAACAAAAACTGAAAAATTGGGCGTGCAAAATTATTCAGCCCCTTTACTTTCAGTGCAGCAAACTCTCTCCAGAAGTTCAGTGAGGATCTCTGAATGATCCAATGTTGACCTAAATGACTAATGATGATAAATACAATCCACCTGTGTGTAATCAAGTCTCCGTATAAATGCACCTGCACTGTGATAGTCTCAGAGGTCCGTTAAAAGCGCAGAGAGCATCATGAAGAACAAGGAACACACCAGGCAGGTCCGAGATACTTTTGTGAAGAAGTTTAAAGCCGGATTTGGATACAAAAAGATTTCCCAAGCTTTAAACATCCCAAGGAGCACTGTGCAAGCGATAATATTGAAATGGAAGGAGTATCCGACCACTGCAAATCTACCAAGACCTGGCCGTCCCTCTAAACTTTCAGCTCATACAAGGAGAAGACTGATCAGAGATGCAGCCAAGAGGCCCATGATCACTCTGGATGAACTGCAGAGATCTACAGCTGAGGTGGGAGACTCTGTCCATAGGACAACAATCAGTCGTATATTGCACAAATCTGGCCTTTATGGAAGAGTGGCAAGAAGAAAGCCATTTCTTAAAGATATCCATAAAAAGTGTCGTTTAAAGTTTGCCACAAGCCACCTGGGAGACACACCAAACATGTGGAAGAAGGTGCTCTGCTCAGATGAAACCAAAATTGAACTTTTTGGCAACAATGCAAAACGTTATGTTTGGCGTAAAAGCAACACAGCTCATCACCCTGAACACACCATCCCCACTGTCAAACATGGTGGTGGCAGCATCATGGTTTGGGCCTGCTTTTCTTCAGCAGGGACAGGAAGATGGTTAAAATTGATGGGAAGATGGATGGAGCCAAATACAGGACCATTCTGGAAGAAAACCTGATGGAGTCTGCAAAAGACCTGAGACTGGGACGGAGATTTGTCTTCCAACAAGACAATGATCCAAAACATAAAGCAAAATCTACAATGGAATGGTTAAAAAATAAACATATCCAGGTGTTAGAATGGCCAAGTCAAAGTCCAGACCTGAATCCAATCGAGAATCTGTGGAAAGAACTGAAAACTGCTGTTCACAAATGCTCTCCATCCAACCTCACTGAGCTCGAGCTGTTTTGCAATGAGGAATGGGAAAAAATGTCAGTCTCTCGATGTGCAAAACTGATAGAGACATACCCCAAGCGACTTACAGCTTTAATCGCAGCAAAAGGTGGCGCTACAAAGTATTAACTTAAGGGGGCTGAATAATTTTGCACGCCCAATTTTTCAGTTTTTGATTTGTTAAAAAAAGTTTGAAATATCCAATGAATGTCGTTCCACTTCATGATTGTGTCCCACTTGTTGTTGATTCTTCACAAAAAAATACAGTTTTATATCTTTATGTTTGAAGCCTGAAATGTGGCAAAAGGTCGCAAAGTTCAAGAGGGCCGAATACTTTCGCAAGGCACTGTACACTTAGGTTTGGGTCATTAAAACTATTTTTTTCAACCACTCCACAAATTTCTTGTTTGCAAACCTGTAGTTTTGGCAATTTGGTTAGGACTTCTAATTTGTGCATGACGCAAGTCATTTTTTCCAACAATTGTTTACAGACAGATTATTTTACTTATAATTCACTGTATCACAATTCCAGTGGGTCAGAAGTTTACATACACTAGTTGACTGTGCCTATAAATAGCTTGGAAAATTCCAGAAAAATGTCATGGCTTTAGAAGCTTCTGATAGGCTAATTGACATAATTTGAATCAATTGGAGGTGTACCTGTGGATGTATTTCAAGGCCTACCTTCAAACTCAGTGACTCTTTGCTTGACATCATGGGAATATCTAAAGAAATCAGCCAAGACCTCAGAAAAACACTGTAGACCTCCACAAGTCTGGTTCATCATTGGGAGCAATTGCCAAATGCCTGAAGGTACCACGTTCATTTGTACAAACAATAGTACGCAAGTCTAAACACAATGGGACCATGCAGCCGTCAGACCGCTCAGGAAGGAGATGCGTTCTGTCTCCTAGAGATGAACGTACTTTGGTGAGAAAAAGTGCAAATCAATCTCAGAATAAGAGCAAAGGACCTTGTGAAGAAGCTGGAGGAAACAGGTACAAAAGTATTTATACCCACAGTAAAACGAGTCCTATATCGACATAACCTGAAAGGCCGCTCAGCAAGAAAAAAGCCATTGCTCAAAAACCGCCATAAAAAAGCCAGGCTACGGTTTGCAACTGCACATGGGGACAAAGATTGTACTTTTTGAAGAAATGTCCTCTGTTCTGATGAAACAAACATAGAACTGTTTGGCCATAATGACCATTGTTATGTTTGGAGGAAAAGGGGGAGGCTTGCAAGCTGAAGAACACCATCCCAACCGTGAAGCACGGCGGTGGGAGCATCATGTTGTGGGGGTACTTTGCTGCAGGAGGGACTTGTGCACTTCACAAAATAGATGGCATCATGAGGCAGGAAAAGTATGTGGATATATTGAAGCAACATCTCAAGACATCAGTCAGGAAGTTAAAAATTGGTTGCAAATGGGTCTTTCAAATGGGCAATGACCCCAAGCATACATTTACATTTACATTTAAGTCATTTAGCAGACGCTCTTATCCAGAGCGACTTACAAATTAGTGCGTTCACCTTAAGACATCCAGTGGAACAGCCACTTTACAATAGTGCATCTAAATCTTTTAAGGGGGGTGAGAAGGATTACTTTATCCTATCCTAGGTATTCCTGAAAGAGGTGGGGTTTCAGGTGTCTCCGGAAGGTGGTGATTGACTCCGCTGTCCTGGCGTCGTGAGGGAGTTTGTTCCACCATTGGGGGGCCAGAGCAGCGAACAGTTTTGACTGGGCTGCGCAGGAACTGTACTTCCTCAGTGGTAGGGAGGCGAGCAGGCCAGAGGTGGATGAACGCAGTGCCCTTGTTTGGGTGTAGGGCCTGATCAGAGCCTGGAGGTACTGAGGTGCCGTTCCCCTCACAGCTCCGTAGGCAAGCACCATGGTCTTGTAGCGGATGCGAGCTTCAACTGGAAGCCAGTGGAGAGAGCGGAGGAGCGGGGTGACGTGAGAGAACATGGGAAGGTTGAACACCAGACGGGCTGCGGCGTTCTGGATGAGTTGTAGGGGTTTAATGGCACAGGCAGGAGCCCAGCCAACAGCGAGTTGCAGTAATCCAGACGGGAGATGACAAGTGCCTGGATTAGGACCTGCGCTGCTTCCTGTGTGAGGCAGGGTCGTACTCTGCGGATGTTGAAGAGCATGAACCTACAAGAACGGGCCACCGCCTTGATGTTAGTTGAGAACGACAGGGTGTTGTCCAGGATCACGCCAAGGTTCTTACCGCTCTGGGAGGAGGACACAATGGAGTTGTCAACCGTGATGGCGAGATCATGGAATGGGCAGTCCTTCCCGGGAGGAAGAGCAGCTCCGTCTTGCCGAGGTTCAGCTTGAGGTGGTGATCCGTCATCCACACTGATATGTCTGCCAGACATGCAGAGATGCGATTCGCCACCTGGTCATCAGAAGGGGGAAAGGAGAAGATTAATTGTGTGTCGTCTGCATAGCAATGATAGGAGAGACCATGTGAGGTTATGACAGAGCCAAGTGACTTGGTGTATAGCGAGAATAGGAGAGGGCCTAGAACAGAGCCCTGGGGACGCCAGTGGTGAGAGCGCGTGGTGAGGAGACAGATTCTCGCCACGCCACCTGGTAGGAGCGACCTGTCAGGTAGGACGCAATCCAAGCGTGGGCCGCGCCGGAGATGCCCAACTCGGAGAGGGTGGAGAGGAGGATCTGATGGTTCACAGTATCGAAGGCAGCCGATAGGTCTAGAAGGATGAGAGCAGAGGAGAGAGTTAGCTTTAGCAGTGCGGAGGGCCTCCGTGATACAGAGAAGAGCAGTCTCAGTTGAATGACTAGTCTTGAAACCTGACTGATTTGGATCAAGAAGGTCATTCTGAGAGAGATAGCGGGAGAGCTGGCCAAGGACGGCACGTTCAAGAGTTTTGGAGAGAAAAGAAAGAAGGGATACTGGTCTGTAGTTGTTGACATCGGAGGGATCGAGTGTAGGTTTTTTCAGAAGGGGTGCAACTCTCGCTCTCTTGAAGACAGAAGGGACGTAGCCAGCGGTCAGGGATGAGTTGATGAGCGAGGTGAGGTAAGGGAGAAGGTCTCCGGAAATGGTCTGGAGAAGAGAGGAGGGGAATAGGGTCAAGCGGTCAGGTTGTTGGGCGGCCGGCCGTCACAAGACGCGAGATTTCATCTGGAGAGAGAGGGGAGAAAGAGGTCAGAGCACAGGGTAGGGCAGTGTGAGCAGAACCAGCGGTGTCGTTTGACTTAGCAAACGAGGATCGGATGTCGTCGACCTTCTTTTCAAAATGGTTGACGAAGTCATCTGCAGAGAGGGAGGAGGGGGAGGGGGAGGAGGATTCAGGAGGGAGGAGAAGGTGGCAAAGAGCTTCCTAGGGTTACAGGCAGATGCTTGGAATTTAGAGTGGTAGAAAGTGGCTTTAGCAGCAGAGACAGAAGAGGAAAATGTAGAGAGGAGGGAGTGAAAGGATGCCAGGTCCGCAGGGAGGGCGAGTTTTCCTCCATTTCCGCTCGGCTGCCCGGAGCCCTGTTCTGTGAGCTCGCAATGAGTCGTCGAGCCACGGAGCAGGAGGGGAGGACCGAGCCGGCCTGGAGGATAGGGGACATAGAGAATCAAGGGATGCAGAAAGGGAGGAGAGGAGGGTTGAGGAGGCAGAATCAGGAGATAGGTTGGAGAAGGTTTGAGCAGAGGGAAGAGATGATAGGATGGAAGAGGAGAGAGTAGCGGGTGAGAGAGAGCGAAGTTTGGGACGGCGCGATACCATCCAGTAGGGGCAGTGTGGGAAGTGTTGGATGAGAGCAAGAGGGAAAAGGATACAAGGTAGTGGTCGGAGACTTGGAGGGAGTTGCAGTGAGGTTAGTGGAAGAACAGCATCTAGTAAAGATGAGGTCGAGCGTATTGCCTGCCTTGTGAGTAGAGGGGGAAGGTGAGAGGGTGAGGTCAAAAGAGAAGAGGAGTGGAAAGAAGGAGGCAGAGAGGAATGAGTCAAAGGTAGACGTGGGGAGGTTAAAGTCGCCCAGAACTGTGAGAGGTGAGCCGTCCTCAGGAAAGGAGCTTATCAAGGCATCAAGCTCATTGATGAACTCTCCGAGGGAACCTGGAGGGCGATAAATGATAAGGATGTTAAGCATGAAAGGGCTGGTAACTGTGACAGCATGGAATTCAAAGGAGGCGATAGACAGATGGGTAAGGGGAGAAAGAGAGAATGACCACTTGGGAGAGATGAGGATCCCGGTGCCACCACCCCGCTGACCAGAAGCTCTCGGGGTGTGCGAGAACACGTGGGCGGACGAAGAGAGAGCAGTAGGAGTAGCAGTGTTATCTGTGGTGATCCATGTTTCCGTCAGTGCCAAGAAGTCGAGGGACTGGAGGGAGGCATAGGCTGAGATGAACTCTGCCTTGTTGGCCGCAGATCGGCAGTTCCAGAGGCTACCGGAGACCTGGAACTCCACGTGGGTCGTGCGCGCTGGGACCACCAGATTAGAGTGGCCGCGGCCACGCGGTGTGGAGCGTTTGTATGGTCTGTGCAGAGAGGAGAGAACAGGGATAGACAGACACATAGTTGACAGGCTACAGAAGAGGCTACGCTAATGCAAAGGAGATTGGAATGACAAGTGGACTACACGTCTCGAATGTTCAGAAAGTTAAGCTTACGTAGCAGGAATCTTATTGACTAAAATAATTCAAATGATACAGTACTGCTGAAGTAGGCTAGCTGGCAGTGGCTGCGTTGTTGTTGTTCTATCTCTCTATAGTGCTGTTTCTTGTATTATGGTCTCTTGTTTCATACTTCCAAAGTTGTGGCAAAATGGCTTAAGGACAACAAAGTCAAGGTATTAGAGTGGCCATCACAACGCCCTGACCTCAATTCTATAGAAAATTTGTAGGCAGAACTCAAACAGCATGTGTGAGCAAGGAGGCCTACAAACCTGACTCAGTAACACCAGCTCTGTCAGGAGGAATGGGCCAAAATTCACCCAACGTATTGTGGGAAGCTTGTGGAAGGATACCAGAAACGTTTGACCCAGGTTAAACAATTTAAAGGCAATGCTACCAAATACTAATTGAGTATATTTAAACTTCTGACCCACTGGGAATGTGATGAAATAAATCAAATCTGAAATAAATAATTATCTCTAGTATTATTCTGACATTTCACATTCTTAAAATAAAGTGGTGATCCTAACTGACCTAAGACAGTGAATTTTTACTAAGATTACATTTCAGGAATTGTGAAAAACTGAGTTTTAATGTATTTGGCTAAGGTGTATGTAAACATCCATCTTCAACTGTATTACTAACACATTCATAATTTAACACAGAGGCTTGAGTACATACAAAATAGAGGGCTTACAAAAAACTGGAATAGAAGTTTGTAAAAGGCTTAAACCTAGAGAAAGACTTTTCAATATTTTTAACTACACTACTATAGTATGTTGTAGAGATATGTTTACCTCATCTGTATGTGGTCACTCTTATCCTACATCTTTGTCTGCTTATACATGTATGACCCTGTGCTGCATTGCTGTCCTCAAGTACTGCCCAGTCTTTACGTGGCTCCAACCAGTTCAGCACCATGCCGCTAGCTTTTAAAACTGCGCTCACACACCTGATACCAATTTCTCCTGCAATACACTGAAATAGTAGAAATCAGAGAGGAGAAAACCACCAGTACTGTTTGTGCCACCTTTGAAAGAAAACCGCTTTCTTAAAGTGAAAGTTCACTCAAAACCGTCTTCATATTTACTTCATTAATCCACTGTTAATACAATCCCAACTGCATGTCAGCAGTTCGTTTTCAAAATAGTATCCCTTTAAAAACACAGATTTATCATCTCACCTAGCTGTCTACAGATTCTACAGTCCCAGGGGTTATTATTGATTACTGGGTCTGAACCTAACATCTGATATGAATCAGCAGTGAGTTTCAGGCAGTCAATGGAGATCCCCTTGTCACCTGATCATCTTAAACAGTATGTTTCCTATTGGGTCGGTGAATGTGTGTGTGTGTTGGGTGCTTACAGGGCTCCTGTGCTGTAGACCGTGACCCAGTAACCCCCTCCATGAAATGCATTTTCCCAAGGGGCTTAGGGAGGGATTGTGGGGCTATGGCATTGTTTGATGGTTCCTTTGTAAAATGTGGGCTTCACAGATACTTTCCTCCTCTTCATCTGGCTTTGCTGCTTTGCTCCTCCATCTTCTCCATTTGTGCTGCTGCTCTGAAAGGTCATTGGTGATTTAATCGTGTTTGTGTCTGATTTTGTGTGTCTGTACACAGAGTGTTAGTTTGTGTGAATGCTCACACATTAATGTGTTTTTTTGCATTCAAGATTGTGTGTGTGTGTGTGTGTGTGTGTGTGTGTGTGTGTGTGTGTGTGTGTGTGTGTGTGTGTGTGTGTGTGTGTGTGTGTGTGTGTATATATGTGTGTATATGCTAGAGTAGATGTACATGCAACTTATCAAATTCATGTGCGTGTGACCAAGGCTGTTTTTCAATCACCTTCAATAACAAGCATTACAGAGACATGTTACGAGAAAGCTTATCTATAAACACACATACACAAACACAGAGCATCTGCTCATTCCGCATATGGTGCTTGTAACTTCTTAGGCAAGACGTGAAAGTCAAACCCACCAGCCAATTCCTTAAAAAACAGGCAGTCTTCTTTTTATGCCCCATATTCCTACTGTATCTGAGCATATTACATATTCGAGAAGACAAGCTGGTTTATTCATGTTTGAAGACTCTAAAGGAGACAGAAGAAGAATCAGAATGCGGTCAAAAGAAGGGAGGTGGACTCAACTCCATTCAATATCTTATCTGAGATTCTGTACACAGCTACAGTATTACCTACACTACCGTTCAAAAGTTGTCCTTGTTTTTGAAAGAAAAGCTCATTTTTTTTCCATTAAAATTACATCAAATTGATCAGAAATAGAGTGTAGACATTGTTAACGTATCCCGGAGTCGCCTATTCACTGTTGACGTTGAGACTGGTGTTTTGCGGGTACTATTTAAAGAGGCTGCCAGTTGAGGGCTTGTGAGGCATCTGTTTCTCAAACTAGACACTCTAATGTACTTGTCCTCTTGCTCAGTTTTGCACCGGGGCCTCCCACTCCTCTTTCTATTCTGGTTAGAGACAGTTTGCGCTGTTATGTGAAGGGGGTAGTACACAGCGTTGTACGAGATCTTCAGTTGCTTGGCAATTTCTCGCATGGAATAGCCTTCATTTCTCAGAACAACAATAGACTGATGAGTTTTCAGGAGAAAGTTATTTGTTTCTGGACATTTTGAGCCTGTAATCGAACCCACAAATGCAGATGCTTCAGATACTCAACTTGTCTAAAGGCCAGTTTTATTGCTTCTTTAATCAGGACAACAGTTTTCAGCTGTGCTTACATAATTGCAAAATGGTTTCTAATTATCAATTAGCCTTATAAAATGATCAACTTGGATTAGCTAACACAACATGCCATTGGAACACAGGAGTGATGGTTGCTGATAATGGGCCTCTGTTCGCCTATGTAGATATTCCATTAAAGAATACAGAATAGGGTGCCATTTGGGGTGTAGCCTAGGGCATTAATACTTGGACACCTAGCTATCTTATGGGTAATTGCTTAGGGGTGCAACTGGACCCATTTGTCTAGAATGACAGAATTGGAGACGGCATGCTTAAAGTTGCATTAGCATATGCATAGCACAAACTATAATTGAAGACAAAGAGTTGAGGAGGATTGTTTAAAGCGGTGTAATCACTCATTGGAGAAAGCCAGTGTCTGTAGTAATTAATAAGAGATTCAGAGTTAAAGCTAGAAGTTGAATTGATTTTAAAGCACCCTTACCATAATGCCAACTCAGGCATAGCCTAAAAGTCCCATTCTTTACATGTATTGTTTCTGCATGTTTGTGATTGTAATGCATGGTGTGTGTGTGCGTTTTGATGGTTGCTTTTCATTCATGGTGGGACTGTTACATGTAGGCCTACCCAGCTCCACCAGGGGGGCTAAAGTTGCTTAGCCCCCTCAGTTCAAACTTGTGCCCCCTCAGTTTCAGTGTTATATCCCTACATAAAAATAGCAAAAAAAAGTTTAAGTTACTGGATGCCAGGTTAGCACCAAAAAAAATCTGTATCTCTGCTGCACTGTTAGCACAATGGACAGAGTGTGCTGCGGTGTGTAAGGGGGCTATGGAAAGCCACTGGGGCAGTCCTTTGCGTTTCTATAAAAAGTGGGGGGAAAATGCTTTTCTCTGTGGTAGGCTAAGTGGATAACATGATATGTTATTGAAAATGAACCCTCTTGAAACAGCTATTTATCTATCTGAATATTTTCTTCATTCTGTCAGGAAACAAGGTCTAATAGTGGATGAGACTATACAATTTAACAATGTAAAGAGTTTTTAAAATCAATTTCCCCAAAAACCAGAGGGGAAATGTCATTGCCATTCATCATATGCCTTGATGATACTTAGAAACGTATATTTACCATGTCAAAATCTCAATATTTTACATTATTTTAGGAATTATCTTAGGGCAGGGTAGCCTAGTGGTCCCGGAGCTGACAAGGTACAAATCTGTCGTTCTGCCCTTGAACAGGCAGTTAACCCACTGTTCCTAGGCTGTCATTGAAAATAAGAATTTGTTCTTAACTGACTTGCCTAGTTAAATAAAGGTTAAAAAAAATAACAAGCATCAACTGTAATTTAATACAGCTTTACCTCAAATAAATATACTGTGGTGGTAATGACTTACCATTGTGTTAATGACAGAGTGTGGTGGAAATTACATTTAATATAAAACAGCTGATGAAAATTACCATTAAATATGTTAATGTCACAGTTGTCAATTTTATTTGACCTTTTAACCAGGCAAGTCAGTTAAGAACAAATTCTTATTTTCAATGACGGCCTAGGAACAGTGGGTTAACTGCCTGTTCAGGGGCAGAATGACAGATTTGTACCTTGTCAGCTGGGGGGTTTGAACTTGCAACCTTCCGGTTACTAGTCCAACGCTCTAACCACTAGGCTACCTTGCCCTACCCTGCCGCCCCGAAGATATCGAAGATATAGAACACACCATTCAAAACCTCAAAAAACAAAGATACATGCCTCGACTTTAGCATTAGGCAGAAATACATGTGCAAGGTTGGAAACACTGGTTGACATTAAACAAATGATTTTTCACTGGCTGCAGTCTATTGATTCAGACTCATGAGACAGGTACATATGTGCTCACTCAAGATTAGGTTTTGCCCATAATACACTCCATTGCTTAATGAGAGAGCAAAATTCCTCCCAGATTGAGCCATCAAGCATCATATGCTGTTTTGTCACTGGATGAGGCTCAGGGACAAGCCCAAGCACATTCTTTGGCTGGTACCATACAATGTCCTCTCTCATTGGTCAAAATAATCATTTTGGCTCCCACACAACTCATCATCTTGAATAGAGCGCAGCGCTCTGCATCAACATCTTGTATAAACCAGGGGAAGGGTCTTCATCATGTTTCACAACACACCACTTTCCTCATGTACGTCTGCAATGGGCTGTATTGCTGTGCAGGTGGAAGTGAAAGGTTGTGCTTTTTCTGCCTCTGTTTGTTCAATTATCACGGTCTGTGGGCCAAAACAATCACATAGATGTGGAGTCATTTGAGGGGCTATTAGTTCATCCTTCTGTAGCTGTAAGACTTCAGGTGAGAGTGGTGGTGTGTTCCTTGACAGGTATGACTCCATAACCACTATTTTCTGGATAGTTTCTTTGGTTTAATTTCTATGGCCTCATTTTTTATCGCTGGGAGAGTTGGATTCAGTTCACCACTTTATTTTCTCTTGAGGTTTCTTTCTTTGTGTTTCTTAAGATTCTCCTGGTATCTTATAGGAGCTTGTTTGATTTTGTTTATACACACTACATGAACAAAGGTATGTGGACACCAGCTCGTCGAACATCTCAGTCCAAAATCATGGGCATTTCCGCTCGGCTCCGGGCAGCCGAGCGGAAATGGAGGAAAACTCGCCTCCCTGCGGACCTGACATCCTTTCACTCCCTCCTCTCTACATTTTCCTCTTCTCTCTCTGCTGCTAAAGCCACTTTCTACCACTCTAAATTCCAAGCATCTGCCTCTAACCCTAGGAAGCTCTTTGCAACCTTCTCCTCCCTCCTGAATCCTCCCCCTCCCCCTCCTCCCTCTCTGCAGATGACTTCGTCAACCATTTTGAAAAGAAGGTCGACGACATCCGATCCTCGTTTGCTAAGTCAAACGACACCGCTGCTTCTGCTCACACTGCCCTACCCTGTGCTCTGACCTCTTTCTCCCTCTCTCTCCAGATGAAATCTCGCGTCCAGGGCCCAACAACCTGCCCGCTTGACCCTATCCCCTCCTCTCTTCTCCAGACCATTTCCGGAGACCTTCTCCCTTACCTCACCTCGCTCATCAACTCATCCCTGACCGCTGGCTACGTCCCTTCCGTCTTCAAGAGAGGAAGAGTTGCACCCTTCTGAAAAAACCTACACTCGATCCCTCCGATGTCAACAACTACAGACCAGTATCCCTTCTTTCTTTTCTCTCCAAAACTCTTGAACGTGCCGTCCTTGGCCAGCTCTCCCGCTATCTCTCTCAGAATGACCTTCTTGATCCTAATCAGTCAGGTTTCAAGACTAGTCATTCAACTGAGACTGCTCTTCTCTGTATCACGGAGGCGCTCCGCACTGCTAAAGCTAACTCTCTCTCCTCTGCTCTCATCCTTCTAGACCTATCGGCTGCCTTCGATACTGTGAACCATCAGATCCTCCTCTCCACCCTCTCCGAGTTGGGCATCTCCCGGCGCGGCCCACGCTTGGATTGCATCCTACCTGACAGGTCGCTCCTACCAGGTGGCGTGGCGAGAATCCGTCTCCACACCACGTGCTCTCACCACTGGTGTCCCCCAGGGCTCTGTTCTAGGCCCTCTCCTATTCTCGCTATACACCAAGTCACTTGGCTCTGTCATAACCTCACATGGTCTCTCCTATCATTGCTATGCAGACGACACACAATTAATCTTCTCCTTTCCCCCTTCTGATGACCAGGTGGCGAATCGCATCTCTGCATGTCTGGCAGACATATCCGTGTGGATGACGGATCACCACCTCAAGCTGAACCTCGGCAAGACGGAGCTGCTCTTCCTCCCGGGAAGGACTGCCCGTTCCATGATCTCGCCATCACGGTTGACAACTCCATTGTGTCCTCCTCCCAGAGCGCTAAGAACCTTGGCGTGATCCTGGACAACACCCTGTCGTTCTCAACTAACATCAAGGCGGTGGCCCGTTCCTGTAGGTTCATGCTCTACAACATCCGCAGAGTACGACCCTGCCTCACACAGGAAGCGGCGCAGGTCCTAATCCAGGCACTTGTCATCTCCCGTCTGGATTACTGCAACTCGCTGTTGGCTGGGCTCCCTGCCTGTGCCATTAAACCCCTACAACTCATCCAGAACGCCGCAGCCCGTCTGGTGTTCAACCTTCCCAAGTTCTCTCACGTCACCCGCTCCTCCGCTCCCTCCACTGGCTTCCAGTTGAAGCTCGATCCGCTACAAGACCATGGTGCTTGCCTACGGAGCTGTAAGGGGAACGGCACCTCAGTACCTCCAGGCTCTGATCAGGCCCTACACCCAAACAAGGGCACTGCGTTCATCCACCTCTGGCCTGCTCGCCTCCCTACCACTGAGGAAGTACAGTTCCCGCTCAGCCCACCTGCTCTGGCCCCCAATGGTGGAACAAACTCCCTCACGACGCCAGGACAGCGGAGTCAATCACCACCTTCCGGAGACACCTGAAACCCCACCTCTTTAAGGAATACCTAGGATAGGATAAAGTAATCCCTCTCACCCCCTCCCCTGAAAGATTTAGATGCACTACTGTTCCACTGAGGTCGCAAGGTGAATGCACCAATTTGTAAGTCGCTCTGGATAAGAGCGTCTGCTAAATGACTTAAATGTAATGTAAATGTAAATATGGATTTGGTCCCCCATTTGCTGTTACAACAGCCTCCACTCTTCCGGGAAGGCTTTCCACTAGATGTTGGAACATTGCTGCAGTGGACTTGCTTCCATTCAGCCATAACATTTACATTTACATTTATGTCATTTAGCAGACGCTCTTATCCAGAGCGACTTACAAATTGGTGCGTTCACCTTAAGACATCCAGTGGAACAGCCACTTTACAATAGTGCATCTAAATATTTTAAGGGGGGTGAGAAGGATTACTTTATCCTATCCTAGGTATTCCTGAAAGAGGTGGGGTTTCAGGTGTCTCCGGAAGGTGGTGATTGACTCCGCTGTCCTGGCGTCGTGAGGGAGTTTGTTCCACCATTGGGGGGCCAGAGCAGCGAACAGTTTTGACTGGGCCATAAGAGAACTGATGTTGGGCGATTAGGCCTGGCTTGCAGTCGGCGTTCCAATTCATCCCAAAGGTGTTCGATGGGGTTGAAGTCAGGGCTCTGTGCAGGCCAGTCAAGTTCTTCCTCACCGATCTCGACAAACCATTTCTGTATGGATCTCTCTTTGTGCACGGGGGCATTGTCATGCTGAAACAGAAAAGGGCCTTCCTCAAACTGTTGCCACAAAGTTGGAAGCCCAGAAACATCTAGAATGTAATTGTATGCTTAAGCGTTAAGGTTTCCCTTCACTGGAACTAAGGGGCCTGGCCCGAACCATGAAAAACAGCTCCAGACCATTATTCCTCCTCCACCAAACTTTACGGTTGGCACTATGCATTCGGGCAGGTAGCGTTCTCATGGTATCCGCCAAAACCTAGATTAGTCTGTCGGACTGCCAGATGGTGAAGCGTAATTCATCACTCAAAAGAACGCTCCAGAGTCCAATGGCAGCTAGCTTTACACTACTCCAGCAGACGCTTGGCATTGCGCATGGTGATCTTATGCTTGTGTGCGGCTGCTCGGCCATGGAAACCCATTTCATGAAGCTCCCGACAAACAGTTATTGTGCTGACGTTGCTTCCAGAGGCAATTTAGAACTCGGTAGTGAGTGTTGCAACCAAAGACAGACAATTTTTACGTGCTTCAGCACTCGTTGGTCCCGTTCTGTGAGCTTATTTGGCCTACCACTTGGCCGGCTGAGCCGTTGTTGCTCCTAGACATTTCCACTTCATAATAACTGCACTTACGATTGACCGGGGCAGCTCTAGCATGGCAGAAATTTGACGAACTGACTTGCTGGAAAGGTGGCATCCTATTATGACAGGCCATTCTATTGCCAATGTTTGTCTATGCAGATTTTATACACCTTTCAGCAACAGTAATCCACTAATTTAAAGGTGTGTCCACATACTTTTGCATATATAGTGTATGTCCTTGTCCTGTCCTTGGTTGATTTAGAAAATAAAACATTCATAATTGAAGTCAGTAACCATAGTATGTCACATATATAGACATCAAAATCGCTCAATCATCCTAACATAATGCAACATGTGATGGTCTTGTTTACCAAATAAGTGTTCACTTTCAACCTAACTGTCACGCCGTGACCTTAGAGAGCCTTTTTACGTCTCTATTTGGTTTGGTCAGGGTGTGATTTGGGTGGGCATTCTATGTGTTGTATTTCTTTGTGTTTGGCCGAGGGTGGTTCCCAATCAGAGGCAGCTTTCAATCTTTGTCTCTGATTGGGAATCATACTTAGGTAGCCTTTTCCCCCACCTTGTTGTGGGCTCTTGTCCTTGTATTGTTGCTGTTGAACCCTACAAGGCTGTACTTTCGTTGGTACTCTCTTTCTTGTTTTTCTGGTTATTAAAGAATATGATTAACCTACCCCACGCTGCATCTTGGTCCACTTCTTCAGACGAGCGTTACACTAACCATGATCATATATGTAATTTGTGTTTTTTCAGGTCTTAAGATAAGTAAAAGTGTATGAACTAATACATTTTGTCATTACCACCACATTTTGTCCTTTCCATCCATATTCATTGACATTTTTACAGTATTTGATCATAAATAGCAGGGATTCTAGCAGTCCAATCTCCAGTTGATCTGTTAGCATACAATGTATCCTAAACACATTATTAAAACATAATTTAAAAAATCCCTCAAAAATAGTAATGACGTATAATAAAAATATTATCTTCTCAAGTCATATTTACCTTTTAATTAATTTCCCAGCATCACAATTTGAATCTCACTCCATGAAATCCATGTTCTCCACTGTCACTATTCATATCCATGGTAACCCAGTACACAACATAAAAAAAACATTATTATCATATAATTTGCTTGTCATGGTGGGAATGACACAATACTCAGACACTAACATATTTCCCGAGTGGCGCAGTGGTCTAAGGCGCTGCATCGCAGTGCTAGCTGTGCCACTAGAGATTTTGGGTTCGAGTCCAGGCTCTGTCGCAGCCGGCCGCAAACGGGAGACCCATGGGGCGGCACACAATCGCTCCAGTGTTGTCCGTGTCAGGCCAGTGTTTGGATGGCAGGGATGTTCTAGTCCCATCACGCACTAGTGACTCCTGTGGCAGGCCAAGCACAATGCACGGTTGCCAGGTGTGGCTGGCTTCTGGCTTAAGCGGGCATTGTGTCAAGAAGCAGTGCTGCTTGGCTGGGTTGTGTTTCAGAGGACACACGGCTCTCGACCTTTGCCTCTCCCAAGTCCATATGTGAGTTGCAGTGATGGGACAAGAGTGTAACTACCAATTGGGGAGAAAAAGGGGTAAAGAAAAAAAGTTGGGGTGTGAGACAGAACAAAAACAGTGAAATCCAGACATGAAATTCTTTAGAAAATGTCATTTAAAAAATGTTGAAAGCTGGAAACAAAGGTGTAAGGTTATTTTAGTCTGTACTTAATGGATGTGGGGACTAAATAAAGTCCCATATTTGTAAAATCACCCATAAAAGGGTGGGGTCAAGTTTACCAGTTTACCACCCTTGTGAGGACGTCGTGTTGGAGGCCAAATTGCCTCCTTCCTGCTTCTCTGCTGTTTCCATAGGGGGCGTTTTGCAGGAATATCTGCCCTATGATGGGGTGTATGAGGTTTTCATCCCGACATTGACTGACACTGAATTGATTATGGACGAGGTCTCTCCAGAGCCTGGAGAGGATAGGGTGTGCTCTGACACTTTCCCGGACTTGGAGAGAAAATTACTGCACTGTAAAATGTTCCTGGGTGTGGCACGGAAGTTGTGTCACTGCTAGTGTGTCTGGAGACAACTCCAGTGTTCACAGTGCATGTTTTGGGAGAGAAGGCAAACATTGTTTGGATAGCTGCAACACTTGTGATAAATAACTTATGGTTTATTTTATTGTATTGACCAGTTTAATGTAATTTTCTTTGTTGTCTTTGGAGAGCATGTGTCCGGTTTCTCCATCATGTTTACTTGTTAGGGCTAGGGTCTTTTTTCTCAATTTCCACCTCACGGACGTTCCCAAAGTAAACTTCCTGTTGCTCAGGGCCTGAAGCAGGGACATGCATATAATTGGTACCATTGGAAAGAAAACACTCTGAAGTTTGTAGAAATGTAACAATAATGTAGGACTATAACACAATAGATATGGTAGGAGAAAATCCAAAGAAAACTAACCGAAAATTCAGTCACCTACATGTCGAACTTTTTTCCGAATTAACTCCATAATATCGACTGAAACATGGAAAACGTTGTTTGAATCAATCCTGAAGGTGGTTTGTCATATTTCTCTCCATTGAAAGCACCGTCCTTGTAGCCTGGTTTGTTCTGAGATTTGAATGGAAAAATACCGGGACCTGACTTTTGCGCACCAATTGGCACGCAGACACCTAGCGGGACACCTGGTAAATGTAGTCTCTTATGGTCAATCTTCCAATGATATGCCTACAAATACGTCACAATGCTGCAGAGACCTTGGGGAAACAAGAGAAAGAGTCCGTTTATTCCTGTCGCATTCACAGCCATATAAGGCGATCATGGAAAACGTAGCCTCAGAAATCCTGTGCATTTCCTGGTTGGTCATACATCTTGGTTTTGCCCGAAACATTTGTTCTAAGGGACTCACAGTGAAAATCTTTGCATTTCTGGAAACGTAAGACTGTCTTCTTTCCAAAGCTATCAATTCCAAGCATATTCGAGCATCTTTTCGTGACAAAATATTGCGCTTAAAACGGGCACGTCTTTTTATCCAAAAATGAAATACTGCCCCTATAGGACTAACAGGTTAATGCAACCACTGTGTCAGATTTCATAAAAACTTTACGGAAAAAGCAAACCATGCAATAATCTGAGACTCACAAAATAAAAAATAAAAAATAAATACAATTTTCCGCCATGTTGGAGTCAACAGAAACCAGAAATCACATTATAAATATTCCCTTACCTTTGATGATCTTCATCAGAATGCACTCCCAGGAATCCTAGTTCCACAATAAATGCTTGATTATGTTCGATAATGGCGTTAGGTACAACTATCCAAACGCTTGTGCAGGTCCTGCATAACTTCAGACAAAAACTTTAAAAAGTTATATCACAGGTCGAAAAAACATTTCAAACTAAGTATAGAATCAATCTTTAGGGTGTTGTTATCATAAATCTTCAATAAAGTTCCAACTGGAGAATTCCTTTGTGTCTAGAGAAGCAATGGAACGCAGGTCAATATCATGTGGAATGAGCGTGACCAGGAAATGGCTCTCTGCCAGTAACCTGACTCATTCAGCTATTATTCAGGCCCACAATACAGTAGAAGCCTCATTCAAGTTTCTAAAGACGGTTGACATCTAGTGGAAGCCATAGGAAGTGCAACTTCATCCATATCTCACTGTGAATTCAATAGGGCCTGGGTTGAAAATCGACCAACCTTAGATTTCTCACTTCCTGTTTGGATTTCTTCTCAGGTTTTTGCCTGCCATATGAGTTCTGTTATACTCACAGACATCATTCAAACAGTTTTAGAAACTTCAGTGTTTTCTATCCAATACTAATAATAATATGCATATATTAGCAACTGAGACTAAGGAGCAGGCCGTTTACTCTGGGCACCTTTCATCCAAGCTACTCAATACTGCCCTTGCAGCCATAAGACGTTATTAAGCTGATGCAGCACGTCAGATATAGGCTACAAAAGCACTCAATGATCTCGGATTCTCTGTATTTGAACTTCATGATTATTGTGGTATAGCACGATATAAGCAGAATTCAATATAATTCCAATGCAAGAACCACCCCAAAACTTAAACTGCCCTCTTAGTCACTTTATCCTCTATGAATGTACAGTATATTATATTTAATGCATGATCAACATTTCCTTAACAAAACATTCTAAATGAATGGGGGAATATGTTTGGATTAACTGTAACTTCACTGATGAATATACATTTTAAGGGGCATTGATAAACAATTGACACAATGAAACAAATCAGTCTTTGCTAACAACTATTGCTAACGTGCAGATGCTTTGGAAAACACTAGTGAAATGAATGACTTGTGTTTTATTGCACACCTTCCTCATAGTGTATGTAAAAGTGTTTAAAAAAGTGAACATTTGGTAAAAGCAACAAAGCACTCTGCTTCCTACCCTCGTACCCTGGTAGCTACTTCCTCCACTGAGTTCCGTTTGTGGTCACCACTAAAGTGTCAATACCTGCTGGGGCAGAGATGTTTGATTGTGCTAGGGACCCAAAGTTTTCCCCTGAGCTCAATCCTTATGCCCTCTCCTCCTCCATCTCCTCCGTCCTTGCATATGCCCTGACACGTGTAGTGGGTAAAGGCGATTGAAGAGAGGTGTTGCGTCTCCCTCCAGCTTTAAAAATCCTTGTTTATCTAAGTAACATAAAGAAAATATCCATCAAAAACTGAAAATTTAAGCTAGAGATGTCAGTTTTTGCATGGGCTGCATCTCAATCCACCACATCTGCCTATGTCGGTCTTCCTCGTTTGTGGTGGAAGGTGTGGCCAAGCTACCGCTGCGTTTGTCAGACCATGAGACATCTGTAAAATCGGTCTTCTCAAGAAAACGTCTGCCCACGTCTGAACTGTTTTGGCTACAAACTAATATGACCACTCTGTGGAAAGACGAGATTCTCACGAACAAGATGATGTTCTTTTGTGCCCCACAACTGTCACGGGACTCATCTGAAGGTAACCTGGTACCGGTTAAAAAAATAGTTTCTTGCCAACAAAAAAAGTAGTTAAATATGTGTCCAAAAAATTTCAATATTTCCTGAGCTTTCTTATATCTCCTAGATATAGAACAGACACTTGAAAACCTTATTTCTTATGATGTTTTTTTGACTGTCTGTTTTGCCATTTATGAATGTGTTATTCAATATTCTATGGGCTATAGTAGTAAAAGCAAAATTCAATTTTTAATGAAATACTTTGTATTGCATTAGAGGTGCTAATATTCCAAATCAAATAGCTAAATGATCCATGGTATGACCACCTTCCAATAATTCCATATGTTAGCTTAGTAGACTCCCCCCCCTAAAGGCTTAGACTTGAAGAGGTTAACTTTAGTCACATTTGTCATTGAGAGCCTGAGTGTGGATCTGACATCCTTTGTATATTTTAGCAATTGTCTCCAGTGAGTCACACGTTAGCAACATTAACATCCTCTTTGAGAACTATACACTAGACTGTAACCTCAGATTCCAATAATAAAAATAGTTATTATGCTAATTTGTTCAGAGCAAGGTGCAGCAAAAAATGTATGTGTTTTGATAATACCTATCTGTCTTTCTATCGCCGTCGAGGCTGACAGGCAGACGAAGCAGAGAGACTGACAGTACACAGTGTCATTTTCAGTTGATTAAATACCTTGGTGAGGATGCAATGTTTGGACTCCTCATGCTTAGTCATTCAGATAGGAGACCGCTAATGCTAATCGAAGGTGGCAAACTGACTTTTTTATGATGGCTAACTCAAAAGGGTCAACACATTCTGCTCTGCTGCATTCACTAAGTATCTATTAGTGACTTGGCTAACAATGTGCCTTTCTTTGCCAATGTGGAAACTGTCAGGGAGAATGAGAGAAGTTTTAGGTTACCAATGCAAAGGAAAACAAGACTTTCTTATTGGACAAATTCATGTAGGTCCCTCCCCGTTTCGAGCTGCTTGCTAATGTTTGGTTTCTTGTGAATAAACCCCTGAACACCCTTCAGAGAGTAAGGGAACTGTTTTTGGTCAGATTTGCGTAAATATACACTGAACAAAAATATAAACGCAACATGTAGGTCCCATGTTTCATGAGCTGAAATAAAAAAAATCCCAGACATTTTCCATATGCAAAAAACTAAATGTTGTGCACAAATTTTTTACATTCCTGTTGGTGAGCATTTAAAGTTTGCCAAGATAATCCATCCACCTGACAGGTGTGGCATATCAAGAAGCTGACAAAAGTGCACCTTGTGCTGGGGACAATAAAAGGCCACTTTAAAATGTGCAGTTTTACCACAAAACACAATGCCACAGATGTCTCAAGTTTTGAGGGAGCGTGCAATTGGCATTCTGACTACAGGAATGTCCACCAAAGCTGTTGCCAGAAAATGGAATGTTAATTTCTCTACCATAAGCTGCCTCCAATGTCGTTTTTAGAAAATTTGGATGTACGTCCAACCAGCTTCACCACTGCAGACCACCCCAGCCCAGGACATCTTCCCCTGAAGGATTGTCTGTGGGGGGGGGGGGGTGTTGAGGAGTGTTTCTGTCTGTAATAAAGCCCTTTCGTGGGGACAAACTCGTTCTAATTGGCTGGGCCTGGCTCCCCAGTGGGTGGGCCTGGATGCCAATTGGGTGGACCTATGCCATCAAAGGCCCACCCATGGCTGCACCCCTGCCCAGTTATGTGAAATCCGTAGATTGGGGCCTAATGCATTTATTCAATTGACTGATTTCCTTATATGAACTGTAACTCAGTAAAATTCATGTTGCATTATTATTTTTGTTCAGTATAATATTCAGTGCTTTCCAATTCTCTCCTTAAGTACCCCAAACCATTCCATCTATTTGACCTATTCCAGCACAAGCACACCTGATTCAACCATTCAATGGCTTGATGATTAATAGACCCAGTCGAATCAGGTGTGCTGGTGTTGGAATAAATCAAACAAACTGGGAGAACTTAAGGGAGGTTTGAGAAACACTTTTATTCTGTATGTCAAATGTCCCACATAACATGTTTGGTGACAGTCCAAGATGCAGTATGAACCAGTGGTGACAATCTGCTGAATTGAATTAAGGTTTTGATCGTGGACATGTTTTTTTTAATGGTTGGATGAGAAAAGAGGAAAGGCTACGCCCATACTCAGGCCCTGTGTGTAGTTAACTGAGCCTCTGCCCGTTCATCGCCATTTTACCTGTTGTTGTTGTCTTAGCTGATTGGCTGTTGTCTTAGCTAGCTCTTCCAATCAACACCTGTGATTTGTTTTATGCCTCGCTTTATGTCTCTCTCTAATGTCAATATGCCTTGTATACTGTTGTTTAGGATAGTTAACATTGTTTTAGTTCACTGCGGAGCCCCTAGTCCCACTCAACATGCCTCGAATGCCTCTTTTATCCCGCCTCCCACACATGGGGTGACCTCACCCAGCATGGCTGGTGCATCCAGAGATGCAACCTCTCTTATCGTCACTCAATGCCTAGGTTTACCTCCACTGAACCCGCACCCTACCCCTGTCTGTACATTATGCCCTGAATCTATCCTACCACGCCTAGAAATCTGCTCCTCTTATTATCTGTCACCAACACACTAGATGACCAGTTTTGCTAGCCTTTAGCCGTACCCTCATCCTACTCCTCCTCTGTTCCTCGGGTGATGTAGAGGTTAAGCATCAGCTATCTGAGCAGCTTAACGACCGCTGCAGCTGTACACAGCCCATCTGTAAATAGCCCATCCAATCGACCTACCTCATCCCCATATTGTTTGTATTGACTTTTTTGCTCTTTTGCACACCACAATTTCTACTTGCACATCCTCATCTGCACATCTATCACTTCAGTGTTAATTTGCTAAATTGTAATCACTTCGCTACTATGGCCTATTTATTGCCTTACCACCATTTGCACACACTGTATATAGACTTTTTCTATTGTGTTATTGACTATACGTTTGCTTATTCCATGTGTAACTCTGTGTTGTTGTTTGTGTCGCACTGTTTTGCTTTATTTTGGCCAGGTCGCAGTTTGAAATGAGAACTTGTTCTCAACTAGCCTACCTGGTTAAATAAAGGTGAAATAAAAAAAATAAAAAAATATGATACCCCCCCCACCATTGCCTTCCTTCAGAGGCCCTTCTCCACTGTTTTCACCAGAGAGAGAAATCTGAAAGAATTTGTGATTGCCTTATCATCTTCGCCTTTCAGTGTGAACGCCTTATAAGGAATTAATAGCCTCGCTTATTCACTCGTCTCGCCCAGCTTTATTGAGAGAATTGATAAACTGACCACTTCCAAATAAATTAATCTCGTCCTGAAAAATAATTTTCTACAACTCCTTTTCCTGGCTCTCCCTATAGAAAATGGGCCCTAGAGGGTAAGTCTTTTTTTTGTTGAAAAAGTGAACTGGTTCTTTCAGGTTTTGATGTGTTTAAAGGTCCAATGCAGCAGTTCAAATAATTTCTGGGTAACAATTAAATACCTTACTGTGAATGTTTTCAATTAAAATGGTCAAAAAGAAACAAAAATAGCTTCTTAGCAAAGACCAATTTCTCAAGCAACAATTTTTCTAGGACTATTAGGGAGTGGGGAGGCTAAAACTAAAAACTAGCCGTTATTGGGATAAAGGCTTGGAACTTTTTTTTCTTATTGGTCTATTAACTAATTTACCGCCAGGTGATGTCACCAGGCAAGCCAAAACTCCATTCCATCACAACAAGCTGAAATATCAGGCAGTCTTTTCAAACAGCTCTTATACTAAAGGACATTTTCACAATTGCACAGTATTAGTCCAACCTCATAGTGTGGAAATATATTTTTAAAAACACAGGTAAATATATTTTTTGACTACACTGGGCCTTTAAAGCTGGTGGACACATGCAGCTCAAGTCGTATTACGATTCCTATAGGATCATCAATAAGCACATGCTTGCAAAATGTGTGTTGAGACACCTAATTTGAGACTTTTTTTGAAGCAATGTGAAGTAGGAAGTCTAAACTGAAGAAACAAGACATTATAGTTTACCTGAAATATTTCTGAATCCCAAATCAACTCCTAGTCTCTACACCCGCACTAGTGTAGATCTGAGAAGATTGGATAGTTGTCCGTGATGTGGCGACAAATCCGCCTATCAGAGGGCAAGATGCAGCTAGCAACATATTGCTTCCATTGATTGGTTGATTTGGGATTCAGGAACAGCTTAGCTACCACTACCTGCTGCGTTATGCCCATTTCATACACAGCACGGACAAAGTACTAGCACAAAAATGTCAGAGTAGGTGATCTTGATCAATCGCATCAGTATCGAGAACGCTGATGGTTTCCCACTCTGGAAAACAGAGATGGAGAGTTTCACCAGCACTACACGCCAAGTCAATTTCCTTCAAACATTTACATTTACATTTACATTTAAGTCATTTAGCAGACGCTCTTATCCAGAGCGACTTACAAATTGGTGCGTTCACCTTAAGACATCCAGTGGAACAGCCACTTTACAATAGTGCATCTAAATCTTTTAAGGGGGGTGAGAAGGATTACTTTATCCTATCCTAGGTATTCCTGAAAGAGGTGGGGTTTCAGGTGTCGAAGGTGGTGATTGACTCCGCTGTCCTGGCGTCGTGAGGAGTTTGTTCCACCATTGGGGGCCAGAGCAGCGAACAGTTTTGACTGGGCTGCGCGGGAACTGTACTTCCTCAGCAGGCCAGAGGTGGATGAACGCAGAAGGGCCTGATCAGAGCCTGGAGGTACTGAGTTCCCTCACAGCTCCGTAGGCAAGCACCATGGTCTTGTAGCGGATGCTAGCTTCAACTGGAAGCCAGTGGAGAGAGCGGAGGAGCGGGGTGACGGAGAGAACTTGGGAAGGTTGAACACCAGACGGGCTGCGGCGTTCTGGATGAGTTGTAGGGGTTTAATGGCACAGGCAGGGAGCCCAGCCAACAGCGAGTTGCAGTAATCCAGACGGGAGATGACAAGTGCCTGGATTAGGACCTGCGCCGCTTCCTGTGTGAGGCAGGGTCGTACTCTGCGGATGTTGTAGAGCATGAACCTACAAGAACGGGCCACCGCCTTTGATGTTAGTTGAGAACGACAGGGTGTTGTCCAGGATCACGCCAAGGTTCTTAGCGCTCTGGGAGGAGGACACAATGGGAGTTGTCAACCGTGATGGCGAGATCATGGAACGGGCAGTCCTTCCCGGGAGGAAGAGCAGCTCCGTCTTGCCGAGGTTCAGCTTGAGGTGGTGATCAATCCACACTGATATGTCTGCCAGACATGCAGAGAAATTCGCCACCTGGTCATCAGAAGGGGGAAAGGAGAAGATTAATTGTGTATCGTCTGCATAGCAATGATAGGAGAGACCATGTGAGGTTATGACAGAGCCAAGTGACTTGGTGTATAGCGAGAATAGGAGAGGGCCTAGAACAGAGCCCTGGGGGAAGCCAGTGGTGTTAACAGAGGAGACAGATTCTCGCCACTCCACCTGGTAGGAGCGACCTGTCAGGTAGGAGCAACTACGCCGGAGATGCCCAACTCGGAGAGGGTGGAGAGGAGGATCTGATGGTTCATTATCGAAGGCAGCCGATAGGTCTAGAAGGATGAGACAGAGGAGAGAGAGTTAGCTTTAGCAGTGCGGAGGGGACAGAGAAGAGAGTCTCAGTTGAAAACTAGTCTTGAAACCTGACTGATTTGGATCAAGAAGGTCATTCTGAGAGAGATAGCGGGAGAGCTGGCCAAGGACGGCACGTTCAAGAGTTTTGGAGAGAAAAGAAAGAAGGGATACTGGTCTGTAGTTGTTGACATCGGAGGGATCGAGTGTAGGTTTTTTCAGAAGGGGTGCAACTCTCGCTCTCTTGAAGACAGAAGGGACGTAGCCAGCGGTCAGGGATGAGTTGATGAGCGAGGTGAGGTAAGGGAGAAGGTCTCCGGAAATGGTCAAACAACTTTGGAGGAAGAGAGAAAAATTAGGGATGGGATATGACGGATAGGAGGACCTATTAAGGGTTCGGGGCCATTTTTCACGGCCCTTGATGTCAATATGAGCCATCTGGTAGTAGGGTAGCACTAGTATTATAGGGTTGGATCAAATATAAATGACTCAGGAGCCAGATGGAGATCATATGTGGCGAACGTTTGTTTGGCTTTTTGACATACATTTAAGAGTTTGGGGTTAAATGATCGATGAAGTTAAATGACTAGATATGAGTTTGAAGGATGTTCTGTGCATGCTGTAGTATAATAGGAAATGAGTTAGGATGTGTGTGTGTGTGTGTGTGTGTGTGTGTGTGTGTGTGTGTGTGTGTGTGTGTGTGTGTGTGTGTGTGTGTGTGTGTGTGTGTGTGTGTGTGTGTGTGTGTAAACACAGATGCACCATACTAGCTGCTGTATCTTTAGAAGCTTTTTATTGTGGGATTAAAGATAAAAACAGACTACGTGTCAGATCTCTGTCACCAACACACACACACGCACGCACACACACACTCAGTACATTCATACACATATAATCAAACATCTGTTATTATTCGAAGGATCAACGAAAATGCTATCGGGCTTGATCATAGTCATTATTAAAGGGGCCCAGACACATAATATGCCAAATATGCTGTAATTAAAAGGGCAAGACATGCCATAACCCCGTTGCCTCCAGTTGTCTCGATTTTCTTTGGAGGTTGCGTTGCAATTTCTATGTGTTTTTTCTCCTGTTGCTAGCATCCTGAAATTACGTCTAAAAGTATATGTACCCCCCAAAAAACAGCCACTAAGACATTAATGGTGAGATTTGTTTCCAGCTGCCCACGTGCCATTTCCTGTCATGGCAACAACAACAAAAATATGCAGTTTTCTGGCACTCCTCGTTGAGAAATCGCTAAGTTCTGCAAGAGTGCTCCACCCTTTTCTATTTTCTTCTCTCTCTCTAGCAGTTCTCACTCTTTTCTGCTCACACTCCCTGTATATCTCTCCATTCCTCCCTGTCTGTATCCCCTGTATCCCTATCTCTCTCACCCTCTCTCAGTATCTCCCTCTCTCTTCCGCTCCCTTTTTAAGTTCTCTCTTTTATGTTTCCTTAAGGCTGGCTTACAGTCCGGCTATCGACATGTCTGTAGACAATTGTCGCCGCAACATCATGAATATTCTATTGTCGTCCGACATCAAACTTGTCATTGTTGTTATGAAAAAGTATAAACACAAAACAGCCTCTGCATGACATCAGCAGCCCGGTGTTCCAAATAGCATACTTTCTCTATTTTAACACCAGTAAACCCAAAACATTTATTCAGAAATGTTCTAAACAATGTTTTGGGTTTTTGCTAGCTAGTTAGCAAATAATGACCAGAGTATAGCTGACCACGTCTTATCTTTAGCTACTTTAGATTCATTATTACAGGAAAATAAACCCACAAAAACATTATTTACAAGGTCATAGAGAGTTTACATAAAATTGCTTACTGCCACCAGGGTTGGCCAGGTTACTTTCTAAATGTAATCCATTACAGTTTCAAGTTACCTGTCCAAAACTGTAATCAGTAACATAACTTTTGGATTGCCCAAACTCAGTAACGTAATCTGAGTACATTCAGTTACTTTTAGATTACTTTCCCCTTAAGAGGCATTAGAAGGAGACAAAAATGTATGTTACTAATTGAACAACATCGATTGCAGGATAAATCAATGTAACGATGTACCTTGCTGGCCATATATGGATGTTACATGTTACTTTATGCGTTGGTTATGTAGGCTTCTTCTAACCCATCGCTTTATACTACATATAACAATAAGATTAACTTCAACTTTGGTTTTTAATGTAAAGATATATCAGAATTCCAGTCATTCCAATAAATATTATACCCCTTGATCTTCAAGAATAGGACTTGGAAATATGGTTGTTGTTTTATCTGAGCATGACCCCAAAACTAAGGACTTATTAGCCAGCCCTTCTCTGTTGTTTATGATTTTGTTGTCATGGAGGACTGATTACATTTTGATTCAAATTGGAAAATAAATGCTGCGCTCATGGAATGGCATGCTTTGAGCACTACAGAAACGTGCTATTTTCACGTGAAAAAGTAATGCCATATGCTGCATTTGCTGTAGGCCTATTGTTTACCTTTTTGTTGGTGACACTTTAATATCTTGATAATATGCATCTGTTTAAAGGGCAAATCCACAGATGAAACAATAACAAAACAGCACCTTGCCTCTGTTTTGGTAAAAGCTGAGGAATAGGCCTGGAGAAATGTAACCACTTTTAGATTAATAGACATCAAAATGATTGTTTTAACCATGTATGAGGCTATACAGTGTTTATTTATTATTACAATGTTTACATACATTGGAGTAAAACAAGCTTATATTTTGGTTCTCAAGGAGTGTGAAAATTGAACTAAGTTATATTCTTCAAGGATCAATTGATAAATATAGATCCTTGTCATTTATAAGTCCAACAATGGATGTAGCAACTATAGATGGCCCCTTTAAGCCTATCAAAAGTGTGCAAGTTTGAGCATGTGTCCATTAGGCCTACAGATTTCTTTTTTTATCAGCATGAATTACATTGTGTCACGCCTGCTTAGGCTGCCCTTCATTATGCACACCTGTCACCATCATTACCCGCATCAGCGCTTCATTGGACTCACCTGGACTCCTTAACTTTGTTGTTTGCCCCCTCTATATCTGTCTGTTCCTCAGTTTGTTTGCCTTTTCAGCATTAATGTCGTTTTGTTTCACCTGTCCAGATGCTGTGTATTCTGTTTCATGTCCTCTCATTTCCCAGCTCCTGTCCTTACAGATTGAACAATAAAATCCCCACCTTTATTCCATAGGCTGGGATCCGGACTAAGCAGCTGTTGCAAGAGCGCATTTTTCAGTTGCGGCCCACTGGTTTCAAAAACAATGATTGATAGGCAGTTTAAACTTCTTGAATTCAACCATTATTGGGTTCAAATAAACATTTATATTTGTGAACAGCCAACCACAACAATCATAATCCATAAGGCGCAAATAGATAAATGAGAGAGCAGTAGTGTGATTCACATCAATGTGCTATGTAGATATCAATAATAAATTATATCCGTATCGTCGTAGACTACACAACTGTTCATCCTTACCTCCAAGCGTTTATTCAAGTTGGATAATCTTCGGATGCCAACAGCAGTCGCACCATTGGAAGACGTAGCTTGGACTGTAGCCTACAAAAGCCTATTCCTGCTATTTTCCCGCGATCCATCAAACCCATTTGGTGTGTCATCATAGTGGTCTCTGATTTGTGGTCAGACTCACTCAGGTGGAACAAACTTAAACTTGCGCCTTTTTTCAATGGTGATTTGAATTTCATTGAGAAAACAAGGAAGTGTCAAAGATTTTTATTCTCACAAACATCCTTTCTGAGTTTAAAACTAATCATGTAGTTTTTTCGAAAGTATCTGTAATCTGATTACAATATTTTTCTGGTAACGTAATGGTTTTTAATGTTATATGCCACACTGTGACGAAATTAAAGTATGTCATTCTATAGGAGAATTTAAGAACTGAATCATCTTGTCACAGGAGGATTTGGTCTGGCTGCTGTAGCAGTCGGGTAATAACCACAACAGACTTTGCGACATTCGCAGAGACTTTTTCATGTCTGTGCAACAAGGAAACTGACAGTTGCAGCGACGGTCTACAGACATTCCAATGGAATATAAATTGTCTACAGACATTTCGTTAAACCAAGTATAAACTGTCCTTAACTCTCTGTGTATCCCTCCCTACCGTGGCACTCTGTGCATCTCCGCCTCTCTCTGTAACTCCCTCTTCCCCCCCTCTCTCTTTCAATTCTCCCTTTTTTGCTATCTCCCTACCCTCCCCGTCTTCCTGTCTCCTGGTAACAGAGGTAAACGAGCCTTATAAAGATGGTCTGTGCTGAGGAATACATATTGCAGGTTTAGTTTGCTCTGCATCGCTCTGGAGTTTTCATTACACCCAAATGAATCACAACAACAATGTCAACAACAACCGCACAGGCACCAGCTTATTACAAATGTGGTTACAAACTGACGCCTGCATGCAGAAATGGAAAATGGATGGCGGAGGAATATGTAATATTTACACGGGCCGAAGGGGTGATGGCGATAAGAAATTACCCTGATTCCTGAGGTTTTGTCTTGTTCTGGCCCAAATTGCAACTGGCTTAAACAGATGTGGCCCCAGCCTTGCTTTTCACATATCTCTCTCTGTCTCTCACCAAACGGAAGAACACTACCTGGAATTGTCCAGTAACAAATAGTAAATTTATGTTTTCTGTTGCAAAACGTTTTACCACAATGAACACAACCCAGCTTATGAAAAATTGAGTAAAGGAACATATGACTACTACGGTGTCTACTGCCTCAGTCTCAGCACGACTTCTATAGCTACCTCATATATTGTGTTGTGAACGTTTCTAACTGTACAGCTGCTGGATGGGTTGAATACTAATATGAACTGCTTGTTTATGGTCTCGCATGGATAGTGGATAGGCTACTGTTCTGACAGCAACAACCTTTTCCCCCCAACTTTCCCTGAAGGGTATTTTCCATTGCAGAGCAGACAGCTTCGAAGTACTAGGAACATACATTTTGACCACGGCCACCACAGTTCAGCAGGTCACTTCCCCATCGGATTCCATCATGACCACCATCATTGTGGGCAGCTCGACGGAAAGAGATTTTGGCCTGCCTACGGTCTGTGGACTGACCAAGGTCCACTGTCAACCAGAAGCCGTATCCATGACAGTAACTCTCGCTTGCCCACGGTTCTGGCCAACTACTCCAATGTTGACACCATCATCACTTACATAGGTTTTAAACAATAAAAACTCTTGTAGAAATGGCACTTTTGTTATTGTGAGTAACCTAATTTATGTTCCTTTAACTCTGCCTTCTAGTGAGTTTATACAAACTGTCATCTCCTACCATTCTGATATATTAGAGACTGTCAGAAAATGTGGTTGTTGCGTTAATAATTTGGTTCTTATTCCAATGGTTACCTCGAGGCAGATTCCCCAGGGGCAGAGTGTCCCACACTCATTGAATATGGCACTTTTAAATGTTAGCACAATCGCTAGTAAAACCTTTCTCGTGAATTACCTCATTACTGAGTGCAAAGTTGATTGCATGTTTCTCACTGAAACATGGCTGTCTTCAGACTAGTGCTGCTCTTATTAAAGCCTACCCCCGGACTACAGATTTTCATACTCTATCAGAAAAGGGGAAAAGTGTGGGGGGACAGCGTCTATTTTTACTAATGCTCTCAGCTGTAAGGACATTTCATTTGGCGACTTTGGGTCTTTATAGCATCATGCTATAATGTTTAAATGTCAGCCACCAGTGCTGACCATTACCCGGTATAGGCCACCAAAGCACTGCCCCAATTTCTATACTGATTTCTATGAACTATTGTCTAGTGTCCTTGAGAACTATGATAAAAACATTGTGTTGGGTGATTTTAATATTCATGTTGACAAAGAGGCGATTGAATTGATGTATCTTTTGAGCTCTATGGACTTTATCCAACATGTTACTGGGCCCACCCATAACCGCGGCCATACTCTGGACCTGGTTATTACCAAGGGGCTTTGTGTTGACATATCCTCTATTGTTGATGTTGTTTTACCTGATCACCACTGTGTATGTTTTACTACCTTGTTACCCATAGCACAGGGTAATACTGAACACATCATTGAGAAATGCTATTTTACCTCTGAAGTTGCTACAGATTTTATTGAGTGTATGAACAATATTCCATTACCTATTCTGTCTTCCTCTTGTGAAGATTTAGTTTAATGAGAAATTAAGGGCATCTGTTGATGCCATAGCTCCAGTAAAGTTGAAAAAGACCACATTTAAACAGAAAGCCCCCTGGATGAGTGAGGAAACAAATAAATTAAAGAGAAATTGCAGAAAAGCAGAGCGGAACTGGAGAAAGTCAAAGTTGCAGTTCCATTATGGAATATACAGTGCATTCGGAAAGTATTCAGACCCCTTCCATTTGCCCACATTTTGTTATGTTATTCTTATTTTTAAATGGATCAAATAAAAAATCCTCAATCTACACACAATACCCCAAATTGACAAAGTGAAAACAGGTAGATTTGTTTTGCAAATGTATACAAATAAAAAAATAGAATTTCCTTATTTACATAAGTTTTCAGACCCATGAGAGTCCAAATTAAGCTCAGGTTTATCATTGATCATCCTTGAGATATATCTACAAATTGCAGCCGAGCGGAAATGGAGGAAAACTCGCCTCCCTGCCGACCTGGCATCCTTTCACTCCCTCCTCTCTACATTTTCCTCTTCTGTCTCTGCTGCTAAAGCCACTTTCTACCACTCTAAAGTCCAAGCATCTGCCTCTAACCCTAGGAAGCTCTTTGCCACCTTCTCCTCCCTCCTGAATCCTCCTCCCCCTCCCCCCCTCCTCCCTCTCTGCAGATGACTTCGTCAACCATTTTGAAAAGAAGGTCGACGACATCCGATCCTCGTTTGCTAAGTCAAACGACACCGCTGGTTCTGCTCACACTGCCCTACCCTGTGCTCTGACCTCTTTCTCCCCTCTCTCTCCAGATGAAATCTCGCGTCTTGTGACGGCCGGCCGCCCAACAACCTGCCCGCTTGACCCTATTCCCTCCTCTCTTCTCCAGACCATTTCCGGAGACCTTCTCCCTTACCTCACCTCGCTCATCAACTCATCCCTGACCGCTGGCTACGTCCCTTCTGTCTTCAAGAGAGCGAGAGTTGCACCCCTTCTGAAAAAACCTACACTCGATCCCTCCGATGTCAACAACTACAGACCAGTATCCCTTCTTTCTTTTCTCTCCAAAACTCTTGAACGTGCCGTCCTTGGCCAGCTCTCCCGCTATCTCTCTCAGAATGACCTTCTTGATCCAAATCAGTCAGATTTCAAGACTAGTCATTCAACTGAGACTGCTCTTCTCTGTATCACGGAGGCCCTCCGCACTGCTAAAGCTAACTCTCTCCTCTGCTCTCATCCTTCTAGACCTATCGGCTGCCTTCGATACTGTGAACCATCAGATCCTCCTCTCCACCCTCTCCGAGTTGGGCATCTCCGGCGCGGCCCACGCTTGGATTGCGTCCTACCTGACAGGTCGCTCCTACCAGGTGGCGTGGCGAGAATCTGTCTCCTCACCACGCGCTCTCACCACTGGCGTCCCCCAGGGCTCTGTTCTAGGCCCTCTCCTATTCTCGCTATACACCAAGTCACTTGGCTCTGTCATAACCTCACATGGTCTCTCCTATCATTGCTATGCAGACGACACACAATTCATCTTCTCCTTTCCCCCTTCTGATGACCAGGTGGCGAATCGCATCTCTGCATGTCTGGCAGACATATCAGTGTGGATGATGGATCACCACCTCAAGCTGAACCTCGGCAAGACGGAGCTGCTCTTCCTCCCGGGGAAGGACTGCCCGTTCCATGATCTCGCCATCACGGTTGACAACTCCATTGTGTCCTCCTCCCAGAGCGCTAAGAACCTTGGCGTGATCCTGGACAACACCCTGTCGTTCTCAACTAACATCATGGCGGTGGCCCGTTCTTGTAGGTTCATGCTCTACAACATCCGCAGAGTACGACCCTGCCTCACACAGGAAGCAGCGCAGGTCCTAATCCAGGCACTTGTCATCTCCCGTCTGGATTACTGCAACTCGCTGTTGGCTGGGCTCCCTGCCTGTGCCATTAAACCCCTACAACTCATCCAGAACGCCGCAGCCCGTCTGGTGTTCAACCTTCCCAAGTTCTCTCACGTCACCCCGCTCCTCCGCTCTCTCCACTGGCTTCCAGTTGAAGCTCGCATCCGCTACAAGACCATGGTGCTTGCCTACGGAGCTGTGAGGGAACGGCACCTCAGTACCTCCAGGCTCTGATCAGGCCCTACACCCAAACAAGGGCACTGCGTTCATCCACCTCTGGCCTGCTCGCCTCCCTACCACTGAGGAAGTATAGTTCCCACGCAGCCCAGTCAAAACTGTTCGCTGCTCTGGCCCCCCAATGGTGGAACAAACTCCCTCACGACGCCAGGACAGCGGAGTCAATCACCACCTTCCGGAGACACCTGAAACCCCACCTCTTTCAGGAATACCTAGGATAGGATAAAGTAATCCTTCTCACCCCCTTAAAAGATTTAGATGCACTATTGTAAAGTGGCTGTTCCACTGGATGTCTTAAGGTGAACGCACCAATTTGTAAGTCGCTCTGGATAAGAGCGTCTGCTAAATGACTTAAATGTAAATGTAAATGTGATTGGAGTCCACCTGTGGTAAATTCAATTGATTGGAAATTATTTGGAAAGGCACACACCTGTCTATATAAGGTCCCACAGTTGGCATTACATGTCAGAGCAAAAACCAGGCCATGAGGTTGAAGGCATTGTCCGTAGAACTCTGAGACAGGATTGTGTCAAGGGACAGATATGGGGAAGGGTACCAAAATATTTCTGAAGCATTAAAGGTCCCCAAGAACACAGTGATCCCCATCATTCACCAAGACTCTTCCTATAGCTGTCCGCCTGGCCAAACTGAGCAATGTGGGGAGAGGGGCTTTGGTCAGGGAGGATGGTCACTCTGACAGAGCTCAAGAGTTCCTCTGTGGAGATGGGAGAACCTTCCAGAAGGACAAACATCTCTGCAGGACTCCATCAATCAGGCCTTTATGGTAAAGCGCCAGACGGAAGTCACTCCTCAGTCAAAGCCATATGACAGCCTGCTTGGAGTTTGCCAAAAGGCACCTAAAGGACTCTCAGACCATGAGAAATAAGATTCTCTAGTCTGATGAAACCAAGATTGAACTCTTTGGCCTGAATGCCAAGCGTCATGTCTGGAGGAAACCTAACGCCATCCATGGGAGCATTGTGATGGGAGCATTGTGGTGGCAGCATCATGCTGTGGGGATGTTTTTCAGTGGCAGGTACTGGGAGACTAGTCAGGGTCGAAGGAAAGATGAATGGAGCAAAGTACAGAGATCATTGATGAAATCCTTCTCAGGACCTCAGACTGGGGTGAAGGTTAATCTTCCAACAGGAGAATGATCTTAAGCACACAGCCAAGACAATGCAGGAGTGGCTTCTTGTTCTGAATGTCCGTGAGTGGCCCAGCCAGAGCCCAGACTTGAACCCAATCTAACATCTCTGGAGAGACCTGAAAATTCTGCAAAGAAGAATGGGAGAAACTCTCCAAATACCGGTGTGCCAAGCTAGTGTTTTGCAGGTACTATTTAATGAAGCTGCCAGTTGAAGGACTTGTGAGTTGTCTGCTTCTCAAACTTGACACTAATGTACTTGACCTCTTGCTCAGCTGTGCACCGGGTCCTCCCACTCCTATTTATATTCTGGTTAGAGACAGTTTGTGCTGTTCTGTGAAGGGGGTAATACACAAGGTTGTACGAGATCTTCAGTTTCTTGGCAATTTCCGCATGGAATAGCCTTAATTTCTCAGAACAACAATATACTGACGAGTTTCAGAAGAAAGGTCTTGGTTTCTGGCCATTTTGAGCCTGTAATCAAACCCACAAATGCTGCTGAAACTCAACTAGTTTAAAGGCCAGTTTTATTGCTTCTTTAATTAGGAGTTTTCAGCTGTGTTAACATAATTGCAAAAGGCTTTTCTTACTGATCAATTAGCCTTTTAAAATTATCAACTTGGATTAGCAAACACAATGTGCCATTGGAACACAGGAGTGATGGTTGCTGATAATGGGCCTCTGTACACCTATGTAGATGTTCCATAAAAAAACATATCAGCCGTTTCCAGCTAGAATAGTCATTTACAACATTAACAATGTCTACACTGTATGTATGATCAATTTGATGTTATTTTAATGGACCCAAAATGTGCTCTTTCAAAAACAAGGACATTTAACTTTAGTGTATATATACACTCAGCAAAAAAAGAAACGTCCTCCACTGTCAGCTGCGTTTATTTTCAGTAAATATTTGTATGAACATAACAAGATTCAACAACAGACATAAACTGAGCAAGTTCCACAGACATGTGACTTACAGAAATTGAATAATGGGTCCCTGAACAAAGGGTGTGGCAAAATCAAAAGTATCCGTCAGTATCTGGTGTGGCCACCAGCTGCATTAAGTACTGCAGTGCATCTCCTCCTCATGGACTGCACCAGATTTGCCCGTTATTGCTGTGAGATGTTACCCCACTCTTCCACCAAGGCACCTGCAAGTTCCCAGACATTTCTGGGGGGGAATGGCCCTGGCCCTCCGAGCCAACAGGTCCCAGACGTGCTCAATGGGATTGAGATCCGGGCTCTTCGCTGGCCATGGCAGAACACTGACATTCCTGTCTTGCAGGAAATCACGCACAGAACGAGCAGTATGGCATTGTCATGCTGGGGGGTCATGTCAGAATGAGCCTACAGGAAGGGTACCACATGGTTTTTATTTTATTTTTAATTCAAAATACAGATCAACAATTTTCATTCTTACACCAGACAAAACAGAACGCAGATATTAACGAGAAAATCCTGGAACAAACAAATGTAAAAAAAATAAACAATTCTAGTGCAATTGCAAGCACTCTTATTGTAATGATTTAGGAAAATGTTATTCTTGTTATTGTTCACAAGGGGTCACGGCGGTCAACAGAAGAAGACCAAGGTGCAGCGTGGTGAGCGTACATATTCCTTTATTTATATGACACAGACAAAAACAATAAACAATCCAAAACAACCGTGAAGCTAAAGGCTATAGTGCCAAAAAACAAAGACAACTTCCCACACTGAAAGGAGGGAAAAGGGCTACCTAAGTATGGTTCCCAATCAGAGACAACGATAGACAGCTCTCCCTGATTGAGAATCATACCCGGCCAAAACATAGAAATACAAAATCATAGAAAACAAAAACGTAGAATACCCACCCCAAATCACACCCTGACCAAACCAAATAGAGACATAAAAGGATCTAAGGGCAGGGCGTGACAGTACCCCCCCCCCCCCCAAAGGTGCAGACTTCGGCCGCAAAACCTGAACCTATAGGGGAGGGTAGAGAGTAATAGGATACGGCATGTGTCAAAATTGATTGATTGCTGACCTTATGACCTGATGACATGTACTGAATATGTGCCCCCGCCCCGCCCCCCCTGTTCGTGTGGTCATGTGTTAGAGGGTGTTTGAACTTTTGGGGCCCATGCCCCCCCTCCACCCCCCAGTTTTATCTCCCTTATGGTTGTTATCTATGAAGCAGGAATGTCTGGGGCTATAGATAGCGCTGGGACATAGGCATTATAAATGTCCAGAACAAGCCATTTTTAAGACCTGAATATGTGTGTGTGTGTGTGGGTGTGTGTGTGTGTGTGTTAGAAACAAGGTCCCTTGGGCATTGTGTCCATTGCAGGCTTTAAACAACAATTAAACAGCCATCTAAATAATGTTTCTCAGCCTAGTTTCCTATTGAGTTCTCTTTATATGTACAGGCACAGAGCTTCCGGATGGCTCCAGCCTAAGGATTTTCAGTGCATGTACACACGGGGAGATTACAACCCCAAAGAAAAGATCCTAAAGGTACTTTCAGATTCAGGTTTATCATGACAGCCGCATTATGAAAGGCATTTACTTATGGCTAAACAGCTTCTACACAGTTTATTAATTAATGCTGTGGGATGAAATTAGGTGTTTCTAGGAGGTCTTAAACAGATCTACAGTGAAACAAACATGTACACTTTACACACATATTTATTGACTTTTAAAAAGACCACAGTAACATGACAGAATTTGTGCAAAGGCAACGAAATCTGCTAGGGGATATTAAATGTACAACAGTAGTATTCTGTAACAAGCAATACGTGTTAAACATGAGGCACATGCAATCATGACCGCCTCTTTATGAAAGGCCTTTAATTAGGTGTTTCTAGGAGGGCTTAAACAAATATACAGTGAAACAAACATGGACACTTTACACACATTTTTATTGACTTTTAAAAAGACCACAGTAACATGACAGAATTTGTGCAAAGGCAACGAAATCTGCTAGGGGATATTAAATGTACAACAGTAGTATTCTGTAACAAGCAATACGTGTTAAACATAAGGGACATGCAATCATGACAGCTGCTTTATGAAAGGCCTTTACTTATGGCTAAACAGCTTCTACACATCTTATTCATTAATGATGTGGGCATACCCAGGATGTACAGGCAGGACGTTTGATCTACACAGGGAGGGAAAACTTACGGAGTTATGATGGAGCGGGCAAGCGTCTTTGAGTTGGTGAATTCGAAACGAATAATGGTCTTGTAGCTCCCTTCAGTAAACCACGAGCACAACCGTTCCATGATTTTAACTGGCGGCTTTATTCTGTAGTTTCAGTGAGAATTATCCCCTTCAGTGAGAACTATAAAGTAAATTAAAAATACAGTTAAGCACACTCTTACAACATTATCTTAGGAGTGACTTATTAGCTTGGTATAACTCTGAAGTGCTTACATACATAACAGTTTAACCGGCGTTATAACGGGTTCAGATTAAACACATGAATAAAGGAAAAAATACCTCATTGGCTGCTTATTACAGAAGGGAGGAAATCAAACTTCACACTTATTATTCCTGGCATGAATTCACACTTCATCCTAACATACACTCTTCAACCTTTATGAACTACACCCGATGACATGAAAACTTAGCTAACGCAGCGCAGGATTGCCTTCCCTACAAAAGTGTGTTGCTACAATAAGGATCCCCAGTTACAACAGTATTAGCTACGTAGTTCCGCTTGTATTATCATTTTCCCCACAGCGGACACATAAACAATACAAACAAAAGACAAGGACATAACCTGTAAGTCTAACTGTCAGTTACAGGTCGGGGCTAACAGGACCCTTTATCTGTAAGAAATAGTAAACATTTTGGAATTATAACATGTGTTAAAATGTAGGTACTAAATATTTTGAATTAAATCACTGGTTTTAAAAATGTATCTCACCTTTAACAATAGGGGAAGGGTCATTTCATATTTCGTTTTAGGGGTTATTAACATATGGGAAAACAATATTCACACAAACAACACCTTAGAGCAGCTTGAAATTATTAGCCATGTAGCGGGGAGCTTAATTGGATTTAACCAACTCTGTACAAATCCCACACGGGGTATGATAACTCTAACCCTAAACGTCTAATGATTATTGTAGATGTTTACAACTGGGAGTTGACAGTAGGTCAATGAGATGTATAAAGGCAAATTGACATTGTTGGACCTCAAAGACCAACAGCCTACTTAATAATATAGAATGCAGGGGTGTGTAATGAACATGTAACCATTATAAAACTAAAACAAACAAAAAAATGTCTCGAAACACACACATAGTTAGGGACAGAACGTGGAGCATATACTTTAACACTGTTACCACAGCTTTAACGCAAACCCCACAGGGAATATTTAGCTGCCAGGACAGATTAAAAGAGATGTGAATAAGGGAATCCCTCCTAATAGTTATTTCTGAAGGCTACTGGACATAGGTGATTGGGAAGCGACTGTTAGACGTAGATTCTCAGGTTGAAGCAATTTATAGTCTTTCCTACAATGGTATGTTATAAAGCTTGTAATAATGTACAACTGTAGGTCTCCAATGTTTTACATAAAAACACTAATGATGCATGTTTAAATAGTAGTACAATTTGGTAATTAATTCCAACATGTCTTTAAAAAGTTAGTACTATATATTTTGGGTCTTAAATCAATGGTTTTAAAACAGTATCTCACCCTTTAACGAAGGGAAAATGTCCTTTCCAGCCATCAACCACGTCTGTCACGAAGAAAAAAATACAGAAAATCCGGGTGCGTGCGTGCGTGAGTGTTACAACTGTAGGCCTCAATGTTTTTACATAAAATACTAATGATTCTTGTTTAAATAGTAGTACAATTTGGTCATTAATTCTAACACGTCTTTAAAATGTATGTACTAAATATTTTGAATTAAATCACTGGTTTAAAAATTATCTCACCCTTTACAGATAGGAAAATGTCCTTTCCCGACATCACTGTGGTCTTTCAAAGAAAAAGACACGGAAAATCAGGGTGCGTGCATGAGTGTGCGTGTGACGGGCAGCAGGAGTGTGTGTGTGTGTGTGTGTGTTTGTTTCAAAAACAAAGGGTGTGGGTGTGTGTTCAACAGGGGCCCAAGCATTTGGCCCATTCTATCTGTTAGAGAATCGTTTGAAACCAAGGTGTGCACTATCATGCATAAGGCATGTCGAGATGTTTCAGACCTCCTAGAACCACCGGGGTTAAACATAGATCTGCGTAGAAGCTGGTGATGCCTTTCCCCGGTTGCAGACAGAACTGAAGCTCTTGTGCCTGTAAATGTCACGACATCCCCTCCTGTTGTTTGAATTCATAGACAGTATTAGGTCTTTTTGTATGTAAGGTCTCTGACGTTGGAACATCTACAACTATTGAAGATGCAAAAAGGGGTTTTCAGAAAAACATTTGGTTTGCAGATATGTATTATTATAAAAATAATATAACATTATTATCATAATCTAAAACACTTTAAAGGAGCTCTAATTCAAACATGCAAGGATATATATATATATATTCCTATATAGATATATATATATATATATATATATATGATGGACGATTACCCACAAAAGTTTAAAACTGTTGCTGCAAAATCACTTCTCAATGGGTGTACATTTCAAGCTTTCAACAACAATAAACCAACCAGCTCAATAATGTTTCTCAGACTTACACACTGTTGAGTTTTCCTAGTTAGTAAAGAAACAACCACTAAGTCAAAACTACACACATTGCCATTATTTTAGTTAACAGCCACCCATGGTTGAATTTGGTACTTTTTCTTTGTACATGCACCAAGCCTCAAGGGGGTGACAACCGTATTCTAATGAGAAATATAGTCTAATAAAACAAATGTCTGCATAATGAAAGACATGGAAACTGTAGCCAACAATGTATTTTGAGCTGTTTTAAACCGGGGGATATTGTCAGTAAGGTCACAAACTAACAATAGACAATAGGTCTGGGCGGTTTAGGGTTAAAATATGGGGAAGGATCAGGAATGTTAGAGATTTGGTCACAGGGGCGATTTTGAAAGAGCGAGATTAGAACCACAAAGTAATAGGGTGGTAAGAGATCCTAAAGGTAATTTCATATTTCGGTTTAGGTGTTATTAACTTTATGGAAAACAATATTCCCACTATGTGGATTATAAACATGTACGTACATAGAGAGCCAACACATCAAGTATAACAGGGATGAGTGGGGATTCATAGTACAGCAGGAGGCTTCTGTAACCTGCAATACATGTTAAATATGTTTTACATACATCCATGACTGAATGGTTTCACAAACTACCTTTAAAGATTTTGTAAGAAAGTTGTAACAGGCCTCATTCACCAGTCTAGAGATGAACCCAGAGACACCAAAAACATCAGCGTTTGACCAGCTTGGAGATTATTACCCATGTAAGGGGAGCAAAGATGACAACCGTATACCTAATGAGAAATATAGTCTAATAAAACAAATGTCTGCATAATGAAAGACATGAAAACTGTAAATTCAACAATGTATTTTGAGCTGTTTTAAACGGGGACATTGTCAGTAAGGTCACAGAGACTAACAGTAGACAATAGTTATTGTGGGCGGTTTAGGGTTAAAATATATGGGAAGAATCAGGAATGTTAGAGATTTGGTCACTGGGGCAAAAGAGGGAGATTAGAACCACAAAGTAAGAGGGTGGTAAGAGATCCTAAAGGTAATTTCATATTTCGGTTTAGGTGTTATTAACTTTATGGAAAACAATATTCCCACTATGTGGATTATAAACATGTACGTACATAAAGAGCCAACACATCAAGATATAACAGGGATGAGTGGTGATTCATAGTACAACAGGAGGCTTCTGTAACCTTCATTTAATTCAAAATATTTAGTACCTACATTTTAACACATGTTATAATTCCAAAATGTTTACTATTTCTTACAGATAAAGGGTCCTGTTAGCCCCGACCTGTAACTGACAGTTAGACTTACAGGTTATGTCCTTGTCTTTTGTTTGTATTGTTTATGTGTCCGCTGTGCGCTTCATGAAAATGATAATACAAGCGGAACTACGCTATTTGGACTAATACTTTGTAACTGGGGATCCTTATTGTAGCAAACACACTTTTGTAGGGAAGGCAATCCTGCGCTGCGTTAGCTAAGTTTTCATGTCATCGGGTGTAGTTCATAAAGGTTGAAGAGTGTATGTTAGGATGAAGTGTGAATTCATGCCAGGAATAATAAGTGTGAAGTTTGATTTCCTCCCTTCTGTAATAAGCAGCCAATGAGGTATTTTTTCCTTTATTCATGTGTTTAATCTGAACCCGTTATAACGCCGGTTAAACTGTTATGTATGTAAGCACTTCAGAGTTATACCAAGCTAATAAGTCACTCCTAAGATAATGTTGTAAGAGTGTGCTTAACTGTATTTTTAATTTACTTTATAGTTCTCACTGAAGGGGATAATTCTCACTGAAACTACAGAATAAAGCCGCCAGTTAAAATCATGGAACGGTTGTGCTCGTGGTTACTGAAGGGAGCTACAAGACCATTATTTTTGCCCAAATTCACCAACTCAAAACGCTTGCCCAGCTCCATCATAACTCCGTAGAGTTTTCCCTCCTGTGTAGATCAAACGTCCTGCCTGTAAATCCTGGGTATGCCCACATCATTAATGAATAAGATGTGTAGAAGCTGTTTAGCCATAAGTAAAGGCCTTTCATAAAGCAGCTGTCATGATTGCATGTCCCTTATGTTTAACAAGTATTGCTTGTTACAGAATACTACTGTTGTACATTTAATATCCCTAGCAGATTTCGTTGCCTTTGCACAAATTCTGTCATGTTACTGTGGTCTTTTAAAAGTCAATAAAAATGTGTGTAAAGTGTCCATGTTTGTTTCACTGTATATTTGTTTAAGCCCTCCTAGAAACACCTAATTAAAGGCCTTTCATAAAGAGGCGGTCATGATTGCATGTGCCTCATGTTTAACACGTATTGCTTGTTACAGAATACTACTGTTGTACATTTAATATCCCCTAGCAGATTTCAGTTGCCTTTGCACAAATTCTGTCATGTTACTTGGTCTTTTAAAAGTCAAAAAATATGTGTGTAAAGTGTACATGTTTGTTTCACTTAGATCTGTTTAAGACCTCCTAGAAACACCTAATTTCATCCCACAGCATTAATTAATAAACTGTGTAGAAGCTGTTTAGCCATAAGTAAATGCCTTTCATAAAGCGGCTGTCATGATAAACCTGAATCTGAAAGTACCTTTAGGATCTTTTCTTTGGGGTTGTAATCTCCCCGTGTGTACATGCATAAATGATGACTGAAAATCCTTAGGCTGGAGCCATCCGGAAGCTCTGTGCCTGTACATATAAAGAGAACTCAATAGGAAACTAGGCTGAGAAACATTATTTAGATGGCTGTTTAATTGTTGTTTAAAGCCTGCAATGGACACAATGCCCAAGGGACCTTGTTTCTAACACACACACACACACACCCACACACACACACACATATTCAGGTCTTAAAAATGGCTTGTTCTGGACATTTATAATGCCTATGTCCCAGCGCTATCTATAGCCCCAGACATTCCTGCTTCATAGATAACAACCATAAGGGAGATAAAACTGGGGGGTGGAGGGGGGGCACGGGCCCCAAAAGTTCAAACACCCTCTAACACATGACCACACAAACAGGGGGGGCGGGGCGGGGGCACATATTCAGTACATGTCATCAGGTCATAAGGTCAGCAATCAATCAATTTTGACACATGCCGTATCCTATTACTCTCTGAGGGTCTGGGTGGGAATCTATCCGCGGTGGCGGCTCAGGTGCGGGACGCAGACCCCGCTCCACCACAGGCTCACCCCACTTTGGTGGCACCACTGGTGCAGGGACCCTCTTTGCGGGCCCCGGACTGGGCACCCTCGTTGCGGGCCCCGGACTGGAGATCGTCGCTGGAGGCTTCGTGCCATGGATCATCACTGGAGGCTTCGTGCCCCATGGATCATCACTGGATTGGAGAGACACACAGGAGGCCTGGCTCTGGGAGCTGTCACAGGACTCACCAGGCTGGGGAGACATACAGGAGGCTTAGTGCGTAGAGCTGGCACAGGACTTACCGGGCTGGGCAGACGTACAGGAGACCGGATGCGTGGAGCTGGCACAGGATATATTGAGCCGTGGAGACGCACCGGAGGTCTGGAGCGCAGAGCTGGCACAACCCATCCTGGCTGGATGCTTACCCTAGCCCGGCAACTGCGGGGTGCTGGCACAGGACGCACTGGGCTGTGGATGCGTACCGGCGACACAGTATGTGTAACTGCAAAGCATGGTGCCTGAAGGATGACATGCTCCTTAAAGCGACTGTCTTGCTCCACACTCCAACCCCTCCAAACTCTTTCGTCCCTCTCCACTGCCAACCACTATTTGCTCAAACGGTCCAAGAATTCCTCCTCGGTCTCGGACTCACCCTTCAGTACGGACGCCCACATCATCTGCCTCCCCCAAAAAAAAATATTTTGGGGCTTTCTCTCAGGTTTCCGTTGTGTCCTCTCCTCCTGACCATTCTGCTTGGTCCTTTGGTGGTGGGAAGTTCTGTCACGACCATCAACAGAAGTAGACCAAGGTGCAGCGTGGTGAGCGTACATATTCCTTTATTTATATGACGCCGACAAAAACAATAGATAATCCAAAACAACCGTGAAGCTAAAGGCTATAGTGCCAACAAACAAAGACAACTTCCCACACTGAAAGGAGGGAAAAGGGCTACCTAAGTATGGTTCCCAATCAGAGACAACGATAGACAGCTGTTCCTGACTGAGAACCATACCTGGCCAAAACTTAAATACAAAATCATAGAAAAAAAACATAGAATACCCACCCCAAATCACAACCTGACCAAACCAAATAGAGACATAAAAAGAATCTCTCAGGTCTGGGTGTGACACAAGGGTTAATGTTTTAATAAAATAGTTAAATTCATTCAAAATAATTGGTCATTTTGGTATAGAATTTGGACATTTTTGTTTGTGTATGAAGTATTTGGCAACTGTAACGGGATTCTTCTGTTGAAGGAGAGGCGGACCAAAACGCAGCGTGGCTATTGTGATACATCTTTAATAAAGATGAAAATAGAACAATATACAAAAAAACAAGAAAACCGAAAACAGCCCTCTTCGCACTGCTCCAGCGAATCCCAGGCGGGCTCCGGCACTCTCCCTGGGTCGACCGCCCACCTGTCTATTTCCTCCCAAGTCGTATAATCCAGACTTCGCTGCTCCTGCTGCCTGTCACCACGCCGCTTGGTCCTGTTGTGGTGGGTGATTCTGTAACGGGATTCTTCTGTTGAAGGAGAGGCGGACCAAAACGCAGCGTGGCAATTGTGATACATCTTTAATAAAGATGAAAATAGAACAATATACAAAAAACAATAAAACGTGACAAAACCGAAAACAGCCCTATCTGGTGTAACAAACACAAAGACAGGAACAATCACCCACAAACCCCAACACCAAACTCCTTTTCTACAGACAATGGAATTCTCCGGTTGGAACATTATTGAAGTTTTATCTTAAAAACATCCTAAAGATTAATTCCATACATCGTTTGACATGTTTCTACGACCTGTAACGGAACTTTGAGTTTTTGTCTGGACGTAGTGCTCGCGCTTCATGAAGATGGATTACTGGGCTGAACACGCTATTTGGACATAAATTATGGACTTGGATTATGAACAAATCAGTCATTTATTGTCGAACTGGGATTCCTGGGAGTGCATTCTGATGAAGATCATCAAAGGTAAGTAAATATTTATAATGTTATTTCTAACTTCTGTTGACTCCAACATGGCGGATATTTCTTTGTCTGGGCTATGAGCGCCGTACCCAGATTATGCTTTTTCCGTAAAGTTTTTTTGCAGTCCTCATGCCACATTCACGCAGTTGACCAGGGACCCTGGGCATCTCTCCTCTGGTGTTTTTCTGAGTCAGTAGAAAGGCCTCTTTAGTGTCCTAAGTTTTCATGTGACCTTAATTGCCTACCATCTGTAAGCTGTTAGTGTCTTAACGACCATTCCACAGGTGCATGTTCATTAATTGTTTATGGTTCATTGAACAAGCATGGGAAACCCTTTACAATGAAGATATGTGAAGTTATTTTGATTTTTACAAATTATCTTTGAAAGACAGGGTCCTGAAAAAGGGACGTTTCTTTTTTTGCTGAGTTTACCTACCATCATACCTAAGCCAATATGACACCAATGTTGGGGAAATCTGCAAATCAACTTGATTGGAGGTACACAACACACTCCCCGTCTCGTATTATGATTCGTCCGGCTGTTACCGAGAACCACTATACCAGATTTTTGACAGGGTCTTTTGCATTAAGGTTGTCAGACAATTTTTTTGCCCAAACCTAGCTCAAATTCTAGACGTCAGATTAAAACAAGGCTACAGCGTCCATAAGGTGACCATTAGACTTACATCCATTTGTCGGTGCAACATTTTTCACAATTTATCACTCTGACATGCACATTTCTGCCCAATGAAAATCAACAATGTGATACATTTTGGTTGCATTTCTGATGATTTTCAGTCAGAGTTATAAACCGGTTGAGCAACTCGGTTGCTGCTCAACAGTAGCAGCTAGCTAGTAGAAGGCTAGCAGCTGTAGCTAGCTAACACCAGTTGGATGAAAAGCAAAGGGAAGGTAGCTCGTTAGCTATGGAAGGTTTTTCATATGGCTGGATTCTTGCTTGTAATCAGAAGAAAATAAATAAGCTAGTGACGTCCTTTGCTGCTATTATAGCCAGTTGGATACACCGGACTTTGGGAAAACTGACACGCTGCTAATTTATAATACTGTACATGCACACACCAGAACAGAAGTGTCGCTGTTACAAGATGCAGAGAAAATTCTATCCCTTATCTTATCCTTTTCTTCTGGTCATGATAATCCAAATTTGTATGAACACGTATGAACACAGTGTCAAGTTACTTTTCATTGTCTTCCCGAAAACCTGAAGTAGCCATCCACAAATCAAATGTAGCAGGGGTGCAGATTGCACACGAAGCATCCAGTTAGAACAACAACATCATAATGATCATTGCTTGCTTGCACGACCTGTGAGCAGTCAAAAAACACTCGTAACATTTGTCAGATTTGTAACTAGTTATTCTTAAAAGTGTTTTGTACTTGTCTAATGATTGTATTTTACAGGTGTTTCTCAGCAGTTTGTCATTTTGTAATAACTCACTATGGTTTACAGGTAATGTAGTAATAGGCCGTTACTCAGTAAACGTTAAAGTACATTTTCATGTAAATAGTTAATGGGATGATTATTTTGTGTATTTTCCAGGAGCTTTCTCGATTGTCTTCTTAACAGAGATCATGGGAAAAAATGTGTTTACTTCATATTGGTTTAACCTGTTGCTTCTACTCGGGACGCTTGCGTCCCAACTAGAGCTCTGGAAATGCAAATGCGCTACGCTAAATGCTAATAGTATTAGTTAAAACTCAAAAGTTCATTAAAATACGCATGCTGGGTATCGAATTAAAGCTACACTCGTTGTGAATCCAGGCAACAAGTCAGATTTTTAAAATGCTTTTCGGCGAAAGCATGAGAAGCTATTATCTGATAGCATGCAACACCCCAAAAGACCCACAGGGGACGTAAACAAAATAATTAGCATTTCGGCGTTACACAAACCGCACAATAAAATAGAAAACATTCATTACCTTTCACCATCTTCTTTGTTGGCACTCCTAGATGTCCCATAAACACTATTTGGGTCTTTATTTCGATTAAATCGGTCCATATAAAGCCTAGATATCGTTATATGTAGACTGTGTGATAAACGAAAAAAAACATCGTTTCAAAACGTAACGTCATTTTTTAAAATTCAAAAAGTCGACGATAAACTTTCACAAAACACTTCGAAATACGTTTGTAATGCAACTTTAGGTATTAGTAAACGTTAATAAGCGATAAAATTCATCAGGAGGCGATGTAAAGATCATTAGCTGTCCGTCTGGAAAAATGTCCGGCTAGAAACTCAACGAAAATATCCGGTCCTAGACCGGAGGAGATACGGTGTCCTGCATGTGTTTGACCAAGAAAAAACTTGAAGGGAAATGACAAGACTCTAGACACCGTGTGGAAGCTGTAGGTACTGCAACCTCAGTCAATTAATTGTGGTTCACCTTTATCAATGGGTTCAAGTAGCGCATGGATATATTTTCCCATTTTCAGTGATCAGTTTTTCCTGTGCTTTTCGATGTAAATGCCGTTCTGGTAAAGCCACAGCAGTGATTTAACCAGTTTTTTAAACGTCTGAGTGTTTTCTATCCACACAGACTAAGCAAATGCATATACTATATTCCTGGCATGAGTAGCAGGGCGCTGAAATGTTGCGCGATTTTTAACAGAATGTTCAAAAAAGTAGAGGGTCGACTTAAGAGGTTAAATGGGTTTCTGGTTTTTCGCTTCACTCTGGAAAATCAACTGTTAATATTAAATAAATACTAATAACTAATTGTTTCTGTTGCCATTTGTCATTATTGTGCACTTTTACTTCAATTGTATTTCTTTGTTTTGCGATATTATAATGTTGTGTAATCACCTTCCAGTGTAAAAAAACATGGAAATTAATAACAAAAGAAACGCTGTTTTAAGTGTGAAGTAGGCATTGGTCTGATAACGAAAAAATAAATTCACGAGGACCACAATGCGTACTGCACCCATGCTCTACCAAGGTTTTCCAGCACACAGCTTTGACCTAGTTTTTGATCTATTTTGGTCTATTGTACTTCCAACAATGTGTAGGCAGGTTGCTTAGGATTCAAACCTTTTTAACCTCTTGAAGCTAGGGGGCACTATTTTTATTTTGGAAAAATAACGTTCCCAAAGTAAACTGCTTATTTCTCAGGGCCAGATGCTAGAATATGCATATAATTGACAGCTTAGGATAGAAAACACTCGGTTTCCAAAACTGTAAAACTATTGTCTGTGAGTATAACAGCACTGATCCTGAGAAAAATCCAATCAGGAAGTGACTCTTATTTTGAAACCCCTGGCTTTCTAGGCATCCCTATTGCCCATTGAAAGGGATATCAACCAGATTCCTTTTTCTGTGGCTTCCCTAAGGTGTCTACAGCCTTTAGACGTGGTTTCAGGCCTTTATTTTGAAGAATGAGCGTAAACGTCCACATTGCGTAAGTGGTCAGTTGTTGGCTCTCAGTGTGATTTTTGCGCTAAACAGAGAGGTAGCCATTATTCCTCCCGGTCCTAGTGAAAAGCCAACTGTCCCGGTTGATATATTATCAAATAGATATTTGAAAAACACCTTGAGAATTGATTATAATAAACATTTGCCATGTTTCTGTCGATATTATGGATATAATTTTGAATTTTGGTCTGCGTTGTCGAGACCACTATTTCCGGTGGATTCCTAGGCATAATGCATCAAACTAACGGAGGTATTTGGATATAAAAAATGTCTTTATGGAACAAAAGGAACATTTGCTGTCTAACTGGGAGTCTCGTGAGTGAAAACATCCGAAGCTCATCAAAGGTAAATGATTCATTTGATTGCTTTTCTGATTTTCGTGACCAAGTTACCTGCCGCTAGGTGTACATAATGTTTTGTTAGTATATCGATAAACTTACACAAACGCTTGTATTGTTTTCGCTGTAAAGCATCATTTCAAAATCTGAGACAGGGTGATTAACAAAAGGCTAAACTGTGTTTCGCTGTATTTCACTTGTGATTTCATGAATATGAATATTTTCTAGTAAGATTATTTGACCGTTGCGCTATGCTATTTAACATAGTTGATGACAATTATCCCGGATCCGGGGGGTGGGATGGTTCCAATAGGTTAAACAGCCTAATTCATAAACAGCCTAAGTACTCACACAAAAAGTGATTTGTACCGCATACAAGGTCATCTTTCGCTTTTTTCCACACCACACTAAGACATTAACCCATTCCACTAACTTTTCAAAATGTTTTGATAATATGGAAGCAAGCTTTGCATTTATACTTACAACACCATCAGGCTGGATGCAGCCCTTAGCCATGGTATATTGGCCATATACCACAAAGCCTTCCCTAGTGGCGCAGGGTTTAATCCCAGGCTGTGTCACAGCCGAACGTGACCGGGAGCCCAATTGGGCCGTGCACATTTGGCCCAGCAACATCCGGGTTAGGGGAGGGTTTGGCCGCGGGGATTTCCTTGGCTCATCATGGTCTAGCGACTCCTTGTGGTGGGCCGGACACCTGCAAGCAGACAGCGGTCATCAGTTGGACGGTATTTCCTCCGACACGTTAGTGCGGCTGGCTTCCGGGTTAAGCAAGCAGTGTGTGAAGAAGCAGAGGACACATGACTCTCCTGAGTCCGTTGTGGAATTGCAGCGATAAGATCGTAACTACCAATTGGCTATCTAAAAAAAAACAGAGCTACCTTATTGCTATTATAAACTGGTTACCAGAGTAATTAGAACAGAAAAATGTATGTTTTGTCATTATGTAGTATATGTCATATGTCAGCCAATCAGCATTCAGGGCTCGTTCAATAAATATTTATACATTATTTTAATAGCAGGACACTGTAAAGTCCATTATCCCACTAAAGAGTGTTAATTAGGCTATTTGAGAAGGTTTGAATCCTAAGCAACCTGCCTACACATTGTTGGAAGTACAATATGCCAACATAGCTACTGTAGTTGTTCAAAGCTGTGTGCTGGAAAACCTTGGTAGAGTATGGTGGACTTACGCATTGTGGCACTTGTGAATTTCAATCAAATGTATTTATAAAGCCCTGCAGCTGATGTCACAAAGTGTTGTACAGAAACCCAGCCTAAAACCCCAAACAGCAAGCAATGCAAGTGTAGAAGCACGGTGGCTAGGAAAAACTACATAGAATGGCCGAAACCTAGAGAGGAACCAGGCTATGAGGGGTGCCAGTCCTCTTCTGGCTGTGCCGGTGTAGATTATAACAGAACATGGCCAAGATGTTCAAATGTTCATAGATGACCAGCAAGGTCAGATAATAATAATCACAGTGGTTGTAGTGTGCAACAGGTCAGCACCTCGAGTAAATGTCAGTTGGCTTTTCAAAGCTGATCATTCAGAGTATCTCTACCGTCTCTAGAGAGTTGAAAAAGCAGATCTGGGACAGGTAGCACGTCCGGTGAACAGGTCAGGGTTCCATAGCCGCAGGCAGAACAGTTGAAACTGGATCAGCATCATGACCAGGTGGACTGGGGACAGCAAGGAGTCATCAGGCCAGGTAGTCCTGAGGCATGGTCCTAGGGCTTAGGTCCTCCGAGAGTGAAAGAGAGAGAATGAGAGAGAGCATACTTAAATTCACACAGGACACCGGATAAGACAGGAGAAATACTCTAGATATAACAGACTGACCCTAGCCCCCCGACAGCATTAATGAGACAGGTGGTGTCAGGAGACACTGTGGCCCAACCGACGATACCCTCGGACAGGGCCAAACAGGCAGGATATAACCCCACCCACTTTGCCAAAGCACAGCCCCACACCACTAGAGGGATATCTTCAACCACCAACTTACCATCCTGAGTCAAGGCCGAGTATAGCCCACAAAGATCTCCCCCATGGCATGAACCCGGGGGGGGAGGGGGGGCAAACCCGGACAGGAAGATCACGTCAGTGACTCAGCCCACTCAAGTGACGCCCCCCTCCTAGGGACGGCATGGAAGAGCACCAGTAAGCCAGTGATTCAGCCCCCGTAATAGGGTTTGAGGCAGAGAATCCCAGTGGAGAGAGGGGAACCGGCCAGGCAGAGACAGCAAGGGTGGTTTGTTGCTCCAGTGCCTTTCCGTTCACCTTCAAACTCCTGGGCCAGACTACACTCAGTCATAGGACCTACTGAAGAGATGAGTCTTCAATAAAGACTTAAAGGTCGAGACCGAGTCTGCGTCTTTCACATGGACAGGCAGACCCTTCCATAAAAATTGAGCTCTATAGGAGAAAGCCCTGCCTCCAGCTGTTTGCTTAGAAATGATAGGGACAGTTAGGAGGCCTGCGTCTTTTAACCGTAGCGCACGTGTAGGTATGTACAGCAGGACCAAATCGGAAAAAGATAGGTAGGAGCAAGCCCATGTAATGCCTTGTACGTTAGCAGTAAAACCTTGAAATCAGCCCTGGCCTTAACAGGAAGCCAGTGTAGAGAGGGTAGCACTGGAGTAATGTGATCAAAACTTTTGGTTCTAGTCAAGATACTAGCAGCCGTGTTTAGCACTAACTGAAGTTTATTTAGAGCTTTATCTTGGTAGCCGGAAAGTAGAGCATTGCAGTAGTCTAATCTAGAAGTGACAAAAGCATGGCTACATTTTTCTGCATCGTTTTTGGACAGAAAGTTTCAGATTTTTGCAATGTTACGTAGATGGAAAAAAGCTGTCCTTGAAACAGTCTTAATATGTTTGTCAAAAGAGAGATCAGGGTCCAGAGTAATGCAGAGGTCCTTCACAGTTTTATTTGAGATGACTGTACAACCATCAAGATTGTCAGATTCAACAGAAGATCTTTGTTTCTTGGGACCTATAACTAGCATTTACCGCCATCCACTTCCTTATGTCTGAAACACAGGCTTCCAGTAAGGCCAATTTTGGGGCTTCACCATGTTTCATCGAAATGTACAGCTGTGTGTCATCCGCAAAGCAGTGAAAGTTGACATTGTGTTTCTGAAAGACATCACCAAGAGGTAAAATATATAGTGAAAACAATAGTAGTCCTAAAATGGAGCCTTGAGGAATAATGTTCAGTTGATTTGACAAACCATCCACAGAGACAAATTGATATCTTTCCGACAGATAAGATCTAAACCAGGCCAGAACTTGTCCGTGTAGACCAATTTGGGTTTCCAATCTCTCCAAAAGAATGTGGTGATCGATGGTATCAAAAGCAGGACTAAGGTCTAGCAGCACGAGGACAGATGCAGAGCCTCGGTCTGACGCCATTAAAAGGTCATTTACCATCTTCACAAGTGCTGTCTCAGTGCTATGATGAGGTTAAAACCAGACTGAAGTGTTTCCTATACATTATTTGTCTTCAGGAAGGGAGTGAGTTGCTGTACAACAGCTTTTTCTAAACATGTTTGAGAGGAATGAGAGATTTGATATAGTTTTTTATATTTTCTGGGTCAAGGTTTGGCTTTTTCAAGAGAGGCTTTATTACTGTGAGTTTGGTACACATCCGGTGGATATTGAGCCGTTTATTATGTTCAGCATAGGAGGGCCAAGCACAGAAAGCAGCTCTTTCAGTAGCTTAGTTGGAATAGAATGCAGCTTGAAGTTTTAGAGGCCCATGACTATTTTCATCAATGTGTCAAGAGACATAGTATTAAAAAACTTGTGTCTCCCTTGATCCTAGGTCCTGGCAGTGTTGTGCAGACTCAAGGCAACTGAGCTTTGGAGAAATATACAGATTTAAAGAGGAATCAGTAATTTGTTTTCTAATGTTTGTGATCTTTTCCTCAAAGAAGTTCATGAATTTATCACAAAGAATTTCCTTTCTTTGTTTTTAATAGTATTTGTAATTTACCCCTGAAAGTCATATTTTGCCATTCCATTATGTGGGTTGTCTTACAGTTGATGTAGCTTGTGTCATTGGGGCTAATAACTATGTGTATTATTATTTCACTTTCCATCTCCATTTGTCTTTCCACAATCATCAATCTGTAATGATAGACATTTTTGAAAATGTAACATCCACTCTGTCTGCACAGCTTCCCTGGTAACCACTGTAGCGGGAATAGCAAAGAAAGGGGTATATGCTGTGAAGCCTGTGAAGACAGACACATTTCAAATCTACATCAATCGAGCATTTCAGGCACACAAAAAATAAAAAGTGCACAGCCAGATATTGCATATTTCAAATTGAGTGCTTCAAAAACACCAGAAACCACATTCTAGAATGAGTAGATCACTACGTTAACCAATTGATAGCATCAGAACATTTTCCTTTTTAAAAACATTACAGGCTACATAGACAGGCTCCAGGAGCTCCTCTTCAACAATGTCACCACTTGATCCAGTGGTATATGTGGGGAAGCTATGCGAGCTGTCCATTCCAGGACCCATGTCTGCCCAGTGACGAGGAGACAATAGTTGGATTTGTCTCCCACTTCAATTTTGGGGGTGACTGAAGCCAAGTGGGTGACTGAAGCCTACTTGACTGAAGCGGGATGCATATGCCCGGCCTGCTTCAAGGAGGCACGATGACATCCCGGCCGGCCAAACCCTCCCCTAACCCGGACGAAGCTGGGCCAGTTGTGCGCCGCCTCATGGGTCTCCCGGTCACGGCCAGCTGCCATACAGCCTGGGATTGAACCCGGGTGTGTAGTGACGCTTCTAGCACTGCAATGCAACGCCTTAGACCACTGCGCCACTCTGGAAGCCCAATGGGTTCACTTTTACATGATATCACATTGTGTTACTTTGTATTGTTTTTTTAAAAGAATTCGGGCAGGAGAAGAGTGTTACAAATTGAACGAATCAATGCGTCCTTCACTCTGTAGGATTGCCGTGTAACTATATTAGGCTTATGATGTCTCAACATTATTTCTCAACTTTATTTTTCATGAGTGAACATGTTGATCAATATTTTGGCTAGGCTGGCTAATTGTAAATGATCAAATACATTTCTGATCAATACATACAATTCTAGACATCTTGTCATTTATAATGCAGAGGCACCAATAAATTGTCCAGTACTCCTATTGTATGCTGTTTTCATGTACATTCCCTTATTCCCTAAGCTTTTAAGGCTTTACTAATTCTTGTGAAGTGTATCAGTGTATCAGCAAACTGTATTCTGTAATTACTTACAAAACAATAGAAATGCAATTGTGCATTGCTGCTGTTTGTCTGATATCCAACAGTCCATGGTCAGCTCTGGTGACCGTGACATAATTTTGCTGAGAAAATGGATTGAGTCATACTATTTAGGCTTGTTGTTTACCTTTTAATCAATGGCATGTGGCCCATTATTTACCATGTTACCTGGGAACGATCACAAGGGCGCTTCAAAGAGCTGTCATTCAAGGTGAGCTCATGAATATAAGCTCCCCGCCCACTCAGCCTGTTCTTTCGGGCTGCCTGATTGTTAGAGATGAGAGAAAATGCCAATATCATAAATTCTGAGCATTTTAATAGTGTAAAAATATAATGGGTGGTGTTGTGGTCATTCAAAGGTTATTTTTTACTTGGGACATACATGTAGGAACACTGTGGGGGACCTTTAAAATGGGATAACTAAATTAATTTCTGGTTTCAAACAGTAGACAGGAGTAGACAGTGCTTCAATCAACCAAAATTCAATCTAAGTGAAAAATCTAAGGAACATCAAGAAAAATAGGTGCAACTCTCACTCACAATTTATATTTATTGGGATAGGCAGTTATGACAGAGAGGGAGAGAAAGGTAGATTGAATGGGACACATAAATGAGCAGTGCTAACACATACTGAATATGTGCTGCAGGTTGCATTACCCACTGAAATGTCATGCTTTCAACCAAAAAAGTATAATAAAATAATCAGCTATTGTCCTGTATGGTTAAAAATGCTAGCCATTTTTTGGGCAATGCAAGAATCCCCCGTAAAAATTACTTGCACCCAGTTTCAGACCCCCAGGGGGTGTTTGTGGTGGGCCCACGCAGCTGTGCTTGACTGTGTGACTGGTCATAGGGGTTAAGGTCTTCCCTCTTGTTATTTCTCTGTTCAGGCTCTGAAAATAATAGAAAAGGAAATGAAAAGACTGGCCAAGAGGGACATCACAACAGAATGAGGCCGGTTGGATTTCTGTTAGGACTTTTAGTGGCTTGCAAAAGTATTCACCCCCTTGGCATTTTTCCTATTTTGTTGCCTTACAACATGGAATTAAAATGGATTTTTAGAGGGTTTGTATTATATGATTTACACAACATGCCTACAACAATTTGACGATGCAAAACATTTTTTATTAAATAATACCAAAAAAAATGAAAACTTGAGCATGCATAACTATTCACCCCACCCCCACAGGTCAATATTCGTAGAGGCACCTTTTGCAGTAATTACAGCTACAAGTCTCTTGGGGTGTCTCTATAAGCTTGGCAAATCTAGCCACTGGGATTTTGCTGATTCAAAGCAAAACTGCTCCAGCTCCTTCAAGTTGGATGGTTTCCGCTGGTGTACAGCAATCTTTAGGTCATACCCCTGATTCCCAATTAGTTTGAGGTCTGGGCTTTGACTAGGCCATTCCAAGACATTTAAATGTTTTCCCTTAAACCACCCATGTGTTGCTTTAGCAGTATGCTTAGGGTCATTGTCCTGCTGGATAGTGAACCTCCATCCCAGTCTCAAATCTCTGGAAGACTGAAACAGGTTTCCCTCAAGAATTTCCTGTATTTAGCGCCATCCATCATTCCTTCAATTCTGACCAGTTTCCCAGTCCCTCCCGATGAAAAACATCCCCACAGCATGATGGTGTTCTCAGGATGTTGAGGTGTTGGGTTTGCGCCAGACATAGCATTTTCCTTGATGGCCAAAAAGCTCAATTTTAGTCTCTTCTGACCAGAGTACCTTCTTCCATATGTTTGGGGAGTCTCCCACATTCCTTTTGGCAAACACCAAACATGTTTGCTTATTTTTTTCTTTAAGCAATTACTTTTCTTCTGGCCACTGTTCCATAAAGCCTAGCTCTGTGGAGTGTACGGCTTAAAGTGGCCCTATGGCCAGATACTCCAATATCCGCTGTGGAGCTTTGCAGCTCCTTCAGGATTATCTTTTGTCTCTTTGTTGCCTCTCTGATTAATGCCCTCCTTGCCTGGTCCGTGAGTTTTGGTGGGTGGCCCTCTCTTGGCAGGTTTGTTGTGTTGCCAAATTCTTTCCATTTTTTAATAATGGATTTAACAGTGCTCCGTGGGATGTTCAAAGTTTCTGATATTTTTTTATAACCCAACCGTGATCTCTATTTCTCCACAACTTTGTCCCTGACCTGTTCCTTGGTCTTCATGGTGCCGCTTGCGTGTTGGTTCTCCTTGCTTAGTGGTGTTGCAGACTCTGGGGGCTTTCAGAACAGGTGTGTGTATATATACACTGAGATCACGTGACACTTAGATTGCACACAGGTGGACTTTATTTAACTAATTATGTGACTTCTGAAGGTAAGTAATTTTTTTCATTTCACTTCAACAATTTGCACTATTTTGTGTATTACATGAAATCCAAATTAAAAATCCATTTAAATTACAGGTTGTAATGCAACAATATCCGAAAAACGCCAAGGGGGATGAATACTTTTGCAAAGCACTGTATGCTCTTTGCAATTCAATCGCTGGGCATTATGCAAAAAAAAAAATAACTTCACTCACTCTCTATTGAAATTCAGAAAGATATCACAGCCAGATTTCCAGAATAAAGCAATTGCACATGTTCATTTTTTATTTCATTTTTTTTATTCATAAGATCTCCAAATTTCAGCCCCTACCCGTCTACTCCCCAGCCTATAATTGTTTTAGCTTCCAGTCATCGATTCATCCATCTTTAAAGGGGTGACACCCACCTACACCATTCCTGTCTGCATTCCGACATTCCTCTGTTGTACCAGTGAGGCCATGAACAATTCATTAGCTCCCTGACAACCTGGCATGTCAGATCCTTGAGTGCCATAACCAAGGTGAAAGAGTGGGAAAGAGAAGGGAAGGAGATAGAGAAAACATCTAGATAAGTGGAGATGGTGCAAGATACTTAAATGAATAGTCTAATTGCCTTATTAACTTCTCTGGCCCAAACATGCTAACATTAGAGGACATCTAAATTGTTTAAGTTGAAGGTGGGGGAGAGCTGCCACAAAAATGAGGATAAAGGAATATCTATATCTACATGTACATATAGGTCTCTGTATCACAGTTCCTGCGTTATAATGTTGCACTAACGGAAATTTCATAAAAATTCACATATTCTGTTTGCAACGTGTTCCATGGCATGTGAAATTACCTGATTTAGGAACAAGAAATGCACTCCAAACAAACTTTTCAGGTGTTACTGAAAGTGAAGACGGATGGAATACATTTTTTACTTTTTACAATTAAATTTGTTACAATGAAAACAAATATTGTATGATTTATTGTATATCTAAGTACATTTCCAGAAGGAAGCTCGAGTCAGACAAAACAGTATTGGTATGTACGTGATGGCCATCACTCCACCTGTAACGGCCGTTGGTGGAAGAAGGTGAGGACCAAGGTGCAGCGTGGTACGTGTTCATCTTTTATTCATTGAACTGAACACTGAATAGCCAAACAATAGAGAACAACCGAATCAGTTCTGTCTACTGCAGACACAAAAACAGAAAGCAATTAACCACAAAAACCCGGTGGGAAAAGGCTACCTAAGTATGGTTCACAATCAGAGACAACGATAGACAGCTGCCTCTGATTGAGAACCACACTGGCCAAACAACAAAGAAATATAAAACCTAGAAAATGAACATAGAATGCCCACCCTAGTCACTCTCTGTCCTAACCAAAATAGAGAATAAAAACCTCTCTGTGGCCAGGGCATGACACCACCATCTGGGCAGACCAATGCTTTTGACAGTGACGCAACACTAACGTATGTCGATGGTGTTACTAAATTATCTCAATGACATAACACTTACCTAAACTGAATGTACAAAACATTATGAACACCTGCTCTTTCCATGACAGACTGACCAGGTGAATGCTTTGTTCCCTTATCGATGTCACTTGTTAAATCCACCTCAATCATTGTAGATGAAAGGGAGGAGACAGGATAAAAAAATGTTTTCAAGCCTTGAGACAATTGAGACATGGATGGTGTATGTATGCCATTCAGAGTGTGAATGGACAAGACAAACGATGTAACTGCCTTTGAATGGTAGTTGGTAGTTGGTGCCAGGTGCACCGGTTTGAGTCAAGAACTGCAACGCTGCTGTTCTTTTCACACTCAACAATGTCCCGTGTGTGTCAAGAATGGTCTACCACCCAAAGGACATCCAGCCAACTTGACGCAACTGTAGGAACCATTGGAGTCAACATGGGCCAGCATGCCTTTGGAACGCTCTAGACCTTGTAGAGACCATGCCCTGACGAGGTTTGTTCTCAGGGCAAAAGGCTGGGAGTGCAACTCAATATGAGAAAGGTGTTCTTAATGTTTTCTACACTTAGTGTATGTCAATGGCGTTACCAAATAATTGTTTTGCGATTATATGGTAATCCATCGAAATTCACTGTTGAATTAATAGTATATGTGACACAACTGTGAAATACTGTGACCCACCAATTAGGCAGCGTGAATGGTCATCATAGCCAATCATGTTTCCCTTGCTAACCATTTCCCAGGCAATATGACAAGACTTTCTGAAAAGTTTTTTAAACTCTTTCTTCTCTCTTTAAGACGCATACATCAAGTCTAATTGTTCTCGGTACTGACTCCATATCTTGATTTCTATCACAGGAACCTTCAACAGACCTTATTTTCTCCTTCTTCTTTCCATTGCACAAGGGAAAACCTCATTTGAGAGCCACTGAAGGGATGAGTTGTGGACTATTTTCCTCCATAAAGCAGAGTCAAAACTACACAGTGGTCTCTCTTGTTAGTGAGAAAAGCCTGTATTCCAGTTCGTGATACAAGGAAATGTTGATAATGGCTTTCTTTTGATCTGTGGTAGAGCCTTACAAAATGGCCCAAATGGAAAAATGTTCAATACTGTATACAGCACATTGATATGGATTGAATACACCAAGAAATGTAGTAATCATTTAACAGTGGCTATCGAATATGAATATGTATAGGTAACCCTTTTATCACTCGTTGCTGTTATGTACAGTATGTTAAAGTTTGTATCCCTCAAACTCAACTCTGGACCTCAAAGCCGGCAGGCCCAGACCTCGTAGGGTAAGAGTTGAATACCCATGGTCTATATGGTAAAAGCAACATATGCCTACCCTCAAATGTATATCTAATAAGCAGGCATTCAATTATTACTAGATGATGGTATAGAACAGTGCTACAGTTGACATAATTCTCATAATTACAACTGAAGTGAAAAGAAATATCAGACTTAAAATATTCTTTACTGAGGGAGCACTGATGGCTCCTCTCCATCACACTCTGTTCTGGCTAGTTCTCTATCCTGTTCCACCCAACGCCACTCGCCTCCAGGTGTATCATTGTGTACTTTCCTCAATACTTTACTAAAAAACAAACCACAGACCTTAGACCTAGGATGTATCCCAAATGGCACCCTATTCCCTTTATAGTACACTACTTTTGACCAGAGCACTATGGGGCTATAGCAAACAAATACATTGGGGATGATTCCAAATGGTAACCAACATACAGTGGGGAGAACAAGTATTTGATGCACTGCCGATTTCGCAGGTTTTCCTACTTACAAAACATGTAGAGGTCTGTCATTTTTATCATAGGTACACTTCAACTGTGAGAGATGGAATCTAAAACAAAAATCCAGAAAATCACATTGTATGATTTTTAAGTAATTCATTTGCATTTTATTGCATGACATAAGTATTTGATACATCAGAAAAGCAGAACTTAATATTTGGTACAGAAACCTTTGTTTGCAATTACAGAGATCATACGTTTCCTGTAGCTCTTGACCAGGTTTGCACACACTTCAGCAGGGATTTTGGCCCACTCCTCCATACAGACCTTCTCCAGATCCTTCAGGTTTCGGGGCTCCAGGACCTTAAGATGCTTCTTACGGAGCCACTCCTTAGTTGCCCTGGCTGTGTGTTTCGGGATGTTGTCATGCTGGAAGACCCAGCCACGACCAATCTTCAATGCTCTTACTGAGGGAAGGAGGTTGTTGGCCAAGATCTCGCGATACATGGCCCCATCCATCCTCTCCTCAATACGGTGAAGTCATCCTGTCCCCTTTGCAGAAAAGCATCCCCAAAGAATGATGTTTCCACCTCCATGCTTCAAGGCTGGGATGGTGTTCTTGGGGTCGGACTCATCCTTCTTCTTCCACCAAACACGGCGGGTGGAGTTTAGACAAAAAAGCTATATTTTTGTCTCATCAGACCACATGACCTTCTCCCATTCCTCCTCTGGATCATCCAGATGGTCATTGGCAATCTTCAGATGGGCCTGGACATGCGCTGGCTTGAGCAGGGGGACCTTGCGTGTGCTGCAGGATTTTAATCCATGATGGCGTAGTGTGTTACTAATGGTTTGCTTTGAGACTGTGGTCCCAGCTCTCTTCAGGTCATTGACCAGGTCCTGCCGTGTAGTTCACCTCAATTACTTAAAAATCATACAATGTGATTTTCTGGATTTTTTTACAGACCTCTACATGCTTTGTAAGTAGGAAAACCTGCAAAATCGGCAGTGTATCAAATACTTGTTCTACCCACTGTATATCACAGCTCACAGTCAGAAAGCATCGCCCTGCCGTCCAACACCAGCCTTGCCCAGTATGGTCTCTTCTTACTACTCCTCAGGGCACTTGCCGTTTGTCCGGTGTTGCCCGAAGTTCATTCGCCAGGGCAGCCATCTCCTTCCTCTCCTCCTCCATCTGAAAGTGGTGTCGAAGGAGCACAGCAAGAGGAGCATGCCAATCAACAATGCTCACGTCACGAGCCATGGAAGCCGAAGACAGCGGCATCCCGCAAAGCAGGCTACACTCCCAACGAGAGGCCAAGAGCGGATACAAACAGCAAACAGCCTCACCTAAAGCCCGTTCTTGTGGGAAGCTGCTATAGACCACCAACTGCTAACAGTCAGTATCTGGATAACATGTGAAATGCTTAATAATGTATGTGATATCAACAGAGAGGTATACTTTCTAGGTGATTTAAATATTAACCTCTAGTGACTCCCCATCCCGCATGCGGGACCGTAATCATCGACTGACACGAATTAGCATAACGCAACGGACATAAATATTCCTAGAAAATATTCCTATTCATGAAAATCACAAGTGAAATATATTGAGACACAGCTTAGCCTTTTGTTAATCACCCTGTCATCTCAGATTTTCAAAATATGCTTTACAGCCAAAGCTAGACAAGCATTTGTGTAAGTTTATCGATAGCCTAGCATAGCATTTTGTCCAGCTAGTAGCATGTAACCTTGTCACGAAAATCAGAAAAGCAATCAAATTAAATCGTTTACCTTTGATGAGCTTCAGATGTTTTCACTCACGAGACTCCCAGTTAGATAGCCAATGTTCATTTTTTCCCCAAATATTATTTTTGTAGGCGAAATAGCTCCGTTTGTTCTTCACGTGTGGCTGAGAATTTGCCCGGATATTACGGTCACGAAAATGCCGAAAAATATTCCAAATTAGCTCCATAATATCAACAGCAACATGGCAAACGTTGTTTATAATCAATCTTCAAGGTGTTTTTCAAATATCTATTCGATAATATATCCACCGGGACAATAGGTTTTTCAGTAGGACCGATTAAAATAATAGCTACCTCTGTATTTTACGCGAGAGTCACTCTGAGAGTCATCAGGTGACCACTTACACAATGTAACCGCTTACGGGTATTCTTCAACATAAATGCGTAAAACTACGTAACAATGCTGTAGACACCTTGGGGAATACGGAGAAAAAGTAATCTGGTTGATAGCCCATTCACTGCTCAATAGGGTCGCTTTGGAACGCAGAGCTTTCAAAACATGAGGCACTTCCGGATTGGATTTTTCTCAGGCTTTCGCCTGCAATATCAGTTCTGTTATACTCACAGACAATATTTTTACAGTTTTGGAAACTGTAGAGTGTTTCCTATCCTAAGCTGTCAATTATATGCATATTCTAGCATCTTGTCCCAACAAAATATCCCGTTTACTTTGGGTACCTTATTTTTCCAAAAATGAAAATACTGCTCCCTAGTCACTGGCTTTCATTAACCTCTTAAGTCGACCCTCTACTGTTTTGAACATTCTGTTAAAAAGCGCCCTGCTACTCATGCCAGGAATATAGTATATGCATTTGCTTAGTCTGTGTGGATAGAAAACACTCAGACGTTTAAAAAACTGGTTAAATCACTGCTGTGGCTTTACCAGAACGGCATTTACATCGAAAAGCACAGGAAAAACTGATCACTGAAAATGGGAAAATATATCCATGCGCTACTTGAACCCATTGATAAAGGTGAACCACAATTAATTGACTGAGGTTGCAGTACCTACAGCTTCCACACGGTGTCTAGAGTCTTGTCATTTCCCTTCGAGTTTTTTCTTGGTCAAACACATGCAGGGCACCGTATCTCCTCCGGTCTAGGACCGGATATTTTCGTTGAGTTTCTAGCCGGACATTTTTCCAGACGGACAGCTAATGATCTTTACATCGCCTCCTGATGAATTTTATCGCTTATTAACGTTTACTAATACCTAAAGTTGCATTACAAACGTATTTCAAAGTGTTTTGTGAAAGTTTATCGTCGACTTTTTGAATTTAAAAAATGATGTTACGTTTTGAAACAATGTTTTTTTCGTTTATCACACAGTCTACATATAACGATATCTAGGCTTTATATGGACCGATTTAATCGAAATAAAGACCCAAATAGTGTTTATGGGACATCTAGGAGTGCCAACAAAGAAGATGGTGAAAGGTAATGAATGTTTTCTATTTTATTGTGCGGTTTGTGTAACGCCGAAATGCTAATTATTTTGTTTACGTCCCCTGTGGGTCTTTTGGGGTGTTGCATGCTATCAGATAATAGCTTCTCATGCTTTCGCCGAAAAGCATTTTAAAAATCTGACTTGTTGCCTGGATTCACAACGAGTGTAGCTTTAATTCGATACCCTGCATGTGTATTTTAATGAACTTTTGAGTTTTAACTAATACTATTAGCATTTAGCGTAGCGCATTTGCATTTCCAGAGCTCTAGTTGGGACGCAAGCGTCCCGAGTAGAAGCAACAGGTTAAGCTGCCCACTCAACGAAAAGCATAAAACTGTAAACAGTGCCTGCAACCTGGTTCAGGTTATCAGTCATCCTACCAGGGTAGTTACAAACAGCACAGGAATGAAATCATAAACATATATTGATCACATCTTTACTAATGCTGTAGAAATGTGGTGTAACGCAGTCTCCAAATCCATCGGATGTAGCGATCCCAATATACAGTGGTTCTTCCTTTAAAAGTTGCGTCATACTGCAGCACAGCTTTATTTATGATAAATAATCATAAATATTACAGATTTTAAACAGTGTCTTATATCGGCTAAAAGCAGTAGGCTTTACAGCGAAAGCATGGCATGTGATTGTTTGAGGACGGCGGCCCACATCAAAATATTTTTCCACCGGCACAGGTCTCATAAATTCACAAATATCGATTAAATATTCACTTACTTTTTGAAAATCTTCCTCTGATTTGTCATCCAAAGGGTCCCAACTACAACATGTACAGTCGTGGCCAAAAGTTTTGAGAATGACACAAATATTAATTTTCACAAAGTCTGCTGCCTCAGTATCTTTAGATATTTTTGTCAGATGTTACTATGGAATACTGAAGTATAAATACAAGCATTTCATAAGTGTCAAAGGCTTTTATTGACAATTACATGAAGTTGATGCAAAGAGTCAATATTTGCAGTGTTGACCCTTCTTTTTCAAGACCTCTGCAATACGCCCTGGCATGCTGTCAATTAACTTCTGGGCCACATCCTGACTGATGGCAGCCCATTCTTGCATAATCAATGCTTGGAGTTTGTCAGAATTTGTGGGTTTTTGTTTGTCTACTCGACTCTTGAGAATTGACCACAAATTCTCAATAGGATTAAGTTCTGGGGAGTTTCCTGGCCATGGACCCAAAATATCGATGTTTTGTTCCCCGAGCCACTTAGTTATCACTTTTGCCTTATGGCAAGGTGCTCCATCATGCTGGAAAAGGATGCTTTACCGTTTACATGACACAGGACTGATGGTAGCGCTCACCTTGTCTTCTCCGGACAAGCTTTTTTTCAGGATGCCCCTAACAATCGGAAAGGAGATTTGTCAGGATTCACCTAGCGGTCATGATTTGGGGCTGTACAAATGTTTGATGTATTAGAATAATTGTTTATGCTTATGTTATATTAATAGAAGGGGAGGGGTAATAAGACCCCTCCCTCATTACATTTATAGGGTCCTAGACTAAAGATTAACAATATATATATTCATTATATAGTTTTAGAATTGTTCCACAGTTGTTTGTTTTCTCTCTCTCTCGCTCTCTCTCTCTCTCTCTCAATGTGTGACTGGGACAGAACTCTGCAGGGGAGTGTGGGAGATAAGAGACTAGTTAGACATTCCACAATAGTGGACATCACTAAGGCGGGACTTGAGTTTAATAAAACAACTTGAGAACTTTTGTTTGATGTAGAACTTACTCGGAAACATGTGTGCTATCTTCCTGATTGTCAACTTATGTCTGCAATTGCATTAATAAAGGCTTTTAAATGATTTAATTAAATATAGTCATAATGCTAATTTCAACAATGAGCCAATGATGATACCAAAGAAACAAACCCTAACAGATTCAGCAGAGAAAATGACTTTACCCCAGTCCTCAGCAGTCCGATCCCTGTAACTTTTGGAAAATATCAGTCTTTTCCTAATGTTTTTCTGGGAGAGAAGAGGCTTCTTTGCTGCCCTTCTTGACACCAGGCCATCCTCCAAAAGTCTTCGCCTCACTGTGCGTGCAGATGCACTCACACCTGAATGCTGCCATTTCTGAGCATGCTCTGTACTGGTGGTGCCCCGATCCCGCAGTTGACTCAACTTTAGGAGACGGTCCTGGCGCTTGCTGGACTTTCTTGGGTGCCCTGAAGCCTTTTTCACAACAATTGAACCGCTCTCCTTGAAGTTCTTGATGATCCGATAAATGGATGATTTGGGTGCAATCTTACTGACAGCAATATCCTTGCCTGTGAAGCCCTTTTTGTGCAAAGCAATGATGACGGTACGTGTTTCCTTGCAGGTAACCATGATTGACAGAGGAGAACAATGATTCCAAGCACCACCCTCCTTTTGAAGCTTACAGTCTGTTATTCAAACTCAATCAGCATGACAGAGTGATCTCCAGCCTTGTCCTCGTCAACACTCACACCTGTGTTAACGAGAGAATCACTGACATGATGTCAGCTGGTCCTTTTGTGGCATGGCTGAAATGCAGTGGAAATGCTTTGGGGGGATTCAGTTCATTTGCATGGCAAAAAGGGACTTTGCAATGAATTGCAATTCATCTGATCACTCTTCATAACATTCTGGAGTATATGCAAATTGCCATCATACAAACTGAGGCAGCAGACTTTGTGAAAATATATCTTTGTGCCATTCTCAAAAGTTTTTGGCCACAACTGTAGTGTCATTTTGTTAGATAAAATCCTTCTTTATTCCCCAGAAAGTCTGTTTAGTTGGCACCATCGATTTGAGTAAACCACTCATTCAAAATGCAGAGAAAGGAATCCTTGTTAAGCCATTTTGCTACAACTTTGGAAGTATGCTTGGGGTCATTGTCCATTTGGAAGACCCATTTGCGACCAAGCTTTAACTTTCTGACTGATGACTTGAGATGTTGCTTCCATATATCCACATAATTTTCCATCCTCTTCATGCCATCTATTTTGTGAAATGCACCAGTCCCTCCTGCAGCAAAGCACCCCCACATCATGATGCTGCCACCCCGTGCTTCACGGTTGGGATGGTGTTCTTCGGCTTGCAAGCCTCCCCCTTTTCCTCCAAATATAACGATGGTCATTATGGCCAAACTGTTCTATTTTTGTTTCATCAGACCTGAGGACATTTCTCCAAAAAGTACAATCTTTGTCCCCATGTGCAGTTGCAAACTGTAGTCTGGCTTTTTTATAGCTGTTTTGGAGCAGTGGCTTCTTCCTTGCTGAGCGGCCTTTCAGGTTATGTCGATATAGGACTCGTTTTACTGTGGATATAGATACTTTTATACCTGTTTCCTCCAGCATCTTCACAAGGTCCTTTGCTGTTGTTCTGGGATTGATTTGCACTTTTCGCACCAAAGTACGTTCATCTTTAGGAGACAGAACGCGTCTTATTCCTGAGCGGTATAGCGTCTGTGTGGTCCCATGGTGTTTATACTTGCATACAATTGTTTGTACAGATGAACGTGGTACCTTCAGGCATTTGGAAATTGCTCCCAAGGATGAACCAGACTTGTGGAGGTCTACAATTTTTTTTCTGATGTATTGGCTGATTTCTTTTGATTTTCCCATTATTTCAAGCAAAGAGGCACTGAGTTTGAAGGTAGGCCTTGAAATACATCCACAGGTACACCTCCAATTGACTCAAATGATGTCAATTAGCCTATCAGAAGATTCTAAAGCCATGATCTCATTTTCTGGAATTTTCCAAGCTGTTTAAAGGGACAGTCAACTTAATGTATGTAAACTTCTAACCCACTGGAATTGTGATTCAGTGAATTATAAGTGAAATAATCTGTCTGTAAACAATTGTTGGAAAAATGACTTGTGTCATACACGAAGTAGATGTCCTAACCGACTTGCCAAAACTATACTTTGTTAACAAGAAATTAGTGGAGTGGTTGAAAAATGAGTTTTCATGATTCCAACCTAAGTGTATGTAAACTTCCGACTTCAACTGTATACTCTGGTTCATCATTAAACTCCTAGACTGGGCTTCTGTGTCTGTCATCACTTTATGACCAGAGTCCGGTATCTGTTAATTTATGGCTAAGAGTCCCCCAAAAGGAACACTTTTTCAGCTGAAAAGGTGGCGCGGGAAATTCCAAAAATATTTTTTTGAAATATTTAACTTTCACACATTAACAAGTCCAATACAGCAAGTGAAAGATAAACATCTTGTTAATCTACCAAAAGCGTCCGATTTTTTAAATGTTTTACAGCGAAAAACACAACATATATTTATGTTAGATCACCACCAAATTCAAAAACACACACAGCCATTTTTCACAGCCAAAGATAGTCACAAAAGCAGAAATATAGATAAAATGAATCACTAACCTTTGATTATCTCCATCCGATGACACTCATAGGACATCATGTTATACATGTATTGTGTGTTTTGTTCGATAGTGTGCATATATATATATATATAAAAAATCTCAGTTTACATTGGCGCGTTTACGTGCAGTAATGTTTTGATTCCAAAACATCCGGTGATTTTGCAGAAATACTCACAATAAACATTGATAAAAGATGCAAGTGTTATTCACATAAAGATAAACGTATCCTCTATGCAACCGCTGTGTCAGATTTAAAAACAACTTTACGGAAAAAGACTAATCTGAGAACGGTGCTCAGAACCCAAATTAGCCAAAGAAATAGCCGCCATTTTGGCGTCAACAGAAGCTACAAAAAACACTATAAATATTCACTTACCTTTGAATATCTTTATCAGAAGGCAGTTCCAGGAATCCCAGTTCGACAATAAATAACTGATTTGTTCCATAAAGTTCCATAAAGCCCATCATTTAGCCACTTGTTGATAGCTTGTTCAGCCCAGCATTCAATCCTCAAAAAGCACAATCAATTCCTCCAGACAAAAACTCAAAAAGTTCCGTTACAGGTCGTAGAAACAAGTCAAATGATGTATGCAATCCATATTTAGGATGTTTTAAATATTAATCAGCAATAAGGTTCCAACCGGAGAATTTCATTGTCTGAAGAAAAGCATTGGAACGGGAGGACACTCTCTCGTGATCACGCACAATGAGACCGAGGCTTTCTGCCAGACAACTCAGTGAAAGAGCTCCTATGAGCCGGTCCTTTATAGTAGAATCATACAACCAGAATCTAAAGACGATGACATCTTGTGGAAGCCCTAGGAAGTGCATTCACATCCATATCTAAGATGGACTTCAAACGGCACTATTTTGAAAATCGGGTTCTCACTTCCTGTTTGAATTTCTTCTAAGGTTTTTGTCTGCCATATGAGTTCTGTTATACTCACAGACATAATGGGGCGGCAGGGTAGCCTAGTGGTTAGAGCGTTGGACTAGTAACCAGAAGGTTGCAAGTTCAAACCCCCGAGCTGACAAGGTACAAATCTGTCGTTCTGCCCCTGAACAGGCAGTTAACCCACTGTTCCTAGGCTGTCATTGAAAATAAGAATTTGTTCTTAACTGACTTGACTAGTTAAATAAAAAACAGTTTTAGAAACTTGTGTTTTCTATCCACCAGTAATAATAATATGCAAATATTCCAATCTGGGAAAGAGTAGGAGGCAGTTTACTCTTGGCATGCTTTTCATCCAAAAGTGAAAATGCTGCCCCCTAGCCCAAACAGGTTAACTCCCAGTGGCCTATCCACAAATTAGAGAGCAACAAACTCCGTTTAAATAATATAACTTATTTTGAACGAAAGCCAGGAATGTGTAAGTCACACAGCCCTATGCTGTTCCTGCTTCTGTTGCCTCTTATCATTGTCCTGTTGGTTATGTCAGACTGCACAATAATAAACATATACATTTAAAAGAGTTAAAAAAATCCAATTCAATAATATATTTGTACCACTGTAGATGCTGTGGTTTTATTTTTAGAATATGGTTCTCGGTTTACAGTAGTGATAGACAGCTGGAGGCATTTTAAAAACATGTTGTTTTCAACATGTAGTACACTGAACTCTGCAAACAAACGTTTCCACTCCGAGAATGGTAAATGACTGTAATTAATACATTAATTCAATATATTAGAATACAAAAGAAGCCATCCACCCATGATGGGCTATTAGCAGGACAATAGGAAAGGAGGGTAGGGTGAGCATTGTCGTTAAAGTCACTGCACAGTAGCCTAATAAACATGCATTTTGAAATAGTATAATAAAAAATCGAATTCAATAACATATTTCTACCACTGTAGATGCTGTGTTTTTGGTTGATGGCCAATATTAAAAACAGTCAAATGCATTCGTGAATTCAATCGTTTTAGCTGACATGTTGCGGTTTATTCGTTGTTGAATTTTTAAGGGTCCTTTCTCTTCTCTGTGCGGGAGTTCTTTTAAGAATACAAAAGAATCCTTCGACAATAGACTCTTGCCGAGTTTAGGGACATTAAATGTATTCGTCGGTGTTTGCGAGGCATGTCACTTCTCCCATCTCTTTTGCATAGCCCACCACATGCACTGTTTTCTAACCACATCTGGATGGATCCATAGCGAATTACTAGGGGAATAAATATCACTGAATGACAGACATTTTGGAATAAAGTAGGCTAATGAAAGCAACAAATTGTTGCTTAACCTCTTAAGTCGACCCTCTACTTTTTTGAACATTCTGTTAAAAATCGCGCAACATTTCAGCGCCCTGCTACTCAGGTCAGGAATTTAGTATATGCATTTGCTTAGTCTGTGTGGATAGAAAACACTCAGACGTTTATAAAACTGGTTAAATCACTGCTGTGGCTTTACCAGAACGGCATTTACATCGAAAAGCACAGGAAAAACTGATCACTGAAAATGGGAAAATATATCCATGCGCTACTTGAACCCATTGATAAAGGTGAACCACAATTAATTGACTGAGGTTGCAGTACCTACAGCTTCCACACGGTGTCTAGAGTCTTGTCATTTTCCTTCGAGTTTTTTCTTGGTCAAACACATGCAGGGCACCGTATCTCCTCAGGTCTAGGACCGGATATTTTCGTTGAGTTTCTAGCCGGACATTTTTCCAGACGGACAGCTAATGATCTTTACATCGCCTCCTGATGAATTTTATCGCTTATTAACGTTTACTAATACCTAAAGTTGCATTACAAACGTATTTCGAAGTGTTTTGTGAAAGTTTATCGTCGACTTTTTGAATTTTAAAAAATGACGTTACGTTTTGAAACGATGTTTTTTCGTTTATCACACAGTCTACATATAACGATATCTAGGCTTTATATGGACCGATTTAATCGAAATAAAGACCCAAATAGTGTTTATGGGACATCTAGGAGTGCCAACAAAGAAGATGGTGAAAGGTAATGAATGTTTTCTATTTTATTGTGCGGTTTGTGTAACGCCGAAATGCTAATTATTTTGTTTACGTCCCCTGCGGGTCTTTTGGGGTGTTACATGCTATCAGATAATAGCTTCTCATGCTTTCGCCGAAAAGCATTTTAAAAATCTGACTTGTTGCCTGGATTCACAACGAGTGTAGCTTTAATTCGATACCCTGCATGTGTATTTTAATGAACTTTTGAGTTTTAACTAATACTATTAGCATTTAGCGTAGCGCATTTGCATTTCCAGAGCTCTAGTTGGGACGCAAGCGTCCCGAGTAGAAGCAAGAGGTTAACCAGTTGCGACGAGCAAACCCGTATCCGGGAGCGTAATCATAGCCTCAAATGCATTAGCATAACACAACGGACATAAATACCCCTATAAACTTTTCCTATTCATGAAAATCGCAAATTAAATTAAATAAATATATTCAAACACAAGCTTAGCCTTTTGTCAACAACACTGTCATCTCAGATTCTCAAAAGATGCGTTACAGCCAACGCTAAATAAGCATTTGTGTAAGTTTATCATGGCATAATGCTATGCTAGGCTCTTCTGGCAGCAGGCAACATTTTCACGAAAATAAGAAAAGCAACCAAATTAAATCATTTACCTTTGAAGAACTTCAGATGCTTTCACTCAGGAGACTCTCAGTTAGATAGCAGAAACAGAAAATCACATTGTAGGATTTTTAATGAATTTATTTGCAAATTATGGTGGGAAAAAAGCATTTGGTCAATAACAAAAGTTTATCTCAATACTTTGTTATATACCCTTTGTTGGCAATGACAGAGGTCAAACGTTTTCTGTAAATCTTCACAAGGTTTTCACACACTGTTGCTGGTATTAAGGCCCATTCCTCCATGCAGATCTCCTCTAGAGAAGTGATGTTTTGGGGCTGTTGCTGGGCAACACGGACTTTCAACTCCCTCCAAAGATTTTCTATGGGGTTGAGATCTGGAGACTGGCTAGGCCACTCCAGGACGTTGAAATGCTTTTTACGAAGCCACTCCTTCGTTGCCCGAGCGGTGTGTTTGGGATCATTGTCATGCTGAAAGACCCAGCCATGTTTCATCTTCAATGCCCTTGCTGATGGAAGGATGTTTTCACTCAAAATCTCACGATACATCCCTGGCGGCGTAGTGTGTTACTGATGGTAGGCTTTGTTACTTTGGTCCCAGCTCTCTGCAGGTCATTCACTAAGTCCCCCCGTGTGGTTCTGGGATTTTTGCTCACCGTTCTTGTGATCATTTTGACCCCACGAGGTGAGATCTTGCGTGGAGCCCCAGATCGAGGGAGATTATCAGTGGTCTTGTATGTCTTCCATTTCCTAATAATTGCTCCCACAGTTGATTTCTTCAAACCAAGCTGCTTACCTATTGCAGATTCAGTATTCCCAGCCTGGTGCAGGTCTACAGTTTTGTTTCTGGTGTCCTTTGACAACTCTTTGGTCTTGGCCATAGTGGAGTTTGGAGTGTGACTGTTTGAGGTTGTGGACAGGTGTCTTTTATACTGATAACAAGTTCAAACAGGTGCCATTAATACAGGTAACGAGTGGAGGACAGAGCAGCCTCTTAAAGAAGAAGTTACAGGTCTGTGAGAGCCAGAATTCTTGCTTGTTTGTAGGTGACCAAATACTTATTTTCCACCATAATTTGCAAATAAATTCATAAAAAATCCTACAATGTGATTTTCTGGATTTTTTTCTCATTTTGTCTGTCATAGTTGAATTGTACCTATGATGAAAATTACAGGCCTCTCTCATCTTTTTAAGTGGGAGAACTTGCACAATTGGTGGTTGACTAAATACTTTTTTTGCCCCACTGTACATAATTATTTTTTAATTGCTTTCTTCCAAATCCCAATCTTCAAGCTTTGAGCGCCACAGACAATGTCTCTTCCATGCTGGATCTTCAGGGCCTTCCAGGTTTTGTATGTTTTCTTTTCCATTATAGATCAACCTTCTTGCCATTAAGCTCAAGTTATGTCTTGAGGACAGAAGGGCCCATCTTCGTAAATGTTCAAGATAGTAGAAAAACTGCTGTACTTGTTTCATCATATCAAGCACTTTAAAAATAATCTCCCACCTGAAGCTAAAGGCAAGCACAAAATAGTTGACCTCTGTGCATGCTTTAGAATATACATACTAATTAACAGATTTGGTGGCATTTGAGCTATTGAATTCATAACAAGCTAAAATTGTCACTTTTGAGTCTGGACTATATGCGACTGAAGAGATTCTTATGGCTTACAAATCACCTCGCCCGCAGACTTCCCCTTCCAATGCGTACCCAGGCTGGGATGTTCCACCCAGGCCATGTTCGATCTGACACAGAGCAAGTCTTATCTTAAGCCATTCTCTCATGCGAAACGCAGGAGAAAATTGCTTGAGATGGTTTGTCGTTATGTCCCAGACATGCAGTACACAACACACCTAAAATTGGTCTAGGAGAAATGTTTTCTGTAGTTTATCTGTGTTAGACTCTGCATAGGGCAAGTCTAACACTTACTTATACTCAGGCAGACCTAGCCCGGAAATTACTTTTTCATTATACAAGTGGTCACAAGATACACAGCAGCTCCATAAGTTCACTACAAAAAATCCCAACCGTTTCACATTTTTCAAACATATTTTCTTTCAGTTCAACAAGGTCACCACACATCAATCATCAGGCCATTACTTTTTTTGCAAACAATTGCTTTACTTCGAAGAACAGCTGCACTATCATGTTACATAAGCACACCATAAATATCATGAGGACATCCGGACAGGATGTCCTTAAAAGGACATAAACACAGGACACAGAAATAGATCATCAATCACTTTTTGACACATACCATCTACTATATCCTCTCTTGTAATGGTATTAAACATACCTGCATAGTGCGGTCCAAAAGTATTTTATATTATATAATGACTATAAGGTTAAAGTGCAGACTGTCAGCTTTAATTTGAGGGTATTTTTTGTGCATAGTCCCACCATTTTACAGAACCAAAAGTCTGGACAAATGTACTTACATTATACAGCATGTGTATTGAAGTGGTCAAAAGTTTAGTATTTGGTCCCATATTCCTAGCATGCAGTGACTACATTAAGCTTGTTACTATACGAACTTGTTGGATGCAAATGGTTTTGGTTGTGTTTCAAATGAATTTGTTCCCAATAGAAATGAATGGTAAATAATTTATTATGTCACTTTTATTGTAAATAAGAATATAATATGTTTCTAAACACTTCTACATTAATGTGGATGGTACCATGATTAAGGATAATCATGAATGAATCATGAATAATGATGTGTGAGACCATTAGAGGCACAAAGATCATGAACATCAGACTGGGAAGCTTGGAAGGGATATGAAAAGCTATTTCCTGGAATCTAATTGAAATATCAAATGACCTTGAACTCGCCACTCGAGATGTCAGACAAAACACATCTCATGTTCGTCATTCACCAATTACATCTATTATCCAAGGTAACAGCATCCTTGGATACTACAACCTTTAGTAATAGTATTAGTAATAGTAATTATTATAAATTTTTTATCATATCCATAAGGCACTCAGAAACGGAAAACAGTAGCGGTTGTGCAGAGGCTGTGTACAGAAGCACAAGTTCAGAGCTTGCCTATACTGTAGAAACAAAACTCAACCCTCTGCCCCTCTACCAGACTGTGGAATGGCCTTAAAGGGATAGTTCACCCTAATTTAAAAAATATGTATTGAGTTTCCAAAGCAGGTAAACTTTCACTTTCCACAGACTGCTTACATGATATGGACATTTAATTTCAAATGTTTTATTTTGGGTGAACTATCCCTATATTACTACTGAGTTAAAGTGTTAATATGCAAATACATGTGCTTTTTGTGTCACTATGGGTAGAGCTATGGTCTAGATGGGTGTATGTTCCAGGAAGCTATTAAAATGTGTAATGATGGTTGATGAGAAATGAATGGGTGTTAATGGAGAAACTGAGCGACGGGGGTCAGGAAGGTAATCACATGGATATATCGCTCTGTTGTACAGAGACGGGAAGTCTTATAAGTGAGATGGGGAATCCAGTATCGGTTCCGGAGGTGTAAGCGCCAGTGAATGTGCAGGGTGCCAAATTTGCAGGGTACCATTTTAAAGATAAACTAGAAGAGTCAAGGACCATATCCACCTCTAACTTACCTGACACCCTAGAGCCACTTCAAATTTGCTTATCGCCCTAATAGATTCACAGACGATGCAATCGCCATCGCACTGCCATATTCCAACTGGACAAGAGGAATACCTATGTAAGAGTGCTGTTCATTGACTATAGCTAAGCATTCAACACCATAGTACCCTCCAAGCTTATTATTAAGCTCGAGGCCCTGGGTCTGGACCCCGCCCTGTGTAACTGGATCCTGGACCACCTGATGGGCCGCCCGTAGGTGGTGAAGGTAGGAAACAACACCTCCACTTCGCTGATCCTCAACACCGGGGCCCCACAAGGATGCGTGCACAGCCCCCTCCTGTACTCCCTGTTCACCAATGACTGCGTGGCCACGCACGCCTCCAAGTCAATTATCAAGTCTGCAGAAAACACAACAGTAGTGGCCTGATTATCAACAATGACGAGACAGCCTACAGGGAGGAGGTGAGTGCCCTGGGAGTGTGGTGCCACGACATTAACCTCTCACCCAAACATCAACAAACAAAGGAGCTGATTGTGGACTTCAGAAAACAGCAGAAGAAGAACCCCCCTATCCACATCGACAGGACCGCAGTGGAGAAGGTGGAAAGATTCAAGTTCCTCGGCGTACACATCACTAACAAACTGAAATGGTCCACCCACACAGACAGTGTGGTAAAGAAAGCGCAACAACGCATCACCGGGAGCAAATTACCTGCCCTCCAGGACACCTACAGCACCCGATGTCACAGGAAGGCTAAAAAAATTATCATCAAGGACAACAACCACCCGAGCCACTGCCTGTTCAACCCGCTATCATCCAGAAGGTGAGGTCAGTACAGGTGCATCAAAGCTGGGACCGAGAGACTGAAAAACAGCTTCTATCTCAAGGCAATCAGAATGTTAAGTAGTCATCACTAGCACATTAGAGGCTGCTGCCCTATATACATAGACTTGAAATCACTGGCCACTTTAATAATGTTTACATATTTGCATTGCTCATCATATGTATGTATTGTATTCTATTGTATCTTAGTCTATGTCGCTCTGACATTGCTCGTCCAAATATTTATTTGTCTGCCGGGGGGCTTGCCTGCCCCGGTCTGCTAACTGCTAGGCCCTGCTAACTGCTTGCTTGCCAGCCCCGGTCTGCTAACTGCTAGCTTGTTTAGCCCCGGCCTACTAACTGTTAGCATCGGCCTGCTAACTGTCTGAATCGCCATGTTCCCAGTCAGCCCAACCACTCACTGGACCCATATGTTCACTTGGCTACGCATGCCTCTCTCTAAAATCAATATGCCTCGTCCATTACTGTCCTGGTTAGTGATTACTGTCTTATTTCACTGTAGAGCCTCTAGCCCTGCTCAATATGCCTTAACCAACCATGTTGTTCCACCTCCTACATATGCAATGACATCACCTGGTTTATACATCTCTAGAGACTATATCTCTCTTATCATTACTCAATGACTAGGTTTACCTCCAATGTACTCACATCCTACCTTACCTTTGTCTTTACACTATACCTTGAATCTATACTATCGTGCCCAGAAACCTGCTCCTTTTACTCTCTGTTCCCAACATGCTAGACGGCCAGTTCTTATAGCATTTAGTCATACCCTTATCCTACTTCTCCTCTGTTCCTCTGGTATCCCGGATGTCCTGGCTTAGGAAAACCACCAAAAACCCTGAAATCTCCATCGCTAACTATAACATTTTCCACCAAGATAGAACTGCCAAAGGGGGCGGTGTTGCAAACTACTGCAAAGATAGTAATACAGAATTCTGTACCCAAACAATTCGAGCTTCAACTTCTAAAAATTCACCTTTCCAGAAACAAGTCTCTCACTGTTGCCGCTTGCTTTAGACCTCCCTCTGCCCCCAGCTGTGCCCTCGATACCATATGTGAATTGATTGCCCCCCATCTATCTTCTGAGCTTGTGCTACTAGGTGACCTAAACTGGGACATGCTTAACACCCCGGCCATCCTACAATCCAAGCTTGATGCCCTCACCATCTTAAATAAGCATGCCCCATTCAAACAATTTAGAACTAGGAATAGATATAGCCCTTGGTTCACTCCAGACCTGTCTGCCCTTGACCAGCACAAAAACATCCTGTGGCGTTCTGCATTAGCATCAAACAGCCCCCGTGATATGCAACTTTTCAGGGAAGTTAGGAACAAATATACACAGGCAGTTAGGAAAGCTAAGGCTAGCTTTTTCAAACAGAAATTTGCATCCTGTAGTACTAACTCAAAAAAGTTCTGGGACACTGGAAAGTCCATGGAGAATAAGAACACCTACTCCCAGTTGCCCGCTGCTCTGAGGGTAGGAAACACTGTCACTACTGATAAATCCAATATAATTGAGAATTTCAATAAGCATTTCTCTACGGCTGACCATGCTTTCCACCTGGGTTACCCCTACCCCGGTCAACTCCCCGGCACCCTCCACAGCAACCCGCCAAAGCCCCCACCATTTCTCCTTTACCCAAATCCAGATAGCTGATGTTCTGAAAGAGCTGCAAAATCTGGACCCCTACAAACTCTTTCTAAAATGATCTGTCGAAATTTTTGCAACCCCTATTACTAGCCTGTTTTCAGTCTCTCTTTCGTATTGTCTGAGATTCCCAAAGATTGTAAAGCTGCCGCGGTCATCCCCCTCTTCAAAGGGAGAGACACTCTAGACCCAAACTATATCTATCCTTCTAAGGTCTTCGAAAGCCAAGTTAACAAACAGATTACCGACCATTTAGAATCCCACCATACCTTCTCTGCTATGCAATCTGGTTTCAGAGCTGGTCATGGGTGCACCTCCGCCACGCTCAAGGTCCTAAACGGCATCATAACCGCCATCGATAGGAGACATTACTGTGCAGCCGTATTCATCGACCTGGCCAAGGCTTTCGACTCGGTCAATCACCACATTCTTATTGGCAGACTCGACAGCCTTGGTTTCTCAAATGATTGCCTCGTCTGGTTTACCAACTACTTCTCTGATAGAGTTCAGTGTGTCAAATCGGAGGGCCTGTTGTCTGGACATTACATTACATTACATTTAAGTCATTTAGCAGACGCTCTCTGGCAGTCTCTATGGGGGTGCCACAGGGTTCAATCCTTGGGCCGACTCTCTTCTCTGTATACATCAATGATGTCGCTCTTGCTACTGGTGATTCTCTGATACACCTCTACGCAGACGACACCATTCTGTATACTTCTGGCCCCTCTTTGGACACTGTGTTAACTAACCTCCAGGCAAGCTTCAATGCTATACAACTCTCCTTCCGTGGCCTCCAACTGCTATTATACCTAAGTAAAATGAAATGCGTGCTATTCAACCGAATCACTGCCTGCACCTGCTCGCCCGTCCAGCATCACTACTCTGGACGGCTCTGACTTAGAATACGTGGACAACTACAAATACCTAGGTGTCTGGTTAGACTGTAAACTCTCCTTCCAGACTCACATTAAGCATCTCCAATCCAAAATTAAATCTAGAATTGGCTTCCTATATCGCAACAAAGCATCCTTCACTCATGCTGCCAAACATACCCTCGAAAAACTGACCATCCTACCGATCCTCGACTTCGGTGATGTCATCTATAAAATTGCCTCCAACACTCTACTCAACAAACTGGATGCAGTCTATCACAGTGCCATCCGTTTTGTCACCAAAGCCTCATACACTACCCACCATTGCGACCTGTACGCTCTTGTTGGTTGTCCCTCGCCTCAATCGAGAGCATCCTGGCGGGCTGTATCACCGCCTGGTACGGCAACTGCTCCGCCCACAACCGTAAGGCACAACCGTAGCCACTCGAATTGTAGCTAGCTAGCTGCGATGATCTGGTGTAAAGGTTCAGAGCTTGCGGTAGGAATCCAGAGATGTGGTAGAGAAAAAGCAGTCCGATATGCTCTGGGTTGATATCACGTAGTGCAGACTGGCAGGTATTGACCGAGCTGAGGCTTGCTGGTGTCTGAGTTAACGTTGAAGTCCGCTAGCAATGGCTAACTGACTACTAGCTAGTAGCTAGGTAGCTGGCTAACTTCTGATGGGGGTTCCGGTTCTAAAGTATAAAAACAACAGATCCGTACCACATTGGGTGAGGTGGGTTGCAGGAGAGTTTATTCAGAAAAAAAAATGAGGAAGAAAACAATATTTACATGGGACAAGACAAAGCACATGTCTGACTGCTACCCCATCTTGGATACTCGGTGGAGGAGGAATTGGTGGAAGAGGAATAATTTTCTGGGGCTGTTTTTCATCTTCATCCCTAACTATAACATTTTCAGACAAGATAGAACGGCCAAAGGGGGCGGTGTTGCAATCTACTGCAGAGATAGCCTGCAGAGTTCTGTCTACTATCCAGGTCTGTACCCAAACAAATTGAATTTCTACTTTTAAATATTCACCTATCTAAAAACAAGTCTCTCACTGTTGCCGCCTAGTATAGACCACCATTTGCCCCCAGCTGTGCTCTGGACACCATATGTGAACTGGTTGCCCCCCATCTATCTTCAGAGCTCGTGCTGCTAGGCGATCTAAACTGGAACACGCTTAACACCCCAGCCATCCTACAATCTAAGCTTGATGCCATCAATATCACACAAATTATCAATGAACCTACCAGGTACCATCCCAAAGTAGTAAACACGGGCACCCTCATGGATATCATCCTAACCAACTTGCCCTCAAAACACACCTCGGCTGTTTTCAACCAAGATCTCAGCGATCACTGCCTCATTGCCTGCATCCGTAATGGGTCAGCGGTCAAACGACCTCCACTCATCACTGTCAAACGCTCCCTGAAACACTTCAGCGAGCAGGCCTTCTAATCGACCTGGCTGGGGTATCCTGGAAGGATATTGACCTCATCCCGTCAGTAGAGGATGCCTGGTTGTTTGTTTTAAATGCCTTCCTCACCATCTTAAATAAGCATGCCCTATTCAAGAAATTAAGAACCAGGAACAGATATAGCCCTTGGTTTTCTCTAGACCTGACTGCCCTTAAACCAACACAAAAACATCCTATGGCGTTCTGCATTAGTATCTAACAGCCCCCGTGATGTGCAACTTTTCAGGGAAGCTAGAAACCAATATACACAGGCAAAAAAGCCAAGGCTAGCATTATCGAGCAGAAACACAAACTCAAAAAAGTTCCTGGACACTGTAGCTGCCCACTGCACTGAGGATAGGAAACACTGTCACCACCGATAAATCCACTATAATTGAGAATTTCAATAAGCATTTTTCTACGGCTGACCATGCTTTCCACCTGGCTACCCCTACCCCGGTCAACAGCACTGCACCCCCCACAGCAACTCGCCCAAGCCTTCAGCATTTTTCCTTCTCTCAAATCCAGTCAGCTGATGTTCTGAAAGAGCTGCAAAATCTGGACCCCTACAAATCAGCCGGGCTAGACAATCTGGACCCTTTCTTTCTAAAATTATCGGCCGAAATTGTTGCAACCCCTATTACTAGCCTGTTCAACCTCTCTTTCGTGTCGTCTGAGATTCACAAAGATTGGAAAGCAGCTGCGGTCATCCCCCTCTTCAAAGGGGGGAAACTCCTTCACCCAAACTGCTACAGGCAAAAAGTATTTAGTCAGCCATCAATTGTGCAAGTTCTCCCACTTAAAAAGATGAGAGAGGCCTGTAATTTTCATCATAGGTACACTTCAACTATGACAGACATTTTTATGGATTTTTGTGGGGGAAAATCCATAAAATCACATTGTAGGATTTGTAATGAATTTATTTGCAAATTATGATGGAAAATAAGTATTTGGTCACCTACAAACAAGCAAGATTTCTGGCTCTCACAGACCTGTAACTTCTTCTTTAAGAGGCTCCTCTGTCCTCCACTCGTTACCTGTATTAATGGCACCTGTTTGAACTTGTTATCAGTATAAAAGACACCTGTCCACAACCTCAAACAGTCACACTCCAAACTCCACTATGGCCAAGACCAAAGAGCTGTCAAAGGACACCAGAAACAAAATTGTAGACCTGCAGACTGAATCTGCAATAGGTAAGCAGCTTGGTTTGAAGAAATCAACTGTGGGAGCAATTATTAGGAAATGGAAGACATACAAGACCACTGATAATCTCCCTCGATCTTGGGCTTCACGCAAGATCTCACCCCGTGCGCTCAAAATGATCACAAGAACGGTGAGCAAAAATCCCAGAACTACACGGGGGGACCTAGTGAATGACATGCAGAGAGCTGGGACCAAAGTAACAAAGCCTAACATCAGTAACACACTACGCCGCCAGGGACTCGAATCCTGCAGTGCCAGACGTGTCCCCCTGCTTAAGCCAGTACATATCCAGGCCCGTCTGAAGTTTACTAGAGAGCATTTGGAAGATCCAGAAGTAGATTGGGAGAATGTCATATGGTCAGATGAAACCAAAATATAACTTTTTGGTAAAAACTCAACTCGTCGTGTTTGGAGGACAAAGAATACTGAGTTGCAATCCAAAGAACACCATACCTACTGTGAAGCATGGGGGTGGAAACATGTTTTGGGGCTGTTTTTCTGCAAATGGACCAGGACGACTGATCCGTGTAAAGGAAAGAATGAATGGGGCCATGTATCGTGAGATTTTGAGTGAAAACATCCTTCCATCAGCAAGGGCATTGAAGAGGAAACGTGGCTGGGTCTTTCAGCATGACAATGATCCCAAACACACCGCCTGGGCAACGAAGGAGTGGCTTCGTAAGAAGCATTTCAAGGTCCTGGAGTGGTCTAGCCAGTCTCCAGATCTCAACCCTATAGAAAATCTTTGGAGGGAGTTGAAAGTCCGTGTTGCCCAGCAACAGCCCCAAAACATCACTGCTCTAGAGGAGATCTGCATGGAGGAATGGGCCTTAATACCAGCAACAGTGTGTGAAAACCTTGTGAAGACTTACAGAAAACGTTTGACCTCTGTCATTGCCAACAAAGGGTATATAACAAAGTATTGAGATAAACTTTTGTTATTGACCAAATACTTATTTTCCACCATAATTGGCAAATAAAAACTGATGTCTTGAGATATTGCTTCAATATATCCACATCATTTTCCTTCCTCGTGAAGCCATCTATTTTGTGAAGTGCACCAGTCCCTCCTGCAGCAAAGCACCCCCACAACATGATGCTGCCACCCCCGTGCTTCACGGTTGGGATGGTGTTCTTCAGCTTGCAAGCATCCCCATTTTTCCTCCAAACATGACGATGGTCATTATGGCCAAACAGTTCTATTTTTGTTTCATCAGACCAGAGGACACTCCCATCAAAGTGTCCAATCCTTGCTCTATAGTGTTCAGAATCATTGTACCATCTAAAACCGCTGTGAAATATATTTTCAATAACCCAAAATATTGTATTTTTAGCTGTTTGAAGCTGATGTACAAAACCGAAAGTAAAATGTAACTTTAACTTAAGAATGTGAAGCATAGAAATATTGCACTTAGAACAGATCTACCGCTTCTTTGACTTGCTTTCAATGACAATGATCTATAACTCACATTTCTATGTCAATTTGGTCGGGTCGTCCAAAAAGTTACATATTGCAGTTTTAAAGGGTAATTCCGCCTCTCCAGCGCCAAACCAGTGTCTACATATGTGAAAACAGTGTGTTTCTATGAACTGTGGTTAAAAAAATAAGAAGAAAGGTCCTAGAAAATATTACAAATAAGTGATTTTCAAAACTTGCGGATGTCATGGAATATAACTTTTTATCTTTATATGTTTTACTACAACATGTAGAAATGTGCCATTTTCACATATATAGACACTGGTATTGTGCTGGAGATAATGACATTGAGGTTGAAAAGTTTCCTTTAAGAGCTGAAATGGGAAGCTAAATTGGTTAAATTATGACAGATAATTTGCCAGAAACAGTCGATGTCACTAGCTGCAGTGGGACGCCTGCCAAATCACTTAGATAAAGCTTTCAGAAGCTCTCCTTCAGCTCCCTGCTGGTCATCAGAAAAGGTGGACATTCCCATGCACTAGTCTCCAATGGAGTGTGCTACAATGTGGCATTGCAATGCTAAGCTATACCCAGCGGGGAAAAACTGGTTGAATTGGTGCAGTTTTGCCCTCTGGGTAGTCTGCAAGCAGTAGCATCAATACCCCTCTTTAGAACTCAATTACTGTGGCGGTCAAGTGGTGCCAGCATGGGTTTAAATCCCATTTATCTTTCAGCAAAAACTCTGTCTGATTTGGGGAAGTGACAATGAGACAAGAGATTCATTGAATATCACACAATTAAAAAGTAGGTGTCAAATGTAAACGTTCACAAAGGCGAGAATTTGATCATTGAGTTGGTCACCATCTGGCACCGGTGAGGATAATGTTTTGCGACTGAGGGCCAGTCGAACAGGCATAAACACCCACCTTGGATCTTGGAGAGGAGAGTCAAACGATTTAAATGAGGGGACAGGAGGAGAAGGAGGAGGGGAAGCATGGGTGAGCGGCTTGATGATAAAACATTCTATTTATTGGAGGGAACAGGCATTAATCACTCCCCGCCAGGGCCCAGGGGCCAATAACGTGAGAATGCAACCCAGCGCCAATGTACTCCAGCTCTGAATAGGAGGTGTGCGTGTTTGGTGTGGATGGGATTAAATCCAATGATTAGCATGCCGGGATTCTTATCAGCTAATTTAGAGGAGTGACACGCAAGCGTCGAGTGACTTCCTCCTCAGAGATGCATTCAAGCCTGTAGCCAACGGTGAAAGTAGACAATATCACACAAGGGGAAATAGACTGGAGATGAGAGGGTGTCAATGTCACTTCCTGTGCCATGTCCCCCCATCTGTGGGCCACGGTTTCCCATCTCCGGCTGGCTAATTACCACATTATTCTGTTATGTTATCATCTGCAAAGGTTGAAGGCTGTATTTTAAATTTGGCCCTCCGGTTAGGATTGCCCTAAGTCCAGAAGTGATGCTGTGTTATGCTGGCCTAGAAACAAATCCCTAAATAGCTGTGTAAGAAGTACAGTAAAATAAGACACTTTTTTTATAAAAGCCCAAACTATTTTATTAACGCCCTAGGAGGGAGATTTGTCAACTTCCTGAGGCGATCAAGCAGTCTCTTCATGAATAAGGAGAGAAAGAGAGTGGCTTTGCCAGCACAAACATTTCTCTCCACTCCAAATCAAAAGGTGTCATCTGGCCCTAGAGCTTGATGTCAGCAGTTTTAGAGGTATCACGCCGTCCCTCAGACACCCTAGATCAAGACACAGCTTTTCCTACTGAAAGGTACGCCTCGGAACGAAGGCGAGAGGGAAACCAGTGGGAGGAGATATTTACCATCCTTGCACCATTTGATGTGAACCACAAGGTGTCTGTCTGCTTACTGAAGACTGTAATGACGTTCCTTCTTCTTTTTCTGTTGTTGTTTTGTTCCGTGTTGCACAGGCTCACTGTGGCAAGCCATCAATGTAATAAGTACTCGGATTCTTGGGTAAATAATGCGTCTTGCCATAGAGATCTGGCATTTACAAAATTACACTGATTGGCCCAAGGAGGGAGCTATAGTAATTAACCCGAGACACCCTAGACAGATCCATCTTGGCCCCAAATTGTGTTTATGTCACTCAACCTGAAGGATAGACAGCAACCCGGTTCCCTCAAGGCAAAATATGACTCGGCTAAAACATAAAGAAGACTCCTGAATCGATGAGTTAACACTGTGTTCTCTCGTTCTCAGCCCCAACCTCAGCAATTATGTCAGGAACAGGGGGAGGAGGTGGGTGCCGGGTTCTTAACTAACTCCTCTGGGGGTAACCCTAAATCGCAGCAGTTAATCCTGTCAGAACCATTCAGGGTAACCACATTTTAAAATTCATTTCAGTCCATGAAAGAAATGTCAAAATCTCTTCACAGGTTTCTGTTAAAGATACCTAACAAGAGCACCTTTGGAAATGTCTCGTGATGATGGTGGAGATAGCTTGGGAATACTTTAGTACTTCGGTACAATTAGCTGCACAAAAAGCAGTGCAACCGTAAAGTGAAGTGTTCTCCACCTCCACCATTAGTAACTGAAGGTAGGCCTTGAGGGTTATCTAGAGTGGCTATCAACTCCACTTTTTCTCTTCACTCACATGTTATGTGCAGACGATAACCTTTTCTCCACTTGAACACTCCGATCTATTCTCAGTTTTTCATCGAATGCAATAATACAAGTCAAGAAACAATTGGTTCTCTTGTTGCCTCGTGAAACTGCACTGTTGTAATGTATTGGGAATTTAACCATAACTTTTCCTGTCAATAAGAGGAAGCATCACAAAAGTGACTTCAAAAACAGTCTAAGCAGTCTAATGTCAAGATGAGTCTCAATCCCACACTATCGGTTGTGTAGATCCAGCCTTCAGAAAGTATTCACATTAGACTTATTCCACATTTTGCTGTTACAGACTGAATTCAACATTTTCAGCGACTACAGCTGTGAGTCTTTTTGGGTAAGTCTCTAAGAGCTTTCCACGCCTGGATTGTGCAACATTTGTCTTCTTGGTAAGCGACTCGTGTAGATTTGGCTTTGAGTTTTAGGTTATTGTCCTGCTGAAAGGTGAATTAATCTCCCGGTGTCTGGTGGAACGCAGACTGAACCAGGTTTTCCTCTATGATTTAGCCTGTTCTTCATGTCATTACATTTTGTTTTTATCCTGAAATACTCCCCAGTCATTAACGATTAAAAGCATACCCACAACATGATGCAACGACCACTATGCTTGAAAATATAGAGAGTGGTACTCAGTAATGTTTTGTATTGGATTTGCCGCAAACATAACACTTTATATTGAGGACAAAAAGTGAATTGCTTTGCCAAATTGTTTGCAGTATTACTTTAGTGCCTTGTTGTCAAACAGGATGAATGTTATGGAATATTTTTATTCTGTACAGGCTTCCTTCTTTTTACTCTTTCAAATAGGTTAGTTTTTTTTTTATTGTGGAGTAACTACAATGTTGTTGAGCCATCCTTAGTTTTCTCCTCTGACAGCCATTAAACTCATTGTTTTAAAGTCACCCAGCTTTGGCCTCATGAAAGAAATCCCTGAGCAGTTTTCTTCCTCTCAGGCAACTGAGTTAGGAAGGACGCCTTATCTTTGTAGTGACTGGGTGTATTGATACACCATCCAAAATGTAATTAATAACTTTACCATGTTCAAAGGGATATTCAATGTCTGCTTTTTTTGTTGTTGCCATCAGGCATTGGAAAACCTCCTTGGTCTTTGTGATTGAATCCATGTTTGAAATTCACTGCTCGACTGAGCGACCTTACAGACAATTGTATGTGGGGGGTACAGAGAAGAGGTAGTTATAAAAAATCCATGCGACTTAAGTAACTTGTTAAGCACATTTTTACTCCTGAACTTATTTAGGCTTGCTATACCAAAGGGGTTGAATACTTATTGACTCAAGACATTTCAGCTTTCAATTTTGTATTAATTTAATACAAATTAGAAAAACATAATTCAGGCTGTAACACAACAAAATGTTGAATAAGTCAAAGGTGTGAATACTTTCTCAAGGCCTCATTAAATACTATATATACAAAAGTATGTGGACACCCTTCAAGTTAATGGATTTGGCTATTTCAACCACACATGTTGCTGATAGGTGTATGAAATTGAGCACAACGCCATGCAATCTCCATAGACAAACATTTGCAGTTGAATGGCCTTACTGAAGAGCTCAGTGACTTTCAATGTGGCACCGTCATAGGATGCCACCTTTCCAAGTCAGTTTGTCAAATTTCTGCCCTGCTAGAGCTGCCCCGGTCAACTGTAAGTGCTGTTATTGTGAAGTAGAAAGTCTAGGATCAACAATGGCTCAGCCACAAAGTGGTAGGCCACACAAGCTTACAGAACGGGACTGCCGAGTGCTGTAGCGCGTAGCACGTTGAAATCATCTGTCCTTGGTTGCAACACTCACTACTGAGTTCCAAACTGGCTCTAGAAGCAACGTCAGCATAAGAACTGTTTGTTGCGAGCTTCATGAAATGGGTTTCCATGACCGGGCAGCGACACACAAGCCTAAGATCACCATGCGCAATGCCAAGCGTCAGCTGGAGTGGTGTAAAGCTTGCCACCATTGGACACTGGAAATGTGTTCTCTGGAGTGATCAATCACGATTCACCATCTGGCATTCCGACAGACGAATCTGGGTTCGGCGGATTCCAGGAGAACACTACCTGCCCCAATGCATAGTGCCAACTGTAAAGTTGGTGGAGGAGGGATAATTGTCTAGGGCTGTTTTTCATGGTTCGGGCTAGGCCCCTTAGTTCCAGTGTACGCTACAGCATACAATGACATTCTAGACGATTATGTGCTTCCAATTCTTTGGCAACAGTTTGGGGAAGGCCCTTTCCTATTTCAGCATGACAATGCCCCCGTGCACAAAGCGAAGTCCATACAGAAATTGTTTGTCGAATCGGTGTGGAAGAACTTGACTGGTCTGCATAGAGCTCTGACCTCAACCCCATCGAACACCTTTGGGATAAATTGCAATGACAGTTGCGAGCCAGGCCTAATCGCCCAACATCATTGCCCGACGTCACTAAGCTTGTGTGTGGCTGAATGGAAGCAAGTCTCCGCAGCAATGTTCCAACATCTAGTGGATTGCTTTCCCAGAAGAGTGGAAGCTGTTAATAGCAGCAAAGGGGGCACCAACTCCATATTAATGCCCATGATTTTGGAATGAGATGTTTAACGAGCAGGTGTCCATATTTTTATTTTATTTATTTCACCTTTATTTAGCCAGGTAGGCCAGTTGAGAACAAGTTCTCATTCACAACTGCGACCTGGCCAAGATGAAGCAAAGCAGTGCGACAAAAACAACAACCCAGAGTTACACATAAACAGACGTACAGTCAAAAACACAATAGAAAATCTATGTACATTGTGTGCAAATGTAGAAGAATAGGGAGGTAAAGGCAATAAATAGGCCATAGAGGCGAAATATACTTTTGTAAAATATACTTTTGTTCATAGTGTATGTCGGACACGTCTATTTAATGCAAAGTGTTTACGAGGGTTGTTTAGATTTGATTCTCAAGTGTAGACAGCAGCATGGCCAAACACCGACCAGAGAGGCACTCTCTGCACCACCAACAGATTGCCCGTCAATCTAATTTGGTCCTGTAATATGCACCTGCAATTATCCCTAAATGACGCTCTGCAATTTAGCATGTACAGTTTTTTTCCCCCTCTGTTATCCTCCACAGGCAGCAGCGGTAAGACACCTTCTCTCCTCAGAAGTTATTTGCTGGAACTAATGAGCGCAATTCGATTACAGGCTCAAAATGGCCAGAAACAAAGACCTTTCTTCTGAAACTCGAGAGAGCAAAAAAGTGGCTTGGCGTTTAGTTTTTAAATGGCTTTGATGAATGACTCCTGCCCCAGTGGCTTCCACTGTCATTAGTTTGACCCCACATAGAAGTGAAGTCTTAAGAAAATGGAAAATGTATTTAAATCCTTTTTCATCAATGAGCAAATTGTTCATTCCCTGTAATCCTGTGTGCCGGGTCGATTAAATAAAATGCAACCTGGCGTGGTTAGGGCCGCAGGCATGTAGAAAGACACTTTCGATGTGTCTTGTGAGTCCTGTGGGTGTCCTAGAGAAAAACCACCAACATGTTCTAGATAGTCTCACCTTTGAACAGAGGGTTGTATTAGTGTGTAGCCCAAACTGTTCGGATGCTACAGACGATTTTGTGAGAAGACCTCTGTCACCTTTCACCGCAGATGCGGAAGTGTTACATAGGCGGAACCGGTGGATTGAGACTCATCCAATGCAGAAAACCATCTCTCTAGCTTAAATTGACAGATTTGGATGTTTTTTTTGTATTATGCTAATTTGTTTTCTGCGGGGGCGCGAACATTTACCTTATTAATGCGATTCAGTTAATAGAGTTAAACACTGTCCCCAGTATCCACTTCATTGGGTCCGAGTTTGTCGTTCCCAACTCAAGACCAATTACAACTGGGTCGTATTAATTTGGGCAAACCGTAGCAAAAAGATTTGCAACTCAAAACGAAAACGAGCATTTCTTATTGGATATGTTCAGGTAGTCCCCCCTTGTTTCAGTCAGTTTTCTTTAATTTGATGCCTAATGAATACGAACGGCCCTGCTGTCTGCAAAACTAGATGGTATAGCTCTATTTTCATGTTTGCATTAGATTGCTAAAGCAATAGCTCCAGGATTTACATTAGTTACAACTTGACCTTTATCTTATATGCAATTATTCCTTTGGGGAAAATCAAAATAGTCTACCTTAAATCCCTTGTTTTTTTAAAGTAATACTATAGATTTGTGCAAGTTTCAAAGGGATCCTTCTATTCATTTTAAGAATGAAACAACATTGACACCCAGTGGTTACTGTCAAAAACAATCATCCAATAAGTAACATCTCTGTACTGTAAACTACTTATTGTATTTGCCCTTGGCCTCAAAACGTATTTAATGCAAATGGGTTTGACGTTATTAGAATGCAGGTCCAAAATTCAATCTCTCTCCTTTGCCTGGATGTGAAACTGAAAACCAGAAAGAGTGACAAAGTGAGTGACTTTAATGAATCAAGTGAAAACACCCAATGATTAAAAACATTGATATATGTGCCTGAGGATGGCACATACAATTCCCCTGCCTGGCTATGAATCCCAGGTCCTACCAATCCTACTCTGTCTCTCCTTGATTTCACAGGTGTCTCTGTAGAAAAAAACGTTATAATATGGAAGGAGAATGTGTGTCTACTCAACTCCTGCTGTATCCTACCAGGTAAATTGGAGTAGGGGATGCCCTTCTATATTTGCTGCTGCTGCCATCTCTGAGGTTGTCATTAAAAGGAGGCAAAAGCCTCAATTACGCTGAAGTACACATCGTAAAGTCCACCAGTTGAGGAAGTAAGGAATTAAATCACAGAGCAATGGGCAACACACCCCTGCTGGGAAAGACATCCATACTAACATCAAATATCAACTCTAACACCCTGAAGAATAAGCGGGGAACAATCCTTTTAAATTGACATTTTGGGTTTAAAATAAAATCCCATCCCCTCACATGGAGGAGCATTTTTGTGGAACTTTGCATAGCAACCTAAAATTTCCTGTGTGCCAGAAGAGTGCGTTAGCCTGCTAAGCCAAAGTCTAGACATTACCTTTGGGATTCAATGCAATTGTTCAGTAGTCTGGCTAACACCAAACTCAAAGTCTTCCTGGCTTCATAGTCTGGAAAGGCTGCTTTATGTTGTCAGCACGATGTGTCGATAATGAAGGGGGCTGTACTTTTTAGTGATTTGTTCTCCTGTATGTATTTTTCACTCAAACACACACATAGACAACTACACACAGCCACTGATCGCCGCCCCCTTTCAATACAACTGTTGAATGTTCAAATCCAAACAACATGAGGTCTCAACCCCCAGGAAAGGAAAAATATAGTGGTGTTGTCTTACCGTAACGTCGTCTTACCGTAACGTTATACTATGCTATTATATTCGGTTCTGTACACCATGTGTACCACTATTAAGTCCAACAGTTTACAGATTGGATTAGTTTAGAAGATCTATGTGTTTTATCTTTGTCTATCATAAGATCAAAAACAATTGTTTAATTGTAGGCTAACTCTGCAAGCCTCCCTGCACAATCAATGAACAAACAGCATCGGCCCAGACTACATTGATAGAACATTTATAATATAGCATAAGATAACAATTCCATCCAGTATGCATAATAATACAGTCCACAATCAAAGGCCATTACTAGAATATGTTTAATTTTGGAGTATAGGCTAGACCAATGATTTTTGAAAGTTTATCTGCCAAGCGTAATATACAGTAGGCTACAAGGCTATGTATTGGATAACAGCACAATTATTATTTTAATTCAGTATATATAGACCTATGCGTAAACTCTAATATGGGTATGGGTGTTCTACATGCAACGTCTTAAATGTTTTGAATGAATCATCACCTTTGAAAGCGCTGTCCATTTCGTTGTGTTAGACTTTGAAACAACATCCACAACAAACATGCTTTCCACTCAGTTTCATCTAGAAGAAAAAGAAACGCACACCTATTAAGACGAGGTGCTGGCTAGCGGAGTAGAAAACTTGAAAATAAAAGAGAGCCGCACACTCTAGGAGCTCAGATGCAAATATTTAATTACCAACGTTTCGACAGCCAAGCTGTCTTTATCAGGGTATAATCACAAACACTGCGGGATGATTCGTTTATATAGTGTCAAAAGACACAGGTGTCTGTAATCATGGCCAAGAGTGGCCTAATATCATTGGTTAATAATCAAATATTAAAATGTCATACAAAGAACAGCATACAAACAACAAATGAATAGCATACGATCATAGATTAATTTGACTACAAACAATTACAATGGCAAAGTCACAATAATCACAAGAATGGCTTCAGATCAAAGTCTACGTTGAGACCGAAGGGCGCAAGGGTCTTTAAATTAAAGATCCAGGCAGCCTCTCGTTTTAACAATAAATTATCAAGGTCACCCCCTCTCCTAAGGAGGGTGACATGTTCGATGCCAATATAACGCAGAGACGAAATCGAGTGGCCTGCCTCCAAGAAGTGGGCCGCAACTGGATAAGTAAAGTTTTTACACTGAGTTCCACTCAGTTTCAACCTGTTGTTGAATCTCTTTCTTCAAATTGATTGATCACAGTGAGACAATGTAGCCTAACAGTGTGTTTAAAAACGCATTAAACAGATTTTCAAATGTATTTGCATTAATGTCTGAGTGGTTAGAGGGACAGAGGAGTGGGAGGCCCCGGTGCACAACTGAGCAAGAGGACAAGTACATTAGTGTCTAGTTTGAGAAACAGACGCCTCACAAATCCTCAATTGGCAGCTTCATTAACCTCTCTAGGGTAGGGGGTGGTATTTTCACGTCTGGATGAAAAGTGTGCCCAAAGTAAACTGCCGGCTACTCAAGCCCAGAAGCTAGGATATGCATATTATCAGTCGATTTGGATAGAAAACACTCTGAAGTTTCTAAATCTGTTTGAATGATGTCTATGAGTATAATATAACTTATTTGGCAGGCGTCACTCTCTTTTCAAAGGGTTTTCTATCTAAATTTCTAAGGCACTTGCTTGCAGTTCCTATCGCTTCCACTGGATGTCAACAGTCTTTAGAAATTGGTTGATGTTTTTCCTTTGAGAAATGAAGAAGTAGGGCTGTTCAGAAAGAGGGTCGAGTCTAGTGTACTGTTGTGGTTGGGGCGCACGACCTGAAAGCTCGCTCCACTATGTTTTCGTCCGGTATTGAACGCAGTTTTTCCCATCTTTAAATTTTATTGATTATTTACGTTAAAAATACCTAAAGTCGTATTAGGAAAGTTGTTTGAAATGTTTGGACAAAGATTACAGGTAACTTATTAGATATTTTGCAGTCATGTTGCGCGAGTTGGAACCAGTGTTTTTCTGGATCAAACGCGCCAAATAAATATAACGATATTAATCGAACAAAGGGACCATTTGTGATGTTTATGGGACATATTGGAGTGCCAACAGAAGACTATTTAATGAAGCTGCCAGTTGAGGACTTGTGAGGCATCTGTTTCTCAAACTAGACACTCTAATGTACTTGTCCTCTTACTCAGGTGTGCACCGGGGCCTCCCACTCCTCTTTCTATTCTGGTTAGAGCCAGTTTGCTCTGTTCTGTGAAGGGAGTTCGATTACAGGCAAAAACATTTTTTTAATGTGAATCACATTTTCATTTGGCTTACCCCCGACGGTATTGCGTACCCCAGTTTGGGAATACCTGCTCCAGACAGGGCGAGTGCAACAATATCCGTAGGCTAGTTATTGGTTTCATAACAATACCTTGGAGGATCACGTCTCCTCCAATGTGTTTTGAGAAGGTGAGGAAAGGGGACGTGAGGAATCAAGGAAATACAATCTATATTCAACCTTGGACTCTAGACAGTGAATGACTCAAATTTTCAGGTGCTAATACACATAGCACCACCGTCCTGCCCTCGGGCCCAGCATTTAAATGGAGCTCCAGCAGTGCTAATTATATGTAAAAATGTAAACCACGGGCTCTCATTTTGCTTGTCACACCGGCGCCATTATGACCATAACCTCATCAATTTAGCTCCATCCATCAGGATTTGAGGAAAAGGGATATTCAGCTCTCTGGTTAATATGCATGATATTTCTCTGAGTCATGTCCTTCCTCTCTGTGTCTCAAGGTGAAGGATAAGGAGGGGTGGGGGGGGGGGGGGGTGACTGTGCAATCACAGTGAAACTATATCATTTTAGTGTCACGCCACCAGATGGTCCATTTCAAAATGTCAAGCGCTGCATGGAAAATGTCAGTTATACAGGCCAATTTATCTGGCATGACTACTTTCAAAGAGAAACGGGTGTTATTTTATTTTCTGGAAATGTGCTGTTATATCAGGGTAAAATTTCAAAGATTTTGCTGAGTTAGTTCATAAAAGGAAATCAGTCAATTGAAATAAATGCATTTGGCCCAATCTATGGATTTCACGACTGGGCAGGGGTGCAGCCATCGGTGGGCATGGGAGCGCATAGGTTCACCCACTTGGGAGCCAGGCCGACCCACTTGGGGAGCTAGACCCAGCCAATCAGAATTTGTTTTTTACTCCACAAAATGCTTTATTACAGACCGAAATACTCCTCCACACCCCCCTCTAACGATCCCACAGGCGAAGAAGCAGTGCTTCTTCAACCTCAGGAGGCTGAAGAAATTTGGCTTGTCACCAAAATTCGCCCATAACCGTAAGGCTCTCCAGAGGGTAGTGAGGTCTGCACAACGCATCACCGGGGGCAAACTACCTGCCCTCCAGGACAGCTACACCAACCATAAAAAAAAAATGTTTAAGGGGGCAGAACGACAGATTTGTACCTTGTCAGCTCGGGGGTTTGAACTTGCAACCTTCCGGTTACTAGTCCAACACTCTAACCACTAGATGTCAGGCCAAAAAGATCATCAAGGACAACAACCACCCGAGCCACTGCCTGTTCACCCCGCTATCATCAAGAAGGCGAGGTCAGTACAGGTACATCAAAGCAGGGACCAAGAGACAGAAGCTGTTATTCAATCTCAAGGCCATCAGACTGTTAAACAGCCATCACTAACATTGAGTGGCTGCTGCCAACATACGGACTCAACTCTAGCTACTTTTAATAATGGAAAAATTGATGTAATAAATGTATTACTATCACTTTAAACAATGCCACTAATGTTTACATACACTACATTACTCATCTCAGTGGGGCAAAAAAGTACTTAGTCAGCCACCAATTGTGCAAGTTCTACCACTTAAAAAGATGAGAGCGGCCTGTAATTTTCATCATAGGTACACTTCAACTATGACAGACAAAACGAGAAGAAAAAAAATCAAGAAAATCACATTTTTAATGAATTTATTTGAATTATTTTCAGTTCTAAAATCCGATATTCATTAAATCCATGAAAAAATAATTTCTGCATATTAAACCTTTTAAAGTAATGTCCAATTATTAACTTGAAAAGGACAATGTTTATAATGTACATACTGGAGATGACATTTGTGCTATAGAACAAAGGGGAAATCTTGCAACAGCCATTATTGATGTACAAAGTAACACTGTTTAAACCAGCATATCTTTTGATAGGATCCAGTTACACACATAATGAAGTGTAGCCTACTCGAGAAACTACTAAAAGCACTTTCTCATTGTCCAGCAACGGTGGGTTTGTGCCCATAAGCAACGTTGTTGCCGGTGATGTCTGGTGAGGACCTGCCTACAAGCCCTCAGTCCAGCCTCTCAGCCTATTGCGGACAGTCTGTGCACTGATGGAGGGATTGTGCATTCCTGGTGTAATTCGGGCAGTTGTTGTTGCCATCCTGTACCTGTTCCGCAGGTGTGATGTTGAGATGTACCGATCCTGTGCAGGTGTTGTTACACGTGGTCTGCCACTGCGAGGACGATCAGCTGTCCGTCCTGTCTCCCTGTAGCGCCGTCTTAGGCGCCTCACAGTACGGACATTGCAATTTATTGCCCTGGCCACATCTGCAGTCCTCATGCCTCCTTGCAGCATGCCTAAGGCAAGTTCACGCAGATGAGCAGGGACCCTGGGCATCTTTCTTTTGGGGTTTTTCAGAGTCAGTAGAAAGGCCTCTTTAGTGTCCTAAATTTATTATTGTGACCTTAATTGCCTACCGTCTGTAGGGTCTTAACGACCATTCCACAGGTGCATGTTCATTAATTGTTTATAGTTCATTGAACAGGCATGGGAAACAGTGTTTAAACCCTTTACAATGAAGATCTGTGAAGTTTTTTGGGACATTTTTTTGTTTGTTGCTGAGTTTAGAATACTAGTGAAGACATCAAATCTATGAAATATCACATATGGAATAATGTAGTATCCAAAAAAGTGTTAAACAAATCCTAATATATTTGAGATTCTTCAAAGTTGCCACCCTTTTCCGTGATGACAGCTTTGCATACTTGGCATTCTCTCAACCGGCTTGATGAGGTAGTCACCTGGAATGCATTTTAACCTCTTCGAGATAGGGGGCGCTCTTTTAATTTTTGGATAAAAAACATTCCCGTTTTAAACAAGATATTTAGTCACGAAAAGATGCTCGACAATGCATGGAATTGACAGCTTTGGAAAGACAAAACTCTGACGTTTCCAAAACTGCAAAGATATTATCTGTGAGTGCCCCAGAACTAATGCTGCAGGCGAAACCAAGATGAAGTTTCATACTGGAAATGCCCCAGATTCTGAAGGCGCTGTGTTCCAATGTCTCCTTATATGGCTGTCAATGCGCCAGGAATGAGCCTGCCCTTTGTGTCGTTTCTCCAAGGTGTCTGCAGCATTGTGACGTGTTTGTAGGCATATCATTGGAAGATTGACCATAAGAGACTACATTTACCTGGTGTCCGCCCGGTGTCCTGTGTCGAAATTATTGCGTAATCTGTAGGTCCATGCGCGTTCCATTTCTTCAGAAGAGAAAGTCAACTGCCACGAAGGATTTATCGTCGATAGATATGTGAAAAACACCTTGAGGATTGATTCTAAACATCGGTTTGCCATGTTTCTGTCGATATTATGGAGTTAATTTGGAAAAAAGTTCACGTTTTAATGACTTAATTTTCGTTTTTTTTCTTACCCAAACGTGATGAAGAATGATGAAGAAAACGGAGCGATTTGTCAACACAAATAATATTTTTTGTAAAAACGGAACATTTGCTATCTAACTGAGAGTCTCCTCACTGAAAACATCTGAAGTTCTTCAAAGGTAAATTATTTTATTTGAATCCTTTTCTGTTTTTTGTGAAAATGTTGCATGCTGAAAGCCAGGCATAATCCTATGCTAGGCTATCAATACTGTTACACAAATGCTTGTTTAGCTATTGTTCAAAAGCATATTTTGAAAATCTGAGATGACATTGTTGTTAACAAAAGGCTAAGCTTGAGAGCAAATAGATTAATTTCATTTCATTTGCGATTTTCATGAATAGTTAACGTAGTGTTATGCTAATGAGCTTGCGGATAGATTTACACAATCCTGGATACAGGTTTTTTTCGTAGCTAAACGTGACGCAGAAAACAGAGCGATTTGTCAACACAAATAATATTTTTTGTAAAAACGGAACATTTGCTATCTAATTGAGAGTCTCCTCATTGAAAACATCTGAAGTTCTTCAAAGGTAAATGATTTTATTTGAATCCTTTTCTGGTTTTTGTGAAAATGTTGCATGCTGAAAGCCAGGCATAATCCTATGCTAGGCTATCAATACTGTTACACAAATGCTTGTTTAGCTATGGTTCAAAAGCATATTTTGAAAATCTGAGATGACAGTGTTGTTAACAAAAGGCTAAGCTTGAGAGCAAATAGATTAATTTCATTTCATTTGCGATTTTCATGAATAGTTAACGTTGTGTTATGCTAATGAGCTTGCGGATAGATTTACACAATCCTGGATACAGGTTTTTTTCGTAGCTAAACGTGACGCAGAAAACGGAGCGATTTGTCCAAAACAAATAATCTTTCAGGAAAAACTGAACATTTGCTATCTGAGAGTCTCCTAATTGAAAACATCCGAAGTTCTTCAAAGGTAAATGATTTTATTTGAATGCTTTTCTGGTTTTTGTGAAAATGTTGCCCGCTGAATGCTAACGCTAAATGCTACGCTAGCTATCAATACTGTTACACAAATGTTTGTTTTGCAATGGTTGAGAAGCATATTTTGAAAATCTGAGATGACAGTGTTGTTAACAAAAGGCTAAGCTTGAGAGCAAATAGATTAATTTAATTTCATTTGCGATTTTCATGAATAGTTAACGTTGCGTTATGGTAATGAGCTTGAGGCTGTAGTCACGATACCGGATCCGGGATGGCTCGACGCAAGAAGTTAATTTACAGGTGTGCCTAGTTAAAAAAATTAATTTGTGGAATTTCTTTCCTTCTTAATGCATTTGAGCCAATCAGTTGTGCTGTGACAAGGTATCGGTGGTATACAGAAGATGATGTTTTACCAAATAGGGCTAAATCCATATTATGGCAAGAACAGCTCAAATACGCAAAGAGAAACGACAGTCCAACATTACTTTAAGACATGAAGGTCAGTCAATGCGGAACATTTTAAGAACTTTGAAAGTTCCTTCAAGTGCTGTGCAAAGAAACCACTACTAAAGAACACCAATAAGAAGAAGGGACTTGCTTGAGCCAAGAAACACGTGTGTCCTTGGTCTGATGAGTCCAAATTTTAGATTTTTGGTTCACAAATGTGCCTTTGTGAGACGCAGAGTAGGTGAACGGATGCTCTCTGCATGTGTGGTTCCCACCGTGAAGCATGGGAGAGGTGAGATTATGGTGCTTTGCTGGTGACGCTGTGATTTATTTAGAATTCAAGGCACACTTAACCAGCATGGCTACCACACAATTCTGCAGTGATACGCCATCCAATCTGGTTTGCACTTAGTCCCACAATAATTTGTTTTTCAACAAGACAATGACCCAACACACCTCCAGGCTGTGTAAGTGCTATTTGACCAAGAAGGAGTGATGGAGTGCTGCATCAGATGACCTGGCTTCAACCCAATTGAGTTGGACCTCAGAGTGAAGGAAAAGCAGCCAACAAGTGCTCAGCATATGTAGGAACTCCTTCAAGACGGTTGGAAATGCATTCCAGGTGAGGGTGGTTGAGAGAATGCCAAGATTGTGCAAAGATATCATCAAGGCAAAGGGTGGTTACTTTGAAGAATCTATAATATAAAATATAGTTTGATTTGTGTCCCACTTATTTGGTTACTACATGATTCCATATAAGTTATTTGATAGTCTTAATGTCTTCACTATTATTTTACAATGTAGAAAATAGTAAAAATAAAGAAAATGGGTAGGTGTGTCTAAACTTTTGACTGGTACTGTATATAATAATTGACTGGCGTAGTTTAATAAAAAAATTAAGAACCAACTCTTATTTACAAAGACGGCCTACCGGGGAACAGCCTTGATCAGGGGCAAGATGGAGTCGCAATTCAACGGCTCAGACACGAGATGTATATGGCAGGGTCGACAGTTAATCACAGACTACAAAAACAGCCACGTCACGGATACTGATGTCACGCTTCCAGACAAACTAAACACCTTTGCACGCTTTGAGGATAATACAGTGCCACGTCGCGGCTCGCGACATTTAAACATGTTAACCCTCGCAAGGCTATACCCAAACAGTTCAAGCTTCTAATTTTAAAAATTAATCTCCCCAGAAATAAGTCTCATTGTTGCCGCCTGTTATAGACCCCCAACACTGTCATCTGTTTGTTATGATATGGTTATAGGACCAACATAACACTGTCATCTGTTAGTTATGCTATGGTTATAGTACCAACACAACACTGTCATCTGTTAGTTATGCTATGGTTATAGGACCAACACCGTCATTTGTTAGTTATGCTATGGTTATAGTACCAAAACAACTCTGTCATCTGTTAGTTATGCTATGGCTATAGGACCAACACAACACTATCATCTGTTAGTTATGCTATGGCTATAGGACCAACACAACACTATCATCTGTTAGTTATGCTATGATTATAGGAGGACCAACACAACACTGTCATCTGTTAGTTATGCTATTGTTATAGGACCAACACTGTCATCTGTTAGTTATGCTATGGTTATAGTACCAACACAACTCTGTCAACTGGGATATGCTTAACAACCCAGCAGTCCTACAATCTAAACTAGATGCCCTCAATCTTACACAAATTATCAAGGAAACCACCAGGTACAACCCTAAATCCGTAAACATGGGCACCCTCATAGATATTATCCTGATCAACTTGCCCTCCAAATACACCTCTGCTGTTTTCAATCAGTATCTCAGCGATCACTGCTTCATTGCCTGCATCCACTATGGGTCCACGGTCAAACGACCACCCCTCATCACTGTCAAATGCTCCCAAAAACACTTCCGTGAGCAGGCCTTTCTAATTAACCTGGCCCAGGTATCCTGGAAGGATATTGACCTCATCCCGTCAGTCGAGGATGCCTGGTCGTTCTTCAAAAGTAATTTCCTCACCATCTTAAATAAGCATGCCCCTTTCAAAAAATTTAGAACAAAGAACAGATATAGCCCTTGGTTCACTCTAGACCTGACTGCCCTTGACCAGCACAAAAACATCCTGTGGTGGACTGCAATAGCATCGAATAATCCCCGAGATATGCAACTGTTCAGGGAAGTCAGGAACCAATACACACAGTCAGTCAGGAAATCAAAGGCTAGCTTTTTCAATTAGAAATTTGCATCCTTTAGTTCTAACTCCAAAAGGTTTTGGGACACTAAAGTCCATGGAGAACAAGAGCACCTCCTCCCAACTGCCCACTGCACTGAGGCTAGGTAACACGGTCACCACCGATAAATTTCAATAAGCATCTCTCTACGGCTGGCCATGCTTTCCTCCTGGCTACCCCAACCCTGGCCAACAGCTTCGCAACCCTCGCAGCTACTTGCCCGAGCCTCCCCAGCTTCTCCTTCACCCAAATCCAGATCGCAGATGTTCAGAAAGAGCTGCAAAACCTGGACCGGTACAAATCAGCTGGGCTAGACAATCTGGACCCTCTCTTTCTAAAACTATCCGCCGCCATTGTTGCAACCCCTATTACCAGTCTGTTCAACCTCTCGTTTCGTCCGAGATCCCTAAAGATTGGAAAGCTGCCACGGTCCTCCCCCTCTTCAAAGGGGGTGACACTCTAGACCCAAACTGTTACAGACCTATCTATATCCATCCACGTCCTGCCTTTCTAAAGTCTTTGAAAGCCAAGTTAATAAACAGATCACTGACCATTTCGAATCCCACCGTACCTTCTCTGCTGTGCAATCCGGTTTCCGAGCTGGTCACGGGTCACGGGTGCACCTCAGCCACACTCAAGGTACTAAACGATATCATAACCGCCATCGATAAAAGACAGTACTGTGCAGCCGTCTTCATCGACCTGGCCAAGGCTTTCGACTCTGTCAATCACCGTATTCTTATCGGCAGACTCAATAGCCTTGGTTTCTCAAATGACTGCCTCGCCTGGTTCACCAACTACTTCGCAAACAGAGTTCAGTGTGTAAAATCGGAGGGCCTGTTGTCCGGACCTCTGGCAGTCTCTATGGGGGTACCACAGGGTTCAATTCTCAGGCCAACTCTTTTCTCTGTATATATATCAACAATGTCGCTCTTGCTGCTGGTGATTCCCTGATCCACCTATACGCAGACTACACCATTCTGTATACATCTGGCCCTTCTTTGGACACTGTTAGATTACTTGTTGGTTATTACTGCATTGTCGGAACTAGAAGCACAAGCATTTCGCTACACTCGCATTAACATCTGCTAACCATGTGTATGTGACAAATACAATTTGATTTGATAACTAACCTCCAAACGAGCTTCAATGCCATACAACTCTCCTTCCGTGGCCTTCAACTGCTCTTAAACACTAGCAAAACCAAATGCATGCTTTTGAACCATTCGCTGCCCGCGCCCGCCCGCCCGACTAGCATCACTACTCTGGACGGTTCTGACCTAGAATACGTGGACAACTACAAATACCTAGGTGTCTGGCTAGACTGTAAACTCTCCTTCCAGACCCATATCAAACATCTCCAATCCAAAATCAAATCTAGAATCGGCTTTCTACTTTGCAACAATGCCTCCTTCACTCACGCCAACAAACTTACCCTAGTAAAACTGATTATCCTACCGATCCTCGACTTCGGCGATGTCATCTACAAAATAGCTTCCAATACTCTACTCAGCAAATTGGATGTAGTCTATCACAGTGCCATCCGTTTTGTTACCAAAGCGCCTTATACCACCCACCACTGCAACCTGTATGCTCCAGTCGGCTGGCCCTCGCTACATATTCGTCGCCAGACCCACTGGCTCCAGGTCATCTATAAGTCTATGCTAGGTAAAGCTCCGCCGTATCTCTGCTCACTGGTCGCAATAACACCCACCCGTAGCACACGCTCCAGCAGGTATCTCTCACTGGTCATCCCCAAAGCCAACACCCCCTTTGGTCACCATTCCTTCCAGTTCTCTGCTGCCAGTGACTGGAATGAATTGCAAAAATCACTGAAGCTGGAGACTTACACGTCCCTCACTAACTTTAAACATCAGCTGTCTGAGCAGCTAACCGATCGCTGCAGCTGTACATAATCCATCTCTAAATATCCCACCAAATCTACCTACCTCATCCCCATATTGTTTTTATTTACTTTGCTGCTCTTTTGCACACTAGTATCACTACTTACACACCACCATCTGCTTATCTATCTCTCCAGTGTTAATCTGCTAAATTGTAATTACTTTGCTGCTATGGCCTATTTATTGCCTTACCTCCTCATGCCATTTGCACGCACTGTAAAAAACGTTATTTTTGTCTATTGTGTTGACTGTATGCTTGTTTATTCCATGTGTAACTCTGTTGTTGTTTCTGTCGCACTGCTTTGCTTTATCTTGGACAGATCGCAGTTGTAAATGAGAACTTGTTCTCAACTAGCTTACCTGGTTAAATACATTTTTAATAAAAATAAAAAATCCCTAAGAGGCTGCTGCCTACAATGGAGACCCAATCACTGGACACTAGTAAATGGATCACTAGTCACTATAAACAATGGCACTCTAAATAATGCCACTTTTATAATGTTTACATTTCTCATATCACATGTATATTCTGTATTTTATACCATCTACTGCACCTTGCCTATGCTGCTCGGCCATCGCTCACCCATATACTACATGTACATATTCTCATCCACCCCTTTAGATTTGTGTGCGCATAAGGTAGTTGTTGGGGAATTGTTAAATATTACTGCACTGTTGGAACTTGAAGCACAAGCATTTCGCTACACTCGCATTAACATCTGCTAACCATGTGTATGTGACCAATAAAATTTGATTTAGATTTGAACGAGAGATTTTTACGTCAGCTCAGGGATTCGATCCAGCAACCTTTCGGTTACTGGCCCAACGCTCAAACCACTATCAAGTGACTCAAAATGTATTCACATAGATTCTAACCATGGCGGGACCTGGACAATTTATATATAGCCTAGTTCTGAATTTGTAACGTGGGTGCGATATAATCACTGGTGTGGCTTTGTGACAATTTTGTGACAACCACAAGAGCGGTCCACCTCAGTTACACCTCTGACATCACCCCAGATAAAGACATTGATATGCTATGCAATTGTCGGTTACCGCTGGTTATCACTGATCTGCTTTAATCTTGGCCTTATGCCACGTTAGCGTGCTAGTCAGAACTAGGAAACTCTGAAATGTCCGACTGGTTGTTTACACGTGCCGCGTTCAACCAGTTAGCAAGTCAGTCAGTCTCTCATTTCAAAGATTGTCATTCATTGGACAGGGAAACAAAACCACACCTACCAATGGGAGGGATCCATTGACAGATGCTGGACAGCGGACAATGATATCAAAATGATAGCGTTAACCATGTTGAAGCTATAGGGCATTCTAATGTGTGACAATTTCACAGTATTAATCCAACCTGTGTGGAAATATATAAAACAAAAGGAAAATCACATTTGACTGCACTGGGCCTTTGAAAAGGACAATCAGAAATAGATAAAATAGGCTGCATTGGACCTTTAATGGGTAAATGAAGAATATGCATTACATTACTTCAAGTTAATCACACAGGGGATTGAGTTTGATCACTTTGTAAAAGAAGGAGTCTAGCTCATTATATATACTGTATATATATATATATATGTAAATAAAAATCTTACATATAGGCCTAGTTCACTTCATTTCACATTATAAAAGGAATTTGGGATACCACCACATATGATGAATGACACACAGTTGAAGCACATTCAGATTTGCACTCTCCGCATCCAGAGGTTTGCTCAGCTAAAATGGGAAGGTGTTCAGTGGACTAAGGCCTTACAGGAATACATCAGGGTGCTCTTTAAAAAGCACCAATCTTCAGGTTTCTAGGTGGTATAATATGGCGCCGTGGGAGTTGAATCCCCACTTGAGACTCCCAGGTCTAATTGCCAACGTGCCTTTCAGCCTTGTGGTATGAACGCTCGAAAAATCGTAGCTAGGTTTCCATCCAACTGCCAGAGATTTCTATGCAAATATTCAAAAGTCTGCATAAAGAAAATCGGCACCTTTTACCACCAAACAGACCCTCAATAGTTATACTGAATCCAATCTGAAGTTCAATGTGTTTCCAACTAATCTTCAACTACACCAATTAGTCAAAAACTTGCATTAAATAGCAAAAGATCAGAGCTCAGTGCTTGTCACTTCAAGCAACAATCATGACAACAGAATAAGACCCTCAATAGTTATTGGAAAGGAGCACCAAGATCAGATCAGTGCGCACTTTCACCACTCTGAAAATCATGATAACTTATTTCATCTGTAGCCTAATAAACCGTACGATTTCCCAAGTCATAGTGGGAGGACTACACACCATGTAAATCAAATCAAAATGTATTTGTCACATACACATGGTTAGCAGATGTTAATGCGAGTGTAGCGAAATGCATGTGCTTCTAGGTCCGACAATGCCGTAATAACCAACGAGTAATCTAACCTAACAATTTCACAACAGCTACCTTATACACACACAAGTGTAAAGGGATGAGAATATGCACGTAAAAATATATGAATGAGTGATGGTACAGAAAGGCATAGGCAAGATGCAGTACATGGTATAGAGTACAGTATATACATATGAGATGAGTAATGTAGGGTATGTAAACATAAGTGGCATTGTTTAAAGTGGCTAGTGATACATGTATTACATAAAGATGACAAGATGCAGTAGATGGTATAGGGTACAGTATATACATATGAGATGGGGAATGTAGGGTATGTAAACATTATATTAAGTGGCATTGTTTAAAGTGACAGTGAAACATTTATGTAAAAATGTTTCCATTATTAAAGTGGCTGGAGTTGAGTCAGTATGTTGGCAGCAGCCACTCAATGTTAGTGGTGGCTGTTTAACAGTCTGATGGCCTTGAGATAGAGGCTGTTTTTCAGTCTCTCGGTCCCTGCTTTCATGCACCTGTATTGACCTCGCCTTCTGGATGATAGTGGGGTGAACAGGCAGTGGCTCAGGTGGTTGTTGTCCTTGATGATCTTTATGGCCATCCTGTGACATCGGGTGGTGTAGGTGTCCTGGAGGGCAGGTAGTTTGCCCCCGGTGATGCGTTGTGCAGACCTCACTACCCTCTGGAGAGACTTGCGGTTGTGGGCGGAGTAGTTGACGTACCAGGCGGTGATACAGCCCGACAGGATACTCTCGATTGTGCATCTGTAAAAGTTTGTGAGTGCTTTTGGTGACAAGCAGTCTCCTGAGGTTGAAGAGGCGCTGCTGCGCCTTCTTCACCACGCTGTCTGTGTGGGTGGACCAATTCAGTTTGTCCGTGATGTGTACGCCGAGGAACTTACTACCCTCTCCACTACTGTCCCATCGATGTGGATAGGGGGGTGCTCCGAGGGTCCTCACTTCCTCCCTGTAGGCTGTCTCGTCGTTGTTGGTAATCAAGCCTACCACTGTAGTGTCGTCTGCAAACTTCATGATTAAGCTGGAGGCGTGCATGGCCACGCAGTCGTGGGTGAACAGGGAGTACAGGAGAGGGCTCAGAACGCACCCTTGTGGGGCCCCAGTGTTGAGGATGAGCGGGGTAGAGATGTTACCTACCCTCACCACCTGGGGGAGGCCCATCAGGAAGTCCAGTACCCAGTGTTAGGTTAGAGATTGTTAAGTTAATGTTTTAAATATCCCTATATTTCTGTTATTACGGGGCTATCAAGCAGTCAAGAGTGCGCCTGCGCAGGGAGTCTTGTTGTTGATGGACCTAGCCTTGAGTGTAATTGCTACCTTTGAGTGTGTTCATACGGTATAGTAAACTTTGTTCAACTGGAACCTTGTCGTTTTGTCATTTCGAGTTAACATTGGTAGCAGACGATGGCTAATAACTACAATGTGCCACCTCGCTTCGACGAGAAGAGGTCGTACGAAAGTTGGAAAAATAAACTTGGAATCTGGACACGTGTTACTAATCTGGATGTGAAAAAGCAAGCACTTGTGGTGGTATTATCGCTCCAGGGAAGAGCGAGAGATACAGCCCTGGAAATATCCGTTGAGGATTTGAACAAGGATGACGGTATGGGAACTTTGATCAGAGCACTGGATTCTGTATTTCTTAAAGAAGAGAAAGACCATGCCTACAAGGCATATTCAAACTTTGACAGTGTTACGAGAGATATTTTGGTTGCAATGACAGACTACATCATTGATTTCAAACAGAGGTACAATAGGATGCGCAAGTACGACATGGTTCTCCCGGATGCAGTGTTAGCCTTCAAGTTGCTAGATACTGCCTGTCTAGATGGTAGGGAGAAACAGTTGGCTTTGATTGCTTGTACTGTGCTGACTTTTGCATCCATGAAGTTGGCACTAAAAATTATTTTTGGTGAAAAGACGTCTGCCGTGCCAATAACAGAATGCAAGTGAGTGATGCAGCATATTACACTGAGCAGCAGAGAAAAGTCGCTAACAAGTCACGTTCTCAAGACAACCAGAAGAGGGCGCCATTTCCCCGCACAAATCCACTGGACAAATATGGAAGGAGATCAAAATGTGCTATTTGTTAAAGCACTTACCATTGGGTTAAAGACTGTCCTCATAAAAATGAACAAGTTAAACTAACAGAGGGAAATGTAAACAGAGAGAGCAGTGTAACATTACACTGTTTTCAAATGAATCTGCGTCTGATACTGAGATTTTTATAGTAGAATCCTTAGGATCTGCTGCGATTGATACTGCATGCACACGGACAGTGTGTGGTACCTTCACATAATCGACCACTTCACACGCCTTAGTGCTGGAAGCATTGTGAATACAAAGAAACCCAGTGAAATCGTCAAGCACTTCATTCATTCCTGGATATGTGTGCATGGCCCGCCGCAGAAATTGTACAGTGACAATGGAGAATTCAATAATAATAAAATAAGAGAAATGGCAGAGAACTTCAACATGGAACTGCTGCATAAAGTCCATGGAGCAAAGGACTTCTGGAGAGACACAATCAAACACTCACAGAGATCATGCTGAAAGTGAAGCAAGACAATGGATGTGACTGGAACACAGCCCTAGATTGGGCTTTGATGGCAAAAAATTTGATGCATAATGTTCATGGTTACAGCCCATACCAACTAGTGATCGGGTAGAACCCTCATCTTCCCTCAGTACTGGTTGACAAGCCACCAGCACTAGAAGGGACCAGTGTGAGTGCATGGGTGGGACAGCACCTTTCAGAACTACATGCAGCGAGAAAAGCATTCACTGAAGCAGAGTGCTCAGAAAGAATTTGCAGGGCTCTGCGGAAACAGCTTCGACCCACCGATGAGAAGTACGAGACTGGAAACAAAGTGTACTACGAACGAGTTGACTGTCAAGAGTGGAAAGGACCGGGAGTAGTCATTGGCCAAGATGGTGTGGTGATATTCGCGAGGCATCATTGTCAGGGTGCATCACTCAAGATTGCGGAAAGTAAATGATCAACAAGATGGAGGGGTGTTGCTGCATCAGCCTCCTAATGAAAATGACAAAAAGGACACAGTAACAGACAAACCTACCAGATGTCGCATCCAATGATATGGACACTGAAACTGACACAGGAAATGAAGCAGAGACCTTCAACCATGCCACAGATAATACTGTTGAGCGTTCAAATGAGGAAAACAATCAACAACAGCTACATGTGTTAAGACAACATGGTTGTTCCAATCTGAAAACTGGACAAACTGTTAAATACATGGACAGAGAAAGTGGTATTCCACATACAGCAACAGTCATTGGGCGAGCAGGAAAAGCCAAAGGAAAACACCAGAACTGGTTCAACTTGCAGTACTCTGAACCAGCTACACTTTCTGGTACAACAGGGTCAGCTGACCTGTCACTTGTAGATAATCTCAGAATTGAACCAATGGAAAAATCGAGAAAAACAGAATGACATTCAAAATGATGATGTACTTGAAACAAAGGACGTGTCATTTGACTCAGCTAAGCTAGGTGAGCTAAGTAAATTGGAGAAAAAAAAAAATTGAGTGTTTGAGGAATTCAAAGACATTGGCCCAAATTGTGTCTCAATAAGGTGGGTGTGTACCCTTAAGGATTCTTTAACTGGAATAGTGCCTAAAGCACGTCTAGTGGCTAGAGGTTTTGAAGAGCTGGCTGATACAGAACTCCCAAAAGACTCACCGACATGCGCCTCAGAGTCACTCATATCGCTGATGTCAGTGATCTGCCAGAAAAAATGGAAACTTAATTCCATAGACATCAAATCTGCAATTTTTGCAGCGAACAAGAGCTGTCAAGGGACATTCACGTCCGACCTCCGCCCGAAGCGAAAGAACACTGTGGAAACTAAAAAAGTGTGTGTATGGCCTGGCAGATGAATTACTCTACTGGTACAACAAAGTCAAGGCAACAATGCTGAATACAGGTGGAAAAATGTCACAAGTGGATCCTGCAGTCTTCTATTGGCTTGATCAAGGCTGCAATGTGACTGGAGTACTTGCCTGTCATGTTGATGACTTTATCTGGGGTGGCTCACAGACCTTTGCTACAACTGTGATTCCACATCTCAAAGCTGTTTTCCAGGTCGGCCATGAGGAGCATGATAATGTTTATGTTGGCATAGAGTTTATTACAGTTGATGGAACAATGCTGATGCAACAGGAGAGCTATATCTTCAAGAGCTGTACAAAGGAATTCCCCTCTCTGTGGAATTTAAGCTGATCAATTGAGGTCAAAGATAGGACACATTTTATGGGTTGCTAGACAGAGTAGACCTGATGCAATGTTTGATGGTTGCAACTTGGAATCTAACACAAAACACGCCACTGCACAAACCATTCATGAGGCAAACAAAGTTGTTTGTGAACTGAAATCACAACAAGTGACTAAAGTTTCAGCATGTTGGAAAAGATGACTCTTTGAAACTAGTTGTCTTCAGTGATGCTTCGCTAGGGAACCTTATAGATGGAGGAGGCACACAAGGTGCACATCTAATCGTGTTAGCGGGTGAAGGAGGAAGATTCTCACCTATCTGTCGGCAGTCAAAAAGGATCAGAAGGGTTGTCCGAAGCACACTTGCTGGAGAAACATTTGCTCTTGCGGATGGAATTGACAATGCAATCTTTCTTGCAACTCTGTTCTCAGAGCTTATCACTGGTGAGACAAAATGGCACATTCTACCTGTAGTTTGTGCCACTGACAACTACTCATTAGTTGATGCTGTGAAATCAACCAAGTCTGAGAGAAAAGACTTCATCTTGAGATCAGCAGCATCAAGGAACTTAATCAAGCACAGAGAATCCAGCTTGCTGACTGTCTTGACTAAAAAGGAGCATCTGGTCTTGTGCTCCTACAGGCTCTCAATAATGGAAAGTGGCAGCTTGAGTAATATAAATAAAACCTGTTACACAACCCATTTGTAATGGGGATCTTGAAAAATACTTGGGACATTTAATTATGTTGTTTTATTTGTCTTTAAAGAAAAGGGGAGATTGTTAAGTTCATGTTTTAAGTATCCCTATATTTCTGTTATTACGGGGCTATCAAGCAGTCAAGAGTGCACCTGCGCAGGGAGTCTTGTTGTTGATGGACCTAGCCTTGAGTGTAATGGCTACCTTTGAGTGTGTTCATACGGTATAGTAAACTTTGTTAAACTGGAACCTTGTCGTTGTGTCATTTCGAGTTAACACCCAGTTGCACAGGGCGGGGTGAAGAGTTTGGAGGGTACTATGGTGTTAAATGCTGAGCTGTAGTCTATGAACAGCATTCTCACATAGGTATTCCGCTTGTCCAGATGGGTTAGGGCAGTGTGGTTGCTTCGTCTGTGGACCTATTGGGGCGGTAAGCAAATTGGAGTGGGTCTAGAGTGTCAGGTAGGGTGGAAGTGATATGGTCCTTGACTAGTCTCTCAAAGTACTTCATGATGACAGAAGTGAGTGCTACGGGGCGGTAGTCATTTAGCTCAGTTACCTTAGCTTTCTTGGGAACAGGAACAATGGTGGCCCTCTTGAAGCATGTGGGAACAGCAGACTGGGATAAGGATTGATTGAATATGTCCGTAAACACACCAACCAGCTGCTCTGCGCATGCTCGGAGGACGCGGCTGGGGATGCCATCTGGGCCTGCAACCTTGCGAGGGTTAACACGTTTAAATGTTTTACTCACAGTCGGCTGCAGTGAAGGAGAGTCCAGGTTTTGGTAGCGGACCATGTCAGTGGCACTGTATTGTCCTTAAAGCGAGCAAAGAAGTTGTTTAGTCTCTGTCTGGAAGCAAGACATCCTGGTACGCGATGGGGCTGGTTTTCTTTTTGTAATCCGTGATTGACTGTAGACCCTGCCACATACCTCTAGTGTCTGAGCCGTTGAATTGAGACTACTTTGTCTCTATACTGACGCTTAGCTTGTTTGATTGCCTTGCGGAGGGAATAGCTACACTGTTTGTATCTGGCCATGTTTCCGGTCACCTTGCCCTGGTTAAAAGCAGTGGTTTGCGTTTTTAGTTTCGCGCGAATGCTGCCATCAATCCACGGTTTCTGGATTGGTAATGTTTTAATAGTTGCTGTGGGTACGACGGCGCTGATGCTCTTGTTAATAAACTCGCTTGTAATAACATGACTCCAAGTTTATGTCGATATGGTTATCAATATCTGCACATAGGCATTTCCACCAACACTTCTCGCATAATTACATTTACTAACACAAAAAGTTCCAACCAAGTCAGACAAATGATCTGTCAGCATTTATAAAATTGTACAAAAACACTTTACATTACAGCTGTCATGATTTCGTTTTTGTTTTAAATACGGTATTGTTTTACTTGCATGGAAACATTGCTATTGACAGTAATGCCCTGCAGACTCTATCTTGAATCTTTTGTTAGTTCTATTTTCTGTGCCTTTCATCAGATTATCCTACATTGTAACGTGTGAAGAGATTTAAACTTTCCCGCCTTTTAGTAGATTCAACTGTTGTAGTTTTCCACCTTCTGTCCTAATGGAGTATTTTTAAATCTTGCTTTAGGTTACCTGCTCTGTAGATGACTAATGTTTGTCCTTATACACGTGCAACCCTGCTCATCTCAGCCCCAAATAGTACCCCCGTCAGGTTGTTTCTATTGTACAACTAACCCATGGTTGCATTTTTTTGAATAACCAATCAGTAAATAAGAGGTCCCAAGAGCATAATTTATATCAATTCAACTTTGTCTGCCCACAAAGTACAAAACTATGTCAAGGAACATTCAGTCAGTTGTATTTTCCTCTCAAGAAAAAGTAAAGTAGCAAACAACAGCTGAGTACAAGGAGAGTGATTTTCAATCAAATTTGTTGACCGATGTGTAAATGAACAAAATGAGCTGCAACCATTCTGAAAACCCATTAATTCACCTAATCGAGCAAAGTTAATTATTTTCTCTGGTCACCCCTCAAGCTATGATTTTAAGCCGTGGAATGATCTCCATGCCCTGAAAAACTCATTGGACAAAAGGAGTGAAGGACAAACAGAAGAGGGTTGGGAGAAAAACGGTTCAGTTGGAGACTGAACTTAATTCAAGGATTCTGGGGGGTAGCTGGGGACACCTACAAACACTGCAGCTTTCATACAGATTTACATTGCAAGGGGACATTATCTATTAGTCATGGTTGCATCCAAAATGGCACCGTATATAGTTCACTAATTTCGACCTGAGCACTACGGGCCAGAGGAAGTAGTGAGCTACAGTTTAAGTCAGAAGTACAAATATATTTGGCCAAGGTGTATTTCAACTCAGTTTTTCACAATTCCTGACATTTAATCCTAATAACAATTCCGTTTTAGGTCAGTTAGGATCACCACTTTATTTTAAGAAAGTGACATGTCAGAATAATAGTAGAGAGAATGATTTATTTCAGCTTTTATTTCTTTCATCACATTCCCCAGTGGGTCAGAAGAATACATACACTCAATTAGTATTTGGTAGCCTTCCACAAGCTTCCCACAAAAAATTGGGTGAATTTTGGCCCATTCATCCTGACAGAGCTGGTGTAACTGAGTCAGGTTTGTAGGCCTCCTTGCTCGCACACACTTTCAGTTCTGCACACAAATTCTCTATAAGGTTGAAGTCAGGGCTTTGTGATGGCCACTCCAATACCTTGACTTTGTTGTCCTTAAGCCATTTTGCTACAACTTTGGAAGTATGCTCGAGGTCATTGTCCATTTGGAAGACCCATTTGCGACCAAGCTTTAACTTCCTGACTGATGTCTTGAGATGTTGCTTCAATATAGCCACATCATTTTCCCTCCTCATGAAGCCATCTATTAAGTGAACACCAGTCCCTCCTGCAGCAAAGCACCCCCACATCATGATGCTGCCACCCCTGTGCTTCATGGTTGGGATGGTTTTCCCTCCCCCCCACCGTTTTCCTCCAAAAGTTATGTTTGGTCATTATGGCCAAACAGTTCTATTTTTGTTTCATCAGACCAGAAGACATTTCAGCAGTGGCTTCTTCCTTGCTGAGCGGCCTTTCAGATAGATTTCCCCATGATGTCAAGCAAAGAGGCACTGAGTTTGAAGGTAGGCCTTGAAATACATCCACAGGTACACCTCCAATTGACTCAAATGATGTCAATTAGCCTATCAGAAGCTTCGAAAGCCATGACATCATTTTCTGGAATTTTCCAAGCTGTTTAAAGGCCCAGTCAACTTGGTGTATGTAAACTTCTGACACACTGGAATTGTGATACAGTGAATTACAAGTGAAATAATGTGTAAACAATTGTTGGAAAAATGTCCTAACCGACTTGCCAAAACTATAGTTAACTTCTTTGGGATAGGGGGCAGCATTTTCACTTTTGGATGAATAGCGTGCCCAGAGTGAACTGCCTCCTACTCAGTCCCAGATGCTAACATTATTATTGAATAGAAAACACCCCGAAGTTTCTAAAATTGTTTGAATGATGTCTGTGAGTATAACAGAACTTATATGGCAGGCAAAAACCAGAGAAAAAATCCAAACAGGAAGTGTGAAATCTGAGGTTTGTAGTTTTTGAACTCACCCCTATTAAATACACAGTGGGATATTGGTTATGTTGCACTTCCTAAGGCTTCCACTAGATGTCAACCGCCTTTAGAAACTTGAATGAGGATTCTACTGTGAGGTGGAGCCGGATGGGAGCTCTTTTGAGTCAGTGGTCTGCCTTCAGCCTCGTTCTCAGTCACGCGCTTTCACTTGAGAGGTAGCTGTCGTTCCATTGCTTCTCTACAGACATAGGAATTCTCCGGTTGGAACATTATTGAACTTTTATGATAAAAACATCCTAAAGATTGATTCTATACTTAGTTTGACAAGTTCCTTCGACCTGTAATATAACCTTTTGAATGTTTCGTCCGAAAGGACCAGATCGCGCATTTGGATTTGTTTACCAAACGACCTAACAAAAGAAGCTATTGGACATAAATGGACATTATCTAACAAAACAAGCATTTATTGTGGAACTGCGATCCTGGGAGTGCATTCTAATGAAGATCAAAAGGTAAGTGAATATTTATAATACTGTTCATGAATAATGTTGACTACCCAACATGGCGGCTATTTCTCTGGCTGGTTTGGGCTCTGAGCGCCGTTCTCAGATTATGCTTTTTCCTTAAAGTTTTATTAAAATCAAACAGCGGTTGCATTAAGAAGTGTATCTATATTTCCATGTCTAAAATTTTTATTTTCATCGACATTTATGAGTATTTCTGCGAATTCATGTGGCTCTCTGCAATATCACTGCATGTTTTGGAACTACTGAACGTAACACGCCAATGTAAATTAAGATTTTTGGATAGCAATATGAACTTTACCGAACAAAACATACATGTATTGCGTAACATGAATTCCTATGAGTGTCGTCTGATGAAGATCAAAGGTTAGTGATTAATTGCCATCTCTTTTTGTGACTCCTCTCTTTAGCTGGAAAAATGGCTGGGTTTTTCTGTGAGTTGGTGACCTAACAATCGTTTGTGGAGCTTTCGCTGTAAAGCATTTTTAAAATCAGACACTGGCTGGATTAACGAGAACTTTATCTTTAAAATGGTGCCTAATACTTGTATTTATGAGATTTGTATTTGGCGCCCTGCAATTTCATGGGCTGTTGCCGAGGGTTTCCGGACAGTCCTAGACAGGTTAACAAGAAATTTGTGGAGTGGTTGAAAAACTAGTTTTAATGACTCCAACCTAAGTGTATGTAAACTTCCGACATCAACTGTATGTAGGGAATATGGAGCCATTTGGATGCATCCCATGTCAGGCAGCAAGGCCACCATTTCTCTGGAATAAGCAGTGGGGGGGGTCACACTTGATTTACACCCAGAACCACAGACAAAGTGGAGAAAGGAGGAGATTGGGACAGAAGCATGAGTCTTGAATATCTGGAAAATATTCAAAATATGGGGCTTTCAGCTTGGTTGTGGGGATAACACGTTCCCGCCTTTGTTGGCTGTCCCGGGAAAGGAATAGGCCTCGTTCACAGCCGGTCACACGCACCCACTGCCTGTCCATTTTTTTTGTATAACCATTTATGTTCTGATACAATAAAAACAAAGCATGAAAATAAAAAGTACATCAATCTCCGGTCCATTTTTGTGTGTTCATTTTGAGATTGTTTCCTTTGAAGAGCATCACTCTTCCTCGCTCTCGTTTCCCGGTTCCATGTCGGAATCACCGTTAGCTTTGGATTCCATCCTCATGCCTTCCTCCGTCTCTTCTTCTCTATGCTCGTCTTCCATAGTCTCATCCTCTATGCCATCCTCCTCCCAGTTCTGCACAGACAAATTCCCAGGTCAACCCAACTCAGTAACAGACCGCAGTTCACAAGTCAAACAATAAACATAATGATCTGTGAGAATGTGTTTGTTCAAGGGCAAAAGCCTGCTTTACAAAACCGCCATATAAAACTTGAGTAGGCGTTTCACAACCCATCTGCATTCCTTCCCACCCACAGCCCCTTTGTCTCAGTACCACTTACATCAGAATCTTCGTCTGGAAGACCTTCATCGCCTGAAGCCTTGTCTTCATCAGAGGAGGCTGTAGAGCGGAGGGACAAGACAAAAACCAGTCATTCACAAAGCCACAGTTGAGACACTTTACAGAACCACTTAACAGCTTTATTACATCAGAGAGACATGAATCATACCACAGAAAAGGGGGAGAGATGGCCAGAGAAATGGAACAGACCAGAGAGGTGAGGGAACTAAACTGTAAAAAAGCTCCTTTCTCTTAAATTCTGTTGGGTGAAAAAGTACATATTCACATTTGAATTAGTTGACATTCAGGGCCTGTTCGCTTTGACAGCACAATTGAGCTAAGAACTGAGGCTGTGACGGGGGATCTCGACTGGCTGCTCGATGTGATTCTTCCCTAAAGCAAATACATAGGTCCGCTACATTTACACAGGTAACAGTCACTAGGGATGTTAACGCAAAATTGGGATGTTAACATTTACAACAACAAAAAATCACTAGCCCTTGCACCACGGATTTAGTCAATGGGCTGCTGAAGGATATTCTTGCCATGTACGAGACGCCCCTGATTGATCGTGCCCACCGGTCACTGCACCCAAGCCCCGGGACGGTGAGAGGCCCCCTGATATTCGAGTGCACTTTTTCCATGAGTAGATGGAGAATATCGGACGAGGGAGCTGCTTCTCCACTTTAAAGTGCGGGACTGTGGGTTTAACGCCGCACTCTCAAAATGAGAAAACATGTTCTATTTAGGCTTGTACCTCTTTTGGGGAGGTATTGTCTGGGGTGAGGGGCAGGAGGTTGAATTGTTCAGTTCTAATGCCATTGTCTTTTCAGTGTTTTGTCCTGGGGTATTCATTGCTTTTCCACTCTATGCTCTAATGAAAGGACTGTATAACGGGAGTGCTCAGGGTTCCCGGAATAATACCATCAAGTACATTTCGTGAAACATCAAAGGGGCTAACAACCCTGTGAAACGTAAGCAGGTGATGACACATTTAAAGGGTTTGAAGGAGAATCTGGCATTTCTACAAGAGACTCACTTGAGGACTGGTGAGCACTTTTGGATTTGCAGGGACTGGGTTGGTAAACTGTTCAACTTACATAGTAAATCTAGAGGTGCTGAAATTTTGGATGATGAATCTAACCCCTCTATCTTTTGAGGTAATTGCTGATCCTAAGGGACGATACATCATAGTAATTGTTTAACTATTTTCTATCCCTCGATTTGGCAAGTTTGAACAATCGTTTACTAATTGGAAGTGTCGATGTCATTAAAATGAATGTTGGCCAAAGTTATATATTTATGTAAAAAAAAACTGTTGGGATAGGGGGCAGTATTTTCACATCCGGATGAACAGCGTGCTCAAAGTAAACTGCCTGTTTCTCAGGCCTAGAAGCTAGGATATGCATATAATTGGCAGATTTGGATAGAAAACACACCACATTTTCCAAAACTGTTACAATTATGTCAGATTAACAGAACTGATATGGCAGGTGAAACCCAGAGGACAAACCACCACCCCCCAAAAAAACATTCAGCATAACATTGATTTCAACGGCTAGTACTATAATTATAAGCCCAAGTACTCCCAAATTGCAGTTCCTAGGGCTTCCACTAGATGTCAAGTCTTTAGAAAGAGTTTCAGGCTGGTTTTTGGAAAAATGACCCAGAAATTGTAGTTTTTCTAGGTGGCTCCCATTTTGGCTGTAGTGTTTCCAAGCGGGTGGAGGAAAGCGCGTTTTCTTATTTATCTCCGTCAATTAACATACTATTCTCCGCCTTAAATTGTATAGTTTATTTGCATATTAGGATACCTAAGGTTTGATTATAAACGTTGTTTGACTTGTGTTTGGATAAGTTTATTAGTAACGTTTGGGATTCATTTTGTATGCATTTTGATGGAGGGAAACAGTGGATTATTGACTGAAGCGCGCCAGCTAAACTGAGTTATGGATATATAAAGGACATTATCGAACAAAACTGGGACCTTTTGGAGTGCCAACAGAACAAGATCATATCTGGCGCTGACCCCTCTAGGGGTCAGCACCATTCTTCACAACTGGCTAAATGTTTATTGCAGCGCAATGGGTGAAACTTTTGTTGACAATTTCAATTCCTTTTGGAAACAAAAACACGTTTTACACAGCTGGGATCCACCCAAATAATTTGGGTTCCTGGCTCCTTTCACAGCATTATAAGGATGCATTGAGACAATGATTATCAATGACTCAAGCCCAGCTCAGGTGACCCCTACCACTGTGACACTGAGTTGGCATAATGCTTCAGCAATTGTACAAAATACCAGGGGTGTTGGTGGACAATGTAAGTAACCAAATGTATGTCCCTTTACCTGTACCGAATGCCTCGAATCCTACAGCTATTGTATGCAGTAATCATGTACCTATGAACCAGATTTATACTGTTAGCACTAAGCTGGTGTGCCCTATGAGGAAGTACACTGAGCAGCTCACCCTGCACTAACAAATAACATATCTACTTCTGCTAAGTTTCCCAGCAAAGCAATGAAAATAATCAAGCATCCCAGAAGAAAAGCGCTCAAAACAGTCCACGTTAAACATACTAGCAAATTATTAAGCTACATAACAGATCAAATTAATATTCTGATGGTCTCTGAAACTCACTAAGATAATACCTTTGATGATGCAGTGGTAGCAATACAAGGTTATAACATTTACAGAAAATATAGAAATGCCAATGGTGGAGGTTGTGGTTCTGTTTATATTCAGAACCACATTCCTGTAGATAAGAGACAATCTCATGTTAAATAATGTTGTTGATATGGCTACAGGTTAATCTGCCTCAACCAAAACCCATTCTGGTGGGAAACTGCTATAGACCACCAAATGCTAACAGTCAGTATATGGATAACATGTGTGAAATGCTTGATAATGCATGTGATATCAACAGAGGGGTAGACTTTCAGGGGGTGATTTAAATAGACTGCCTTTCATCAAGCTGCCCGCTCAAGAAAAAGCTTCAAACTGTAACCAGTGCCTGCAACCTGGTTCAGGTTATCAGTCAACCTACCAGGGTAGTTACAAACAGCACAGGAACGAAATCAACATGTATTGATCATATCTTTACTAATACGACAGAAATGGGCTCGAAAGCAGTATCTAGATCCATTGGCTGGCTGTAGTGATCATAATATATAGTAGCCATATCTAGGAAAAGCAAAGTCACAAAGGCTGGGCCTAATATAGTGTATAAGAGGTCATAGAAGAAGTAATTTGATGTAAAGAATATTTGTTGGTCTGTGGTGGGTAATGAGGAACAAACACACTGCACTTAACACATTTATGAAATTGCTTATTCCAGTTATTAATAAGCATGCACCCATTAAGAAAATGAGTATAAAAATAGATATCCCTGTGGATTGATGAGGAACAGAAGAATGTTAACCTCTTAAGTCGACCCTCTACTTTTTCGAACATTCTGTTATAAATCGCGCAACATTTCAGCGCCCTGCTACTCATGCCAGGAATATAGTATATGCATATGATTAGTATGTTTAGACGTTTATAATACTGGTTAAATCACGGCTGTGACTATAACAGAACGTGCGTTTCATCGAAAAGTGCAAGAAAATCTGATCACTTAAAATGGAAATAAATATCCTTGCGCTACTTCCTAGGAGTTGTTCAAAGTGAACCGAATTAAACGAGGCCGATGTTGCATTGCCTACAGCTTCCACACGATGTCTAGAGTCTTGTCATTTGATTCGGCTTTGATTCTTGGTCAAACCGACACAAGGGAACAGATTCCCTCCGGTCTCCGACCGGATGTTTTGGTCGAGCTCTCTCCATTTTTTCGAGACGGACATCTTTAGAATTTACATCGCCTCCTGATGAATTGTATCGCTTATTAACGTGTACTAATACCTAAAGTTGCATTACAAAAGTATTTCGAAGTGTTTTGTCAAAGTTTATCGTCGACTTTTTGAATTTAAAAAAATGACGCTACGTTATGAAACGCTATTTTTTCCCGTTTATCACAGTCTACATAGAACGATATCTATATCTATCTATATATGGACCGATTTAATCGAAAAAAAGACCCAATAGTGATTATGGGACATCTAGGAGTGCCAACAAAGAAGATGGTCAAAGGTAATGAATGTTTTATATTTTATTGTGCGGTTTGTGTAGCGCAGAATATGCTAATTATTTTGTTTACGTCCCCTGCGGGTCTTTCGGGGTGTTACATGCTATCAGATAATAGCTTATCATGCTTTCGCCAAAAAGCATTTTAAAAATCTGACTTGCCTGGATTCACAACGAGTGTAGCTTTAATTCAATACCCTGCATGTGTATTTTAATGAACGTTTGAGTTTTAAATAATACTATTAGCATTTAGCGTAGCGCATTTGCATTTCCAGAGCTCTAGATGGGACGCCTGCGTGCCAGGTAGGAGCAAGAGGTTAAGGTTGAGAGGGATGAGGCAAAAGGTATGTGAAATTAGTCTGGCTGCAAAAGGAATTGGCAGAAACTTCATGCAAATTGATAAATCATGTGACTAAACTACACTATGAAACAAAGATAAATGACAAAGAATGACAGTAAAAGGCTTTGGAGCACCTTAAATTAAATTTCGGGGAAAAGGGCAAACTCGGTTCCATCATTCGATGAATCAGATGGCTCATTCATTACAAAACCAACTGATAATGCTAACTACTTAAATCATTTTTTCATTTGCACAATAAGCTAACTTCGACATGACATTCCAGCAACAAACGCTGACAACACATCCAAGTAAATCTGACCAAATTATGAAAGAATTATTCCTCCATCAACAATGACAACCGACCGGGGTGGATGGAAAATTACTGAGGATACTAGCAGATTATATTGCCACTAATAATCAGCCGGTTACCAAACTCAATGCTACTTTATAGTAAAATTGACAAACTTTAGGCATGCTTAAAGGAAAGGACATTCAACAAGCACAGCACTTACACAAATGACAGAGAAATTGATGATAAAAAGATTGTGGGGGTTGTTTTGTTTGCTTTGAGTAAAGCCAGTGTGTCCATGTATGCAATGACTCAAGACTATACATGTCAGCTACTACATTGACTGAAACACTTAAAGAGCTGCAGTTAGTTTCAGAGCAGGTGGCAAGGAATAAGTTAGTCCTGAATGTCTTAAACTAAACGTATTGGATTTGGGACAAACCCTTCACTAAACTCCAAACCTCAACTAAATATTGTAATAATTGAGCAAGTTAAGGTGACAAAACCCTGTTTTGTAAACTGTCAAGGTCAAAACATATTTATACAAAAGTAGCTAAGATTGGGAGAAGTCCCGTTGCTCTACCTTCTTAACAGCACTAGCAACAAGGCTGGTCCTACAAGCCCTAGTTTTGTCTCACCTAGACTACTATTCAGTTGTGTGGTCAGATGCCACAAAAAAGGACTTAGGAAAATTACAATTGGCTCAGAACAGGACTCTGGCTCAAAGTATAGGAGAGATTAACTTAGTCACTACTTGTATTTGTGCAAGGTATAGACATGTTGAATGCACCGAGCTTTTTGGTTGAACTACTGGCAGACAGCTCGGACACCCACGCATACACCACAAGACATATCTGTTCTGGACGGTGAAGAGACACTTTTTAAAACGATAACAATACACTTTATGGAACAGCGGGGACTGAAGCAACAAACATAGGCAGACGCGCGCACACACGATAACATACACACTATAAACAGATTTTTTTTTTACTGTAGATGTGGTAGTGGTGGAGTATGTGCCTTATTTAAGGCGCACAGTGCGTTAAATATGAGAATGTAATGTAATGTTTTTTTAAAATTGTATAAACTGCCTTAACTTTGCTAGCCCCTAGGAAGAATAGCTGCTTCCTTGGTAGGAACTAATGGGGATCCATTATACAAATAAACAAGGTTTTTAGGGATGTTTTACGCTTGTTCGAAGGAAGAACACTATGGGCTCTGGAGCAGCATGTGTAGGCTACACGCTGTGTCTGTGTGGAGTCCAGAGTCACTAGGGCAACGGGTCTGACGCCTGCTCTGGGAAAACTGTTCCGGGAAAGGGGGGGGCAAAGATGCCCCATCACCTTATTAATTCAGCCACTAGCAGGTCAAACTACGGGTCGAGTTAAAGCGGAATTCTGCGTTTCTCACAGGATTTTCCCCCCTGCTCGGCATCACAGTAATTTTGTGCTTCAGTGTCATTCCACTCAGATGACAGTTCATGTATGGGCATTCTGTGCTCTGACTGATGTGTAGCTACTTCTCAGTGTAGCCAGCCGACTTTTCACCGGTAAAACGCAAGATTAACTTCAAGCAAAACATTAGGAACTATATATAATACAGTTTCTATGATAAACATGCATTGTTTTTGTAAAAAAAAGTGCTTTTTCATTGTAAGCTCATTTACTTGTGGCTGCCAACCAAATAGCATTGCATTTCTGTTGTCATTTGATGAAAATTAAGCCATTTTCTGCCGAATGTGTTGCGCTACTGTATTTTCTGTGAAGAAAAACTATAGTTGCATGTCCCAGATCACAATATTGAAGGGGAAAAAAAGATGACTTTCAATATAAAACACATCCCATGCCAAACAGCTGGACTCAGCAGCTCCCGCTCCCGCATTGTGCCATTTACAAACACCTGACTGGCTCAACTGTTCTGGGGAACTACGGTAAGCTTCATAATGTAAAATAATGTGGTAGGGGAAATTAATGCGATCTGCTTTAGCGCCTAACGTTCCGCTCAAGTTTACTGCAGGTATTTACTCAAGTTGCTACAAACATTAAAATGCATTGAAAAACAGTCAGCAATAGTTCCAAAGGTATTGAAAAATCATCCCGTGGCTATTTCAAAATATACAGAATACCACCCAAGCCTACTACTCATAAACCATATTTAGAAAATGTATTGTTCAGAAACATAAAATACTGCTAAATAGCCGACAAACATTAAAACATTGATATTTTGGCCATATTCCCGAGCCCTAATAGGAAATAGCTACCGGCCCTAATTATTTAATCAAAAGCCAATTTCTAATGCAGTTTTATACAGTGCCATAATGAGTAAGTTCGCTGGCTGCCCAGCAAAAGCTGTAGTTGTGATTTGGCATGCCGGTCAGGGTATGCAAATCCGAACACACCACTCCCCGATTGCTCTCCTGCTTATCCGTTTTCAAATCATTGTTAACCAAGCAATATACTGTGTGTGTGTGTGTATAAATAAATAGAGGATACAGAGAGTGATAAAGGTATAAAAATAAAATAAAAAAAGTGAGACCTTACCGTCCTCGTAGACAAGCTTGGCCGTATGGTCCACGTCTGTGACACCACTGTCACCTGTCACCACCTGGGAGAGAAAAACACTTTAGGAGGCAGCAGTTGCCACAGGTGGGGGAAAAGCTGAATGGACAGTTTCATTTGTCCAATGAAGGCATTGTCCTGTTGAGCACAGGACTGCAGATAGTCATGGGAAACACTGGCCTTGGCAACAATGCAGCAGCACACAGAAATACTTGGTTTGGAACTTCTAACCCTGGCAGTTGACTGGTCATTTCATGGGAACACTCACAATGGCTGCCTGGTATTGTGATGCAATCTTTTTCAAGACAATATAGAAAGTTCATTCAAATGTTGTTAACCTCTTAAGTCGACCCTCTACTTTTTTGAACATTCTGTTAAAAATCGCGCAACATTTCAGCGCCCTGCTACTCATGCCAGGAATATAGTATATGCATTTGCTTAGTCTGTGTGGATAGAAAACACTCAGACGTTTAAAAAACTGGTTAAATCACTGCTGTGGCTTTACCAGAACGGCATTTACATCGAAAAGCACAGGAAAAACTGATCACTGAAAATGGGGAAAATATATCCATGCGCTACTTGAACCCATTGATAAAGGTGAACCACAATTAATTGACTGAGGTTGCAGTACCTACAGCTTCCACACGGTGTCTAGAGTCTTGTCATTTCCCTTCGAGTTTTTTCTTGGTCAAACACATACAGGACACCGTATCTAATCCGGTCTAGGACCGGATATTTTCGTTGAGTTTCTAGCCGGACATTTTTCCAGACGGACAGCTAATGATCTTTACATCGCCTCCTGATGAATTTTATCGCTTACTAATACCTAAAGTTGCATTACAAACGTATTTCGAAGTGGTTTTGTGAATGTTTATCGTCGACTTTTTGAATTTTAAAAAATGACGTTACGTTTTGAAACTGTTTTTTTCGTTTATCACACAGTCTACATATAACGATATCTAGGCTTTATATGGACCGATTTAATCGAAATAAAGACCCAAATAGTGTTTATGGGACATCTAGGAGTGCCAACAAAGATGGTGAAAGGTAATGAATATTTTCTATTTTATTGTGCGGTTTGTGTAACGCCGAAATGCTAATTATTTTGTTTACGTCCCCTGTGGGTCTTTTGGGGTGTTGCATGCTATCAGATAATAACTTCTCATGCTTTCGCCGAAAAGCATTTTAAAAATCTGACTTGTTGCCTGGATTCACAACGAGTGTAGCTTTAATTCGATACCCTGCATGTGTATTTTAATGAACTTTTGAGTTTTAACTAATACTATTAGCATTTAGCGTAGCGCATTTGCATTTCCAGAGCTCTAGTTGGGACGCAAGCGTCCCGAGTAGAAGCAACAGGTTAACTGAAGTGGCAATGCAACGACTTTTTTGTAAATGTCAGTTAAGTTGAACCCGACCGCTTGACTTTATCAACATTGTTACATTACAGCTTTATTTTAAAGTGAAAAAGTTTATTCCCCTCAATCTACACACAATAGCCCATAATGACAACTGGGTTCAAAAATGTGCTCATGTAGAAAATATCACATTTACGTAAGTATTCAGACCCTTTACTCAGTACATTGTTTAAGCACCTTCGGCAGCAAGTGTAGCCTCACATCTTCTTGGGTACAAGCTTGGCACACCTGTTTCTCCCATTCTTCTCTACAGATCCACTCAAAATCTCAGGTTGGATGGGGAGCATAGCTGCACAGCTATTTTCAGGTCTCCAGAGAGATGTTTGTCCGAGCCTCTCAAGGACATTGACACTTGTCCCAAAGCTAATCCTGCATTGTCTTGGCTGTGTGCTTAGGATCGTTGTCCTGTTTTAAGGTGAACCTTCGCCCCAGTCTGAGGTCCTGAGCAGGTTTTCATCAAAGAACTCTGTACTTTGCGCCGTTAATCTCGTCTCCCAGTCCCCGCCGCTGAAAAAACATTGCTGTAGGGATAGTGCCAGGTTTCTTATAAACATGACACTTGGCATGCAGACCAATGAGTTCAATCTTGGTTTCTTCAGACCAGAGAATCTTGTTTCTCGTTATCAGAGTCCTTTATGTGCCTTTCAGGAAACTCCAAGCAGGCTGTCATGTGCTTTACTTCTGGGCACTCCACAAAATGGCCTGATTGGTGGAGCGCTGCAGAGATGGTTGTCTTCTGGAAGGTTCTACCATCCCCACAGAGAAGCTCTGTCAGCGTGACCATCAGGTTCTTGGTCACCTCCCTGACCAAGGCCCTTCTCCCGATTGCTCAGTTTGGCCGGGCAGCCAGCTCTAGGAAGAGTCTTAGTGTTTCCATTTAAGAACGATGTAGGCCACTGTGTTCTTGGGGACCTTCAATGCTGCAGAAGTGTTTTGGTAACCTTTTCCGGATCTGTGCCTCGACAAAACCCTGTCTTGGAGCTCTTTGGACAAATCCTTCGATCTCATAGCTTAGTTTTTGCTCTGACATGCACTGTTTACATTTTTAAACATTTTCAAAAATTTCTCAAAACCTGTTTTCACTTTGTTTCCTAAATCCACACACACCATAATGACAAATGTTATCAATTTTAGAATAAGGCTATAATGTAACTAAGATGTGGAAAAAGTGAAGGGGTATGAATACTTGCAAAATGCATTGTATTTTACTTCCTGCTCTTATGGGTACACTCGCAATAGCCACCAGCATACACATTATGCCATCATTGGCTTGAATAGGGACACCCGTTCTATTCATTCAATGGCAGCAAATGCAGTCAGGTGCTGCAGTGTCACACCAGCTCTGTCAGGAGAAATGGGCCAAAATTCACCCAACTTTTTGTGGAAGGCTACCAAATACTAATTGAGTGCATGTAATCTTCTGACCCACTGGGAATGTGATGAAATAAATAAATCACTACTATTATTCTGACATTCCACATTCTTAAAATAAAGTGGTAATCCTAACTGAATTTTTACTAGGATTAAATGTCAGGAATTGTGAAAAACTGAGTTGAAATGTATTTGGTGTATGTGAACTTCTAATTTCAACTGTATATACTCATTAAGTATGTAATATACATTTACGTTAGTATGGTTATTCAAACACAGCTTAGGTTTTTCCCTGGACCTGGTTTCCCATGTCGAGTTTTTGGTAGTAGCACTTGAATTAACTGTGGAGTGAAAACAACTAGTGCCAAGACGTACCCGTGTCATGAGCAGATAGAGCTTGCCGTGCAGCTTGGTCAGTTTGTGGAACATTTTGACTCTGCTCTCAATCATGTGGTACAACACTCCCAGCTGAGACACCAGGTCTGGCAACTGGTACGGGGATAGAACAAAAGCATAGACCAGTATAAAATATAATAAAATCACTCCTCGTTTTGAGGAAGTATAAACATTGGTCCTGGGTCAATAATCTGACTGTATAAGTGTGTACAACTGTATAAACTTGTTGGTCAAAAACAAAACTTAACTCTCCAAATGAGCTGAACAATTTATTTTTATACATTCCCCAGAACAAACCATGTTTTGGGTTTAAGTTAGCAGCTAGCTGAAGACACCCAAGAATAGACTCACCGAGGACAGGTAGGAGGTGTGCTGCATGAGAACAGCCTTGAGCCATCGCACCATCAGCACTGCCCTGTAGTACAAATGGGAAAAGGAGAAACTAGTTGAGTTGGGGTGAAGTTGGGTTCCCTTCAGGAAACAATATCAGGGTGAAGGGTTTAGGAATGATGCCTTCAACTAGATTTGACTAAAAAACAATAGGGCCAGTAATGGCATTGGGCCAGTAATGGCCCAAAAAGTTCACTGGTTCTAATCCTTGAGCGGACTTGGTTAAAAATCTACTAACGTGACCTTGAGCAAAGCACTTAACCCTTATTGCTCCTGTAAATCACTCTGGATAAGAACGTCTGCTAAATGACTCAAGGTAAATAAAGAGTTAGCGGCAGAATTTAGTTGGTCTTTGGCTTCCATCAATGGGAATGTGAATATCATCAACATCTGATCCTATCCGATTCGGGGGTATTCACTTACGTGTATGGATGCCCTTGCATTCTCTTGGTGAGCTCTTCCACCAATGGCAAGACGGCAGGGATGGGTAACCGGGAAACTGTTTTCTTTATTAAGTTATCCTTCTGGGTCTGAAACACATTCTGTGAGGCAGAGGAGAGACCAATGTCAATTAACAGATTTCAGAGAAACTAAATGTATGTCACTGACAAAAGGAAGAAGGGTCAGGGATCTTACTTAACAAAAAAACTCCATACCAATTTACCTTTATTCTATAAACTACAAATAAAGCGGAAGATAAAGATTGGCTGGCTGAAACGCCACAAAAATGATGCGATGGGGGCGGTAGACATGCTTTATGATTCTGAATGTCAGATACCAATTAGCGATGTGACAAATTTAAAAAGGTTCAATGTTTCAAAGTACGATTGTCATTTAAACTTTTTTTAAACAACATTTACATGCATTCACAATTCAGATATGGTCCTGTGTATGACCACTACGGGGCAATGCAGTTGGATCTACAGCAGTCCTATGATTTTCTCTCTGTCCCTTATTGGTCAGCAATGGTTTGTACAGCATTGCACCTGTACTGCCAGTGTAGCTCATTTAGACCTCAAAGGTTGGCATTTTCTTATTATAGTATTGTCATAAAGGACCTTGCTGCTATCGCTTTGCTGTCTCATTGCCATTTTTAACTGAAAGATGACGTGCGGAGTGCTTGATCTCCGTTGCAAACAATTTTAAAGATGCACATCTACTTACAGCATGGAGAATTAAGTACATTTGAAGTCAGAGGTTTACATAAACCTTAACCAAATACATTTAATCCTAGTAAAAACTCCCTATCTAGATCAGTTAGGATCACCACTATTTTTAGAATGTGAATTGTCAATAATAGTAGAGCGAATTATTTCAACTTTAATTTCTTTCACCACATTCCCAGTGTGTCACGTCACGTACACTCAATTAGTATTTGGTAGAGAGGTTTAACTTGGGTCAAACGTGTCGGGAAGCCTTCCACAAGCTACCCACAATAAGTTGAGTGAATTTTAGCCCATTCCTCATCCTGACAGAGCTGGTGTCAGGTTTGAGGGCCTCCTTGCTCACAGATGCTTTTTCAGTTCTGCCCACAAATCTTCTATAGGATTGAGGTCAGGGCTTTGTGATGGTCACTCCAATACCTTGACTTCGTTGTCCTTTAGCCATTTTGCCACAACTTTGGAAGTATGCTTGGGGTCATAGTCCATTCGGAAGACCCATTTGCAACCAAGCTTTAACTTCCTGACGGATGTCTTGAGATGTTGCTTCAATATATCCACATTATTTTTCTTCCTCATGAAGCCATCTATTTTGTGAAGGCCACCAGTCCCTCCTGCAGCAAAGCACCCCCACAACATGATGCTGCCACCCCCGTGCTTCACGGTTGGGATGGTGTTCTTCAGCTTACAAGCCTCCCCCTTTTCCTCCAAACATGACAATGGTCATTATGGCCAAACAGTTCTATTTTTGTTTCATCAGACCAGGGGACATTTCTCCAAAAAGGACGATCTTTGTCCCCATGTGTAGTTGCAAACCGTAGTCTGGCTTTATGGCAGTTTTGGACCAGTGGCTTCTTCCTTGCAGAGCGGCCTTTCAGGTTGTCGATAAAGGACTTGTTTTTACTGTGGATATAAATACTTTTGCACTTGTTTCCTCCAGCATCTTCACATGGTCCTTTGCTGCTGTTCTGGGATTGATTTGTACTTTTCGCACCAAAGTACGTTCATCTCTAGGATACAGAACGAGTCTCCTTCCTGAGAAGTATGACGGATGCGTGGTCCCATGTTATTTATACTTGCGTACTATTGTTTGTACAGATGAACGTGGTATTTTCAGGCATTTGGAAATAACTCCCAAGGATGAACCAGACATGTGGAGGTCTACATTTTTTTCTGGGGTCTTGGCTGATTTTTTATTTTCCCATGATGTCAAGCAAAGAGGCACTGAGTTTGAAGGTAGGGCTTGAAATACATACATAGGTACACCTTCAATTGACTAATGTCAATTAGCCTATAAGAAGCTTCTAAAGCCATGACATAATTTTCTGGAATTTTCCAAGCTGTTTAACCTGTTGCTTCTACTCGGGACGCTTGCGTCCCAACTAGAGCTCTGGAAATGCAAATGCGCTACGCTAAATGCTAATAGTATTAGTTAAAACTCAAAAGTTCATTAAAATACACATGCAGGGTATCGAATTAAAGCTACACTCGTTGTGAATCCAGGCAACAAGTCAGATTTTTAAAATGCTTTTCGGCGAAAGCATGAGAAGCTATTATCTGATAGCATGCAACACCCCAAAAGACGCACAGGGGACGTAAACAAAATAATTAGCATTTCGGCGTTACACAAACCGCACAATAAAATAGAAAACATTCATTACCTTTCACCATCTTCTTTGTTGGCACTCCTAGATGTCCCATAAACACTATTTGGGTCTTTATTTCGATTAAATCGGTCCATATAAAGCCTAGATATCGTTATATGTAGACTGTGTGATAAACGAAAAAAACATTGTTTCAAAACGTAACGTCATTTTTAAAATTCAAAAAGTCGACGATAAACTTTCACAAAACACTTGAAATACGTTTGTAATGCAACTTTAGGTATTAGTAAACGTTAATAAGCGATAAAATTCATCAGGAGGCGATGTAAAGATCATTAGCTGTCCGTCTGGAAAAATGTCCGGCTAGAAACTCAACGAAAATATCCGGTCCTAGACCGGAGGAGATCTGATGTCCTGTATGTGTTTGACCAAGAAAAACTCGAAGGGAAATGACAAGACTCTAGACACCTGTGGAAGCTGTAGGTACTGCAACCTCAGTCAATTAATTGTGGTTCACCTTTATCAATGGGTTCAAGTAGCGCATGGATATATTTTCCCCATTTTCAGTGATCAGTTTTTCCTGTGCTTTTTGATGTAAATGCCGTTCTGGTAAAGCCACAGCAGTGATTTAACCAGTTTTTAAAACGTCTGAGTGTTTTCTATCCACACAGACTAAGCAAATGCATATACTATATTCCTGGCATGAGTAGCAGGGCGCTGAAATGTTGCGCGATTTTTAACAGAATGTTCAAAAAAGTAGAGGGTCGACTTAAGAGGTTAAAAAGGCACAGTCAACTTAGTGTAGGTAAACTTCTGACCAATTGGAATTGTGATGTAGTGATTTATAAGTGAAATAATTATCTGTAAACAATTGTTGGAAAATGTCCTAACAGACTTGCCAAAATGATAGCTTGTTAGCCTCTTGAAACTAGGGGGCACTATTTTTAATTTAGGAAAAGTAACATTCAAAGCAAACCGCCTATTTCTCAGGACCAGATGCTAGAATATGCATATAATTGACAGCTTAGGATAGAAAACACTCTAAAGTTTCCAAAACTGTAAAAATATTGTCTGTGAATATAACAGAACTGATATTGCAGGCGGAATCCTGAGAAAAAAACCTGTCTTTCTATGCATCCCTATTGCCCATTGAAAGGGATATCAACCAGATTCCTTTTTCTGTGGCTTCCTTAACCTGTTAAGTCTACCCCCTACCTTTTCGAACATTCTGTTAAAAATGGCGCAACATTTCAGCATCCTGCTACTCATGCCAGGAATATAGTATATGCATATGATTAGTATGTGTGGATAGAAAACACTCAGACGTTTCTAAAACTTGTTAAATCACGGCTGTGACTATAACAGAACGTCTGTTTCATCGAAAAGCAGAAGAAAAACTGAAAAATATATCAATGCGCCACTTGCATGTATTGTCTATCGGAAAGCAAATTAAATGGGGCTGAGATTGCAAGTCCTACAGCTTCCACACGATGTCGCCAGTCTTGTCAATTGCCTGCACTTTGTTTCTTGGTGAAACGAGTGAGAGCCCATTCCTTCCGGTCTCCGACAGGATGTTTTGGAGTAGAAATTTCTGAACATGATTTCAAGACGTGGAGCTATTGAATACACATCACCCCGTGATCAATTTGATTGATTATTAACGTTTAATAATACCTAAAGTTGAATTACAAAAGTATTTCGAAGTGTTTTGTGAAAGTTTATAGTCGACTTTTTTAATTAAAAAAAATGACGTTGCGTTTTAAAACGGTGTTTTTTCCTTGATCACACAGTCTTCATAGATCGATATCTAGGCTATATATGGACCGATTTAATCGAAAAAAAGACCCAATAGTGATGTTTATGGGACATCTAGGAGTGCCAACAAAGAAGATCGTCAAAGGTAATGAATGTTTTATATTTTATTTCTGCGTTTTGTGTAGCGCCGGCTATGCTAATTATTTTGTTTACGTCCCCTTGGGGTATTTCGGGGTGTGGCATGCTATCAGATAATAGCTTCTCATGCTTTCGCCGAAAAGCATTTTAAAAATCTGACTTCTTGGCTGGATTCACAACGAGTGTAGCTTTAATTCAGTACCCTGCATGTGTGTTTTAATGAAGGTTTGAGTTTTAACGAGTGCTATTAGCATTTAGCGTAGCGCATTTCCAGATGGCTAGATGGGACGCATGCGTGTCGGGTCGACGTAAGAGGTTAAGGTGTCTACAGCCTTTAGACGTAGTTTCAGGCCTTTATTTTGAAGAATGAGCGTAAACGACTACATTGAGTCAGTGGCCAGCTGATCGCTCTGAGTGATTCTTGCGTAAAAGACAGAGGTAGTCATTTTTCCTCTCGCTCCTACTGAAAAACCAATTGTCCCGGTTGATATATTAACGAATAGATTTTAAAAACACCTTGAGGATTGATTTTAAAAAACATTTGCCATGTTTGTCGATATTATGGACATAATTTGGGGGGAAAAAATTCAGCGTTGTCATGACCGCGATTTCCTGTGGATTTATCAACATAACCAACAAAAGGAGGTATTTCGGGTATAAAATTCATCGTTATGGAACAAAAGGAACATTTGCTATCTAACTGGGAGTCTCGTCAGTGAAAACATCCAAAGATCAAAGATAAACGGTTAATTTGATTGCTTTTCTGATTTTCATGACCAAGCTTCCTGCTGCTAGCTGGACATAATGCTATGCTAGGCTATCGATAAACTTACAAATGCTTGTCTTGCTTTGGCTGTAATGCATAATTTCAAAATCTAAGATGAAAGGGTGATTAACAAAAGGCTAAGCTGTGTTTCACTATATTTCACTTGTGACTCCATGAATATTTTCTAGTAATATTTTGACCGTTGCGCTATGCTAATTAGTGTAGTTGATGACAATTCTCCCGGATCCGGGATATTTAACAAGTAATTTGTGGAGTGGTTGAAAATCTAGTTTTAATGACTCCAACCTAAGTGTATGTAAACTTCAAGTGTATTTGGTAAAATTGTGCAGTTTCATTAGGATGGGGACCTGTTGGTGCAGCGTTTCCCAAACACCTACTCAGCTGATTCAAATTCAAACTCATTATCCAGCGTTGATCATTTGAATCAGCTGTGTAGTGCTAGAGCAAAACCAAAAATGAATACCCCTTGGGGTCCCCAGGACAGTTTGGGAAACGCTATGTTAGTGGTAGTTTTGTGATAACGGCACCGCATAAAAAATTATAGGCCTAACATTAACATTTAAACATCACTAGCAACAATGACAAGAAGCTGCCGTGTGGAATCGTAGGTGGCTCATTTCAGCAAGTTCTTGTTACCATGTAATGTTGACTGACTTCATGTTAATGCTAAGATGGCAAAACTCCACTAGCTAGCTAACCAACAACTAAAGCATTTGAAAGACAGGTGCTCATTGTGCAAATGTCTTTATGTTCAATAAGCATTGAGACTAAACAGTGAATTTGGAAACCATTCAGACCACTTCACTTTTTCCACTGTGTTACAGTATAGCTTTATTCTAAAATATATTAAATTGATTGTGTTCCTCAATCTACACACAATACCACAAAATGACAGAGAATATTTATAAAAACCACAGAAATAACTTATTTAAATAAATATTCAGACCCTTTTCTATGAGACTTGAAATTGAGCTCAGGTGCGACCTGTTTCCATTGAACATCCCTCAGATGTTTCTACAACTTGATATGAGTCCACCTGTGGTAAATTCAATTGATTGGACATGATTTGTAAAGGCACACCCGTCTACATAAGGTCCCACAGTTGACAGTGCATGTCAGAGCAAAAACCAAGCCATGAGGTCGAAGGAATCCTCCATAGTGGTCCGAGACAGGATTGTGTCGAGCCACAGATCTGGGGAAGGATACCAAAAAAATTGCAGCATTTTAGATCCCCAAGAAGAGGCCTCCATCATTCTTATAAGGACGTAGTTTGGAACCACCAAGAGACTCTTCCTAGAGCTGGCAGCCCAGCCAAACTGAGCAATCGGGGAAGGGCCTTGGGTCAGGGAGAAGACCAAGAACCTAATGGTCACTAACAGAGCTCGCCTTCCAACAGGACAACGACCAAAACAAAGCAGGACTGGCCTCGGAATGTCCTTGAATGGCTCAGCCAGAGGCCGGACTTGAACAGATGTGCTTCGACACTCTCCATTCAACCTGACAGAGCTTAGGAGGATCTGCAGAGAAGAATGGAAGAAACTCCCAAAATACAGATGTGACAAGCTTAGAGTCATACCCAAGTAGACTCGAGGCTGTAATTGTTACCAAAGGTGCTTCAACAAAGTCCTGAGTAAAGGGTCTGAATACTTACATAAACATGGTATCAGTTTCTACATTTGCAAAAATATCTAAACCTATTTTTGCTTTGCCATTATGGTGTATATTAATGAGGGGGAAAAAACAATGTATTACTTTAATCCATTTTAGATTAAGGCTGTAACGTAACAAAATGTGCAAAGGGGCCTGAATACTTCCCGAATGCACTGTAGTTTACATGTTGTCAATCTGTTTTGACCCCTAGTTGAGCACGCGTTAGTTTTGTTGCTCAAAGCATTCACTATAGTGACAAAAAATAGTTTTGACATCACATGATCACTGGAGACTTTGGATATTACAAACCCCCAAATCAGTGAGAGAAATTTTTCTGAACACTACAGGGATCTTGTGGTGTGTAGCAAGTGCCTTATCTGGCATATCGGAGCCCATATATTCACAAATAAAAGGGCCCGCTCACATTGAGGATGTCAGCGTCCTTGCTCTCCAGACCCTGCACCAGTAGCACCGCGAAGTTGTCCGTCTGCAGAGAGGGGGTTTCCTTGACTCCGCCCTTCTCACGTGACAAGTCGATCTCTCCCAGTCGCTCCTCTATGGACATCTGTGGAGGAAAAAGTTGGAGTAGCAGTGGATGGGTTAACAGCGAAGTAAATGAGGCAAAGCACAATCAGTTTGCTGCTAACAGATACAACTTGAAAGAAGGGTTATAGAGTATTTTATTTGCTGTGCTACAATGTGTTCACTCCTCCGTTGACTGGCTAAGACACAGGATAGCACTCGGCCTTAGTAAGAGAGGAGTGAAACAATACTTTTGCATGGTGTCTGACTGCATTTACTACTGACAGAGTAACACAGAATTCGTCCATGCCTAATGGCAGCAACAGGTCCTCTGTAGCTCCGTTAGTAGAGCATACTGCTTGCAACCAATGTTTCCTCTAAACAGTGCCGGGCACGCAGCTCCCCTGAGACTTCCACAGAATAAATATCAGCCCGCACAGAGAAGCACGAGATGAGTTTCACCCCTCAGTTAACACAAGCAACATTTCCATTTACTGTGGGAATTATGATCGAGGCAACAAGCCACTTTTCGGAGTAGGATTGTATTGCATTGACATGCAGTCTGTACTCTACACACCAGTGCCGCATAGCCAAATCAGAGCCGCAGTAGGCCTATATGCTAACAGACCATTGCCATTCACTTTGAACTGGACTGTGTTCAGAATGAGCGGTCATAAGTAGATGGGCTTCTTTTGAGATCAGTGAGAGCTGTGTGTAGCCACATGTGCGCATTTGTTCATATCCTTTGCTAGTTAGTGAGTTATTAGCCCAGTTATAGATGCTTTATAGTCAGAAATGAGAAGTGATTGCTTACTACAAGAGCACAAAAAGACATTTGAAAAGAGTCGGGTAAAGAGCTGTCTAAGGGGCAGTATTGTATTTTGAATAAGCTAAGTAGCTAATAGGCAAAGGAGAACAACTTGTCTGATTCTCAGTAATAACGTTGAGGGAATAATACATGTAATTTCTAGCAAACACCATATTTGCAGTCCCCTTGTCTGAAGGACAAGTGGATAAACAGGTTAAGGTCAAGCACTGCAGCATATTTTGTTGTATCTTATGGAATGTAGGCCTACATTGAACACCACACATTGGCTGCTACTGTAGACTCAATGATATAACATTTTAACATGGAAATAGCCACTCATATGATCAAATTGCAACAAAAGCATACTTGACCACTGTCTGAAACTAACTTAAAGTGGGTACAGCCTCAGTGTTCATAGTAAACGTGCGCTGGAAGGTAGAAATTTCACAACGTTCAAGTTTGTGCACAGCAGAAGTGAAATTTGTCAAGTGCCCAATTTTTCTTTGAGGGTACATTGCTTGCAACCACAGGATAGTGGGTTTGATTCCTAGGAACACATTCACAAGTTGTATGCACACATCTAAGTTTTGGTTAAGAGTCTGCTAATGATATATTATTTAAACATTTTGCTGAGTGAAATGCCGTCAGATCATCGCTTATAATCTAATCTCTCGTGGACAGATGCACCTAATATAACTTATCGTAGCGTCTGTCAGACTCAGGGATGCGACAACTAACGGTAAACTTTGTTCTGGTGCGCAGAATGTCACTGATCAAACTACGATTTCGAAAGTGTTTATCTTTTACATTTCAGAAAAGGGACATTTGGCAGATTGACAAGAGAGGAACTACCGCTCTGCTTAAGCAACTTACTTTGCCTATGCCTGCTGTTTATTGCATTTCCATTTTTTTTTTTTTTAAGTTACTCACAATTCAGCATGTGGACGACATTTGTACAATATTCAGTAAAATAAATATACAAATAAACATTCTCCTTATTCTACCATCTTCTCTAACAGTCTGCCCCCAGAACTAAGTTGTGCATCTGGGGCGACAGGTTGCCTAGTGGTTAGAGCGTTGGGCCAGTAACTGAAAGGTTGCTAGATCGAATCCCCATGCTGACATGGTAAAGGTCTGTCATTCTGCCCTTTAACAAGGCAGTTAATCCACTGTTCCAAGGCCGTCACAGTAAAAAAAGAATTTGTTCTTAACTGACAAGCTTAGTTTTAAAAAATGTAATAAAAAATGAAATCTGCCAAAACTAGACAACTCATGTTCTGGGTTTCCAAGACATATCTTCAAAAAGTAAAGGTTTTTAATTGCAATCGCCAACAGAGTTGAGAAGGGCAGGTTGACAAGGTCAACATACCTCTTTGGTGTCTGTGCCCTTTTTCCTCTTCTCGGATCCCAAAGTTGCTTTGACCGGCGCTTGGTGACCGGGAAGACCAGGGACAAGAACTTTGCTCTTGGCGTTAACTACTGGGGTTTTCACCTGAAAGACAAGAGCATGTATATTGAACAAAAATAAACAGGGCAACACTCAACAATAAGATTTTACTGACTTACAATTCATTTAAGGAAATAGGTCAATTTGAAATAAATGTATTAAGCACTTATCTATGGATTTCACATGACTGGGAATATTTGTCATACCTTCTAAAAAAAAGTTTATTTAGCTAGGATGTGGATTAGAAAATCAGCCAGTATCTATTGTGATCATTTGTCAAGGGAATCCCTGTGCATTCAAATTGCAATTGGTAAAATGCAATTGTGTTCGTTGCCTGTAGCTTAAGCCCACCACAATAATGGGGCACTCAGCAAACTGCTCGCCCACACGACGCCATACACGTGGTCCGCGGTTGTGAAGCCGGTTCGACACACTGTCAAATTCTCTAATAAGATGGAGGCGGCTTATGGTAGAGAAATTAACAATACATTCTCTGGAAAGAGGTCTGGTGGATATTCCTGCAGTCAGCATGCCAGTTGCACGCTCCCTCAAAACTTCAGACTTCTGTGGCATTGTGAAAAAACTGGACATTTTAAAGAGGCCCCCAAGCACAAGATGCACTTGTGTAATGATCATGCAGTTTAGCTGGATTATCGTGAAACAAACACTTCACATGTTGCATTTATACCAGAAACGAGCCCATGCCATTTAGACCAGACTAAAAGGCAGAAATGGCATCAACAGGGCATTACCTTGGAAACAGTAGTTTCCATGGCGATGGTGAGGGTGGTGTGGACATTGCGGGTTAGGCAGACGTGTCTCTCTGCTGTGTTCACATCCTATATGGGGGGACAAGGGAAGGAACAAAATGTCAGTAACTGTATAAACATGTGGGTTTTATATACAGTGCAGTCGGAAGGTATTCAGACACCTACTTTTTCCACAGTTCAATTACAGCCTTACTCTAAAAGGGATAATTGTTTTTTTACTCAATCAACACAATAGCCCATAATGAGTGAACAGGTTTAGATTATTATTAAATGTTTTAAACAGAAATCACATTTACATTAGTATTCAGACCCTTTACTCAGTACTTTGAAGCACCTTTGGCTACGATTACAGCCTCGAGTCCTCTTGGGTATGATGCTACAAGCTTGGCACATCTGTATTTGGGGAGTTTCTTCCATTCCTGTCTGCAGATCCTCGCAAGCTCTGTCAGGTTGGATGGGGAGAGCTGCTGCACAGCTATTTTCAGGTCTCGCCAGAGATGTTCGATTGGGTTCAAGCCCTGGCTGGGCCACGCATGGACACTTCTGGAGCAAGTTCTCATCAAGGATCTATGTACTTTCCTCGATTCTGACAAGTCTCCCAGTATCTGCCACTGACAAACAACCCCACAGCATGCTGCCACCACCATGCTTCACCGTAGGGATGATGCCAGATTTCCTCCAGATGTGACGCTTGGCATTCAGGACAAAAAGTTCAATCTTGGTTTCATCAAACCAGAGGATGTTTCTCATGGTCTGACTGTCTTGAGATACCCTTTGGCAAACGCCAAGTGGGCTGTCATGTGGCTTTTACTGAAGAGTGGCTTCCATCTGGCCACGCTACCATTAAAGGCCTGATGGGTAGAGTGCTGCAGAGTGCTGTGCTGTGTCCATCTGGAAGGTTCTCCCATCTCCACAGAGGAACTCTGACCATTGGGTTCTTGGTCTTCCCCGATTGCTCAGTTTGGCTGGGTGGCCAGCTCCAGGAAGGGTCTTGGTGGTTCCAATCTTCTTCCATTTAAGAATGGAGGCCACTGTGTTCTTGTGGAACTTCAATGCTGCAGAAATGTTTTGGTACCCTTCCCCAAATCTGTGCCTCCACACAATCCTGTCTCGGAGCTCTACGACAATTCCTTCGACATGGCTTGGTGTTTGCTCTAAAATGCACTGTCAACTGTGGCACCTTCTATAGACAGGTGTGTGCCTTTCCAAATCATGTCCAATCAATTGAATTTACCACAGGTGGACTCCAATCAAGTTGTGGAAACATCTTAAGGATGATAAATGGAATCAGGATGCATCGGAGCACAATTTCGAGTCTCATGAATACTTCTGTAAATAAGGTATATTTTTTGTATTTAAAATGTGTGTAGATTAAGATTTTTTGTATCCATTTTAGAAATGTAACAAAATGTGAAAAGTGTCAAGGTGCCTAAATACTTTCCGAATGCACCAAACAATAAAAATTTGTATTTTATCTTCTGTGCTAAAAATAATTTATTGACTGGGTGAGGCACAGGACAGCATGTGCCATTAGCAAAGGAGCATGGTGTGACTGATTTACTGCCAGATTAACACAGGTAACATGTTTGCTGAACAGTCCATCAATCTGGTCGCAATTCATCTACGTCCATATTTTCTTTTGCATTCATTCGCCCCCCTCCCCCGAATGTTCACATTTTCTAACTGGGTAGAAAGTAGTGTTCTGCTGAAACCAACGCAAAAACCAAAGTGAGACCAGGTCAAAGTGAGACCTGTACATTGACGAGCCACGGCACAAACGACATTCAAGCCAGGAATATTGCTCGCCTATCATCAGCCTAGACTTAATAAATAAAGACAATCTTTAATTAGCTACGTGCACTACAACCTTGAGCTGTAAACGTCTACTTGACGGGTTACAGTTGAGTGTTGGAGAAAACAATATTCAATTGAACTGTGCACCACTCACCAATCTCTCCATGACTGGCTGCAGGTAGCTGCCATAGGCAAGCAGGAGGCTGCGTGTGTCCGCGGTGAGGGCCGCGGCCAACAGAGGAACAGGCACGGGGATGTCCTCAAGCCCAGACATCTGGACTGTACAGGAGGGGGACAGCGGCTTCTTACAAGGCCTACATAAAAGTAAAGGTGGAGAAGGGCATTTCAGATAAACAGGGTCTTGTAAGTAGGGCACACCATAACAAACTGGTGGGCAACAAAAAAACATGGTTTCTTATTGGACAAGTTCAGATGAGCCCCTCCCCTTTCCTTCCATTTCATGCCTACTGAACACGACCTAGGTATCGGAAGTGTACCAGTGTTTTCCCACTAGCCAGCTATACAGTCAATTACAGAAATTGTGGTCAACCGGGTACCTTTCCACGTAAATTAAGCAGGCTAGTTTGCAATTCGCTAGTCAGATAAGTCTGCCGAGCCCTCCAGCTAGAATGAACCTGCTGCCTCAGTTTGTATGATGGCAATTTGCATAACTGAATCCCCCCCAAAAAATATTGACTGCATTTCAGCCCTGCCACAAAAGGACCAGCTAACATCATGTCAGTGATTCTCTCATTAACACATGTGTGTGTGTTGACAAGGACAGGGCTGGAGATCACTCTGTCATGCTGATTGAGTTTGAAGCTTCAAAGGGAGGGTGGTGCTTGGAAACATTGTTCTTCCTCTGTCAATCATGGTCACTGGCAAGGAAACTCATGCAGTCATCATTGCTTTGCAGAAAAAGGGCTTCATAGGCAAGGATATTGCTGCCAGTAAGATTGCACCTAAATCAACCATTTATCGGATCAAAAATTTCAAGAGCGGTTCAAATGTTGTGAAGGCTTCAGCTTGCCCAAGAAAGTCCAGCAATCGCCAGTACCGTCTCCTAAAGTTGATTCAGCTGCGGGATCTGGGCACCACCAGTACAGAGCTTGCTCAGGAATGGCAGCAGGCAGGTTGAGTGCATCTGCACACACAGTGATGTGAGGAATTTGGAGGATGGCCTGGTGTTAAGGGCAGCAAAGAAGCCACTTCTCTCCAGAAAATACATCAGGGACAAACTGATATTCTGCAAAAGGTACAGGGATTGGACTGCTGAGGACTGGGGTAAAGTCATATCCTCTGATGAATCCCCTTTCCAATTGTTTGGTGCATCTGGAAAAAAGCTTGTGTGGAGAAGACAAGGTGAGCACTACCATCAGTCCTGTGGCATGCCAACAGTAAAGCATCCTGAGACCATTCTTGTGTAGGGTTGCTTCTCAGCCAAGAGGGTGGGCTCACTCACAATTTTGCCTAAGAACACAGCCATGAATAAAGAATGTTACCAACACATCCTCCGAGAGCAACTTCTTCCAACCATCCAGGAACAGTTTGGTGATGAACGATGCCTTTTCCAGCATGGATGGAGCACCTTGCCATAAGGCAAAAGTGAGAACTAAGTGGCTCGGGGAACAAAACATCGATATTTTGGGTCCATGGCCAGGAAACTCCCCAGACCTTAATCCCATTGAGAACTTGTGGTCAATCCTCAAGAGGCGGGTGGACAAAATCTAACAAATAACTACACAATGCGCAATGATAGCATGGCTATATAAATGAGGTGCCCGTGGGCCTCCAGAGTGGTGTAGTGGTCTAAGAAACTGTGCCACACTTTTTGCTAATTTATTACAAATTTTAAAATATATATATACACTTGTGTAAATAAGTTATCAGCACCTTTGCTATTTGATTCAAAATTGAGCTCTGGTGCATCCTGTTTCCATTGATCATCCTAGAGTTGTTTCTACATCTTGATTGGAGTCCACCTGTGGTAAATTCAATTGATTGGACATGATTTGGAAAGGCACACACCTGTCTATATAAAGGTCCCACAGTTGACAGTGCAAGCCAGAGCAAAAACTAAGCCATGAGGTCGAAGGAATTGTCCGTAGAGCTCCGAGACAGGATTGTGTTGTGCCACAGATCTAGGGAAGGGTATCAAAACATTCCTTCAGCTTTGGTGGCATCTAACAGTCACCATTATTAAATTGGAAGAACTTTGGAGCCACCAAGACTTCTTAGAGCTGGTAACTCGGTCAAACTGAGCAATCATGGGAGAAGGGCCTTGGTGAGGGAGGTGACCAAGAACCCAATGGTCACATTGACAGAGTTCCTCTGGAGATGGGAGAACATTCCAGAATGACAACCATCTCTGCAGAACTCCACCAATCAGGCCTTTATGGTCGTGGCCAGACAGAAGCTACTCTTCAGTAAAAGGCACTAAAGGAGTGATCAAGAAACGAGATCCTCTGGTCTGATGAAATCAAGATTGAACTCTTTGGCCTGAATATCAAGCTTCACGTCTGGAGGAAAACTGGCACCACCCCTACAGTGAAGCATGGTGGTTGCAGCATCAAGCTGTGGGGATGTTTCTCAGTGGCAGGGACTGGATAGACTGGTCAGAATTGACTTAGTGGCCCAGCCAGAGCCCGGACATGAACCCGATCAACAATCTCTGGAGAGGCCTGAAAATAGCTGTGCAGCAACGCTCCCCATCCAACCTGACAGAGCATGAGGATCTGCAGAGAAGAATGGGAGAAACTCCCTAAAATACAGGTGTGCCAAGCTTGAAGCGTCAAACAAAAAAAGACTTGAGGCTATAATCGCTGCCAAAGTATTTGCTTTGCCATTATGGGGTGCGGCATAGTCAAAAAGAGTGCAAAAAGGGTCACTGCAGTCCTCAGCCATTTAGCAGCCTTATGGCTTGGGGGGGGGGTAGAAGCTGTTCAGGAGCCTTTTGGTCCCAGACTTCGTGCTCCGGTAGCATTTGCCATATGGGTGGCTGGACTCTTCCTGACACCGCATGGTATAGAGGTCCTGAATGTCAGGGATCTTGGCCCCAGTGATGTACAGAGCCGTACACTACTCTGTAGAGCCGTGTGGTCGAATGCCAAGCAGTTGCTATGCCAAACGGGGATGCAGCCAGCCAAGATGCTCTCAATGGTGCAGCTGTAGAAGATCCGAGGGCCAATGACAAAATGTTCAGCCTGGGTGGGGGGGGGTGTTGTCAACACCACGTTGGTGTGTTTGGACCATGATAGGACCTTAGACGTGGACGACGAGGAACTTGAAGCTCTCGACCTGCTCCACTACAGCCCTGTCGATGTGAATGGGGCCGGGTTCGACCCTCAGTTTCCTGTATTCCACTATAACCATATTTTGTCTTGTTCACATTGAGGGAAAGGTTGAAGTCCTGTCACAACACTGCCAGGTCTCTAACCTCCCTATAAGCAGTCTCGTTGTTGTTCAGGCCCACCACCACCGTGTTATTGGCAAACATGGTGTTGGGAGTCGTGCACAGCCACACAGTCGTGGTAGGTGAACGGAGTGCAGGAGGGGCTTACGCATGCACCCGAGGGGCCTCATCCCTCCCTCTACAATTGGATCCTGTACTTCCTGAAGGGCTACCGCTAGGTATTGAGGGTCAGTGTGGTGGATGTGTAGCCCACCCTGAACACCTGGCGGCAGCCCATCAGGAAGTACAGGATCCAATTGTAGAGGGAGGGATTCAGTACCATGCACCTTAGTGATGAGCTTGGAGGGCACATTGGAGTTGAATGCTGAGCTGTAGTCAATGAGCATTCACAGTTTTCCTTTTGTCCAGGTGGGAAAGGGCAGCGTGGAGTGCAATAGAGATTGTATCTGTAGATCTGTTTGGGCAGTATACTAATTAAAGTGGGTCCAGGGTTTCTAGCCTTGAGGAATTTCATGGCTACAGATGTGAGTGCACGGTGCAATAGGTTACCTTGGCAAAAGTACTGTCTTTCTTGGGCACAGACACTACTATGGTGGTCTGCTTAAAACATGCTGGTATTAGACTCGGACAGGGAGAGGTTGAAAATGTCAGTGAAGCCACTTGCCAGCGCATTTGCAAAGTAAGTGTCCTGGTAATCCGTCTGGTCCTGCAGCCTTGTGAATGTTAACCTGTTTAAAAAGGTCTTACTCACGTCCGCTAAGGAGAGCATGATCTCAGTCGTCCGGAACAGCTGGTGCTCACGTGTGGTTCAGTGTTGCTTGCTTCAAAGCTAGCATAGAAAGCATTTAGTTAATCTTTTAGGCTTGAGTTACTGGACAGCTCTCGCCTGGATTTCCCTTTGTCATCACTGATAGTTTGTAAGCCTTGCCACATCCGACGAGCGTCGGAGCCGGTGTAGTTGGATTCGATCTTAGTCCTGTGTTGATGCTTTGCCGGTTCAGGAATCAGGAAGATAGCATTGTCAGATTTGATAAATGGAGGGCAAGGCAAATCTTTGTGTGGAGTAAAGGTGATCTTGAGTTGTTTTGCCTCTTGTTGAACAGGTGACATGCTGGTAGAAATTGAGCCCAAACCGATTTTAGTATACCTACATAAAATCACTGGCCACTAGGAGGGCTGAGGAAAATATGTTCAGCGGGACCTTTAAGGGACAGGCAGTTACTGTCATAATATCAGCACGCGCTTGTCTGATTAAAAAAATCTCAGATTGCAATGTCGTCTCAGCAGCAGACAGTTGCAAACTCAAACATTGAAAAGCAACCTAGCATGTGAACAGAACGATGTAACTGGCCAGGAAACAAGATAATGTCACACTGTCTTTGTCAATTCAACCAAATTCATCATGTGAGATTTGCTCTTTTTAACCACCTGCCAACGTGGCTGGTGAAATATACATTCTTAGCCACCAATGACAAAACCTACCCACATTTGTAGAGTGTTAATTTCAAACCCTGGTTGCTAGTTGAAAATACCAATCTAGCAATAGAATGTACCAGAGGCCACCAAAATAAAGCTTGTTCGGCAAACATTTTGGGAATCTGGCTGGCTACTTTTTCTATTTGGCTGGCTACTCCATGCGTTTGTGGAAAACACTGGTTTACCATGTAATAATGTGTCGCTCCTCCGCTCTCTCCACTGGCTTCCAGTTGAAGCTCGCATCCGCTACAAGACCATGGTGCTTGCCTACGGAGCTGTGAGGGGAACGGCACCTCAGTACCTCCAGGCTCTGATCAGGCCCTACACCCAAACAAGGGCACTGCGTTCATCCACCTCTGGCCTGCTCGCCTCCCTACCACTGAGGAAGTACAGTTCCCGCGCAGCCCAGTCAAAACTGTTCGCTGCTCTGGCCCCCCAATGGTGGAACAAACTCCCTCACGACGCCAGGACAGCGGAGTCAATCACCACCTTCCGGAGACACCTGAAACCCCACCTCTTTCAGGAATACCTAGGATAGGATAAAGTAATCCTTCTCACCCCCCTTAAAAGATTTAGATGCACTATTGTAAAGTGGCTGTTCCACTGGATGTCTTAAGGTGAACGCACCAATTTGTAAGTCGCTCTGGATAAGAGAGTCTGCTAAATGACTTAAATGTAAATGTGTACCAGCACTATAATTAGAGTAAATCAAATTTCAGCTGTCAGTACTATATAACAATCTAACTACTACACCAATTACGCTGTCTAACTACCATGTAACAATTTTATGGTCACTTGATGCCAAAGGATTTTCTTTACCCTACTATGAACATCACTTCTTTCCTGAAATTGGCAATTGTCATACTACTATACGTCTGTGCCCATAGCAAGAACCAGCCTTTCCCTCATTGAACGTTCTCTCTTTCCCTGCCAGATAATGTTTAAGACTCAGTGCCATTTAACTACTCTGCCTTGCCCAGGGACAGGGGAAAGGTGTGTTGGTATTGACTGCTAAATGGCTGTAAATTAATATGAGGATATGATCCTTGTTGTGCTAGAGGAATAAGAAGAGTCCGCCTTGCACAGTGACAGGAAGGGACAAGGTTTTAGAGACTAACCCGTTCAGAAAGTGCTCAAAGAGATGAAGCTGCCCATCCTTACACACAACCGCCAGCCTCACCGCCTAGGAGAAGGAGAAATAGCATTAGGCATGTGTCAGAGGTCCAGTCCCAAAATCACCCACCACAAACTTGCCTTAGACCCCAAATGCACACCCACAGTTTCTAAGGAATGTCTTGAACCAAGGTAGGCACTTATCAGTGAATCAAGTTCAGTCAACAGCCCCTTTATTATTTTACAGAGGATACGCTCCATCCCCTCAGATCTCAATCTCACGGCCATTAGGTCAGGGCACAGTGTGGTAAGAAGGGAGTAGACGATGACGATTGAGAGAGCAGGTTGGAGAGTGAGCGAGTGATATAGATTAACTTCCACAGCCAGTGCTCCTGGGTCCTTCACTGGGGGACGTTTGGTGAACTGAAACTTGTTAGGTAAAACGGACCCCTACCCTACCTCCAGTGAGGCAAGGTCGACTCACCTCTTCCTTGCTGTTGGAAGTGAAGAGGTCAATGTGCTGGGGGTCGTCCGTCAGGGTGAAGGACACCACCGAGTTCTTGTCATTGCTGTCCTCCTGGACTTGCCTAAGGGGTGGATAGACAGACATGAAGATGAAGCACACACACCAGCCCAAAGACGAGCCATTTGGCGTTGCTTTTTTCATTTGTAAACTTAACCTTGAGTTCTTAGCAGCAAGTGACCAATACAAATCAATTGACAAACACATTTGTTAATTAGGGATGTAAAAGTTAACATTAATAACAATAGGGAAGAAAATATTCATCTTTTTAATTGTTACCTTTATGGAGTGCACTCAAATTCACAACGGTTTAATAAAAATATCAAATGTCACTGCCTATCCTTGCAGGGGTCGCGTTGCTCAAACAGAAAAAGAAAGAAACGCAGATCTAAAAAGGCTTTTTAGTGTAAATTCTGCTCGGCTTCACTCAGGGTTTGCTCCAAATGATGAATGTAAAAGGTCTAATTCCGTGATTCTGCTCCAGTACTTTCCAAAATGCAAGATTAACTTCAAGAAAAACATTAGGAAATGTAGCTGGCCCCATTCCTTCTACTATAAACTGTAGAAATATGGCCATGTATCGTTTTGGCAAAAAAATACCTTTCCTTTTCATTGTACGCCTATTTATGTGCAGTTGCTATCCAAATAGTGTTGCACTTTGGTTGTCATCTGATGAAGTACTTTGTCAAATGTGTAGCACTAATGTATTTTGTGTGAATAAAAACTAGTGACATGCCCCTAAACACTATTGAAGCAAAAAATAACACGATTGTGTTTTTAAGTCTGCTTTTTGAAAATGCAGATTTCTGAAAGCTAAATGTGACCGCTGACTTATATGTAGCAATTTCAGATTTAATGAGACAAAGCCTCATTAAAAGTAGGCTTATTTCTCCAATTAATACTACCGCAACTAATCGAATACTAACGTCCGTTTGGATAACCATTCTCATCCCTAGGCTGAAGTAGCATTGTGGCTAAGCTATAGATGTCTAAAGTATGGGGTTGGCCATATGCATGTGTTGAGGCTACCCTAAAGGAGCTAATCAAAAACACATTTCAGAATTTGGGTTTCAATATCAATACTAGCTTAGTATTATGACACAATACGATAAAGATAACACAAAAAAGTCCATAGTAATATACACTGCACTTAATGTACAGAACATTATGAAAACCTGCTCTTTCAATGACAGACTGACCAGGTGAATCCAGATGCAAGACACCATACTTGTTGTCACTTGTTAAATACACTTCAAAATCAGTGTAGATTAAGGGGAGGAGACAGGTTAAAGGATTTTAAAGCCTTGAGACAATTTCAGATATGGATTGTGTATGTGTGCCATTCAGAGGGTGAACGGGCAAGACAAAAGTTAAGCACCTTAACCTCTTAAGTCGACCCTCTACTTTTTTGAACATTCTGTTAAAAATCGCGCAACATTTCAGCGCCCTGCTACTCATGCCAGGAATATAGTATATGCATTTGCTTAGTCTGTGTGGATAGAAAACACTCAGACGTTTAAAAAACTGGTTAAACCACTGCTGTGGCTTTACCAGAACGGCATTTACATCGAAAAGCACAGGAAAAACTGATCACTGAAAATGGGAAAATATATCCATGCGCTACTTGAACCCATTGATAAAGGTGAACCACAATTAATTGACTGAGGTTGCAGTACCTACAGCTTCCACACGGTGTCTAGAGTCTTGTCATTTCCCTTCGAGTTTTTTCTTGGTCAAACACATGCAGGGCACCGTATCTCCTCCGGTCTAGGACCGGATATTTTCGTTGAGTTTCTAGCCGGACATTTTTCCAGACGGACAGCTAATGATCTTTACATCGCCTCCTGATGAATTTTATCGCTTATTAACGTTTACTAATACCTAAAGTTGCATTACAAACGTATTTCAAAGTGTTTTGTGAAAGTTTATCGTCGACTTTTTGAATTTTAAAAAATGACGTTACGTTTTGAAACAATGTTTTTTTCGTTTATCACACAGTCTACATATAACGATATCTAGGCTTTATATGGACCGATTTAATCGAAATAAAGACCCAAATAGTGTTTATGGGACATCTAGGAGTGCCAACAAAGAAGATGGTGAAAGGTAATGAATGTTTTCCATTTTATTGTGCGGTTTGTGTAACGCCGAAATGCTAATTATTTTGTTTACGTCCCCTGTGGGTCTTTTGGGGTGTTGCATGCTATCAGATAATAGCTTCTCATGCTTTCGCCGAAAAGCATTTTAAAAATCTGACTTGTTGCCTGGATTCACAACGAGTGTAGCTTTAATTCGATACCCTGCATGTGTATTTTAATGAACTTTTGAGTTTTAACTAATACTATTAGCATTTAGCGTAGCGCATTTGCATTTCCAGAGCTCTAGTTGGGACGCAAGCGTCCCGAGTAGAAGCAACAGGTTAAATCAACCCAGGCACACCGGGTTGATTTAAGACCTGCAACACTGCTGGGTTTGTCACCCAACCGTTTCTCGTGTGTATCAAGAATAGTCCACCACCCAAAGGACATCCCGACAACTGTGGGAAGCATTGGATTCAACATGGGCCACCGTCCATGTGGAACACTTGACATCTTGTAGAGTCCATGCCCCAACAAATTGAGGCTGTTCTGAGGGCAAAGGTGGGGTGAACTCAATATTAGGAAGGCGTTCATGTTTTGTACTCAGTGTATCAAATATATGGGCAACTGGCCATCTGGAGAGCTAGGCCGCTGTCTAAGAGTCTAAGGCAATGCATCTCAGTGATAGAGGCGTCACTACAGACACCCTGGTTTGAATCCAGGCTGTATCACAACCAGCCGTGATTGTGCCGCCCTATAGGGCGCACAATTAGCCCATCGTCGTCCAGGTTTGGCCCGTGTAGCCCATCTTTGTAAAAAATAATTTATTCTTAACTGACTTGTCTAGTTAAATAAGTTATACAAAAAAATAATATTTTGAACAGACTTTTGAATTCCTCAAACACACCAGTGTAACCTTAACAATGTCCTAAGAGTGGGTCTAAAAAATAGAATACACACAGTAACTCTTGGAAGTATTACAAAAACAAATATTTTTTGCTCTGCATTTGTGTGTATATTTGCATAGGGCCTAGCCTATGCCACACCATTTACCACCATTTACCACCCACGGGTCGGAACTCAACACATTCGTAGATTGCAAACCAAATATGATATTGCTAGGTAGCCATACAACAGATCAAAGATAAATCTAATGTCCTACAAAAAAAATGTTCACAAAGCGCCAGAATTCCTCGGTCTTCCCAACAATTATACTGAACAAAAATATAAATACAACACTTAGTAAAATTGTTGTGAGTTACAGTACAATCAGTCAATTGAAGTAAACTCATTAGGCCCCAATTCATAGATTTCACATAACTGGGCAGGGGTGCAGTCATGGGTGGAAAGGGTAGCAAGAGTGAGAGCCAGCAGAGCAACAGGGACAGGGCAGATATTGTCATTGCAGGAAACAGGTTAATGCACATTAATGCAGACCAAAAAATTGTTTAAAAAGCCAAAAATCTGCAGGAACGTTGTGAAGCCTAATCACTGACATAAGCAAAATTGCTTCCGAAAGAGGGCAATGTCTTTGTAGGTCATTTTCACTTTATCAACCCAGGTGTAGTTAGTGTTGTCTATCAAACTGTATAGGCCACCTTGTTCTCTCCTCTGGCAACAGCCTGACTCACACTGGCACACGCACTTGACGTAAACAGAGGCGCACATGTCGATAGCTCTAACATCTTAGTGCGCCTCAAGTATTATTTTATGTTAAATTTTGTAGATTTTCTTTGCCGCAGGAGCAACAATTAAGATGAGGCACAATATAAATGGAAGCACTAATTATCTCCGCCACATGTTTAAATACCTTTGAAAGTGAAATGTAAGACTTAAGGCCTCTAAATCAGAGTTTAAGACTTTAAGGACCTGCAGACTTAAACATTGGGAGCACTTTGATCAGGATGATTGTTTCTATGTCCCTTACAAAGCATGCCTGTAACCCAATGCACTGCTTTTCAAATCTTCTAGGCCAAATTTTAGCAGATTCATAGCGATTAAATACAGAAAGTCAAGCAAATATTTGTGACTAATTATTTTTAGATCATTTGACAGCCCTATTCTTTAAAGAATCAGGCTGTCGAGACAAATTACAGGTCTCATTTACAAAGGAGCTCCTTCAAATCACATGGAACACAATAAAACAACCCCTGTGTATAATGGATCTACTGAGGAAAGCATTATGGCGGTCCGTTCTCACCACACGCTGATGAGTCGGTCGTGGGCCGCCCCGGACAGGAAGTAGAGGCCATTGCTGTCCAGGGGACGCGTGGTGGCGAAGCGCAGGTTCGTCACAGCTGTGGAGTGACCTGTGAACTTCTGATGAAAACAAGAGGGAGTTAGACATCTTAAAGACAGGGGGGCATTTGAATAATATCCTCCTCCTTGAGGTAATCACTGTTCTGGAACGTGTTCATTAGAATACAACAGAAAATGTTCTGCAACGAAGAGGCTTTCTTATCGGCCAAGTCCAGGTACTACCTCTGCATTTCTGTTTTGTTACCTACTGAACACGACCCAAATCTGACACTGCTGGAACAGTACTAGGGTGGTAACACTCCCACAATTTGTCAACCAAGACTCTTCAGTTCTTTCGGCCAATCGGTTGGTTGAAATTTTAAAACATGTATTTTTCCAAGTATAGACAACCTGTTTGAATAAAACCAACTATGTAGGCTACTGAGGTTGTATGATGCTTTAAGCACTGCAAATCAAAGTGACAAATTAATCAAAAAGGAGCCTGAGATCAATATAACCTAACCCAGAAGAAAAACAATGTGCTCCCGACCCAAACCTCCTCCCGCTCCTGGTCTTAGCACACTGCCATTACGCTCTTGAAGTTGCCGGTAATTGTTTATAGCAGCAGTCCGCAACCTTGTCCATTCGGAATGCCAAGACATCTTACCATTTATACTGATCTGCGTGCCAGCACGAGGAACAATTATATATATATATATATTTTTATTATCTCAAAATCAATTTCATATGGTTAATACATTCTAAATTAAAATGATACTTTTATTTTAAAGAATTACTGCCAATATGTAAAAATAGCCTACATAAAAGTCAACAAATAACACCAGTCTGCAGGTAAAAATAAAAATCCAGACAAAAATATCCCACAAATCACATTGCCTACACAAGGCCTGTCTGCAAGGAACTTGAAACATTGTATTTGCACACGGGATAAGTAACCAATTAAGCCTATTTTGACGTTTCCACCGGATCAGAGTATGACATTTTTTGGAGGTGTTGGGTCATTGTCCTGTTGAAAAACAAATGATAGGATGGCGTATCGCTGCAGAATGCTGTGGTTGCCGTGCTGGTTAAACGCGACTTGAAATCTAAATAAATCTGACTGTCACCTGCCAAGCACCATGCTTCACGGTGGAAACCACATATACGGAGATCATCCTTTCACCTATAGTCTCACAAAGACAGCGGTTGGAAGCAAACACATTTTTACATTTCTCCACCTGTCGAATATCCATTGCTCGTTTTTCTTGGCCCAAGCAAGTCGTCTTATTGGTGTCCTTTAATGGTCTCTTTGCAGTAATTTGACCGTGAAGACCTGATTCACACAGTCTCCTCTGAACAGTTGATGTTGAGATGTGTCTGTTACTTGAACTCTGAAGCATTTATTTGTTCTGCAATTTCTACGGCTGGTAACTCAATGAACTTATCCTCTGCAGCAGATATAACTTTGGGTTTTCCTTTCCTGTGGCGGTCCTCATGAGAGCCCATCTCATCATAGCGCTTGATGGTTTCAGCAACTGCACATTAAGATAATTTCAGTTATTGACATTTTCCAGATTGACTGAGCTTCATGTCTTAACTACTTGCGTCGAGCCATGCCAGATCCGGTAGCGTTATCATAGCCTCAAGCTCAATACCATAACGCAACGTTAACTATTCATGAAAATCGCAAATTAAACGAAATCAATATGCTAGCTCTCATGCTTAGCCTTTTGTTAACAACACTGTCATCTCAGATTTTCAAAAATATGCTTCTCTACCATAGAAAACTAGCATTTAGCATTAGCAGGCAACATTTTTCACAAAAACCAAAAACATTCAATAAATCATTTACCTTTGAAGAACTTCGGATGTTTTCAATGAGGAGACTCAGTTAGATAGCAAATGTTCAGTTTTTCCTGAAAGATTTTTTGTGCAGGAGAAATCGGTCCGTTTGGTGCGTCACGTTTGGCTACCAAAAAAAAAAAACACGAAAATTCAGTTATCCAAACGCCGAACTTTTTCCCAAATTAACTCCATAATATCGACTGAAACATGGCAAACGTTGTTTAGAACCAATCCTCAAGGTGTTTTTCACATCTCTTCAATGATGTATCGTTCCTGGAAGTATCCTTCTTCTGTATCGCAAGGTAAAATGAATGCTACTGGGAATTACGCACCAATTTAGACAAAGGCCACCGGACAGCCCCCTGGCAAATGTAGTCTCTTATGGCCAATCTTCCAATGATATGCCTACAAATACGCCACGATGCTGCAGACATCTTGGATGAACGGCAGAGCGCATAAGCTCGTTCACAGCCATATAAGGACACGTTAGTAAACAGCGTCAAAAATCCTGTTAATTTCCTGTTTGAAGTTTCATCTTGGTTTCGCCTGTAAAATTATTTCTGGGGCACTCACAGATAATATCTTTGCAGTTTTGGAAACGTCAGAGTTTTGTCTTTCCAAGGCTGTCAATTCCATGCATAGTGGAGAATCTTTTCCTGACAAAATATTGCGCTTAAAACCGGCACGTCTTTTTATCCAATAATGACATAACCTCTTCAACCTATGGGGGTGCTAAAGTAACGGACTGCCATTTATTTATGTTTGCTTATTTGTGTTCTTGCCATAATATGGACTTTGTAACCAAAAAGCAGACTTACATTTCAAAACCATCTTTATTTAATTACTGCAGTAATGGAGCTTGTCAACAAACATAAGTGATTCGTTGAGACCCCAACGACAAGAGAAACCATGGCCTTTTATAACAAAGACAACCCCTTCAGTCTACATGACAGATGTATGGAATGGGTAACAGGGTTAGGATTTGTATATTACTATCTGCTGTACAAACTGTCCTTATTGTGTAGAGACCAGGGTCTGGCCCCAGAATCATCTCTTCCTGGCACCCAGAGAAAATGTAACTTAAATGTAACTTAAGGCACACCTGTAAATTGAAATGTAGTTCAGGTGACTACCTCATGAAGCTGGTTTTAAATATATTTAGATTTGCTTTACACTTTTGTTCACTACATGATCCCATGTGTTATTTCATGGTTGTGATGTCTTCACTATTATTAAACAATGTAGTAAACAACAAAAATAAAGAAAAAACCCTGGAATGGGTACTGTAACTATTAAGGTCCGTCATGGTCTGGAGCGGTGTGTCACAGCATCATCGGACTGGGCTTGTCGTCATTGCAGGCAATCTCAATGCTGTGTGTTACAGGGAAGACATCCTCTTCCCTCATATGGTACCCTTCATCCTTCATCCTGACATGACAATGCCACCAGCCATACTGCTCGTTCGTGATTTCCTGCAAGACAGGAAGGTCGGTGTTCTGCCATGGCCAGTGAAGAGCCCAGATCTCAATCTCATTGAGCAGGTCTGGGATCTGTTGGATCGGAGGGAGGGCTAGGGCCATTCCCCCCAGAAACTTGCCTTGGTGGAAGAGTGGGGTAACAGTTCACACTGGTATATCTGGTGCAGTCCATGAGGAAGAGATGCACTGCAGTACTTAATGCAGCTGGTGACCACACCAGATACTAACTGTTACCTTTGACCCCTCTGTTCAGGGACACATGGAAATTGTTCAGTTTCTCTCAGTTGTTGAATCTTGTGATCATATGAATATTTACACTTTTGCTGAAAACAAACAGTTGACAGGGAGGACGTTTCTTTAGTTGCCGAGTTCAACAACCATATATACACAACTATCCTGACCATTTTCTCTGAAACTCAAAATTGAACTTGGGTGCTTCCTGTTTCCATTGATCCGTCACAGTTGACAGTCCATGTCAGAGCAAAAACCAAGCCATGGTGTTTAAGGAATTGTCCGTACATCTCTGAGACAGGATTGTGTCAAAATCTGGGCATGGGCACCATTATTTTTTTCTTCGGCATTGAAGGTCCTCAAGAACACAGTGGCCTCCATCATTCTTACACGGAAGTTTGGAACCACCAAGACTCTTCATAGAGCTGGCCGCCCAGCCAAACTGAGCAATCGGGGGAGAAGGGCCTCGGTCAGAAAGGTGACCAAGAACCAGAGGGTCCAGAGTTCCTCTGTGGAGATGCCTCGGTCAGAAAGGTGACCAAGAACCAGAGGGTCCAGAGTTCCTCTGTGGAGATGGGAGAACCTTCCAGAAGGACAACCATCTGTGGCACTCCACCAATCAGGCCTTTATGATGGAGTGGCCTGGAAGCCACTCCTCAGTAAAAGGAACATGACAGCCCACTTGGAGTTTGCCAAAAGACACCCAATGGACTATCATACCATGAAACAAAATGCTCTTGTCTGATGAAACCAAGATTGCACTTTTTGGACAGAAAGCCAAAAGTCACATCTGGAAGAAACCTGGCACCCTCCCTAAAGTGAAGCATGGGTGGCAGCATCATGCTGTGGATATGTTTTTCAGCGGCAGAGACTGGGAGACTAGTCAGGATCGAGAGAAAGATGAACGGAGCAAAGTACAAAAATCATTGATGAAAACCTGCTCAGTAGCACTCAGGACCTCAGAGAGGGGCGAAGGTTCACCTTCCAACAGGACACCGACCCTAAGCACACAGCATAGACAATGCAGGAGGCTTCAGGACTAGTCATGCCTGGACTTGAACCGGAGCGAACATCTCTGGAAAGACCTGAAAATAGCTGTGCAGCAGCACTCCCCATTCAACCTGACAGAGCTTGGGGGGGGGTCTGCAGAGAATGGAAGAAACTCCCCAAATACAGGTGTGCCAAGCTTGTCTTCATACCCAAGCAGACTTGAGGCTGTAATCAATGCCAAAGTGCTGAGTAAAGGGTCTGAAAATATGTACATTTTAATATTTTTGCAAATTTTTACATTTGCAAAAATGTCTAACCCCTGTTTTTCCTTTGTCATTATGGGGTATTGTATGTAGACTAACAGTGGGAAAAAAACAATTATCCATTTTTGAAGGACGCAAAAAAATGTGGAGAAAGTCTAGGTGTTTGAATACTGTCCAAATGCACTGTAAATTAACTAAAAGGTGAGGATAGAGCCCTTGGTGTCAGTTCCCCTGGACAGTATCATGATGAATTCATGTGAATGTGGGCCATGTCACTGCTGGACAGGTCCCACTAACTTACCCGGTACACCTCCTTGGTCTTGAGGTCCCACATCTTGATGGTCTGTCCCGCTGAGAGCAGCAGTTTGCCATCAGGACTCACACACAGACTGGTCACTGACGCACGGTCCGCCTTCCACTTACTGTTGAGAAAAGTGACAATTAATGGGTCTTCCATAAAATAAAGAAACCATTCCTTCCACCATATTGTTTATTGACGAGAGTGGGAGAGAGAAAAGATAGGATTGGGGTGTCAATGGGCAGGGGACAGGTTTGCTGGGGGGCGGCGGCAATTACAGCTACACCACCCAAGATAAAAGTTTACGAAATTCTAAATCACCAAGTGCATTGATACAGATGCACAACTTATCTATTCTTCCCGATGCTTTGATTGCTCTGGGACATTTGCCTTTGTAAGCAGTCTGTTAGCCACTGTTCTATACTCTACACAAAAGTTCCACCTGACCTAACCAGGTCTAATAGCCTTTGAGTGGCTAGACCAATGTTTTTTCTTATTCTCCTGGATATCAAAATCTACACAAGTTAGAAATATCAGGTTGACGCACCATAACAGATTTCAAATGCACTTTGATTGTGAATGTAGTCTGGTATTAACAAACTGATTCCTACAGCGAGGGAAACCTGTGGTGGAGGACAGACCTTTCAACTCCTAAAAAGGTGTTACTGCTAAGCCATAGACTATCGCAGAGAAATACCTTCTGAATTTAGACCACTTTGAGTGACTGATTTCTACAAACACAGAAAGGGAAGGTACCCACCAGCGGGTCTTGCTTGTCTGCAGGTCCCACTCTACGATGTAGGAGTCGTCTGAGCCGCTGTAGAGCAGGCCGTCCTCGGGGTGCCACTCAACACAGTTCACTCCCCCATTGTGACCTCCATCCTGGGAAGGAGCAGAGGCCAAATATGAGCTTTAATAATGAGAAAGAACATTTCACACCAAATAAATTCATATGGTTTACAGTTTGGATAAAGACAGTATCAGACATTTCAATAATAATTATATATTACCTGAGATGCAAGGTTGATGACTAAAAAGTAATTGTTAAGTTACAAAATAAATCCCATGACTGTAAATGAACACATCATACAGGGATGTATTTTCAAATAAATATCTCTTGAAAAGTTAAGGGCTGACAAGCTAAACAATTAGGGACTGTCAACAATGGACAAATGAAACAAATACTAGGAGTTTCTTGCTTGGAATTTTTCTTTAAGTCGATCTCAGCTCAATTGTCTGGGGCCCAAGTTAACCTCCCCATTCATGTAAGAAAGATTTTAGGGAAATGTTGATTTTGTACATGTATTAAACTGTGAGTGTGACCAATTCCAGTCCCCTTGCTTAGAAGATGTGGGGTCCTCCCCAGGTTAATTGATATGTTAAAGGACTGAGAAGCTAAGTTCTGGTGACTTAGACATTCCACTCAAGTTACCAAATAAAAGGATGCGGACACCATCTAAAACATAACTTCCACCTCCAGAAATGGGCCCAATAACTAACTATTAAAATGTTTCACTTATTTTAAACATATTGGACCATGCATGGGCCATTTCAGGGGTATTCAACTCTTAACCTACAAGGTCAGGAGCCTGCTGCTTCTGTCCTACCGAATAATGAATTGCACAGAGCTGGTGTCCCAGGTCTAAATCAGACCCTGATTTTAAGGGAACAGTGAAATTGTCGCCAATCTACACTGACCTAAAAGAATAACCTCTCCAAAAATGCATTTTATAGAAATCCATTGCAGTGACATAACTTTAACCCGTGACTTGTCACTGCAGTCTTCTATAATAATAAGTATAAGTAATAATATAATATAATAAGTAATCCTTCTCACCCCCCCCCCTTAAAAGATTTAGATGCACTATTGTAAAGTGGCTGTTCCACTGGATGTCTTAAGGTGAACGCACCAATTTGTAAGTCGCTCTGGATAAGAGCGTCTGCTAAATGACTTAAATGTAATGTAAATGTATAATACATATTTTTCAAGTACCATGTTCAACCACAAAGTCAACCATTTAGTTGCATTGCGCAAGCAACATTGAGCTGAATACGATTTTTGGTACTTCCCAAATTGGCAATGAAAGTCATGCTACATCCCAGTCCTTACCAGTGTGCAGTGCAGTGCCCCCTTCACTGCGCTGTAAATGATAATGCTGCCCGCCACCGTTCCCAGAGCCAACAGATCCGCCAAATCCTCCACATGCCCTGCCTCTGATTTCCTCTTCTTCCTCCGAGGTCCCTCCTGAAGTAAAATAATACAGTTTAAGTCAATCACGTTTTATTATTGACTTTGACACAGGACTTCAGTTATCCTTTTCAAAGGCCTCGTCTATGGGTGGTCTGAATTTCCATAGCGTCGAAGTTTAAACCTTGAATTAACAAGAATCCAAAATAATGAGACATCAAAACAAGCATCTCCTAAATCACAAAAGTATATTGTTGTCAAAGACTTATGGTCACAAATCCCACAATGCCACATGTAGACAATTGGCTAGCATCTAGCTACACTTTTAGATGTAGTTCTAGGTAGGATACATTTTTACAATGGGTTATTTGGTTCTTTCCGGTTCCAGGAACACCTTTCACCAAATAATTAGTTGGGTTTAAAGGTTGAACAACGAACCAAAAGTTTTTTTCCTACCGGTTGTTCTTTATAGAGTTTATAGTGACAATTTAAGACTAGGAATATTGGCCGTGGAATGCTGATTGGGGGTATAATGCACTTTGTCATGCATACTTAAGGTAAATTGTCAGTGCTTAAGGAAATGGTCAATCAAATGTATTTACAAAGCCCGTTTTACACGGAGTCAAACTTATTTTGTAAAACTCAATGCTATTAAAATAATTAAGTCAGTCGTGTATTGTTCTGTGTTATGGTTAACTTCTATAAAGTAAACCATTGAGGTGGTAAAAATGAGGATTTGGATATCTGAATCTGCGTCATATACGGTGAATAGCTAGCTAACTAGAGGAGCTAACCTAACTACCCTTTACGGTTCGCTAACGAGATAGCTAGCTACATTTAACGTGTTCGTATTTGAAATCAATTCATTTTTTCTGGTGGTCCCTATATACACATTTGTTATACTGAAAAGTCCCTTTTTGATAAGAATCATGACACCTTCAAAAAGAGACCTGTGGCAAATTTTTGGGGCAACCACCACGTGCGAAAAACATGTGCGTCCTACAGGACAGTTGCTGTAACGGACTTTAGTTCGTTGCTAACGAAGCTAACATGGTAAGTACTTTGCTAGGCAGTCCACACAATATAATGGTAAACGACTAAAGATGATACTTCACAAGTATACATCTAATAAATTAAATATTTTCATAAATACATTTTATCAAGTTATTACAAAGTGATCTCCTAGCAGGCTCACCCGGGCCTAATGGCTATACATCGCCCAAACATACCTTGGCGATTCGGCATGGTCCCCAAACTATGCAGGTACAAGTGGCACTCAAGTGGGCTGAAGGCACGTATTCTTGATGAAGTATTTTACTATCTGTGTTCCATATACGGAGTCTGCCATCTTGGGCAAATGAAGCTAGGTATTGGCGTGATTTTGGAGAGAAAACGCAGGGTAGACGCAACGAAGGATTGCATCCACCGTCCGCCATTGTTGAAGCAATGTCTGCGTTCCTTGCCAAGAACCACGTGTTATCATCCACAGAGCAGGCGCGTTGGCGCATCAGTTTCATTGGTTACTGTGAGATAATTGGGGCGTGGTTAAAATGATAGAAATTGGAACGTTGGAACCACTAACCATGGCAGTTTGACTGTTAAACTCATGGGTACGTTCTCAATGGCTGCCTGGTCATGTAGAATGTTAATTCAAAGGACGCTAACTGATGTGGCTCATGCAAAGGAATGTATTTTTTGTAACGGCAATTGAGTTCATTCAACAAATCACATTACAGGTTGATGGGTGTACTTCCTGCTTTTAGTTCTATGGTTATTGGATATTACTTCCTGCTTTGCTTCTATATGGTACACTCGCAAATAGCCGCAAGTCCACCCTTTTTTTTTCTTAACAACAAATCAATACATAAAGCACATGAGGGAATGCAAGAATACATAGATTAAACAATGGACAATCGAACTAGGGAGTACAATATCACATTACAATTACACAAGGACCTTAAGGGACATACATATACTTACAATTCGGCAAATCCACCCACGTATTCCCTTTTCCCAACGTAATTAAGCCAAAATCACGCCCCGTTATTCAGAGAGGTGTTGTACAACGCTATGAGCGCTCTCCAAGTCCGGAAGTGAATACCACGTAGCGCGAAATGTCAGTCAATTATTAATCAAATTTGCCCTTGTATTTCAAAATATAATAACATAATGTCGTGGACATAGCTAGCCATTAACGTACCTTAACTATTACAGACAGATTCAATGGCTGTTGCATAGTGTATTCGACTGAATGATTAGCTTAGAAATATTTGGGAAATTCTGAATAATAAGCACGTTTTTACCTGATAATTGACTACTAATGATAACTTAAAATGCCGAGCTGGTAACGTTAAGTAAGCCTATGCTAACTGTCCTTCAATTGGGGGAATTCAGCAGAGTTCTGAAACATTTTTAAAACTTATTTTAAGTCTGAAAATAAATCCAATGGCAAATGTTCCCAAACATGATAATAATAGAATGCATTCCGATCGGCAGCTAATTGTTAAATGACACTTTCCATCCTTACCTTGAAGGCCACTGTCTCTGCGCTGATGCCTGAGCGAGACAACGCTAGCCAGCCAATGGGAGCGAAGTATAACCGCTCTCTGAATAACGGGGCGTGGTTTTGGCTAAACTGCGAATGAAGAAAATAAGACAGACACAGTTCACCGACTATGCCATTTCTATTAGTTATATATCTTTGGTTAGAATCTAAATTATGAAAAATAGGCTGAGATATGTGTTCAATGTGAAAGAAAGGTGTTTTCAAAACTCATTTTTTTATTTTAATAAACAGCAAATTAATACAGGAAGTACATGTGGGAACAAAAGTACAGTTGAAGTCGGAAGGTTACATACAGGTTACATACACCTTAGCCAAATACAGTTCAACTCAGTTTCACAATTTCTGACATTTAATCCTAGTAAAAATTCCCTGTCTTAGGTAAGTTAGGATCACCACTTTTATTGTAAGAATGTGAAGTCTCAGAATAATAGAGAATTATTTATTTCAGCTTTCATTTATTTCATCACGTTCTCAGTGGGTCAGAAGTTTACAAACTCAAATAGTATTTGGTAGCATTACCTTTAAATTGTTTAATTTGGGTCAAACCTTTTGCGTGGCCTTCCACAAGCTTCCCACAAAAAGTTGGGTGAATTCTGGCCCATTCCTCCTGACAGAGCTGGTGTAAATGAGTTGGGTTTGTAGGCCTCCTTGCTCACACACACTTTTTCAGTTCTGCCCACAAATGTTCTGTAGGATTGAGGTCAGGGCTTTGTGATGGCCACTCCAATACATTGACTTTGCTGTCCTTAAGCCATTTTGCCACAACTTTGGAAGTATGCTTGGGGTCAATGTCCATTTGGAAGTCCCATTTGCAACCAAGCTTTAACTTTCTGACTGATGTCTTGAGATGTTGCTTCAATATATCCACAAAATTGTACTACCTCATGATGCCATCTATTTTGTGAAGTGCACCAGTCCCTTCTGCAGCAAAGCATCCCCACAACATGATGCTGCCACCCCTGGGCTTCACGGTTGGGATGGTGTTCTTCGGCTTGTAAGCCTCCTCCCCTTTTCCTCCAAACATAACAATGGTCAGTATAGCCAAACAGTTCTATTTTTGTTTCATCAGACCAGAGGACATTTGTCCAAAAAGTACAATCTTTGTCCCCATGTGCAGTTGCAAACCGTAGTCTGGCTTTTTTATGGCGGTTTTGGAGCAGTGGCTTCTTCCTTGCTGAGCATCCTTTCAGGTTATGTCAATATAGGACTCGTTTTACTGTGGGTATAAATACTTTTGTACCCGTTTCCTCCAGCATCTTCACAAGGTCCTTTGCTGTTATTCTGGGATAGATTTGCATTTTTCACACCAAAGTACGTCCATCTCTAGGAGACAGAACGCATCTCCTTCCTGAGCGGTACAATGGCTGCGTGGTCCCATGGTGTTTATACTTGCGTACTATTGTTTGTACAGATGAAAGTGATACCTTCAGGCATTTGGAAATTGCTCCCAAGGATGAACCAGATTCGTGGAGGTCTACATTTTTCTTCTGAGGTCTTGGCTGATTTCTTTAGTTTTTCCCATGATGTCAAGCAAAGAGGCACTGAGTTTGAAGGTAGGCCTTGAAATACATCCACAGGTACACCTCCAATTGACTCAAATGATGTCAATTAGCCTATCAGAAGCTTCTAAAGCCATGACATCATTTTCTGGAATTTTCCAAGCTGTTTAAAGGCACAGTCAACTTAGTGTATGTGTAACAGTATAACTTTAGACCGTCCCCTCGCCCAAACCAGGGACCCTCTGCACACATCAACAACAGTCACCCTCGAAGCATCGTTACCCATCGCTCCACAAACGCCGCGGCCCTTGCCGAGCAAGGGGAACTACTATTTCAAAATCTCAGAGCAAGTGACGTCACCGATTGAAACACTATTTAGCGCGCACCACCGCTAACTAAGCTAGCGTTTCACATCCGTTACACTCACCCCCCTTTTGACCTCCTCCTTTTCCGCAAAGTACTAACCAGTGATCCGGGTCAACAGCATCAATGTAACAGTATAACTTTAAACCGTCCCCTCGCCCATACCCGGGCTCGAACCAGGGACCCTCTGCACACATCAACAACAGTCACCCACGAAGCATCGTTACCCATCGCTCCACAAAAGCCACAGCCCTTGCAGAGCAAGGGGAACTACTACTTCAAGATCTCAGAGCAAGTGACGTCACCGATTGAAACACTATTTAGCGCGCACCACCGCTAACTAAGCTAGCATTTCACATCCGTTACATATGTAACCTTCTGACCCATTGGAATTGTGATACCGTGAATTATTAGTGAAATAATCTGTCTGTAAACTAATGTTGGAAAAATTACTTATGTCATGCACAAAGTAGATGTCCTAACCTACTTGGCAAAACTTTAGTTTGTTAACAAGACATTTGTGGAGTGGTTGGAAAAATTAGTTTTAATGACTCCAAACTAAGTGTATGTAAACTTCCGACTTCAACTGTATATGTTTGGGATGGCTGTGTGAGAAGCGCATCAGTATTTCTCACATTACTAGAATGAGATTAACTTTCTGTGATCTCTCCCCCGCTCTGCTCTGAGAGACATGAGCCTCAACTCTAAAGCGTTGCACTGAATCATTTATGTAGACTCTATGCGGTTGGCCACCAACATATTTGATCAACTTCCAAATATTGTTTTACAAAAGAGCGAGAGTATCAGGAATCAAGGTAAGACCCAGATGCAGACCGTGTCGAAGTAACAATGTTTATTACAGCCACAGGGTCAAAGGAACATGACAGAAGGCAGACTCAGGGTCAAGTCAGGCAGAGGTCAGTAATCCAGAGGTGGGGCAAAGGTACAGGGGAAGGCAGAGTGGTCAGGTGGGTGGGTCCAGGGTCCAAAACCAGGAGGCACTGGTCAAAAACCAGGCAAGGGTCCAAAACCAGGAGGATGAGAAATGCTGGTTGGCTTGACAAACAAGATGAACTGGCAACAGACAAACAGAACACAGGTGTAAATACACAGGATAATGGGAAAGATGAGCTACACCTGGAGGGGGGTGGAGACCATCACAAAGACAAGTGAAACAGATCAGGTTGTGACAGAGAGAGAGAGAGGCTTTTTGCACGAGTGCATAGGCCATCACCAACGAGTGAGCTGAGCATTATTGGGTGAGTCAGTGAAACTGGAATGCATTTTTAGGACTATAATTTCCTCCTCATATTGTAGCTGACAATATGTCGCCACACACCTCGGCCTAGGCTTAGTGATGGATTCAAGACAAGGTCGTTTTTACTGATCTTAGATTCTCAATTTGTCAGTTTCAAAGTAGCCTGCCATTTTGGTCTTTGTGTGGCATGAACAAAAATTCAGCCAAAGTCTCCAGTCATGTTAAATTACATAAAATGCATTAATAAAAGGCTAACATCTTCCCAGATATTATGCTACAAAAAAATGTACGCCCCGTGCAACTTCTGTCAGTGCCTCGCATCTACTGCTCTATGCCACAACGCAAATGCAATGATATGAATGCAATACTTGAATATAAATTTAAGCATTTCAGAACACCCCCCTCTTGTGGTCACTGTTTGTGCCGGCATCTCACGATTTATAAATTAAGCACTGCCACAAGCGACATATGAATTAGATGCCTGGTGAAGCAACTGCTACCCTGTGGGATGCACTTTGATTACAACCGGTCATTTACACCGGCTTGACGTTGTGTTTGCTAATTGGCATGTCATGGCGACATCCATAATCCAGGTGGTGACCAATAATACAAGTTATTTCTCCCTCACCCATCCAAATAAACATCACTTTGAATGTGTTATACAAGAGGCAAAATAAACAAATTATACAGCACAACAGCAGAGTCATGTCTTAAGTGTAAAACTAAGAATGACTCAATCCATGCTTTCTGGGAACACTATAAAGTCAAAAGGTTATGGGAGAAGCTATGGCAGTCATAACATTTTGTCAGCTGGTAATTTAACATTTTAAAATGTCTAATAAATACATTTAATATAGCCTACACCATCACAATGAATCCATTAGTTATTTTAGACCGGTCTAAAGAAACATGATATGAAGAAAATGTAGTCTATGTCACTAGAATAGCTTACTCTGAGTTGTCCTTATGTTAGGCCCTGATCTGGCTATGCCATATGGCGGTGGGCTACACTAGTTAATTTAGCAGACAAGATTTGCTGAGAATTCTGTAGCAGTCCCGAATGGTGCAGCTGTCTACGGCACTGCATCTCAGTGCTAGAAGCGTCACTACATACACCCTGGTTCGATCCTGGGCTGTATCACAACCGGCCGTGACTGGGAGTCCCATAGTTATCTGCATTAGGGTTTGGCCGGGGTAGGCAGTCATTGTAAATAAGAATGTATTCTTAACTGACTTGCCTAGTTATGGTTAAATATATTTTCAAAACATTTTTATAGTATGAGGAACACAATTAATATATAGCTAAATGAAATAGAAAGGATATTTTCTCCAAACGATTTCTGAGGGAGAGCGCACATGCGCATTCTGTGTTGAGCGGTTAACAAATAAACAGGTCCTTCTATATGCTTAATTTAGAGTTATTTATGCAACTTTAGTTGTGATACAAACATTGGGCAATATGTTTAGATATGTTATACATTCTAAGGCTGTATGATGAAACTCTTAATGATGATTTGAAAAAAGTTGCAATGGAGGGGAAAGGCATTGGAGGGGCAAGAGGAGCGCTTCAACATAGTCCTTTGACTCCTTTCCAATCGGAAACTCCTGGTTGCCGCATCAAAAGTGCCTTTCATCTCGAAGTCGTCCTCCACGAAGTTCTGGGTGCTAGCTCGAGCTTCCAGCAGCAGAATATCATTGATAATGTCAAAAGCCTCACTGAAGTCTAAGAAAACAGCACCCACAACCTTGTTATCAACTATTTCTCCCAGCCAATCATTTGTGTAAGTGCTGTGCTTGTTGAATGTCCTTCCCTATGAGCGTACTGAAAGTCTGTTGTCAATTTGTTTACTGTAAAATAGCATTGTATCTGGTCAAACACTTTTTTTCCAAAAGTTTACTAAGGGTTGGTAACAGGCTGATTGGTCGGGGGCACAAAATTAGCAAATATTTCTAAAATCATGTTTTCACTTTGTCATTGAGGTATTTGTGTAGATTAATGAGAGATAAAAATATATTTAATCCATTTTGAATTCAGGCTGTAACACAACAAAATGTGGAATAATTGAAGGGGTATGGGTCAAAACCGGGAGGACTAGCAAAAGGAGTACGGGAAAAACACGCTGGTTGATTTGACTAAACATACAAGACGAACTGGCACAGGGATAAATACACTGGGGAAAATAAGTGACACCTGGAGGGGGTGGAGACAATCACATGAACAGGTGAAACAGATCAGGGCATGACATTCATGGCTGTAGTTTGAGCATATTTAATGCCTTTTATTTATGAGAAGAAGCTGATACTGACCTTATTTCTGATTAATTCATGATATTGTAGCTTAATTAAATTTATTTATATTACAGTGTTTCTAATCCTAGAAAAACGAAAGGCTACTGTCAAAAGTGTTATGTATTGCCTACCTAAAACATCCTTTTCTGCCTTTTGTAGTCCTTCAAAATAAAAACTACATGTCCTTATGTTAGAAGGTAGAATATCAAGTAGATATAGGCTACTGTGTGTGGGGCAGGCTAAATAATTACAACAGAAAAGGCCCAACTGAAAGAATAGTGATAAGGGAAACAAAATAGAGAGAAGGCCAACAACATTTTTAAAAATCAACACAATTACGCTCTGCTCCTCGCTCCACACTCGCCCACTTACATGCTCTGACATTGGAAAGCAACCATGCTTTAGGCTATCAAAGAACTGAATCATATTAATGGATGGAATCAGTGAATGAATGGTTGCAGCAACCATTACATGGTCTGACAAGCTGCATAACAAATGAGGCCTAATTAGACAATATAACAATTATCTAATTGAAACGACTTAGTAAACATGTATTTTTTTACTTCCCTAAAACAATAATTGTCCACCTCAAGGTTCAGCTTTGAGCATCAGGGCATTTGCATCACTAGGCCTATAGGCTTAGGCGTTCACTGTATTATATACATTTTAAAAATGATCAAGGAAGACAAGCTTAGGCCTAGCCCCAGAAGAGAGAGAGAGAGAGCGATATGCCGGCAGCATGCCACCGATATTAATTTCTTTAAACTTATCAGATAGGCTGCATCTGCTATATAGGCATACAGAAGGATGAATTCTTACATTTTCTTTTCAAATATTTTTTAAAAAGATAAGCATGATATTGTTAGATTATAGGAGTAACTCTGGGAGGCCTAAAACATTTCCTCACCTCAAGTTCAACTGACTTGAGATGAGGAAATGTTTTAGGCCTGCAGTATAATAGGCTAATAGCCACACCACACCAAACCAAACCTTCAAAGGTTTTCAACTTTATTAGGATAATATCAAAAGTCAGTCAAACCATTGTTTATAGGGAAAATACCTTACCCAACAAATGATAGCAATATGTTGATGATATTTTTTTGACAACAGGCCTACTTTATAACCCATCTTAAACTAAATATGGAGCACACAATTAAAAAGACAAATCTAACTTAATTTTGCCAACAAATGTCTCAACAGAATGAAACAACACTTTTTGCATATTTAAAGAACTGGTTTTGAATAATAAATAGGCCTACAATAATAAGGATAAAACAAATTATAAATACGAAATACACATTTTGGACCTTAACTTCCCAAATTCCATCCTACCTGAATAGTGAGTTGCACAGTAGCCTGCATTTGGTCACACAAACACTCTTCTCATCATTGTCCACTACAATATAAGAACTTGTCCATATGAAGGGTATTCCCCTTGTAGCAGGGCTCCAGACAAAAAAAAAATCACTGGCACCAGCCATGATTTGGTCGTGTACATTTTGTTAAAATAGGGCTCCTAAATGTTTTTTTTTGTTATCTGGTGTCCTGTCTGAATTTGAAATATGTTCCCTCTAATTCTCTCTCTCCCTACCCTCCCGGAGGACCTGAACCCTAGGACCATGTCTCAGAACTACCTGGCCTGATGACTCCTGGTTGTCCCCAGTCCACCTGGATGTGCTGCTGCTCCAGTTTAAACTGTTCTGCCTGTGGCTATGGAACCCTGACCTGTTCAGGGTACTATTTAACGAGGCTGCCAGTTGAGGACTTGTGAGGTGTCTGGAAGTTCGAAGCACAGAGTTGTCTGGAATGTCATTGTATGCTGTTGCGTTACGATTTCCATTCACTGGAACTAAGGGGCCTACCCCTGAACCGTGAAAAAGCCACAGACCATTATTCCTCCTCCACCAAACTTTACAGTTCTCCTGGCATTCGCCAAAGCCAGATTCATCCATCGGACTGCCAGATGGTAAAGTGTGATTCATCACTCCAGAGAACACGTTTCCACTGCTTCAGAGTCCAAGTTTCGGAATGCTTTACATCACACCAGCCAATGCTTGGCATTGCGCATGTTGATCTTAGACTTGTGTGTGGCTGCTCAGTCATGGAAACCCATTTCATGAAGCTCCCGACAAACAGTTATTGTGCTGATGTTACTTCCAGAGGCAGTTTGGAACGTGTTGCAGCCGAGGACAGACAATTTTTATGCGCGTCCGGTTCTGTGAACTTGTGTGGACCACCACTTCGTTGGCTGAGCCATTGTTGCTCCTCGACGTTTCCACTTCACAATAACATCACTTACAGTTGACCGGGGCAGCTCTAGCAGGGCAGAAATTTGACAAACTTGCTTATTGGAAAAGTGCCATCCTATGACGGTGCCATGTTGAAAGTCACTTAGCTTCAGTAAGGCCATTCTACTGCCAATGTTTGTCTATGGAGATTGAATGGCTGTGTGCTCGATTTTATACACCTGTCAGGAACAGGAGTGGCTGAAATAGCCGAATCCACTAATTTGAAGTGGTGTCCACAAACTTTTGTATATATAGTGTGTATTTTTGTAATACTATCATGTAAACTAGGCATGTGCCTCGGTGGAGAGATAGATAGATATATATATATATAAAAAATGGGTACACCATGTCATTTCAACATGGATAGTTGAGTAATATTTGGTTGAGATGTTGATCAATGAGATTACAACCTATATTCACCCACACAAAAAGCCAAAAGTTAGTTGATTATCCAGCGTGTTATTGCTATGCTTTCAACCATCTAAAAGCCCAACCAAATTCCAATGGAAAAACAATGTCTGCATTTTGGTTTAGTTGACGCCCAAATATCTCTCACTGCGGTTTCAACCATTTTAAAGCTGGCATATGTAACTTTTTGGGCGACCGACCAAATTCACATAGAAATTTATATTATAGATTTTTCATTGAAAGCAAGTCTAAGAAGCGGTAGATCAGTTCTATGTGCACTGTTTACTTTTGGTTTTGTACACCAGCTTCAAACAGCTGAAAATACAATATTTTTGCTAATGGAAATAATATTTCACAGTGGTTTAGATGGTACAATGATTCTCTACACTATGCTTGACAATAAATCGTGTTAAGGAGGAAATCGACACCTTCGCATCCGGAATGGAGAATGTTTTATGTATTAACCGGTTCGGTGAGAACTCGATCCATTGGAATTAAGTACCACAAAACACGGAAGGGGATTTTAGAACTACTTCATATAAGGTCTGTTTTTGGCATAATGTTTTGATTCCTGTGCAAATCTCTCTCGGAAAAGGTAACTGTTATAAATTTTTCACCTGTAATCACCCTACAAAAATGAAATGCTAACTAGCTGCTAATGTGGCTATCATACAGAACTACACATCCTGTAGCAAGGCACATCTCTCCATGCAAACTCATCGACAAGTAGCAAGTAACTTAGCAAGTAGATATCATTTTTAGTTTCTCGTGTAAATAATTTATATTGTGTATTTCTCGCGTGTATTCTTGTTTAGCATTTTTCTAAATACTTAGCTAGCTTACCCTCGCATTTTTTTTACCTGGCCTTTGTAGCTAACTAGCTAACCTTAGGTCTCTTCATTGATCAGAAGAAAGGATCATTCTGTGCTATGTACCGGATTGTAACCACTACTCCAATAAGCAAACGTGCATTTTATATTTTTCCGACCTCTGTAAGCGAGAGGTGTTGCTGGATCTGTGATAGTAATATCTCTTATCCAAATTCCAATCAGCTTAACATGTCCTTTCCACACTCAGACAACTCTCACATCCACATTCACTTAGTACTATTCCCAAACACACGCAGCAGTCCCAGACTACAGTGGTCCCAGACCACATAGACAATTCCCAGTAATGCCTATAGACTCAGTAATCTCCATTATTACTCCATGTGCATCTTCAACGATTCTCTTGTCGTTACTTCCTATGCACATGCATCCCCAGCTGGTATGGCAACTGCTAGGCCTCTGACCGCAAGGCACTACAGAGGGTAGTGCGTACATCACTGGGGCCAAGCTTCCTTCCATCCAGGACCTCTATACCAGGCGACGTCAGAGGAAGGCCCTAAAGACTCCAGCCACCCTTGTCATAGACTGTTCTCTCTGCTACTGCATGGCAAGTGGTACCGGAGTGCCAAGTCTAGGTCCAAGAGGCTTCTATAAACAGCTTCTACCCCCAAGCCATAAGACTCCTGAACATCTAATCAAATGGCTACCCAGACTATTTGCATTGCCCCCCCCCCCCCTTTTACACTGCTGCTACTCTATCTATGCATAGTCACTAATAACTCCATGTACATATTACCTCAATTATCTCAACTAACCGGTGCTTCCGACTTTGTACCGGTACGCCCATATATAGCCTCGCTATTGTTCTTTTACTGCCGCTCTTTAATTATTTATTACTTCAATTTTTTTGGTTGGTATTTTTCTTAACTGCATTGTTGGTTAAGGGCTTGTAAGTAAGCATTTCACTGTGACAAATAACATTTGATTTGACCATATTTGACCGACTGGCTCGATTCGGTCTTATGTTGCAAAATAGTTTTTTTTACATTGGATAAAGGTAGAGACTCAGAGCTAGAAAATGGTATATCATACACTGTAGTTGAGGAACAATGGGAAAGTAATTCTGCTTTGAAAGTTGATCAATTTGAAACTTTGAGAAAATGGCCCTTGAATTTTTTGGCACACCTACTGAGAGCTCGTCTTTGTCTGCACCCATTCAGCATTGTTCACACCGTCTTAAGCCCTAGCCCCATCCATCTGTTTAGGGATTCACACGTGAGGACATGTACTAAACATCCAAAGATTTCAAGACTTAAGGCTGGTTTATACTACGGTGTGTTCATAAATTCAATCTGGAGTACCAGAGTGTGCTCAGAGTGAGCTCGTGGCATTCGTTAACTTAGAGCTCTGTGAGATTGTCCGTTTGTAAATTCAGAGCGTTTCACTCTCGAAGCGTTCAGAGCACACAGCAGCAGTCAAGCACCCAAGCTAACTGGCTAATGTTGGCTAGCTTGCTAGCTACTTCCAGACATAAATGAGAGAACAGCTCACTCTGACCATTTTACTCACCCAAGCAGAGCTGGTTAGGCTGTTTTATGTTATCCTGGGCGTTGGTGACCACAACTGTGCTGCTGGAAACAATTTAATTATGCTTTTTTGCCCGCGTTTACTGACACTGGCCATATTCAACGGGTGTTGAGCATTCGTATACTCATTAGATATCATGCACTCTAGCACACAGACAAGAGTGCTCTGAAATTGGAGTTCAAATGGCTTTCCTGTGAAGTGATGTGCAACATACGCCTAGTTTCCTGAAACATGTCACATGTATCTTCAATGGTTATTTTGTTGCTACTTGCTATACATATAAAATAACACCACATGCTCAATAACACCTTGTGCTATTTGTAGTGGCTGCAGACCACGTAGACCCCTTTTCATTAAATGCCTACAGGCAACTGTCTGCGGGGCATTCCATGGTACCATTACTCACCCTTGCTCTAGTCTTCTCAGCTTAAGACAAGTGAATAGTCTTCTAATAAGACTATGGGTACCTTTTCATGGTTCAGTTTTATTATTTATTTGGAAACAGATTAATTTAAATTGACTTACTGAAATTCAGTCGCTGTGTCCCTCAATTGTTTGCGGATTACGTGCCTCCTCCTGGGCAGCTCAAAGTAAGAGTTTGGTCTGTACTGTTAAGTTCAAGTAGGTTCTGGTTTTGCTAGGGTGATGGGGATGACATATGGGCATAAGCATTTACCTCAGATGCCAAAGGTTCCAAATTCAAATCCAGCAGTAACATTTTCTTTTAAACTTATCCCAAACCTTAACAATTACCTTAACCATTCAGAGTTAATGCCTAAACTTACCCTTCAACTTCGAAATGTAACGTTTGAGAAACATGGATGAATGCCTAATTCTGCTGTGAGAGCTGGTTTATCTGCCTTTGATTCTAAAGGTTACACGTTTGAATCCGGCAATTTAATTTTGTTTTTGAGATTTTTCTTTTCAGCCTAAACTTACCCTCAACATGGATGAACGTCTAATTCTGAATCTAGACTGTGATAGCTAGTGGTTAGAGTGTTGGACCAGTAACCAAAAGGTTGCTGGATTGAATCCTGAGCTGACAAGGTAAAAATCTGTTGTTCTGCAACTGATCAAGGCAGTTAACCCACTGTTCCCCGATTTAGGCCATCATTATAAATAAGAATTTGTTCATAACTAATTTACCTAGTTAAATAAAATAAAAAGCTAGTTGCAGAAATCAGCCTCTGTGTCTGTGGATCCTTTCCCCTTAATGTATTTCTCACGTCAGCCTGGCCCATCTTTTCAAGGAAACACCATTTATTTTAATCTCTAGTTGAGTAGAATAAGGAGTCAAATAAAATTTTATTTGAGATGAATCCAATAATATAGGTAGTTTAGTAAACGATGCCCCCTTCTGGTATGTTCTACTGCAAACTGTCTGGGACTCCTTGTTGTTTACCTGTTTACTTCTCAAATGTATGACTTATTTAGTCAAATACGTAATTAACTGCAATACACTGGTCTGAACTATATTAGCATAAGTAGGCTACACAGTAGTTGACTCAAAGAGAGAGAAAGACCATAGTTGTCAAGTTTTTAACAAATTAATTTCTTCAAAAATTGAGAAGCAAGAGAGGGAGAGAGATTTCATTGTATTTTTTTCACTTAATCAGCTAGCGACTGCACATGGCTAGTTTAGCCTACTCAAACACCCAGCTCAACAGAGAGGATTGCTATGCTGGCTATGGCTATCCAACACTGGAACTCTTCCAAGGTAAGCTTTTGATTTGATTAATTTATTGGGGTGGCAGGGTAGCCTAGTGGTTAGAGCATTGGACTAGTAACCGGAAGGTTGCAAGTTCAAATCCCCGAGCTGACAAGATACAAATCTGTCATTCTCCCCCTGAACAGGCAGTTAACCCACTGTTCCTAGGCCGTCACTGAAAATAAGAATTTGTTCTTAACTGACTTGCCTAGTAAAATAAAATTGCCACCGGGGCCTGCTTGTGTAACTGCTAAACTTGCTTTGCACTACACTGCGTGATTGTAGTGGGTTCAATAACACGTTAGTTCTAGTAGCTATGTTGACTTTAGCTAATATGGTGACTGATGTAGGATGTGGTTATTGTATGGTTATTGGCTTGGAAAGTTTTTTTTGGCTTGGAAAGTTTTTTTTTTAGCCTGGAAACAGACAACTCTTGTGCTGTGCAAAAATATCCACAAGAGAAGGGAAAAGGTGAGAGGAAGAGAGCGAGTAGATGCAAGAAGAAATTCTACAACGAGCAAAGTGATCATGCTGTTTGCAGTGGTGTAAAGTACTTAAGTTTGGCTTGGAAAGTTTTTTTTTTAGCCTGGAAACAGACAACTCTTGTGCTGTGCAAAAATATCCACAAGAGAAGGGAAAAGGTGAGAGGAAGAGAGCGAGTAGATGCAAGAAGAAATTCTACAACGAGCAAAGTGATCATGCTGTTTGCAGTGGTGTAAAGTACTTAAGTTAACAATACTTGAAAGTACTACATAAGTAGTTTGTTAGGGTATCTGTACTTTACTATTTATATTTTTGACTACTTTTACTTCACTACATTCCTAACGAAATGCTTTTTTACTCCATACATTTTCTCTGACACCCAAAAGTACTTGTTACATTATGAATGCCTAGAAGGACAGGAAAATTGTCTAATTCACACACTTACCAAAATAACATCCCTGGTCATCCCTACTGTCTCTGATCTGGTGGACTCTCTAAACACTTGCTTAATTTACAAATTATGTCTGAGTGTTAGAGCGTGCCCCTGGCTATCCGTAAATAGAAATATGGAAATATAAAATGGTGCCATATGGTTTGATTAATATAAGGAATTTGAAATAATTTATACTTTTACTTCTACTTTTGATATCTAAGTATATTTTAGCAATTACATTTACTTTTGATACTTAAGTAGATTTAAAACAAAATACTTTTTTTTACTTTTTACTCTTGTAGGATTGTACTGGGTGACTTTTTACTCTTTATTTTTTACTCAAGTATGACAATTGGGTACTTTTTCCACCTGGCTGTTTATATGTGGCTGCTATGAAACTGTCTGTCACCCACTCACCTTGATTACTCACATTTTTTTCTCTTGATACTGCACCTACAGTATGTTTTAAATGTGAATTTGTAGGCTAGGTTGTTGCAACCTCATGATAAGTATGGGGAAAATGTGAGTATTATGTAGTAGTCTAAACCTTTTGATGTTATATTGAGCTTGGTGAATGGAATATGAAGAACAGTTATCCAATATGCTGTAATAGAAATAAGGCCATGCTCATAAAAAAAAAGTAATCGTCCTCCCTCATCTTAAATGGCACAGACCGCAACAGAGTATAGCTGGCTGCATAGATTCCCTTTGGCAGTAAGACGCTTTCAATGGTAGGCTATTCCTGTGTGTTTTTTGTCAATAATTAGGCCTATTTGTGCAATAAATATGACTCATCACTCTTTATCACTAGCCTTGTTTTCTTTGATTAAAATACGAACAGTAATAAAATGTGTGTAAAAATCATGACTGGATATTATACTGTCACAGATGATGTTTGGTACTGTTTTATTGTATGCAAATTAAATATGATAATATGTCATTTGAATATCTTTACAAACTGATATGAGCTTTACCCAATTATTGGCTTTACCACACAATCCATGTTTTTGCTATTCATTCATTAATAAATGTGATTTATTTATTCTGCCTCCACTTTTCTTTCTCTCCCACTATAATTTCTTTGTTTTCTTTATTTCCTAGGTCATGAAATAGCCATGATTTAAAGTAGTGGAACCTTTTCTTATCTAGACCAATTTCAAGGGGGTTTCTAAAGCCGTTGCATATAATCGAAAAGGCTAGGTGCTGCGTGGCCTTTGCTTGAGTTGAGTGCTATCCGCGAGCAGGAAGGTTTTGAAACTGTGCGAGAACTTTAACGATCAGAAAGGGAGGAGAAAGCATGGCTTTAAACCTTACCATCAACAGCAGCAACCCTCCTTTAGGTATGCGTGGTAGTATTTTTTTTTTAAACTAAAATAAATGGATAAGAATATTTGGCTAAAAGGAAGCGAACTTGCTAGCTTACGTTAGCATGTGCTGTCTGTAATGACCGTTTATTACAGAAGGCTGGCTAGCCAGGCTTATGTCGTCGTGGCACAAATAAGCTATCCCCAGGATGAAGAAAATGTATATTTGATGTAACTAATAGATCATAGCTTGCTAGTTATTTTAATATATCATTGCATGTTGTAACGATATGTTGTAAATGCCAGCTGAAAAAGCCACAACAAATACAGCTGATTATTATGTAGCTAGCTATCTGGATAATGTAATTATAACATTTGCTGCATTTATCTTGCAAGGTCTCAAAGCTAGCTACCTGGCTGCATCACTTTAGTCATTTCCCCTCATGATTCAAATGTTATTTTGTATTTTACTAAGGAGAGTTGTTGTGGCTTTGCAATCACTGCACTCCATACCCATGAACTCAAAAGCGCCATCCTGTGTGTCAGGCCGGTGTCACTGGCTGATGCAAGCGACATGAAAGAGTCATAAGGCAGCAGTGCTACGCTCTGAACCTTCTTTCTCCATAGTGTAAATGATCCTTAAAGCTAGCTGGACTGTCTTTAAACTGGTTCATGCATTCGAATCATTATTTTCTATTGCACTGTACAGTGTCTTCAGAAATTATTCATACCCCTTGACGTATTTCACATTTTGTTACAAGTTTAACATGTTATTAGACATTTTTGCAAATTTATTGAAAATTAAATACTAATCTAATTTACATAAGTATTCACACCCCCAAGTCAATGCTTTGTAAACTTTGGCAGCGATTACAGCTGTGAGTCTTTCTGGGTAAGTCTCTAGGAGTTTTGTACATGTAGGATTGTGCAACATATGCCCATTTATTCGTAAAAAAAAAAAAATCAAGCTCTGACAAATTGGTTGTTGATCATTGCTAGATTACCATTTTCAGGGTTGCCATTATATTTTCAAGAAGATTTAAGTAAAAACTATAACTCGGACACTCAGGAACAGTCACTGTCTTCTTGGTAAGCAACTCCAGTGTAGATTTGTTTTAGGTTATTATCCTACTGAAAGGTGAATTAATCTTCCGGTGTCTGTTGGAAAGCAGACTGAACCAGGTTTTCCTCTATGATTTAGCCTGTTCTTCATGTCATTACATTTTGTTTTTATCCTGAAATACTCCCCAGTCTTTAATGATTACAAGCATACCCATAACATGATGCAGCCACCACTATGCTTGAAAATATGGAGAGTGGTACTCAGTAATGTCAGTTTGGATTTTCCCCAAACTTAACTTTGTCCTGAATTCCTGAATACAAGTGCCTTGTTGCTAACAGGATTCATTTTGGGGAATATTTGTATTCTGTACAGGATTCCAGTCTGACAATTAGGTTAGTATTGTAGAGTAAGTACAACGTTGTTAATCCATCCTCAGTTTTCTCCTATCACAGCCATTCAACTCTGTAACTGTTTTAAAGTCACTATTGGCCTCATGAAATCCCTGAGTGGTTTTGTTCCTCTCCGGCAACTGAGTTAGGAAGGACGCCTGTATCTTTGTAGTGACTTTGTGTACTGATACACCATCCAAAGCGTAATGCTCAGAGGGATATTCAGTGTCTGCTATTTTTTTTACCAATCTACCAATAGGTATTTGTATTTATTATGGATCCCCATTAGCCGCTGGGGCTAGTAGCTTTAAATATATTTAAAAGTCAACAGACATTTGTCTATTGGTTTTGGGTGTCATCTGTATGTGAGAACATAAAGTTGTGTGTTCAGTCTCTGGAGTATTACACACACAAACTTTGTATTTAGGGCTCTCTGTCAAGGAATGCATTGAATGCAGTGACAGGTGGGGTCATTCATTGCCAATTACATTGTGATTCCTCTCCTGCAGGGGCGCTGTTGACAGCAGAGCATGTGAAGGGCAGCGTGAACGTGTCTGTGGAGGAGGGCAAAGACAACAAGCTCTGCGTCTCACAGTGAGTACACAACAGCCACAACGTCTAGAAATGTCAGTTTCTTAATGTTATCACGACAATGTGTCATTGAGGTGTGAAGAGCTGATAAAGGAACTGTAATAGAGCCAGGTTTTATTTAACAAGCATTTTATTTAGCAAGCATTAAACTTATCTTATAAAAATCTATCATAATCACTAGTTAACTACACATGGTTGATATTACTTGATATTACTTATCTAGCGTGTCCTGCATTGCGTATAATCTGACTGAGCATACAAGTATCTAAGTATCTGACTGAGCGGTGGTAGGCAGAAGCAGGCGCGTAAACATTAATTCAAACAGCACTTTATGCGTTTTGCCAGCAGCTCTTCGTTGTGCGTCAAGCATTGCGCTGTTTATGACTTCAAGCCTATCAACTCCCGAGATGAGGCTGGTGTAACCGAAGTGAAATGGCTAGCTAGTTAGCGCGCGCTACTAGCGTCTCAAACGTCACTGGCTCTGAGCCCTGGGGTGGTTGTTTCCCTTGCTCTGCATGGGTAACGCTCATTCGAGGGTGGCTGTTGTCGTTGTGTTCCTGGTTCGAGCCCAGGGAGGAGCGAGGAGAGGGACTGAAGCTATACTGTTACACTGGCAATACTAAAGTGCCTATAAGAACATCTAGTAGTCAAATGTTAATGAAATACAAAATGGTATAGAGGGAAATAGTCCCATAATTCCTATAATAACTGTAACCTAAAACTTCTTACCTTGGAATATTGAAGACTCATGTTAAAAGCAACCACCAGCTTTCATATGTTCTCATGTTCTGAGCAAGGAACTTAAACGTTAGCTTTCTTACATGGCACATATTGCACTTTTACTTTCTTCTCCAAAACTTTGTTTTTGCATTATTTAAACCAAATTGAACATGTTTCATTTATTTGAGGCTACATTGATTTTATTGATGTATTATGTTTAAGTTAAAATAAGTGTTCATTCAGTATTGATGTAATTGACATTATTACAAATACATTTTTTTTTTAATCGCCCAATTTAATTATCAGCCTTTTTGGTTCTCCAATAATCAGTATCGATATTGGCGTTTAAAAATCATAATCGATCGACCTCTAGTGTGTGTATGTGTGTATATACGTATGTATGTGTATGAGAAAGAGAGATATGCGGTGGCGTTTTTCTCTTACAGTAACGTTATGCTATTTTATAGTTGGATTTGTTATGGAGAATACTGTCATTATGTGGTCTTGCAGACATTGATTGGGTTTTGACATAACTTTAAACTAGCACTATTTGCCAGAGTAGCCTGTTCTCTATGAGTGGAGCAGAGAATAAACACATGCGCACAACGTGATCCGCGTATGCACACAAGCTTCAGGATCTTTAGTTCAGCCAGATAAGAGTTCAGTCTGCAGCCACGCTGTAGGAAGTGTTTTATAAGGCTTAGCCTTTGCAACGATCAAGTGTGTTGTCTGTGGTGTTTCTCCCCATCTCGCTCCCTTAGGTCAGTGCAGTTCAGCGATTTGAACTCCATCACGCGCTACCTTGCCCGCCTGGCTCCCAGTCTGGGCCTGTACGGCTCCAACATGCTGGAACAAACTGAGGTGAGACTAGCACTGACCCCAACGCTTGGGCGTCCCCAAAATCTACCCTGCATTATTAGCTTGAGCTACTGAATGGAAAACCTGAAGGGCAGAAGTAGTCCAGAGGCTGCATTCAATTCACTCAGAAAATCAACAGCTATTCAATCAATTTAAGGGACATAACACTCGAATCACAATTTGTCAGATGTTTTCTGTCCTCAAATGGCACACAGTCGCGTGGTGCACATTCCGAAATGCCATGAATCTAGTTACAGTGCTTTCGGAAAGTATTCAGACCCTTTCCCCATTTTGTAACGTTACAGCCTTATTCTAAAATGGATTAAATACATACAAATCCTCTTCACAATATCTGATAATAACAAAGCAAAAACAGTTTTTTCGACATTTTTGCAAATGTATTAAAAATGAAAACGGATACCTTATGTACATAGGTATTCAGACCCTCTGCTATTAGACTCGAAATTGAGCTCATGTGCATTCTGTTTTCATTTAATATCCTTGAGATTTTTCTACAAGTTGATTGGAGTCTGGAGGAAACCTGGCACTATACCTATGGTGAAGAAGCATGGTAGTGGCAGCATCATGCTGTGGGGATGTTTTTCAGCGGCAGGGACCTGGAGACTAGTCATAGATCGAGGAAAAGATGAACAGAGCAAAGTAGAGATCCTGTATGAAAACCTGCTCCAGAGTGCTCAGGACCTCCGACTGGGGGTGAAGGTTCACCTTCAAACAGGACAACGGACCCTAAACACACAGCCTAGACAACCCAGGAGTAGCCTCGGGACAAGTCTCAGAATGTCCTTGAGTGGCCCAGGACTTGAACCTGATCGAACATCTCTGGAGAGACCTGGGGAAAAAATCTGCCTGACAGATCTTGAGAGGATCTGCAGAGAAGAATGGGAGAAACTACTCAGATACAGGGGTGCCGAGCTTGTAGCGTCATACCCAAGACCACTCGGGGCTGTAATCGCTGCAAATGGGGTTTTAACAAAGTACTGACTAAATGGTCTGAATATTTGTGTAAATGTGAGAGTTTATTTTTTAAACCTCTTAGAGCTACCCCCTACTTTTTTCAGTTTCTGCCTGAAGACATACCCAAATCTAACTGCCTGTAGCTCAGGCACAGAACCAAGGATATGCATATTCTTGGTACCATTTGAAAGAAAACACTCTGAAGTTTGTGTAAATGTGAATTGAATGTAGGAGAATATAACACAATAGATCTGGTTTAGATAATACAATGAAAAAAACACTTAAAAAAAATAGGTTGTATCATCTTTAAAATGAACAAGATAAAACAAACATTCAGATAGGATGATGGGGACAATTTCATAATTTGCAAATAAATTCATTAAAAATCCTACAATGTGATTTTCTGGATTTTCTTTCTTCTCATTTTGTCTGTCATAGTTGAAGTGTACCTATGATGAAAATTACAGGCATCATCTTTTTAAGTGGGAGAACTTGCGCAATTGGTGGCTGACTAAATACTTTTTTGCCCCACTGTATATATAGAGTAAAGGAACATAAGGTTGACTATATTATTATAGACCTGCTAGATATACTGTCTCATTTACATTATGACATTTCAGCTAGATCTAATGTCTCTCTTATACACTGCTCAAAAAAATAAAGGGAACACTTAAACAACACAATATAACTCCAAGTCAATCACACTTCTGTGAAATCAAACTGTCCACTTAGGAAGCAACACTGATTGATAATAAATGTCACATGCTGTTGTGCAAATGGAATAGACAACAGGTGGAAATTATAGGCAATTAGCAAGACACCCCCAATAAAGGAGTGGTTCTGCAGGTGGTACCACAGACCACTTCTCAGTTCCTATGCTTCCTGGCTGATGTTTTGGTCAGTTTTGAATGCTGGCGATGCTTTCACTCTAGTGGTAGCGTAGCATGAGACGGAGTCTACAACCCACACAAGTGGCTCAGGTAGTGCAGCTCATCCATGATGGTACATCAATGCAAGCTGTGGCAAGAAGGTTTGCTGTGTCTGTCAGCGTAGTGTCCAGAGCATGGAGGCGCTACTAGGAGGCAGGCCAGTACATCAAGAGACGTGGAGGAGGCCGTAGGAGGGCAACAACCCAGCAGCAGGACCGCTACCTCCGCCTTTGTGCAAGGAGGAGCACTGCCAGAGCCCTGTAAAATGACCTCCAGCAGGCCACAAATGTGCATGTGTCTGCTCAAACGGTCAGAAACAGACTCCATGAGGGTGGAAAGGGGGCCCGACGTCCACAGGTGGGGGTTGTGCTTACAGCCCAACACAGTGCAGGACGTTTGGCATTTGCCAGAGAACACCAAGATTGGCAAATTCGCCACTGGCACCCTGTGCTCTTCACAGATGAAAACAGGTTCACACTGAGCACATGTGACAGACGTGACAGAGTCTGGAGACGCTGTGGAGAACGTTCTGCTGCCTGCAACATCCTCCAGCATGACCGGTTTGGCGGTGGGTCAGTCATGGTGTGGGGTGGTATTTCTTTGGGGGGCCGCACAGCCCTCCATGTGCTCGCCAGAGGTAGCCTGACTGCCATTAGGTACCGAGATGAGATCCTCAGACCCCTTGTGAGACCATATGCTGGTGCGGTTGGCCCTGGGTTCCTCCTAATGCAAGACAATGCTAGACCTCATGTGGCTGGAGTGTGTCAGCAGTTCCTGCAAGAGGAAGGCATTGATGCTATGGACTGGCCCGCCCGTTCCCCAGACCTGAATCCAGTTGAGCACATCTGGGACATCATGTCTCGCTCCATCCACCAACGTTGCACCACAGACTGTCCAGGAGTTGGCGGATGCTTTAGTCCAGGTCTGGGAGGAGATCCCTCAGGAGACCATCCGCCACCTCATCAGGAGCATGTCCAGGTGTTGTAGGGAGGTCATACAGGCACGTGGAAGCCACACACACTACTGAGCCTCATTTTGACTTGTTTTAAGGACATAACATCAAAGTTGGATCAGCCTGTAGTGTGGTTTTCCACTTTAATTTTGAGTGTGACTCCAAATCCAGACCTCCATGGGTTGATAAATGAGATTTTTATTGATAATTTTTGTGTGATTTTGTTGTCAGCACATTCAACTATGTAAAGAAAAAAGTATTTAATAAGAATATTTCATTCATTCAGATCTAGAATGTTTTATTTTAGTGTTCCCTTTATTTATTTGAGCAGTGTATTATGACAGACCAGCTAGATCTACTGTCTTTATTATATTACAACAGACCAGCTGTATCTACTGTCTCCATTTCACTTTGGCCATTGTTGTGGGCCTGCCCTCCCCTCAACAGCCTCAAATAGGCTATTTCATTTCACAAATAATATTTTATATTATTAATTTCAAACAACGGCATTCGCATGAGAATAACTTACCAGTCCAAAACTGTCCTCTCAGTTCAAAAAATATTCCTCCATTTGGGATTCGCTAAATGAATCGTCCTCGATCAATTTCTTCTAAAATTGTGTGTACATCTGTATATCTAGACTTAGATTTAGCTTTTCCTGACTTAGTCGCCATACTGATTGATATATAAACAGCTGAATATGCGCTTTACCAAAACAATGCTGTGCGCAACATGCGTTGCTCCTTCCGGTATGAATCGTCAATGGCGAATGACCCTTTTTACGCCGGAGTTTACTAAATGGGTTGGTCTTCCAACACATAAACATGACATATTGCCGTTTACCTCAGCTCATTGGCTCTCTACCCAGCTAGATTTCAAAACGATCAGTGGTCATTGGGTTAAAATACAGTCAATCAATGAAACAGCGGGAAAATCATTGGTGCACAATGATGTCATTACTTGTTGTCTTCAAATCGGTTTCTTTCAGTCAATACGTCCTGCGAAATGACCCATCAGGTTTGGTTGTGTTACAAACAAACCAGTTGATTGCAATGAAACCAAACATGACTGGAAAAGTTTTGTGTGTGTATTTACCTCGAATGTGTCGGCGAAAATGGAATGAGACGGAATTCACGACACAAGCGGTTCACAAAATGTTTTGTGTTAGGCTATAAAAACAAAAGACAAAAGACCATTGTGTAACAATGAGCATTGGGATTGCAAACAGAGGAAGATCGTCAAAGGTAAACCATTTTATTTTATTGCAATTTGTTATTTTATTACGCCTGTGCTGGTTGAAATAGTTGTTTTTTATGGGGCTCTATCCTCAGATAATCGCATTGTATTCTTTCGCAGTAAATCCTTTTTTAAATCTGACAACTCAGTTGGATTAGCAAGATTCTAGGCTTTTGAAACATGTGAGACACTTGTATTTTCATGAATGTTTAATATGACTATTTATGTAGCGATCACCGTATGTTGTCGAATTTCATCCCGCTACCGGGTTCCGTGCGCAGAGAGGTTAATACATTTGCTAAAAAAAAATCTAAAAACCTGTTTTTGGTTTGTCATAATGGGGTATTATGAGTCGATCAATGAGGCGAAAACAATTTAATACATTTTAGAAGAAGGCTTGACAAGCGCTTGCCCTTGAAGGTCACGTAACAAAATGTGGAAAATGTCAAGGGGTCTGAATGCTTTCCAAATGCACTGTACATTATTTTCAGTCAGAATGCAACTTTTTCTATGCCCACCCCATTCTTCCTCTGTCCCTCACTGCTTGTGTGCCTCTCTATTTTTCTTCCCAGGTGGACCACTGGCTGGAGTTCAGTGCACAACGTGTGTGTGGCCAGTCTGGCCTGGCTGCAGCCCTGGGGGAACTGGACAAGGCTCTGGAGCTGCGCACTTTTCTCGTGGGCCACAGCTTGACCCTGGCCGACATCTGTGTGTGGGCCGCGCTCAAAGGTCAGTGTTTCTCCCACCATATCTTATGCCAGGGGAACTCAACTGATACCTTACGAGGTCTGGAACCTGCTGGTTTTATGTTCGACCTAATAAATAATTGCGCACACCTGGTATCCCAGGTGTAAATCAGTCCCTGATTTAGAGGGGAACGATGTAGTGGAACTGGCTTCGAGGTCTAGAATTGAGTTTGAGGGTCTTAGGTAGTTTTGGCCTCCCCACTGGGTTTCTGTTGGTTTCAATTGAATGTGTTGATGTTTTCAGCCCTGAATACTACTTTGTATACCTTCTCTTGTATGTCCTGTCATAAAAATACATTGTGGGGAAAACTTGGCGCTTGTCATGTTCAGCTGATGAAATAGTCTTAACACTAAACTTGAAGATGGATGGGGTAGATGCAGCCATGTTGCCTAGGCTTCTACAGTCTTGTAACCCAGATTCAAACAGAGTCACTCACACATTCTACTGCCCATCAGGACCTCTCTCCTTCTCTCTCTCATCTGTTTATAGGTAGTAGCGAGTGGCAGTCGATGCAGACACAAGCTGGGGCCTTCTCCCATGTGGCTCGCTGGTTTGCCTTCCTGGGCTCCCAGGTGCCCTTCACTGCCGTGGGCCACAAGTACACCAACAGCAAGGCCCCCTCACGCAATTCCAATGTAAGTAACACAACTGCCAATGGTCAACTCGCTGAATGTCGCCTCCTTCCATTGAAAATACAAGATTCTGGTTGTTTTGTGGCACAAGTAGTGAGCTATGTGAATACACTGTTAAGAGTGGAGTCCTAATTTGAGATCTGCACACTTAACGCAAATGTTCACTTAAATCCAGCATTACTGCATTCTAATATCCCCTTGACTGTATCCTCCTCTCTATGTCCCTGTTCTCAGTCTGAGAAGGAGAAGCAGCAGGACGTGGGGAAGTTTGTGGAGCTGCCAGGAGCCGAGATGGGCAAGGTGGTGGTCCGCTTCCCCCCTGAGGCCAGCGGGTAAGTGGCAACTTCCCAAAGCAACAGTGATGTTCATTAGGAAAAACAGATCTTTTGTACATGTCTCTTTTTCTCAGGTACTTGCACATTGGCCATGCCAAGGCTGCCCTGCTCAACCAGCACTATCAGGTGACCTTCAAGGGCAAGCTCATCATGCGCTTTGACGACACCAACCCTGAGAAGGAAAAAGAGGACTTTGAGAAGGTATCTCCCACACAAACAATCCTGTGTGGAAACTGAGAATAGGCTACACATTAAAGAATAAGACATTTTAGGAGAGAGAATGCTTTTATGTTCTACTATTGCCTGGAAGCATTATGTAAAAGCTGAATTACTTGTTAAAAAAAAAGGGTAATGATTGAATGTCTGACCTACTAAAACAACCACAAGTATAAAATGGTTGGGATGAAACTGCAGAAAAGGGATCTAGCCAAATAATTTTCATTTGTGTCAGGTGATCCTGGAGGACGTGGCCATGCTGCAGATCAAGCCAGACCAGTTCACCTACACCAGCGACCACTTTCCCCGCATCCAGGGCATGGCGGAGCAGCTGCTGAGGGAGGGCAAGGCCTACATCGATGACACACCCCCAGAGCAGATGAAGGCAGAGAGGGAGCAGCGCACCGAGTCAAGCCACCGCAGCAACTGTAAGGGCAATATGAGTGGTGCGATAGCTGAATTCAAACTTGTCCCCTTGTCCGTATCCACCGCTTTATATCTGAAACTGATTGGCTCTGAAGTTTCATATGCAGTGGTGGTTGGTGCCGTTTCAGATAAGGAAGGACGCTAATTTTTTTCATTATTTTTCATGAGCATGGCCTTATTTCTATTACAGCATATTGGATGACTGTCATTCATATTCCATTCAAAGTTCAATGTAACATCGATAGGTTTAGGCAACTACATAATACTCGAATTTGCCCTATACCCATCATGTTGCTACAACCTAGCCTATGAATGCCAGTTGACAACGTATGTGCTCACAAGTCGAGAGAGAAATTTGAGGTGACAGACATTGGCACCTTCAATACCGCCTTGCACACGCTTGCCTGCAACTAGCTCATCTATGGTGTAATCATTAGTCCAACAGTTGCAAACAAATTTTATTGGACAAATTCTGGTATGTTTATCCCCGTTTCGTTCGCTTCCATTTTAAGAAAAACATTTTTCAACCTAACCGTGGCATGAATAGGAACAACCCTGATCATACATAAACACAGTTCACTTTCATAGGAGCCACATTTTATACCTTCTCCCATCTATGCACTCCTCCTCTCACCTTTTCCCTTTGCTTGTGGACTTCAATGCAAAACACATAAGCTAGGTGAAAACCTTTCCAAGCCAAACCATATCATAACCTCTACACACAGCCTACATCGTTGTCCCTATATCAGCTTAAGTAACGTTGTAGTCAACATAGCTAATAGAACTAATGCGTTAGTAAACCTGCTACAATCATGCAGTACAGTGTACAGTTAGCAGTTATACCGGTGAAAGTGAAAAACATACTAAATATCTCTTGCTTCTCCTTAACTTGTCTTTCTCCCTCAGAGTTCACTACTCACCACATGTTGTGCCCTATAGCTTATTCTTTAACTTCTCTAGGGAAGGGGGCAGCATTTGGAATTTTGGATGAAAAGCATGCCCAAATTAAACTGCCTTCTACTCAGGCCCAGAAGACAAGATATGCATATAATTAGTAGATTTGGATAGAAAACACTAAAGTTTCTAAAACGGTTAAAATAATGTCTGTGAGTATAACAACTGATTTAGCAGGTGAAAACCTGAGAAAAATCCATTCAGGAAGTTTTTTTTAGTTTGTTTTGTAGTTTTCTATTCAATGCCATTACAGTATCCATTGACTTAGGACTCCATTTGCAGTTCCTATGCCTTCCACTAGACGTCAACAGTCTTTAGAAATCGTTTCAGGCTTGTATTCTTATAAATGAGGGAGTAAGACCAGTCTAAACGAGTGGGACCCTAAGGTGTCGCAGAGCTTTTTCAGGCGCATGTGCATTTCTTGTTTACCTTTTATATTGACAACGTTATTGTCTGGTTGAAATATTATAGATCATTTAGGCTAAAAAAATTACCTGAGGATTGAATATTAACATCGCTTGACATGTATCCGTATAGTTCATAGAAACAATTTGGATTTGTTGATTGTTTTGACTGAGTTTGAGCCTGTGGATTACTGAAGAAAACGCGCTAACAAAACGGAGGTTTTTGGATATAAAGAGACTTCATCGAACAAAAGGAACATTTATTGAGTAAATTAATGTCTTCTGATTGCCACCATATGAAGATCATCAAAGGTAAGGGATTCATTTTCTCTATTTCTGAGTTTTGTAAAGCTTCTGCTTGGCTGGTTACTGTTTGTAATAATTTGTCAACTGGGCTAGGTATGTTCTGGGCTAGGTATGCTTTCACCGAAAAGCATTTTATACATATGACACTGGTTGGTTTAACAAGAAGTTAATCTTTAAACCTATGTAAAATATGTTTTTGTTTTCTGAATTTTTATAATGAGCATTTCTGTAATTGATCTTGGCGCTCTGCAACCTCACTGTATGTTGGCCAGATGGGACGCTAGCGTCCCACGTACCCTAGAGAGGTTAAGTACTATGTATGTTCTCTGATGCTTTGGGTGAACAACATGTCAGTTCATGCTGCAAGAGTTTTGATACTTTGGAAGACGTACTCTGGAAGTTGTCATAATTACTGTGTAAGTCTATGAAACAGAGTGAGAACCAAGAGCCTCCTAGGTTTTGTATTGAGGTCAATGTACCAAGAGGAGGACGGAAGCTAGCTGTCCTCCGGCTACACCATGGTGCTACCCTAAAGAGTGCTGTTGAGGCTACTGTAGACCTTCATTGTAAAACAGTGTCTTAATGAATTATTTGGTGACATATTTAGTATTGTTTTATCTAAAAAGGATAACTTTTGAAATGTTTCAGTACTTCCTCCTCTGAGGAGCCGCCACTGTTCAGAGGGTATGTGGAAGTTATTACCACGTAACTTACTCCATCATTCAGTCGCATTGACTCCAACATACATTTTGAGCTCTATACATTCTTGAAAATAGGTTCTAAGCTTCAAAACGATGTTTAACTTGTGTTTCAGCTCTCTAAATTGAGTTCAGTAGAGCTAGTTATAACTAGGGATGCACAATATATCGGTAAGCATATCGGAATCGGCCGATATTAGCTAAAAATGCACACAAGCATCGGCCGATGTCTAGTTTAACGACGATGTGCAAAACCGATGTTAAAGCTAACGTGCATACATATATAACATAACGTAATGATGCCACGTAAAATGTAACGCTACATGTGCAACACAGCATTCCTAACCTAGCCCACAATGTGTGCTGTGTGGATTGAGCAATCAACAAGTCTAGCAGTCATTTCAAAGAGTAACAACATTTCAGCGAGACAACTCAAAAGACGAAATCCATTAACGCCAAGATAATGGAATTCATTGCCCTTGACATTCAACCGTTCTGTCGTGGAGGATGTTGGCTTTCACCGACTGATCGAGCACCGGCACACTACCAAGTAGGCGCTATTTTTCAGATGTTGCCCTACCGGAGTTAAACAGTATTGTTGAAACTCACATCCATGAGCTACTTGCTATGGCTTCACTGCTATTAGCAGTCCACGACTGATGTCTGGACCAGCATTGTCTGCCCCATGCGCATGCAGAGTCTGACAGCAGAGTGGGTATTACATGCTCAAGAATGTGGTGGTTCTCATACCGCTGCTGCCATTTCAATGGCATTTGAGAAAATGTTTGAAACACTGAAACATGAACACACTCCTAGCTCCATTAGAACAACTGACTGGAGAAATAAGCTCATCGACTGTGTCTGTAGCAGACGTGATACCCTCTATCATTGCATTGAAACACCAGCTCAACAAAAATGCCAACACAGACCGTCGGGTTAACTTTGAAAAGTACTCTACTAGAGGCTGTAAGCAAGCGATTTGTTGGTATTCTTTCTGAGCCTCTTCACTGTGTTGCCACCATGCTCGATGCTAGGTACAAGGACCGCTACTTTGATGCAGACAAGAAGCAGGGTTTACCTGAAATGTTACATACACTGCCGGGCAAGATGGAAACGGACACAGTGACAGTGCGCACCGAGGACGAGAGGCCACGGACAGACTGAGCTGGAACTTCACTGTTTGACATGTATGATGAAATCCTGGTTGAGAATGAAATGACTGAACAAATGAACAACGAAACAGCACAGCAAGTAAGTGAGAAATAGTTTTTGATTGTTTTACTGGTAATGGAGACATGTAAATGCCGACAACTTTTTGGTGTTCAACTATTTAACTATACTAGCATGCTTAAAAGGCTGCAAAAAATAATTAATATTGGGTATCAGTTTTTTTTTTTTTTTTGGCAATGAAAATATTGGATATCGCTATCGGCCAACAATGTCATATCGGTGCATCCCTAGTTATAACAGAGTTATCCCTGATCAGATGTTAAATTTTAGTCATTAAGAAGCCCTTCTTAAGCATAAATCATAGTCGATGGACGGTGAGACGCAATAGTCCGGAGTTCCATTGTGACATAGCTACGTGGCTCTGAGACACCATCCGCCGGGGACTCCTAGCCCGAACACGCACCTCACCGCAATTCCCAACGAACGCCCTCTGGTACACGTCCTCTATTAATTTGAATGTTGACAGTTGAAGAAATTGCTTGAGCTGCGCTCAGAATTCAAAAAGTATGAAAGCCAATAGTCCAATATTCTCAACACTGTTGTGTGCATGTTTTGTACTATTATTAACCCTTTCCAAAGTGACTTACAGGAGCAATTAGGGTTAAGGGCCTTGCTCAAGGACACATTGAGAGATTTTTCACCTCGTCGGTTCTGGGAATCGAACCAGCGACCTTTCGGTTACTGGCCCAATGCTCTTAACTGCGAAGCGACCTGCCGCCCAAAAGATGTTCAGAGAAAATAATGGCTGGAATATGTGGTTAATGGAATGGTATCAAGTTCGAATAAATTCCATTAATTCAATTCCAGCCATTGTTCAACTCTGCAAAAAAGAAACGTCCTCTCACTGAAAACTGCATTTATTTTCAGCAAACTTAACATGTGAAAATATATGTATGAACATATCAAGATTCAACAACTGAGACAAACTGAACAAGTTCCATAGACAACAGAAATGGAATAATGTTTCCCTGAACAAAGGGGGGGGAGCTAAATCAAAAGTAACAATCAGTGTCTGGTGTCGCCACCAGCTGCATTAAGTACTGCAGTGCATCTCCTCATCATGGACTGCACCAGATTTGCCAGTTCTTGCTGTGAACTATTACCTCACTCTTCCACCAAGGCAAGTTTCTGGGGGGAATGGCCCTAGCCCTCACCCTCCAATCCAACATCTCCCAGGCGTGCTCAATGGGATTGAGAGCAGGGCTCTTTGCTTGCCATGGCAGAACACAGACATTCCTGTCTTGCAGGAAATCACGCACAGAACGAGCAGTATGGCTGGTGGCATTGTCATGCTGGAGGTTCATGTCAGGATGAGCCTGCAGGAAGGGTACCACATGAGGGAGGAGGATGTCTTCCCTGTAAAGCTCAGTGTTGAGATTGCTTGCAATGACAACAAGCTCAGTCCGATGAGGCTGTGACACTCCGCCCCAGACCCTGACGGACCCCCCACCTCCAAATTGATCCCGCTCCAGAGTACAGGCCTCTGTGTAACGCTCATTCCTTCGACGATTAACACGAATCCGTCCTTCACCCCTGGTGAGACAACCACTACTCGTATGTGAAGTGCACTTTTTGCCAGTCTTGTCTGGTCCAGCGACGGTGTGTTTGTGCCCATAGGAGACGTTGTTGCTGGTGATTTGTCCGGTGAGGACCTGCCCAGGTCTGCAAGCCCTCAGTCTAGCCTCTCTCAGCCTATTGCGGACAGCCTGAGCACTGATGGAGGGATTGTGCGTTCCTGGTGTAACTCGGGTAATTGTTGCCATCCTGTACTTGTCCCGCAGGTGTGATGTTCGAATGTACCGATCCCTTGCAGGTGTTGTTACACGTGGTCTGCCACTGCGGGGACGGTCGGCTGTCCGTCCTGTCATCCTGTAGTGCTGTCTTAGGGGTCTCACAGTACGGACATAGCAATTTATTGCCCTGGCCACATCTGCAGTCCTCATGCCTCCTTGCAGCATGCCTAAGGCTCATTCACGCAGATGAGCAGGGACCCCAGGCATCTTTCTTTTGGTGTTTTTCAGGCCTCTTTAGTGTCCTAAGTGTTTGTAACTGTGACCTTAATTGCCTACCTTCTGTAAGCTGTTAGTGTCTTAACGACAGTTCCACAGGTGCATGTTCATTAATTGTTTATGGTTCATTGAACAAGCATGGGAAACAGTGTTTAAACCCTTTACAATGAAGATCTGTGAAGTTGTTTGGATTTTGTTTGGATTTTTATGAATGATCTTTGAAAGACCGGGTTCTGAAATAAGGACGTTTCTTTTTTTGCTCAGTTGATGAGCTTGTCCTTCCCAGTTAAGGTGCCACCAACTTCCTGTGCTTTATATAGACTGGTGTGTTTTTAAGTCATGTCCAAACAATTGGATTGGCCACAGGTGTACTCATATCAAGTTCTAATGGCATCTCAAGGACAATCAAAGGAAATTGGATGCACCTGAGCGCAATTTGGAGTCTCCTAGCAAAGGGGTGTCAATGCTTAAATAAATGAGATTTGGCAAAAATGTCTTAACATGTTTTCACTTCATCATTATGTGTTGAGAATTTGTTTGTAAACTATTTTGAATTCCGGCTGTAACATAATAAAATGTGCAGTAAGTAAAGGGGTAAGAAAGCACTTGTTCCTTTGATCGTAGTTTGCTATCTTGTCAGTTGACTTAGCAAGCCAAGTACTTGTTTTGAAAGTTGGATCTCATCAGAGGCTTTAAAATTGTACTTACACTTTGATGTTCAAATTAATTGGGTGGTTAGAAAACGTGGTGTTCTAGTGAATTCTGTTTTAATCCAAAAACAGACCATACTTTTTTAAATAATTCACTTTGCTTCAACTTATCTAGGGTCCATTTGGAATTCAGTTGATGATGACTGTGATACTTAAACCCGCTCGCAGTCTTCACCCATCGCCTTTCCTCCTCTTTCTCCCATGCCTTCTCCACCCCTCCCCCAGCGGTGGAGCAGAACCTAAAGATGTGGGAGGAGATGAAGGCAGGCACGGAGTACGGCCAGACCTGCTGTATGCGGGCCAAGATTGACATGGCCTCCAACAACGGCTGCATGCGCGACCCCACCTTCTACCGCTGCAAGAATGCCCCCCACCCCCGAACTGGCACCACCTACAGGTAGGGGGACACGGCACACTACGAAAAAATGTAGCAATTTATTAAATTCATCCGCTATTTAAAATGTTTCATTTAAGTTTTATATAATCAGGGAGTCATGCTGAGACCATGATTTCGTTTGCAGTTGGGCCCTGCATGAACGCATCATTAAACAATAATTATACTATACATTCGGAAAGTATTCAGACCCCTTGACTTGTTACATTACAGCCGTATTCTAAAATGGATAAAATAAAAAAATCCTCATCAATCTACACACCATTCCCCATAATGACAGTGAAAACCAGTTTAGACATTTTTGAAGATGTATTAAAAATAAAAACTGAAATACATGATTTACTTAAGTATTCAGAACCTTTGCTATGAGACTTTAAATTGAGCTCAGGTGCATCTTGTTTCCATTGACCATCCTTGAGATGTTTCTACAACTTGATTGGAGCCCACCTGTGGTAAATTCAATTGATTGGACATGATTTGGAAAGGCACACACCTGTCTATACAAGGTCCCACAGTTGACAGTGCATGTCAGAGCAAAAACCAAGCCATGAGGTTTTAGGAATTGTCCGTAGAGCTCCGAGACGGGTTGTTTCGAGGCCATCAATTGAATTTAACACAGGTGGACTTCAAGTTGTAGAAACATCTCAAGGATGATCAATGGAAAAAGGGTGAGCTTATTTTCGATTCTTATAGCAAAGGGTCTGAATACGTACGGAAATAAGGTATTTCTGTTCTTTATTAAATGTCTAAAAACCTGTTTTCGCCTTATCATTATTGGGTATTGTGTGTAGATTGAGGCCATTTGTTTTATTTAGTCCATTTTAGAATAAGGCTGTAACAGAATGTGGAAAAAGTGAAGGGGTCTGAATACTTTCCGAATGCACTATATATCACCAGTAGTACATTGATGGCTAAATCCTATAACTTCTATTCTATAATGTTTGTTACTTTGGTTATGGTCATTTAATTTTAAATCCTTCAATATTTCAGTCTTGGACACAGAGTGCACAACCTATGCTACACTTGAGAACAAGTTTAGGTTTATTTAATTCTATTTACAAGTTCTGTCAATGTTGACTGCTCTGGTCATGCTTTATTTGTACTATTTTCTACATTGTAGAATAATAGTGAAGACATCAAAACTATGAAATAACACACATAATCAAAAAAGTGTTAAACAATTTAAAATATACTTCATATTTCAGATTCTTCAAATAGCCACCCTTTGCCTTGACAGCTTTTGGCATTCTCTAAAACCAGCGTCATGAGGTCGTCACCTGGAATGCATTTCAATTAACAGGTGTGCCTTGTTAAAAGTTAATTTGTGGAATTTCTTTCCTTAAAGAGTTTAAGCCAATCAGTTGTGTTGTGACAAGGAAGGGGTTGTATACAGAATATAGCCATATTTGGTAAAATACCAAATCCATATTATGGCAAGAACAGCTCAAATAAGCAAAGAGAAACAACAGTCAATCATTACTTTAAGACATGAAGGTCAGTCAATATGGAACATTTCTTGAACTTTGAAAGTTTCTTCAAGTGCAGTAGCACAAACCATCAAGCGTTATGATGAAACTGGCTCTCATGAGGACTGCCACAGGAATGGAAGACTCAGGGTTACCTCTGCTGCAGAAGATACATTCATTGGAGTTACCAGCCTCAGGAAATTGCAGCCCAAATAAATGCTTCACAGAGTTCAAGGAACAGCCACATCTCAACATCAACTGTTCAGAGGAGACTGTGTGACCGGCCTTCGTGGTCAAATTGCTGCAAAGAAACCACCACTGCTAAAGGACACCAATAAGAAGAAGACACTTGCTTGGGCCAAGAAACACGAGCAATGGACATTAGACCGTTGGGAATCTGTTCTTTGGTCTGATGAGTCCAAATTTTTAATTTGTGTCTCCAACCGCCATGTCTTTGTAAGACGCAGAGTAGGCGAACAGATCTCCGCGTGTGTGATTCCCACTGTGACGCATGGAGGAGGAGGTGTGATGGTGTGGGTGAACGGATGATCTCTGCATGTGTATATCCCACTGTAAAGCATTGAGGAGGAGGTGAGGGGGTGTTGTGCTGGTGACACGGTCTGTGATTTATTTAGAATTCAAGGCACCCTTAACCAGCATGACTGCCACAGCATTCTGCAGCGTTACATCCTCCCGGATGGTTTGCGCTTGCTGAGACTATCCATTGTTTTTCAAAAGGACAATGACCCAAAACACACCTCCAGACTGTGTAAGGGCTATTTGACCAAGAAAGAGAGTGATGGAGTGCTGCATCAGATGACCTGGCCTCCACAATCAGCCGACCTCAACCCAAATGAGAAGGTTTGGGATGAGTTGGACCACAGAGTGAAGGAAAATCAGCCAATAAGTGCTCAGCATATGTGGGAACTCCTTCAAGACTGTTGGAAAAGCGTTCCAGGTAAAGCTGGTTGAGAGAATGCCAAGTGTGTGTGAAGCTGTCAGCAAGGCAAAGGGTGGCTACTTTGAAGAATCTCAAATGTAAAATATATTTTTGATTTTAACACTTTAAAAAAAAAAGTTGTTTCATAGTTTTGTCTTCTCTATTATTCTTCAATGTAGAAAATAGTACAAATTAAGTAAAACTCTTGAATGAGTGTCCAAACCTTTGACTGGTACTGTAGTTGATTTTATTAAAACACATAGGGGTTGTCTATATACAGTGTATGGAAAAATATGTTTGCAATTTTCGAGCAATCGATTGGTCGAAAAAACAGACTACTTTCAGTCCACCAATATGATTATTTTTTGTCGGGGACAGCCCTAAACTGAAGATGGATTTCTCCTATCAGAGCCATTAAACTTTAACTGTATTAAAGTCACCATTGGCCTCATGGTGAAATCCCTGAGCGGTTTCCTTCCTCTCCGGCAAGTGAGGCTTGCTATAACAAAGGGGTCTTATCAGCTTTTAATTTGAATTAATTGGTAAATAATTCAAAAAAATTATTCCACTTAGACATAATGTATGTAGGCCAGTGACGACAAAATCTCAATTTCATTCTTTGCAAATTCAGGCTGTAATAGAACAAAATGTAGAAAATGTCAAGGGCTGTGAATAATTTCTGAAGTCACTGTAGCGAGCTATCAAACGTAGACACAATACCAAAGTCAATATCAGTATATGAAGGAGCTATTTGGCTTTAAAATCACCTAAACAAACTGCGCCGTCAATTTAGGAGTATAATCTCTCCATGTTCAACCTGCAGATCGATGTACCCTACAGAGTGGTGTCTGACATTCGCGAAGGCACCATGCAATGCACCCTGGACTGCAGTGGCAGACAAATAGGAGAAATGTGGTGGTAGGAATTTCACAAAAATATGATAAATTGCTCATTCGAGAGAAGACAACCTCTATTGTTATGACATTGGCCAATATTGAAATCTGACATGTGTGATTTTTATCTAAAAGTCGTATTGCTGTTGACTTCCAGTGTAGTGATAGTGGCTTTATCGCAATACCGGCTGAATTTCTACCTGCTTGAATGACTATAGCTCAGATTAACATGAAATGATCCTGTGAATCGATGGAACATCGCCCAGAGATGCACATAAACAATAGAACAATCAAAATGGGTATCTCTTTCCTTTAACAGAGCCGATATACCAGGTGTGTAACGTTCGCGTACCAAAAGCACGCCGTTGTTCACATGGTCAGTGCAGCAGGTTACATTTAATAAAATGGGAGTGTATCACTCGCGACTCATGCCCTATTGCATGTCCTGTGTAGCAGCTCACTTAGGCGCGTAACAGGCTTCACACATTTACATTATATTTACCCCCCCAGGGTGTACCCCACGTACGACTTCGCCTGCCCAATCGTGGACAGCGTAGAGGGTGTGACCCACGCGCTCCGCACCACGGAGTACCACGACCGCGACGACCAGTTCTACTGGGTGATCGAGGCACTGCGCCTGCGCAAGCCCTACATCTGGGAGTATGCCCGGCTCAACCTCAACAACACGGTGCTCTCCAAACGCAAGCTCACATGGTTTGTCGACCAGGGTTACGTCGATGGCTGGTGAGTAAACCTAATACGCTTTCCATACGACAGGGTTATGTTTAGTACGGCTCACCGTAGCAACATTTTTGGCAATCCGTAAATGAATCTGTTTTTATTTGACAAGTACAGTTAGTACCATTCTGTTTTTTCCCTGCTGAACACAACACCTGGAGATGATGGTCACTTCCCATTGCACTGATGGAGTAGATTTGTGATACCTGTTAGTAAAATAATCTTAATTCTTTATTGAAGCCCAGATCCAAATCAAATGTTTTTTTCCCCTGCCTCAGGGATGACCCCCGCTTCCCGACTGTCAGAGGTGTCCTGCGCAGAGGAATGACCGTCGAGGGCCTCAAGCAGTTCATTGCTGCCCAGGTGTGTGTTTCTACACTACATGACCATACCTGCTTGTCGAACATCTCATTCCAAAATCATGGGCAGTAAAAGTGATATCCTATGACGGTGCTACATTGAAAGTGACTGAGGTCCAGTAAGGCCATTCTACTGCCAATGTTTGTCCATGGAGATTGCATGTCTGTGTGCTCGATTTTATATACCTATCAGCAATGGGTGTGGCTGAAATAGGCGAATCCTCTAATTTGACGGGGTGTCCATATACTTGTATTTATAGTGTATCAAAAGGAATAAGGTTTTGAAGTGTCTGTCCTTATATCGAGGAGATATAAGAAAGCTCAAGAAATATTTAGGTTTTTCTGGACACATACGGTGCTTTCGGAAAGTGTTCAGACCCCTTGACTTTTTCCACATTGTTACGTTACAGCCTTATTCTAAAATTGATTAAATAATATTTTCTCCCTTTCTACTCATTATTCCTTGTTAATAAAACAAACGTATGCTTTCATTTTATTGAAATAACTATAATTGACCTCTTAATGACAAAGCGAAAACAGAGTTTCTGAAATGTTTACAAAGTGCATGTCCGAGCTAAAACAAGCCATGAGGTCGAAGGAATTGTCCATAGAGCTCAGAGACAGGATCATGTCGAGGCACAGATCTGAAGGTCCCCATGAACACAGTGGCCATCATTCTTAAATGGCAGAAGTTTTTAACCTCTTAACTTTAAGTAATTTGTGTGGGCTACCTTCAGATGAAGGTAGGGGGTAGTAGAGCAAAACATAGAACGCCATCGTGTTCGCGAGTGTCCCCTTTCCACGGTGGGGTCATATTAGTTTGTAACCCAAACGGTTCGGACGCTACAGACAGGAATTTGCACATCAGTGCTCCCAACTTCAGGCGAGTCCCATGGGGCTTGTAGTCCAAACCGTTTGGATATAACAGATGTTTTCGTGAGAAGAATTTCCGGGATGTCTCATGGTCGAGCAAACACCGCTGTAGCTCTGCCACCTTCCACTGTGGATGCACGACTTGAGTGTATGTGGTGGATTGAGATGCAGCCCATGCAAAAACAACAAGCTTAAACTTTATTCTGTTACTTCAATAGACCCATAAGGCCCAGTGTAGTGATATTCCTGTGTTTTATAATGCCATTCTAGTGTAAGAGCTGTTTGAAAAGACTGCTGGAAATGTCATCCTGTTTTGGCCTGCCTGGCGTCATCACCAGGCGGTAAATTAGTTAATAGACCAATAAGAAACAGTTCCAAAGTATTCTGCCAATAACTGCTAGTTTTCCGTTTTCCCCTCTCCACTCAGACCACTCCCACACAGTCCTAGCAAAGTTCTTGCTTGAGAAATTTCTGTCTTATAAGAAGCTATTTTTATTTATTTTTGAGCACTTAAATTGAAAACAATCACATTCAGGTACTTGATTGTTACACAGATTTGATATGAGATAAAAATGGCTGCGTTAGACCTGGTAATGAACTCTTATTGTCATGTTTTTAGACTGTTGAACCTTTTATTTTGTGTTTGATTCCATCTTTGAAACCGTCTTCTTTCACCCAGGGTGGATCCAGGTCTGTGGTCAACATGGAATGGGACAAGATCTGGGCCTTTAACAAGAAGGTATGCATGCATGTATACCGATCTTCCCCTTTCTCTACACAATGATTTGGACTGATCATGATTGAAACCTGCCCCTTTGTAAATCCACTGCATGGGAGAAGCTCTTTAGATCAAGTCTAAGAATCCGCAAATGAAAATCAGTGGCATGCTGGCATTGCTGGTAGATTTGACAAGACTGGTATTGTAGGTTTTAGGCATATTTATACACTATTAATGGTTTGGTTGCCTAAATTGGTTGGCGCAGAAACAAATGCACTAAATCCCTAAGGAAGCTTATAACATGCATGCACGCACGCACACACTTCGTTCCTCTGATAGCTAACCTACTCACAGCTTGCATGGCTGCCTTCTTGTTTTATGCTATTCTTTTCCCGCTTTGCTTTCCCCCTTTTTCTCCCCTCATCCCCTGCGTTCCTCCAGACCTGGGAAAACTATAGTTTTAGCTATGCTTTGTGGAAAGTAACAATTTGAATACAGAGCCCCAAAAATGACAACTTTTTAAAACTATTGGAATACATATCTCAGAAAGTGACTGCTTTTCCATACTATTTGAATACAGATCTGAGAAAGCACCTACTTTTTACAAATATTTGAATACAGATCTCAGAAACTACTGGATTGGCTGCCTTCAACTAATGGCAGGGTTCTATCTGGAACTGCATGTTGAAGATAGAAATAGAATGAATAGAGCACACCTCACAAATACTATTCCAATCTCTCGGAAAGAAATGTATTGTTTAGATTAAATATGACTACCTGAATATTTTGATGAAGTCCATTATCCTGAATGTCCATTGCCCTAGGTGTACATAATCAAGTTAAACCAATGATATTTTATGCCGATACGTATAAATACATAGTGACACACAACTACTTCGATTTTTTTTTCAACATGCCACTGAAAAGCTTGAAAGCTACAACTACTTTTATGATACACAACATGACCTAAAGTATGTGGACACATGCTCGTCGAACATCTCATTCCAAAATCATGGGCATTAATATGGAGTTGGTCCCCCTTTTGCTGCAATAACAGCCTCCACTCTTCTGGGAAGGCTTTCCACTAGATGCTGGAACATTGCTGTGGGGACTTGCTACTATTCATCCACGAGCATTCGTAAGGTCAGTCAGTGATGTTGGGGATTTAGGCCTGCCTCGCAGTCGGCGTTCCAATTTATCCCAAAGGTGTTCGATGGTTTTGAGGTCAGGGCTCTGTTCAGGCTGTAAGTTCTTCCACACCGATCTTGACAAAACATTTTTGTATGGACCTCGCTTTGTGCACTGGGGCATTGTCCTGCTGAAACAGTAAAGGGCGTTCCCCAAACGGTTGCCACAAAATTGGAAGCACAGAATCTTCGACTGTCATTGTATGCTGTAGCTTTAAGATGTTCCTTCACTGGAACGAAGGGGCCTAGCCCGAACCATGAAAAACAGCCCCAGACCATTATTCCTCCAGAGTCTAATGGTGGCGAGCTTTACACCACTAAACCCGACACTTGGCATTCGCATTGTGGTCTTAGGCTTGTGTGTGGAAACCCATTTCATGAAGCTCCTGCTGAACAGTTCTTGTGCTGATGTTGCTTCCGGAGGCAGTTTGGAACTCAGTAGTGAGTGTTGCCACCGAGGACAGACAATTTTTACGGACTACGTGCTTCAGCACTCTGCGGTCCTGTTCTGTGAACTTGTGTGGCCCACCACTTCGCAGCTGAGCCGCTGTTGTTCCTAGACGTTTCCACTTCACAATAACCGCACTTGTTGGAAAGGTGGCATCCTATGACGGTGCCACGTTAAGTCACTGAGCTCTTCAGTAAAGCTTTCTACTGCCAATGTTTGTCTATGGAGATTGCGTGGTTGTGTGCTCAATTTCATACACCTGTCAGCAGAGGGTGTGGCTGAAATAGCCAATTCCTCTAATTTAAAGGGGGTTCTACCAACTTCTGTTGATATAGTGTACCTGAAAATGCTGCGGTGTTCTTGAATCAAACACACATTATATCTTTAAAGGGATAGTGGCTCAAGTGAAAGTCACCCAGTAAAATACTCCTTGAGTAAAGGTATTTGGTTTTAAATATAGTTAAGTATCAAAAGTACATTTAATTGTTAAAATGTATCAAAGTATAAAGAATTTCACATTTTCCTGTCCTGTTAAACATTCAAAATGTAACGAGTACCTTTGGGTGTCAGGGAAAATGTATGGACTAAAAAGTACATTTATTTTCTTTAGGAATGTAGTGATGTAAAGTTGTCAAAAATTAATAGTAAAAGTGCAGATATCCAAAACAACTACTTATGTACTATTTTAAAATATGTTTTACTTAAGTTGTTTACACCACTCCTGAGAATACAAGCTAACATGATTTTCAACCTACCTTGGCTGTAGTTGATTTAAGTGTTGGAATATTTAGTTTCTTTTCGACACTTAATATCCATATTGTGTGTGTGTATTGTGACTGATAGATCCATACACACACGTGTTTTGAAATGAATGTAAGTTGTAAAGTATTTAGTCTGTAGGACCCCAGTAAGACTAGCTGTCTCCATTGGTGTCGGTTAACGGGGATCCTAATAAATCACATCAAATTGTTACTGTTGGCAGCATGTTGGCAGTTTTTGTTCATGTCTTATTACAACTGAAATTACTTTAAACAATATTTTATTATCATGTTACATAGTACTTTGGTAATTGTATCTTACTTGCGTAGTTTTTGTAAAGAGGAATAGTGACTTATTCCGCTATATATATATATAATAACTCAATGTTATGCCATTTCCAAAGTACTATGTAACAACATTGCTTTTGTAATAATCGCAAAGTTACTCCACATGTATAAGAACTTCATGTCAAGTGTTACTGTATTGCCTTTTGTCTCACTCATTATCAAAATACACACACACACACACACACACACACACAGTTCAAGTTGGAAGTTTACATACAACTTAGCCAAATACATTTAAACTCAGTTTCCTGACATTTAATCCTAGTAAAAATTCCCTGTCTTAGACTAGTTAGGATCACTACTTTATTTTAAGAATGTGAAATGTCAGAATAATAGGATAGAGAATGATATCTTTCAGCTTTTATTTCTTTCATCACATTCCCAATGGTTCAGAAGTTTACATACACTCAATTAGTATTTGGTAGCATTGCCTTTAAATTGTGTAACTTGGGTCAAACTTTTCGGGTAGCCTTCCACAAGCTTCCACAATAAGTTGGGTAAATTTCGGCCCATTCCTCCTGACAGAGCTGGTGTAACTGAGTCAGGTTTCTAGGCCTCCTTGCTCGCTCATGCTTTTTTCATTTTCTATAGGGTGGAGGTCAGGGCTTTGATATGCCACTCCAATACCTTGACTTTGTTGTCCTTAAGCCATTTTGCCACAACTTTGTAAGTATGCTTGGGGTCATTGTCCATTTGGAAGACCCATTTGCGACCATGCTTTAACTTCCTGACTGATGCCTTCAGATGTTGCTTCAATATATCCACATAATTTTCATGCCTCATGATTCCATCTACTTTGAAGTGCACCAGTCCCTCCCGCAGCAAAGCACCCCCACAACATGATGCTGCCACCCACGTGCTTCACGGTTGGGATGATGTTCTTCGGCTTGCAAGTCTCCCCCTTTTTCCTCCAAACATAACGATGGTCATTATGGCCAAACAGTTCTATTTTTGTTTCATCAGACCAGAGGACGTTTCTCCAAATAGTACAATCTTTGTCCCCATGTGCTATTGCAAACCGTAGTCTGGCTTTTTTGTGGCCGTTTTGGAGCAGTGGCTTCTTCCTTTCTGAGCGGCCTTTCAGGTTATGTCGATATAGAACTTGTTTTACTGTGGATATAAACACTTCTGTACCTGTTTCCTCCAGCATCTTCTCAAGGTCCTTTGCTGTTGTTCTGGGATTGATTAGCACTTTTCGCACCAAAGTACGTTTATCTCTAGGAGACAGAACACATCTCCTTCCTGAGTGGTATGACGGTAGGGTGGTCCCATGGTGTTTATACTTGCGTACTATTGTTTGTACAGATGAACATGGTACCTTCAGGCGTTTAGAAATTGATCCCAAATATGATCCAGACTTGTGAAGGTCTACAATTTTTTTCCTGAGGTCTAGGCTAATTTCCTTTCATTCTCCCATGATAAGAGGCACTGAGATTAAAGGTAGGCCTTTAAATACATCCACAGGTACACCTCCAATTGACTCAAATGATGTCAATTTGCCTATCAGAAGCTTCTAAAGCCATGACATCATTTTCTGGAATTTTCCAAGCTGTTTAAAGGCACAGTCAACTTAGTGTATGTAAACTTCTGACTCACTGGAATTGTGATACAGTGAATTGTAACTTAAATAATCTGTCTGTGAACAATTGTTGGAAAAATTACTTTTGTCATGCATGAAGTAATGTCCTAACCGACTTGCCAAAACTATAGTTTGTTAACGTCTTCCCTCTACCCTCTACTTTTTTGAACATTCTGTTAAAAATCGCGCAACATTTCAGCGCCCTGCTACTCATGCCAGGAATATAGTATATGCATTTGCTTAGTCTGTGTGGATAGAAAACACTCAGACGTTTATAAAACTGGTTAAATCACTGCTGTGGCTTTACCAGAACGGCATTTACATCGAAAAGCACAGGAAAAACTGATCACTGAAAATGGAAAAATATATCCATGCGCTACTTGAACCCATTGATAAAGGTGAACCACAATTAATTGACTGAGGTTGCAGTACCTACAGCTTCCACACGGTGTCTAGAGTCTTGTCATTTGCCTTCGAGTTTTTTCTTGGTCAAACACATGCAAGGCACTGTATTTCTTCAGGTCTAGGACCGGATATTTTGGTTGAGTTTCTAGCCGGACATTTTTCCAGACGGACAGCTAATGATTTTTACATCGCCTCCTGATGAATTTTATCGCTTATTAACGTTTACTAATACCTAAAGTTGCATTACAAAAGTATTTCGAAGTGTTTTGTGAAAGTTTATCATCGACTTTTTGAATTTAAAAAAATGACGTTACGTTTTGAAACAATGTTTTTTTCGTTTATCACACAGTCTACATATAACGATATCTAGGCTTTATATGAACCGATTTAATCGAAATAAAGACCCAATAGTGTTTATGGGACATCTAGGAGTGCCAACAAAGAAGATGGTGAAAGGTAATGAATGTTTTCTATTTTATTGTGTGGTTTGTGTAACGCCGAAATGCTAATTATTTTGTTTACGTCCCCTGCGGGTCTTTTGTGTTGTAGTGTATTGTTTCATGCTATCAGATAATAGCTTCTCATGCTTTCACCGAAAAGCATTTTAAAAATCTGACTTGTTGCCTGGATTCACAACGAGTGTAGCTTTAATTCGATACCCTGCATGTGTATTTTAATGAACGTTTGAGTTTTAACTAATACTATTAGCATTTAGCGTAGTGCATTTGCATTTCCAGAGCTCTAGTTGAGACGCAAGCGTCCCGAGTAGAGGGAAGAGGTTAACAAGAAATTTGTGGAGTGGTTGAAAAACGAGTTTTAACCTAAGTGTACAGTCGTGGCCAAAAGTTTTGAGAATGACACAAACATTAATTTTCACAAGTCTGCTGCCTCAGTTTATATGATGGCAGTTTGCATATACTCGAGAATGTTATGAAGAGTGATCAGATGAATTGCAATTAAGTCCCTCTTTGCCATGCAAATTAACTGAATCCCCCAAAAAACACTTCCACTGCATTTCAGCCCTGCCACAAAAAGGACCAGCTGACATGTCAGTGATTCTCTCGTTAACACAGGTGTGAGTGTTGACGAGGACAAGGCTGGAGATCTCTGTCATGCTGATTGCGTTCGAATAACAGACTGGAAGCTTCAAAAGGAGGGTGGTGTAACGGCTTTCTTCCGTCGAAGGAGAGTCGGACCAAAATGCAGCGTGGTTAGTTCGATACATGTTTAATGAAAGAATAAACACGATAAATACAAAAACAAGAAACGGAACGTGAAAACCTATACAGCCTATCTGGTGAAATAACTAACACACTGAGACAGGAACAATCACCCACAAAACACACAGTGAAACCCAGGCTACCTAAATATGGTTCCCAATCAGAGACAACAAGAATCACCTGACTCTGATTGAGAACCGCCTCAGGCAGCCATAGCCTATGCTAGACACACCTACTCAGCCACAATCCCAATGCCTACTAAAACCCCAATACGACAACACAATAAACCCATGTCACACCCTGGCCTGACCAAATAACTAAAGAAAACACAAAATACTAAGACCAAGGCGTGACAGAACCTCCCCCCTAAGGTGCGGACTTCCGGACGCACATCAAAACCATAGGGAGGGTCCGGGTGGGCTTCTGTCCATGGTGGCGGCTCCGGCTCGGGACGTGGACCCCACTCCATTAATGTCTTAGTTCCTCCCCCTCGCGTCCTAGGATAGTCCACTCTCGCCGCCGACCATGGCCTAGTAGTCCTCACCCAGAACCCCACTGGACTGAGGGGCAGCCCGGCACTGAGGGGCAGCCCGGCACTGAGGGGCAGCCCGGCACTGAGGGGCAGCCCGGCACTGAGGGGCAGCCCGGCACTGAGAGGAAGCTCAGGCAGGTAGTTGGCTCCGGCAGATCCTGGCTGGCTGGCGGATCTGGAAGAGTCTGGTTGACTGGCGGATCTGGAAGAGTCTGGTTGACTGGCGGATCTGGAAGAGTCTGGTTGACTGGCGGATCTGGAAGAGTCTGGTTGACTGGCGGATCTGGAAGAGTCTGGTTGACTGGCGGATCTGGAAGAGTCTGGTTGACTGGCGGATCTGGAAGAGTCTGGTTGACTGGCGGATCTGGAAGAGTCTGGTTGACTGGCGGATCTGGAAGAGTCTGGTTGACTGGCGGATCTGGAAGAGTCTGGTTGACTGGCGGATCTGGAAGAGTCTGGTTGACTGGCGGATCTGGAAGAGTCTGGTTGACTGGCGGATCTGGAAGAGTCTGGTTGACTGGCGGATCTGGAAGAGTCTGGTTGACTGGCGGATCTGGAAGAGTCTGGTTGACTGGCGGATCCATGCAGGCTGGCAGCTCTGGCTGCTCCTTGCAAACTGACAGCTCTGGCTGCTCCTTGCAAACTGGCTGCTCCTTGCAAACTGGCTGCTCCATGCAGGCTGGCTGCTCCATGCAAACTGACAGCTCTGGCTGCTCCTTGCAAACTGGCTGCTCCATGCAGGCTGGCGGCTCTGGCTGCTCCATGCAGGCTGGCGGCTCTGGCTGCTCCATGCAGGCTGGCGGCTCTGGCTGCTCCATGCAGGCTGGCGGCTCTGGCTGCTCCATGCAGGCTGGCGGCTCTGGCTGCGCTGAACAGGCGGGAGGCTCCGGCAACGCAAGAGAGGAGAAAGGCTCTGGCTGCGCTGAACAGGCGGGAGGCTCCGGCAACGCAAGAGAGGAGAAAGGCTCTGGCTGCGCTGAACAGGCGGGAGGCTCCGGCAACGCAAGAGAGGAGAAAGGCTCTGGCTGCGCTGAACAGGCGGGAGGCTGCGGCAACGCAAGAGAGGAGAAAGGCTCTGGCTGCGCTGAACAGGCGGGAGGCTCCGGCAACGCAAGAGAGGAGAAAGGCTCTGGCTGCGCTGAACAGGCGGGAGGCTCCGGCAACGCAAGAGAGGAGAAAGGCTCTGGCTGCGCTGAACAGGCGGGAGGCTCCGGCAACGCAAGAGAGGAGAAAGGCTCTGGCTGCGCTGAACAGGCGGGAGGCTCCGGCAACGCAAGAGAGGAGAAAGGCTCTGGCTGCGCTGAACAGGCGGGAGGCTCCGGCAACGCAAGAGAGGAGAAAGGCTCTGGCTGCGCTGAACAGGCGGGAGGCTCCGGCAACGCAAGAGAGGAGAAAGGCTCTGGCTGCGCTGAACAGGCGGGAGGCTCCGGCAACGCAAGAGAGGAGAAAGGCTCTGGCTGCGCTGAACAGGCGGGAGGCTCCGGCAGCGCTGTAGAGGAGGAAGGCTCTGTCTGCGCTGAACAGGCGGGAGACTCCGGCAGCGCTGGAGAGGAGGATAGCGCTAGACAGGCGAGGCGCACTGAAGGCCTGGTGCGTGGTGCTGGCACTGGTAGTACTGGACCGAGGACACGCACAGGAAGCCTGGTGCGGGGAGCTGCCACCGGAGGACTGGTGTGTGAAGGTGGCACAGGATGGACCGGACCGTGAAGGTGTACTGGAGAGCCTGAGAGCAGAGCTGGCACAGGACGTGCAAGGCTAGGTAGGTACACAGGAGGCCTAGTGCGTGAGGCTGGCACAATTTTCACCAGCCGACTAACACGCACCTCAGGACGAGTATGGAGCGCTGACCCAGGTGCCATCAAATCCCCGACTCGCTCCGTCGGACGAATATCGTACCTAAAGCACCAAACTAGCAACTCCCTCATTACTCTCTCCTCCACTTTCCCCATTAACTCCTTCAGTCTCTGCTTCGCTCACCTCTAACACCGGCTCTGGTTCTGGTCTCCTTTGGCTCCTCACGATAAACAGGGAGAGTTGGCTCAGGTCTAACTCCTGACTCTGCCACTCTCGCCCTGAGCCCCCCCCCAATACATTTTTGGGGCGGACTCTCGGGCTTCCATCCGCGTCGCCGTGCTGCCTCTTCATACCAGCGCCTTTCCGCTTTCGTGGCCTCCAGTTCTTCTTTGGGGCGGCGATATTCTCCAGGCTGTGTCCAGGGTCCTTTTCCGTCCAATATCTCCTCCCATGTCCAGAAGTCCTGTGATCGCTGCTCCTCACGATAAACAGGGAGAGTTGGCTCAGGTCTGAACCCTGACTCTGCCGCACTCTCCCTGAGCCCCCCTCCAATAAATTTTTTGGGCTGACTCTCAGGCTTCCTTCTGCGCCGCCGTGCTTTTCTCTTCGACTCCATTCTCCTATAGCCCTCTTCGCACTGCTCCAGCGAATCCCAGGTGGGCTCCGGCACTCTCTCTGGGTCGACCGCCCACCTGTCTATTTCCTCCCAAGTCGTATACTCTATACTCTTGCTGTCCATAACGTCCTCCCATGTCCATTCCTCTTTTCGCTGCTGTTGCTGTCGCTGCCTGTCAACACGCCACTTGGTCCTATTGTGGTGGGTGATTCTGTAACGGCTTTCTTCCGTCGGAGGAGAGTCGGACCAAAATGCAGCGTGGTTAGTTCGATACATGTTTAATGAAAGAATAAACACGATAAATACAAAAACAAGAAACGGAACGTGAAAACCTATACATCCTATCTGGTGAATACAAACACACTGAGACAGGAACAGTCACCCACAAAACACACAGTGAAACCCAGGCTACCTAAATATGGTTCCCAATCAGAGACAACGAGAATCACCTGACTCTGATTGAGAACCGCCTCAGGCAGCCATAGCCTATGCTAGACACACCTACTCAGCCACAATCCCAATGCCTACTAAAACCCCAATACGACAACACAATAAACCCATGTCACACCCTGGCCTGACCAAATAACTAAAGAAAACACAAAATACTAAGACCAAGGCGTGACAGGTGGTGCTTGGAATCATTGTTCTTCCTCTGTCAACCATGGTTACCTTCAAGGAAACACGTGCTGTCGTCTTTGCTTTTCACAAAAAGGGCTTCACAGGTGAGGATATTGCTGCCAGTAAGATTGAACCTAAATCAACCATTTATTGGATCATCAAGAACTTCAAGGAAAGCGGTTCAATTGTTGTGAAGAAGGCTTCCGGGCACCTAAGAAAGTCCAGCAAGCGCCATGACCGTCTCCTAAAGTTGAGTCAGCTGTGGGATCGGGGCAGCACTAGTACAGAGCTTGCTCAGGAATGGCAGCAGGCAGGTGTGAATGCTTCTGCACGCACAGTGAGGCGAAGACATTTGGAGGATGGCCTGGTGTCAGGAAGGGCAGGAAAGAAGCCATTTCTCTCCAGGAAAAACATCAGGGACAGACTACTATTCTGCAAAAGGTACAGGGATTGGACTGCTGAGGACTGGGGTAAAGTCATTGTCTCAATCCTCTTTCCGATTGTTTGGGGCATCCGGCGAAGACAAGGTGAGCACTACCATCAGTCCTGTGTCATGCCAACAGTAAAGCATCCTGAGACCATTCATATGTGGGGTTGCTTCTCAGCCAAGGGGGTGGGCTCACTCACAATTTTGCCTAAGAACACAGCCATGAATAAAGAATGGTCCCAACACATCCTCTGAGAGCAACTTCTCCCAACCATCCAGGAACAGTTTGGTGACGAACGATGCCTTTTCCAGCCTGATGGAGCACCTTGCCATAAGGCAAAAGTGAGAACTAAGTGGCTCGGGGAACAAAACATCGATATTTTGGGTCCATGGCCAGGAAACTCCCCAGACCTTATTCCCATTGAGAACGTGTGGTCAATCCTCAAGAGGTGGGTGGACAAACAAAAACCAACAAATTCCAAGCATTGATTATGCAAGAATGGGCTGCCAGTAGTCAAGATGTGGCCCAGAAGTTAATTGACAGCATTCTAGGGTTGATTGCAGAGGTCTTGAACAAGAATGGTCAACACTGCAATATTGACTCTTTGCATCAACTTCATGTAATTGTCAATAAAAGCCTTTGACACTTATGAAATGCTTGTAATTATACTTCACTATTCCATAGTAACATCTGACAAAAATATCTATAGACACTGAAGCAGCAAACTTTGTGGAAATGAATATTTGTGTCTTAACTTTTGGCCACGACTATACACACAATTTTATTGGCATATATTCAGTAACTTCAAATATTATTTGGTTTTCTGAGATGTATTCAAAATACGTTCAAATATTGTTTTTCTGAGACCTCTATTTGAAAATCAAAGGAAATAGTTGCCTTTTAAGTTATAAATAACAGGGTAAAAACTGACGGACAACTATGAAAGGTCATTACCAAGTTTATTCACCTGCTGGGTCATCCAGCTGCATAAGTCAAGCATATCCACACAAGCACTAGTATTTATGCTGAGTTTCCTTCTCCTCATCTCTGAGCAGCCAATACATCTCTGTTGCTATACAGAACTTTAGTGATATCTGTTCTTCATCTAAACCGACCTCTGCCCAAGTTCTTCATTCCTCCCCAAGTCACGGCTGTCATGTTGACTTGTACCAGACTGGCTCTTCTCCTCCCATATGATCCCTCATAGCTAACGATAACATACAGTGGGGCAAAATAGTATTTAGTCAGCCACCAATTGTGCAAGTTCTCCCACTTAAAAATATGAAAGAGGCCTGTAATTTTCATCATAGGTACACTTCAACTATGACAGACAATTAGAAAAAAAATCCAGAAAATCACATTGTAGGATTTTTTATGAATTTATTTGCAAATTATTGTGGAAAATAAGTATTTGGTCAATAACAACAGTTTATCTCAATACTTTGTTATATACCCTTTGTTGGCAATGACAGAGGTCAAACGTTTTCTGTAAGTCTCCACAAGGTTTTCACACACTGTTGCTGGTATTTTGGCCCATTCCTCCATGCAGATCTCCTCTAGAGCAGTGATGTTTTGGGGTTGTTGCTGGGCAACACGGACTTTCAACTCCCTCCAAAGATTTTCTATGAGGTTGAAATCTGGAGACTGGCTAGGCCACTCCACTCCTTCGTTGCCCGGGCGGTGTGTTTGGGATCATTGTCATGCTGAAAGACCCAGCCACGTTTCATCTTCAATGCCCTTGCTGATGGAAGGAGGTTTTCACTCAAAATCTCACGATACATGGCCCCATTCATTCTTTCCTTTACACGGATCAGTCGTCCTGGTCCCTTTGCAGAAAAACAGCCCCAAAGCATGATGTTTCTACCCTCATGCTTCACAGTAGGTATGGTGTTCTTTGGATGCAACTCAGCATTCTTTGTCCTCCAAACACGACGAGTTGAGTTTTTACCAAAAGGTTATATTTTGGTTTCATCTGACCATATGACATTCTCCCAATCTTCTTCTGGATCATCCAAATGTTCTCTAGCAAACTTCAGACGGGCCTGGACATGTACTAGCTTAAGCAGGGGGACACGTCTGGCACTGCAGGATTTGAGTCCTTGGCGGCATAGTGTGTTACTGATGGTAGGCTTTGTTACTTTGGTCCCAACTCTCTGCAGGTCATTCACTAGGTCCCCCCGTGTGGTTCTAGGATTTTTGCTCACTGTTCTTGTGATCATTTTGACCCCACGGGGTGAGATCTTGCGTGGAACCCCAGATCGAGGGAGATTATCAGTGGTCTTGTATGTCTTCCATTTCCTAATAATTGCTCCCACAGTTGATTTCTTCAAACCAAGCTGCTTACCTATTGCAGATTCAGTCTTCCCAGCCTGGTGCAGGTCTACAATTTTGTTTCTGTTGTCCTTTGACAGCTCTTTGGTCTTGGCCATAGTGGAGTTTGGAGTGTGACTGTTTGAGGTTGTGGACAGGTGTCTTTTATACTGATAACAAGTTCAAACAGGTGCCATTAATGCAGGTAACGAGTGGAGGACAGAGGAGCCTCTTAATAAAGAAGTTGTTACAGGTCTGTAAGCCAGAAATCTTGCTTGTTTGTAGGTGACCAAATACTTATTTTCCACCATAATTTGCGAATAAATTCATTAAACATCCTACAATGTGATTTTTCTGGATTTTTTTTTCTCTCATTTTGTCTGTCATAGTTGAAATGATGAAAATTACAGGCCTCATCTTTTTAAGTGGGAGAACTTGCACAATTGGTGGCTGACTAATACTTTTTTTGCCCCACTGTAACCTGACAGAATTTATAGGTTCAACATTCCCCTCTCTCCCTCAGTGACATGAATAAGGATTCTTCATATTTTCATGTTTAGAACTCAGAACCCATCATAGTAAATAAACTGTATTCAACTACCTCAAGTGTTTGAAAAGTTGGTATTTTCAAATAAACTACAAAATACAACATTTTCTGCCAAGGTCTGCATTCTACACATCCTCTCAATTCATGATGTAGTTCTGCATAGCGCTATCAAAGGTTAAATGTTTTCAGAGAAATTAACCTCAATTTTCTACTTACCTTAAAGGGCAACTCTGCCCTTTAGGATCCTTGAGATGAATAAATTATGGACTGTCATATTCAGCTATTTACAGTGAATTCGGAAAGTATTCAGGCTCCTTGACTTTTTCCCCATTTTGTTACATACATTTACATTACATTTAAGTCATTTAGCAGACGCTCTTATCCAGAGCGACTTACAAATTGGTGCATTCACCTTATGACCTCCAGTGGAACAGTAGTGCATCTAAATCTTTTCAGGGGGAGGGGGGGTGAGAGGGATTACTTTATCCTATCCTAGGTATTCCTTAAAGAGGTGGGGTTTCAGGTGTCTCCGGAAGGTGGTGATTGACTCCGCTGTCCTGGCGTCGTGAGGGAGTTTGTTCCACCATTGGGGGGCCAGAGCAGCGAACAGTTTTGACTGGGCTGAGCGGGAACTGTACTTCCTCAGTGGTAGGGAGGCGAGCAGGCCAGAGGTGGATGAACGCAGTGCCCTTGTTTGGGTGTAGGGCCTGATCAGAGCCTGGAGGTACTGAGGTGCCGTTCCCCTCACAGCTCCGTAGGCAAGCACCATGGTCTTGTAGCGGATGCGAGCTTCAACTGGAAGCCAGTGGAGGGAGCGGAGGAGCGGGGTGACGTGAGAGAACTTGGGAAGGTTGAACACCAGACGGGCTGCGGCGTTCTGGATGAGTTGTAGGGGTTTAATGGCACAGGCAGGGAGCCCAGCCAACAGCGAGTTGCAGTAATCCAGACGGGAGATGACAAGTGCCTGGATTAGGACCTGCGCCGCTTCCTGTGTGAGGCAGGGTCGTACTCTGCGGATGTTGTAGAGCATGAACCTACAGGAACGGGCCACCGCCTTGATGTTAGTTGAGAACGACAGGGTGTTGTCCAGGATCACGCCAAGGTTCTTAGCGCTCTGGGAGGAGGACACAATGGAGTTGTCAACCGTGATGGCGAGATCATGGAACGGGCAGTCCTTCCCGGGAGGAAGAGCAGCTCCGTCTTGCCGAGGTTCAGCTTGAGGTGGTGATCCGTCATCCACACGGATATGTCTGCCAGACATGCAGAGATGCGATTCGCCACCTGGTCATCAGAAGGGGGAAAGGAGAAGATTAATTGTGTGTCGTCTGCATAGCAATGATAGGAGAGACCATGTGAGGTTATGACAGAGCCAAGTGACTTGGTGTATAGCGAGAATAGGAGAGGGCCTAGAACAGAGCCCTGGGGGACACCAGTGGTGAGAGCACGTGGTGTGGAGACGGATTCTCGCCACGCCACCTGGTAGGAGCGACCTGTCAGGTAGGACGCAATCCAAGCGTGGGCCGCGCCGGAGATGCCCAACTCGGAGAGGGTGGAGAGGAGGATCTGATGGTTCACAGTATCGAAGGCAGCCGATAGGTCTAGAAGGATGAGAGCAGAGGAGAGAGAGTTAGCTTTAGCAGTGCGGAGCGCCTCCGTGATACAGAGAAGAGCAGTCTCAGTTGAATGACTAGTCTTGAAACCTGACTGATTTGGATCAAGAAGGTCATTCTGAGAGAGATAGCGGGAGAGCTGGCCAAGGACGGCACGTTCAAGAGTTTTGGAGAGAAAAGAAAGAAGGGATACTGGTCTGTAGTTGTTGACATCGGAGGGATCGAGTGTAGGTTTTTTCAGAAGGGGTGCAACTCTCGCTCTCTTGAAGACGGAAGGGACGTAGCCAGCGGTCAGGGATGAGTTGATGAGCGAGGTGAGGTAAGGGAGGAGGTCTCCGGAAATGGTCTGGAGAAGAGAGGAGGGGATAGGGTCAAGCGGGCAGGTTGTAGGGCGGCCGGCCGTCACAAGACGCGAGATTTCATCTGGAGAGAGAGGGAGAAAGAGGTCAGAGCACAGGGTAGGGCAGTGTGAGCAGAACCAGCGGTGTCGTTTGACTTAGCAAACGAGGATCGGATGTCGTCGACCTTCTTTTCAAAATGGTTGACGAAGTCATCTGCAGAGAGGGAGGAGGGGGAGGGGGAGGAGGATTCAGGAGGGAGGAGAAGGTTGCAAAGAGCTTCCTAGGGTTAGAGGCAGATGCTTGGAATTTAGTGTGGTAGAAAGTGGCTTTAGCAGCAGAGAGAGAAGAGGAAAATGTAGAGAGGAGGGAGTGAAAGGATGTCAGGTCCGCAGGGGGCGAGTTTTCCTCCATTTCCGCTCGGCTGCCCGGAGCCCTGTTCTGTGAGCTCGCAATGAGTCGTCGAGCCACGGAGCGGGAGGGGAGGACCGAGCCGGCCTGGAGGATAGGGGACATAGAGAGTCAAAGGATGCAGAAAGGGAGGAGAGGAGGGTTGAGGAGGCAGAATCAGGAGATAGGTTGGAGAAGGTTTGAGCAGAGGGAAGAGATGATAGGATGGAAGAGGAGAGAGTAGCGGGGGAGAGAGAGCGAAGGTTGGGACGGCGCGATACCATCCAGTAGGGGCAGTGTGGGAAGTGTTGGATGAGAGCGAGAGGGAAAAGGATACAAGGTAGTGGTCGGAGACTTGGGGGAGTTGCAACGAGGTTAGTGGAAGAACAGCATCTAGTAAAGATGAGGTCGAGCGTATTTCCTGCCTTGTGAGTAGGGGGAAGGTGAGAGGGTGAGGTCAAAAGAGGAGAGGAGTGGAAAGAAGGAGGCAGAGAGGAATGAGTCAAAGGTAGGCGTGGGGAGGTTAAAGTCGCCCAGAACTGTGAGAGGTGAGCCGTCCTCAGGAAAGGAGCTTATCAAGGCATCAAGCTCATTGATGAACTCTCCGAGGGAACCTGGAGGGCGATAAATGATAAGGATGTTAAGCTTGAAAGGGCTGGTAACTGTGACAGCATGGAATTCAAAGGAGGCGATAGACAGATGGGTAAGGGGAGAAAGAGAGAATGACCACTTGGGAGAGATGAGGATCCCGGTGCCACCACCCCGCTGACCAGAAGCTCTCGGGGTGTGCGAGAACACGTGGGCAGACGAAGAGAGAGCAGTAGGAGTAGCAGTGTTGTCTGTGGTGATCCATGTTTCCGTCAGTGCCAAGAAGTCGAGGGACTGGAGGGAGACATAGGCGGAGATGAACTCTGCCTTGTTGGCCGCAGATCGGCAGTTCCAGAGGCTACCGGAGACCTGGAACTCCACGTGGGTCGTGCGCGCTGGGACCACCAGATTAGCTCCGCGGCCACGCGGTGTGGAGCGTTTGTATGGTCTGTGCAGAGAGGAGAGAACAGGGATAGACAGACACATAGTTGACAGGCTACACAAGAGGCTACGCTAATGCAAAGGAGATTGGAATGACAAGTGGACTACACGTCACGAGTGTTCAGAGAGTTAAGCTTACGTAGCAAGAATCTTATTGACTAAAATGATTAAAATGATACAGTACTGCTGAAGTAGGCTAGCTGGCAGAGGCTGCGTTGTTGACTAAGTAGGCTAGTTGGCATTGGCTGCGTTGTTGACACTACACTAATCAAGTCGTTCCGTTGAGTGTAATAGTTTCTACTGTGCTGCTATTCGGGGCTAGCTGGCTAGCTAGCAGTGATGATTACGTTACGTTGCGTTGAAAGAACGACAATAGCTGGCTAGTTAACCTAGGAAATCGCTCTAGACTACACAATTATCTTTGATACAAAGACTGGCTATGTAGCTAGCTATGTAGCTAGCTACGATCAAACAAATCAAGCCGTTGTACTGTAATGAAATGAAATGAAAAATGTGATACTACCTGTGGAGCGAAGCGAAATGCGACCCGGATTGTTGAGTGCAGAAGTTCTGTTCGGTAGACGTTGGCTAGCTGTTGGCTAGCTAGCAGAGTCTCCTATGTTAAGGACGACATAAAACTACACACTCTAAACTACACAATTATCTTGGGTACGAAGACAGCAAAGACAACTATGTAGCTAGCTAACACTACACTAATCAAGTCGTTCAGTTGAGTGTAATAGTTGTGCTGCTAATCGGTAGACGGTGGACTAGCTAACGGTGGACGTTAGCTAGCTGGCTAGCTGCAGGGCAGTGTAGACTGCGTTAGGACGACGAAATACGATAATTACGCAATTATCTATGATACAAAGACGGCTGTGTAGCTAGCTAAGAAGGAATTGCTAAGATTAGACAAATCAAACCGTTGTACTATAATGAAATGTAATGAAATGTAATACTACCTGCGGACCGAGTGCAGATGCGAGTGCAGATGCGACCGCTCGCTCCAACCCGGAAGCTACACTACAGCCTTATTCTAAAATGAATTTAATTGTTTTCCTCATCAATCTACAAACGATACACCATAATGACAAAGCGAAAACAACAGGTTTTTAGACATTTTCGCAAATGTGTATATTTCTTTCTTTATTTAACCAGGTAGGCTAGTTGAGAACAAGTTCTCATTTACAACTGCGACCTGGCCAAGATGAAGCAAAGCAGTGCGACCAAAACAACAGACTTAAACATAGGATAAACAAAAGTACAGTCAATAACACAATATAAAAATCTATATACAGTGTGTGCAAATGAGGTAAGATTAGGGAGGTAAGGCAATAAATAGGCCGTAGTGGCAAGGTAAGTAAACACTGAAGTGATAATGTGTAGATGATGAATGTGCAAGAAGAGATACTGGGGTGCAAAGAAATTAATAACAATATGGGGATGAGGTAGTTGGATGGGCTATGTACAGGTGTAGTGATCTGTGAGCTGCTCTGACAGCTTGTGCTTAAAGTTAGTGAGGGATATATGAGTCTCCAGCTTCAGTGATTTTTGTCATTCGTTCCAGTCATTGGCAGCAGAGAACTGGAAGGAAATGCAGCCAAAGTAGGTGTTGGTTTTGGGGATGACCAGTGAAATATAACTGCTGGAGCGCGTGCTACGGGTGGGTGCTGCTTTTGTGACCAGTGAGCTGAGATAAGGTGAGACTTAGATGACCTGGAGCCAGTGGGTTTGGCGACGAATATGAAGTGAGGGCCAGCCAACGAGAGCGTACAGGTTGCAGTGGTGAGTAGTATATGGGGCTTTGGTGACAAAATGGATGCCACTGTGATGGACTGCATCCAATTTGCTGAGTAGTGTTGGAGGCTATTTTGTAAATTACATCGCTGAAGTCAAGGATCGGTAGGATGGTCAGTTTTACGAGGGTATGTTTGGCAGCATAAGTGAAGGCTGCTTTGTTGTGAAACAGGAAGTCCGATTCTAGATTTAATTTTGGATTGAATATGCTTAATCTGAGTCTGGAAGGAGAGTTTACAGTCTAACCAGACACTTAGGTATTTGTAGTTGTCCAGAGTAGTGATGCTGGACAGGCGGGCAGCGATCGGTTGAAGAGCATGCGTTTAGTCTTACTTTCATTTAAGAGAAGTTGGAGGCCACGGAAGGAGAGTTGTATGGCATTGAAGGTCATCTAGAGGTTAGTTAACACAGTGTCCAAAGAGGGGCCAGGAGTATACAGAATGGTTTCGTCTGCTTCGAGGTGGATCAGAGAATCACCAGCAGCAAGAGCGACATCATTGATGTATACAGAGAAAAGAGTATATAAAAAAACAGGTACCTTATCTATGTAAGTATTCAGACCCTTTGCTATGAGACTTGAAATTCAGCTCAGGTACATCCTGTTTCCATTGATCATCCTTGATTGGAGTCCACCTGCGGTAAATTCAATTGATTGGACATGATTGGACAGCACACCTGTCCATAGAAGATCCCACAGTTTGACAGTGCAAGTTAGAGCAAAAACTAAGCCATGAGGTCAAAGGAATTGTCCATAGAGCTCCGAGACAGGATTCTGTCGAGGCACAGATCTGGGGAAGGGTACCGAAATATTTCTGCCGCATTGAAGGTCCCCAGCAACACAGTGGCCTCCATTCTTAAGTGGATGATGCTAGGAACCACCAAGACTTTTCCTAGAGCTGTCCACCTGGCCAAACTGAGCAATAGGTGAAGGGCCTAGGTCAGGGAGCTCCAGAGTTCCTCTGTGGAGATGGAAGAACTTTCCCAGAAGGACATATGCCACTGTAGCACTCCACCGGTCAGGCCTTTATGGTAGAGTGGCCAGACGGAAGCCACTCTTCAGTAAAAAGGCACATGACAGCCCACCTAAAGGACTCTCAGACCATAAGAAACAAGATCTTCTGGTCTGATTAAACCAAGATGAAACTCTTTGGCCTGAATGCCAAGTGTCACATCTGGAGAAAAACTGCCTACGCTGAAGCGTGGTGGTGGCAGCATGTTGTGTGGATGTTTTTTAGCAGCGGGGACTGGGAGACTAGTCAGGATTGAGGGAAAGATGAATGGAGCAAAGTACAGAGAGATCCTGGATGAAAACCTGCCCCAGAGCTTAGGACCTCAGACTGGAGCGAAGGTTCACCTTCCAACAGGACAATGACCCTAAGCACACAGCCAAGTCAACCCAGTAGTGGCTTCGGGACACGTTTCTGAATGTCCTTCAGCGGTCCAGCCAGAGCCCGGACTTGAACCCGATCAAACATCTCTGGAGAGACCTGAAAATAGATCATCTCCGATCCTCCACCAAATTTCACCAAATTTTGTGCGAGATCTGGAAAGTCCTGCAAGCCACAGTGTCTTGCAACCACTGTGAAATTTGGTGAAGGATCGGTGATGATCTAGGCGTTCTTCAGCAAGGCTAGAATTTGTCAGTTGTCTTTGAAGGACGCATGAATCAAGCCACGTACAAGGTTGTCCTGGAAGAAAATGTGTTTTCTTCTTCCCCAACTCTGAGGATTGTTTTTCAAGCAGGACAATGCTCCATGCCACACAGCCAGGGCAATCAAGGTGTGGATGGAGGACCACCAGTTCAAGACCCTGTTATGGCCAGCCCAATCTCCAGACCTGAACCCCATTGAAAACCTCTGGAATGTGATCAAGAGGAAGATGGATGGTCACAAGCCATCAAACAATGCCGAGCTGCTTGAATCTTTGCGCCAGGCGTAGGCGTGGCATAAAGTCACCCAACATCAGTGTGAATGACTGGTGGAGAGCATGCCAAGACCCATGAAAGCTTTAATTGAATATCAGGGTTATTCCACCAAATATTGATTTATGAACACTTCCTATGTTAACACAAGTATTGTGTTTAAAAATGAATATTAACTTATTTACTTTGTGTTATTCGAGGTCTGACAACACTGCATTTTTTTGTGCTATTTTGACCAGTTTATATTTTCTGCAAATACATGCTTTAAATGGCAATATTTTGGGGGGGGGGAAATGTTGTCAGTATATAAATACAATAATTTTAATTTTACCCAAACACATACCTATAAATATTAAAACCAAAGAAATTGATCATTTTGCAGTGGTCTCTTAATTTTTTTCCAGAGCTGTATACCCACAGTAAAACGAGTCCTATATCGACATAACCTGAAAGGCCGCTCAGCAAGGAAGAAGCCACTGCTCCAAAACGTTCGTTAAAAAAGCCAGACTACGGTTTCAACTGCACACGGGGACAAAGATCGTACTTTTTGGAGAAATGTCCTCTGGTCTCATGAAACAAAAATAGAACTGTTTGGCCATAATGACCGTGGAGGAAAAATGGGGAGGCCAGCAAACCAAAGAACACCATCCCAACCGTGAAGCATGGGGGTGGCAGCATCATGTTGTGGGGGTGCTTTGCTGCAGGAGGGACTGGTGTTCTTGACAAAATAGATGGCTTCATGAGGAAGGAAAATAATGTGGATATTTTGAAGCAACATCTCAAGACATCAGTCAGGAAGTTAAAGCTTGATCGCAAATGGGTCTTCCAAATGGACAATGACCCCAAGCATACTTCCAAAGTTGTTGCAAAATGGCTTAAAGACAACAAAGTCAAGGTATTGGAGTGGTCATCACAAAGCCCTGACCTCAATCCCATAGAATGTTTTGGGGCAGAACTGAAAAAGTGTGTGCGAGCAAGGAGGCCTACAAACTGGACTCACTTACACCAGCTATGTCAGGAGGAATGGGTCAAAATTCACCCAACTTTTTGTGGGAAGCTTGTGGAAGGCTACACAATTTCCATGCAATGCTACCAAATACTATTTGAGTGTATCTAAGCTTATGACCCACTGGGGAATGTGATTAAATAAATAAATCATTCTCTCTACTATTATTTTGACATTTCACATTCTTAAAATAAAGTGGTGATCCTAACTGACCTAAGACGGGGAATTTTTACTAGCATTAAATGTTAGGAATTGTGAAAAACTGAGTTTAAATGTATTTGGCTAAGGTGTATGTACATTTACTACTTCAACTGTATGTATGTCATAGCTAGGGAACACATTTGTTTCTCCTTTAAGCTTGTGGTATCTGCGATGAGGAGAAGGTGTGTGTGTGGTGGGGAGGATGGATTGACATACATGTACCCCTACCCCATCCTGCCTGAACTTTTTCTTGCCCTCGCCGAACCTGTTCTCTCTCTCGCGCTTCCTCATGTATTTGACATTGAACTGCATCTCACTCTTTCTGTTTCCAAGCTGCCAATTAGCTGTATCAAGGTACTCTTCTTACTCCTCCACTCCCTCGCTTCCTCCCTCCACCCCTTCATCTATGTGCTTTCTAGTGCTGCACAGTGTACCAGAACTAATGTACTTTTTCGATGTCAGAACATGAAAAACGGTTTGGTACTAGAATTGGTTTCTTTCGGTACTTTTATGAAATGTGTCAGGTTGTATACTGATTGAGTCAGCGCAGCTGATGTCCCCCTTTAGCACGAGCGCACCGCTCATATCTCTTGCCTGTTCCACTTACTCATTGCTAGTGCTTGCTCTCTAACCTGTCCTGACAAGGAACCACTGCACTGGGATTCTGGGCGGTGTCATGTTAGCTCCACACTCGTTCTGCCTAGAAGTTAACACACTTGAGTAATGCACCTCGGCATGTAGAACTGTTTTTTACTGTTCGCCAAACAATGTCCATAAAGCTAGAACACTTTATTTTCAATGCAAGAAGATACAGCCTTGGGGGTTAACTTTCCTTGCAAGCTTACAGCTAATGCTAAAATCAATTCACTACCCTAGTACTTTGATTGTGACCATAACGCAGAATATGCTGATTTTCATCTTTCTCCTTCACCGAACCAACTGACTCTGTGCAAAGCTTGTGAATGACATCATTACTGGGTTTGACAGTGTGTTCCCTTTTTTGTTTGACCAAATTTGTATATATTTTTAAATTTTTTGTTGTTGGGTGGGGGCTACAAGTACGCTACACAAACTCAAACAATCTCAAACGCAATTTGCGTTGTCCTGTTGGCTGCCACTCAAAAATGAAAAATTATTTAAAGTATGTAGATATAAAGTATTGATCATTATGATCATATTACCGAATAACAAAAAAAAATAAGTCTACAGTGCCTGTATAAGTATACAGAAAGTATTCGCAGCCCTTTTGAAATTTTCCACAGTTTGTTGTATTTAAAATGGATTCAAGTGAGATTTTGTCACTTGCCTACACACAATACCCCTCAATGTCCAAGTGGAATTATGTTTTAAGAAATATTTATAAATGTAATCAAATGAAAAGTTGAAATGTCTTGAGTCAAAGTATTCAATCCTTTGTTATGGCAAGTCTAAAAATGTGCTTAAGTGGCATGGACTCAAAATAGTGTTTAACGTCATCTCTGCCCCCCCCACACACATACAGATAATTGTAAGGTCCCTCTGTCAAGCAGTGATTTTAAAACAGATTCAACCCCAAAGACCAGGGAAGTTTTCCAATGCCTCACAAAGAAAGGCACCTTTTGGTAGATGGGTGACACAAGCTGTCGTTGAATATCCCTTCGAGCATGGTTAAGTTATTATTTATACTTTGGATGGTCACTACAAAGAAGGCGTTACAGACTTATTCTAAAATGTATTAAATAGTTTTTTTCCCATCAATCTACACACACACAACCCCATAAAGACAAAGCAAAAACAGGTTTTTAGAAATGTTTGCAAATGTATTAAAAATAAAAACGGATTACATTTACATAAGTATTCAGACTCTTTACTCAGTACTTTGTTGAAGCAAATTTTGCAGTGATTCCAGACTCAAGTCGTCTTGTGTTTATATATACTCATTTCAGGGTTTTTCTTAATTTTGTACTCTTTTCTACGTTGTAGAATAATAGTGAAGACATCAAAACTATGAAATGTTTTTTTTCCTGGATTGAATGACCTTCATGTCTTTTCTCTTTGCTTATTTGAGCTGTTAGTGCCATAATATGGATTTGGTCTTTTACTAAATAGGCCTATATTCTGTATACAACCCCTACCTTGTCACAACACAACTGATTGGCTCAAACGCATTACGAAGGAAATTCCACAAATGAACTTTTAACAAGGCACACCTGTTAATTGAAATGCATTACAGGTGACTACCTCATGAAGCTGGTTGAGAGAATGCCAAGAGTGTGCAAAGCTATCAAGGCAAAGGGTGGCTGGTTTGAAGAATCTCAAATACAAAATATATTTTGATTTGTTTCACTTTTGGTTACTACATGAATTCCATACTCTTTGTTATTTCATAGTTTTGATGTCTTCACTATTCTACAATGTAGAAAATAGTAAAAAAATAAAATAAAAAAAACCCTTGAATGAAATTATATATATTTTCCTTTTTTAATAATATAAACTCAGCAAAGAAATTTACTTCCTCACTGTCAACTGCATTTATTTTCAGCAAACATCAGCAAATATTTGTATGAATATAAGATTTAACAAATGAGACAAACTGAGCAATTCCACAGACATGTGACTAACAGAAATGGAATAATGAATCCCTGAACCAGGGAGGGGGTCAAAATCAAAAGTCAGTCAGTATCTGGTGTGGCCACCAGCTGCATTATGTACTGCAGTGCTCAAGTACTGCATCCTCCTCATGGACTGCACCAGGTTTGCCAGTTCTTGCTGTGAGATGTTACCCCACTCTTCCACCAAGGCACCTGCAAGTTCCTGGACATTTCTGGGGGGAAAGACCCTAGCCATCACCCTCCGATCCAACAGGTCCCAGACGTGCTCAATTGGATTGAGATTCAGGCTCTTCGCTGGCCATAGCAGAACACTGACATTCCTGTCTTGCAGGAAATCACACACAGAACAAGCATTATGGCTGGTGGCTTTGTCATACCGGAGGGTCATGTCAGGATGAGCCTGCAGGAAGGGTACCACATGAGGGAGGAGGATGTCTTCCCTGTAACGCACAGCGTTGAGATTGCCTGCAATGACAACAAGCTCAGTCCGAGGATGCTGTGACACTTCGCCTCAGACCATGACGGATCCTCCACCTCCAAATCGATCCCGCTCCAGAGTACAGGCCTCAGTGTAACGCTCATTCCTTCGACGATAAACACAAATCCGGCCTTCACCACCGGTGAGACAAAACCCCTACCTGTAAGTGAAGAGAACTTTTTGCCAGTCCTGTCTGGTCCAGCGACGGTGTGTTTGTGCCCATAGGCGATGTTGTTTCCGGTGATGTCTGGTGAGGACCTGCCTTACAACAGGCCTACAGGCCCCTCAGTCTAGCCTCTCTCAGCCTATTGCGGACATTCTGAGCACTGATGGAGTAATTGTGTGTTCCTGGAGTAACTCGGGCAGTTGTTGTTGCCATCCTGTACTTGTCCCGCAGGTGTGATATTCAGATATACCGATCCTGTGCAAGTGTTGTTACACGTGGTCTGCCACTGCAAGAACGATCAGCTGTCTGTCCTGCCTCCCTGTAGCGCTGTCTTAGGTGTCTCACAGTACGGACATTGCAATTTATTGCCCTGGCCACATCTGCAGTCCTCATGCCTCCTTTGCGCAATGCCTAAGGAACATTCACACAGATGAGCAGGGACCCTGGGTATCTTCCTTTTGGTGTTTTTCAGAGTCCCCCCCCCCCAAAAAAAAACTAAAATAATTGACATTTTAGGAACTTACTCTACAATACTAACCTAAAAGCCTGTACAGAATAGAAAATAGTCCAAAACATGCATCCTCTTTGCAACAAGGCACTAAAGTCAACTGCAAAGAAATGTACTTTATATCCTGAAATCTAAGTGTTATGTTAGGGGCAAATACAACACATCACTGAGTACTGCTCTTCATATAGTGCATTCGGGAAAGTATTCAGACCCCTTGATTTTTTTTTTCCCCACATTTTTTTGTTACGTTTTATCATAATTCTAAAAGGATTTAAATAGTTTTTTAAATTAATAAATTAGTCTGAATACTTATGTAAATATGGTGTTTAATTAGCAAAAGTATCTAAACCTGTTTTCTCTTTGTCATTATGGGGTATTGTGTGTACATTTGAGGATACATAACAACAAAAATTATTTTAGAATAAGGCTGTTATGTACATCCTCTGCTGCCACACTCCCCATCCTAACTGTCAGAGCTTAAGGATATGTAGAGGAGAATGGGAGTAACTCCCCAAATACAGGTGTGCCAAACTTGTAGCGTCATACCCAAGAAGACTCGAGGCTGTCATCGCTGCCAAGTTTGCTTCAACAAAGTACTGAGTAAAGGGTCCGAACACACTTCAGTTTTTTATTTATTTCTGTATATATCTTTTTGCTTTGTCATTATGGGGTATTGTGTGTAGATTGAGGGAGGTTTTAGAATAAATCAAATGTTATTGATCACATGGTTAGCAGATGTCAATGTGAGTGTAGCAATGCTTATGCTTCTAGTTTCGACACTGCAGTAATCTAACAAATTTACAACGACTACCTTTATATACACACAAATGTAAAGATGTAATACCACTTGAGATTTTCTGGACTAAGAAATAATACATTTAAAAAACTAATTACAGCAACGTATTTTCTAAGGACCTGAAGCAAGGTGACCTTCTCTGTTGGCGCCATCTTAGCTGAGTGGGCGCCATCTTAGCAGACCGTAAGGCTGTAACGTAACAAAATGTGGGAAAAGTCAAGGGGTCTGAATACTTTACGAATGCACTGCATTTGTGTGGTGGCTGCACAGAATAGAGCTAAGCGCAAGTAAAATCGTAGATGAGAACCTGGTTTTCTGCTTTCCACCAGACACAAGTAGATTCAAGTCAAAACTGTAACTCGGCCACTCAGTAACATTCACGGTCTTCTTGGGAAGCAACACTAGATTTGGCCTCGTGCTTCAGGTTATTGTGCTGCTGAAAGGTGAATTCATCTCTGTCTGGTGGAAAGCAGACAACCAGGTTTTCCTCTAGGATTTTGCCTGTGCTTAGCTCCATTCCGTTTATTTTTTTATCCTGGAAAAACTCCCCAGTCCTTAACAATTACAAGCATACCCATAACATGATGCAGACAGTACTCTGCTTGAAAATATGCAGTGTCACTTAATGTGTTGTTCCTAAACATAACATGCTGACCAAACCGCCAGCCTTGTGTGTGCGAGCGTTGCAAAATAGATGTACACCTACATGTTATTCAAACATTTCATCCAAACTGCTCGTGTGGGTCTACAGGCTGCAAGTTCTACCTCTCCCGTCTACTAATTGGTTGTTTCGAGCATACTAAACCACGTGGGTGATTGATAGATGAATGTGGTCCGCATTCCAGTCAAGTTGGTTGCCAACCGCCGTATTAAATCCACAGAAGAAGAATGAACGAGGAGAGATTAATCAAAGAAAACTAAAAACTAAGTTTCCCCTTTTTATATGGGAATGAATTGTCGGAGTAGAGAACACGATTATGTGACTCAAGGTGGGTGAAATGTCTACCAAGAAAAAGCAAAAAAAATACCATACGCCTTTCAGGTTAAATAACAACCCAACATTTCTCCCAGGACGTATTAGATAGCCACCTCAAGCTAGCTAAATGTCCATGAATGTTTCGACCTGTCCCCCAACTAATATAGTTGGTTTAGGTATTTTAACCTGCGTCTGGTAGGGATAGACAAAATCAACATGTGCATGATGGTGCACGCATGCATGAGAGCACCAGCTGTTCCAGATGACTGTGTGATCACACTCTCCGTAGCCGATGTGAGCATAACCTTTAAAAAAGATCAACATTCACAAGGTTGTGAGGCCAGACGGATTACCAGAATGTGTACTCGGAGCATGCATGGACCAACTGGCAAGTGTCTTCACTGACACTTTCAAACTCTCCCTGACCGAGTCTGTAATACCTATATGTTTCAAGCAGTGTTTCAAGCAGACCACCATAGTCCCTGAGCCCAAGTAAGCGAAGGTAACCTACCTAAATGACTATCGACCCGTAGAACTCACGTCGGCAGCCATGAAGTGCTTTGAAAAGGCTGGTCATGGCTCACATCAACACCATCATCCCAGATACCCTGGACTCAACAATTCGCATATCGGCCCAACAGATCCACAGAATCTCAATCGCTCTCCACACTGCCCTTTCCCACCTGGACAAAAGAAGAATGCTGTTAATTGACTACAGCTCAGCATTCAACACCATAGTGCCAACAAAGCTCATCACTAAGCTAAGGACCCTGGGACTAAACACCTCCCTCTGCACCTGGATCCTGGACTTCCTGATGGGCCGCCCCCAGATGGTAAGGGTAGGCAACATCTGCCATGCTGGTCCTCAACAAGGGTTCCCTTAAATGTACGTGTTTAGTCCCCTACTGTACACCCTGTTCACCCACGACTGCATGGCCAAGCACGGGGCCCCTCAGGGGTGCGTGCATGTCTCTCAACACCATCATTAAGTTTGTTGTCCACACAACAGTGGTAGGCATGATCACTGACAACGAAAAGATCTGGCATGGTTCCCCAGAGCCTCCAAGTTCTACAGCTGCACCATCGAGAGCGTCCTGATTGGTTGCATCACCGCCTGGTATGGCAACTGCTCGGTATCTGACCGCAAGGCACTACAGAGGGTAGTGCGTATGGCCCAGTACATCACTGGGGCCAAGCTTCCTGCCATCCAGGACCTTTATACCAGGCAGTGTCAAAAGAAGGCTCAAAAAATTGTCCCCCTCCCCCCCTTTGGTTTTGCACTGTTGCTACTCGCTGTTTATTATCTATGCAGAGTCACTTTACCCCTACCTACATGACAACTAGGATCAATAAACTCCGATAAGCAAAACCTTTGGCACTGGAATATCTGTCTATCATGAAAGCAGGGCATTCTAAGGGTCTGTTTTGAATAGGCTACAGGATGTGAAAAATTGAAGGGACTTCACCACCTCATGGCCATGGATGCAGATTTCCTTTCAGAATGGGTCTTCTTTTCCCCCTTGTCTGTGTTGTTGGCAATGCATACTGAAAACTGGCTTCTCAAACTACTTTCTATCCTTTTCTCTCCCATCCCTGCACTCCGGTCCAATTGAAATGTCCTATGTGTTTAGTCAGGATATTGAATGAGAATTTCTGTCTCTACACAGGACACCATTGCAATAATGAACCTCTCCCATGTGTCTGTAGGTTGTCGACCCAGTGGCGCCCAGATACACAGCCCTGTCAGGATCCTACTCCGTCCCTGTTGTCATCCCCGAAGCACCAGAGGAGATGAAGATGGCCGTCAAACACCCCAAGGTACATTGACTGTTATTTCCACTCTTGTTTATGGAATGGCAACCTATTCCCTATGATGTGTACTCCTATACTACCAAAGCCTGGCCAAAAGTAGTGCATGGTATAGGGATTAGGGTATAATTTTGGACACACCCTGACTAGATAGAAGTATTGCATTCTTATCTAGTGTTCAGTAGCCAAAGCATGACATTGACGAACACTCAACACCCGTTGAATATGGCTGGTGTCAGTAAACGTTGGCAAAAAAGCGTAATTAAATTGATGCCAGCAGCACAGTTACGGTCACCAACGCACTGGATAATATAAAAACAGCCTAACCAGCTCTGCGAGGGCAAGTAAAATGGTCAGTGAGATGTTCTCTCATTTGTGTCTTGAAGTAGCTAGCCAATGTTAGCCAGTTAGCTTGGGTGCTTGACTGCTGTTAGGACAGAACGCTCTGATCAACCCTACTCCTCGGTCAGAGCGTCCAGTGTGCACTCTGTTTTTCGAATGCCCAGAGCACACGCTGACTGACACTCCAGATTAAATTTACGAATACACCCGAAGTATGAACCAGTTTTTATTCTTGAAATCTTTGGTTGTTTACTACATGGCATCACATGCAAATCCTTAGAGATAAGTGGGGCTAAAGCTTAAGAGGATGTAGATGACAAAATAGCTCTCCAGTAGGTGTGCCAGAACATTTTTCTCAAAATGTAGGTTACAAGTTGATCAACTTTCAAAGCAGAATTACTTTCCCATTTTTCCTCTACTGTAGTGTATGATATAAAAAAAAATGTAGCTCTGAGTCTCTACTTTCATCCGATGTATTAAAAAAAACACAATTTCAAATTTGGCTGCATAAGACCAACTTGGTCGGTCACATTTTTATTTTGTGAAAAGTAATTATTTTATAAAAATCGCAAGCTGCAACAGAATACCATCGTGGATACTATTTTTATGTCTATGCGGCCTGTATAAAGAAAGTTGGATGTAGTTTCACAAGCTAATAATAACCAGCACAACAATTGGAAGTCTCCAGGAACATTTAGAATGCTAGCTGGTCCTGTTCATCGGACTCTGGGGAAGTAGGTAAATGGCTTCATTGCCAAAATCTTAAACTATCCCTTTTAATATGGAGGAATGTTAAAAAAAAAAAAAAATGTGTGATAAATTCTTAGGCAGGTTGTAAAAGTGGACATTTTTGGGATGGAAAAATCATGCCAATTTAAACAACCCAAACCAGATAGGGAGCATGCAGAAAATCTATTGAACTATATACAGTGCATTCGGAAAGTATTCAGACCCCCTTTTCCACATTGTTACTTTACAGCCTTATGCTAAAATAAATGTTTTTCTCTTCTCATCAACCTACACACAATACCCCATAACGACAAAGCAAAAACACGTTTTTAGAATTTTTTGTAAAAAACTGATATCACATATACAGAAGTATTCAGACCCTTAATCAGTACTTCATTGAAGCACCTTTGGCAGCGATTACAGCCTCAAGTCTTGGGTATGACACTACAAGCTTGACACACCTGTATTTGGGAAGTTTCTCCCATTTTTCTCTGCTGATCCTCTCAAGCTCTGTCAGGTTGGATGGGGAGCGTTGCAGCACAGCTATTTTCAGGTCTCTCCAGAGATGTTTGCTCGGGTTCAAGTCTGGGCTCTGGCTGGGCCACTCCAGGACATTCAGAGACTTGTCCCGAAGCCACTCCTGCGTTGTCTTGGCTGTGTGCTTAGGGTCATTGTCCTGTTGGAAGGTGAACCTTTGCCCCTGTCTGAGGTCCTGAGCGCTCTGGAGCAGGTTCTCATCAAGGATCTCTGTTCTTTACTCCGTTCGTCTTTCCCTCGATCCTGACGAGTCTCCCAGTACCTGCCGCTGAAAAACATCCCCACAGCATGAAACAGCCCCCACTATGCTTCACTGTAGGGATGGTGCCAGGTTTCCTCCAGATGTGACACTTGGCATTCAGGCCGAAGAGCTCAACCTTGGTTTCATAAGACCAGATAATCTTGTTTCTCATTGTCTGAGAGTCCTTTAGGTGCCTTTTGGCAAGCTCCAAGTGGGCTGTCATGTGCCTTACTGAGAAGTTGCTCCATGTGGCCACTTTCATAAAGGCCTGATTTGGTGGAGTTCTGCAGAGATGGTTGTCTTTCTGGAAGGTTCTCTCATCTCCACAGAGGAACCCTGGAGCTCTGTCGTGACCAAGTTTTTTTTACTTACCCCTCTTTTTATGTGCCTTTCCAAATCATGTCCAATCAATTGAATTTACCACAGGTGGACTCCAAGTTGCAGAAACAGTTCAGGGATAATCAATGGAAACAGGATGCACCTGAGCCCAATTTCAAGTCTCATAACATGTGGTCTGCATACTTATTTTTTACATTTGCAAAAATGTCCACCTATTTTAAATTTGTCATTATGGGTTATTGTGTGTAGATTGTTGAGGACAAACATGTAATTCATGCCTCTTAAGAAGGTCCCATCAACTTTCTGTAGGCTAGGCCTACTATATTTATTTCATCAACTTTTCTAATATATTGCTTCTCTTTACAACAGCAGTATAGCCTACCAGGCTGGCATGAAAATGAACCACGGGAAAAGCGTCCTCCATTCACTATGTAACTGCATAGATTACATGTATTTTTACATGTCATCTATGATAATGGTCCATTCCAAATCAAAACAAATTTCACACATGTAAAGACGAGATTCAATCAAGAATAGTGTAATGGGTGACTATTAGCCTATCACTTGTGAATGCGCCTCGGAATTGGATGAGAATGCGCGCCGTTGCGTCCCCAATGTTTGTCGGTCACTTGTAGCCTGTGAGAGACCCGATTACTTGACAGAGAGCCATGTAAGTGAGAGGTGTCTCGGAACGCAGCCGGGAGAATGGAATTACAATTATATTCAGCCCAAGGGCACAACAGCCATTGGCCGCAAATGGCATAGATTTTTTTTAGGGGGCGCTACTGCCACAAAAGGGGATACAGCCGGGAAATTAGAGGAATTATCAAGTGCTTGTCATATTGTGAATGAGAACTGATGAAGTGTGTACAGCCTGCACAAATAAATAGGCAGAGCTCATGCCTTTCATGCAACTTTTTTTTCAAATCTTCATTAGTCACCTTATGCAGCCTTAGAATGTACTAAAAATCAAAACATATAGCCCAACATTTGTATCACAACTGTTACATAAATAACTCTAAATGAAGCATATAGGAGTACCTGTTCCTTTGTTAACCGCTCAACACAGAATATCCGCATGTGCTCAAATAGGAAATATAATTTATATTTTATTCAGCTATGTTCTATTGTATTTGTCATACCACAGACCTTTGGGACATATACATTTGATAAAAAGTCTAATAAATCCATGTAATATAGCCTACACCATCACAATAAATCAATTATTTATTGTAGACGTCTTAAAATGCACGATATGAAGAATGTCTTCTTTCAGAAGAACAGAATAGCATACTCTGAGTTGTCCTGATCTGGCTATGCCATATGGCTGTGGGCCATTTTTTTCCAGGTGCGTGGTAGCGGCTGAATAAAACGAGAAAAAAGAAGAAACGCTGCTCTTGCTAGTGTCACTGATCTTTAATACGCTTTATGAATCGGCCTTACGGCCTTCGCCAGAGCTTTTGTGAGTTTAAAAATAAAAAAAACTTGTATCCCTAGCCCCACCCACATCCGTTCCATGCATCGAATGGGGTTGAGTCGAGGGAAAACAAATAAGTGCTACCAAATATAGCAATATGCATTTCATAAATATTCTAATAAAGTGTGTACCTAAAATGTATTAAACACGTCTGTAAAACCACTGAGGACATCGACCTACCAAGCAAGTTTTCATAAATTGACTGAGAATACAGAAGGAGCCTACAATAGGGATAAACGTCAGCTTCCGTTCAGAAATGGAATGAAATCCTCAACAAATTTTATTTTTTAGATTTAATGCTATTAAAAATCTAGACTGTTTTTCTAGCCCGAAAGCAGCACAACAAGGCTCCACAAAAGAAAATAAACGATGTAGGAGAGGCAAGTGGTCAAAGAGGGGACCAGGAACACAGGCCATGGACACAGAGCGACAGCAGGACTCTGTTATTAACCTCTCCAAGAATGTTCTCAGAAGCGCAAGTCTCAGTCTTATCTAAGGGCCTCTAGGACAGCTAATTCTGTCCTATAGTTAACAACTCCTCGATTAATACCCATTAGGTTAGTGGGACAAGAAGCCATGTCAGTATATATGAGAAAAACAAACCACATTCAGAAGGACCTCACTAGGACAGCAGAACTGGCACTTAACCGAAGATGAATCTTTCATTAGTTCATTGCCAAACCTGCAGACAAAAGGGGGTGCTGTGGTCGTTTTAGACTACGAAAAATCCAAAGATGAAATTCAGACACAATTCATTAAGGAATGTTCTATAGAAAACTGAGTTTTGATCCCACACAGGTGTTCCAAAAGGACAGGGCTCCAGATTAGTGCATATATTAAACAACCTTATCTCAAAACCTGCATATGAATACCTTTGCTGCAAATGTGCCATAAGTCCATGCCTGTACATTTTGCCGAAATGACACAAACCTAAGACACAAGGCAATTATCCAGACGACAGACCAGTGGTTGCAGGAATAGGCTCAATGCTAGAACCATTGTCGAACTTCATAGACTCTTTTATTAAATCTCATGTGCAAGCATTGCCGTCATATGTGAAAGACTATAAACTTCATAAACAAGATTTCACCAATAACAGGTTCAACAGAAAACTGTATTTTAGTCACATTAGATGTTGAGTCTATATACCAGCATTCCCCATATGGGGGGGCTGGCAGCCCTAGCTCACTATTTGAGAGACCAAGATACTAATGAATTCCCACCAACAAACTTTATTCTTGAGCTAGCTGAATATTTTTGACATATGACTATTCCACATTCGCTCCGAGTTATGCTAAACTTTGGGTCTTTTTAAAGAATGTTTTAACAATGAAAACTAAAATCCATTTTTAAATAAAGCCCTGAAGTGGTGTGGACATATTAACATTTTTTGTAAATGGGGAGTAACGGGAGAAGAGCTGTCAGACTTTATGGCATTACTCAATGACATTGACCCCAATCTCAAACTCACTATTGAATGTGACACTAGACGGGTTAATTACCTCCTATGTGAATTGAGAAATCATATGGAACCCTGTTTACAACTCTGTATAGAAAAGAAATGGACAGAAATACTAATACTATTACAGGGGGACAGGTTCCATCCTGAGCCATTAAAAAGAGGACTTCCAAGACAGTTTTTCAGGCTCCGCCGTATATGCCATTCCACAGAGGATTGTCTAGAAAAAGCAGCGGAGATGCCAATAGGTTTCTGAGAGGCTACTCTCCACAATGTGTGGATGAAGCTCTTAATTTGGCATTAGGGAAAACACGAGATGAATTGCTACAAAAAAAGTCCCACGAGAGCTAAAGAACACTCTGTAATGTTCACCACCACTTATACTTTGAACTCGTGAAAAGTGGGAGATGCTGTCAAGAAACACTGTCTTATTTTATCATCGGACCCAGCTCTGCCAGCTGAATTTAAGAATCCACCACTTATTGTCTAGAGGACAGGTCACAATTTACGTGTAAATTGGTTCATGACAACTGCCAGCCACAAAATAAAATACGCCCTCCAAATGGTAGCAAATAATGCAGAGGAAGCACACAGTGCATATGATGAAGTGTGAATATTTCTGCCACCCACATACAGGAAAATGGATCCAAATATATGAAATTATTATGCACTCCACCACCCATGTTATCTACATGATTAAATGTACATGTGGGCTGTGCTATGTAGGTAAAACCTCTCGTTCTCTCAAACAGAGAATCAGTGAACATAAAAGTTCAATCAGGATAAACGACAGGGATTATCCAGTCGCAGTACATTTTAATGACCTAAAGCATGCCATTTCTACCTTTTTTTTAAAAGATTTTGTGGCATAGGGAAAGTTAAAGATATCAGACAGGGGAGGTGACATTAATAATACTCGGCTGCGGCTGTGTGCGGCTGCTGGGCCATGGAAACCCATTTCATGAAGCTCCTGACTAACGGTTATTGTTTCCAGAGGCAGTTTGGAACTCAGTAGTGAGTGTTGCAACCGAGGACGGACAGAAGATTTTTATGTGCTACGCGCTCCAGCACTCGTTGTTGACAGGTGTATGAAATTGAGCACACAACCATGCAATCTCCATAGCAAACATTGGCAGTAGAATGGCTTTACTGAAGAGCTCAGTGACTTTTAACGTGGCACCGTCATAGGATGCCACCTTTCCAAGTCAGGTCATTCAATTTCTGCTCTGGTCAACTGTAAGGGCGGTTATTGTGAAGTGGAAACATCTAGGAACAACAACGGCTCAGCCTCGAAGTGGTGGGCCACACAAGTTCACAGAACAGGACAACAGAGTGCTGAAGCACGTAGTCTGTAAAACTTTCTGCCCTGCTAGAGCTGCCTTGATCAACTGCAAGTGCTGTTATTGTGAAGTGGCATCAACTAGGAGCAACAACAGCTCAGGGTGCTAAAGCGCATAGTAGAGGTTGACCGATTCTGATTTTTCAACACCGATAACGATTTTTGGAGGACCATAAAGCCGATACCGATTTAATCGGACAAATTTTTTAAATGTATTTGTAATAATGACAATTACAACAATACTGCATGAACACTTTTTTAAAACTAATACAATACATCAATAAAATCAATTTAGGCTCAAATAAATAATGAAACATGTTCAATTTGGTTTAAATAATGCAAAAACAAAGTGTTGGAGAAGAAAGTAAAAGTGCAATATGTGCCATGTAAGAAAGCTAACTTTTAAGTTCCTTGCTCAGAACATGAGAACATATGAAAGCTGGTGGTTCCTTTTAACATGAGTCTTCAATATTCCCAGGTAAGAAGTTTTAGGTTGTAGTTATAGGAATTATAGGACTATTTCTCACTATACGATTTGTATTTCATATACCTTTGACTATTGGATGTTCTTATAGGCACTTTAGTATTGCCAGTGTAACAGTATAGCTTCCGTCCCTCTCCTCGCTCCTACCTGGGCTCGAACCAGGAACACATTGATGTTTATGGTTAGGTACACGTTGGAGCAACGACAGTCCTTTTTCGCGAATGAACACCGCATCGATTATATGCAACACAGGACACGCTAGATAAACTAGTAATATCATCAACCATGTGTAACTAGTGATTATGATTGATTGATTGTTTTTTATAAGTTAAGTTTGCAACTTGACTCCATAGACACTGTGTATTCGGTAGGCCAAGCTTTGAAAAACTACAAACCTCAGATATCCCCCTTCCTGGTTGGATTTTTCTCAGATTTTTGCCTGCCATATGAGTTCTGTTATACTCAAAGACATCATCCAAACCGTTTTAGAAACTTAAGTGTTTCTATCCAAATCTAATAATAATATGCACATATTAGCATCTGGGACAGAGTAGGAGGCAGTTCACTGTGGGCATGCTATTCATCCAAAAGTGAAAATGCTTCTCCCTATCCCAAAAAGGTTAAGAACAGATTATTTTATAATGACGGCCTACACCGGCCTAACCCAGACAGCGCTGGGCCAATTGTGCGCCGCCCTATGGGACTCCCGATCACGGCCGGTTGTGATGCAGCCCAGGATCGAACCAGGGTCTGTAGTGACGCCTCTTGCACTGAGATGCTACGCCACTCGGGAGCTTTGTGGCAACAGTTTGGGGAAGGCGCTTTCCTGTTTCAGCATGACAATGTCCCTGTGCACAAAGCGAGGTCCATACAGGAATGGTTTATCAAGATCGGTGTGGAAGAACTTACAGCCTGCACAGAGTCCTGACACAGAGTCAACGTAGACTGCGAGCCTGTCCTAATCACCCAACATCATTGCCCAACATCACTAATGCTCTTGTGGTTGAAAGTCCCTGCATCAATGTTCCTACATCTAGTGGAAAGCGAGTGGAGGCTGTTATAGCAGCAAAGGGGACCAACTCCATATTAATGCCCATGATTTTGGAATGAGATGTTTGAGGAGCAGGTGTCCACATACTTTTGGTCATGTAGTGTGTGTATATTATAACATATTTTATAACTAACAATCAATTAGACAGTCAGAGAATTGCAAATTCCAAAAACTGTGCATTCAGTGCACATGCCTAGTGATTTGTTATGTTTGAGCAGAGGAACACAGCATTAGTCATGGCAAAATGCATAGAATTGCAGGAAATTAGCTTTAAAACGGCGTAATGTCCTTTATGCCACCAAGATACCTTTTCCAGCTAATACTGTTAGAATTTAGACATCCTCTTCCAATGAACTGTGGAATCAAAATAATGAAATTATCTTCCAAATGTATTAATTTTAAAATGTTGTTTACTTATACTTGCCATCATTTAACTGATAATAAGACGAGACATATATTTCTGCTAACTTATATATGATGGGGGTTGCCAATTTGCCTGGGCGGGGGTCCCTGGGCAAGAAAAGTTTGAAAACCCCTTGCCTTACCAATATACCCAAATAAACTGCCAAACCAACCCAATATAGTCAATCCAACATAACATCAGCAACTAAACCTGGCAAACGTATTTTTGAACCCTCCCAGAACATAGAGGTGGGTATGAAGGCTGTGTGGTACGGACCCAGGGTGCTGGTGGAGGGGGCGGACGCAGAAACCTTCACCGAGGGAGAGACGGTCACCTTCATCAACTGGGGCAACATCATTATCACCAAGATCCACAAGTGAGTTGAATAGATTTTTGGACGTGCAACTTTTTACAGGAAGTTAATCAAGAGGGCTTGCCTTGGCAAGTGTTCACCCAGTCCCAGAAAGCTACATTATCAGTGCAGCAGTAAAACACCATATTGAACTAATCTAGATAAGTTGTACTGTGGCTCTCCAGATGCTGGGATCACAACTAGGATCACTGGCATAGATACACTATGTAACTCGTCTCTGTTTCTCTGTCTCTCTGTGTGCTCTCTCTGTGCTCTCTGTGCTCTCTCTGTGTGTGTGAGTGTGTGTAACTGATGTATCGCATTAAAAAGGCTTAAGTGAAATTTTACCAAATGTAGAAGGAAGAAAATAAATATCTCAATTCCTTAACTATTATCCCCTCATCTCTATCGCTGTGTGATCCAGAGATCCCAGAGGTAAGGTCACCTCCCTGGAGGGCAAGCTGAACCTGGAAAACAAGGACTTCAAGAAGACCACCAAGATCACATGGCTGGCCGAGACCCCCCACGCCCCCCTGCTGCCCACAGTCTGTGTCAACTACCAGCACCTCATCACCAAGCCCGTCATGGGCAAGGAGGACGACTTCAAGGAATACATCAACAAACAGAGCAAGGTGGGTGTGTGAATGTGGATGGGTCAAGACTGTGGGTGTGTATGTGGGAGGGGGGGTTGGTTATCTATGCGGTATGTATGAGGGAGTGTGTGCATGTGATGTGTGCTAAACTGTTACAAGAAGGGCTTAAGTAGTTAGTAAAGATCATTGTTATGATTAGAGCAGATATCATTGACCAGTATGAAGAATCACTTGTAATCCTTCCTGAAGACTGAACAGGGTTTCCCTCTCCCATCCTTGCTTTTTCTCAGCTGGAGGAGAAGATGCTGGGAGACCCATGTCTGAAGGACCTGAAGAAGGGTGACATCATCCAGCTGCAAAGGCGGGGCTTCTACATCTGTGACCAGCCCTACGAGCCAATCAGGTTTGTCCTCTGCAAGGTCTTCATGAATTTTTACCAGTTTTGGGAGGGATGCGTGGGTGAATGGTGAGTTTAATGGATAGAAGGATGGTTGGACGCAGATCTGGGTTCAAATGCTATTTGAAATACTTTGAGCATTTGCTTTACGCTGCCTGGACTCTCAGATCGGTAGGGTTTGAAGTTTGGGGATCGTTCTATTGGTAGGGTGTTAGGTGATTCGACAAACATTGGACACTAGGAGAGAAATACATTTAAAAATTTTAAAAATAAACAGCTGTGATAAAATCAGTTTTCACTACATGTCAATAATGTGGTCTCAAAATACATAAATCATTTGAGAACATGAATGTGGAAGTTGTTAACTTCTTACGGATAGGCGGGACAGTTGCGTCTCACTTGGGCAAAAAACAGTGAAAATGCAGCGTGGCAAATTTAATTTAAAAAAAAATATTAAATCAAACTTTCATTAAATCACACATGTAAGATACTCAATTAAAGCTACACTCCTTGTGAATCCAGCCAACATCTCAGATTTAAAAAAGACTTTTCGGCAAAATCAGAAGAAGCTGTTATCTGATGATAGCACCAGCAGAAAACAAAGGGGATAGCATATTTCAACCCTGCAGGCGCTACACAAAACGCAGAAATAAAATATAAAACATTCATTACCTTTGACGAGCTTCTTTTGTTGGCACTCCAATATGTCCCATAAACATCACAAATGGTCCTTTTGTTCGATTAATTCCGTCCATATATATCTATATGTCATGTACGCTGACACAGTTGCCAGTTGGGCGGTGTTCCCTCCGACACATTGGTGCGGCTGGCTTCCGGGTTAAGCGAGCAGTGTTTCAGGAAGCAATGCGGCTTGGTTGAGTTGTGTTTCAGAGGACACACAGCTCTCGACCTGCACCTCTCCCGAGTCCGTACAGGAGTTGTAGCATTGGGACAAGACTAACTACCAATTAGATATCAAGAAATTGGGGAGGAAAAGGGGAAGATATATATATCCCAATACTGTATGTTATGATATTTACACAATATGAGCCCAAATGTAAAGCAAGTGACGTGCTAAGAACATTAAATTCTGGGGGACAGCCTTTTTTAGGAAACGTGAAATCGGTGTCTTCATATTCGAGATTAGTATTCCTCACCAGAGTAAGATCGATGTGACATTGTATTGCCAACAAGTATGGGGAAGTCCTGAGGGTAAAACGTTTTTCCTTCGCTTCTATCCAACAGATGTTTTCAGAGACATAGAAAAACAGGAGGTTACAAAGTAGATCTTCGTAGCTGCATTTTGGTGTGTGGCTTGTCAGGGATTGTTCCAAATTCACGTTAATGTTTTTTTTATATATATATATTTTTTTAAATTATGAACTCAACAAATACAAAAAAAACAGAAATATACAAATAACAGTACATAAATCTAACAGACAGGGGTATTACATATCAAGATTCAATTTCAATTTGTTAAATACTTTTATGGTGCGTATTGCTTTTTTGTTTTTACGTTTACTGATCATTTCAAAATAATATTTAAATTCTTTCTTAAATAATGTGAAGAGGGGTTTGTTCTCTGCTCACCTCATTTTATGGACAAAGAATCTTCCATGAAAGATGAACAAGTTAACAATGAAAGTTAAATCGGGGTCCATATCATTTGGTTCAAAATAAAACATATCAGAGTCTTTTAAAATAAAATCTTCTAACTCACACCAAAATCTTCTGACATAAGCGCAGTCCCAAAATAAATGGTCAAGAGTCTCTGGGTCACAATCACAAAATACACATTTGTTATCAATAGCTATTTTAAATCTGTGTGTAATAAAGGTCTTTACAGGGTAGATTCTATGAATGAGTTTGTATGATACTACTTTCACCTTATTAGATATGCAAATGTACCAGATAACTGGATAATATAGTTGTCCATCATTATTCAATAATTGTTTAACCCAAATAATGTTGTTGTCAAACCAGTTCTGGAAAAACAGAATTATTATTCCAGATTGTATTACCTATGAGGGGAAGAATTGTGTTTGTACATGAGGTTCAAGTTAGAAGTACTTGTTTATGAAAGTTTGCAAGCTTAATAGGGATTTTAGCCATATCAAAGTTGCATTTAAGTAAGAATTCTAGACCACCAATTTGTTGGAATATTAAATTAGGGATGATATTCCAGATGCAATCCTTATTTCTTAAATAGTTTTGTATCCATTTAATCTTAAATATTATATTAGAGGTTTTAAAATCCTGAGCATTCAACCCTCCCTCACCTTGGGTGCTACATATTACCGCTTTTCTAAAATAATGAGGTTTATTCCTCCATATGAAGTTAAATAATTTTAGTATCAACCATTTTAGTTACTGACAGAGGCAAGGGAGGTATAAACTCATCTTGACAGACCTTCAGATTTTGACAAAAGTACACGTCCAGATAAAGAAAGATCTCTTAATAACCAGGAGTTAAATCTCATTCCAAATTTCTCTACAATCGGAGAGAAATTTAAGTTGACCCTTTCTGATCTTTGCTAACTGTAATACCAAGATATGTGATCACATCTTTTACAGGGATATTACATACTGAGTTTCAGTCGCATCTTTTCAACGCAACTAATTTACATTTCCTAATATTCAGAGATAAACCTGATACATGTGTGAAGGCATTCATACACTCAATAGCTTTCTTGACTTCATTATGATCTTTCAAAAACAAATTCTGGTGTCGTCAGCCAATTGTGAACATTTTATCTCTTTGTCTTGTATCTGAATACCCCTAAAACTATCCTTACTTATATAAAGTGCCATAAATTGTGTGACCAATAAAAAATAAGGAGAAATTAGGCTCCAAATTCACATTTCACCGCCCGTTTTCAAGATGAGATGCTAGTTAGCTGTGCAAGGGAGTTTTTGTTTGCCGCTGTTTGCTGAGGTAACACTATTGTGCCAGCGGCAAATGTTGTGATTGATGGTTTAATTTGTTCAAGTGTAAACTACCAGAATTCAGTAGCTACAGACCTACAATCGATAAAAACAGAAATACCAGTGAATTGAAAATGTGGTGGCAGGCAAGCAGCTCAATCTAGTCTTAGCCTAGGCTAACTATTTGATGGAAATGGTGTAGTTTATCCTCTCATCAACAGCAAATATAACATTACAATGTAACACAACTCAGGTGTAGGCCTACCTTAGAAGTAATCTATGTTGTTAGACTTAAGTATCCTTCTGAGTTATGTTGTATTCAGTACCAGCACAGCCTAACTGTGATATATAGCCTAACTGTTAATAATAGGTAAATAGTTAACCTGCTTTTTGTTCAAGATTATTTAATCCCAATTATATGTACTCTATTACCCCTGGTACGTGTTCAAGGGTGTCCCCTTGCTCCATAGTGTAAACATTCTTCATTGCTTAAGCATATGGCACTGTACACTTTATTTATTGTATTTTCTTTATTTTCCTGTATATCAGTACAGAACCAGTCAACAGTTTGGGCATACCTACTCAAGGGATTTTATACATTGTAGAATAATAGTGAAGACATCAAAACTACAAAATAACACATATGGAATCCTGTAGTAACCGAAGAATAGTTACACAAATCAAAATATATTTTGGGTTCTTCAAAGTAGCCACCCTTTGCCTTCATGGCAGCTTTGCACACACTTGGCATTCTCTCAATGAGCTTCATGAAGAATGCTTTTTTTTCTCAACAGTCCTGAAGGAGTTCCCACATACTACTACTACATACTACTACTATTCCTCAGGTCATTGCTGTAATTGAGAATGTGTTCTCAGTCAATTTACCTGGTAAAATTAGGGTTAAATAAATCAAATAAATATGCTGAGCACTTGTTGGCTGCTTTTCTTTCACTCTGCGGTCCAACTCATCCCAAACCATCTCAATTGGGTTGAGTTCGAGTGATTGTGGAGGCCAGGTCATCTGATGCAGCACTCCATCACTCTCCTTCTTGGTCAAAGACCCCTTCAGAGCCTGGAGGTGTGTTTGGGGTCATTGTCCTTTTTGAAAAACAATGGATAGTCTCAGCAAGCGCAAACCATACGGGAGGGAGGGTGTATCGCTGCAGAATGCTGTGGCAGTCATGCTGGTTAAGTGTGCCTTGAATTCTAAATAAATCACTGACCGTGTGACCAGCACAGTACCATCACACCACCTCTTCCATGCTTCACGGTAGGAACCACAAATGCAGATATCATCCGTTAACCTACTCTGCCTCTCACAAAGACACAGCGGTTGGAACCAAACATCTTAAATTTGGACTCATCAGACCAAAGGACCGATTTTCACCGGTCTAATGTCGAATGCTCTTGTTTCTTGGCCCAAGCAATTCTCTACTTTCTTATTGGTGTCCTTTAGTAGTGGGTTATTTGCAGCAATTTGACCATGAAGGCCAAATTCACACAGTCTTCTCTGAACAGTTGATGTTGATGTGTCTGTTACTTGAACTCTGTGAAGCATTTATTTGGGCTGCAATCTGAGGCTGGTAACTCCAATGAACTTATCCTCTGCAGCAGAGGTAACTCTGGGTCTTCCTTTCCTGTGGCGGTCCTCATGAGAGCCTGTTCCATCATAGCACTTGATGTTTTTTGCGAGTGCACTTGAAGAAACGTTCAAAGTTCTTGACATTTCCCAGATTGACTGACCTTCATTTCTTAAAGTAATGATGGATTGTCGTTTATCTTTGCTTATTTGAGCTGTTTTTGCCGTAATATAGACTTGGTCTTTTAACAAATAGGGCTATCTTCTGTATACCACCCCTACCTTGTCACAACACAACTGATTGGCTCAAATGCTTTAAGAAGGAAAGAAATTCCACAAATGAACTTTTAACAAGGCACACCTGTTAATTGAAATGCATTCCAGGTGACTACATCATGAACTGGTACTGTGTGTGTGTATAACTGTCAACTGTGTGTGTGTACACACACACACACACACACACACACACACACACACACAGTACCAGTCAAGTTTGGACTTTTTTTTCTTTTTACTATTTTATACATTGTAGAATAATAGTGAAGACATCAACTGTGATAAAACACATATGGAATCATGTAGTAAGCGAAAAAGTGTATATATAAAGCTTTTACCAATGCTGCTACTGCTCATGTTTGCACTGTTACTGTACACTTATGACCATATAAGTCACCCTTGCTGCACTGAGTACCATATTAATAATGCACCGAGATACTGATATTTGATTTGTGAGAGAGAGAAACTCCCCCATTGGTGTGTGGGGAGGGCTTAATTTTTCTGGGCTTAATGCCCTGACAAAAATTTACTGTCAACTTCCTGATGGCGATTTAAGCTAAACTTGGCAAAAAAAGGAAACGTCCCCTCACTGTAACTGCGGTTATTTTCAGCAAACTTAACTTTTGATATTTTTATGAATATATGATTCAACAACTGAGACATAAACTGAACGAGACATGTAACTAACAGAAATTGAATAATGTGTCCATGAACAAAAGGGGGGTAAAATCTAAAGTAAGTCAGTATCTGGTGTGGCCACCAGCTGCATTAAGTACTGCAGTGCATCTCCTCATCATGGACTACACCAGATTTGCCAGTTCTTGCTGTGAGATGTTACCCCACTCTTCCACCAAGGCACCTGCAAGTTCCCTGACATTTCTGGGGGGAATGGCCCTAGCCCTCACCCGCCGATCCGATGGCGTTTTCCGGTGATGTCTGGTGAAGACCTGCCTTACACCAGGTCTACAAGCCCTCAGTCCAGCCTCTCTCAGCCTATTGCGGACAGTCTGAGCATTGATGGAGGGATTGTGCGTTCCTGGTGTAACTCGGGCAGTTATTGTTGCCATCCTGTACCTGTCCTGCAGGTGTGATGTTCGGCTGTACCGATCCTGTGCAGGTGTTGTTACACGTGGTCTGCCACTGTTTTATTTTATTTATTTTTATTTCACCTTTATTTAACCAGGTAGGCAAGTTGAGAACAAGTTCTCATTTACAATTGCGACCTGGCCAAGATAAAGCAAAGCAGTTCGACAGATACAACGACACAGAGTTACACATGGAGTAAAAGAAACATACAGTCAATAATACAGTATAAACAAGTCTGTATACAACGTGTGCAAATGAGGAGAGAAGGGAGGTGAAGGCAAAAAAGGCCACGGTGGCAAAGTAAATACAATATAGCAAGTAAAACACTGGAATGGTAGTTTTGCAATGGAAGAATGTGCAAAGTAGAAATAAAAATAATGGGGTGCAAAGGAACAAAATAAATTAATTAATTAAATCAGTTGGGAAAGAGGTAGTTGTTTGGGCTAAATTATAGGTGGGCTATGTACAGGTGCAGTAATCTGTAAGATGCTCTGACAGTTGGTGCTTAAAGCTAGTGAGGGAGATAAGTGTTTCACGTTTCAGAGATTTTTGTAGTTCGTTCCAGTCATTGGCAGCAGAGAACTGGAAGGAGAGGCGGCCAAATAAAGAATTGGTTTTGGGGGTGACTAGAGAGATATACCTGCTGGAGCGTGTGCTACAGGTGGGAGATGCTATGGTGACCAGCGAGCTGAGATAAGGGGGGACTTTACCTAGCAGGGTCTTGTAGATGACATGGAGCCAGTGGGTTTGGCGACGAGTATGAAGAGAGGGCCAGCCAACGAGAGCGTACAGGTCGCAATGGTGGGTAGTATATGGGGCTTTGGTGACAAAACGGATTGCACTGTGATAGACTGCATCCAATTTGTTGAGTAGGGTATTGGAGGCTATTTTGTAAATGACATCGCCAAAGTCGAGGATTGGTAGGATGGTCAGTTTTACAAGGGTATGTTTGGCAGCATGAGTGAAGGATGCTTTGTTGCGAAATAGGAAGCCAATTCTAGATTTAATTTTGGATTGGAGATGTTTGATATGGGTCTGGAAGGAGAGTTTACAGTCTAACCAGACACCTAAGTATTTGTAGTTGTCCACGTATTCTAAGTCAGAGCCGTCCAGAGTAGTGATGTTGGACAGGCGGGTAGGTGCAGGTAGCGATCGGTTGAAGAGCATGCATTTAGTTTTACTTGTATTTAAGAGCAATTGGAGGCCACGGAAGGAGAGTTGTATGGCATTGAAGCTTGCCTGGAGGGTTGTTAACACAGTGTCCAAAGAAGGGCCGGAAGTATACAGAATGGTGTCGTCTGCGTAGAGGTGGATCAGAGACTCACCAGCAGCAAGAGCGACCTCATTGATGTATATAGAGAAGAAAGTTGGTCCAAGAATTGAACCCTGTGGCACCCCCATAGAGACTGCCAGAGGTCCGGACAGCAGACCCTCCGATTTGACACACTGAAATCTATCAGAGAAGTAGTTGGTGAACCAGGCGAGGCAATCATTTGAGAAACCAAGGCTGTCGAGTCTGCCGATGAGGATGTGGTGATTGACAGAGTCGAAAGCCTTGGCCAGATCAATGAATACGGCTGCACAGTAATGTTTCTTATCGATGGCGGTTAAGATATCGTTTAGGACCTTGAGCGTGGCTGAGGTGCACCCATGACCAGCTCTGAAACCAGATTGCATAGCAGAGAAGGTATGGTGAGATTCGAAATGGTCGGTAATCTGTTTGTTGACTTGGCTTTCGAAGACCTTAGAAAGGCATGGTAGGATAGATATAGGTCTATAGCAGTTTGGGTCAAGAGTGTCCCCCCCTTTGAAGAGGGGGATGACCGCAGCTGCTTTCCAATCTTTGGGAATCTCAGACGACACGAAAGAGATTGAACAGGCTAGTAATAGGGGTGGCAACAATTTCGGCAGATAATTTTAGAAAGAAAGGGTCCAGATTGTCTAGCCCGGCTGATTTGTAGGGGTCCAGATTTTTCAGCTCTTTCAGAACATCAGCTGAACGGATTTGGGAGAAGGAGAAATGGGGAAGGCTTGGGCGAGTTGCTGTTGGGGGTGCAGTGCTGTTGACCGGGGTAGGAGTAGCCAGGTGGAAAGCATGGCCAGCCGTAGAAAAATGCTTATTGAAATTCTCAATTATGGTGGATTTATCAGTGGTGACAGTGTTTCCTATCTTCAGTGCAATGGGCAGCTGGGAGGAGGTGTTCTTACTGTGAGGACAATCAGCTGTCTGTCCTGCCTCCCTGTAGCGCTATCTTAGGTGTCTCACAGTACGGGCATTGCAATTTATAAAGTTGACTAGAATACAGTATATACATATGAAATGAGTAAAGCAGTATGTATACATTATTAAAGTGAGCAGTCATTCCATGTTTATGAATGTAGGGCAGCAGCCTCTAATGTGCAGGGTTTAGTAACTGTGGTAGCTGGCAAGTGATTGCTATTTAACCTCTCTGGAATATGTGGGACGCTAGAAAATCCAGAAAAACACCGGTTCCAACTTGCTCAACGTGACTACAAAATATCTCAAAGGTTACCTGTAAACTTTTCCATAACATTTCAAACTACTTTTGTTATACAACTTTAGGTATTTTTTAACATAAATAATCGATAAAATTGAAGACTGGATGATCTATGTTCAATACAGGAAGAAAACAAACCGAAGCATGCTTTCTGGTCACGCGCCTCTATCTAACAATACACTTCAAGTGACCCTCGTTCAAGATGGCCGTACTTCTTCATTACACAAAGGAATAACCTTTGTGACCTGACCTTCTGGATGGTGGCCGGGTGAACAGGCCGTGGCTCGGGTGGTTGATATCCTTGATGATCTTTTTGGCCTTCGAGTGACATCGGGTGGTGATACAGGATGCTCTCAATTGTGCATCTGTAAAAGTTTGTGAGGGTCTTAGGGGCCACGACCTCAGCCTCCTGAGGTTGAAGAGGCTCTGTTCCGCCTTCACAACACTGTCAGTGTGGGTGGACCATTTAAGATTGTCAGTGATGTGTACGCAGAGGAACTTCAAGCTTTTCACCTTCTCCACTGCGGTCCCGTTGTTGTGGATAAGGGTGTGTTCCCTCTGCTGTTTCCTGAAGTCCACGATCAGCGCCTTCATTTTGTTGACGTTGAGGGATAGGTTATTTTCCTGGCACCACTCCGACAGGGCCCTCACCCCATAACATAACGGATTTAATGTTATGACTACCCTACCTTAAATTATTGGTTTTAAATTATTGTAATTATGTATACCGTACTGCCTCATTGATTGAACATTTGCATAATATTGCAATTTATTTTCATACATTTTACTTTTATTTGACTCAACTCTTATATCCATCAGCCCTGAAAATATCATAACAATATGAAAGCCCTATCTTGAGATATTGGACAAAACGTGTTGAAATCAAGTATCCAGACAGGTGACTTGGTGCTAATTTTCACTAGGGATTAACATTGAGCAGTCCGCTGACATTTTCCGATCACTTGAAAACAAGCTATCTCAGTGTAAGTCTTGTTCTCATGAAATTAAGAACCACTGTTTCATTTTAGCCCCTAACACCCTGCTACTGGCTCAAATTCTAGTCCAGGTCAATCAAGAAAATTATTATTCAAAATAAGATTTGAACCCAGGTGTGGTTGGATGCTCCTTTTCAAAGTAGTTATCACAGTGACTCTGTGAAATTAAGCCCTACTACATTGTTCCAGCATGAGTAATGTTACCCTGGTGTTTTGGCCCAGTCCCTATAGCTGTAAGGAGAGTCCTTGTGTGCTGCTGTACATCCCCGACGGCCACACCAAGGAGATGCCCACCGCTGGCTCCAAGAGCAAGAGCCAGGCCGCCACCACAGTGAGTATTGTTACCTACCCGTATACTAGAGTTACACTGCATTAGGGAAGGAGAGAGGAACTAACTACAGGCTCATCTCAATAATCTAAAGTGCTTTCATCTAGTTTTCTCCTCCCATTCATCTGCACTGGTCCAAAGATATAGGATGGCTGATGCTCACCAGACAATTTTCTATCAACTGTCATGATCTTTTTGATTAATGCAGATAGGAGAGGCAGTTGTTAGTCAAATAGAGCTTGAATCACTTCACATTTTTCAGATGCACCCTGTATTCTTATATATTAATGTAGATTTGATTATTGTACAGTGGCTTGCAAAATAATTCACCCCCCTGGCATTTTTCCTATTTTACAACCGGGAATTAAAATGTATTTTTGGGGGTTTGTATCAGTTGATTTACACAACATGCCTACCACTTTGAAGATGCTAAATATTTTTTATTGTGAAACAAGCAAGAAATAAGACACAAAAAAACAACTTGAGCATGTATTCTAACTCCTTGTCTCCTATCCTCTTAGCCCGCCTCCACAGCCAAGTGCAAAACCGCCCCGGTCTCTGCCCCAGCCCCCCCTACCGCTAGCGACGCCAGCACCGTTTTCTCCTGCATTGTGGCTCAAGGCGAGAAGGTGCGCGATTTGAAAACCACCAAGGCCCCTAAGGAGGAGGTGGACAAAGCGGTGAAGGAGCTGCTCTCACTCAAGGCCCAGTTCAAGCATCTGACTGGCCAGGACTACAAACCAGGCATGGGCCTGCCTGCTAGCTCCGCCCCTCAGAAGGCAGCATCCCCTTCTTCTGACTCCGCCTCCTGCCCTTTTTCTTGCGTCACCCAGCAGGGGGAGTTAGTGAGGAAGCTTAAATCCGAGAAGGCTCCCAAGGTTTGCGTCTATATTTCTGTTGTTTATCATTTGGTGCAGTAACACCCCTAAAAAACTGACATGAAATGCTATTGTAGCTTTGTGGTAAAAAAAAATCCAGATTTGTAGCTACTGTACATTTTTGGAATTTGTCTGTCTGTTAGTACGTACGTTAGTTACATGTGATATCTTAGACACCCACTGGCCTGATTAGGACACAACTTTAGTGAATGATGCTTCTTGCCATAGATCCAGAATGTTCTGAATTACACTGATTGGATGCGGAGCGTCGCTACACAGCTATTTTCAGGTCTCTCCAGAGTTGTTCGATCAGGTTTAAGTCCTGGCTCTGGCTGGGCCGCTCAAGGACATTCAGAGACTTGTCCCGAAGCCACTCCTCTGTTGTTTTGGTTGTGTGCTTAGGATCATTGTCCTGTTGGAAGGTAAAACCTTCGCCCCAGTCTGAGGTCCTTAGCACTCCTGAGCAGGTTTTCATCAAGGATCTCTCTGTACTTAGCTTCGTTCGTCTTTGAATGAAACACCATTATGCTTGGTAATATGGAGAGGTGGTACTCAGTAATGTGTTGTATTGGATTTGCCCCAAACATAACACTTTGTATTGTTACGTTCCCACAAGACAAACTCAATATGTTGCTCACAATCACACGGACAACCAAAACAAGAAGGGGTGGCAAAGCCGCTCATAAGGGGTTATAAAAGACAAACTAAATGAAAAACCCTCAACTTAGGATAAGGTATAAAAATACTATTTAGCAGTTTTATTTATGGCTTGGGGGTAGAAACTCTCTCGGATCCTGTTGGTCCGAGAGGCGATGCTCTGGTACCGTTTGCTTGAGGGTAGCAGAGTGAACAGTCTATGGTTAGGGAGGCTGCAGTCTGGCAATTTCTCAGGCCTTCCTCTGTCACCGCCTGATATAGAGATCCTGAAAGGCAGGGAGCTCAGCCTCAGTGATGTACTGGGCTGTACGCACCAACCTCTGTAGCACTTTGCGGTTAATGGCGATTTATTTGCCGTACCAACTCATGATGCAGCCAGTCAAGATGCTCTGGTGCAGCTGTACAACTTTTTAAGGATCCAAGGGCCCATGCCAAATCTTTTCAGCATCCAGAGGGGGAAGATGCACTGCTGTGCCCTCTTCACGACTGTGTGGACCATGTTAGAGCCTTCAGTGATGTGGACGACAAGGAACTTTTAAGCTCTCGACTCGCTCCACAACAGCCCCATCAATTTGGATGGGGGCGTGCGCTCCCCTCTTTTCCTGTAGTCCACGATCAGCTCCTTGCACTAACTGACCTTGAGGGAGAGGTTGTTGCCCTGGCACCACACTGCTAAGGCTCTGACCTCCCTGTAGGCTGACTCATCACCACTGGTGATCAGGCCTACAACCGTCCTGTTGTCAGAACTTGATGATGGTGTTGGAGTCGTGCATGGCCAAGCAGTCTTGGGTGAACAAGGAGTACAGGAGGGGACTAAGCACACACCCTGAGGGGCCCCAGTGTTGAGGATCAGTGTGACGGTGTTGGTGCCTAACCTCACCACGTGGTGCCGGCCCATCAGGAAGTCCAGGATCCAGTTGCAGAGGGAGCTGTTCAGCCCAGGGTCCCTAGCTTTGTGATGAGCTTGGAGGGGACGGACTGGTGTTGAACGCTGAGCTGTAGTCTATGAACAGCATTCTCAGTTATTTTCCTTCTTGCATTGGGTCTGGGATGATGGTGTGTCATGAACAGCCTTTCAAATCACTTCATAATTACAGATGTGAGTCCTACAATCGATATTCATTTTGGCAGGTTACCGTTGAGCTCTTGGGAACGGGGACAATGATGGTCAGCTTGAAACATGTTGTGATGACAGACTAGTACAAGGGGAGATTGCAAATATCTGTGACGACAGCGGTTCTGTGCATGCTTTGAGAACGCACCCTGGTATTCCGTCTGGCCCGGCTGGGCCTTGTGATTGCAAACTGGCTTAAATGTTTTGCTCACATCAGCCACGGAGAGTGAGATCACACTGTCATCTGGGGAAAAAATATGCTTTCGAGCAAGGCATAAAAGGCATTTAGCTCATTTGGGAGTTCTGCTTGACTGTTTCCCTTTGTTATCCGTTATGGTCAGCAAGCCCTGCCACATATGACGAGCGTCTGAGCCGGTGTAATAGGATTCCGCCTTCCTCCTATATTGTCCTTTTGCATGTTTGATGTCTCGTCGGCGGTCGTGGCATGCTTTCTTGTATTCGTCCATGTCCTGTTCTTTGTAAGCAGTAGCTCTATTCTTTATGCCAGTGAAGATATTTTGTATACCTTCTTATAGTCACTTTGGAGACAACATTGTATATGCACTTACTGATGAAGACCGTGACTGTTGTGGGAACTCCTCTATGCTATTGGTTGAATCCCGAAACATATCCCAGTCTGTACGAACAAACAGTCTTGCTTCATCTGACCACTTCCTTATTGATTGCATCACTGGAACTTGTTTGAGCTTTTGTTTGTAACCCGGAAGCAGAAGAATGGCGGTATGGTCAGAGGTGCCGAAGGGAGGAAAAGGGACGGGTCTAGAGTGTTAGTGGCCCTCGTGGCGTAGGATACGTGTTGGAGGAAGTAAGGTAGGACAATTTACAGTCTCCCCGTGTTAGTCTCTGCCCACCAGAAACACTGCTTCTGGGTGAGCCGTTTCTTGCTTCTTTATGGCCCCATTCAAATTTCTTTGAGTGCCAGGGTGGTGTTGGCTTGTGTAGACAGCGGTGATAATTACAAATGAGAGTTTACAATGAGGTATTCTATATCAGGTGAGCACAAGCTTGAGATCTCCTTCACACTGAAAGCAGCACGTCAGTTGTTATTTATGAAAATACACTCCACCTCCTTTCGACTGCCGCTTCAGTTCTTTCCTGCCTCTGCTGTCCTTTCCTGCCGTTGCATGGAAAATCCACTGAGTACTACTTGCATAGCATCATCATCCAACCACGTTTCAGTAAGACATGTAATATAGCAGCTTTGCTTGAAACATGTAGGTATTACAGACTGGGCCAGGGAGCAGTTTACAATGTCAGTGAAGACCCTTGCTAGCTGGTCAGCGCATGCGCTGAGTACGCATCCTGGTATTCCATATGGCCCTACGGGCTTGTGAATGGTAACCTGTTTAAAGGTCTTACTTACTTCGGCTACGGAGAGTGAGACCACACAGTTGTCCGGAACCGTCTAATGCATCTCGTCTAATGCATGGTTCAATGTTTGCCTCGATTAGCGTCAGAGCCGGTGTAGTCCGATTCTATGTTACTCGTGTATCGATTTATAACTTCACATAACGCACACCTCCTTAGCGCCACATCTCCCAACAGAGCAACTAAAAAAAGATCTGGCTCCAAAATATATATTTTGTCATGATTCCTCTCGTCCTTCCTGTTGCTAGCGGTCCTTTTTAGGGAGGGGGGGAGGGCGCGCGCGCACAATGTTAAAAACAATGGGGGGGGATAACGATGTAGCACATTTGTTTTATGGGTACTTTGTCACGATTGGCCAAAAATCGCCCAACCCTATTGTGAGCTATCAAGTTTTGATTTCCATCGAGAGGAAAAACACTTTTTTTTCTCTCATTGATCCACGCAATTTCAGTTTAAATAATTGTCTAGGGGGGGTGCATAATTCGTGGGGGACGACATGTTTACTGTTGGCTTGTTTTTAATTGATTACATTAGATTTAGAATCCTGAGGTGAAATAGCCGCCACAATTGTAGTTCCTCCAAGTAGAACATTGCAAATGTGTTTCTTTGTTTTGAGGTTTTCCTGCCGAAAATATATGCTACATTTATTATTTTATACTCTCTCTCTCTCGTGTTCTCTCCAGGACCAGGTTGATGCTGCAGTCAAACAGCTGCTGGCTTTCAAAGCTGAGTTCAAACAGATCACAGGACAAGAGTACAATCCAGGGATGATCCCTCCTGATGCTGCCCCAGCCAAGAATGCCCCCACTGCCTCATCCTCCTCTCCCTCAGGCCTATATGAAAGTGTGACCAAACAGGGAGACACTGTTAGGAAGCTTAAATCTGAGAAAGCACCCAAGGTAAGGTGAAGTGTTCACTAACGCTTTACTTTAACCTCGCAGGTATTGGATATTATTATGAGGTTGTAATAGACTCGTCACTCCTATTTTTTTATTTAACCTTTATTTAACTGGGCAAGTCAGTTAAGAACAAATTCTTGTTTTACAATGACGGCCTACCCCGGCCAAACTCTCCCCTAACTGGGACAACGCTGGGTCAATTGTGTGCCGCCCTATAGGACCCCCGATCGCGGCCGGTTGTGATACAGCCCGGGATCAAACCAGGGTTTGTAGTGAATCCTCTAGCACTGAGATGCTGTGCCTTCGACTGCTGCACCACTCGGGAGCCTGTTATTTTTGTATTATCTCTGTATTTGCTCCAACTGTTCATAACTGCTCTACATTTTTAGCTCCTTCATCCCTGATTTCTTCTCCCTAACCTCCTGTATTTGATCAATCGCTCCACAAAGGACCAGGTTGATGCTGCCTTGAAGGAGCTCTTAGCCTTGAAGGCAGAGTACAAACAGGTGACAGGTCACGACTACAAGCCAGGAGCTGCCCTAGCTCCTGCTCATGCCCCAGTCCAGAGTAACCCAGCTCCCACAGCCACTTCTGGCTCAGGCATCTATGAGCGCGTGACTCAGCAGGGTGACCTGGTGAGGAAGCTGAAGACCGAGAAGGCCCCCAAGGTGAGACCAACAGGAAGGGATGATAGGTTGACATACATTAGGCACGCGTGGGATAAAATGCTTCATAAAATATTGAATGGACATCATGCCTGCTCTATTGCAACATTTCTATCAGCAAAATCCTTTATTTTATAATATGAACAGCTTTATTAATTAATTTTTGGTAGTTTAAAATAAAGTGACATGAACCCTTTTATCTTTGTCCCCTTCCCCTCAGGACCAGTTGGACACCGCTGTCAAGCAGCTATTGTCACTCAAAGCGGAGTACAAGCAGGCGACTGGCCAGGACTACAAACCAGGCGTGGCCCCAGCTGTCAGCCCTGCCCCTGTTCAGGCTAGCCCTGCCCCCCAGGACCAGTCTGGTTCCTCCCCTCAGGCACTCTTCACCCAGGTTGTCCAAAAGGGGGAGCTAGTGAGGAAGCTGAAATCAGAGAAGGCTCCTAAGGTAAGTGGGATTTCGTTTCACTTTGCAAACCTTTGACCAAAAATGCTGAAAACGTGTTGGCGAGAAGCTATTCAGATGAGGAATACTGGAGTTTTGGTGCAGGTACCTAGTATAGCTAACTATAAATAATAACAACAATTATTAATCAGATTTAAGTCTTTATATTGTGATTTAGGGATAACCCTAATTGCTAGTAGATTGATGAAATGCCACAGGCAGACCTCATAACGCAATATAAAATGCCACCAGGACCAGGTGGACTGTGCCGTGAAGCAGCTGCTGGCCCTGAAGACTCAGTACAAGGCCCTCACCGGAGAGGACTACAAACCTGTGGCTGCCACTGGAGCCTCGAGCAGAGAGGACAAGAACCGCAAGGACCGAGAGAACAAGTCTGAGAAACAGGCAGGAGGAGGAGGAGGGGGGAAGAAGCAGCCAAAGGGAGAAAAGGGCAAGGAGGCCTCATTGGGAGGCACAGGGGGAGGAGGAGATAGTGGTCCCAAGAAACAGACAAGGTGAGAGAGCGGGATGGATGGATGGAGGGGAGGGCACAGGGATGGATGAATAGAAATCATTGGTACTTTAATGGAGTGAAGATTTGAAGATAGCGGGATAGATGATAGAGATGGAGAGAGAGAGTGTTGAACATAGGGAGTGTACTGCTGAATGGATGTGGTCCTGTATGATCAGTTGGTAGAGCTTGGCGCTTGTAACGTCAGTGTAGTGGGTTCGATTCCTGCTGAGGTCACCAGTAAGAAAATGTATGGCAGCAAACATAATATTCTTACCTGTATGGTTTGACATGCTGCGCAATAAGCTCAAAACATTGCTCCTATAAATGTTTCAAATTGTTATCGCACACAGTGGAATACCGTCAGGAACTTCAATGCATTCAGAGGAGGCCTAATAATATTTTAAATGAAAATTGCGTTATTGAAAATTACTTGTGAAAATTCATTACTTTGTCTGATGTGGAAGGGAAAATGAAAAGTGGAATAGCTATTCAATCAGGATCTGGGGAGAAGGCAGAATTTTGGAATGACAGCATGATTAGCCAGGCCAACTTTTTTATTTTTTATTATATATATATATATATTTTGTGCTTACTCCGGGACGGAAACGCTAGCCAGGAGTGGTCACCCGGGATTGCGGTTAGCTAGTTGCGAAGATCCAGATGAAAATGTTTGTGCTTAGTGGGACTATCATTGGCTTTTCAACAAGACAATGACCCAACACACCTCCAGGCTGTGTAAGGGCTATTTGACCAAGAAGGAGAGTGATGGAGTGCTGCATCATATCAGATGACCTGGCCTCCACAATCACCCGACCTCAACCCAATTGAGACGGTTTGGGATGAGTTGGACCGCAGTGTAGACATTGTTAATGTTGTAAATTACTATTGTAGCTGGAAACAGCTGATGTTTAGTGGAATATTTCATGGAATATATATACGTAGGTGCACAGGGGCACATTATCAGCAACCGTCATTCCTGTGAGAATTTTATAATTTTAAAAGACTAATTGATCATTAGAAAAACCTTTTGCAATTATTTTAGCACAGTTGAAAACTGTTCTGATTAAAGAAGCAATAAAACTGTCTTTAGACTAGTTGAGTATCTGGAGCATCATAATTTATGGGTTCGATTACAGGCTCAAAATTGCCAGAAACTGACCTTTTCTTCTGAAACTTGTCAGTCTATTCTTGTTCTGAGAAATGAAGGCTGTTCCATGCGAGAAATTGCCAAGAAACTGAAGATCTCTTACAACGGCGGAGTTCCTCTGTCCAGTGTCTGTGTTCTTTTGCCAGATCTGCAAAGAAAAAGCCATATCTTGACTGACCAATAAAAAATCAAAATTAAAGGCAAAATAACTCCAGACACTGGACAGAGGAACTCTGCCTAGAAGGCCAGCATCCTGGAGTCTGTTGATATTGAGACTGGTGGCCTCCCGGGTGGTGCAGTGGTTAAGGGCGCTGTACTGCAGCGCCAGCTGTGCCATCAGAGTCCCTGGGTTCGCGCTCAGGCTCTGTCGTAACCGGCCGCGACCGGGAGGTCCGTGGGGCGACCCACAATTGGCCTAGCGTTGCCCGGGTTAGGGAGGGCTTGATCGGTAGGGATGTCCTTGTCTCATCGCGCACCAGCAACTCCTGTGGCGGGCAAAAGGGGTAAAATTGCAGGTACTATTTAATGAAGCTGCCAGTTCAGGACTTGTGAGAGGCGCCTGTTTCTCAAACTAGACACTCTAATGTACTTGTCCTCTTGCTCAATTGTGCACCGAGGCCTGTCACTCCTCTTTCTATTCTGGTTAGAGCCAGTTTGCGGCTACAATAGTAATTTACAACATTAACCTTTTGTGACTAGGGGGCAGTATTTTCATTTTAGTAAACGGGATATTTTGTCAGGACAAGATGCTAGAATATGCATATAATTGACAGCTTAGGATAGAAAACACTCTAAAGTTTCCAAAACTGTAAAAATATTGTCTGTGAGTATAACAGAACTGATATTGCAGGCGAAAGCCTGAGAAAAATCCAATCCGGAAGTGCTTCATGTTTTGAAAGCGCTGCGTTCCAATGCGTCCGTATTGAGCAGTGAATGGGCTATCAACCAGATTACTCTTTCTCCGTATTCCCCAAGGTGTCTACAGCATTGTGACGTAGTTTTACGCATTTATGTTGAAGAATACCCGTAAGCGGCTACATTGCGCAACTGGTCACCTGATGCTCCCAGAGTGATTCTCGCGTAGAGGTCCTACGGAAAAACCAATTGTCCCGGTGGATATATTATCGAATAGATATTTGAAAAACACCTTGAGGATTGATTATAAACAACGTTTGCCATGTTTCTGTCGATTATTATGGAGCTAATTTGGAATATTTTTCGGTGTTTTCGTGACTGCAATTTCCGGGTGATTTCTCAGCCAAACGTGAAGAACAAACGGAGCTATTTCGCCTACAAAAATAATATTTTTGGAAAAAAGGAACATTGGCTATCTAACTGGGAGTCTCATGAGTGAAAACATTCGTAGCTCATCAAAGGTATACTATTTAATTTGATTGCTTTTCTGATTTCCGTGACCAAGTTACCTGCTGCTAGCTGGACAAAATGCTATGCTAGGCTATCGATAAATTTACACAAATGCTTGTCTAGCTTTGGCTGTAAAGCATATTTTGAAAATCTGAGATGACAGGGTGATTAGCAAAAGGCTAAGCTGTGTCTCAATATATTTCACTTGTGATTTTCATGAACAGGAATATTTTCTAGGAATATTTATGTCCGTTGCGTTATGCTAATTAGTGTCAGTCGATGATTACGCTCCCCCATGCGGGATGGGTAGTTACTAGAGGTTAACAATGTCTACACTGTAGTTCTGATAAATTGTATGTTATTTTAAATGGACAAAAAATTTGCTTTTCTTTCAAAAACAAGGACATTTCTAAGTGACCCCAAACTTTTGAAAGGTAGTTTATGTGGGAACTCTGTTGGAAAAGCATTCCAGTTGAAGCTGGTTGAGAGAATTCCAAGTGTGTGCACAGCTGTCAAGGCAAAGGGTGGCTATTTGAAGAATCTAAAATTGTTTAACACTTCCTTTGGTTACTACATGATTCCATATGTGTTATTTCATAGTTTTGATTTTTTGTCTACACTGTTATTCTACAATGTAGACAATTTTAAAAACAAAGTAAAACACTTGATTGACTGGGTGTGTTGCCAAGAAAACTCAAATGTATTAGACTTATCGATTATACTCCCCTAAGCAAACAAACTAACAGTTTCTGAAAAAAATCAGTTGAACTCATCACTGATGTTCTGTTTTTTTATGTTTTATTGCTGCTTGAATGCTGTGAAAATTGTGAGTTAAGTTAGCTAGCTAAAAGTTTGGCCTTCAACCTTGTTGGCTCAATTATGAAAAGTTAACAACGCATTGCAAAGTGTATCAATATTTTTTTGCTTTAGCTGATACTAATTAAGTGCTGTAATTGCGTGGTTGACTTGATCTGAATGAGCTGGGAGTGTAGTGCATTTTTAAAGAATGATCTCATGCATGTAATGGTGGTTTGGGACGGCAGGCTGTGGCCAGATGAGGTTGTTGTTGCGTGCGTGTGAACGCAAAACATTTTTGGACTAGACTCTCCCACACTATCTACCAAGAGTTTCTATTTTTCGTAGCCGTCTATTTACCACCACAAACCGATGCTGCCACTAAGACGGCTCTCAACGAGCTGTATAAGCCCATAGGCAAACAGACTGATTACCAGGACCTATACACAGAGCATGCGCTGACCAACTGGCAAGTGTCTTCACTGACATTTTCAACCTCTCCCTGACCGAGTATGTCATACCTACATGTTTCAAGCAGACCACCAATAGTCCCTGTGCCCAAGAAAGCAAATTACTATCATCCTAAGCACTGACGTCGGTAGAAATGAAGTGCTTTGAAAGGCTAGCACGACTCCAACACCATCATCCCGGGAAACCCTAGACCCACTCTATATTCACATACCGCCCCAACAGATCCACATCGCACTCCAAACTGCCCTTTACCAACTGGACAAAAGGAACAGAATGCTGTTCATTGACTACAGCTCCGTGTTCAACACCATAGTGCCCACAAAGCTCATCACTAAGCTAAGGACCCTGGTACTAAACACCTCCCTCTGCACCTGGATCCTGGACTTTCTGACGGGCGGCCCCCAGGTTGTAAGGGTAGGCAATAACATATCTGCCACGCTGATCCTCAACACAGGGACCCCACAGGGGTGCGTGCTTAGTCCCCTCCTCTACTCCCTGTTCACCTACGACCGTGTGGCCAAGCATGACTCCAAAACCAAGTTTGCTGAAGACACAACAGTGGTAGGCCTGATCCCGACAACGATGAGAGAGCCTATAGGGAGGAGGTCAGATACCTGGCAATGTGGTGCCAGGACAACAACCTCTCCATGTGAGCAAGACAAAGGAGCTGATCCTGGACTACAGGAAAAGGAGGGCCGATCACGCCCCAATTCACGTTGAAGGGGCTGTAGTGGGTTGAGAGTTTCAAGTTCCTTGGTGTCCACATCACCAACAAACTAACATGGTCAAAACACACCAAGTCAGAGGGCACGACAACACCTTTTCCCTCTCAGGAGACTGAAAAGGTTTGGCATGGGTCCCTAGATCCTCAAAAAGTTATACAGCTGCACCATTGAGAGCATCTTAACGGTTGCATCACCGCTTGGTATGGTAACTGCTCGGGATCTGACCGTTAGGCGTTACAGAGGGTAGTGCGTACTGCCCAGTACACCACTGGGGCCAATCTTCCTGCCATCCAGGACCTATAGACTACTACACTGCTGCTACTTGCTGTTTATTATCTATGCATAGTCACTTTTACCCCTACCTACACATTGACTCGGTACCGCTAACCCCTGTATATAGCCTCGTTATTGTTATTTTATTGTAACTTTCTATTACATGTTTTACTTTAGTTTATTTATTAAATATTTTCTTAGCTATATTTATTGAACTGCATTGTTGGTTAAGGGCTTGTAAGTAAGCATTTCACGGTTAGGTCTACACCTGTTGTATTTGGCGCATGTGACAAATAAAATGTGGTTTGATTTGAGCCGGGCGATATGGAGTTGTGCCAGAGAGGGCTTTGGCTGTGTAAATGTAATGAATTACATAGGCTATTTGGCATGATGATTAACTTAGGAGCCATGCTTCTGAAGGCCAAGGCCCAATAGGCACAGTCCGCTACTCATCACACAAAGTAAGCCAAATGCAAAAAAGCACAGATCAGAGATAAGACTTAAAACTCACTATAATCTGCACTGTGATTTAATTTGATAATGTACTTGGGTAACATTGTAGGTTCTAAGGAGCTGATTATTTAACCTGGGTTAAGTAAAATGAACAATGCATTGGATAATATGCCTTCCCATCGATTTCACATTTATTGGTTATTTTGCTAATTTCTCACTGCCATTTGCTCATGCAAAATATCACCCTAAGGATGTATGTGTCTTTTCCTAATTCAGACTGGGGCTGGAGGCTAAGAAGGAGGAGAACCTAGCTGATTGGTACTCTCAGGTGAGTGTGTATGCATGTACTGTACATACAGTGCCTTCAGATAGTATTCACATCCCTTAAATTTTTCCACATTTAGTGGTTACAAAGTGGGATTAAAATGGATTTATTTGTCATTTTCTGTCAATGATCTATACAAAATCTCTGTCAAAGTGTAAGAAAAATTCATGTTAGAATCACCATTGGCAGCGATTACAGCTGTATCTTGACAGTCTTTCCACACCTGGATTGTGCATCATTTGCCCAGTTTTCTTTAAAAAATAATTTGCGCTCTGTCACCATTGGTTGTTGATCATTGCTAGACAACCATTTTCCAGTCTTGCCATAGATTTTCAAGCAGATTTAAGTCAGAACTGTAACTCGGCCACTCAGGAACATCCACTGTCTTCTTCGACACCCGTGTAGATTTGTGTTTTAGGTTATTGTCCTGCTGAAAGGTGAATTCTTCTCCCAGCGGCTGGTCGAAAGCGGTCTGAATCAGGTGTTCTGAGCGTATCTATTTTATCCTGAATAATTCCCCAGTTAACGATTACAAGTATACCCATAACATGACGCATCCACCACTATGCTTGTAAATATGGAGAGTAGTACTCAGTAAGGTTTTGTATTGGGTTTTCCCCAAACATAACATTGAGGACAATCAGGGGAGAAGGGCCTTGATCAGGAAGGTGACCAAACATAACCTTGAGGACAAAAAGTTATTTTTTGCAGTATTACTTTAGTGCCTTGTTTTGCAACAAGGATGCATGTTTTGGAATATTTGTTGTCTGTACAGGCTTCCTTCTTTTCACTTGGTCATTTAGTTTAGTATTGTGGAGTAACTACAATGTTGATCCATCCTCAGTTTTCTCCTATCACAGAGATTCAACTCTGTTATTGTTTTAAAGTCACCATTGTCCTCATCGTGAAATCCCTGAGCGGTTTCCTTACTCTCCAGCAACAAAGTTAGGAAGGACACCTGTGTCTTTGTAGTGACTGGGTGTATTGATATTTATTTATTTCTGATCCAAAGTGTAATGTTAAATTCCTGATTTAAGTTTCCCTATTTCTGTTATTACGGTGCTATTACTCAGTTATTAGTGCGCCTGCGCGGGTGTCTCTGGACCTGGCCTGAGTGCAATGGCAACCATGTATTGTGAAAATACGGTTTAGTAAACGTTGTTAAACTGAAACCTAGTCGTTGTCATAACTTCATGCTCACAGGTATATTCAATGTCTATTTGTATTATTATTTTAAAAATGTACCCATCTACAAATACAGTGCATTCGGAATGTATTCAGACCCCTTGATCCACATTTTAAGTTACAGCCTTATTCTAAAATGGATAAAGACTTTTCCTCCCTCATTAATCTACACACAATACCCCATAATGACAAAGCAAAAAAAGTTTTTTAGAAATGTTTGTACATTTTATGAAAAAGAAAAAAAACTGAAAAGTCACATTTACAGTATCCCAGACCCCCTTTACTCAGTACTTTTTGGGTATGACGCTACAACCTTGGCACACCTCTATTTGGGGAGTTTCTCCCATTCTTCTCTGCAGATCCTCTCAAGCTCTGTCAGGTTGGATGGGGAGCGTTGCTGCGCAGCTATTTTCAGGTCTCTCCAGAGATGTTTGATCGGGTTCAAGTCCGGGCTCTGGCTCGATCACATTCATAGACTTGTCCCGAAGCCTCTCCTGCTTTGTCTGCTGTGTGCTTAGGGTCCTTTGTCCTGTTAGAAGCTGAACCTTCGCCCCACTCTGAGGTCCTAAGCACATTTTTACTCCTGAACTTATTTAGGCTTGCCATAACAAAGGGGTTGAATACTTATTGCCATTTCAGCTTTTCATTTTTTATACATTTTTATTATTTCATTTTTTAATTTATAAACTTTATTCCACTTTGACATCATGGGGTATTGTGTGTAGGCCAGTGGCAAAACAATCTAAATTAAACTCATATTAAATTCAGTCTGTAACACAAGAACATTTGGGAGGGAAAATCAAAGCGTGTAAATACTTTCTGAAGGCACTGTATATGAAAGTGATGTTTTTTGTTTGTTTACCAGTCAGTAATGTTTCCCTTCATTTCCTCACATGCTCCCCATTTACCCTTAACTCCGCCCTCCACCTTCCCTCCTCCCCTCCAGGTGATCACCAAGGCAGAGATGATTGAGTACTATGATGTGAGTGGCTGCTATGTGCTGCGACCCTGGTCCTACTCTATCTGGGAGTCTATCAAGGAGTTCTTTGACCGCGAGATCAAGAAGCTGGGTGTGGAGAACTGCTACTTCCCCATGTTCGTCTCGCAGGCTGCCCTGGAGAAAGAGAAGTCCCACATAGCTGATTTTGCCCCAGAGGTGTGTGTGTTGGGGGGGTGATGGGTGTTCCTGACATCTTGTGGTGAGATGTGTTTTCAGTGTGTATCGAGCCCTATTGGAAATCCTAGTCCTCGCTTCTCCAGTGATTTTTGTGTGTGTGTGTGTAAGACCCCCATTTTGTATTTTTGGAATGCTCAAGAAGATCTTCTTTTAAAATGATTTGACACATTTGTAGTTAACTGTGTTTGTGTCTTCTGGCCTCAGGTTGCCTGGGTAACACGGTCAGGGAACACTGAGCTTGCCGAGCCCATCGCTGTCCGACCCACTAGTGAAACTGGTAAGAGAGACACACCTTCCCACCTTCTGTCAGTCCGTAAGGTTAAACTTGATGCATTGAATTTCCAGATGCTTTTCTCTGTCTCAAAAGCTTTATTGTATGGGTGTATATCATGACTATATTTTTTATTCATGATGCTCACCACTTCCCAGTCTCTCTTCCATACAGTTCTAAATGTACTAATTGACACTGACCCATAGGGTTGGGCGGTATCCAGATTTTAGTACTGTCATACAGTTTCTGTACCACCTCTCTTCTTTTTACAGTGATGTACCCTGCCTACGCCAAATGGGTTCAGTCCCACAGAGACCTACCTATCAAACTCAACCAGTGGTGCAACGTTGTGGTCAGTGTCCACTCCACTAATGATAATGGTCATATTCACCATCATCGTTGGGGTCAATTCCAGAAAAAAACATCTTAATTGGACGACCCCAAACGTACTTAAAATTGAAGACGCCTAACCATGGCCAGTGTTTCCACTGTCTTTTGGCAGAACCCTTTAGGATACCGTAACAGAATGGATCCAGAGTTTTACTCCTTCTCTCGTTTTCTAATTTATTGAATTTTTAATTTTCTTCCTCAGAGGTGGGAGTTCAAGCACCCCCAGCCCTTCCTAAGGACCAGAGAGTTCCTGTGGCAGGAAGGACACACGGCGTTTGCCACCAAAGAGGAGGCCGCGGAAGAGGTAACCAGGTCAATTTATTTTCAACTGTACTTGAGACTAGATCTTACTTTTCTGTCTTGAATGTTGAGTTTGGACTTGTCATGTCTGGGGAGTGCATTCAAACAATGCTTGAAGGCAGACTTGGTAAGTCTCATTTACTTCATTTGTATTTATGAAATATCACTGTTGGAGCGACAAAACAAACCCAGGTAAGATGTCATAATGTGCTCTATCTGAGAGTTTTCCAGCAGCAAGCTGGGCCAGCCACCCTTTGATCCGTCAGTATCAGGCAGCTGGTGTTCTCGTTTGCTTGTAGCCTACAAGCGTGTACGCTACTCTACTGTATTGTAAATATGCATAAGCAGTAAAATGTAAATATCATTTACATAGACAACGGTAGTGGCTTAATCTGCATGAGCTCATGCTGTGCGAACGCTTACCTGGAAATGTTGACCATCAGCAACTATAGGATTAATTCGCCATCAAAAGGTTGCAATGGTAAATTTAACATCCAATAGGAAAGCACTTAGCCCGCTAGCAACTCTGCAAAGTTTGCAAGTAAGTGCATGAATGTTTATTTGGCTGTAGGCTAATCACCCACCTATTTGCAAGCAATGCGTGTGTGGAACTAACGTAATCTGTTTGCTAGCCAGCAAAACTAGCTAGCTTCACCTACCAGTAGTAGACAAAGCTGGCTTTCGTTATTATTATCCGTTCAACTAGCAAGAAAATATTCTCAATCCCTTGCTGAATGAAAATCCCTCACAAGTTCAATTTTCATTTAGAAGTTCAAGCTAGCAACATCAAATCCTGCGCATCATCAGCTGTTGCACACAGACAACGCACAGATGGATTGACAGCCAGGAGCCAATATTATTAACCGTTCCAACATGCATTTGTCAGCTAAATAACACTTTTATTCTTTATCACTCTAATTTAAAACGAGTCTTGTTTGTAATTCTAGGGATATAGCTAGATATATGTATTGTTGAGTGTTGCTGTAGTCGTGGATCCGAAGAAAAGAGAACGTGCAACAGAGAAATTATCAATAGGCCTATGTGTCATAATGACTTGGAGAAACCTGCAATCTGTGAACAAAGCTACTGCACTTATCATTTGTAAAACTGTCATTTTAATCAATTTGAAGTGACCCAAATGGCAAATTAATCTTTCATCTCTACATTTAGAGATGTATAAAACCATTTTTCTCCCTCAACATACCTTTTGACCCCCCCCTTAGTCTTTTAATAAATACTGACTCATCTTCTCCCCGTCTGTGCATGTGTCCAGGTGTTACAGATCCTTGACTTGTACGCACGGGTCTATGAGGAGCTGATGGCCATCCCTGTGGTAAAGGGCAGAAAGACCGAGAAGGAGAAGTTTGCAGGAGGAGACTACACTACCACTGTGGAGGCCTTCATCTCTGCCAGTGGCAGAGCCATCCAGGTACACTTATAGGCTGCAGCCACATTTGGATTTTGTACCACAAAATTCTGGATTGAGACGGTAGTTGTTTAATGGGTGTAGGTGTAAGCAAAATGTATGAAGGTCCTATACAATTGCTGGAGCCTTCATCCATAAGTGCTTATATCCATCACGTTCATTCAGACATTAATTGAATTAAAGCCCACCAAGTATTTGAAAGTCTGCAGCCTTATCAAATTCAGTGCTTCCTTTATAATGGACCGCACTGGCCAAAATGTCTGCCACAGTGAACCTGTAGTTAATGGGCCTCACATCCCATTTTCCATGGATGTTGGGGATAAATTTGTACTACGGACAATGGGGCCTATTCACTGATTTCAGATTTTTCCTGTCTCTTTTCCTAGCCCTTTGTAAGCAATCTATAGGAAGTTCTCCTTATATGGCTAGAGCCTTCAACAGTTCTTGCCCGTGGTTAATTCTGGCCTAATGGAAGACTAGGGGAAATTTGGCCTCTTAGCCGAAAAACCAAACCAAAGACACTAGCTTGTAATGCAGTTTTATAAAGCACAGTGAAATACTCTCTATCAGCAAAACAACCTCTTAGGCACACTTTTATTGATGCTTAAGTAAATGTTTCCTTTTCCTCTCAGGGTGCCACCACCTTTCTATCATCAATTCATCTGAATGTAAAAATATGATTCATAAAATACATTGCTCAAAAAAATATAGGGAACACTAAAATAACATCCTAGATCTGAATGAATTAAATATTCTTGTAAAATACTTTTTTCTTTACATAGTTGAATGTGCTGACAACAAAATTACACAAAAATTATCAATGGAAATCAAATCCATCAACCCATGGCGGTCTGGATTTGGAATCGCACTCAAAATTAAAGTGGAAAACCACACAACAGGCTGATCCAACTTTGATGTAATGTCCTTAACCTCTTACCTCTACCTTACGCTTGCGTCCCAACTAGAGCTCTGGAAATGCAAATGCGCTACGCTAAATGCTAATAGTATTAGTTAAAACTCAAAAGTTCATTAAAATACACATGCAGGGTATCAAATTAAAGCTACACTCGTTGTGAATCCAGGCAACAAGTCAGATTTTTAAAATGCTTTTCGGCGACAGCATGAGAAGCTATTATCTGATAGCATGCACCAATACACTACAACAGAAAAGCACAGCAGGGGACGTAAACAAAATAATTAGCATTTCGGCGTTACACAAACCGCACAATAAAATAGAAAACAGTCATTACCTTTCACCATCTTCTTTGTTGGCACTCCTAGATGTCCCATAAACACTATTGGGTCTTTATTTCGATTAAATCGGGCCATATAAAGCCAAGATATCGTTATATGTAGACTGTGTGATAAACGAAAAAAACAGCGATTTCACAACGTAACGTCATTTTTTAAAATTCAAAAAGTAGACGATAAACTTTCACAAAACACTTCGAAATACGTTTGTAATGCTACTTTAGGTATTAGTAAACGTTAATAAGCGATAAAAATCATCCGTAGGCGATGTAGATATCATTAGCTGTCGTCTTGGAAAAAATTTCAGGAGAGCTCTTCCGGAATGATCTGGGCGGAGACCGGAGGTAAGCGGTGCCCCTCTTTCGGTTCAACCAAGAATCAAAGATGATTAAATTCACAAGATACTCGACTACATGGGGATGCTGTGGGAGTTGAATGCTCGGTCTTATCTAATTCGGCTCACTGTTAACAATTGCGGTAGTGGCGCAAGGATATTTATTTTCTGTGATCAGGTTTTCCTGCGCTTTCCGATGTAACGCACGTTATGTAATAGCCACAGTCGTGATTTAACCAGTTTTAAAAATGTCCGAGGGTTTCCTATACACACATTCTAACCATATGAACGTACTATATTCCTGGCATGAGTAGCAGGGCGCTGAAATGTTGCGCGATTTTTAACAAAATGTTCAAAAAAGTAGAGGGTCGACTGAAGAGGTTAAAACAAGTCAAAATTAGGCTCAGTAGTGTGTGTGGCCTCCACGTGCCTGTATGACCTTCCTGAGGGATCTCCTCCCAGACCTGGACTAAAGCATCCGCCAACTCCTGGACAATCTGTGGTGCAACATGGCATTGGTGGATGGAGCGAGACATAATGTCCCAGATGTGCTCAATTGGATTCAGGTCTGAGGAACGGGCGGGCCAGTCCATAGCATCAATGCCTTCCTCTTGCAGGAACTTCTGACACACTCCAGCCACATGAGGTCTAGCATTGTCTTGCATTAGGAGGAACCCAGGGCCAACCGCACCAGCATATGGTCTCACAAGGGGTCTGAGGATCTCATCTCGGTACCTAATGGCAGTCAGGCTACCTCTGGCGAGCACATGGAGGGCTGTGCGGCCCCCCAAAGAAATACCACCCCACACCATGACTGACCCACCGCCAAACCGGTCATGCTGGAGGATGTTGCAGGCAGCAGAACATTCTCCACAGCGTCTCCAGACTCTGTCACGTCTGTCACATGTGCTCAGTGTGAACCTGTTTTCATCTGTGAAGAGCACAGGGTGCCAGTGGCGAATTTGCCAATCTTGGTGTTCTCTGGCAAATGCCAAACGTCCTGCACGGTGTTGGGCTGTAAGCACAACCCCCACCTGTGGACGTCGGGCCCTCATACCACCCTCATGGAGTCTGTTTCTGACCGTATGAGCAGACACATGCACGTGTGGCCTGTTGGTCATTTTGCAGGGCTCTGGCAGTGCTCCTCCTCCTCCTTGCACAAAGGCGGAGGTAACGGTCCTGCTGCTGGGTTGTTGCCCTCCAACGGCCTCCTCTACATCTCCTGATGTACTGGCCTGTCTCCTGGTAGCGCCTCCATGATCTGGACACTCCGCTGACAGACACAGCAAACCTTCTTGCCACAGCTCGCATTGATGTGCCATCCTGGATGAGCCGCACTACCTGAGTCACTTGTGTGGTTTGTAGACTCCGTCTCATGCTACCACTAGAGTGAAAGCACCGCCAGCATTCAAAAGTGACCAAAACATCAGCCAGGAAGCATAGGAACTGAGAAGTGGTCTGTGGTCACCACCTGCAGAACCACTCCTTTATTGGGGGTGTCTTGCTAATTGCCTATAATTTCCACCTGTTGTCTATTCCATTTGCACAACAGCATGTGAAATTTATTGTCAATCAGTGTTGCTTCCTAAGTGGACAGTTTGATTTCACAGAAGTGTGATTGACTTGGAGTTATATTGTGTTGTTTAAGTGTTCCCTTTATTTTTTTGAGCAGTGTATATATAAAAAACAAGCTAAATGGTTCTCTTCCTCTGAGGGTGCCACCACCTTTCTATCATCAATTCATCTAAATGTAAAAATATGATTCATAAAATATATATAAAAAACCATTTGAATGGTTCTCTTCTTCTCAGGGTGCCACATCCCACCACCTGGGCCAAAACTTTTCCCGGATGTTTAACATCGAGTTCGAGGACCCCAGAAAGCCGGGCGAGAAGCAGCTAGCCTACCAGAACTCGTGGGGCATCACCACCCGCACTATCGGCGTGCTTACCATGGTACATGGGGACAACATGGGCCTGGTGCTGCCCCCCAGAGTTGCCTGTCTCCAGGTATGTTTTGATCTACATTTTGATTCCACCTTTATTTTACCAGGCAAGTCAGTTAATCAGGACTGCCTGGCAAAAGGTAAAGAATTTCACCTTTTATTGGCCCTAGTCAAATTCTATAACCCTGCAATTTCTCCTGCTCTTCTTTTCCAGGTGATCATCATCCCGTGTGGCATCACAGCCTCCCTGCCTGAGGCTGAGAAGGAGTCTCTGCTGGCCCAGTGCTCCAAGTACCTGGCCCGGCTGCAGAGGGGAGAGACCCGGGTAAAGGCCGACCTCCGAGACAATTACTCTCCCGGCTGGAAGTTCAACCACTGGGAACTCAAGGTAAAAACCACCACTCACGGTCTTGTGTGGCTCAGTTTGTAAGAACTGGCTCCACAACGTCAGGGTCGTGGGTTCGGTTGTCACTGGAGTCATACACTAAACATTTTGCACTCACTGTACTGTATGTCTCTTTGGATAAAAGTAGATTTTAAATGGTGTATATTATTATTATTATTATTATTATTATTATTATTGCAATAATCCCCAGAACCCTTTCTAGGGGCATTAGAAAGTTTGCAGCCTTGTCTCATTCAGTGCTTCCTCTAAAATGGTCCGCACTGGCCAAAATGGCTGCCACAGTGAACCTGTAGTTCATGGGCATCATGTAACTTTTCCATGGATGTTGGGGATAAATTTGTACTACTGGTTGATTTCAGGGATAAACTTCTCATCAGTCCAACTGAAAGGAAATGTCTGCATCTCTATACGCTCTCTCTCTCTCCTTCGCTTTCCTTCTTGCTCTCCATCCTCTCTCTCCACCCCTCTCTCTCAGGGCGTGCCCATTCGCCTTGAGGTGGGTCCTAAGGACCTGAAGCAGGGTCAGTGTGTGGCCGTGAGGAGAGACACGGGGGAGAAGATCATCCTGCCCGAGGCAGACACCGAGAAGAGACTCATACAGCTACTGGAGGACATCCAGACCAACCTCTTCAAGAGGTATGTGTATGCTGATCCACACACACATCAACTGGAGGAAATCAAGGGCAATATCTTGTAACACCCACAATCCCTCTCATTCTCGCGCTCTCTGAGCTACTGCACAGGTGCTAACATGCACGCGCACACACACAGTGTGACTAATATGCCTCTTCCTCTGTGTTGCAGGGCATCGGACGACCTGAACAAACACATGGTGGTAGCAGACTCTATGGAGCGGTTCCAGAAAGATCTGGACCAGGGCAGGGTGTGTTACGTTGAAGTTTGTTTCTGTTAGATTCCCAATCATCAGATGAATCGTTTCCATGTCTGGCTGGCTTAAGTAATATAAACGAACTGACTTACATTTATTTGTTTTATGTTGATAACCACAGATTGTCCAGATCCCCTTCTGTGGAGGCATCGAGTGTGAAGACTGGATCAAGAAGACCACTGCCAAGTAAGACTCACTCAAGTACCACTCAATGACTGAGATGCATGCTAACATTCACTGACTATACCAAACATTAGGAACACCTCCCTAACACCTTCACATCCAGATGCGTTATCTGCTCTAAGTGAAGTGTTACCGGTGCCCCTCTCTCTCTCTTCCCCTCTGCAGGGACCAGGATCTGGAGCCCGGTGCCCCCTCCATGGGTGCAAAGAGCCTGTGTATCCCCTTCAAGCCCCTCAAGCCCCTGCAGCCGGGTCAGATGTGCGTCAGCGGCAAGGAGGCCGCCCAGTATTACACCCTGTTTGGCCGCAGCTACTAAATAGTCTTAAGTGGCTTTCTCTCCTCGATCTGGGATATGAGAAAGAAGCGGATAGGTGAAAGAAAATACTTGTGAACAAAGATTTGTTTTCACCTATCATGCGCTTTCGAATCAGCAGAGACGAGGAGATGACGTCTCTTTAGACTATTGAGATATACCCAGAGTCAACACCTTGTAGTGTGTTCCTTTCCTTTTGACCCTAACCTTGCAATGGTGGCCCAACCCCTCAAAATTGACAAGACACTCTCCATAGTCAGCTATTTTCTCCCACTAGCCCCAAATGTAACAAAAATGACCCTTTCTTTATACCCAATGACACAATCTTTATATTTTTGTCCCTTTCTCACTCCCAACCTACCTTATCTCAGGACCTTTCCCAGGTAGAAAGATGACATGGTACTCAGGCAAGATGTTTCCCACTAACTGAACTGATATCGTAGCTATTGGGGGTGTACTATAGGTGGGTGGTGAGGGTTGACCCCTGGAGGTTGTAGCCACATTTGTCCCCAGTACAAACTCATAGGAATACTGCATACATCATGGAATAAGGAACTATCGCATACATGTAATTACCTGTACTCTTGAGTTCCTCTAACGCAATTCTAAAACTTTTCTATAATAAAGGGATTCTCAAATTCCACTGTATAGGCATTATCATTTGAGAGCTTTTTTTTACCTGTACATTATCTGCACTTAATCTGTAAAGGGGTGGATTGTGTTGATGATCGTCCAAGCGAGTGCACACATCAGGAGGAAGAGGGACTTGTTCAGGTGCGGACAGGACAGAAATATTTGTTTTATGTTCAGGTGTGGAAAAGTGAAACTGTCCACTTTCCCAGGGTTTTTTATTCACATTACAAATGAATCAGTGATTCAAAAGTCAGGCTATCAATTGAGTTTTATTTTACTATTGTAGGCTACAGTAATTTTTTACTTCCAATATAATTGATCATGCACAATGATGTGCCAAATATATGATTTACTGCATTGTTATAGATCAGGTATTCCCAAACTGGGATACACGCAATGCCGTCGGGGGTACGCCAAATAAAAATATGATTCACATTTAGAAATATTTTTTATTAGAATTATTCTAAACATTTTCAAACAGTCCACTTAAATTTTCGAACGGGGCTGGCTATACATTTGGGTGAGGTTTTTTTCTCGCCTGAGTAGCCTCGTTTCACTGCCAAAAATCAAATGAAACCATGTAGTGCAGAGCGAAATAACAACACTATGTCAAATACAGGTAGCCTAGTCAAATAATTAACATCCAATCACATTAACTGTTACTCTCTCGCGGGAATTCCACTAACGGTACATATGTAGCCAAACGTAGCCACTGCTCATTCCGTTTGCTCGAAAATGAATAACTGGTTCAAAACAAAAATAGGCCCGCGTCCATAGACACATACCAGCTCTACTGCTACTACCGGCAGAATATAATAATACCTGCATCTGTCGACGACACAAGTTGTTCTGCTTCCACGAGCACATCCAATGCTAGCATCAGTAATTCTAAATGTGTTGTTAGCACAGCTAGCATGGACACTGACAGTTGTGAATCTGATGCAGCTGAAGAGATACTGCCCCCTTTCACGGGAAAGCACCGAACAACAGACGGGGACGTTGGACCATCAAAGAGGGACAAATATGATGAGAACTCAGCAAAAGAGCAACGTCCTCTCACTGTCAACTGCGTTTATTTCAGCAAACTTAACGTGTAAATAGTATGAACATAACAAGATTCAACAACAGACATAAACTGAACAAGTTGCACAGACATGTGACTAACACAAATGGAATAATGTGTCCCTGAACAAAGGGGGGTTCAAAATCAAAACTAACAGTCAGTATATGGTGTGGCCACCAAGTGCATCTCCTCATGGACTGCACCAGATTTGCCAGTTCTTGCTGTGAGATGTTACCCCACTCTTCCACCAAGGCGCCTGCAAATTCCCAGACATTTCTGGGGGGAGCGGCCCTGTCCCTAGCCCTCACCTTCCTATCCAACAGGTCCCAGACGTGCTCATTGAGATCCAGGCTCTTCGATGGCCGTGGCAGAGCAGTGATATTCCTGTCTTGCAGGAATATCACTGCTCTGCCACGAGCAGTATGGCTGGTGGTATTGTCATGCTGGAGGGTCATGTCAGGATGAGCCTGCAGGAAGGGTACCACATGAGGGAGGAGGATGTCTTCCCTGTAACGCACAGCCTTGAGATTGCCTGCAATGACAAGCTCAGTCCGATGATGCTGTGACACACCGCCTCAGACCATGGCGGACCCTCCACCTCCAAATCGATACGACTCCAGAGTACAGGCCTCAGTGTAACAGTCTGAGCATTGGAGGGATTGTGCGTTCCTGGTGTAACTCGGGCAGTTATTGTTGCCATCCTGTACCTGTCCTGCAGGTGTGATGTTCGGCTGTACCGATCCTGTGCAGGTGTTGTTACACGTGGTCTGCCACTGTGAGGACAATCAGCTGTCTGTCCTGTCTCCCTGTAGTGCTGTCTTAGGCGTCTCACAGTACGGACATTGCAATTTATTGCCCTGGCCACATCTGCAGTCCTCATGCCTCCTTGCAGCATGCCTAAGGCACATTCACGCAGATGAGCAGGGACCCTGGGCATCTTTCTTTTGGTGTTTTTCAGAGTCAGTAGAAAGGCCTCTTTAGTGTCCTAAGTGCTCATAACTGTGACCTTAATTGCCTGCTGTCTGTAAGGTGTTAGTGTCTTAACGACCGTTCCACAGGTGCATGTTCATTAATTGTTTATGGTTCATTGAACAAGCATGGGAAACAGTGTTTAAACCCTTTACAATGAAGATCTGTGAAGTTATTTGGATTTTTACGAGTTAACTTTGAAAGACAAGGTCCTGAAAAAGGGATGTTTTTTTTGTTGCTGAGTTTATCGACTACGTATACTAGTTAAATATAAAATCCTCCCTTTGCATAATCAGACTTACAATATTATCAATACATAAGCCTAAATTACTTGCACTGCTGTCTCAGTGTCTAATCCTCCAACATAGCTGCATAGGAATAAACAGATCTGTCCTCTGTGTTAGCTAGCTGATCAACTTCACGATTAAGTAATGAAAGTATTTAAAAATAATTAACCTTGTTAACGTGGACTGAAGGGCATCAAGTCCAGGATTATCTGAGTGCAGAAGCCAAGCGCAGTCATTTAGGGTCTGTTTGCAGCGGATAAGGAAGTTCCTTCTCTCCATCTTCATTTGTGGTGTTGTTGCTTCAAATTGACTGAACACTGATTATTGAAAGGAGGAGCTAGGGAAATTGGCAGTTAAATTCGCATTTTAAACACGTTAAGTTGGCGCGTGTAGGTGTATATTTAGTAGCTGTAGGCGTTTAATTTGACGTGTGCAGGACCGCTTGCAGCTGTTTATTTAGCACATGTTGGACCGCATGCCAGCACATTTGCATCAGCTTATTTGACGCGTGTCGGCGTTAACTTATCGTGTGAAGTTAATTTTGCGCCTGCACCTGTTTACTTTACACACGTAGCATTAAAAAGATTGCGTTTGACTACGTGCTTTATGACCCAAATGGCGTTCCATAGTTAACGTGCGTGCAAGCAGTTGCTCCCGATGCCACTTGAGTACACTGCAGCATCCACCAAGAGGCTCTTGCTGCCAAGGGAATGCCTGACAGCTTGAAAGACATTTTGGGCACTACAGTGAAAATGGTTAACTTTGGTAAAGCAAGGCCCATGAACTCTCATGTATTTTCTACACTATGCAATGATATGGGCAGCGACCATGTAACGGTTTTACAACAGCAGCGCTGGTTATCAAAGGGAAATTGAGAGACGAGCTTAGTTTTTCTTTTCTTTTTTACTGACCATCATTTTCACTTGTCTGACTTGCTTGCATGATGATGAGTTTCTCACACGACCTGCCTATCTGGGTGATGTTTTTTCTCGCCTGAATGATCTGAATTTAGGATTACAGGGACTGTCCGCAACTATATTCAATGTGTGGGACAAAATTGAGGTTATGATTAAGAAGATGGAGCTCTTTGTCTGCATTAACAAGGACAACACACAGGTCTTTCCATCATTTGTATGATTTTTTTTTTGTGTAAATGAACTCAAGCTTACTGACAATGTCAAATGTGATATAGCGAAGCACCTGAGTGAGTTGGGTGAGCAATTACGCAGGTACTTTCCCTGAACGGATGACACAAACAACTGGACTCGTTATCCCTTTCATGCCCTGCCTCCAGTCCACTTACCGATATCTGAACAAGAGAGCCTCATCGAAATTGCAACAAGTGGTTTTGTGAATATTTAATTTAATCAGGAGCCACTGCCAGATTTCTGGATTGGTCTGCACTCAGAGTATCCTGCATTGGCAAATCGTGCTGTTAAGACACTGATGCCCTTTGCAACCACGTACCTATGTGAGAGTGGAATCTCGGCCCTCACTAGCATGAAAACTAAATGCAGGCTCAGAAAGGGATTTAAGACAGACTCTCCAATACAACCCAACAATGCAGAGTTATGTGCATCCTTTCAAGTATGCCCTTCTCATTAACCTGGGGTGAGTTATTCACAATTTATTGAACAATTAAAGTTGTATATGTAAGATAGCTAAATAAAGAGCAAAATTATTGATTATTATTTGTGCTCTGGTCCTATAAGAGCTTTGTTTACTTCCCAAGAGCTGGGTTGTGACAACTCACACTCGTTCTTGTGTTTAATAAATGTGTTGTGTTTGTGTGTGGCAGGCTTACAATGATGGCAAAAAAAACATTTGAGAGTGCGTTGACCCTGGTGCTAGAGGGGGTATGCAGCTGGAGGTTGAATGTTTGAAAGGGTACAGGACTAAAAGGTTTGGTTACCACTGTTATAGGCAATTCCATTAGAATAAACTACATCAATATTTGCAGCCATATGATAATTGTCTATCCAGCAGCTGATCTGTCGTCAGGATTGTGTGTTCATGCTGTGAAGGTGAAGAATTTGAAGAGAGAAAGCAGAATCGGGAGCAGTTCGGTCTTCCTTTCAATCCTATCAGTGTTGACCTGTTTCAACAATGCACTCAAACCGAAATGAGCCGCAAAGGACACATTAACATAGACTGTTGTATTAATGGCTGTATGCTCCTTGCTCAATGGATTTATAACCTTCAAGAAACTTCATTCTTTTACCAGATGCAGTACTTTTGAGATTTTTTGTTTTTGTCACTCCTTGAAGTGATGTAACGTCATAAAGCACCTGGCGGAATGCTCCATGTGTTTTGTCTCATATTCTGAACAATATGAAAGCTCCATGTGTTTTGTCTCATATTCTGAACAATCTGAAAGCTCCATGTGTTTTGTCTCATATTCTGAACAATATGAAAGCTCCATGTGTTTTGTCTCATGTTCTGAACAATATGAAAGCTCCACGTGTTTCCTTGTCTCATATTCTGAACGATATGAAAGCTCCACGTGTTTCCTTGTCTCATATTCTGAACGATATGAAAGCTCCACGTGTTTCCTTGTCTCATATTCTGAATGATATGAAAGCTCCACGTGTTTCCTCGTCTCATATTCTGAACGATATGAAAGCTCCACGTGTTTCCTTGTCTCATATTCTGAATGATATGAAAGCTCCATGTGTTTTCTTGTCTCATTCTGAACTATATTAGAGTGAAGACACTTGTCTACAGATCAAAGCCACACAATGGTATGTTATTTTACTATTTTAATAAGATATTTGAGTAGAACATTTCAAGGTAGTCTTTCTTATCACATAGTGAAATGTGTTTTGCATGCAGGCTCAAAATGAGTAAAAACAATCATTAAAAGACTGGGCCGGTTTCCAGGACAAATTCAACCTAATTCTGAGCTAAAATGCTTGGTCAAGGACTATGTAGGTTTAATCTGTCCAGGAAACATTAAGCCCAATGTGTTTATCTTCACAATACAAAGCTTTAATGGTGCCACGAGTAGTCAGTGGTGTAAATCAGTTAAGTAAAAATATTTTCAGGTACTACTTAAGTTATTTTGGGGGGTGTCTACTTTACTATTGATATTTTTGAAAACTTTTACTCCACTATATTCCTAAAGGAAATACTGTATGTAAAGGTTAGACATGTTAGTAACAAGTACTCTCAGAAAAAAAGGTGGTTCTTCGGCTGTCCCCATAGAAGAACCCCTTTTGGTTCCAGGTGAAGGTTAAATAAATAAAAATGTAACTGCAAACTGGGTTTCACTGCTCTCTGTATCAGCATACAGAAAACATCACAAAGAAACAGTGTATGTTTCATAATACCCATAAAACCTAGTAGTCAAACATGGAAATGGTTTTAAAAATTTTTTCCTTGGATTTTGAAACCACTTCAAGTAAGATCTGTGTTTCATGTAGGCTTTCCCTGGAGTGACGTTTTGATAACTGGAAAAATATTAGACAAGGTGACCTTTGGCTCGATTTACTTCAAAGTACAATTCCCTGTTCGTGCATGTCCTCTCCAGCTGACACCTTTGGTGGCAGCAGGGCCTGTTCCATGCATAAGCAACAAAGGCAGTTGCTTAGGGCTCCCAGCCGCTAGGGGAACTCAGTCTGGGTCTCAATTTACTATTGAGAGAAAGAATAGTTGATAAAATACACTAGGTGCAATTTCAAAATGTAGTTGTTCATCAAAAGTTATCTTGTTTTTGTCAGTCACAATACCATCAGTCCATTTATATTTTCCAATGGGGATATACATTTAGATTTTTTTCTCGCCTGAGTAGACTTGTTTCACTGGCTTTTTTTACAAATTGGGATTTAAATGGATTTTAATTGTATTTATTTTCATGATCTACACAAAATACTCAATTTTTGTTTGTCTTTTTAAGATGAATAAAAAAATTAAACTATCTTCATTAGATAAGTAGTCAACCCCTGAGTGAATACATGTTAGAATCACCCTTGGCAGCGATTACCGCTGTGTTTTTGGGTAAATCTATAAGAGCTTTGCACAACTGGATTGTACAATATTTGCCCATTTCTTTTTTTAACTCTTCAAGCTCTGTCAATTTGGTTATTGATCATTGCTGGACAGCCATTTTCAAGTCTTGCCATAGATTTAAGCCAATTTTAAGTTACAACTGTAACTACAGTAGGCTCCTCAGGAACATTCAATGTCGTCTTGGTAAGCTAGTCCAGTGTATATTTGGCCTTGAGTTTTAGGTTATTGTCCAGCTGAAAGGTGAATTTGTCTGTTGGAAAGAAGACTGAGCCAGGTTTTCCTCTAGGATTTTGCCTGCACTTATTTTCCGACCGCATGGTCCTAAAGCACACCGTTGCCATGTTTTGTATCACACTCCAATGACAACACTGGGGGGAACAAAAAGTTAATTTCAGGACATGTTCGTTTTGATATTTCAACATTCGTGTGTCCTTATCGTGTCTGGTGGGGATGGAAAAAATCTATATGTGTAAGATGGCGCCTGTTCTAGTCACCATGTGAGGTAGGTTTAATATGAAATACTTGGTCAACAACTCAAACTCAAAACAAGGAAGCCATGCCTAAATGTAGCTAAATCTGACCCTTCTTGTCAATTTAACAGGTCCATGTTGCTGCTGTCAATTATGAGCAGCTGCATTCAGTCTGAACCCCAGAATAAGCAGGAAGAGGACAGCATTACACAGGTGAAAAAAGGTAGCAAAAACTTTACTTGGCTCATCGCGCTCTAACAACTCCTTGTGGCGGGCCTAGCACCTGCAGGCTGACTTCGGTCGTCAGTTGCACCATGGGATGCTAGCCTTATGGCTTTTTCTTTGAAACTGCCTACATCTGACTGACCAATAAAAATAAATGATTAATGGGCAGATTGATGGGCAAAATAACACAGACACTGGACAAAGGAACTCTGCCTAGAAGGCTAGCATCCCAGAGTCGCCTCTACACTTGACGTTGAGACTGGTGTTTTGCGGGAACTATTTAATGAAGCTGCCAGTGTGGGAGAAATTGGTTATGTGGGAGAGATTATATACATGATTTGGTAACACAAGAGAAAGGTACACATATGGGTTCATTTCCTGTTCTGGTAAGTGCATTGTCTGTTGTGTGGGGCAGGAAGCGGATGGAGGCCGTGGAGGTATGGGATAGCTGAGAAACACTCCTAGACCAGCTGGATATACAAAGATCAGAAGGATAGAAAAAAGGAGGGGGTCAGCCAAATTACCAACTGATGGATTGCAGGCATCAATCACATCACAGGGGAAACACAAGTCTGTTTGATCTTAGACAACCATATGAAGAGAAGGCGACCAGGGCAGCTGAACACACTAAAAACTAGAGATAAAGGCCACAGGAAAGGGGGATGTATATTATCTTTAGGTCAAAGCAAAGGTTTTGTCATCTGCCGAAAGCAGATGTGAGCGTTACTGGGCTGAACAAGCAGGACGCACAGATTGGGATGTAACTGTATTTGCATTGGGGAATGAACTGATGATGTATGCATGGATATAAAAGGAAGAGCGAGAGCTCTGGAGGGTGTGGGTCCCGCGGGGCGCTCCGGCTTATGATACTGCTGTATTAAAAGTCTATATTGATTTTCACAAAGTTCTTGGTTGTGTCATATTTGAACCGATTTGCCACTACACCAGTTTAGGACTTGAGGTGTCTGTTTCTCAAACTAGACACTAATGTACTTGTCCTCTTGCTTAGTTGTGCACCGGGGCCTCGCACTGCTCTTTCTATTCTGGTTAGAGACAGTTTGCGCTGTTCATTGAAGGGAGTAGTACACAGCATTGTACGAGATCTTCAGTTTCTTGGCAGTTTCTTGCATGGAATAGCCTTCATTTCTCAGAATAAGAATAGACTGATGAGTTTCAGAAGAAAGTAATTTGTTTCTGGCCATCTTGAGCATGTAATGTAACCCACACATGCTGATGCTCCAGATACTCAACTAGTCTAAAGAAGGCCAGATGTATTGCTTCTTTAATCAGAACAACAGTTTTCAGCTGTGCTAACATAATCGGGAAAGGGTTTTCTAATGTCAATTAGCCTTTTAAAATTATAACCTGGATTGGCTAACACAACGTGCCATTGGAACACAGGAGTGATGGTTGCTGATAATGGGCCTCTGTACGCCTATGTAGATATTCCATTTAAAATCTGCAATTTCCAGCTACAATAGTCATTTACAACATTAACAATGTCTACACTGTATTTCTGATCAATTTTATGTTATTTTAATGGGCAAAAAAAAGTGCTTTCCTTTCAAAAACAAGTGACCCCATAAAATAATTATATATCCAATGGTTTTCAGTCTTCAAATTCTGCTTGGAGAATAGTAAAAGTAGGTTTTTGTTGTGCATGACCCCAAACTTTTGAAAGGCAGTGTATAATATTACAAAAGCGGAAGGTAATTAAAGTGCAACTTAACTTGATTGCGTTTGGCAAAGAACCCAATAATAAAAATATGAAGACGTGCGCTTCAGTTCAACTCGAGCCGTGGTGGAGCTAAAACTGGGTTTGATGGACAACTTCACAGCGGTTGGCATCCAATAAATGTTGCATTAAAGCCACCTACTAGACTGGAGTATAACTCCCTTTTCTGGAAAAAAGGAAAATAAATCACCACACAACTCCACTATTTAAACATACACCACCGGTCAAAAGTTTTAGAACACCTACTCATTCAAGGGTTTTTCTTTATTTAAAAAAAACTATTTTCTACATTGTAGAATAATCGTGCAGACATCAAAACAAAGGGTTGTCATCAAGGCAAAGGGTGGCTATTTTGAAAAATCTAATATATATCTATTAACACTTATGGTTACTACATGATTTCAAATGTCTTCACTATTATTCTACAATGTAAAAATAAAGAAAACCCCTGGATTGAGTAGGTGTGTCCACACTTTTCACTGGGACTGTATGTAATGTGTTTTGAATTTAAATGAATGTTTAGCAGATATGTTTTATCCTGTTTTAGTGTCCCACACCTGGGACCTGTGTAATCCAAGATGGCGTAGCAGTGCAGACGTGGTTTGTCGTCCTCTCGTTTTACTTTTTCTATTTTTCGTCTTTTGTGTATATTTCAATCTTCTATTTCTAAATGAAATATACCTTCCGGTAACCTGCCTCACTCAATGTGACACGGATCCGCTATTTAAAATAAATTTAAATGTAAAAAATATATATATAACCAGAACCTCCATCAGAAGCTAGCCATCAGAAACTAACCAGCTAATTAGCTACTAGCTATTTAGTCATTGTTAGCTAGCTCTCCCAATCAACACCTGTGATTCCTTTATGCCTCGCTTTATGTCTCTCTCAAATGTCAATATGCCTTGTATAATGTTGTTTAGGATAGTTATCATTGTTTTAGATTACAGTGGAGCCCCTAGTCCCACTCTACATGCCTCAGATTCCTCCTTTGTCCCACCCCCCATATATGCGGTGACCTCACCCAGTATAACCAGCACGTCCAGAGATGCAACCTCTCTTATCACTCAGTGCCTGGGCTTACCGCCACTGTACCTGCACCCCACCATACCCGTCTGCACATTATGCCCTGAATCTATTCTACCACACCCAGAAATCTGATCCTTTTATTCTCTGTCCCCAACGCACTAGATGACCAGTTTTGATAGCCTTTAGCTGTACCATCATCCTGTTCCTCGGGTGATGTAGAGGTTAACCCAGGCCCTGTGTGCCAACAGGCACTCTCATTTGTTGACTTCTGTAATCGAAAAAGCCTTAGTTTCATGCATGTCAACATCAGAAGCCTCTTCCCTAAGTGTGTTTTACTCACTGCTTTAGCCTGATGTCCTTGCCGTGTCTGAATCCTGGCTTAGGAAGGCCACCAAAAATTCTGAGATTTCCATACCCAACTACAACATTATCCGTCAAGATAGGACTGCCAAAGGGGGAGGAGTTGCAATCTACTGCAGAGATGGCTTGCAAAGTTCTGTCATGCTTTCCAGGTGTTTGCCCAAACAGTTCAAGCTTCTAATTTAAAAATGAATCTTTCCAGAAATAAGTCTCACTGTTGCCGCCTGTTATAGACCCCCCTCAGCTCCCAGCTGTGCCCTGGACACCATATGTGAATTGATTGCCCATCATCTATCTTCAGAGTTCGTTCTGTTAGGTGACCTAAACTGGGATATGCTTAACACCCCGGCAGTCCTACAATCTAAGCTAGATGCCCTCAATCTCACACATATCATCAAGGAACCCACCAGGTACAACCCTAAATCCGTAAACATGGGCACCCTCATAGATATTATCCTGATCAACTTGCCCTCCAAATACACCTCTGCTGTTTTCAATCGGGATGTCAGTGATCACTGCCTCATTGCCTGCATCCGCTATGGGTCCGCGGTCAAACAATCACCCCTCATTACTGTCAAACGCTCCCTAAAACAATTCTGCGAGCAGGCCTTTCTAATCAACCTGGCCCAGGTATCCTGGAAGGATATTGACCTCATCCCGTCAGTCGAGGACTTCTGGTCGTTCTTCAAAAGTAATTTCCTCACCATCTTAAATAAGCATGGAACTAAAAATGTAGAACTAAGAACAGATATAGCCCTTGGTTCACTCCAGACCTGACTGCCCTTGACCAGCACAAAAACATCCTGTGGCGGACTGCAATAGCATTAAATAGTCCCCACGATATGCAACTGTTCAGGGAAGTCAGGAACCAATACACACAGTCAGTCAGGAAAGCAATGGCTAGCCTTTTCAAACAGAAATTTGCATTCTGTAGCTCTAACTCCCAAAGGTTTTGGGACACTGTAAAGTCCTTGGAGAACAAGAGCACCTCCTCCCAGCTACCCACTGCACTGAGGCTAGGTAACACGGTCACCACCGATAAATCCATGATAAACAAACATTTCAATTGGCATTTCTCTACGTCTGGCCATGCTTTCCTCCTGGCTACCCAACCCCGGCCAAATCAGCTGGGCTAGACAATCTGGACTCTCTCCTTCTAAAACTATCCGCCGCCATTGTTGCAACCCCTATTACCAGTCTGTTCAACCTCTCTTTCTTATTGTCCGGGATCCCTAAAGATTGGAAAGCTGCCGCGGTCATCCACCTCTTCAAAGGGGTGACCCAAACTGTTACAGACCTATATCCATCCTGCCCTGCCTCTCTCAAGTCTTCGAAAGCCAAGTTAATAAACAGATCATTGACAATTTCGAATCCCACCGTACCTTCTCTGCTGTGCAATCCGGTTTCCGAGCTGGTCACGGGTGCAGCTCAGCCACGCTCAACGTACTAAACGATATCACAACCGCCATCGATAAAAGACTACTGTGCAGCCGTCTTCATCGACCTGGTCAAGGCTTTCAACTCTGTCAATCACCGTATTCTTATTGGCAGACTCAATAGCCTTGGTTTCTCAAATGACTGCCTCGCCTGGTTCACCAACTACTTCACAGATCAATTTGACACAGTGAACTCTGAGGGCCTGTTGTCCGGACCTCTGGCAGTCTCTATGGGGGTGCCACAGGGTTCAATTCTCAGGCTGGCTCTTTTCTCTGTATACATCAATGATGTTGCTCTTGCAGCTGGTGATTCTTTGATCCACAAAGTTGTATTACAAAAGTAGTTTGAAATGTTTTGGCAAAGTTTACAGGTAACTTTTGAGATTTTTTAGTGACGTTGCGCAAATTGGAAGCAGTTTTTTTCTGGATCAAACGCGCCAAATAAAGGGACATTTTGGATATGTATCGACAGAATTAAACGAACAAAAGTACCATTTGTGATGTTTATGGGACATATTGGAGTGCCAACAAAAGAAGCTCGTCAAAGGTAAGGCATGATTTATATTTTATTTCTGCGTTTTGTGTGGTGCCTGCAGGGTTGAAATATGCTATTCTCTCTTTGTTTACTGTTGTGCTATCATCAGATAATAGCTTCTTATGCTTTCGCCGAAAAGCCTTTTTGAAATCTGACATGTTGGCTGGATTCACAACGAGTGTAGCTTTAATTTGGTATCTTACGCGTGTAATTTAATGAAAGTTTGAATTTTATAGCATTTTATTTGAATTTGGGCGCTCTGCATTTTCCCTGGCAATTGACTAGCATCACTACTCTGGACGGTTCTGACCTAGAATACGTGGACAACTACAAATACCTAGGTATCTGGCTAGACGGTAAACTCTCCTTCCAGACTCATATTAAACATCTCCAATCCAAAATCAAATCTAGAATCGGCTTTCTATTTCGCAAAACAAAGCCTCCTTCACTCACGCCGCCAAGCTTACCCTAGTAAAACTGACTATCCTACCGATCCTCGACTTCAGCAATGTCATCTACAAAATAGCTTCCAATACTCTACTTAGCAAACTGGATGCAGACTATCACAGTGCAATCCGTTTTGTTACCAAAGCCCCTAATACCACCCACCACTGCGACCTGTATGCTCTAGTCGGCTGGCCCTCGCTACATATTTGTCACCAGACCCACCTATAAGTCTATGCTAGGTAAAGCTCTGCCTTATCTCAGCTCACTGGTCATGATAATAACACCCACCCATAGCACGCGCTCCAGTGGGTATATCTCACTGGTCATCCCCAAAGCCAACATCCCCTTTGGCTGCCTTTCCTTCCAGTTCTCTGTTGCCAGTGACTGGAACGAATTGCAAAAATTGCTGGAGACTTATATTTCCCTCACTAACTTTAACTTCTCTGGGATACCTCGCCAATAGCCAGTGAAATTGCAAGGCGCCAAATTCAAAACAACAGAAATCCCATAATTAAAAGGCTTTTACGACAAAAGCACACCAAACGATTGTTAGGTCAGCGCCTTAGCACAGAAAAACACAGCCATTTTTCCAGCCAAAGAGAGGAGTTACAAAAAGCAGAAATAGAGATAAAATTAATCACTAACCTTTGATGATCTTCATCAGATGACACTCATAGGACTTCAACTTCTGGCGCCGACAGAGATGGCCGCCTCGCTTCGCGTTCCTAGGAAACTATGCAGTATTTTTACAATAACACATAGTGTTATTTTACATTGGTACCCCAGATAATCTTAGGTTTCATTACATACAGTTGGGAGGAACTACTGAATATAAGAGCAACGTCAACTCACCATCATTACGACCAGGAATATGACTCTCCCGAAGCAGATCCTGTGTTTTGCCTTCCACCCAGGACAATGGATCGGATCCCAGCCGGCGACCCTAAACAACGACGCCGTAAAAGGGGCAATCGAAGCGGCTCCGGAAATGGGCACATCGCGCACCGCTCCCTAGCATACTACTCGCCAATGTGCAGTCTCTTGACAACAAGGTTGATGAAATCCGAGCAAGGGTAGCATTCCAGAGAGACATCAGAGACTGTAACGTTTTTTGCTTCACGGAAACATGGCTCACTCGAGAGACGCTAACGGAGTCGGTGCAGCCAGCTGGTTTCTTCAAACATCGCGCCGACAGAAACAAACATCTTTCTGGTAAGAAGAGGGGCGGGGGGGTATGCCTTATGATTAACGAGATGTGGTGTGATCATAACAACATACGGGAACTCAAGTCCTTCTGTTCACCTGTCGACCGCATTATCTACCAAGGGAATTCTCTTCGATTATAATCACAGCCGTATATACAGTATCCCCCCCCCAAGCAGACACAGATGGCCCTGAACAAACTTTATTTGACTCTATGTAAACTGGATACCACATATCCTGAGGCTGCATTCATTGTAGCTGGGGATTTTAACGAGGCTAATCTGAAAACAAGACTCCCTAAATTCTATCAGCATATCGATTGTGCTACCAGGGCTGGTAAAACGCTGGATCATTGTTATTCTAACTTCCGCGATGCATATAAGGCCCTCCCCTGCCCTCCTTTTCTGAAAAGCTGACCACGACTCCATTTGGTTGCTTCCAGCCTCCAGACAGAAACTAAAACAAGAAGCTTATGCGCTCAGGTCTGTTCAACACTGGTCTGACCAATCTGATTCCACGCTTCAAGACAGCTTCGATCACGTGGATTGTGATATGTTCTGCATTGCGTCCATCAACAACATTGACGAATGCTCTGATTCGGTGAGCGAGTTCATTAGAAAGTGCATCGGCGACGTTATACCCACAGCAACGATTAAAACATTCCCAAACCAGAAACCGTGGATTGATGGCAGAATTTGCGTGAAACTGAAAGCGCGAACCACTGCTTTTAACTAGGGCAAGGTAACCGGTAACATGACCGAATACAAACAGTGTAGCTATTCCCTCGGCAAGGCAATCAAACAAGCTAAGTGTCAGTATAGAGACAAAGTAGAGTTGCAATTCAACGGCTCAGACACAAGAGGTATGTGGCAGGGTCTACAGTCAATCACGGATTACAAAAAGAAAACCAGCCCCGTCGCGGACCAGGATGTCTTGCTCCCAGACAGACTAAACAACTTCTTTACTCGCTTTGAGGACAATACAGTGCCACTGACACGGCCCGGTACCAAAACCTGCGGGCTATCCTTCACTGCAGCCGACGTGAGTAAAACATTTAAATGTGTTAACCCTCGCAAGGCTGCAGGCCCAGACGGCATCATCAGCCGCGTCCTCAGAGAATGCGCAGACCAGCTGGCTGGTGTGTTTACGGACATATTCAATCAATCCTTATCCCAGTCTGCTGTTCACACATGCTTCAGGAGGGCCACCATTGTTCCTGTTCCCAAGAAAGGTAAGGTAACTGAGCTAAACAACTACCGCCCCGTAGCACTCACTTCCGTCATCATGAAGTGCTTTGAGAGACTAGTGGACTTCCTGACGGGCCGCCCCCAGGTGGTGAGGGTAGGTAACAACATCTCCACCCCGCTGATCCTCAACACTGGGGCCCCACAAGGGTGCGTTCTGAGCCCTCTCCTGTACTCCCTGTTCACCCACGACTGCGTGGCCATGCACGCCTCCAACTCAATCATCATGTTTGCGGATGACACTACAGTGGTAGGCTTAATTACCAACAACGACGAGACGGCCTACAGGGAGGAGGTGAGGGCCCTCGGAGTGTGGTGTCAGGAAAATAACCTCACACTCAATGTCAACAAAACAAAGTAGATGATTGTGGACTTCAGGAAACAGCAGAGGGGCACCCCCTATCTACATCGATGGGACAGTAGTGGAGAGGGTAGTAAGATTTAAGTTCCTCGGCGTACACATCACGGACAAACTGAATTGGTCCACCCACACAGACAGCGTGGTGAAGAAGGCGCAGCTGTACCTCTTCAACCTCAGGAGGCTGAATAAATTCGTCTTGTCACCAAAAGCACTTAAACTTATCACCGCCTGGTACGGCAACTGCTCCGCCCACAACCGTAAGGCTCTCCAGAGGGTAGTGAGGTCTGCACAACGCATCACCGGGGGCAAACTACCTGCCCTCCAGGACACCTACACCACCCGATGTCACAGGAAGGCCATAAAGATCATCAAGGACAACAACCACCCGAGCCACTGCCTGTTCACCCCGCTATCATCCAGAAAGCGAGGTCAGTACAGGTGCATCAATGCAGGGACCGAGAGACTGAAAAACAGCTTCTATCTCAAGGCCATCAGATTGTTAAACAGCCACCACTAACATTGAGTGGCTGCTGCCAACATACTGACTCAACTCCAGCCACTTTAATAATGGAAATGGATGGAAATGTACAGAAATACTCATAAATTGCTAAAAGATACAAGTGTAATGCATGGAATTTTAGATAGACTTCTCCTTAATGCAACCGCTGTGTCAAATTTCAAAAAACCTTTACGGAAAAAGCACACCATGCAATAATCTGAGTACAGCGCTCAGACACAAAAACAAGCCATACAGATATCCGCCATGTTGTGGAGTCGACAGAAGTCATAAATAGCATTATAAATATTCACTTACCTTAGATCTTAATCAGAAAGCACTCCCAGGAATCTATGGACTGTAAGTTCCTTTACAGTCCATAGAAACATGTCAAACGATGTATAGAATCAATCTTTAGGATGTTTTTAACATAAATCTTCAATAATGTTCCAACTGGAGAATTCCTTTGTCTTCAGAAATGCAATGGAACGCAGGTAGCTCTCACGTGTGTGCGCGTGATCAGCTCATGCCACTCTGGCAGACCTCTGGTTGAATCAGCTCTCATTTGCCCCAACTTCACAGTAGAAGACTCAAACAAGGTTCTAAAGACTGTTGACATCTAGTGGAAGCCTTAGGAAGTGTAGTATGACCCCATAGACACTGTATGCTAGATTGGCAATGACTTGAAAAACTACAAACCTTCCCACTTCCTGGTTGAATTTTTTTCTCAGCTTTTTGCCTGCCATATGAGTTCTGTTATACTCAGACATCATTCAAACAGTTTTAGAAACGTCAGAGTTTTCTATACAAATCTACTAATTATATGCATATTCTATCTTTTAGGCCTGAGTAACAGGCAGTTTACTCTGGGCACCTTTTTATGCCCCCCCAGTCCCAAAGAAGTTAAACATCAGCTATCTGAGCAGCTAACCGATCGCTGCAGCTGTACATAGTCCATCTGTAATAGCCCACCCAATCTACCTACCTCATCCCCATATTGTTTTTATTTACTTTTCTGTTCTTTTGCACACCAGTATCTCTACTTGCACATCATCATCTGCTCATTTATCACTCCAGTGTTAATCTGCCAAATTGTAATTACTTTGCTACTTTGGCCTATTTATTGCCTTACCACCTCACGCGATTTGCACACACTGTATATAGACTTTCTTTTTTTCTATTGTGTTATTGACTGTACACTTGTTTATTCCATGTGTAACTCTATGTTGTGTCGCACTGCTTTGCTTTATCTTGGCCAGGTCGTAGTTGTAAATGAGAAATTGTTCTCAACTAGCCTACCTGGTTAAATAAAGGTGGAAAAAAATATATATAAATAAAAGGTGTGGCGGTGAACTGACAAGAGTATGTTATAATACTGTTATTGCATCAAATGGTTGTTTTATGGAATAGAATAGGGTTCTTAGAATAATTTAATCTGTGTGTGTTCTACAGCCTCTGGTGGTTTGATGCTGACAGTGGTGATAAAACCTAAATACCGCATTCAATGGCATGAGTTGGTGTTTGTGTACTGGGAGGTACCAGTGTTGAGATGGCTCGGGTATGGATAATGATGTTTCCTTACAATGAGAACTGTCTTTTACAATGAGCCCAGTCAAAACTGTTCGCTGCTCTGGCCCCCCAATGGTGGAACAAACTCCCTCACGACGCCAGGACAGCGGAGTCAATCACCACCTTCCGGAGACACCTGAAACCCCACCTCTTTCAGGAATACCTAGGATAGGATAAAGTAATCCTTCTCACCCCCTCCCCCCTTAAAAGATTTAGATGCACTATTGTAAAGTGGCTGTTCCACTGGATGTCTTAAGGTGAACGCACCAATTTGTAAGTCGCTCTGGATAAGAGCGTCTGCTAAATGACTTAAATGTAAATGTCTTTATCAGCAGATACTGTCGGCACTGAATTATTAATTTATTTCATACAAATCCTAACCTTGACTCATTTTACACATCTGTTTGTCATGTAGACTGAGGGGGTGTGTCTTTGCTCTAGGGTATTTGTATTCTTTGTCTCAGGGCTCTCAACCCATCAGTCAAGAATGTTGTGTTGATCAGCCATCGTTATTACTCTATGCTTTCCTTATTAGTACGTTTTTAATAAAGTAATATCCTGATTGGGGATTGACCTTGTCTCTCTGCATTATTGATTATAATTTCCACGACAAAGGCCAAATGAAAATAAGCTGTTTGTGCATGACCCAAAAAGCAGTTGCTTGCATTTGTAATTGATCCTCAATTCACCCATTATTAAAAAATATATCAAATTAAATAGAATTCAATTACAGAAGCTACTTAGGCTTGTTTGGGTGTGATCCATTCATTGATTGTATTTAGCTGGCCCAAAGAACAAGCTAAATGTATTTACTACGTGCATAATCATCCATCATCCACGTTTCCCACATTTTATTTTTATTGTATTCATAATACCCTCCATTACCTAAACACCAGGTAAGGAAGGGAGAGGTAATTGGAAAATAGGACGAGGGAGAGGACATGCAATATTAATTAATCTTTCCTCGATTCCTTCTATCATATCTCCTCAACGCCTTTTCACATTTTATATTTTAGTCATTTATCAGATGCTCTTATTCAGAGCGACTTACAATTAGTGCTTTAATCTTAAAATAGCTAGGTGAGACAACCACATTTCACAGTCGTATCAAGTACATTTTTCATCAACACGAAGTTATAAGCAAAGTTTGTAATAGTAGGAAAACCCCTAAGACTGACAAGTGACTTTGAAGAGGAAGGGGTTTCAGATAGGAAGATGGTTTCACCATTGGGGTGACAGGACAGAGAAGAGCTTTGTCTGGGCTGAGCGGGAGCTAACCTCTTGGAGCCTCTGGCTGGCTGTGTTTAGCTGGAATGTGGCAGGCTGAATTTGAGATGAGAGAAATGCCTTGCTATTGACTTTCAAATTAATGGCTTGCATAGCTGTCCTCTTAGGAGAGGATAAATACCAGAAAATGCTAATAATTTCTTGATAGGCAAACCCAACTCACCCCACTAGCAGTAGGAATTTATAGCCTTGGGCGTAGGGATAGCTTCCCCTTAAGTAAATTGAATTAAATTGCCAAAATGATATAACCTAAGTAGCCTACTCCTGTCTATACAGAAATAAAATCTTTGAAAATCAGCTACTACACCAGAAAGCATAATTTGTCCTGAGGTTCATTAGCTTCATTAAAAAAAATAAGCTGTGGATTGTTTTACATTGCATAACCTACATTCGGGAAAGGTCCTGTAATTTGTGCAGCAAATAGCCTACCAAAATCGATGTTGCGAATGTCAGTGAAAAGCAGGGGGACCCAGCCAGGCATATTGAAATATTTCAAAAAACAATAGCGGAAAAACAACTTTTTGGAAAGCAAATTGGACAATAATTTCCTCTTCCAGGTTAGCTTACCAAGCTAGCACACAACATTTTGAGAACCATATGTTTCTTAGAGCTTGGTGAGAGTGTGGTTGTCCTTTGGTTATTTTGTACACAACCTTCCCACAACCAGAGATGTGCAGTAGTTAATATACATTTACATTTACATTTAAGTCATTTAGCAGACGCTCTTATCCAGAGCGACTTACAAATTGGTGCATTCACCTTATGACATCCAGTGGAACAGCCACTTTACAATAGTGCATCTAAATCTTTTAAGGGGGGGGGGTGAGAAGGATTACTTTATCCTATCCTAGGTATTCCTTAAAGAGGTGGGGTTTCAGGTGTCTCCGGAAGGTGGTGATTGACTCCGCTGTCCTGGCGTCGTGAGGGAGTTTGTTCCACCATTGGGGGGCCAGAGCAGCGAACAGTTTTGACTGGGCTGAGCGGGAACTGTACTTCCTCAGTGGTAGGGAGGCGAGCAGGCCAGAGGTGGATGAACGCAGTGCCCTTGTTTGGGTGTAGGGCCTGATCAGAGCCTGGAGGTACTGAGGTGCCGTTCCCCTCACAGCTCCGTAGGCAAGCACCATGGTCTTGTAGCGGATGCGAGCTTCAACTGGAAGCCAGTGGAGAGAGCGGAGGAGCGGGGTGACGTGAGAGAACTTGGGAAGGTTGAACAGTATTGTACAGTATTTCAATTAAGTTGAGTTTTGTCATTTGTATTACACTGATTTTAACTACACTTCAATGTATTTTGTATCAATATAATTTCGAGAGCTGTAATTTGTATTTTCAAAATACAAAATACTTTTCAACAGTCCTGATAAAATGTACAACCGCACTGGACAATATTGAGATTTTTCTTAAATGGCCTGGATTAAATTCCTCGGAATTCAGAAGAATTCACATTCATTTGGATGGAGGCAGGTAATTCTCGTTTACTGTGTAATTTCTCACTTGTAGTCAGTTACAGGTGCCTATATAGAAATAGCCATTCAACCAGTTTTGAAAATACATTATGCTCGCAAATGCACCGCTACATGAGTCTTCCTGAAGAAATTTGCCTGCCCACTTGGCTGCCTTGAATCCTCCACAAGGTAAATGTAAGCAGTCAGGATAGGTGGCATCTGAGTTACAAACATATACTATTTTGAAGTTTGAACAGGTCAGACTAAACCTACCCAATTCTGGTCTCCCCATTGACGACCGCTGGTGAGCAGGCAAGAGGTGAGACTGGAGGTAAAGGTCTTTGCCAGTGCCCAATTGATGGGCATGGCAGCGTAGATACTGGTCGGTCACACACAAACAGAGCACTGATTACACTATCAATTGTGGTTATAATTAGCATGGTGGAACCAACCTGATCTCTGCATTTGCTTTTCTATTTCACTTCAGATATCACAATACGTGAAGTGAAATAGAATAGTAAATGCAGTGATCAGGCTGGTTTCACCAGGCTAGGTTAAGAAGGTGAATTGGGACAAAACATTTGACCAGGTCAAATGTAACCAACCTGTTTCAAGTGTCCTCCCTGTTCCATTGATAGGTGCTTCATTCAATGGATCGGGGACTCCTGATATCTCCAAGAGTGATAAGTATATATATTTTTTGTCTTTATCTATTGTGGTCTAGTACGGTCTTTTTTCTAGCTAGGGCGATCTACTTTAAGTGCTGTCTGTTTTCCAAGTGGCCTACAAGCATTTCGCTACACTCGCATTAACATCTGCTAACCATGTGTATGTGACAAATAAAATTTGATTTGATTTGATTTGAACTGCTGACTGCTCATCATTTGCCGATAGTTGTTGACATATCAACCAGGATCAAGGGGCAGGGCAATTTGTGACTTGTTTCGTGAATCTGTGCTTGGTTTCACCTCTCCTAGGCAATCAGCAATTAGTACAGGGAGGCGTGCTCTCCACTTCTGATTTTAGGGTCTCCTAGGCAATTAGCAATTATTGTTAGTTCTTCAGTCTCCCCTATTTTCTCAGTGGTGGCCGTGTCAGTGGTGTTTTTTGTCGCTCAACAAAGACCGTCGCAGATCCACACTCTCACTTGAGTATCTTACCTAGTTATATACAGATTCTCATTTTGCTATTTTGTAGCTTTGTCAACTATGTTTGTGTTTTGTATACCTTTTCGCACCTCTCCCTGTATGCTTTACAGACGCTCCCCACCCCTTGGCTGAAACACTTCTAATTTAATGTTCCTTGCTTGCACAACCCATGTGGAATTCCAGGTCTCTGGTAGCATGTGGAAATGCTGATCTGCGGTCAAGAACTCTGTCAAGAACCTGTTGTAAGGCAGGTCCTCACCAGACATCACCGGCAACAATGTTGCCTATGGGCACAAACCCACCGTCGCTGGACAAGACAGGACTGGCAAAAAGTGCTCTTCCCTGACAAATCGCGGTTTTGTCTCACCAGGGGTGATGGTCGGATTCGCGTTTATCGTTGAAGGAATGAGCATTACACCGAGGCCTGTAATCTGGAGACGGATCGATTTGGAGGTGGAGGGTCCGTCATAGTCTGGGGCGGTGTGTCACAGCATCATCGGACTGACCTTGTCATTGCAGGCAATCTCAACGCTGTGTGTTACAGGAAAGACATCCTCCTCCCTCGTGGTACTCTTCCTGCAGGCTCATCCTGACATGACCCACCAGCCATACTGCTCGTTCTGTGTGTGATTTCCTGCAAGACACGAATGTCAGTGTTCTGCCATGGCCAGCGACGTGCTCGGATCTCAATCCCATTAAGCACGCCTGGGACCGACAAGGCAGAGTTGCATCCAACATGTGCGAACACCGTTCAGCCACCGGCGTAAAAGGTAAATATTCCGCTCTGCGTTTCCCCAGTTTCTTACGTAGGCTGGCTAGTTGCGTGATCAAGGAAGCCACCTCAAACCTATAATTCTCGACAAGCAAACAATTGCTGCATTGGAACTCTGAGTGATCCAGTTTGTCCCGAAACAAAGAGTCATAGATAAAGCTTCTATAGCGTTGGAACCGTTCATTTTCTGCTCCAGACACGTAGGCTCTCCGCACTGCCAAAGCTGACTCTCTCCTCCGTTCTCATCCTCCTTGATCTATCCGCCGTCTTTGACGCTGTGAACCATCAGATCCTCCTCTCCACCCTCTCAGGGCTGGGCGTCTCAAGCTCTGTACACTATTGGATTGTATCCTACCTGGCAGGCCGCTCCAGGCGATGTGGAGAGGATCTGTGTCTGCACCACGAACTCTCACTACCGGTGTCCTCCAGGGCTCAGTTCTAGGCCCTCTTCTCTCTATATACCAAGTCATCAAGATTGACAACTCCACAGTGTCACCTTCCCAGAGTGCAAAAAACCTTGGCGGGACCCTGGACAACACCCTGTCATTCTGTGCAAACATCAAAGCAGTGACGCACTCCTGCGGGTTCATGCTCTACAACATCACACAGGAAGCGGCGCAGGCTCTCATCCAGGCACTTGGCTATGCTCCTTGCCTGTGCCTCACACAGGAAGCGGCGCAGGTCCTCATCCAGGCACTTGGCTATGCTCCCTGCTCGTGCCATCCAACCCCTGCAACTTATCCAGAACACAGCAGCCTGCCTGGTATTCAACCTTCCCAAGTTCTCTCATGTCACCCCTGCTACTCCACACACTCCACTGGCTTCCAGTAGAAGCTCGCATCCACTACCATGGTACTTACCTATGGAACAGCAAGAAGAACTGCCCCTACCTACCGTCAGTCTATGCTTACACCCTACACTCCAACCCAAGCACTCCTTTCTGCCACCTCAGGTCTCTTGGCTCTCCCACCCCTATGGGAGGGCAGCTCCTGTTCAGCCCAGTCCAAGCTCTTTTCTGTCCTGGCACCCCAATGGTGGAAACAGCTTCGCCCTGAAGCTAGGATAGCAGAGTCCCTGCCCATCTTCCGAAAACATTAAAAACCCTACCTCTTCAAACAGTATCTTAAATAACCTCCTCCTCAGTTCTCACCTAGCTATCTTAAGATGAATGCAAGTTGCTGTGGATAAGGGCGTTTGCTAAACTGCTAAAAAGTAAATAGGAATGCTCACAGCGAGGGCATGTCTGCGTGATGCTGATGGTGTTCGGCTGTTCGGCTGCCAATTAGACATCTGCAATGTACTTCCTCATCTTATGAGGTGGTGTTGACTGGGAGGGCCTGTGACAGTCAAGTGGATAAACAGTCAAGTGGATTTGTTTATAAAGAAACATTTTAATAATGCACTTCACAACCAAAATTACTCGTATCTCCTTGTCTGAGTAACCTACTAGTTTATCAAACCGGGTATTTGTTAATACAACTTAATACAACTTTACACATAGCACACATTACCGTTGTTGATTAAGCTGTGTGTGTCATCAAGGGCAGTAACTCAGGTCAAGCTAATTCTAGGTTGTCACTAGTTACCACAGCCACGAAGTCATACAGTTTAGCCTATTTCTACAATTTCTCTTAAATTTGATTTTAAACCGAACTACACTGCTAACCTTATGCCTAACCCTAAATTAAGGCCAAAAAGCACATTTTTGTTTTCATGTTTTTACAATGTAGCCAATTTTGTCTGTAGCAACCCGTGGAACCTCTAATTCTATGCTTTGCAAATGTAGACTGACTGTAGCTTCAGATTGGATTAGATTCAGGCCGGTGACGTTGTTACGGTTTGTTTATCCTAGTTCACTGTATTAGTCAGACTCATGAGTTACGACCTAAGTTGTAATGCGGTAGCTAGCTGTCTATTTACAGTAACTATGCTGACATTGCTAAAATGTTAGCTAGCCTGACGCGCTTTATTAAAATAACTATTTCACCTAAATCACCATCAATAATGTAATCTAATGTCGTTACCTAAATTATACCAGAGAGGTCATTATATTCCAGTATCTCTGGTTATACTCACCACCACCAGTTGTTGCACACCAAGCGAGCGTTACTGGTGCAGACTTGGGTACTGACAAACTCCAAACACCTAGCTAGTCAGCATACTAGGGTCCATCGGCAGGGAATGCAAACCATAAAACTTTGGCTGAGGAGGCTTTTCAGTCTGCCGTCCTTTGAACAATGGAGCCCCACTCAATGAAGGGAAGCGAAGTGGAGGGAGGGGCGAATTGCACGTGGATCTTTGCAAAAGGTGGCATGTTTTGTTGACATAATTGCAATCCAAAGAAAACGTTCATTTTCTCGTTGTGATGCACTGAAGTTCCAAACTCTGTTTTAGATGAGACTAGCCTAATTTTTATTTATATAACTAGGCAAGTCAGACCATGACAGACAAATTCTTATTTACAACGACGGCCTACCCCGGCCAAACCCAGACGATGTTGGGGCTATTGTGCGCCACCCTATGGGACTCGCAATCACAGCCAGATGTCATACAGCCTGGATTCAAATCAGGGACTGTAGTGACGCTTCTTGCACTGAGATGCAGTGCCTTGGACCGCTGCGCCACTCAGGATGGCCCAAATGATCCTATTTACACTTTGCAGTATATTTTGACACTATAATAAATGTGACCCGATTCAGGAATCTATGCGTGTGTCGCAACTCAATACTTCATAGGAGAGCCATTTTAAGTATTTTTATTTTTTTCAAAATGTGTTTTTGGCCAGAAATGCCTTCTGGAACATGTGAACTTTAATGTGCCTTAATAATAAACTTGTATGCCATGTGTAAATACAAATAACATTGTTAAATTATGAGCCTTGTTGGTTAAGCCATAGACAAATACAGCAACCTTCCCACTAGCCATGATTGGCTGAGATAATGAGTGTGCTGGACATGCCGAGAGATGAGTTCGGATTGGTCTACCATATAGGCTTCTGTCTATTTGAGCTCGTCAGTCTGTGTTGGCAATCCTGTCACCAACCCGGCGGGTATGTATTGTGTAGTGGAGCTGCATACAGTAATTGTTGCTCTCCAATTTCTGGAGGAACAAGTTTTTGAATTCAGTGGAATTACAGTATGATAGCTAAAGAGATGGGAAAACACCTGTCTCTGGATTATGTCTTCAAACTAAGGACCGTGGTATGGCATTCCTGACAGGGAGACGCGTCTATCATGCATGATGATGTATACAGGTAAGATAGTCTAGCCTTAGCTAGCTACATTTTCAGATATAAGTTTCTAATTTTGACAAAGTGATTTCATTTCAAGCTAGCTAGCTAACGTTAGCTGGCTGGCTCACTGGTGGGGGTTATTATTGGTATCACAGAGTGGTATTGGTATTGATGGTTAGTGAGAAAGTCCATATTGCAAATGTACGGTCCCTTACTAGACGTCCGAGAACGTTTCTAAAATTCGCGGTCGGCGTCGGGCCGTGCGGCAGGGCCGGATCTACCGGGAAGTCATCAAACGAACTTTCTCGGACATTCGGTTTTATAAAATAATCAAATTTTGGTCATTTTTCCGCTGTCCCGGTAAATCCCACAAGAGGGCATAAGCAATCATATTGCAAATGTACAAAACATCACGAATCACGACGTGGCCTTATCTCCAAAACTGAAAATATTTCGAAGCCGAAACTTGGTGAGCGTAGGTTTGGCATAATGGGCAGTTGGCCCCGAACAAGATGGCGTCTAGGCCTCAACGGTTTTTGAGTTATGGCCATTTTTCTGGGATTAAAGGTCCAAAATGAAATATTTTTTCCGCTTCACGTCAAAGTCAAGGAGCCTCTGGTGTCAATAAAAAAGCAGCCATTTATCTATCGTCATTTAATATAATTGTCAAGTTAAAAATACAGTGGGGCAAAAAAGTATTTAGTCAGCCACCAATTGTGCAAGTTCTCCCACTTAAAAAGATGAGAGAGGCCTGTAATTTATCATAGGTACACTTCAACTACGACAGACAAAATGAGAATAAAAAATCCTGAAAATCACATTGTAGGAGTTTTAAAAAATGTATTTGCAAATTATGGTGGAAAATAAGTATTTAGCGCCTTAACTGTTTTACAAAATTTAGATGGATCACCAGCAGAGTCAGCGATAGAACGTAGGAAGTAGCTTGATTTAGACTTATTTTTTACTAAGGACGTGCATGTATTTCTCAGTTGCCTGAAAAGCTGCCAGTTCATAACAGCATCAGTTAGTCTAGCCTTGGCCAAGGCATGCTTTCTTGTTCTAAAGCTATTTGAAGAAAACCAGGGATTTGATCTATTTCTTTAGTCTATAGCATTTAAAAGAACCATGTTTAACTACCATTGATTAAAAAAATAGATAAATGATAGGGGGCTAATTCAGGGACAGGTATACACTTGGAGGAAGGTTCAGAAAAGTACAAGTCATGCATAAACACTTGGGGATAAACATTTTTAAAATGTCCCTTCCTGATAATACAGGGATCAGAACTACGTTGTCTAGTATCTATAATACAGGCCATAAGACAATGATCACTAAGGTCACTTGCAAACACACCAAAAGATATAGACATGTACAGTGGCTTGCGAAAGTATTCACCCCCTTGTAGAGCCACATTTGGCAGCAATTACAGCTGAAAGTCTCTTGGGGTATGTCTCTATAAGCTTAGCACATCTAGCCACTGGGATCTTTGCTCATTCTTCAAGGTAAAACTGCTCCAGGTCCTTCAAGTTGGATGGGTTCTGCTGGTGTACAGCAATATTTAAGTCCTACCACAGATTCTCTTTTGGATTTAGGTGTGGGCTTTGACCAGGCCATTCCAAGACATTTAAATGTTTCCCCTTAAACCACTTGAGTGTTGTTTAGCAGTATGTTTAGGGTCATTGTCCTGCTGGAAGGTGAACCTCCGTCCCAGTCTCAAATCTCTGGAAGACTGAGACAGGTTTCCCTCAAGAATTTCCCTGTATTTAACGCCATCCATCATTCCTTCAATTCTGACCAGTTTCCCAGTCCCTGCCGGTGAAAAACATCCCCACAGCATGATGCTGCCACCACCATGCTTCACTGTGGGGATGGTGTTCTCAGAGTGATGAGAGGTGTTGGGTTTGCACCAGACATAGCGTTTATCTTGATGGCCAAAAAGCTACATTTTAGTCTCATCTGACCAGAGTACCTTCTTCCATATGTTTGGGGAGTCTCCCACATGCCCTTTGGCGAACACCAAACAAGTTTGCTTATTATTTTCTTTCAGCAATGGCTTTTTTTCTGGCCACTCTTCTGTAAAGCCCAGCTCTGTGGATGGTGTCCTATGGACAGATACTCCAATCTCCGCTGAGGAGCTTTGCAGCTCCTTCAGGGTTATATTTGGTCTCTTTGTTGCCTCTCTGATTAATGCCCTCCTTGCCTGGTCTGTGAGTTTTGGTGGGTGGCCCTCTCTTGGCAGGTTTGTTGTGGTGACATATTCTTTCCAATTTTTTAATAATGGATTTAAATGGTGCTGTGTGGGATGTTCAAAGATTTTGATATTTTTTTATAACCCAACCCTGATCTGTACTTCTCTACAACTTTGTCCCTGATCTGTTTGGAGAGCTCATTGGTCTTCATGGTGCCCCTTGCTTAGTGGTGTTGCAGACTCTGGGGCCTTTCAGAACAGGTGTATATATACTGAGATCATGTGACAGATCATGTGACAGATCATGTGACACTTAAATAAGGTCCACCTGTGTGCAATCTAACTAATATTGTGACTTCTGAAGGTAATTGGTTGCACCAGATATTAATTACGGATTTCATAGCAAAGGGGGTGAATACGTATGCAAGCTCTACTTTTCCATTGAATACATTTTTTTTCTTCTTTCATTTCACTTCACCAATTTGGACTATTTTGTGTATGTCCATTACATGAAATCCAAATAAATGTCAATTTAAATTACAATTAGGTAAGGGGTAGTAGGGCTTGTAGGAAATAATAAAGTAAAATATATTTTAAAAAGGTATATATATATATACAAATAACTGTAACTAACATACCTTTGTACATCGCACTATTCCGTACAATTTACCTTATTTTAACGCTCAAAGCGTAATACTAATTTGAATACCATTGTAAATGTCACGGATCCCTCCGGAACTTTCATTTTGCACACCTGTCCCCTATTCCCACTGATTAGAACTTGTATAAGTGTGCCCTTTGGTTTCCATTGGGCTGTCCATTGTTGTTAATGTCCGTTGGTGCTGTGAGTTTTGGCTTTCATGCCTTTGTGGATTGAACAGATTATTACGGGTCTCATCCCGTGTGTTAATCATTGTGCGCGTGTGTTATTTATTCGAGGTACTCCTCAATCTTTTGTTTTGGGTTTCTACCCTGTGCTTTGTTACGTGTTGGTTTGGTCTTCGTCCCTTTACACGGCACACTGTAATTTGGGCTTAATAAAAACCCATATTATGCATTCCTGCACCTGTCTCCCGAATCATTCTTACCAACGTGACAGTAAAGCACATTTTCCCCCCTTTCTAGCAAAATCAATGACGAGACCTTCATGCTGCCAGTCTCTGCATGATTGAAGAAGGCAATCTTTAAAAAATGATGGGTGGGGAAGCGAAACCTACTGCGTGATAGTGAAAGGGGAGATATGTTGTGTGGGGAAATAGCTTTTTTTCACCTGATCTGTCCAATTTATTACCTCTAAAATGTAAAGAAAACACTATAAAGAGTTTATATAATGTGTCATTACATGCCTATTTAAAGGTTTGTGTCGAATCAGGTTTTTAGGGCGGCACTAAAGTTATATTCAGAAATAAACAGCGGTTGTAGCGGCTTTTGAGTGTCAAGATGGCTTGCAGTGGTGACACAAAAAATGAATGCATTCAGTTGTACAATTGACTAGGTGTCCCCGTACCCTGTCCCTTACTTTTTTATAATCTGCGAGAGAAGTGCTACACCTGGTGGAAAGAGTCTGTATGACACAGAATGAGTAGCATAATGCGTACGTTACCTCATGACACATCACAATTTAACGTACATCGTCAGAGGGATCAGAATTTTCAACTTTTCTCCAATACTATCGCACCATTACCATGTCAATCAACGATTGAATAGAAATGTAGTTCACACCCCGGATTTTGATGCCAACACAGTCACTACAGTCCCATTTAGTTCTCATTGCTGCCTTGTTTGAATGATGCGGTTGCGCAAATTTGTACGGAATGGGGTTAGTCACCGTTGTATATACAGTTGAAGTCAGAAGTTTACATACACTTAGGTTGGAGTCATTAAAACTCATTTTCAACCACTCCACAAATTTCGTTAACAAACTATAGTTTTGGCAAGTTGGTTAGGACATCTACTTTGTGCATGACAAAAGTAATTTTTCCAACAATTGTTTACAGACAGATTATTTCCCTTAATCACAATTCCAGTGGGTCAGAAGTTTACATACACTAAATTGACTGTGCCTTTAAACAGCTTGGAAAATTCCAGATAGTCATGTCATGGCTTTGGAAGCTTCTGATAAGCTAATTGAAATCCTTTGAGTCAATTGGAGGTGTACCTGTGGATATATTTCAAGGCCTACCTTCAAACTCAGTGCCTCTTTGCGTGACATCATGGGAAAATCAAAAGAAATCAGCCAAGACCTCAGAAAGAAATGTGTAGACCTCCACAAGTCTGGTTCATCCGAGTTGAGGGAGACCCTGATCTTTACACCAGCAAAACAAAATAGTTTGCACTACACAACAAGGAAATTGTGGATTTACTCAACCATAAATTAATAGGTTATTAGTAGGTTAAAATATACTAGTCACAAACAAACGACTTGACATCCTGAGGAAAACAGCGTCAGTGTAGAAGCTACAGCATCTACGTACCCGGTGTCTGTACGCCCTGAGGAACATCGGGGACAGTGGCTCAAAATGATTTGAGAGTTTAATATCACAATGCTACAAGAAAAATACGTAATTCTGGAGTGCGGGTCTCTTCCTCCTCCTTGGATCCAATCACACCTCATTCAGGCCCGCCAAGGATAGAGCTGATAGCATCCGACTTTTGGCTAGGTTCAGAAGGCCATAAGGTGGGGAAATGCTCAAGATCCATAAAAGTTCCATTACAGTCGTCTCTTTGTAAAGAAGCATCAACAAATTCCTTATTCAAAATTAAACCCTCATCCAAGTAAAGTAATGATCATCTTCTTGGCAGAATTTAGTTCGTGGCATTTGACACAGATGAAGTTTTCAGAAAAGTCCTTCACTGGGATGACTGTGAACATGACCTTATGGTCGGTAATAGAGTCAAAGTAGTTTTCACTGCTTTGTGTAGAAGCAGGAGAACACCCTTTACTCAATTCAGCCATTTTGATTGCTAGCCAATAGGCTACTAAAAGGCTACTAAAAGGATCCAGGGACTAAATCTAGCGGTCCCACCACTGTGGCTAGCCACGTCACTGGGTCAAAAATAAATAAAACTGTATATAAAATACTTGATATAAAATACATTTGAAGTCATAAGTTTACATACACCTTCGCCAAGTCCATTTAAACTCAGTTTTTCACAATTCCTGACATTTAATCGGAGTAAGAATTCCCTGTTTTAGGTCAGTTAGGATCACCACTTTATTTTAAGAATGTGAAATGTCAGAATAAAATGAGAGTGATTTATTTCAGCTTTTATTTAAATATTCCTACATATCCACAAGCTTTAACCTGTTGCTTCTACTCGGGACGCTTGCGTCCCAACTAGAGCTCTGGAAATGCAAATGCGCTACGCTAAATGCTAATAGTATTAGTTAAAACTCAAAAGTTCATTAAAATACACATGCAGGGTATCGAATTAAAGCTACACTCGTTGTGAATCCAGGCAACAAGTCAGATTTTTAAAATGCTTTTCGGCGAAAGCATGAGAAGCTATTATCTGATAGCATGCAACACCCCAAAAGACCCATAGGGGACGTAAACAAAATAATTAGCATTTCGGCGTTACACAAACCGCACAATAAAATAGAAAACATTCATTACCTTTCACCATCTTCTTTTTTGGCACTCCTAGATGTCCCATAAACACTATTTGGGTCTTTATTTCGATTAAATCGGTCCATATAAAGCCTAGATATCGTTATATGTAGACTGTGTGATAAACGAAAAAAACATTGTTTCAAAACGTAACGTCATTTTTTAAAATTCAAAAAGTCGACGATAAACTTTCACAAAACACTTCGAAATACGTTTGTAATGCAACTTTAGGTATTAGTAAACGTTAATAAGCGATAAAATTCATCAGGAGGCGATGTAAAGATCATTAGCTGTCCGTCTGGAAAAATGTCCGGCTAGAAACTCAACGAAAATATCCGGTCCTAGACCGGATTAGATACGGTGTCCTGTATGTGTTTGACCAAGAAAAAACTCGAAGGGAAATGACAAGACTCTAGACACCCTGTGGAAGCTGTAGGTACTGCAACCTCAGGCAATTAATTGTGGTTCACGTTTATCAATGGGTTCAAGTAGCGCATGGATATATTTTCCCCATTTTCAGTGATCAGTTTTTCCTGTGCTTTTCGATGTAAATGCCGTTCTGGTAAAGCCACAGCAGTGATTTAACCAGTTTTTTAAACGTCTGAGTGTTTTCTATCCACACAGACTAAGCAAATGCATATACTATATTCCTGGCATGAGTAGCAGGGCGCTGAAATGTTGCGCGATTTTTAACAGAATGTTCAAAAAAGTAGAGGGTCGACTGAAGAGGTTAACTTCCTGACTGATTATTTTGTGAAGTGCACCAGTCCCTCCTGCAGCAAAGCACCCCCACAACATGATGCTGCCACCCCCGTGCTTCACGGTTGGGATGGTGTTCTTCGGCTTGAAAGCCTCCCCTTTTTCCTCCAAACATAAAGATGGTAATTATTGCCAAACATTTCTATTTTTGTTTCATCAGATCAGAGGACATTTCTCCAAAAAGTACGATCTTTGTCCCCATTGTAGTCTGGCTTTTTTATGGCGGTTTTGGAGCAGTGGCTTCTTCCTTGCCGAGTGGCCTTTCAGGTTATGTCGATATAGGACTCATTTTACTGTGGGTATAGATACTTTTGTACCTGTTTCCTCCAGCATCTTCACAAGGTCCTTTGCTGTTGTTCTGGGATTGATTTGCACTTTTCGCACCAAATACGTTCCTCTCCTTCCTGAGTGGTATGGCGGCTGTGTGGTCCCATGGTGTTTATACTTGCATACTATTGTTTGTACAGATGAACGTGGAAGGTACGGTTTGGGTTAGGTAGGCCTTGAAATACATCCACAGGTCTCTAATGATGTCAATTAGCCTATCAGAAGCTTCTAAAGCCATGACACAATTTTCTGGAATTTTCCAAGCTGTTTGAAGGCACAGTCAATTTAGTGTATGTAAACTTCTGACCCACTGGAATTGTGATTAAGTGAAATAATCTGTTTGTGAACAATTGTTGGAAAAATTACTTGTGTCATGCACAAAGTAGATGTTCAAACCGACTTGCTAGTTTGTTAACAAGAAATTTGTGGTTGAAAAACGAGTTAATGACTCCAACCTAAGTGTTTGTAAACTTCCGAATTCAACTGTATATAATTATCAGATAATTACAATTATTCACTAAAACAGTTTGTCAGAGAACCACCATGGCAGCCTTTATCAGCTGTTTGAATATGTTCAGCCTCACACTGCCCAAGAGAAGCATGGCCACTTCAAAATCCCCAGCTCTCGCTGGCAATACAAAAGGCCATTTTGTAGGTCTGCCTGTACAAGGTGCCTCTCCTCCACTGCCCTAATGCACATGTGATGCAGCATCATTGCACACTGCCTTGCCCAGAGCAGACTGTCCCCCAATATGTTGGACACCTGGCATCAGACTGGATGGTTTTGCAGGAGAACGTGAGGCGATTTGTTCCTTCCATAGTAGGTGTTGATCTGCTGTTTTATTCTCTCCGACGTCCGCTTGATTTTACTGGAGAGACGCACGCACAGCAATGGTTTTCCATCTGAAAAACAATTTTACGAAATGGTAATGAAAATCTTGAAGTTTGATAGAAATCTTTCATATAGTTCAAAACACCTGGGTGAGTAAGACTTTGATAACAACAGCAGTGTGATGCCAGGGTGTGATGCAGTGTTCAACAACACTGAATTGGCTGCAGTACCTGCATACTTTCTGCCAAAATAGAATGAGCACTCCAGGACCAGCCTATGGATTGTAGCCAGCAGACAGAGAGTCATCTTAGTCTGCAGACCTTCCAAAATTGCTGCACAATGTTGAAGAAACCAGCATACAATCCAGTTTCTCTTCTCCATGGCCTTCAACCTTTTCTCCAGGCTGAAACAGATTTGGCAAATCTGACCATAATTCTATCCTCAAGATTCCTGCTTACAAGCAAAACATTTAAGCAGGAAGCACCAGTGTCTGGATCAATAAAAAACAGTTGCCATACCAGGCAGTGATGCAATCCGTCAGGATGCTCTCGATGGTGCAGCTGTAAAACATTTTAAGGATCTGAGGACCCATGCCAAATCTTTTCAGTCTCCTGAGGGGGAACAGGTTTTGTCATGCCTTCTTCATGACTGTCTTGATGTGCTTGGATGTTAGTTTGTTGGTGATGTGGACTCCAAGGAACATGAATCTCAACATGCTCCACTACAGCCCCGTCGATAAGAATGGGGGCATGCCCCGTCCTCCTCTTCCGGTAGTCCACAATCATCTCCTTAGTCTTCAACATATTGAGGAAGAGGTTGTTGTCCTGGCACCACACGGTCAGTTCTCTGACCTCCTCCCTATAGGCTGTCTCATCGTTGTTGGTGATCAGGCCTACCACTTGTGTCGTCAGCAAACTTAATGATGGTGTTGGAGTTGGGAGTATAGGAGGGGACTGAGCACGCACCTCTGAGGGGGCCCCATGTTGAGGATCAGCGTGGCGGATGTGTTGTAACCTAACCTTACAATCTGGGGGTAAACCATATGGAAGTCCAGGATTCAGTTGCAGAGGGAGGTGTTTAGTCACCGGCTCCTTTGCTTAGTGATAAGCTTTGAGGGCACTATGCTGTTGAACACTGAGCTGTGGTCAATGAATAGCATTCACATAGGTGTTATTTTTGTCCAGGTGGGAAAGGGCAGTGTGGAGTGCAATAGAGATTGGATCATCTGTGGATCTGTTGGTGTGGTATGCAAATTGGAGTGGGTCTAGGGTTTCTGGGATAATGGTGTTGATGTGAGCCATGACCAGCCTTTCCCATGCATTTCATGGCTACAGACGTAAGTGCTACGGGTCGGTAGTCATTTAGGCAGGTTACCTTAATGTTCTTGGGCACAGGGACTATGGTGGTTTGCTTGAAACATGTTGGTATTACAGACTCAGACAGGGAGAGGTTGAAAATGTCAGTGAAGACACTTGCCAGTTGGTCAGTGCATGCTCATTGTACACGTCCTGGTAATCCATCTGGCCCAGGGGCCTTGTGAATGTTGACCTATTTAAAAGCTCTTACTCACAGCGGCTGCGGAGAGCTTGATCCCACAGTCGCCCATGTTTTAGTGTGACTTGACTCGAGGCGAGCATAGAAGTAGTTTAGCTCTTCTGGTAGGCTTGTGTCACTGGGCAGCTCTCGACTGTGCTTCCCTTTGTAGTCTGTAATAGTTTGCAAGCCCTGCCACATCCAACGAGCGTCGGAGCTGGTGCAGTACGATTCGAATTTAGTCCTGTATTTATGCTTTGCCTGCTTGATGGTTCGTCAGAGGGCATAGCAGGATTTCTTATAAGCTTTCGGGTTAGAGTCCCGCTCGTTGAAAGCGGCAACTCTACCCTTTAGCTCAGTGCGAATTTTGCCTGTAATCCATGGCTTATCGTTGCGGTATGTACGTACAGTCGCTGTAGGGACGACGTCCTCAATGCACTTATTGATAAAGCCAGTACTTCTCAATGCCATTTGAAGAATCCCGGAACAAATTCCAATCTGCACTAGCAAAACAGTCCTGTAGTTTAGCATCTGCTTCATCTGACCACTTATTTTTAATGGCCCGAGCCACTGGTGTTTCCTGCTTAAATTTGAGCTTGTAAGGCAGGAATCAGGAGGACAGAGTTATGGTCAGATTTACCAAATGGAGGGTGAGGGAGAGCTTTGTACACGTCTCCGTGTGGGGAGTAAAGGTGGTCTAGATTTTTTTTTCTCCATCTGGTGGAGAACATGCTGATAGAATTTAGGTAAAACTTATTTAAGTTTCCCTGCATTAAAGTCCCTGGCCACTAGGAGCGCCGCCTCTGGATGAGTGTGTTCCCATGTGCTTATGGCGGAGTGTTTTAGTTGCCAAACCAAATTTCTTTAGTCTCTAGGTTGAGGAGGCACTGTTGCCCCTTCTTCACCACACCGATTGTGTGTGTGGACCATTTCAGTTTGTCAGTGATGTGTATGCAGAGAACTTGAAGCTTTCCACCTTCACTGCGGTCCCGTCGATGTAGATAAGGGCGTGTTCCCTCTGAGTTCCTGAAGTTCACGATCATCTCCTTTGTTTTGTTGATGTTGAGTGAGAGGTTATTTTCCTGCACCACACTCTCAAAGCCCTCTCCTCCTCCCTGTAGGCTTTCTTGTCATTGTTGGTAATCAGGCCTACAACTGTTATGTTGTCTGAAAACTTGATGATTGAGTTGGAGGCGTGCGTAGCCACACAGTCATGGGTGAACAGGGAGGACAGGAGGGGCTAAGTACGCACAATTGTGGGTCCTCAGTGTTGAGGATCAGCGAAGTGGAGGTGTTGTTTCCTACCTTCTCTACCTGGGGGCGGCCCGTCAGGAAGACCAGGACCCAGTTGCACAGCGTGGGGTTCAGACTCAGGAATTCAACCTTAATGATGAGCTTGGAGGGTACTATGGTGAGGAATGCTGAGCTATCGTCAATGAACAGCATTCTTACATAGGTATTCCTCTTGTCCAGGTGGGATAGAGCAGCGTGCAGTGCAATTGCGATTGCATCATCTGTGGATCTATTGGGGCGGTAAGCAAATTGAAGGGGGTCTAGCCTCTTATGGATCCCTTAAGCGCGAATCCCGCTCGAATCCCTTTAGCGAGATTGATTTGACAACATCCAGTGAAATTGTAGTACGCCAAATTCAAACCACAGAAATATCAATATTCAAGCTTCACGAAAATATAAGTGTACTACATCAAAATTAAGCTTAACTTCTTGTTAATCCAGCTGCTGTGTCAGATTTCAAAAAGGCTTTACGGCGAAAGCAAACCTTGTCATTATCTGAGGACAGCACCCCGCATACAAACACATGAAAATAATTTTTCAACCAGGCAGGTGCGACACAAAAGTCAGAAATAGCCATATAATAAATGCCTTAACTTTTGAAGATCTTCTTTTTGCAATCTCAAATGTCTCAGTGACACAATGAATGGTCGTTTAGTTTGATAAATTTCTACTTTTATCCCCGAAATGTCCATTTATTTGGCCCGTTTGGTTCAGAAATACACCGGTTCCAGCATGACTACAAAGTATCTAATAAGTTACCTGTAAACTTGGTCCAAACATTTCAAACAACATTCCTAATCCAACCTCAGGTATCCTAAAATGTAAATAAACGCTAAAATTTAAGACTGAATAACTGTTTCTAATACCGGATAAAAACAACGTGAAGCGCACTCCGTTTCATGCGCAACAAAAGACTAAAGCCCTTCAGAGTGACACCTACAAAGAACAGCCCTACTTCAAACAATTTCTAAAGTCTGTTGACATCTAGTGGAAGCCATAGGAACTGCAATCTGGGCCGTAATAAATCAGGTCTCCCATAGAAATCCATTGGAAAACAGTGACCCCCCAAAAAATAATCCCCTGGATGGATTGTGCTCAGGGTTTCTCCTGCCAAATCAGTTCTGTTATACTCAGACATTATTCTAACAGTTTTAGAAACTTCAGAGTGTTTTCTATCCAAATATACGAATTATATGCATATCCTAGCTTCTGGGCCTGAGTAGCAGGCAGTTTACTTTGGGCACGCTTTTCATCCGGACTTGAAAATACTGCCCCTTATCCCAGAGAGGCTAGAGTGACAGTTAAAAAGGTAGAAGTGATATGATCCTTGACTAGTCTCTCTAAGCACTTCATGATGACAGAAGTGAGTGTTACGGGCGATAGTCATTTAGTTCAGTTAACTTTGCTTTTTTGGGTACAGGACCAATGGCGGCCATCTTGAAACATGTGGGGACAGCAGACTGTGTTAGGGAGAGATTGAATATGTACATAAACACACCAGCCAGCTTGTCTACGTATGCTCTGAGGTTTGCGGCTAAGAATGCCGCCTGCGAGGGTTAACAAGATTTAATGTCTTACTCACTTTGGACAACGGAGAAGGAGAGCCCACAGTCGTTGGTAGCGGGCCGCATCGGTGGCACTGTGTTATCCTCAAAGTGGGCGAAGAAGGTGTTAGTTTGTCCGGAAGCAAGACTGTGTCTGGTTTTCATTTTGTAATCAGTGATTGTCTGTAGACTGTGCCACATACAGTTCGTGAATTGAAACTCCACTTTGTCTCTATACTCACATTTTGCCTGTTTGATTGCCTTGCAGAGGGAATAACTACTATGTTTGTGTTCTACCATATTCCCAGTCACTTTGCCATGGATAAATGTGGTGGTTCGCGCTTTCAGTTTTGCTGGAATGCTGCCATCTATCCACGGTTTCTGGTTTTAACAGTGGGTACAACATCTCCTATACGCTTCCTGATAAACTTATTATTGGAGGCTACCCGGAGCATATCCCAGTCTGCTTTTATCAAAACAATCTTGAAGTGTGGATTCCGATTGGTCAGACCAGCATTGAATGGTTCTTAGCACGGGTACTTCCTGTTTGAGTTTCTACCTATAGAAATGGAGGAGCAAAAGGGAGTCGTGGTCAGATTTGCCAGGAGGAGGGGGGGGGGGCCTTGTATGCGTCCCGTAAATTGGAGTAGCAGTTGTCGAGTGTTTTAGTATTACAGTCAATGTGTTGATAGAACTTTGGCAGCCTATAGAGGCCATGCAATTCAATACTCATCTTTAAAACAAAAGTAATTTAGCTCAAAATAATTCACATTAACAAAGTAAATAGAGGGACTAACAGTACAGATAGACCACAATAAAATATGTACCATAGAGCCAAATACAGAGGAAAAGACTTAAAGAAATGGAGGATATTATTCAAGAAAGTTTAAGTGTAATATATTATAAAAATAAAGTGAACTGGATGGAATATGGGGAAAAAGGCACCAAATAACCCTCTGGATTACAGTCAAATTATGATAAATGTGCTATATTACATATTAGATCACAAAAAAATAAAACTTTTACATTGTCGTGTAGTTTACCAAAAAAATTCTCACGGTAAAGTGGACATACTTGGAATTCATATCCCCAAAGAAAGAAAATGATCTCACTGCAATACATTTTAATAGAAAGTTATCAGAAATAGATTAACACCTTGCTACCGTGGAAAGGAAAATACATACCTGTCTATTTGTGGAAAAATCAACCTGATTAGTCATATCCCAGTTGACCTATTTGAGCAAAATATATTCAGTTTTATTTGGAACTGCAAACCAGACCTATTGATATAATGAATATGAATGCAGAGGGCAGAAATGATTAAATATTAAAGCATTAGACCTCTCACTAAAGGCATTAGTCATACAAAAGTTATACTGAAATCAGAACTGGTATTCTAGCAGATTAGTAAGAATGTCTCAAACCATGTTCAAGAATGGCCTTTATCCATTTATTCAGATTACATCCTTTCAATTTCGGTTATTTGAAAATGAAATAATCTCCAAAATATCGCTATTATTAAACAAGCCATAGAAAGTTGGTTGCAATTTCAGTTGAATCCACTAGAAAAGACAGGACAAATATATCAAATACTATGGTTGAACTCACATATACACATACTCACATACACTTTTTAATTCAAATGAGGTCAACTTTGTACATTTTTTACAGATTTTTAACAGATTTATACATGTTAAGTAACATTGATGTACTGCCATTAGACAATGTTAGCTATTAGCACTTATGTTGTGCATTAAAGTGCATAATGCAAAGCTCAGTACTCATAATATTGTGTTTATAATGCATTATGAAGAGGGTATTCATAGGACGTGTTTAGTTAACTTTTAGAGGACTCTCCTCGTTAGCGGCATGGAATTTCTGCTTTGTTTTCTGCTCTCATCTCTCGGTTGTAGCATGTCAATAAAATCCCACAAATCACGTATTGGATATATGGCGAGTAGATTTGCCCTAGATTTGCAGTAATCAAGTATCACTCAATTTTCAGGCTCTATGCCAACACAATCTCTACTTAATTAGGTTTAATTGTTAACAGCTGTAACGGCGTTCTTCGTTTGTGGAAAGAGAGTCGGACCGAAATGCAGCGTGTTGGTTACTCATGACTTTAATGAATGAAATGCGGTACATGAAATAACTCAGAATACAAAACAACAAACAGAACGTGAAACTAATTACAGCCTATCTGGTGACTACAACACAGAGACAGGAACAAACACCCACGAAATACAAAGCGAAACTGAGGCTGTCTAAATACGGTTCCCAATCAGAGACAACGACAAGCACCTGACTCTGATTGGGAATCGCCTCAGGCAGCCAAACCTATACCACACCCCTAATCAGCCGCAATCCCAAATAATACAAACCCCAATACGAAACACAACACATAAACCCATGTCACACCCTGGCCTGACCAACTATATAACGAAAACACAAAACACTATGACCAAGGCGTGACAACAGCGGTCTCGTTTCACTATAAAAGGAGCCACCTGTAGCAGCATGAGTGTTGACTTATTATGTGTGTGAGAGCTAGGTACTTGAGTCCACACACTTATAAATATCAAAGGTGTTTTTCAAAGGAAGGACATTCCTTGAGGACAGGATCAAAGTATTTGCCTCAGGGCACCTGTAATTATTACGTTATACTTTTCAGAGATGATCAAAGATAAATACCTAGCCTACTGACAAAACACAGAACAATATAAAATCAAACTTTATTTGTCACATGCGCCAAATACATCAAATCTAGAAATGCTTACTTACAAGCCCTTAACCAACAGTGCAGTTCAAGAAGAGTTAAGAAAATATTTACCAAATAAACTAAAGTAACACAATAAAATAACAATAACGAGGCTATATACATGGGGTACCGGTACCAAGTCAGTGTGTGGGAGTACAGATTAGTTGAGGTAATTTGTACAAACTGAAGTGACTTTGCATAGATAATAAACAGCGAGTAGCAGTAGTGTACAAAACAAATGGGGGGGTGTCAATGTAAATGGACAGCATTTGCCATACCAGCCGAGCATTTGCCATACCAGGCAGTGATGCAACCGGTCAGGATGCTCTCGATGGTGCAGCTGTAGAACTTTTGGAGGATCTGGGGACCCACGCCAAATCTTTTCAGTCTCCTGAGGGGAAAAAGGTTTTGTTGTGCCCTCTTCACAACTGTCTGGTATGTTTGGACCATGATAGTTGGTTGGTGATGTGGACACCAAGGAACTTGAAACTCTCGACCTGCTCCACTACAGCCCTGTTGATGTTAATGGTGAGCTGTTCGGCCCGTCTTTTCCTGTAGTCCACGATCAGCTCCTTTGTCTTGCTCACATTGGGCGAGAGGTTGTTGTCCTGGCACCACACTGCCAGTTCTCTGACCTCCTCCCTATAGGCTGTCTCATCATTGTCGGTGATCAGGCCTACCATTGCTGTGTCATCAGCAAAGTTAATGATGGTGTTGTAGTCGTGTTTGGCCACGCAGTCGTGGATGAACAGGGAGTACAGGAGGGGACTAAGTACACACCCCTGAGGGGCCCCAGTGATGTTTATTTTTTTATATTTTTTTATTTTCACCTTTAGGCTAGTTGAGAACAAGTTCTCATTTACAATTGCAACCTGGCCAAGATCAAGCAAAGCAGTGTGACACAAACAATAACACAGAGTTACACATGGAATAAACAAACATACAGTCAATAATACAGACCCTCCAATTTGACACACTGAACTCTGTCTGAGAAGTAGTTGGTGAACCAGTCGTGGCAGTCATTTGAGAAACCAAGGCTGTTGAGTCTGCCAATAAGAATGTGGTGATTGACAGAGTCGAAAACCATGGCCAGGTCGATGAATGCAGCTGCACAGTATTGTCTCTTTTCAATGGCGGTTATGATATAATTTAGGACCTTGAGCGTGGCTGAGGTGCACCCATGACCAGCTCGGAAACCAGATTGCATAGCATAGAAGGTTTGGTGGGATTCTAAATGGTCGGTTATCTGTTTGTTAACTTGGCTTTCGAAGACCTTAGAAAGGCAGGGTATGATAGATATACAGTGGGGCAAAAAGGTATTTAGTCAGCCACCAATTGTGCAAGTTCTCCCACTTAAAAAGATGAGAGGCCTGTAATTTTCATCATAGGTACACTTCAACTATGACAGATGAAATGAGAAAAAAAATCCAGAAAATCACATTGTAGGATTTTTTATGAATTTATTTGCAAATTATGGTGGAAAATAAGCATTTGGTCACCTACAAACAAGCAAGATTTCTGGCTCTCACAGACCTGTAACTTCTTTTTTAAGAGGCTCCTCTGTCCTCCACTCGTTACCTGTATTAATGGCACCTGTTTGAACTTGTTATCAGTATAAAAGACACCTGTCCACAACCTCAAACAGTGACACTCCAAACTCCACTACGGCCAAGACCAAAGAGCTGTCAAAGGACAACAGAAACAAAATTGTAGACCTGCACCAGGCTGGGAAGACTGAATCTGCAATAGGTAAGCAGCTAGGTTTGAAGAAATCAACTGTGGGAGCAATTATTAGGAAATGGAAGACATACAAGACCACTGATAATCTCCCTCGATCTGGGGCTCCATGCAAGATCTCACCCCGTGGGGTCAAAATGATCACAAGAACGGTGAGCAAAAATCCCAGAAACACACGGGGGGACCTAGTGAATGACCTGGAGAGAGCTGGGACCAAAGTAACAAAGCCTACCATCAGTAACACACTACGCCGCCAGGGACTCAAATCCTGCAGTGCCAGACGTGTCCCCCTGCTTAAGCCAGTACATGTCCAGGCCCGTCTGAAGTTTGCTAGAGAGCATTTGGATGATCCAGGTAAAAACGCAACTCGTTGTGTTTGGAGGACAAAGAATGCTGAGTTGCATCCAAAGAACACCATACCTACTGTGAAGCATGGGGGTGGAAACATCATGCTTTGGGGCTGTTTTTCTGCAAAGGGACCAGGACGACTGATCCGTGTAAAGGAAAGAATGAATGGGGCCATGTATCGTGAGATTTTGAATGAAAACCTCCTTCCATCAGCAAGGGATGAAACGTGGCTGGGTCTTTCAGCATGACAATGATCCCAAACACACCACCCGGGCAACGAAGGAGTGGCTTCGTAAGAAGCATTTCAAGGTCCTGGAGTGGCCTAGCCAGTCTCCAGATCTCAGCCCCATAGAAAATCTTTGGAGGGAGTTGAAAGTCCGCGTTGCCCAGCAACAGCCACAAAACATCACTGCTCGAGAGGAGATCTGCATGGAGGAATGGGCCAAAATACCAGCAACAGTGTGTGAAAACCTTGTGAAGACTTACAGAAAACATTTGACCTCTGTCATTGCCAACAAAGGGTATATAACAAAATATTGAGAAACTTTTGTTATTAACCAAATACTTATTTTCCACCATAATTTGCATATTTGAAATGTACCTATGATGAAAATTAGAGGCCTCTCTCATCTTTTTAAGTGGGAGAACTTGCACAATTGGTGGCTGACTAAATACTGTTTTGGCCCCACTGTAGGTCTGTAGCAGTTTGGGTCTAGAGTCTAGAGTGTCTCCCCCTTTGAAGAGGGGGGTGACCGCGGCAGCTTTCCAATCTTTGGGGATCTCAGACGATAGGAAAGAAAGGTTGAACAGGCTAGTAATAGGGGTTGCAACAATTTAGGCGGATAATTTTAGAAAGAGAGGGTCCAGATTGTCTAGCCCGACTGATTTGTAGGGTCCAGATTTTGCAGCGCTTTCAGAACATCAGCTATCTGGATTTGGGTGAAGGAGAAATGGCGAGGCTTGGGCAAGTTGCTGTGGGGGGTGCAGGGCTGTTGACCGGGGTAGGGGCAGCCAGGTGGAAAGCATGGCCAGCCATAGAAAAATGTGTTTCCTCAGTGTAGTGGGCCGCTGAGAAGAGGTGCTCTTTTTCTCTATGGACTTTACAGTGTCCCAGAACGTTTTGGAGTTTGTGCTACAGGATGCAAATTTCTGTTTGAAAAAGCTAGCCTTTGCTTTCCTAACTGCCTGTGTATATTGGTTCCCTGAAAAGGTTTGAGGATCAGCGTTGCCTACCCTTACCACCTTGGGGCGGTCAGTCAGGAAGTCTAGGATCCAGTTGCAGAGGGAGGTGTTTAATCCCAGGGTCCTTAACTTCGTAATGAGCTTCGTGGGCACTATGGTGTGTAACGCTGAGCTGTCGTCAGTGAATAGCATTCTCACATAGGTGTTTCTTTTGTCCAGGGAAAGGCCAGTGTGCAGTGCGATTGAGATTGCGTCATCTGTGGATCTTTTGGGGTGGTATGCGAATTGGAGTGGGTCTAGGGTATCCGGGAGGATGCTGTTGACGTGAGCCATGACCAGCCTTCAAAGCACTTCATGGCTACTGACGTGAGTGGTAGTGGGCTATTCTTTCACAGACACTGGACCTGTGTATGCAAATCCTTGTCAACGTTTGAGATATTTAACAGTAATGCTTTTTGAAATTGGTATCTGGCGTGTGTGTGTGTGTGTGTGTGTGTGTGTGTGTGTGTGTGTGTGTGTGTGTGTGTGTGTGTGCGTGTGCGTGTGCAGGTGGGTGGGTGAGAGAGAGAGAGTTCGGTACATGCACAGTAAAATTCGAAAAAATAAAATCGTGAAACATTTCAAAAGTTATCATTTTTAGATAAAACTATATAAAATGCAGTGTATTCACATATCACCAAATAATGGATTAAAACACACTGTTTTGTAAAGAAGGTCTACAGTAGCCTCAACAGCACTCTGTAGGGTAGCACCATGGTGTAGCTTGAGGACAGCTAGCTTCCGTCCTCCTCTTGGTACATTGACTTCAATTCAAAACTTAGGAGGCTCATGGTTCTCACCCCCTTCCATAGATTTACATAGTAATTATGACAACTTCCGGAGGACGTCTTCCAACCTATCAGAGCTCTTGTAGCATGAACTGACATGTTGTCCACCCAATCAAAGGATCAGAGAATAATCTAGTACTGAAAGCATAAGCTACAGCTAGCTAGCACTGCAGTAGATAAAATATGGTCAGTAGACTCAAAGAGAGAGAAAGACAACACCAGTCTCAATGTCAACAGTGAAGAGGCGGCTCCGGGTTGCTGGCCTTCTAGGCAGAGTTCCTCTGCCCAGTGTCTGTGTTCTTTTGTCCATCTTACTTTTTTTATTGGCCAATCTGAGATATGGCTTTTTCTTTGCAACTCTGCCTAGAAGGCCAGCATCCCGGAGTTGACTCTTCACTGTTGACGTTGAGACTGGTGTTTTGCGGGTACTATTTAACCTATCTAGGACTGGGGAACCCCGTTCTGCTAGCCGAACCCCTCGCCAACAGCTAATGAAATTGCAGGGCACCAAATACAAATCAACAGAAATGTCATTAATCAAATTTCTAAAACATACAAGTATTAGGCACCATTTTGAAGATACAATTCTCGTTAATCCAGCCACAGTGTCTGATTTAAAAAATGCTTTACAGCAAAAGCTCCACAAACGATTATGTTAGGTCACCACCAAGCCACAGAAAAACCCAGCCATTTTTCCAGCCAAAGAGAGGAGTCACAAAAAGCAAAAATAGAGATAAAATTAATCACTAACCTTTGATGATCTTCATCAGATGACACTCATAGGACTTCATGTTACACAATACATGTATGTTTTGTTCGATAAAGTGCATATTTATATCCAAAAATCTCATTTTACATTGGTGTGTTATGTTCAGTAGTTCAAAAACATGCAGTGATATTGCAGAGCCACATGAATTCACAGAAATACTCATTATAAATGTTGATGAAAATCCAAGTGTTATGCATGGAACTTTAGTAAGTCGCTCTGGATAAGAGCGTCTGCTAAATGACTTAAATGTAAATGTAAATGTAGATACACATCTCCTTACAACAACCGCTGTGTTAGATTTCAAAATAACTTTACGGAAAAAGCATAATCTGAGTACGGCGCTCAGAGCCCAAACCAGCCAAAAGAAATATCCGCCATGTTGCGCAGTCAACATTAGTCATAAATAGCATTATAAATATTCACTTACCTTTGATCTTCATCAGAATGCACTCCCAGGAATCGCAGTTCCACAATAAATGTATGTTTTGTTCGATAATGTCCATAATTTATGTCCATTCATGTCCAAATAGCTTATTTTGTTAGAACGTTTGGTAAACAAATCCAAAAGCGTGTTCAGGTCCAGTTGGATGAAAAGTTCAAAAAGTTATATTACAGGTTGAAGAAACTTGTCAAACTAAGTATAGAATCAATCTTTAGGATGTTTTTATCATAAATGTTCAATAATGTTCAATAATGTTCCAACCGGAGAATTCCATTGTTTGTAGAAAAGCAATGGAACGTGAGATACCTCTCACGTGAAATGCATGTGACTGAGAACGAGGCTGCTCCCAGACCCCTTAGTCAAACAGCTCTCATCCGGTCCCCCTTCACAGGAGAAGCCTGAAACAACATTCTAAAGACGGTTGACATCTAGTGAAAGCCTTAGGAAGTGCAAAATAACCCGTATCCCACTGTGAATTCGATTGGGGCTGAGTTCAAAAACTACAAACCTCAGATTTCCCACTTCCTGTTTGGATGTTTTCTCAGGTTTTTGCCTGCCATATGAGTTATGTTATACTCACAGACATCATTCAAACAGTTTTAGAAACTTCTGAGTGTTTTCCATCCAATAGTAATAATAATATGCATATATTAGCATCTGGGACTGAGTAGGAGGCAGTTTACTCTGGGCACGCTATTCATCCAAAAGTGAAAATGCTGCACCCTATTCCAAAGAAGTTAATGAAGTTGCCAGTTGAGGACTTGTGAGGCATCTGTTTCTCAAACTAGACACTCTAATGTACTTGTCCTCTTGTTGAGTTGTGCATTGAGGCCTCCCACTCCTCTTTCTATTCTGGTTAGAGACAGTTTGCACTGTTCTGTGAAGGGAATAGTACACAGTGTTGTACGAGATCTTCAGTTTCTTGGCAATTTCTCGCATGGAATAGCATTTGATTTCTAAGAACAAGAACAGACTGATGAGTTTCAAGGGAGAAAGTTCTTTGTTTCTGGCCATTTTGAGTCTGTAATCGAACCCACAAATGCTGTTGCTCCAGATATTCAACTTGTCTAAAGAAGGCCAGTTTTGCTTCATTGCTTCTTTAATCAGAACAACAGTTTTTAGCTGTGCTAACATAATTGCAAAAAGAGTTTTCAAATGATCAATTAGCCTTTTCAAATGATAAACTTCGATTAGCTAACACAACGTGCCATTGGAACACAGGAGTGATGGTTGCTGATAACGGGCCTCTGTACGCCTTAGTAGATATTCCATTAAAAATCAGCCGTTTCCAGCTACAATAGTTATTTGCAACATTAACATTGTCTACACTGTATTTCTGATCAATTTGATGTCATTTTAATGGACAAAAAATGTTTGTTTTTTTTAAAACAAGGACATTTCTAAGTGACCCCCAACTCTATCAATGGGGGAGAGGTCACACTTTAAATAAAAGTAGCTAAAATACGTCGCCTTGTGGTAGCTTTGAGTAGGACTCTAAAAAGTCGATGAGAGAAACTGACTGAGGCAGAAATGAAAGGGAGAGGGAGGGAGAGCTTGAGAAGCACGCTGAGAGAAACTGACTGAGGCAGAAATGAAAGGGAGAGGGAGGGAGAGCTTGAGATTTTTATTTTCCCTATCTCTTTCTGATCTAATTGGCCCATCGGGAGCAGGGGCAAGTGTTCAGTAGGCAGGACCCGTTTGCAGCTGCACTGTCTATAATTGGCAATCCTCCACGAGTGAAACCACAGTCACGAAATTCGACCAAAACCACCCCAAAACAAATCAAACCCCGTCATGTTATATGGAGCAGGAGATGCGAACTTGGAGTTGAACTGATGTCCGACAGAGAGAGAAGCAGGAGCTACATGAGCCTTTCATTGACAACCTGTTCAGTGAGACGAGCGCATCTAAGCCGTGCGTTTTTTGGCCACGGTGTCCGTCACATCGTTCTCAGTTTGTGCACATATTTCTACTGGCAAACAGTAGGATACTTAGAGACGCGAGAGGAGGAGCGGTGTAGTGTATGGAGAGTGGGGACTTATTTTGACACCTTATACAGTTTCACATGTTCGAAGATTCCAACAACCTACGTGGGACTGAGAACCGTGTAAAGCAATAAGAGGCGTTACAGAAAAGGCACAGATTCATCTCCGACGGTTGAGAAGCGGAGTCATTTTGGACTGCATGTGCTTATGAGGACTGCTTTGTGCCCTGAAGAATCCCCAACAAATGTTCCAATGCGTTAAAAGTTACCCGGTGGATTTTGATCACAGTTCTACTTTCTTTTGAGAACTGGTCAATTCGATATTTGAACTAAGAAGGCTACGAAACTGGAATACCTAAGTGGGTATACTTAAATTTACAACGCACTTATGGTGAGACATTTTTAAGCGGTCTTATAACGGAATTGGGCTATCTATCGACTCTGAGCCGTGCAAGGGTTCAAAAAATCGGGGTATAGGAGTAGTTTTAAGAAGCTCTGCTACACTTGGAGTAAGGTAAATATAATTATCAAAAATGTCTGTCCGCGATCCAATTTACTGAGATTGTTAACACTTTCTTATGCATGTTAGTGCAACACAAGAACCTTGACCTGACGCTCCGTCAAAAATAGCTTAGGTATAAACTGGCATAGTGTAGGCTAATAAAGATGATTCATATAAGAAGCTTTTCGGGGCTGTAATCTGGGGGCTACTTTGAGGAGTCTCAAATGTAGTGTATTTTGATTGGTTTGATAGTTTTTTTGGTTTCTGCATGGTTCCATGTGTGTTGTTTTGGTGTCTTCGCTGTTCTACAATGTCCACGCTTTTGACTGGGGCTGTGTGTGTGTGTGTGTGTACAGGGGATTTTGTGTATTTTGAGAAAAAAAAACAGGTACATGTTTCAGAATTGGTCAATAAATCTCAGCTTGACCACTTAGAGCTGTTGCATTCACACAAAAACAAAACATTTTTTTTGTGATCTTCATTATTTATGCAACCAACTGAGATTTTTTTTTGTACAATTATATTGTTTACAAACAGTGGAGTAAAACAAGCTTATATTTTGGACATTGCATCCTATTCTCTTTTGGTCAATGGCATCAACATAGTGGAAAACCAATGAACCAACCAATCATCCAACTCAATCATCCAACTCATGCAAAATCAATGAACAAATAAGTGAAAAACCAACATATCTTGGTCCATCTTAGTATGAAAAACAGTATAAATTCAGTATGTTTCTTCCACCTATCAAAATCGTGCATGGTATGTACACGGAGTGTATAAAATGTTATGGACACCTGCTCTTTCCATGACAGACTGACCAGGTGAAAGCTATGATGCCTTATTGATGTCACTTGTTAAATCTACTTCAATCATTGTAGATAAAGGGAGGAGAAAGGTTAAAGAAGGATTTTTAAGCCTTGAGACAATTGAGCCATGGATTGTGTATGTGTGCCATTTAGAGGGTGAATGGGGGGTGGTGCAACCCAATATTTGGAAGATATTCTTAATGTTTTGTACACTCAGTGTGTATGTTCAGTATCACTTTTCAGTTAAAATCAGTGGTGTATAGTACTTAAGTAAAACTACTTTAAAGTACTACTTAAGTCATTTTTTGGGGTATCTGTACTTTACTATTTATATTTTTGCCAACTTTTACTTCACTACATTCCTGAAGAAAATGTTCTTTTTACTCCATACATTTTTCCTAAGACAGAAAAGTAGTAGTTACATTTGAATGCTTATTAGGACAAGAAAATAGTCCAATTCATGCACTTATCAAGAGAACATCCCCCATCATCTCTACTGCCTCTGATCTGGGGGACTCACTAAACACACATGCTTAGTTTGTAAATTATGTCTGAGTGTTGGAGTATGTCCCTGGCTATGCGTAAATTAAAAAACAAGAAAATGGTGCCGTCTGGTTTGCTTAATATAAGGAATTTCAAAATGATTTTTACCTTTGATACTTAAGTATATTTAAAACCAAATACTTTTAGATTTTCACTCAATTAGTATTTTACTGGGTGACTCACTTTTACTTGTCATTTTCTATTAAAAGGTATCTTGCCTCCCAGGTGTTGCAGTGGTCTTGGGCACTGCAGCGCTAGCTGTGCCACCAGAGACTCTGGGTTCGCGCTCTGTCGCAGCTGGCTGTGACTGGGAGGTCCGTGGAGGGATGCACAATTGGCCTAGCGTTGTACATTCACACAAATTACATTCACACAAATTACTTTCATAATAACAAAGAACAAATGTGTGTGCCTGAGGGGACAATATTTTTCATAAAGCCAAAAGGGGCGAGAAACACATGAATATAGGTGAACAATTTGCACTAATGTAAATGAACATACTGTAGATGATGAAACATATTCCCTTTTGCTTATAAGATGAACTGCTATGGTGACAAATATTGACCATCTAAAACATGTAACCTCACTGGCTGTAGAAGTGTTCTCCCTAACCAGTCTCTCAACAGCTCTCTGACAGAGCTCCATCCTCACTGGGTCCTCAGAGGATAGGACGGCTGGGTAGAGATGAAGGGACGGAATCATGAATGGATCAATCATTCAACATGTCAGTCAAATACAGAGAGCATTGATAAGTGTAAATGTACATCTCCGACCCATGGAGAGACCTATACAATACATTCGGAAAGTATTCAGACCCCTTGACTTTTTCCACATTTTGTTACGTTTACAACCTTATTAAATAATTTTTTCCCTCAAACTTCCCACAATACCCCATAATGACAAAGCGAAAACAGGTTTAAAATTGTTTGCAAATGTATAGAAAATTTAAAAAAACATAACTTATTTACATATGTATTCAGACCCTTTTCTATGAGACTTGAAATTGAGCTCAGGTGCATCCTGTTTCCATTGAGCATCTTTGAGATGTTTATACGACTTGATTGGAGTCCACCTGTGGTAAATTCAATTGATTGGACATGATTTGGAAAGGCACACACCTGTCTATACAAGGTCCCACAGTTGACAGCGCATGTCAATATTTTTCATAAATCCAAAAGGGCCGAGAAATACATGAATGTAGATGAACAATTTGCACTAATGTAAATTAATGCAGATGATGGAACATATTCCCTTTTGCTTACGAGATGAACCGCTATGGTGACAAATATTGACGATCTAAACCATGTTTTGTTCTATGAGATAATCTTTATTATAATCATAAAAAGCACATAAAGGGGCGGCAGGGTAGCCTAGTGGTTAGAGTGTTGGGCTAGTAACCGAAAGGTTGCAAGTTCAAATCCCCGAGCTGACAAGGTACAAATCTCTCGTTAACCCACTGTTCCTAGGCCGTCATTAAGAATTTGTTCTTAACTGACTTGCCTAGTTAAATAATGGTATAAAAAAATAAAGGCTTCATAATTCATAAAGGTTATATTAAAGGTTAAGTATAAGATTTCCTAAGCCTGTGTTAACCTCAGACCTTGTTTTCGGCATTTATCCCCATAGGAATGGCTGAACTAACCAGACGTAACTCATGTCCGTTTTTTAAGGACTAAAAGCTGCCGAGCTCTATACCATGCCTTCTTAACTGCCCGTGGGAAGATGAATTAAGTTGTAATGATTTGAATTAAATATAAAACTTCTGTCTCACAGACAACATTATATTAATAAATGTAGTATATAACAAAAGGTATTACAGAGTGTTAGGGGTTTTGATTATGCTATCTCTTACCTATCCAGCTCTGAGTCATCTCCTGATTTCTGGGCAACTGAAACACCCTTGCATAATACTGCCTGAGAGGGTACAGTCTGCCCTTTGACCTCTCGAGGAAGATCATGTGGCTCCGTTTCTATGTCAATCAGTGAGAGCAGCTCCTTGATCTCCTCCTCCTGAGGAAAAGAAAGACTGAACACACATGAGAAGGCAGTCATAGCCTACTGTAGGGGTGCCCCTCAATACCGTAATTTCCGGACTATAAGCCACTACTTTATTCCCACGCTTTGAACCTCGCGGTTTATACAATGACGCGGCTAATTTATGGATTTTTCCCGCTTTCAAAAGATTCATGCCGCCAAAAAACTGAGCACCGTCACATAATGTGATGTAAATCGAGCGTGCTCAAACTTCCCATCATTCTGATTACGGTAGTAATTTTGTCACCCTCATCATGGCAAAGACACGGAGAAATGCATATGATGCAGCTTTCTAGTTGAAGGCGATCGATCTGGCTGTTGGAAAAGGAAATAGAGCTGCTGCACGGGAGCTTGGCCTTAATGAGTCGATGATACGACGTTGGAAAGCAGCGTGAGGAACTGACTCAGTGCAAAAAGACAACAAAAGCTTTCAGAGGGAAGAAAAGCAGATGGCCCAAAGTATTTGCAGCCTCTCGACATCAGTGTAAATCGTGCATTTAAGGTGGCGCTCCTTGTTCAGTGGGAGGCTTGGATGACAACTGGGGAGAAATCCTTCACTAAAACGGGCCGCATGCGAAGAGCAACTTATGGTTAAGTCTGCCAGTGGGTCCTGACAGCGTGGAGCATTGTTTTTTGTTACATGCCGTGTTTCGTTTAAAGGCTGTGTAAAGTTCATTTGTTTCAATGTACCGGTAGGCACCTGCGGCTTATAGACATGTGCGGCTTATTTATGTACAAAATACCTGGACACACACGCATGCACAGTCACACACACAATCAACAACATTGTCATAAATACACATATCATCACACCACTAAAGACTTCGGTGTACACTCACCTGTACAAGTTCATTCCCAAACACAATTCTTGGAATGAAGTTGAATGAATGACTGACTGCCCAGTTCAACGTCTCACCTCATACTTGTATTGGAGCAGCAGTAGTTTATGGGTGATGACAAACACAGGCTTTTTGTTCTTTAACACCAGGTTCCCCATGATCCTGGACCTCTGTCAGGCCTAGAGGAAAAATAACACTTACATTACGAGAGAAAGAGATGCAGACAGTTTGACACCTTTTTATAACCTCTAGCTATCTCCCCTTCCCTTACCCTTTGACAGCCTGCACCAGCCCAGTGAATACGCTCTCCAGCAGCTTCCAGCACACCCTCTCTGCCACACCTTTTGCAGGAGGAGAGGCAAGGGGCCAGCACATCAAACACTAACCCTGCAGAAAGAGACACACGATTATGTAACTTTTCTGATGAATGGAAAAGTGTTGCAGTTCACAATCATCAATGCAGGAGGAACACGTTTGATGCAGCCTTGATTACCACTGTGTCCCTGAACACAAGCCTTCCTCAGTCCATGTGCCACAAAAGTCAGCGAGCAGTCTTTTCCATCTGGTAACAACAATGTATTAACAGTGAGTGACACAATAACATACAGTTTATTTGGAAAGTATTCAGACCCCTTAACTTTTTCCACATTTTGTTACATTACAGCCTTAATAAAAAATGGCTTAAATCATTTCCCCCCCTCATCAATCTACACACAATAACGCATAATGACAAAGCAAAAACGTGTTTCTAACATCAAAAACTGAAATATTATATTTACATAAGTATTCAGACCCTTTACTCAGTACTATGTTGACACACCTTTGGCAGCAAATACAGCCTTGAGTGTTCTTGGGTATGACGCTACAAGCTTGGCACACTTGTATTTGGGGCTCTTCTCCCATTCTTCTCTGCAGATCCTCTCAAGCTCTGTCAGGTTGGATGGGGAGAGCTGCTGCACAGCTATTTCCAGGTTTCATGTTTAGTCTCTGGCTGGGCCACTCAAGGACCTTCGGAGACTTGTCCCAAAGCCACTCCTGTATTGTCTTGGCTGTGTGCTTAAGGTCATTGTCCTGTTTTAAGGTGAACCTTCATCCCAGTCTGAGGTCCTGAGTGCTTTGGAGCAGGTTTTTATCAAGGACCTCTTTGTACTTTGCTCCGTTCATCTTAATGTTGTTAAAAAAAAAATCTAAATTAGTTTTTTTGTCAGAAATTTTTTCTTGAACATGAGCACTTTCATGTGCTTTAATAACTAACTTTTATGGCATCTGTAAATACGAATGCATTTGTTAAATTAAGAGCCTAGTTGGTTAAGCCACAGAAAAATCCGGCATCCTTTCCGTCTAGCCATGATTGACTGAGAGAATGAATGGGCTGGACATTGCCGAGAGATGAGTTTCAACACCGGTTGAATATGGCAGGTGTCAATAAACGTCGGCAAAAAAGCTCATTACAGTAAATTGTTGTCAGGAGCACAGTTACAGTCACCAACACTCTGGATAACATGAAAACAGCCTAACCAACTCTGCTAGGGCGAGTAAAATGGTCAGAATTTGGGTGGGGGCTAAAGGTGTGGATGTTTCTTATGATATTGCACTCGGTCAGTGTGAACCAGAGTGACTTGACACAGCAACGGGACAAGCAAGCTGTAAATACAAAACGGAAACAACACAGGACTTCTTATTTCATTAAATGGGTTGCAGGCTGCCGTGAAGCTTTAATCCATGTGACATTAACGTGTACGGGTAAGAGTCTAGTTACTGTTTGATATTGTACGTTTCTAATTTAGTCAGAAAGTTGTGTTCATTGGAAGTTAAAGCTTGATGTTAGTTAGCTAGCAAGCCACCCATCGAACCTCAGCTAGCTAACGTTGAACCTACTATGTTTGGTTAACTTTAGCTAGCTATGACAATCGGTTTCAATTGTCAGTACTCTTATGGTGTGGGATTATAGTTAATTATTTAGCTAGCTAACGTTACATTTCTAAACAAAATACCCCAAATTAAAGCTTGCTGTTAGATGGCTGGCTTGCTAACTAACATTAATTTACGTTTATGAACTGTGTGTAACGTTAGTGATGTTCTCAGATTGCCATTTCGCATGGCTAGTTATAGCCTAATGTTAGCTAGATAACATTGAACCTACTATGTTTGGTTAACTTTAGCAAACTATGACAGTCGGTTTGCATTGCTAGCCTAGTACTCTATGGTTAATTGTTTAGCTGGCTAGCTAGCTAGATGTCTAAACAAAACACCCAAAATCAAAGCTTGCTGTTATGCCCAACCTAGCTGACGTTAGATGAACTATGTGTAGTGATATCTCAGAATGTCATTTCGCATCTATTGTATAGTAATGCTAAAATATTTGTACATGGAATTTGTCTTTCAGCATCAATAGGACACACTTGACAATCCTCCACCAGTCATACAAAGAGAATGGTCTAATGCCCAACCAAGCACAGGTTACACCTGAAGCATGAGGACTTGTAGCGAGTGGTGAACTTCATCAACAACTACGCAGAGGATAATAATGCACTAGTATTACCTGGACGCCACTCAGGACACAAACACTTTGGTGGAAAGCTGCTACCATCTCATATGACAAAAGCAGCAGTGTGGCGTCTCTACAAGGAATCGATGACAACTCTTTGTATGTAAAGCATAAACATGTTTTGATTATTTAATTTACCTCCAACATGATTGGCACTACTTTTATTGATCTCACTTTATTTCTGTATTTTCCAGAAGCTGTTAAGTCAGCCAAGCTGAAGAAGCAAGAGAAGCATCTCCAGCTTGTTCAGTGAGCAGTCTGTCTACCAGAAGATGGCTGCTGACTACAAGACCACCTGTCAAGACCTGCAGTTGTCTCTGGGGGCCCCTACTGAACCAGCAAGCAAAGACATCAGGATGCATTACAGCTTTGATTTTGCTCAACAAGTAAGCAACATTTCCTATTTTATATACTGATTAAGGACATAGATAGATAGATGGATGGATAGATATGCACTCATAAAAAACAAATAAAAAACATGTATGTATGTGGGAGGCAGGCAAATACATTTCACTGAGCTGTGTAAAGACAGACTGACAGGAGCGAGACAATGAATTCTAATTTATCTTACTGGTCTTTTGTTGTTTGCATGTGCGCTATCCTTCTGACCCTATGCAGCCAGGCCCCATCTACTTATGAACTCCTCGCAAGTGTGTCTTGTTTGGTGTCTGCTGTGAAGGAATACCACAAGTCAACACGCCATCCAGCAAAGGCAGCAGCGCAGTCATCAACTACATGCACCATTTCTTCACCAACTACGGAGTTGGGGAAACAAGTCTGGACCGGAATTGTGATAACTGCAGTGGACAAAATAAGAACATGTTTGTGCTCTGGTATTGTGCCTGGTGAACCATGCACAAGCTCCACCACAGTTTGGCCCTTCACTGCCTGATCACAGGCCACACCAAGTTTCCCCCGACTGGTACTTGGACCTCCTCAAGACCAGAGTGAACACTTTGTCTGAGATTGCTGGTGTTGTGAAGGACGGCACTGTGACGGGTCAACATCCCACCTCTGGTTGGATTGAAGGATGATACGGTGCTGGTGGAAAGCTATGGCTGGCAACAACACCTGACTCTGTTTCACAGATCAAGCAGTACCAGCACTTCAGGTGAACATCATTTTCATTGCAATGTATGAGGTTATTCTTCTTATATAAACCTGGGAGGTGAATTGATGTTGTGCAAGGTTGTAATGTCTTCAGATTTTGTTGTTGTTTCCTGTTTTCCAGCTTCGATGCTCTGGAGACTGGTGTTGTCACAATGCTGACACCCTTCCTTCCATAGATGGTCTGCCCGTATATGCACCACCTGAACTGGACACAACCTGACAAACGTATCTTTTTGAGAAGATTGGGGAGTTTTGCGAATAAGGCTATGGACATTATATGCCCTGCACCGGAGTCAGAGGCAGGACAAACAGGCTCTCCGAATATAGATTCCCATGTTCATGCGTGGTTTGGACGGACCAGTCATCAGCACTATCTGCAGTGCCTCTATTCATGACTCTCTCCTAACACGCACGCCATATGTTGCTGCTACTATTTTATTTTATTCTGCTTCCATTTTACCCCTGATTGTATGCATATAACTACTCATCTATCACTGATATTGCTCTTGTGCATACTGTATATTATTTTATTGATATTGACACTATCCATTTCTGAAAATCCAAGTAACCATTTGACTGTACCGTTTACATCTTCTGTAGAGACCCATCCACTTAGCAAGACTTAGCAAAATATTGATATATAAAATTAATTTTGACGTGTGGTCGTAACATGATTTTGTAACATACCACAATATCATGTGACCGTATCAAGTGTTCACCACATAAATATATGGTGCATAAGTCGCTCTGGATAAGAGCGTCTGCTAAATGACTTAAATGTAAATGTAAATGTGCATGCATCTGTATATGTACTGTACATGTGCACCTCACTCAGGTTGCATGGCCTTAACCTATGTATGGAATACTATATGATAAGTGTGTGTGTGTAACAGTATATAAAGTATGCTAATTAATGGATGTGAAGGCATTTTTGGGGGATATCTGTACATTACTTTACTATTTATATTTTTGGCAACTTTTACTTCACTACATTCCAAAAGTAAATTAACATTTTACTCCATACATTTTCCCTGACACCCAAAGGTACTTGTTACATTATGATGGGAAAATTGTCTAATTCAAACACTTATGAAGAGAACATCTCTGCTGCATTTGATCTGGCAGACTCACTAAACACAAATGCTTTGTTTGTAAATTATGTCTGAGTGTTGTAGTGTTCCCCTGGCTTTTCGTTAATAAAAAAATATGTCTGGTTTATAAGGAATTTGAAATTATTTTTACTTTTGATACTAATGTACATTTAGCAATTCTATTTACTTTTGGTACTTAAGTATTTTTACATAAGTAATATTTTACTGGGTGACTTTTACTTCAGTCATTTTTTAATAAGATATCTTTACTCTTACTCAAGTATGACAATTCAGTACTTTTTCCACCACTGGATGTGGCTGGGGGTTATAGCATTTCTTTTCACATGACTCATAATGTCTGGGTAAGCGTCATCTAATATTTATATATTTTTTTATCTAGACACTTTCTGTTTACCTGGAATTTTTCCTTATGGTAGGCTACTATTTTTACCACTTTTAGTCTTAATCTTTAATATACTACTCACTGTTTAGCACATGACCTTAAACCGCTTGAAGCTAGGGGCACTATTTTTATTTTTGGAAAAATAACGTTCCCAAAGTAAACGGCCTGTTTCTCAGGACCAGATTCTAGAATATGCATATAATTGACAAATTATGATAGAAAACACTAAAGTTTCCAAAACTGTCAAAATATTGTCTGTGAGTATAACAGAACTGATATTGCAGGCGAAACCCTGAGGAAAATCAAACCAGGAAGTGGCTTCTATTTTGAAAACTTTATGTTCCATAGCCTGCCTTTGCTCCATTTAAAGGGATATCAACCCGATTCCTTTTCCTATCGCTTCCGCAAGTTGTCAACAGTCTTTAGACATAGTTTCAGGCTTTTATTTTGAAAAATGAGCGTGAAAGATAACATTGCGTCATTGTATGGCCGGGTGCCAGCAGCATTTTGCTTGGCGCAACAGAGTTTGGGCAGCCATTGCCTTTCCCTCTCCTACTGAAAAAGACAGTTGCGGTTGATATGTTATCGATTATGTATTTTAAAAACAACCTGAGGATTGATTATAAAAAACGTTTGACATGTTTCTGTGGACATTACGGATACTATTTGGAATTTGTCTGCGTTGTCGTGACTACTCTTTCCTGTGGATTTCTGAACATAACGTGCCAAACAAATGGAGGTATTTTGGATATAAAAATCATCTTTATGGAACAAAAGGAACATTTATTGTGTAACTGGGAGTCTCGTGAGTGAAAACATACGAAGATCATTCAAAGGTAAACGATTCATTTGATTGCTTTTCTGATTTTCGTGACCAAGCTACTTGATGCTAGGTGTTCATAATGTTTTGTCGAGCGATCGAAACATTTACACAAACGCCTGGATTGCTTTCGCTGTAAAGCATATTTTCAAAATCTGACACGACAGGTGGATTAACAAAAGGCTAAACTGTGTTTTGCTATATTGCACTTGTGATTTCATGAATATAAATATTTTTAGTAATATTATTTGAATGTGGCGCTATGCAATTCAGCAGTTGTTGATGACAATTATCCAGCTAAAGGGATGGGTAGCGTCAAGAAGTTAAAGAGATAGGTGGGGCTGGCTTAAGAGGGTGTGAACAATGCTGAATGGGTGTAGACAAAGGAGAGCTCTCCAGTAGGTACCAAAGCATTCAAAGGCGCTTTTCTCAAAAGTAAGTTTATCAACATTCAAAGCATAGTTACTTTCCCATTGTTCCTCAAAAATGCAGTGTATGATATACAATTTTGTAGCTCTGAGTCTCTACTTTTATCCAATGTAAAAAAAACAATTTCAAATTTTGCTACATAATACCGAATCCAGGTGGTGAGTCACATATTAGCGGATAATGTTTGGTACTGTTTATGTGTGTGTGATTTCTCAAAGTACAGAATAAAGAAGAATCATTAGTAATTAGAATACAATATCAGGATATAGCAATAACATGATTTGATAAAGAAACGTAATAACACTGCTAAAAAAATAATAAATTGCATTGACAAAATCACGAATATGAGTTATAATGGTAAGAAACTACTTGAACAGGGCAGAACAGAGGGCAGAACAGAGCTGTGCTAAACCGGCCAAATTAAAATAAACCATGGTCATAAGGCCAGGGTAAATTCAAAAGACTAAAGCTAATACTTCTCTGACGCAATTAGCATTGTTTTACAGAGCTAATAGAATAATGTAGCTAGCTACATAAGCACGATTGAGTACAACACCATGAAGGTTATGAAATTAATAACGGTGCTCTGCGTGTCCCCAGTTATAAGGAATTACACAAAAATGTATTATGCTCCATACATACAGTGAGCTACAGTCGAAATGACATACAGAAACTAATATAACGTAATAAGGCACTTACTTTGATAGAAATGCCCACATGTCCAAAGTTATTATCATGTAGTAATAAAAAACAACAATTAAGGCGAAGCGGGCACCAGCCGGAAAATGAAAAACTTTGTGCAGGCCCTGTTCTGACTGGAGATGCGGAAATAATGGGGAAGTGCTTGGGGAAGTTTGTCCTGCACAGTAATGCCTAAAAACTAAATTGTCCGCAAAAGTGAAATGGCCTACTTTTATGTGAATAAATAAGGCGGAACACACCTCAATTCAAACTGTTGTTAGAAAAAAGAACTTGTTAGAAAATCATTTGAAATTGACAAGTTGAAACAGCCACAATTGCATACCATTCAGCATTATTCATGCCCTCTTAAACCAGCCCCATCCATCTATTTAATGATTCACATGTGAGGTCATGTGCTAAACAGTGAGTAGTGGAAAAGTGGTAAAAGTAGTAGCCTACAAAAAGGAAACATTTCAGGTAAACAAAGTGTCCAGATAAAAATATTTTATAAATATTAGATGATATAGTAGCAATATCAAAAATAGATAGTGTTAATATAAAAAAAGAACAATTGTCAATGCCAGTAGAGAAAGAAAAACGTAATGTACAGCATGCACAATAACAATATCAATAACCATATCAGTGATACTGGTGATAGATCAGGTAGTTATATGCATACAATAAGGGGTAAAGTGGCTGAGCAGCAGGATAAAAAAATAAATAGTAACAGCAACGTGAATAGAGGCACTGCAGATAGTGTTGATGGCTGGTAACTCACCCCCAGTGATGAACAGGTCTGCCTGAACCACGCATGAACAAGATAATCTATATTCCGAGAGCATGTTTCTGTCTTGCCCTTGACTTTGGTGCAGGGCATGTGATGTCCATGGCCTCTTCATTGCAAAACTCACTGATCTTCTCAGAAAAATACATTGTCTATCTGTGTCCAGTCCAGGTGGTGCTTGTACAGGCATACCATCTATGGAAGGAAGGACGTCAGCATAGTGCAGCAGCCGAAACCTGGTCCCGAATGAGTCAAACGCTCCTTCGCGATAACAACACCAGGCTCCAAAGCATCGAAGCTGTAAAACAGGAAATAACAAAAACCATTTAAAAACACGTTGATGTTATGCAAGCAACCTTGCATAACATCAATTCACCTCCCAAGTTTAGATAAGAAGAATGACCTCACACAATGCAATGGAAATTATATTCACCTGAAGTGCTGGTACTGCTTGAACTGTGGCAGCAGAGTCAGGTGTTGTTGCCAGCCATAGCTTTCCACCAGCACCGTACCATCCTCCAGTCAAACCAGCTGTGGGATGTTGACCCCTGTCACAGTGCTGTCCTTCACAACACTAGCAATCTCAGACAAAGTGTTCACTCTGGTCTTTCTGAAGCGCTGCTCGATGTGGCCCGTAGCACCAGTCGGGGGCAAACTTGGTGTGGCCTGTGATCAGGAAGTGAATGTCCAGACTGCGGTGGAGCTTGTGCATGGTCCGCCAGGCACAATACCAGAGCACAAACGTGTTCTGGCCACTGCAGTTATCACAATTCAGGTCCACACGTGTTTCCCCAACCCCGTAGTTGCTGCAAACAAAAGCAAAAGAACATGAAGATACATTACAATTAATTGTCTCTTCCCTGTCAGTCTGTCTTTACACAGCTCAGTGAAAGGCATTTGCTTGCTTCCCATATATACAGTGGGGCAAAAAAGCATTTAGTCAGCCACCAATTGTGCAAGTTCTCCCACTTAAAAATATGAGAGAGGCCTGTAATTTTCATCATAGGTAGAAAACTTGGTAGCTAGAATCCAACACTACAGAGATCATACACGTAATGTTAGCTAGTGAGCCAGCCAGCTAACGTTAGCTAGCTAGCTAACAGTACACTTTAACTTGGAGTCTTTTATTTAGACATGTACTGTAGCTAGCTAGCAATACAAACCGATTATCATAGCTTTCTGTCAAAATTAGAAATGTATAATATCTGAAAATGTAGCTAGACTCTTACCCGTATTATTGGAAGAACGCTTCACGGCAGACTGCAACCCCTTTCATTAAATAAGACGTCCAGTGTCGTTTCTGTTTTCTTTGTACATCTTGCTTGGCCCATTGTGTCAAGTCATTCTGGTTCACACAGATCGTGTGCAATGGCAGAATAATCAGATCTTTCTCCCTCTCTGTCACGGATGCCATGGTTGCCTTTAGTTGAAGACGTAATCCGGAGAAACACTTTTGCAGTTCTCCATGATATCTTTCAAAAAAGCTGCAGTGGAAAGGATTATCTACACATACCGAGCAACTCATGTTCCTGTTCTCAAGAAAGCTAAGGTAACTGAGCTAAACGACACTCACTTCCGTCATTATGTGGTGCTTTGAGAGACACCCTAGACCCACTCCAATTTACTTACCGCCCCAATAGGTCCACAGACGACGCAATCCCAATCACACTGCCCTAACCCATCTGGACAAGAGGAATACCTATGTGAGAATGCTCTTCATCGATAACAGCTCAGCATTTAACACAATAGTACCCTCCAAGCTCGTCATTAAGACCCTGGGTCTCGACCCCGCCCTGTGCAACTGGGTCCTGGACTTTCTGACGGGCCGCCCCCAGTTGGTGAGGGTAGGAAATAACATCTCCACCCCGCTGTTCCTCAACACTGGGGCCCCACAAGGGTGCGTTCTCAGCCCTCTCCTGTACTCCCTGTTCACCCATGACTGCGTGACCATGCACGCATCCAACTCAATCATCAAGTTTGCAGACAACACTACAGTGGTAGGCTTGATTACCAACAACGACGAAACGGCCTACAGGGAGGTGAGGGCCCTCGGAGTGTGGTGTCAGGAAAATAAACTCACACTGAACGTCAAAGGAGATGATCGTGGACTTCACGAAACAGCTGAGGGAGCACCCCCCTATCCACATCGACGGGACAGTAGTGGAGAAGGTGGAAAGATTTAAGTTCCTCGGCGTACACATCACGGACAAACAGACAGCGTGGTGAAGAAGATGCAACAGCGCCTCTTCAACCTCAGGAGGCTGAAGAAATTCGGCTTGTCACCAAAAACACTCACAAACTTTTACAGATGCACAATTGAGAGCATCCTGTCGGGCTATTTCACCGCTTGGTACGGCAACTGCTCCACCCAATAATGTAAGGCTCTCCAGAGGGTAGTGAGGTCTGCACAACACATCACCAGGGGCAAACTACCTACCCTCAAGGACACCGACACCTACACAAGGCCAAAAAGATCATCAATGACATCAACCACCCGAGCCACTGCCTGTTCACCCTGCTATCATCCAGAAGGCGAGGTCAGTACAGGTTAGAGGTTGACCGATTAATTAGGGCCGATTTCAAGTTCGGTTAACTGCATTTTTGGAAACCGATCATGGCCGATTACATTGCACTCCAGGGGAGACTGTTATGCGAGTGCAGCAAGGAGCCAAGGTAAGGTGCTAGCTAGCATTAAACGTATCTTATAAAAAACAATCAATCTTAACATAATCACTAGTTAACTACATGGTTGATGATATTACTAGTTTATCTAGCTTGTCCTGCGTTGCATATAATCGATGCGGTGCCTGTTAATTTATCATTGAATCACAGCCTACTTCACCAAACGGGTGATTTAACAAGCGCATTCGCAAAAAAAGCACTGTTGTTGCACCAATGTGTAACTAACCATAAACATCAACGCCTATCTTAAAATCAATACACAAGTATATATTTTTAAACCTTCATATTTAGTTAATATTGCCTGCTAACATGAATTTCTTTTAACTAGGGAAATTGTGTCACTTTTCTTGCAACAGAGTCAGGGTATATGCAGCAGTTTGGCGAACTGTGTGAAGACCATTTCTTCCTAACACAGACTGCCAATTTCGCCAAACGAGGGATGATTTAACAAAAGCGCATTTGCGAAAAAAGCACAACTGCTGCACGAATGTACCTAACCATAAACATCAATGCCTTTCATAAAATCAATACACAGATGTATATATTTTTTAAACCTGCATATTTAGTTAAAAGATATTCATGTTAGCAGGCAATATTAAATTAACTAGGGAAATTGTGTCACTTCTCTTGCGTTCATTGCACGCAGTGTCAGGGTATATGCAACAGTCTGGGCCACTTGGCTCGTTGCGAACTAATTTGGCAGAATTTTACATAATTATGACATAACATTGAAGGTTGTGCAATGTAACAGCAATATTTAGACTTATGGATGCCACCCGTTAGCTAAAATACGGAACGGTTCCGTATTTCACTGAAATAATAAACATTTTGCTTTTGAAATGATAGTGTCCGGATTTGACCATATTAATTACCTCGTATTTATTTATGTTATTATATTATAATTAAGTCTATGATTTGACAGAGCAGTCTGACTGAGCGATGGTAGCAGCAGGCTCGTAAGCATTCATTCAAACAGCACTTTACTCAGTTTGCCAGCAGCTCTTCGCAATGCTTCAAGCATTTCCCTGTTTATGACTTCAAGCCTATCAACTCCCGAGATTAGGCTGGCAATACGAAAGTACCTATTGGAACATCCAATAGTCAAAGGTATATGAAATACAAATGGTATAGAGAGAAATAATAACTATAACCTAAAGAGTCCTATATAGAGTCCTATAATAACTACAACCTAAAACTTCTTACCTGGGAATATTGAAAACTCATGTTTAAAAAGAACCACCAGCTTTCATATGTTCTCATGTTCAGAGCAAGGAACTTAAACGTTAGCTTTTTTACATGGCAAATATTGCACTTTTACTTTCTTATCCAACACTTTGTTTTTGCTTTATTTACACCAAATTGAACATGTTTCATTATTTATTTGAGACTAAATTGATTTTATTGATGTATTATATTAAGTTAGCCTCTTGCTCCTACCTGACACGCAGGCGTCCCATCTAGACATCTGGAAATGCAAATGCACTACGCTAAATGCTAATAGCACTCGTTAAAACTCAAACGTTCATTAAAATACACATGCAGGGTACTGAATTAAAGCTACACTCGTTGTGAATCCAGGCAACAAGTCAGATTTTTAAAATGCTTTTCGGCGAAAGCATGAGAAGCTATTATCTGATAGCATGTAACACCCCAAAAGACCCGCAGGGGACATAAACAAAATAATTAGCATAGTCGGCGCTACACAAAACGCACAAATAAAATATAAAACATTCATTACCTTTGACCATCTTCTTTGTTGGCACTCCTAGATGTCCCATAAACATCACTATTGGGTCTTTTTTTCAATTAAATCGGTCCATATATAGCCTAGATATCGATCTATGAAGACTGTGTGATCAAGGAAAAAAATAGCGTTTTATAACGTAACGTCATTTTTTTAAATTAAAAAAGTCGATGATAAACTTTCACAAAACACTTCGAAATACTTTTGTAATGCAACTTTAGGTATTAGTAAATGTTAATAAGCGATCAAATTGATCACGAGGCGATGTATATTCTATAGCTGTACGTCTGGAAATAATGTCCGGGTAAATCTCAACCAAAATATCCGGTAGGAGACCGGAAGAACTGCGCTGCCTTGTGTCCGTTTGACCAAGAAACAAATCGTAGGCAAATGACAAGACTGTTGACATCGTGTGGAAGCTGTAGGTATTGCAACCTCGGCCCCATTTAATGTGGGTCACGTTTAACAATGGGTTGAAGTGGCGCATGGATATATTTTCCCATTTTCAGTGATCAGATTTTCCTGCACTTTTCGATGAAACGCACGTTCTGTTATAGTCACAGCCGTGATTTAGCCAGTTTTATAAACGTCTGAGTGTTTTCTATCCCACACATACTAATCATATGCATATACTATATTCCTGGCATGAGTAGCAGGGCGCTGAAATGTTGCGCGATTTTTAACAGAATGTTCGAAAAAGTAGGGGGTAGGAGTAACAGGTTAAAATAAAAGTGTTGTTCATTCAGTATTGTTGTATTTGTCATTATTACAAATATATATATAAAATCGTCAGATTAATCGGTATCGGCTTTTTTTGGTCCTACAATAATCGGTATAGGTATTGGCGTTGAAACATCATAATGGGTCGACCTCTTGTACAGGTGCATTAAATCTGGGACCGAGAGACTGAAAAATATCTTCTATGTCAAGGCCACCAGAATGTTAAACAGCCATCACTAACATTGAGTGGCTGCTGCCAACATACTGACTCTAATCTCTATCCACTTTAATAATAAAAAAATGGATGTAATATATGTATCACTAGTCACTTTAAACAATGCCACTTTATATAATGTTTGCATACACTACATTACTCATCTCATATGTACAGTTGAAGTCGGAAGTTTACATACACTTTAGCCAAATACATTTAAACTCAGTTTTAAACAATTCCTGACATTTAATCCAAGTAAAAATTCCCTGTTTTAGGTCAGTTAGGATCACCACTTTATTTTAAGAATGTGAAATGTCAGAATAATAGTAGAGAGAATGATTTCTTTCTTTCATCACATTCCCAGTGGGTCAGAAGTTTGCAGACACTCAATTAGTCAAACATTTTGGGTAGCCTTCCACAAGCTTCCAACAATAAGTTGGGTGAATTTTGGCCCATTCCTCCTGACAGAGCTGGTGTAACTGAGTCAGGTTTGTAGGCCTCCACGCTTTTCCAGTTCTTCCCACAAATGTTCTATGGGATTGAGGTCAGGGCTTTGTGATGGCCACTGCAATACCTTGATTTTGTTGTCCTGCCATTTTGCCACAACTTTGGAAGTATGATTGGGGTCATTGTCCACTTGGAAGACCCATTTGCGACCAAGCTTTAACTTCCTGACTGATGTCTTGAGATGTTGCTTCAATATATCCACATAATTTCCCACCCTCATGATGCCATCTATTTTGTGAAGTGCACCAGTCCCTCCTGCAGCAAAGCACCCCAAAAACATGACGCTGGCAGCGCCGTGCTTCACGGTTGTGATGGTGTTCATTCGGCTTGCAAGCCACCCCCCATTTTCCTCCAAACATAACGATGGTCATTATGGCCAAACAGTTCTATTTTTGTTTCATCAGACCAGAGGACATTTCTCCAAAAAGTATGATCTTTGTGCAGTTGCAAACTGTGGTCTGCTTTTTTATGGCGGTTTTGGAGCAGTGGCTTCTTCATTGCTGAGCGGCCATTCAGGTTATGTCGTTATAGGACTCGTTTTACTGTGGCTACAGATACTTTTGTACCTCTTATCCCCCAGCATCTTCACAAGGTCCTTTGCTGTTGATCTGGGGTTGATTTGCACTTTTCGCACCAAAGTACATTCATCTCTAGGAGACAGAACACGTCTCCTTCCTGAGCAGTATGACGGCTGCGTGGTCCCATGGTTTTTATACTTGTTTGTACAGATGAACGTGGTACCTTCAGGCATTTTGAAATTGCTCCTAAGGATGAACCAGACTTGTGGCGGTCCACATCTTGGCTGATTTCTTTTGATTTTCCCATGATGTCAAGCAAAGAGGCACTGAGTTTGAAGGTAGGCCTTGAAATATATCCACAGGTACACCACCAATTGACTCAAATTAGCCTATCAGAAGCTTCTAAAGCCATGACATCATTTTCTGGAATTTTCCAAGTTGTTTAAAGGCACAGTCAACTTAATGTTTGTAAACTTCTGACCCACTGGAATTGTGAAAGTGAAATAATCTGCCTGTTGTTGGAAAAATTACTTGTGTCATGCACAAAGTCGATTTCCTAAGAATTCTGGCAAATTTATAAACAAAAAAAATGGAAATATCACATTTACAAAAGTATTCAGAGCCTTTACTCAGTACTTTGTTGAAGCACCTTTGGCAGCGATTACAGCCTTGAGTGGTTTGGGAATGAAGCTACAGGTTTGGCACACCTGTATTTTGGGAGCTTCTCCCATTCTTCTCTGCAGATCCTCTCAAGCTCTGTCAGGTTGGATGGGGAGCGTCGCTGCACAGCTATTTTAAGTTTTCTCCAGAGATGTTCAATCGGGTTCAAGTCCGGGACTTGGCTGGGCAACACAAGGACATTCGGAGACTTGTCCCAAAGCCACTCCTGTGTTGTCTTGGCTGTGAGCTGAAGGTCATTGTCCTGTTGGAAGGTGAACCTTAGCCCCAGTCTGAGGTCCTGAGTGCTCTGGAGCAGGTTTTCATCAAGGATCTCTCTGTACTTTGCTCCGTTCATCCTTCCCACAATCCTGACTAGTCTCCCAGTCCCTGCCGCTGAAAAACATCCCTGCCACCACCATTCTTCACCGTAGGGATGTGACGCTGGGCATTCAGGCCAAGGAGTTCAATATTGGTTTCATTAGACCAGAGAATCTTGTTTCTCCTGGTCTGAGAGTCCTTTAGGTGCCTTTTGGCAAACTCCAAGTGGGCTGTAATGTGCCTTTTACTGAGGAGTGTCTTCCGTCTGGCCACTACCATAAAGGCCTGACTGGTGGAGTGCTGCAGAGATGGTTGTCCTTCTGTAACGTTCTCCCATCTCCACAGAGGAACTCTGGAGCTCTTTCAGAGTGACCATGGGGTTCTTGGTCACCTCTCTGACCAAGGCCCTTCTGCCCCGATTTCCCAGTTTTTCTGTGCGGACAGCTCTAGGATGAGTCTTGGTGGTTTCAAACTTTTCCATTTAAGAATGATGGAGGCCGCTGTTTTTGGGGACCTTCAATGCTACAGACATTTTCTGCTACCCTTCCCCAGATCTGTGCCTCAACACAATCCTGTCTCGGAGCTCTACGGACAATTCCTTCGACCTCATGGCTTGGTTTTTGCTATGACATGGACTGTCAACTGTGGGGTCTTATATAGACAGTTGGGTGCCTTTCTAAATAATGTACAATCAAGTTGTAGAAACGTTTTAAGGATGGGCAATGGAAACAGTTTAGAGTGTCACGATCGTTGGAAGCATACTCGGACCAACGTGCAGCGTGATCTGGGTTCCACATCTTTTATTTGAAATAAGTGAACCACACAACAAAACAATAAAGACTAAATGAAACGTTCCGATAATGGAGTGCTAACATGCAACTACACATGAACAATATCCCACAAACACAGGTGGAAAAAAGCTACCTAAATATGATCCCCAATTAGAGACAATGATTACCAGCTGCTTCTAATAGGGAATCATACAAAATCACCAACATAGAAAAACTAAACTAGAACCCCACATAGAAATAATAAACTAGACTAACTCCCAGTCACGCCCTGACCTACTCTACCATAGAAAATAAGGGCTCTCTATGTTCAGGATGTGACGAGTCTCATAGCAAAGGGTCTAAATTACTATGTAAATAAAGTATTTCTGTTTTTTATATTTAACACATTTGCAAAACTTTCTTAAAACCTGTTTTCACATTGCCATTATGGGGTATTGTGTGTAGATTGATGAGGAATAAAATGTATTTAATCAATTTTAGAATAAGGCTGTAACGTAACAAAACATTTCAAGGGATCTGAATACTTCCCGAATGGGTTACTTTTCTGAAAAAGACAAGTGTATGAATTCACAATGAATTCATCATGCTAGGCGAAGCTAAATCAGCTGACAAATTGAGTGACAAAGTGCATCAATCATTCTATCATTTTGATTGACTCGTTTACGTTCCTTTAATAGGCATTCAATTAAAACACAATATGACACAAAATATCAGTTAACATGATTGATTTGGCACGGTTGTCTATTGCTTATTTATTATTTTGTTTTATCCCCTATTCCGTGAGGAATGTAATCTATTTGTATTTTTGGAAATGTTCTGAATGAATATTGCTGCTATTGTCCACAAGTCCTGTGTATGTGTGTGCGCGTGTGTATGCACCCACATGTGTAATAGGCTATGTGTGTGGTGATATGCTGGTGGGTGAAATCGTGTTATGCTCGCTGCCCTTACTTACCTGTTAGCAAATTCTGAAATACACCATTATAACTTTAGGCAATCCTGTCAAACCCAAGAATTATTACGATTTAATTACCTGTGCGAGTTTAAATGATTTACGGGGCTGAACAAACATAGATGTAATACTCCTCACTTATTCTCTTGTCTGGATTATTAACTAGTTTACTGTCGCTGTTACACGCTACTCACTATAATCAACCGTGGCTCCGTCAATCTAGTCATGGTGCTCTCATGCCCTCATAATTCCCTATTCACTCAGACTGAGAAACCTGCTCTTCTCTCTCTCCGACTCTTTCCAGGTTATGAGGGATCGGAGCTGAAGATGGAGCTTTTCTGGATTTTGGTATTTTCTATCATCTACCCATATGCGCAAGGGCAAGGAGTGTACGGTAAGAAATAATCAATCAATCAATCAAAATTATTTATAAAGCCCTTCTTATATCAGCTGATATCGCAAAGTGCTGTACAGAAACTCAGCCTAAAACCCCAAACAGCAAGCAATACAGGTGTAGAAGCAAGGAGGCTAGGAAAACTCCATAGAAAGGCCAGAACCTAGGAAGAAACCTAGAGAGGAACCAGGCTATGAGGGGTGGCTAGTCCTCTTCTGGCTGTGCCGGGTGGAGATTATTACAGAACTTGGCCAAGATGTTCAAATGTTCATAGATGACCAGCAGAGTCAAATAATAATAATCACAGTGGTTGTCGAGGGTGCAACAGGTCAGCACCCCAGGAGTAAATGTCAGTTGGCTTTTTATAGCCGGTCATTCAGAGTATCTCTACCGCTCCTGCTGTCTCAAGAGAGTTGAAAACAGCAGGACTGGGACAGGTAGCACGTCCAGGTGAGCAGGTCAGGGTTCCATAGCCATAGACAGAACAGTTGAAACTGGAGCAGCAACACGACCAGGTGGACTGGGGACAGCAAGGAGTCATCAGGCCAGGTAGTCCTGAGGCATGGTCCTAGGGTTCAGGTCCTCCGAGAGAGAGAAAGAACGAAAGAAAGAGAGAAAAAGAGAGAAATATGGGATAATTAGAGAGAGCATACTTAAATTCACACAGGACACCGGATAAGACAGGAGAAATACTCCAGATATAACAGACTGACTTTAGCCCTCCGACACAAACTACTGCAGCATAAAAACTGGAGGCTAAGACAGGAGGGGTCGGGAGACACTGTGGCCCCGTCCGACGATACCCCCGGACAGGGCCAAACAGGCAGGATATCACCCCACCCATATTGCCAAAGCACAGCCTCCACACCACTAGAAGGATGTCTTCAACCACCAACATACCATCCTGAGACAAGGCCGAGGGTAGTCCATGAAGATCTCCCCCATGGCACAACCCAAGGGGGGCCGCCAACCCGGACAAAAAGACCACGTTAGTGACTCAACCCACTCAAGGGACGCACCCCTCCTAGGGACGGACTCGGCCCCTGTAATAGGGTTAGAGGCAGAGAATCCCAGTGGAGAGAGGGGAACTGGCCAGGCAGAGACAGCAAGGGCGGTTCGTTGCTCCAGTGCCTTTCCGTTTACCTTCACACTCCTGGGCCAGACTACACTCAATCATATGACCTACCGAAGAGATGGGTCTTTAATAAAGACTTAAAGGTTGAGATCAAATCTGCGTCTCACATGGATAGGCAGACCATTCCATAAAAATGGAGCTCCATAGGAGAAAGCCCTGCCTCCAGCTGTTTGCTTAGAAATTCTAGGGACAGTAAGGAGGCCTGCGTCTTGTGACCGTAGCATACGTGTAGGTATGTACGGCAGGACCAAATCGGAAAGCTAGGTAGGAGCAAGCCCATGTAATGATTTGTAGGTTAGCAGTAAAACCTTGAAATCAGCCCTAGCCTTAACAGGAAGCCAGTGTAGAGAGGCAAACACTGGAGTAATATGATACATTTTTGGGGTTCTATTCAAGATTCTAGCAGCCGTTTATAGCACTAACTGAAGTTTATTTAGTGCTTTATCCAGGTAGACGGAAAGTAGAGCATTGCAGTAGTCTAATCTAGAAGTGACAAAAGCTTGGATAAATTTTTCTGCATAATTTTTTGACAGAAATGTCAGATTTTTGCAATGTTACATAGATGGAAAAAAGCTGTCCTTGAAACAGTCTTGATATGTTCGTCAAAAGAGAGATCAGGGTCCAGAGTAACGCAGAGGTCCTTCACAGTTTTATTTGAGACGACTGTACAACCATCAAGATAAATTGTCAGATTTAACAGAATATCTCTTTGTTTCTTGGGACCTAGAACAAGCATCTCTGTTTTATCCTTGTTTAAAAGTAGAACATTTCCCGCCATTATGTCTGAAACACAGGCTTCCAGGGAGGGCAATTTTTGGGCTTCACCATGTTTCATCGAAATATACAGCTGTGTGTCATCCGCATAGCAGTGAAAGTTAACATTATGTTTTCGAATGACATCCCCAAGAGGTAAAATATATAGTGAAAACATTAGTGGTCCTAAAACGTAACCTTGAGGAACACCGAAATTTACAGTTGATTTGTCAGAGGACAAACCATCCACAGAGACAAACTGATATCTTTCCGACAGATAAGATCTAAACCAGGCCAGAACTTGTCCGTGTAGACCAATTTGGGTTTCCAATTTCTCCAAAAGAATGTGGTGATCGATGGTATCAAAAGCAGCACTAAGGTCAGACAGCTGCAGAGCCTCGGTCTGACGGCATTAAAAGGTAATTTACCACCTTCACAAGTGCAGCCTCAGTGCTATGATGGGGTCGCGTGTCAGACTGAAACGTTTCGTATACATTGTTTGTCTTCAGGAAGACAGTGAGTTGTCACGCAACAGCTTTTTCAAAGCATATTGAGAGGAATGGGAGATTCGATATAGGCCGATAGTTTTTAATATTTTCTGGGTTAAGGTTTGGCTTTTTCAAGAGAGGCTTTATTACTGCCACTTTTAGTGAGTTTGGTACACATCCTGTGGATAGAGAGACATTTATTATGTTCAACATAGGAGGGCCAAGCACAGGAAGCAGCTCTTTCAGTAGTTTAGTTGGAATAGGTTCCAGTATACAGCTTGAAGGTTTAGAGGCCATGATTATTTTCATCATTGTGTCAAGAGATATAGTACTAAAACACTTGAGTGTCTCTCTTGATCCTAGGTCCTGGCAGAGTTGTGCAGACTTAGGACAACTGAGCTTTGGAGGAATACGCAGATTTAAAGAGGAGTCTGTAATTTGCTTTTTAATGATCATGATCTTTTCCTCAAAGAAGTTCATGAAATTATGTGAAACCCATCCTCTCTTGTGGAATGCTGCATTTTAGTTAGCTTTACGACATTATCAAAAAAACATTTTGGATTTTTCTTATTTTCCTCAATTAAGTTGGAAAATAGGATGATCGAGCAGTAGTGAGGGCTCTTTGATACTGCATGGTACGGTCTTTCCAAGCTAATCGGAAGACTTCCAGTTCGGTGTAGCATCATTTCCGTTCCAATTTTCTGGAAGCTTGCTTCAGAGCTCGGGCATTTTCTGTATACCAGGGAGCTAGTTTCTTAAGACAAATGTTTTTTGTTTTTAGGGGTGCGACTGTATCTAGGGTTTTGTGCAAGTTTAAATTGAGTTCCTCAGTTAGGTGGTTAACTGATTTTTGTACTCTGATGTCCCTGGGAGGGAGTCTGGAAGGGCATCTAGGAATCTTTGGGTTGGCTGAGAATTTATAGCACGACTTTTGATGATCCTTGGTTGGGGTCTGAACAGATTATTTGTTGCGATTGCAAACGTAATAAAATGGTGGTCCGATAGTCCAGGATTATGAGGAAAAACAGTAAGATCCACAACATTTATTCCACGGGGGAAAACTAGGTCCGGAGTATGACTGTGGCAGTGAGTAGGTCTGGAGATATGTTGGACAAAACCCACTGAGTTGATGATGGCTCCGAAAGCCTGTTGGAGTGGGTCTGTGGACTTTTCCATGTGAATATTTTTGTCACCAAAAATATTAATATTATCTGCCATGACAACAAGGTCCGATAGGAATCCAGTGAACTCCTTGAGGAACGCTGTATATGGCTCAGGAGGCCTGTAAACAGTAGCTATAAAAAGTGATTGAGTAGGCTGTATAGATTTCATGACTAGAAGTTCAAAAGACGAAAACATAGTTTTTTTTGTAAATTGAAATTTGTTAGCAACACCTCCGACTTTGCAGGATGCGCGGGGGATATGGTCACTCGTGTAACCAGGAGGTGAGGCCTCATTTACCACAGTAAATTCATCAAGCTTAAGCCATGTTTCAGTCAGGCCAATCACATCAAGATTATGATCAGTGATTAGTTCATTGACTATAACTGCCTTGGAAGTGAGGGATCTAACATTAAGTAGCCCTATTTGGAGATGTGAGGTATCACGATCTCTTTCAATAATGGCAGGAATGGAGAAGGTCTTTATTCCAGTGAGATTGCTAAGGCGAACACCGCCATGTTTAGCAGGCTAACAGCCTGCTGCCTGGCCTGCACCCTGCTGCCTGGCCTGCACCCTGCTGCCTAGCCTGCACCCTGCTGCCTAGCCTGCACCCTGCTGCCTAGCCTGCACCCTGCTGCCTAGCCTGCACCCTGCTGCCTACCCTGCACCCTGCTGCCTACCCTGCACCCTATCTCATTGTGGAGCTAGGGGAGTTAGAGCCCTGTCTATGTTCGTAGATTAGATGAAAGCACCCCTCCAGCTAGGATTGAGTCCGTCACTCCTCAACAGGCCAGGCTTGGTCCTGTGTGTGGGTGAGTCCCAGAAAAAGGGCCAATTATCTGCACATTCTATCTTTTGGGAGGGGAAGAAAACAGTTTTCAACCAACGATTGAGTTGTGATACTCTGCTGTAGAGCTCATCACTCCCCCTAACTGGGAGGGGGCCAGAGACAATTACTCGATACCGACACATATTTCTAGCTGATTTACACGCTGAAGCTATGTTGCGCTTGGTGACCTCTGACTGTTTCATTCTAACATCGTTGGCGCCGACATGGATAACAATATCCCTATACTCTCTACACCAGTTTTAGCTTTAGCCAGCACCATCTTCAGATGAACATTAACGTCGGTAGCCCTGCCCCCTCGTAATAAAGTGTGTGTGTCTGTGTGTGTGTTACACTGTCCATTCAGTGTAACATGATGGTAATAAACAACACAAATATTGAGTTATTTCAACAACAAAAAATACGCACAGTTGTACCGTGCTGGTTTCATAGACTAGACGTAACATAGTAAATGAAAATCCGGGACACTCAGATTGGTATGATATGTTATTTTTGGTATGGATACATGAGACAGAAGGTTACTTAGAAGACAACTCCACCCAAAAAACTATCTTTTGGTATTTGTTTCGTTCGTCCATTATTGACATATTCCCTAAATGTTTTGCTTGTCAGCAATCAAGTTTTCAAGATGTGTTACTTTAAAAATACAGAAATCTTCCCCCTATGATGCATTTTGCATAATTTGATGCTGTGTCTTTCATCATATGATGCAAAACTTGATGGCTGACAAGCAAATCATTTTGTGACTATGTCAACAATGGACTAATGAAACAAATGCCAAAAGATAGTTTAAATTAAAGGAGGGTGGGTGGATGGGCGTAGAACGCGAATACCTAGCAACCCAAAGGTTGCATGTTTGAATCTTATCACGGAAAACTTTAACATTTTAGCTAAATTGTAACTTTGCAACTAATTGCTACTTTTTTTATACTTAGCAATTACTTACCATGTTTGTTAACCCTTCCCCTAACCTTAACCCTTTAACTTAACTTCTAACCTTAACCCCTATCCTTAAGCCATAGCCTAGCTAATGTTAGTCACTTAGCTAACGCTAGCATTCGCCTGAACAAATTCTAACTTGTACATATCATACAAATTGTGATTTGTAACATATCATATGAATTGTAATTCATAAAATATCATATGAAATGGATGATGGACATCCACAAATGAATACATATATACCATACGTCCACAAATGAATACATAACATATCATACTAATTTCAAAATTCCAGATTTGTGTTTACTATGTGACGTCTACCCCTGAGTCCAGGTTGGTTACTTCTTTCTCATTCATCTTCTGATCTTAATTGTCTTGTCCCAGTACATTTTCTTTCTTGGCGCCACAAGAGATTAACAAGTTATAATATTATTAATATTAACAATGATAATAATAATGGGCCTAATGCATTTCCACCTCCGGCTTGCTTCGTGCATCCAAATGCTCTGACATAAAATCTATTTGACATGAAATTTTAACAGTAATTCGAAAAGTTGGAGGCTTTCTCAGTCCTTGGTAATGTCTATTAAGTCAGCAAGAAGAGCATGGCTTCGGGAGGATTCCTAGTATTGCATAATTAATCTATTGAAACCTACATACACTCTAAACAATGCTGGGTTAAAAACAACAACATTTGGGTTATTTGATAACCCAGTGCTGGGTAAATATCGGACAGAACACATAAGCTGGGTCATTTTGACCCAACCGGTTGGGTTGTGTGAAAAACCCAAACATGTTGGGTTGTTTGGATTACCCAAACATGGATTAATTTAAACATGAGTAAACATTTTTTTACCATCTGTTGGGTTGACCCAGCAGCTAGACCTTTTTTATTTGATTTAACCTTTATTTAACCAGGCAAGTCAACTAACTTAAGGATCTATGGGATCGGTGTCCCGGCTCTCACAGACCTGTTAGTTTTTCTTTAAGAAGCCCTCCTGTTCTCCACTCATTAGCTGTATTAACTGCACCTGTTTGAACTTGTTACCTGTATAAAAGACACCTGTCCACACACTCAATCAAACAGACTCCAACCTCTCCACAATGTTCACGACCAGGGAGCTGTGTAAGGACATCAGGGCTAAAATTGTTGACCTGCACAAGGCTGGGATGGGCTATAGGACAATAGGCAAGCAGCTTGGTGAGAAGGCAACAACTGTTGCCGCAATTATTAGAAAATGGAAGAAGTTCAAGATGATGGTCAATTACCCTCGGTCTGGGGCTCCATGCAAGATCTCACATTGTGGGGCATCAATGATCATGAGGAAGGTGAGGGATCAGCCCAGAACTACACGGCATGACCTGGTCAATGACCTGAAGAGAGCTGGGACCACAGTCTCAAATAAAACCATTAGTAACACACTACGCCATCATGGATTAAAATCCTGCAGCGCACGCAAGGTCTACCTGCTCAAGCCAGCGCATGTCCAGGCCCGTCTGAAGTTTGCCAATGACCATCTGGATGATCCAGACGAGGAATGGGAGAAGGTCATGTGGTCTGATGAGACAAAAATAGAGCTATTTGGTCTAAACTCCACTCGCCGTGTTTGGAGGAAGAAGAAGGATGAGTACAATCCCAAGAACACCATCCCAACTGTGAAGCATGAAGGTAGAAACATCATTCTTTGGGGATGCTTTTCTGCAAAGGGGACAGGACGACTGCACCGTATTGAGGGGAGGATGGATGGGGCCCATGCATCACCAGATCTTGGCCAACAACCTCCTTCCCTCAGTAAGAGCATTGAAGATGGGTCGTGGCTGGGTCTTCCAGCATGACAACAACCCGAAACACACAGCCAGGGCAACTAAGGAGTGGCTCCGTAAGAAGCATCTCAAGGTCCTGGAGTGGCCTAGCCAGTCTCCAGACCTGAACCCAATAGAACATCTTTGGAGGGAGCTGAAAGTCCATATTGCCCAGCGACAGCCCCGAAACCTGAAGGATCTGGAGAAGGTCTGTATGGAGGAGTGGGCCAAAATCCCTGCTGCAGTGTGTGCAAACCTGGTCAAGAACTACAGGAAATGTATGATATCTGTAATTGCAAACAAATGTTTATGTACCAAATATTAAGTTCTGCTTTTCTGATGTATCAAATACTTATGTCATGCAATAACATGCAAATGAATTACTTAAAAATCAATGTGATTTTCTGGATTTTTGTTTTAGATTCCGTCTCTCACAGTTGAAGTGTATCTATGATAAAAAATGACAGACCTCTACATGCTTTGTAAGTAGGAAAACCTGCAAAATCGGCAGTGTATCAAATACTTGTTCTCCCCACTGTATGTGTGTCTGATGGCAGTGTATTCCAGACAAGGGAAGCTCTCACAGAGAAAACTGATTTACTAAAGGTGCTTTTCCTTAAGGAAACTATACAGTCACCTTTCATGGCAGACCTTGTGGGTCTGCTGCCATATGTTTGGGTTTTCTGTTTATTAACAAAAATACTGAGTGGAGGGGGAGCCAGGCTATTTAGCATCTTGAATACAAGACATGCGTCGGTGTATTGCACAAGATTTTCCCAACTCAGGAGCTCATGCTTTCTGAGGATGTAACAGTGATGATGGCTATTGGGCTTCCTAATCAAGCACTTTGAGAGCCTGTTTGTAGACAGACTGAATAGGTCTTAATGTTGTACAGCAAGCTTGGGCCCTCTTTGTGAAGAACATGCAAACTGTTTTTTTCACATTGAAATGCAAACACGAGTCACTGAGCCACTTTGTAATCTGGACCATTACAGTAGTGAGTTCTTGTGCAGCTTGTTGTTTGTTCTTTGCATGCACATATATCACTGTATCATCTGCATACATTTGAACTTCAGACCCAGTACAGACAGAAGGCAGATCATTAATGTACAGGCTGAACAGGAGGGGCCCCAGTATTGACCCTTGGGGCACGCCCACATCATAGCTAAGAGTGCTCACTCTGACACACTGAGTTCTGCCTTCAAGGTATGATTTCATCCATTTCAAGGCATCAGGGGAAAAGTTGAACTTGGACAATTTTGTGATGAGAATCTCATGGTTAACAGTATTAAAAGCTCTTCTTAGGTCCAGAAACACAGCCCCAACAACGCCCCCTTTGTCCATCTTGGACTTCACATTTTCCAGAAGAAATTTCTTGAGATGTTCTATTATTTTGTGAAGTGCACCAGTCCCTCCTGCAGCAAAGCACCCCCACAACATGATGCTGCCACCCCCGTGCTTCACGGTTGGGATGGTGTTCTTCGGCTTGCAAGCCTCCCCTTTTTCCTCCAAACATAAAGATGGTAATTATGGCCAAACAGTTCTATTTTTGTTTCATCAGATCAGAGGACATTTCTCCAAAAGGTACGATCTTTGTCCCCATGTAGTCTGGCTTTTTTATGGCAGTTTAGGAGCAGTGGCCTCTTCCTTGCTGAGTGGCCTTTCAGTCGATATAGGACTCGTGTTACTGTGGCTATAGATACTTTTGTACCTGTTTCCTCCAGCATCTTCACAAGGTCCTTTGCTGTTGTTCTGGGAATGATTTGCACTTTTCGCACCAAAGTACATTCATCTCTAGGAGACAGAACACGTCTCCTTCCTGAGCGGTATGACGGCTGCATAGTCCCATGGTGTTTATACTTGCGTACTATTGTTTGTACAGATGAACGTGGTACCTTCAGGCATTTGGAAATGGCTGACTTGTGGAAGTCTACAATTTTTTTCTGAGGTCTTGGTTGATTTCTTTTGATTTTCCCATGATGTCAAGCAGAGGCACTGAGTTTGAAGGTAGGCCTTGAAATACATCCACAGGCACACTTCCAATTGACTCAAATTATGTCAATTAGCCTATCAGAAGCTACTAAAGCCATGACATCATTTTCTGGAATTTTTCAAGCTGTTTAATAGCACGGTCAACTTAGTGTATGTAAACTTCTGACGCACTGGAATTGTGATACAGTGAATTATAAGTGATATAATCTGTTTGTAAACAATTGTTGGAAAATTGACTTGTGTCATGCACAAAGTAGATGTCCTAACCGACTTGCCAAAACTATAGTTTCTTAACAAGAAATTTGTGGTGGTTGAAAAACTAGTTTTAATGACTCCAACCTAAGTGTATGTACACTTCTGACTTCAACTGTAACAGCAAATTGTCCAGGACATAGACATGTCTTATATGCGCAGAAAGCTTAAATTCTTGTTAATCAAACTGCACTGTCCAATTTACAATAGCTATTGCAGTAACAAAAAAACACGCTATTGTTTGAGGAGAGTGGACAACAACAAAAACCTTTATCACGGGAACTGGTTTAATACATTCACCTCTGAAGGTAAATAATGTACTTACATTCAGTAATCTTGCTCTGATTTGTCAACCTGCGGCTCCCAGAGATAAAATGTAGCATAGTTTTGTTTGATAAAATCATTTTTTATATTCAGATGTAGGAACTGGGTTCTACAATTTGAAACCCTGCTGTCCCTGTTGTCTTTTTTGTAGATCGTTTCTGTTGATAGGACGACAGAATTGTGTCTTTGAAAGTCTACACGTTCTAGTTCAGATTTACATCAAAATGTTGCAAAACGTATGTGATTAAACATGAAACTATTTGTGAGAAGATCAAATTTGATTTTAGCTTCTAAATGAGAGAATTGTTTCATAAGTAAACTTATGCTCAATCAGTAACCCCACCCACGGGAGCACAGACATTAGATAGAAGGATGAAACATGTCCCTTCTCCTCCCCAGCACAAAAGCTCCTGAAACGATCATTATCATTTAGTTCCAGAAATGTGCGAATTTCAACGTGGGGTTGACGATCACCATGCTGGAATGGTACATTTCTACTAGACCAGCCAGAATACAGCACGAGCTGATTATGGCAACTTGGTATGAACTTTGAACTATTATTCACTAAAGAAAAAGTGATACATCCTAGATGTGGAGTTATCAGCTGCAGCTGTAAATGTATGTGGCCTAGGAAAGAATAGACAATCTCCTAAGAACGACAGGGTACTTCAACGTATCCGCTCTACAACACTACGACCAGAAAGATTCTTCAAAGCACAATGGCGATCTCAGCTGGGCAAAACAGTCTTTCATCCTTGATGCTATCGAAGCGCAGCTCAGAGTAAATATATATTTTGCATTTTCCTTTTCGAATGGGCAGTTATTAGAATGTGTAAGATTCTGTATTTATGGTAGCATAGCTTCTCAAGGTCCGAAAGAGACCAAATTCCTTTGTCCCTCAGTCTTCTCGCTCTTTCATTCAAACCCAACCCCCTACCTTTGTGTAACCAGCCGTCATAGCGGGTTAGTCCACTAGGGACTTTTGATGACATGATTAGTAATCGATGTATGATCTATCCTGTGTATATATATGTCATTCTGTGTGATTATTTAGGTATTTAGTAAATAAATAATTAAGACAATTTTTGTATTGCTGATTCATCTTGTTAGCCAGGGTTCGTGCAGATAACCAAGTGCTTTACGACAATCAGAATGAGACTGAATAAGGAGACGATTAATAATTGACTGCTATTGAGAGTTTATTGGGAAGACAGCAGTTCTATGGTGCCCCGGGTTATTGATGAGTTAATTGTTGCATGGTTTAATTCAAATCACGTAATCAATTAAACGTTAGGTAATCGCTTTGATAAAATAGCCTGTCATCTCATTTAATCAGTCAGAGACACGACAATAGGCTCTTGGGGAACTCATACACTTGTATAAGCCTCATTAAAGCTTTAAAAGTGTCAGTGTTTAACTTAAACATGTGATAGAAATACAACAGGACAGATGAACCAGAATTACATTTACGCTCAGGGCCAAAAATAATGAGTGGCCAAAAATAACTAGCTGAAAGCCACGCCCCTACTAAGCCAAACCTCCAGTCTTCTGAGTTGACCCACTGGTTCATTCCTCAATAACCCAGCATCAATAATCCAGCAGTTTTTAAAGAACCCATTGGTCATGATTCATTGGTCGTAACCAAATGGTTGCTGGTTCGAATCCCTGAGCCGTCTAGGTGCCAAATCTGTTCATGTGCCCTTAACCCCAATTGCTTCTGTAAGTCGGTCTGGATAAGAGCGTCTGCTAAATGACTAAAATGTGATGATGAAAAATACACCAGATGTTATAATGATTCAATGTGCAATCAACAAACTGGACGTGTCTGGTCTCCTGCTACCTTGGTTACAGTGCCTTGCAAAAGTATTCCTCCCCCTTGGCGTTTTTCCTATATTTGTTGCATTACAACCTGTAATTTAAATATATTTTTATTTGAATGTCATTTAATGGACATACACAAAATAGTCCAAATTGGTTTCGTGAAATGACAAAAAATAACTTTTATTTTTATTTTTTTTAAATGGAAAAGTGGTGCGTGCATATGTATTCACCCCTTTGCTTTGAAGCCCCTAAATAAGATCTGGTGCAACCAATTACCTTCAGAAGTCACATAATTAGTTAAATAAAGTCCACCTGTGTGCAATCTAAGTGTCACATGATATGTCACATGATCTCAGTATATATACACCTGTTCTGAAAGGCCCCCGAGTCTGCAACACCACTAAGCAAGGGGCACCACCAAACAAGCGGCACCATGAAGACCAAGGAGCTCTCTAAACAGGTTAGGGACAAAGTTGTGGAGAAGTACAGATCAGGGTTGGGTTATATAAAAATGTCCAAAACTTTGAACATCCCACGGACCACTGTTAAATCCATTATTAAAAAATTGAAAGAAAGGAAAACCTCCCAGACAAAACTTTGAAGGAACCAGAGTAAAACATTCTCAGAACCTCCCTGCAACCTAAAAATAAACTTAAAAATAAAGATTTTTCTGTAATTTCAACAGTAAAAAACACTGTAAATGTGTTTTACAGCATGCTGAACATGCTGAAAAATACTGTTATTAACTGTAATTGGAAGCCTCCTGTAAAAATGTGTCTAACATTCTGTATTTCTTTACAGTAATAGCTTATGCCTACCGTAGATTCAAATGATCAGCTTTAGGCGCCAACCTCATGCTGTTGGGTAAGAAACATGAAGCTCAGACTATATTAGTAAATATCTTCTTGAAGTGGAAGAATATTTTTAGCAGCTACTGGATATGTACCTTCACTTGTTTATAAGTATCTTTATTCCTAGCCAACGTTGAGTTACTGAATTTTTTTTCTTAGCTAACCTAGCTAGCTAGCTGGCTAACGTTTGCTAGCTAGTTAATTAGCTAGATAAAGTTGACACAAGCCATTTCGGTTTGCTCTAAATTGCTTGTAAATATCTTGCTTTGCGACCTAGATAAAATCCATAATAATTGTTGTGATGATAGGCTTGCTGAACCGCAGCCTCTGAGTGCCATAGAGAATAAACTGAGTGCAGATTCGTGACCGATGGCTTGTTTATAGCAGTTAAAAAAATAGTACATATATTACTGGCACAACATTTTTTGTGGGGATTAACAGGCCGCATTTTACAAATAAAACACGTCATGGACCACTAAAGCCATTGCGAATGACCAGTGCACTGGTGTTATATCGAGGTTTCTGCTGGCCTAGGTGCTTCTTCCACTTGGCAGCTGTATCACAGAGTTGCCGATGGTAGCTCCCAGGATTATATTTTAAGTAGGATAGCAGCCTAGACAATACATAACTAATATTGGTAGCCATCTAGATGTCATCTAGATGTACTCTACAGTTTACTCATTGGGGAGAGCATGAACATGTGAACAGGAACCACACTAGGACACCGTGTCCTTAGCTGTCACAACCCTGTATGATTCGGTTCACTCAGCTCTCAGCTGCGCGACATATAGAATCGTTTTGCAGGCCAATTGTTCTGCCCTCACAATATGTAAGCTACAAAGATTGGCAGACAGCTTACACTCTTCCAATAAAGTATCAGGAGGCACTAGTACCGTTAAGAATCTTTAGTAGAATATATTTTGTTTGTTAAAATGTAACAGATACAGAAAGAAGAAAACGTGTGAGGAAAAAGTCACTGTATACTGTACATTCACACAAATGGATACAAATATAGAACAGCATCTCAATCACAAGTTAGCAACAAGAAAACGAGCTTAGCTAGCCAACATGACCATTCAGAAATGATGACAATTTACATCATAGGAAAGGGGCCACTAAACATATACACAATCTAAGTGTCCATATTTAAGTGATAATGCCCTCGAAGCCGATGTTTGTTGGATATATTATTGTTATATTATATTGGCACGGGTGTTGTTAGGCCCAAGACTTCGCCAATATATCCAACAAACACCGGCATCAAGGGCATTATCACTTTTAAACAACAGGTTACCAACATATTCAAATAATAATCAACATTTTCATTAAAAACTTTATTTTGATGAATTTATTTGTACTATTTCGTCCTTCCACAAGATCCGACACAAATCGACACGACCCAGTCATTCAGTCTTTTTGTTCTATATCTATAGACGCTACCCAGTTGTTCGTTCTAAATGTTCCATTGTCATACTGGCTGGCAATGATCTTATCCCTTGCTTGCTAGATAGCCAACTATGGCTAATTTACAGTCACGTCAAAAAGTGCAGCCAGAATAACAGCAAAGTAGCTACATTTGTTTAAGCTGTTTTCTAGTGACATTTATTTGGATACATCCATAACAATGAGCTAATGAGGCACGATTAGCAAAAGGGTCTGAGTGCCTCGAGTGTGCAAAGCTGTCATCAAGGCAAAGGGTGGCTACTTTGAAGAATCTAAGATATATTTTGATTTGTTTAACACTTTTTTTGGTTACTACATGATTCCATATGTGTTGTTTCATAGTTTTAATGTCTTCACTATTATTCTACAATGTAGAAAATAGTAAAAATTAAGAAAATCCCTTGAATGAGTAGGTGTGTCCAAACTTTTTGACTCGGGTGGGAAATCTATGCTTTCTATTGCTTTGTTTTGGCCGGTTATGATTCTCAATCAGGGACAGCTGTCTATCGTTGTCTCTGATTGGGAATCATACTTAGGCAGTCCTTTTTCCCTCCTTCATTTGTGGGATCTAATTTTTTCATTGGTTGTTATTTTGCCCTGCAGAACATCATGTTCGTATTTGTTTTGCTGTTGTCGGTGTTCATTAAATAAATATATAGAATGAACACTTACCACGCTGCGCTTTGGTCCTCTTCTTCCCCTTTCCCTTTTTAGGGAAAGAGTGGGGGACAGTGGAGGAGAGAGACAATAGTGTCTGGGGCCTTGGAAGGTCGAGAGCTGAGCTATTCTTCCTCGCTCTCTATCTCTATCTCTATCCTCTATTTTCTATCGTCTCTCATTCTCTATCCTCTCTTTTTCTCTGATTCAGCTCCTCTCTTTTTTTCTCTCTATTTTCTATATATATCTATATACTCTCTCACCCTCTCTCCTTTCATACTCTCTCAGTCCCTCTAACTTTGTAATATCCTCCTATAGGCAAAATGAAGTGAAAGAGAAGTGGAAGAGAGAGAATGTGTGTGTATACTGTATGTGTGTGTCAAAAAGACAGTGTGTGTTTCTCTCTCTCTCTTTCTGTGTGTGTGTGTATGTGTGTGTGTGTGCCATCTAGTTAATGCCGCTCTGTTGTCAGGGGTGGGAGTATGGATAACAACTTGGGGTTATTGGGCCTTCCTCTCCATTTGTGGCACCCATCAGGTTGCCTTTCCTCCTTTTATCTCTCTCTCTCTACACACACACACACACACACACACACACACACACACACACACACACACACACACACACACACACACACACACACACACACACACAGGTAGTACTTGAGCAGAGGTCAAGGGTCACAGTTCAAATATAACTAAGAAGTTATATTCACAGTCCATATCTGTTGACCAGCTATATAACATAAGCAGTATTTCTCATACTATTGATCAACAGTCCATCAATTTTAATGATCTATATGCATAGTCTGCAAATGGTCTCTTTTGACAGTCTGTGAAATCTGACAGTAGTCCATGGTCAAACATGTCAACTCTGTAGCCTCATGTTTGCTGAAGCCCATACATGTAAGGTGGCTGAAAGTAACATTGCTGTAGTGATGGCAGCCATGGAACCAGTCCTGGTGCAGAGTAGACAGGGAACAACTGTGGCTGTGGCTGTATACTGTAGCAGGAAGGGATACCAAGCTGATCATAGGTGATACGTCTTGGTGGGTGTCTCTCTCTTTGTGGCAGCTGGTAGGCTGATTCCTCAGGTTCAGCAGCATCAGTATATGAAGGAAAGGCACTTGGTGGACGATCACCAGGCAAATTTTCAGCAGGCAAGTTAATCTCCTCAGCAGGCAGGTCTTTAACTGTTGTTGTCTCCTCCAGCCGCTTTTCAACAAGAGGCTGTGCTGGTAGCGTATCAGGGACTGGCACTGCAACTGTCTGTTTCACTGTTGAGGGCCTGTGTTCCCACTCTCTCGCTGGTTCAGCATTCCTCTCCTCAGGTACTGTAGGAGATGTGGGAACCTGTAGCGGCTCATAATGAAGGTCATATTCATCCCCACTGTCTTCATCAGAATCTAGCGTCTGTGATGCAGGCTGGTGTCTCCTCGTTTTCTGACTTTTGTCCACTTTGGTCATTTCTGGTTGTGTCTCAAAAGGTAAGTGGTCACAGGACATGAGCAGATTTCTGTGCAGGACCCTGGAGCGTCCCCTACCCTTTTCTGGTCTCAATTCATAAATCGGCAGGTCTGAACCCATTTGGCTCACCACTGTGTGAATTGTATCTTCCCAATAGTTACGGAGTTTTCCTGGTCCTCCTCTTGGTGTCAGGTTTTTAATCAGAACTCGCTCGCCAGGCTGTAGCACTGAACTCCTAACTTTAGTGTCATAGTACTTCTTACTTCTTTCAGCGGCTTTCTGAGCATTTTCATTTGCAATGGCGTATGCTTCTTCCATCCCTCGTTTCCAGTTCTCCACGTATTCTCGCTGGTTACTGGAACCTGCCTCTGTGCACAATCCAAAGAGCATATCAACTGGAAGCCTGGGTGATCTCCCAAACAGAAGATAAAATGGTGAATAGCCAGTCACTTCGCAACGGGTGCAGTTATAGGCATAAACCAGTTTGTTCAGAGACTCCTTCCAGTTTGACTTTTGTGTCTCGGTTAGTGTCTTTAACATTTGCAACAATGTTCTGTTCATGCGTTCCGCTTGACCGTTTCCCATCGGGTGATAGGGTGTTGTCCTGGACCCCGCCATGCCACTGAGTGTCTTTAACTGATGGAACAACTGATTTTCAAATTCTCCCCTTGGTCATGGTGGATGCGGGACGGAACCCAAACTTCAGGGCAAAATCATTGAAGATGAGATTTGCAGCAGTTTTACCTGACTTTGATGTGGTGGCGTAGGCTTGAGTGAAACGTGTAAAATGATCAACAATCACGAGGATGTACTCATATCCCCCTTTGCATCTGTCAAGATGAAGGAAGTCTATACATACCAGTTCAAATGGCTGTGTTGTCACAATGTTTGTCAGAGGAGATCTTGTTGCATGGGCTGGCTTTTTCTGCTTGACACAGCTACAAGTTTTAGTCACATAGTGCTCGATGTCAGATTGCATATATGGCCAGAAGAAGCGGTCACGTACTAGTGATACAGTGCGGTCAGTACCTTGGTGTCCCATGTTATTGTGCAACTCTTCCATCACTTTACCTTTGTACTGCTCTGGTAGAACTAACTGTTTGCGGGCTGTAGTGATTCTGTACAAAATGCCATCACTGTCTATTGTCAATTTGTCCCATTCTCTGAATAGGCATTTTGTCTTTGGACTGAATTTCTTTTGCTCTTTAACTGGCGGTTTGGAACCCGACAGTTTGAAATTGAGCACAGGACGGATGACCGGATCAGATTCTTGTGCTTTTCTTATCCCATCTTTTGGGATCGAGCTGGTTGTTGCAGTGGTTGTCTCACCTTCAGCTGATACTGACATCGATGCAGCTGAAAATGACCAAGGTACAACAGCCTCTTTCTGTACCTCAACTGCTTGTATCGTGGCGGCAATGGTGTCTGGTGGAAGCTCCTCAGAACATTCTCTCATCAGTGACTCTACATCCAGTGGCATCCTTGACAAAGCATCTGCATCACCATTCTCTCTGCCTGGCCTGTACTTTATTGTAAAGTGGAAATCAGCCAAGTCTGCAACCCACCTGGAAGTGGTTGCGTTCAGTTTTGCAGTAGACAGAATGTAGCAGAGCGGGTTGTTATCGCTGTATACAGTGAAGGTCGGAGCATAGTACAAATAGTCATGGAACTTATCAGTGATTGCCCATTTTAGAGCTAGAAATTCTAGCTTGCTCGAGTGGTAGTGATAGTTCTTCTCAGCTGCTGTTAAGGTTAGAGAGCCATAAGCAATGACCCTAAGCTTCCCCTCTTGCTTTTGATAAAGAACTGCTCCCAAGCCTTGGTGTGACGCATCAGTGTGTACAACAAATGGCTGAGTGAAATCAGGGAAACCTAAAACTGGTGGGTGAAGCAAACACTCAATCAGCTGTTCAAGTGCCTGTTGATGCTGGTCAGTCCACAGGATTGGCTTGTTTGAGGGCACCACATGACTTACTTTCTTTGTTTTTGTTTTCCGTGGGTGGTCAGGTAATTTCTCTGAATCTGCTTTCAGGAGGTCATACAGGCAGCCGGCACTCCTAGAAAAGTCTTTGATGTACTGTCTGTAGTAAGTGAGTAAACCAAGCATTTTTCTGAGCTGGCCCACAGTCTCTGGTCTGATTTCTTTCAATGCTCTTACTGCTTCAAAATCGGCTGGGTCAACTCGGCTGCCCTCTGCAGACACTATTCTGCCCAAATAACGGACCTGGGGTTTAAAGAGATCACACTTACTTGGTTTGAGTTTAATGCCATACTCACTGAGACGCTGCAAAACTTTTCGCACATCATTCACATGGCTGTTGAATGTTTTACTGAAGACTAGCGTGTCGTCCAGATAAGGAATGCAGATGTTATCCCGGAGCCCTTCCAAACACTCCTCCATACACCGCTGAAAAGCTGCAGGAGCGTTCATGAGGCCGAATGGCATACGTATCCACTCATAGAGTCCCCACGGTGTCACAAATGCTGTCAGTGGTCTGCTTTCTTCAGAGATGAACCCCTGGTGATACGCTTTCCCCTGATCTAAGAGGGAGAACCAGGAATTACCACCTAAACTGTCCATGATGTCTTGGACCCGAGGGATGGGCTGGCGGTCGGGATGTGTCTTTCTGTTCAGATCTCTGTAATCTATACACAACCGGAGGGTCCCGTCCTTCTTACGAATGCAAACGACAGGTGAAGAATATGAAGAGTTTGACTTCCTAACCCAGTCCTGGACTATGAGGTCATAAATGTAACCCTTCATCTCCTGATACAGTGGCCTGGGCACTGACATGTATGTGCGCTTTACTAGTCCTTTAGAGAAATAGTCATTTTCAATCGTTCAATGCAGCCAATGTCATTGTCTGATCTGGAGAAGGAGTGACACTCCTCTCTAAGCATTTGCCTAACAACCTCTCTCTGTTCTTCGGTTAGGTGAGTTAAATCTACTGGTGGATCCCACTGTTCAGTAACAGTACATGGGGTTCGAACGCTGGTGTGATTCACTGTGGCTGGGGTGACAGTTTTTTCAAAGACTTGGGCAGGTAACACAGTCATAATGGTTTGTACTGTACCGATTATTGTGCGTCCTAGCAGGGCAATGTCGTGGTCAGTGGGGTTAGAGACATCAAGCAGGATAACTGGAAAAACACCTTTACTGACTCTGACTAGTGTGTCAAAGAACTCAAGGTCATCTGGCCACTGCGGGTTCAGGTCTGGCTGGAAAAGCATTGTCATGTCATCTTTGAAAGGCTGGGAAGCTACACAGCACTCAATCTGAATGCTACTGTGTTTTGGTACAGCAACCTTCTCTTTCTTGGTTTTCACTGCGTATTCATCTGTCTGTTCTGCGCTAACAGCCTGTATAAAAGCCCTCACCTTGTTTCTTTTGAGGCTTGGGAAAGCTGTTTTTACTGTACTGTATCGTTTAGTCTTTTCGGTCATTGTCAGGATGTGCTCGATAACATTGAAACCTATGATGGGATGAGATAGGTGACAGCCTTTCATTACCAGCACTGGGATGATCAGTTCCTTTGTTTGGTCAGTTTCAGAGGCTAGACGAAAAGTTGTTTCAATCCATCTCAGGTACGGCATTTCAGTCCCATTTGCTGCAGTCAACCTTAGATCATCAGGTGAGTCCAGGATTTCTGAAACATCTCTCAGCCTTGCGTTTGGGAGAGATTCCTCTTTCCATCGTTCATCAATGACCGATACCTGAGAGCCTGTGTCCCATAAAGCTTGGAGGTGGTGGCGATTCAGGTGACACTCAATAAGGCACTGTCTGCCGACTAGCGAGGTGACCTTACGGGGGTGGCAACCTTGAGCTAGGGATGGTAGGGAGTGGGCATTTTTCTCTGTGCAGGAAAACCTTTCACTGGTAGAGTCAATTTTCAGGTGAGTGCATTTTTTCTTATGTTTAGTCCAATGTTGGTTTTGACATACTTTGGAACAGTACAGTGTCTCTTTACATGATGAACATTGTTTCAGGTTCTCAAATGACTCTTCTCTGGCACAATTTGCACATTTCTGGGACTTTTTGGTAGCTACGGTTAACACTCGTCCCTCAGCGGTAACCCGTTTCCGTTTAAAGGGGCCTCCCTTGATGGTCTGGCTCCCCGGATTTTACATCCAGCTTGAAAATGTTCTCCACTCCCACATCGGAAGCAGTGTGTGCAGCGTGCATCTGTTCTGGCCTGATGGCAGACAAAACACCTCCTTGGAGCTTGAGCAGAGTGGTTGGTATACCGGTTAGGTGCATATTGATGCTGTGCAGGGTCAAGTGCTTGGGACCGACTGTAGTTGCTGTAATACTGCTGCTGGGAAACAGGTGGCTGGGGGTCCCTATCTGGCCTCCTAACTGGGGGTGGGGCATAGGCACAAGGCTGTGACTGAAACATAGGCTGCTGTAATGTCTCCTTAATCTGAGCAATCTCTGCACTGAGACCTTTTAGAGAAGCTACACCTGTCTTAAGTTCAGCTAACTCTGTTAACAGTTCTGCGGGTATCGTAGCTTTGGCTTCCTTCACAGGACACTTTGCAGATGGCATATCCTCTAACTGGACTACACTTACAGTTGTAGCAGGCTGTGGGGCATTAAACCGCTTTAGCACAAGCAATGTTAAGCTTCTCTAGCAAAACCTCATCTGATGTTTCGCTCTCTAGCAGGAGAGGCTGCATGTCTATCCTGATACTGTCACTCTGGAGACCCGTAAGGACTGTGTGTAAACACATGCTCTGGACTAGAGCAGGGTCATACTTAAGCCCTGATTCTGACTCCTGGGATGCAAACAGTACTTTTGCCTCAAATCTAAAACGCGCATCAGGAAGCTTTGAGGGGTCTCCTTGCTATGCTGTGCTTCTGAAGCTAGCTGTTTGTAAAGCTCTGTTGCACTCTTCTCTTGGAAGTGGGAACGCAGGATACATCTAAGTGTGGGAAGAGTTAGCTGGGGTTTACCTTCCAAGTAGCTGCGTAGCTGTGAGCCTGGAGAAATAGCCCTGACTACTGCGTCTACTATTTCTACCTCAGGATATCCTCTGTTAAGTCCATTTTCAATCTGATGGGCAAGGCTGGAAAAAATCAGTTTTTCTTTTTGGCCCGGTTCACCTATCTGACCAGAAATGTTAAACTCTTTGCGCCAGTATGAGCTGGGCTGTGCATTGGGTGAGAGCGGCACGCTCCCCTGAAGATTGGCATGGTGTTGGGGCTGACGCAGAGAATCACTGACTTTGGCTGCAGTAATCTGCTCAGTTCCCGCCCCTTGTTGTGGGGTTACAGTTCTCAGTTCCTCTATTCTGTGATGTGTTCCGGCTGGTTCAATATCATGGTCAACTTGCCCTGTTTTGTTATCTATGCCACTGATCATCTCTGTCATTTCGTCTCTAAGTAGCAACAATTCCGACATGCCGCCATCTTCTAACTCTGCGACTTCCTCTCTTCCAAGGAACATCATAATGCGAGTCATTAATGATATGCGGGATTTATCTTTAACATCTCTCCTCTGTTCGCCTGATATTTCAAGGAAATCACATATCTCTAGTAATTTGTCTTTAGTCAGGGTGTGCAATTCTCCTACTACCTCTTCCTGTAGTTCTTCCAAGGCGCTTGTCATGTTGACAGAACAGGAGGAACTTTTACTGTGCAGGAGTTGACTCTGAATTAGATGGTCCTTACTGTCTCTGATGGTCGATCAATGGCCTCAGTTGACACGTACTTATCCACTAACTTTAAACTTCCCCAAAACAGCAACACTTTCCTCACTGCAGCCTGCCTGAGTTGTTATGTGGAGATTTAGCTGGCTCGGAATTCAGTGACCAGGATGTGGAAACTGGACATCTGAGCAGCTATCTCAGCGGAGCCTCCAAAAATGTTACGCACCTGAAAACAGGGGAGAAATAATCACGAGAGTGATACGGTGTTGTATTCTCAAGTCAACATTTAGTTCAATCATTTCACAAAAGTAACACATTACATAACAGAAAACCCATTATACAAATAACACAGCAAAATATCTTATTAACAACACGCATGTTCATTCACAATCGACATAAAATGGCAGCTACTCTCAGTACGATGCTATCCTTCACTTCAACCGAGCAGGGCTAATATTACTCTCTTCAAACTTAACTCTAAGACCACGAATTTCCCCAGGAATATGGGTGGAGACCAGAGCAATTGATCTCCGGCTCATAGATTAAGAGCATTTCGTAGATCACAGATTAACACTTTTAGGCACCACAAAATAAAGTAATCAATATAACGTTTACACATTACTCTCACAATTCGTACCCTTTGACAGATTTGAACTTTAACACAATTATATGAATGTTATCAATCTCTATCAACTAATACTGAATGCATCTTTTTAACCTTAGATGTTTTAAGATCCTCACATACTATGAACTTACTAATACTTTTCAATGTATAACAGGCTATGAATATGTCCTTTAACCTGTCACACTTTTGTATTTCGAAACAATTGTCTAAAGCTTCTAACACAGTCTTGTCAATCAAAAGGGGTGCTAACAGGAGAGGAAGAGAGCTAATATTTTGTACTGCTTAGGCACAATGCATGCCAAAGATGGCAACATGTGCCAGTAGTTGCCACTGTACAAATACAATTATCTAAGATTAGTTATGCATTTTTACACTTAATGGTTAAGATTTGGGCAGTGGCAGGCTGACTCTTTATCTGTGCCTGAAAAGGAAAATGTATATCCAGAGTGTGGAGAACATGGGCACTCTTTTCTTACCGCAGATGATGTATTTAAAACAATGATTGGATTGTCATAAAGGTTCACTAGACTGTGTAGTAACATGTAATTACATTAAGAAATAGTTTCTGTGCAACATAACATCAATTGTGGCATTGACCTCCATCTCAATGTGCAGGCCTGAATTTACGCTCTCTCACTAATGGAAGACTATCCGGTATTCTTGTACAACCCAGCACTAACACACTTCACATTTCTTGGAACACACTTGTGTTTTCTCCATTACTGATCCACACACCCACGCAGGCACGCACACACACACACACTTCATCTACTACTGTATTCATGAGTTGAACTGCTTCGTAAAGGCCTGTGGCCTAGAAAGATCAGAGTTATAGTGCCCGTGACCACCAGGGCCTCCAGTGACTGACTCTTCGTCTTCCTCATCCTCAGCACTTTTTTTGTCTATCTCTCTCTTTTATGTCTCTCACCGCCACATGCGGTTTTTTTGGATGCTGAAAATTGCCCTTTTTTTAATAACCATTCATAATTTATCCGTAGCTGTGAGGCGGGGGAGCGCGAGGGAGGGATGGAGGAAGAGAGGGGGGAGCGAAGCCACATGAGCTAGGGATGACAATCTTCTTGCTTTTCTGCCCTCCTTTCTATTTCTTTCTCTGTTTACATGTTCATGCAGTATATAAGCATCAGACTCTGAATAATAAAACAAGGTGACAAAGTCCACAATGAATGGACATCAGCCTCTGAGCTGCTTACTTTCGATGGCCAAACCATACTCTGTCTCAAGTTAACTATGTAATAAAAGTTGCATGGCCCGTGGTCACACATACACTTCTCCCCACCTGAGACTGGGGTTCAATACCCACTCCAACCCTTCATACAGTTTCTCCCACCTGCCTGTTTACTCCTCTGTGATTTAATTACTGTCTAAAATAAAGTAAAGTTTTTTTTAAATTAATGACATTGTAATGAAATGCATTCTATAATGTTTGAGAAATGACTATTGTTGCATTCACTTGTATAGAAGGAAGATTTATTTTTTAATGTAAAGACTCATATATTTACTCCAGGCCCTGCTGGGAGATTGAAGTAAGCAAGCATTTCACTGTTGTATTCGGCGCATGTGACAAATAAAATTTGATTTGATGGTATTTAGGCCCCAAACTATACAATGTCAGTTAGGAGCTATTTCCACTGTAGGGTCCAAAATGTATTTATTTTTAGCGGGGAAAGAGTGGGGGACAGTGGAGGAGAGAGACAATAGTGTCTGGGGCCTTGGAAGGTCGAGAGCTGAGCTATTCTTCCTCGCTCTCTATCTCTATCCTCTATTTTCTATCGTCTCTCATTCTCTATCCTCTCTTTTTCTCTGATTCAGCTCCTCTCTTTTTTTCTCTCTATTTTCTATATATATCTATATACTCTCTCACCCTCTCTCCTTTCATACTCTCTCAGTCCCTCTAACTTTGTAATATCCTCCTATAGGCAAAATGAAGTGAAAGAGAAGTGGAAGAGAGAGAATGTGTGTGTATACTGTATGTGTGTGTCAAAAAGACAGTGTGTGTTTCTCTCTCTCTCTTTCTGTGTGTGTGTGTGTGTGTGTATGTGTGTGTGTGTGTGTGCCATCTAGTTAATGCCGCTCTGTTGTCAGGGGTGGGAGTATGGATAACAACTTGGGGTTATTGGGCCTTCCTCTCCATTTGTGGCACCCATCAGGTTGCCTTTCCTCCTTTTATCTCTCTCTCTCTCTCCACACACACACACACACACACACACACACACACACACACACACACACACACACACACACACACACACACACACACACACACACACACACACACACACACACACACACACACACACACACACACACATTCAAATCATTGAGAGAGAGGGATCGTTTTCTGCTATCCATCATCATGTTTTCTCTCCTCTCCCCATACTATTCCAAAGTCCCTGTCATTTCATTGGGCCCTGGCAGTGTGGCCGGTTGGTACACAGAAATTCTATTACCCGTGGGTCAGAGCCCTAGTCCCGATCCATCGTGGTTTACTGGCCCAACAGGCTCATGGCTAAGGGCTAGCAGGGGCTAGTGGTGTCGCGGCGGCCCGGGCTACTTCCAAACGGGTCGGCTTATCCCTAAAGCTTCCACCAAGGTGCGTATCCCACCAGGAAACTTGAAATGAAGTGTTTTACATAGCTGGGGAAGAAAGAAAACACACACCTCGAGATGAAAGAGAAAATAGAGTGGGTTGAGAGAGAGGTACAGTCGCCTTTCGGTGGGAACTGTCAAAGAAAGTTTTGTAGTTCTTTTCTTTCTTCTGATCGGTCAGATGTTATCAAGAGAGGTGGGGTTGGTGGTGATGTTACTTTTCATGGCCAAGGGGCAGAAATAACAGGTGTGTGTGTGTGTGTGTGTGTGTGTGTGTTGGAACAGCTGGCAGGCCATGACTTATACATGAGGGAGAAAGGAGGGTTGTGAGCCGCAGTGAGAACATTGCTTACTTCAGAGACCACCATCTCTCCCTCCCTCCTAATTATTACTACAATAATGCAACAGGCTTTCATGTAGGCACGTTGTTTGCTTAGAGTATTACATACTTCACCTGTGTGTCACAATGTGCATTGGTTGGGAATATTAATTAAGGATTAGCCCATTTGTTTTCGATTTTCACCTAAAATGACATACCTAAATCTAACTACCAGTAGCTCAGGCCCCGAAGCAAGGATATGCATAGTATTGGTACCATTTGAAAGGAAACACTTTGAAGTTTATGGAAATGTGAAAGAAATGTAGTATAGAATATAACACAATAGATCTGGTAACAGATAATACAAAGTAAAAAACAACCTTTTTTAAAAATGCAATAGAAAGGCCATAATGTATTATTCCAGTCTAGGTGCAATTTTAGATTTTTGCCACTAGATGGCATCAGTGTATGTGTAAAGTTATAGACTGATCCAATGAACCATTTACATTTCTGTTCAAAATGTTGTATCAAGATGGACAAAATGTGCCTAATTTGTTTATTAATAACTTCTCATCTTCAAAATTATGCAATCTCCTCAAACAATAGCATGGTATTCATTCACTGAAATAGCTCCTGTAAACTGGACAGTGCAGATAGATTAACAAGAATTTAAGCTTTCTGCCAATAGCAGATATGTCTATATCCTGGGAAAAGTTATTGTTTCTTACAACCTCATGCCAATCGCATTAGCCTACGTTAGCACAACGGTCCCGTGGAAGGGACACCGATCCCGAAGAAGTTTTAATTAATTAAGGTCTCAGTAGACACTGTGGTCTCTGAGGACTAGCAGACAATGTGGTCTATGAGGACAAGCAGACACTGTGGTCTATGAGGACTAGCAGACACTGTGGTCTATGAGTAAGGCTACTAGCAGACACTGTGGTCTATGAGTAAGTCTACAAGCAGACACAGTGGTCTATTAGGAATAGCAGACCCTGTGGTCTATGAGTAAGACTACTAGCAGAATTTGTGGCCTATGAGTAAGACTACTAGCAGACACAGTGGTCTATGAGGACTAGCAGACCCTGTGGTCTATGAGAAAGACTACTAGCAGACACTGTGGTCTATGAGTAAGATTACTAGCAGACACGGTGGTCTATGAGTAGGTCTACTAGCAGAAAATGTGGTCTATGAGTAAGTCTACTAGCAGACACTGGTCTATGAGTAAGATTACTAGCAGACACTGTGGTATATGTGGACTAGCAGATCCTGTGGTCTATGAGTAAGACTGATAGCAGACACAGTGGTCTATGATGACAAGCAGACCCTGTGGTCTATGAGAAAGACTACAAGCAGACACTGTGGTCTATGTGGTCTATGAGAAAGACTACTAGCAGACACTGTGGTCTATGAGTAAGTCTACTAGCAGAAAATGTGGTCTATGAGTAAGATTACTAGCAGACACTGTGGTCTATGTGGACTAGCAGACCCTGTAGTCTATGAGTAAGACTACTAGCAGACACTGTGGTCTATGAGTAAGTCTACAAGCAGACACAGTGGTCTATTAGGAATAGCAGACCCTGTGGTCTATGAGTAAGACTACTAGCAGAATTTGTGGCCTATGAGTAAGACTACTAGCAGACACAGTGGTCTATGAGGACTAGCAGACCCTGTGGTCTATGAGAAAGACTACTAGCAGACACTGTGGTCTATGAGTAAGATTACTAGCAGACACTGTGGTCTATGAGTAGGTCTACTAGCAGAAAATGTGGTCTATGAGTAAGTCTACTAGCAGACACTGGTCTATGAGTAAGATTACTAGCAGACACTGTGGTATATGTGGACTAGCAGATCCTGTGGTCTATGAGTAAGACTGATAGCAGACACAGTGGTCTATGATGACAAGCAGACCCTGTGGTCTATGAGAAAGACTACAAGCAGACACTGTGGTCTATGTGGTCTATGAGAAAGACTACTAGCAGACACTGTGGTCTATGAGTAAGTCTACTAGCAGAAAATGTGGTCTATGAGTAAGATTACTAGCAGACACTGTGGTCTATGTGGACTAGCAGACCCTGTAGTCTATGAGTAAGACTACTAGCAGACACTGTGGTCTATGTGGACTAGCACACCCTGTGGTCTATGATTAAGTCTACTAGCAGACACAGTGGTCTATGAGAAAGACTACTGGCAGACACTGGTATATGAGTAAGTTTACTAGCAGACACTGTGGTCTATGAGAAAGACTACTGGCAGACACTGGTATATGAGTATGTCAACTAGCAGACCCTGTGGTGTATGAGTAAGTCTACTAGCAGACACTGTAGTCTATGAGTAAAGTTACTAGCAGACACTGTGGTCTATGAGTAAAGCCTACTAGCAGACACTGTGGTCTATGAGTAAGACTACTAGCAGAAACTATGGTCTATGAGTAAGACTACTAGCAGACACTGTGGTTTATGAGGTATAGAACACACTGTGGTCTATGAGTAAGACAACTTGCAGAGACTGTGGTCTATGAGTAAGACAACTTGCAGAGACTGTGGTCTATGAGTAAGACAACTAGAAGACACTGTGGTCTATGAGGTCTAGCAGAAAATGTGGTCTATGAGTAAGAAACTTGCAGACACTGTGGTCTATGAGTAAGTCTACTAGCAGACACTAATGTCTATGAGTAAGTCTACTAGCAGACACTGTGGTCTATGAGAAAGACTACTGGCAGACACTGGTATATGAGTAAGTTTACTAGCAGACACTGTGGTCTATGAGAAAGACTACTGGCAGACACTGGTATATGAGTATGTCAACTAGCAGACACTGTGGTCTATGAGTACGATTACTAGCAGACACTGTGTTCTATGAGTAAGACTACCAGCAGACAGTGTGGTGTATAGGTAAGACCACTAGCAGACACTGTGGTCTATGAGTAAGACTACTAGCAGACACTGTGGTCTACGAGTAAGACCACTAGCAGACACTGGTATATGAGTACGTCAACTAGCAGACACTGTGGTCTATGAGTAAGACTACTAGCAGACACTGTGGTCTATGAGTAAGACTACTAGCAGACACTGTGGTCTATGAGTAAGACTACTAGCAGAGACTGTGGTCTATTAGTAATAGCAGACACTGTTGTCTGTGTAAGATGACTAGTAGACAATGTGGTCTATGAATAAGACTACTAGCAAACACTGTGGTCTATGAGAAAGCCTACTAGCAGACACTGTGGTCTATGAGTAAGTCTACTAGCAGACACGGTGCTCTATGAGTATGTCTACAAGCAGACACTGTGGTCTATGATTAAGACTACAAGCAGACACTGTAGTCTATGAGGTGTACCAGACACTGTGGTCTATAAGGTCTAGCAGACACTGTGGTCTATGCGTAAGACTACAAGCAGAAAATGTGGTCTATGAGTAAGATTACTAGCAGACACTGTGGTCTATGTGGACTAGCAGACCCTGTAGTCTATGAGTAAGACTACTAGCAGACACTGTGGTCTATGTGGACTAGCACACCCTGTGGTCTATGATTAAGTCTACTAGCAGACACAGTGGTCTATGAGAAAGACTACTGGCAGACACTGGTATATGAGTAAGTTTACTAGCAGACACTGTGGTCTATGAGAAAGACTACTGGCAGACACTGGTATATGAGTATGTCAACTAGCAGACCCTGTGGTGTATGAGTAAGTCTACTAGCAGACACTGTAGTCTATGAGTAAAGTTACTAGCAGACACTGTGGTCTATGAGTAAGCCTACTAGCAGACACTGTGGTCTATGAGTAAGACTACTAGCAGAAACTATGGTCTATGAGTAAGACTACTAGCAGAAACTATGGTCTATGAGTAAGACTACTAGCAGACACTGTGGTCTATGAGTAAGACTACTAGCAGACACTGTGGTCTATGAGTAAGACTACTAGCAGAGACTGTGGTCTATTAGTAATAGCAGACACTGTTGTCTGTGTAAGATGACTAGTAGACAATGTGGTCTATGAATAAGACTACTAGCAAACACTGTGGTCTATGAGAAAGCCTACTAGCAGACACTGTGGTCTATGAGTAAGTCTACTAGCAGACACGGTGCTCTATGAGTATGTCTACAAGCAGACACTGTGGTCTATGATTAAGACTACAAGCAGACACTGTAGTCTATGAGGTGTACCAGACACTGTGGTCTATAAGGTCTAGCAGACACTGTGGTCTATGCGTAAGACTACTAGCAGACACTGTGGTCTATGAGGAAGCCTACTGGCAGACACTGTGGTCGATGAGTAAGACTACAAGCAGACACTGTGGTCTATGAGTAAGTCTACTATCAGACATGGTGGTCTATGAGTAATTCTACTAGCAGACACTGTGGTCTATGAGTAAGACTACTAGCAGATACTGTAGTCTATGAGAACTAGCAGACCCTGTGGTCTATGAGTAAGACTACTAGCGAACACTGTGGTCTATGAGAAAGACTACTAGCAGACACTGTGGTCTATGAGTAAGACTACTAGCAGATACTGTAGTCTATGAGAACTAGCAGACCCTGTGGTCTATGAGTACGACTACTAGCGAACACTGTGGTCTATGAGAAAGACTACTAGCATACACTGTGGTCTATGAGTAAGTCTCCTAGCAGAACATGTGGTCTATGAGTAAGTCTACTAGCAGACACTGGTCTATGAGTAAGATTACTAGCAGACACTGTGGTCTATGTGGACTAGCAGACCCTGCAGTCTATGAGTAAGACTACTAGCAGACACTGTGGTCTATGAGTAAGATTAGTAGCAGACACTGTGGTCTATGTGGACTAGCAGACACTGTGGTCTATGAGTAAGTCTACAAGCAGACACTGTGGTCTATGTGTAAATCTACTAGCAGACACTGTGGTCTATGAGTAAATCTACTAGCAGACACTTTGGTCTATGAGTAAATCTACTAGCAGACACTGTGATCTATGAGTAAGCCTACTAGCAGACACTGTGGTCTATGAGTAAGACAACTAGCAGACACTGTGGTATATGAGTAAGTCTACTAGCAGACACTGTGGTCTATGAGTAAATTTACTAGCAGACACTGTGGTCTATGAGTAAGACTACTAGCAGACCCTGTGGTATATGAGTAAGTCTACTAGCAGACACTGTGGTCTATGAGTAAGTCTACTAGCAGACACTGTGGTCTATGAGTAAGTCTACTATCAGACATGGTGGTCTATGAGTAAGTCTACTAGCAGACACTGTGGTCTATGAGTAAGACTACTAGCAGATACTGTAGTCTATGAGAACTAGCAGACCCTGTGGTCTATGAGTAAGACTACTAGCGAACACTGTGGTCTATGAGAAAGACTACTAGCAGACACTGTGGTCTATGAGTAAGACTACTAGCAGATACTGTAGTCTATGAGAACTAGCAGACCCTGTGGTCTATGAGTACGACTACTAGCGAACACTGTGGTCTATGAGAAAGACTACTAGCATACACTGTGGTCTATGAGTAAGTCTCCTAGCAGAACATGTGGTCTATGAGTAAGTCTACTAGCAGACACTGGTCTATGAGTAAGATTACTAGCAGACACTGTGGTCTATGTGGACTAGCAGACCCTGCAGTCTATGAGTAAGACTACTAGCAGACACTGTGGTCTATGAGTAAGATTAGTAGCAGACACTGTGGTCTATGTGGACTAGCAGACACTGTGGTCTATGAGTAAGTCTACAAGCAGACACTGTGGTCTATGTGTAAATCTACTAGCAGACACTGTGGTCTATGAGTAAGCCTACTAGCAGACACTGTGGTCTATGAGTAAGACAACTAGCAGACACTGTGGTATATGAGTAAGTCTACTAGCAGACACTGTGGTCTATGAGTAAATTTACTAGCAGACACTGTGGTCTATGAGTAAGACTACTAGCAGACCCTGTGGTATATGAGTAAGTCTACTAGCAGACACTGTGGTCTATGAGTAAGTCTACTAGCAGACACTGTGGTCTATGAGTAAATTTACTAGCAGACACTGTGGTCTATGAGTAAGCCTACTAGCAGACATTGTGGTCTATGAGTAAGACTACTAGCAGACACTGTGGTCTATGAGGTCTAGCACACACTTTGGTCTATGAGTAAGATAACTTGCAGACACTGTGGTCTATGAGTAAGACAACTAGCAGACACTGTGGTCTATGAAGTTAGCAGACCCTGTGGTCTATGCGTAAGAAACTTGTAGACACTGTGGTATATGAGTAAGACTGCTAGCAGACACTAGTCTATGAGGTCTATCAGACACTTTGGTCTATGAGGTCTAGCAGACACTGTGGTCTATGAGTAAGTCTTCTAGCAGACACTGGTCAATGGGTAAGACGACTAGCAGACACTTTGGTCTATGAGGTCTAGCAGACACTGTGGTCTATGAGTAAGTCTACTAGCAGACACTGGTCTGTGAGTAAGACTAGTAGCAGACACTGATGTCTAGGAGTACGTCAACTAGCAGACACTGTGGTCTATGAGTAAGACTACTAGCAGACACTTTGGTCTTTGAGTAAGACTACTAGCAGACATGGTGCTCTATGATTAAGACTACAAGCAGACACTGTAGTCTATGAGGTTTACCAGACACCGTGGTCTATAAGGTCTAGCAGACACTGTGGTCTATGAGTAAGACTACTAGCAACACTGTGGCCTATGAGTAAGTCTTCTAGCAGACACTGTGGTCTATGAGGAAATTCTAGGGACAATTAGGAGGCCTGCGTCTTGTGACTGTAGCGTCTGCTAAATGACTTAAATGTAATGTAATGTAATGTATGTGTAGGTATGTACGGCAGGACCAAATCGGAAAGATAGTTAGGAGCAAGCCCATGTAATGCTTTATAGGTTAACAGTAAAACCTTGAAATCAGCCCTTGCCTTAACAGGAAGCCAGTGTAGAGGCTAGCATTGGAGTAATATGATCAAAGGTTTTGGTTCTATTCAGGATTCTAGCAGCCGTATTTATCACTAACTGAAGTTTATTTAGCGCTTTATCCAGGTAGCCGGAAAGTAGAGCATTGCAGTAGTCTAACCTAGAAGTAACAAAAGCATGGATAAATTTTTCTGCAAACATTTTGGACAAAAAAATTCTGATCTTTGCAATGTTACGCAGATGGAGAAAAGCTGTCCTTGAAACAATCTTGATATGTTCGTCAAAAGAGAGATCAGGGTCCAGAGTAACGCCGAGGTCCTTCACAGTTTTATTTGAGACGACTGTACAACCATCAAGATTAATTGTCAGATTCAACAGAAGATCTCTTTGTTTCTTGGGACCTAGAACAAGCATCTCTGTTTTGTCCGAGTTTAAAAGTAGAACGTTTGCAGCCATCCACTTCCTTATGTCTGAAACACAGGCTTCCAGCGAGGGCAAATTTGGGGCTTCACCATGTTTCATTGAAATGTACAGCTGTGTGTCATCCGCATAGCAGTGAAAGTTAACATTATGTTTTCGAATGACATCCCCAAGAGGTAAAATATATAGTGAAAACAATAGTGGTCCTAAAATGTAACCATGAGGAACACCGAAATGTACAGTTGATTTGTCAGAGGACAAACCATCCACAGAGACAAACTGATATCTTTCCGACAGATAAGATCTAAACCAGACCAGAAATTGTCCATGTCGACCAATTTGGGTTTCCAATCTCTCCAAAAGAATGTGGTGATCGATGGTATCAAAAGCAGCACAAAGGTCTAGGAGCACGAGGACAGATGCAGAGCCTCGGTCTGACGCCATTAACTCTTGAAGCTAGGGGGCACTATTTTTATTTTTGGAAAAATAACATTCCCAAAATAAACTGCCTATTTCTCAGAACCAGATGCTAGAATATGCATATAATTGACAGCTTAGGATAGAAAACACTCTAAAGTTTCCAAAACTGTAAAAATATTGTCTGTGAGTATAACAGAACTGATATTGCAGGCGAAATCCTGAGAAAAGTCCAATCAGGAAGGGACTCTTATTTTGAATCCACTGTCTTTCTATGCATCCCTATTGCCCATTGAAAGGGATATCAACCAGATTCCTTTTTCTGTGGCTTCCCTAAGGTGTCTACAGCCTTTAGACGTAGTTTCAGGCCTTTATTTTGAAGAATGAGTGTAAACGTCCACATTGCGTAAGTGGTCAGTTGTTGGCTCTCAGTGTGATTTTTGCGCTAAACAGAGAGGTAGCCATTTGTCCTCCCGGTCCTAGTGAAAAGTCAACTGTCCCGGTTGATATATTATCGAATAGATATTTGAAAAACACCTTGAGGATTGATTATAAAAATCATTTCCCATGTTTCTGTCGATATTATGGATATAATTTTGAATTTTTGTCTGCGTTTCCGGTGGATTCCTAGGCATAACGTATCAAACTAACGGAGGTATTTGGATATAAAAAATATCTTTATGGAACAAAAGGAACATTTGCTGTCTAACTGGGAGTCACAGGTTGATTAACAAAAGGCTAAGCTGTGTTTCGCTATATTTCACTTGTGATTTCATGAATATTAATATTTTCTAGTAAGATTATTTGACCGTTGCGCTATGCTATTTAGCGTAGTTGATGACAATTATCCCAGATCCGAAGGGGGTGGTTCCAAGAGGTTTAAAGGTCATTTACCACCTTCACAAGTGCAGTCTCAGTGCTATGATGGGGTCTAAAACCAGACGGAAGCATTTCGTATACATTGTTTGTCTTCAGGAAGGCAGTGCTTTGCCGCGCAACAGCTTTTTCTAACATTTTTTAGAGGAATGGGAGATTTGATTTAGGCCGATAGTTTTTTATATTTTCTCGGACAAGGTTTGGCTTTTTCAAGAGAGGCTTTATTACTGCCACTTTTAGTGAGTTTGGTACACATCCGGTGGATAGCGAGCCGTTTATTATGTTCAACATAGGAGCGCCAAGCACAGGAAGCAGCTCTTTCAGTAGTTTAGTTGGAATAGGGTCCAGTATGCAGCTTGAAGGTTAGAGGCCATGATTATTTTCATCATTGTGTCAAGAGATATAGTACTAAAAGACTTGAGTGTCTCCTTGATCCTAGGTCCTGGCAGAGTTGTGCAGACTGAGCATTGGAGGAATACGCAGATTTAAAGATTTTCCTTTTCTGGAAGCTTGCTTCAGAGCTCGGGTATTTTCTGTATACCAGGGAGCTAGTTTCTTATGACCAATGTTTTTATTTTTAAGGGGTGCAACTGCATCTAGGGTATTGCGCAAGGTTAAATTGAGTTCCTCAGTTATGTGGTTAACTGACTTTTGTCCTTTGACATCCTTGGGTAGGCAGAGGGAGTCTGGAAGGGCATCAAGGAATCTTTGGGTTGTCTGAGAATTTATAGTACCTCTTTTGATGATCCTTGGTTGGGGTCTGAGCAGATTATTTGTTGCGATTACAAACGTAATAAAATGGTGGTCCGATAGTCCAGGATTATGTGGAAAATAGTCCCTGTCATTTCATTGGGCCCTGGCAGTGTGGCCGGTTGGTACACAGAAATTCTATTACCCGTGGGTCAGAGCCCAAGTCCAGATCCATCGTGGTTTACTGGCCCAACAGGCTCATGGCTAAGGGCTAGCAGGGGCTAGTGGTGTCGCGGCGGCCCGGGCTACTTCCAAACGGGTCGGCTTATCCCTAAAGCTTCCACCAAGGTGCGTATCCCACCAGCAAACTTGAAATGAAGTGTTTTACATAGCTGGGGAAGAAAGAAAACACAGACCTCGAGATGAAAGAGAAAATAGAGTGGGTTGAGAGAGAGGTACAGTTGCCTTTCGGTGGGAACTGTCAAAGAAAGTTTTGTAGTTATTTTCTTTCTTCTGATCGGTCAGATGTTATCAAGAGAGGTGGGGTTGGTGGTGATACTTTTCATGGCCAAGGGGCAGAAATAACAGGCATCTGTGTGTGTGTGTGTGTGTGTGTGTGTGTGTGTGTGTGTGTGTGTGTGTGTGTGTGTGTGTTGGAACAGCTGGCAGGCCATGACTTATACATGAGGGCGAAAGGAGGGTTGTGAGCCGCAGTGAGAACATTGCTTACTTCAGACACCACCATCTCTCCCTCCTAATTATTACTACAATAATGCAACAGGCTTAGAGTATTACATACTTCACCTGTGTGTCACAATGTGCATTGGTTGGGAATATTAATAAAGGATTAGCCCTTTTTTTTCAATTTTCACCTAAAATGACATACCTAAATCTAACTGCCTGTAGCTCAGGCCCTGAAGCAAGGATATGCATAGTATTGGTACCATTTGAAAGGAAACACTTTGAAGTTTATGGAAATGTGAAAGAAATGTAGTAGAATATAACACAATAGATCTGGTAACAGATAATACAAAGTAAAAAACAACCTTTTTTAAAAATGCAATAGATAGGCCATAATGTATTATTCCAGTCTAGGTGCAATTTTAGATTTTTGCCACTAGATGGCATCAGTGTATGTGTAAAGTTATAGACTGATCCAATGAACCATTTACATTGCTGTTCAAAATGTTGTATCAAGACTGACAAAATGTGCCTAATTTGTTTATTAATAACTTTTCATCTTCAAAATTATGCAATCTCCTCAAACAATAGCATGGTATTCATTCACTGAAATAGCTCCTGTAAACTGGACAGTGCAGATAGATTAACAAGAATTTAAGCTTTCTGCCAATAGCAGATATGTCTATATCCTGGGAAAAGTTATTGTTTCTTACAACCTCATGCCAATCGCATTAGCCTACGTTAGCACAAGGGTCCCGTAGAAGGGACACCGATCCCGAAGAAGTTTTAATTTAATTTAATTTTAAGGCTACTAGCAGACACTGTGGTCTATGAGTAAGTCTACAAGCAGACACAGTGGTCTATTAGGACTAGCAGACCCTGTGGTCTATGAGTAAGACTACTAGCAGACTTTGTGGCCTATGAGTAAGACTACTAGCAGACACAGTGGTCTATGAGGACTAGCAGACCCTGTGGTCTATGAGAAAGACTACTAGCAGACACTGTGGTCTATGAGTAGGTCTACTAGCAGAAAATGTGGTCTATGAGTAAGTCTACTAGCAGACACTGGTCTATGAGTAAGATTAATAGCAGACACTGTGGTATATGTGGACTAGCAGATCCTGTGGTCTATGAGTAAGACTGATAGCAGACCCTGTGGTCTATGAGTAAGACTACAAGCAGACACTGTGGTCTATGTGGTCTATGAGAAAGACTACTAGCAGACACTGTGGTCTATGAGTAAGTCTACTAGCAGAAAATGTGGTCTATGAGTAAGATTACTAGCAGACACTGTGGTCTATGCGGACTAGCAGACCCTGTAGTCTATGAGTAAGACTACTAGCAGACACTGTGGTCTATGTGGACTAGCAGACCCTGTGGTCTATGATTAAGTCTACTAGCAGACACAGTGGTCTATGATGACTAGCAGACCCTGTGGTGTATGAGTAAGTCTACTAGCAGACACTGTAGTCTATGAGTAAAGTTACTAGCAGACACTGTGGTCTATGAGTAAAGTTACTAGCAGACACTGTGGCCTATGAGGTCTAGCAGACACTGTGGTCTATGAGTAAGAAACTTGCAGACACTGTGGTCTATGAGTAAGTCTACTACCAGACACTGTAGTCTATGAGTAAAGTTACTAGCAGACACTATGGTCTATGAGTAAGACAACTAGCAGACACTGTGGCCTATGAGGTCTAGCAGACACTGTGGTCTATGAGTAAGAAACTTGCAGACACTGTGGTCTATGAGTAAGTCTACTAGCAGACACTGTGGTCTATGAGTAAGAAACTTGCAGACACTGTGGTCTATGAGTAAGTCTACTAGCAGACACTGTGGTCTATGAGAAAGACTACGGGCATACACTGGTATATGAGTAAGTTTACTAGCAGACACTGTGGTCTATGAGAAAGACTACTGGCAGACCCTGGTATATGAGTATGTCTACTAGCAGACACTGTGGTCTATGAGCACGATTACTAGCAGACACTGTGTTCTATGAGTAAGACTACCAGCAGACAGTGTGGTGTATGGGTAAGACCACTAGCAGACACTGTGGTCTATGAGTAAGACTACTAGCAGACACTGTGGTCTACGAGTAAGACTACTAGCAGACACTAGAATATGAGTACGTCAACTAGCAGACACTGTGGTCTATGAGTAAGACTACTAGCAGACACTGTGGTCTATGAGTAAGAAACTTGCAGACACTGTGGTCTATGAGTAAGTCTACTAGCAGACTTTGTGGCCTATGAGTAAGACTACTAGCAGACACAGTGGTCTATGAGGACTAGCAGACCCTGTGGTCTATGAGAAAGACTACTAGCAGACACTGTGGTCTATGAGTAGGTCTACTAGCAGAAAATGTGGTCTATGAGTAAGTCTACTAGCAGACACTGGTCTATGAGTAAGATTAATAGCAGACACTGTGGTATATGTGGACTAGCAGATCCTGTGGTCTATGAGTGAGACTGATAGCAGACCCTGTGGTCTATGAGTAAGACTACAAGCAGACACTGTGGTCTATGTGGTCTATGAGAAAGACTACTAGCAGACAATGTGGTCTATGAGTAAGTCTACTAGCAGAAAATGTGGTCTATGAGTAAGATTACTAGCAGACACTGTGGTCTATGTGGACTAGCAGACCCTGTAGTCTATGAGTAAGACTACTAGCAGACACTGTGGTCTATGTGGACTAGCAGACCCTGTGGTCTATGATTAAGTCTACTAGCAGACACTGTGGTCTATGAGTAAGAAACTTGCAGACACTGTAGTCTATGAGTAAGTCTACTAGGAGACACTGTGGTCTATGAGTAAGTCTACTAGCAGACACTGTGGTCTATGAGAAAGACTACGGGCATACACTGGTATATGAGTAAGTTTACTAGCAGACACTGTGGTCTATGAGAAAGACTACTGGCAGACCCTGGTATATGAGTATGTCTACTAGCAGACACTGTGGTCTATGAGCACGATTACTAGCAGACACTGTGTTCTATGAGTAAGACTACCAGCAGACAGTGTGGTGTATGGGTAAGACCACTAGCAGACACTGTGGTCTATGAGTAAGACTACTAGCAGACACTGTGGTCTACGAGTAAGACTACTAGCAGACACTAGTATATGAGTACGTCAACTAGCAGACACTGTGGTCTATGAGTAAGACTACTAGCAGACACTGTGGTCTATGAGTAAGACTACTAGCAGACACTGTGTTCTATGAGTAAGACTACTAGCAGAGACTGTGGTCTATTAGTACTAGCATACACTGTTGTCTGTGTAAGATGACTAGCAGACACTGTGGTCTATGAATAAGACTACTAGCAGACACAGTGGTCTATGAGAAAGCCTACTAGCAGACACTGTAGTCTATGAGTAAGACTATAATCAGACACTGTGGTCTATGAGTAAGTCTACTAGCAGACACTGGTCTATGAGTAAGATTACTAGCAGACACTGTGGTTTATGTGGACTAGCAGATCCTGTGGTCTATGAGTAAGACTGATAGCAGACACAGTGGTCTATGATGACAAGCAGACCCTGTGGTCTATGAGTAAGACTACAAGCAGACACTGTGGTCTATGCGGTCTATGAGAAAGACTACTAGCAGACACTGTGGTCTATGAGTAAGTCTACTAGCAGAAAATGTGGTCTATGAGTAAGATTACTAGCAGACACTGTGGTCTATGTGGACTAGCAGACCCTGTAGTCTATGAGTAAGACTACTAGCAGACACTGTGGTCTATGTGGACTAGCAGACCCTGTGGTCTATGATTAAGTCTACTAGCAGACACAGTGGTCTATAATGAGTAGCAGACCCTGTGGTGTATGAGTAAGTCTACTAGCAGACACTGTAGTCTATGAGTAAAGTTACTAGCAGACACTGTGGTCTATGAGTAAGCCTACTAGCAGACACTGTGGTCTATGAGTAAGACTACTAGCAGACACTGATGTCTATGAGTAAGTCTACTAGCAGACACTGTGGTCTATGAGAAAGACTACTGGCAGACACTGGTGTATGAGTAAGTTTACTAGAAGACACTGTGGTCTATGAGAAAGACTAATTGCAGACACTGGTATATGAGTATGTCTACTAGCAGACACTGTGGTCTATGAGTACGATTACTAGCAGACACTGTGTTCTATGAGTAAGACTACCAGCAGACAGTGTGGTGTATGGGTAAGACCACTAGCAGACACTGTGGTCTATGAGTAAGACTACTACCAGACACTGTGGTCTACGAGTAAGTCTACTAGCAGACACTGGTATATGAGTACGTCAACTAGCAGACACTGTGGTCTATGAGTAAGTCTACTAGCAGACACTGTGGTCTATGAGTAAGCCTACTAGCAGACACTGTGATCTATGAGTAAGACTACTAGCAGAGACTGTGGTTTATTAGTACTAGCAGACACTGTTGTCTGTGTGAGATGACTAGTAGACAATGTGGTCTATGAATAAGACTACTAGCAGACACTGTGGTCTATGAGAAAGCCTACTAGCAGACACTGTAGTCTATGAGTAAGACTATAATCAGACACTGTGGTCTATGAGTAAGTCTACTAGCAGACACGGTGCTCTATGAGTATGTCTACAAGCAGACACTGTGGTCTATGATTAAGACTACAAGCAGACACTGTAGTCTATGAGGTCTACCAGACACTGTGGTCTATGCGTAAGACTACTAGCAGACACGGTGGTCTATGAGTAAGTCAACTAGCAACACTGTGGTCTATGAGTAAGACTACTAGCAGACCCTGTGGTATATGAGTAAGTCTAGTAGCAGACACCGTGGTCTATAAGGTCTAGCAACACTGTGGCCTATGAGTAAGTCTTCTAGCAGACACTGTGGTCTACGAGGAAATTCTAGGGACAATTAGGAGGCCTGCGTCTTGTGACTGTAGCGTATGTGTAGGTATGTACGGCAGGACCAAATCGGAAAGATAGTTAGGAGCAAGCCCATGTAATGCTTTATAGGTTAACAGTAAAACCTTGAAATCAGCCCTTGTCTTAACAGGAAGCCAGTGTAGAGGATAGCACTGGAGTAATATGATCAAAGGTTTTGGTTCTAGCCAGGATTCTAGCAGCACTATTTATCACTATCTGAAGGTTATTTAGTGCTTTATCCAGGTAGCCTAGAAGTAACAAAAGCATGGATTAATTTTTCTGCAAACATTTTGGACAAAAAATGTCTGATCTTTGCAATGTTACGCAGATGGAGAAAAGCTGTCCTTGAAACAATCTTGATATGTTCGTCAAAAGAGAGATCAGGGTCCAGAGTAACACCGAGGTCCTTCACAGTTTTATTTGAGTTGACTGTACAACCATCAAGATTGTCAGATTCAACAGAAGATCTCTTTGTTTCTTGGGACCTAGAACAAGCATCTCTGTTTTGTCCGAGTTTAAAAGTAGAACGTTTGCAGCCATCCACTTCCTTATGTCTGAAACACAGGCTTCCAGCGAGGGCAAATTTGGGGCTTCACCATGTTTCATTGAAATGTACAGCTGTGTGTCATCCGCATAGCAGTGAAAGTTAACATTATGTTTTCGAATGACATCCCCAAGAGGTAAAATATATAGTGAAAACAATAGTGGTCCTAAAACGTAACCATGAAGAACACCGAAATGTACAGTTGATTTGTCAGAGGACAAACCATCCACAGAGACAAACTGATATCTTTCCGACAGATAAGATCTAAACCAGACCAGAACTTGTCCATGTCGACCAATTTGGGTTTCCAATCTCTCCAAAAGAATGTGGTGATCGATGGTATCAAAAGCAGCACAAAGGTCTAGGAGCACGAGGACAGATGCAGAGCCTCGGTCTGACGCCATTAACTCTTGAAGCTAGGGGGCACTATTTTTATTTTTGAAAAAATAACATTCCCAAAGTAAACTGCCTATTTCTCAGAACCAGATGCTAGAATATGCATATAATTGACAGCTTAGGATAGAAAACACTCTAAAGTTTCCAAAACTGTAAAAATATTGTCTGTGAGTATAACAGAACTGATATTGCAGGCGAAATCCTGAGAAAAGTCCAATCAGGAAGGGACTCTTATTTTGAATCCACTGTCTTTCTATGCATCCCTATTGCCCATTGAAAGGGATATCAACCAGATTCCTTTTTCTGTGGCTTCCCTAAGGTGTCTACAGCCTTTAGACGTAGTTTCAGGCCTTTATTTTGAAGAATGAGCGTAAACGTCCACATTGCGTAAGTGGTCAGTTGTTGGCTCTCAGTGTGATTTTTGCGCTAAACAGAGAGGTGGCCATTTGTCCTCCCGGTCCTAGTGAAAAGCCAACTGTCCCGGTTTATATATTATCGAATAGATATTTGAAAAACACCTTGAGGATTGATTATAAAAATCGTTTGCCATGTTTCTGTCGATATTATGGATATAATTTGGCATTTTTGTCTGCGTTTCCGGTGGATTCCTAGGCATAACGTATCAAACTAACGGAGGTATTTGGATATAAAAATATCTTTATGGAACAAAAGGAACATTTGCTGTCTAACTGGGAGTCTCGTGAGTGAAAACATCCGAAGCTCATCAAAGGTAAACGATTAATTTGATTGCTTTTCTGATTTTCGTGACCAAGTTACCTGCCGCTAGGTGTACATAATGTTTTTCTGGTATATCGATAAACTTACACAAACGCTTGTATTGTTTTCGCTGCAAAGCATAATTTAAAAATCTAAGACGACAGGTTGATTAACAAAAGGCTAAGCTGTGTTTCGCTATATTTCACTTGTGATTTCATGAATATTAATATTTTCTAGTAAGATTATTTGACCGTTGCGCTATGCTACTTAGCGTAGTTGATGACAATTATCCCAGATCCGAAGGGGGTGGTTCCAAGAGGTTTAAAGGTCATTTACCACCTTCACAAGTGCAGTCTCAGTGCTATGATGGGGTCTAAAACCAGACTGAAGCATTTCGTATACATTGTTTGTCTTCAGGAAGGCAGTGCTTTGCCGCGCAACAGCTTTTTCTAACATTTTTGAGAGGAATGGGACATTCGAATTAGGCCGATAGTTTTTAAAATATTTTCTCGGTCAATGTTTGGCTTTTTCAAGAGAGGCTTTATTACTGCCACTTTTAGTGAGTTTGGTACACATCCGGTGGATAGCGAGCCGTTTATTATGTTCAACATAGGAGCGCCAAGCACAGGAAGCAGCTCTTTCAGTAGTTTAGTTGGAATAGGGTCCAGTATGCAGCTTGAAGGTTTAGAGGCCATGATTATTTTCATCATTGTGTCAAGAGATATAGTACTAAAAGACTTGAGTGTCTCCCTTGATCCTAGGTCCTGGCAGAGTTGTGCAGACTGAGCTTTGGAGGAATACGCAGATTTAAAGATTTTCCTTAATTTGCTTTCTAATGATCATGATCTTTTCCTCAAAGAAGTTCATGAATTTATTACTGCTGAAGTGAAAGCCATCCTCTCTTAGGGAATGCTGCTTTTTAGTTAGCTTTGCGACAGCATCAAAAATACATTTTGGATTGTTCTTATTTTCCCCAATTAGGTTGGAAAAATAGGATGATCGAGCAGCAGTGAGGGCTCTTCGATACTGCACAGTACTGTCTTTCCCAGCAAGTCGGGAAGACTTCCAGTTTGGTGTAGCGCCATTTCCTTTCCATTTTTCTGGAAGCTTGCTTCAGAGCTCGGGTATTTTCTGTATACCACGGAGCTAGTTTCTTATGACCAATGTTTTTAGTTTTAAGGGGTGCAACTGCATCTAGGGTATTGCGCAAGGTTAAATTGAGTTCCTCAGTTATGTGGTTAACTGACTTTTGTCCTTTGACATCCTTGGGTAGGCAGAGGGAGTCTGGAAGGGCATCAAGGAATCATTGGGTTGTCTGAGAATTTATAGCACTTACTTTTGATGATCCTTGGTTGGGGTCTGAGCAGATTATTTGTTGCGATTACAAACGTAATAAAATGGTGGTCCGATAGTCCAGGATTATGTGGAAAATATTAAGATCCACAACATTTACTCCATGGGACAAAACTAGGTCCAGAGTATGACTGTGGCAGTGAGTAGGTCCGGAGACATGTTGGACAAAACCCACTGAGTCGATGATGGCTCCGAAAGCCATTTGGAGTAGGTCTGTGGACATTTCCATGTGAATATTAAAGTCACCAAAAATGTGAATATTATCTACTATGACTACAAGGCCCAATAGGAATTCAGGGAACTCAGTGAGGAACGCTGTATATGGCACAGTTGGCCTGTAAACAGTAGCTATAAAAAGTGATTGAGTAGGCTGCATAGATTTCATGGCCGGAAGCTCAAAAGAAGAAACGTCTGGGTTTTTTTGTAAATTGCCTTTGCGGGATACACGGGGGATATGGTCACTAGTGTAACCAGGAGGTGAGGCATCATTTAACACAGTAAATTCATCAGGCTTAAACCATGTTTCAGTCAGGACAATCACATCAAGATTATAATCAGTGATTAGTTCATTGACTATAACTGCCTTGGAAGTGAGGGATCTAGCATTAAGTAGCCCTATTTTGAGATGTGAGGTGTCACAATCTCTTTCAATAATGGCAGGAAGGGAGGAGGTCTTTATTCTAGGGAGATTGCTAAGGCGAACACAGCCATGTTTAGTTTTGCCCAACCTAGGTCGAGGCACAGACACAGTCTCAATGGATATAGCTGAGCTGACTACACTGACTGTGCTAGTGGCAGACTCCACTAAGCTGGCAGGCTGGCTAACAGCCTCCGACTCACTGCTTAATGGGTAGAACCGGTTGAAAGTTTCTGTCGGCTGAAAGAGTGACATCAGTTGATCATTCCTACAGCATTTCCCTCCAGAAGCCATGAGAAAGTTGTCTGGCTGTGGGGACCATGCGACGGGATTTATTCTACTATCTGTACTTACTGGTGGCACAGACGCTGTTTCATCCTTTCCTACACTGAAATTACCTTTGCCTAACGATTGCGTCTGAAGCTGGGCTTGCAGCACAGCTATCCTCGCTGTAAGACGATCATTCTCCTGTATATTATGAGTACAGCGACTGCAATTAGAAGGCATCATGTTAATGTTACTACTTAGCTTCGGCTGTTGGAGGTCTTGACGAACCATGTCCAGATAAAGCGTCCGGAGTGAAAAAATAAGTTACAAATAACGCAAAAAAAAACACACACACAGTAGCATAATTGGTTAGGAGCCTGTAAAACCTCCCCGCCACCATCTCTCCTCCCCTGTCATTCCCCCGGTAATAGAACTGGGAAGGGAGTGAGGGATGGAGAGAGGAGGGGGATGAAGGGGTATATAGGCACGCCTTCAGAAAGGAAGAAAGTCTTCCTCAGGGTAGATATACCATGCTGTACCCTGTTGAGGTGTCTACAGGTGCACTCTATGTAAGTAACTAACTGGTTTAGTGTCAGTGTGACTTAGTGTTTCTCCCCCTAGCTGGAATACAGTAACAGAATTTTTGGGCACTGGCCAGCCGGGCTATTGAAGACTGCGATTTTCTAGCCTGGAGCAGACCCAGCATTTCAAAATGAGTTCTGTGAATGTTCCCAGAACATTTAGGTTGTTCTGAGCATGTTCTTGGTTTGCTGGTAATATTATGTTACATGGTTGTATCTAGGGTTAATTGAACCGGTATTAGTTTTGTTCTTGCACTGATGTTGTCTCTAGCCTGTGGGTGTTAGTGAATGTATCCTCTTGAAAAACCCTTTATCGAAAGACCAGTCAGGATCTGAAACATAATACAGACCAACATTACCGGATACATTCACTAATGGTCCAGAGATTTGGTTGGCTGGGGGTGCTACAACCACTTAATGTCCTGTAACTTTCATTGGCTGGAGTAGCCTTCAATCAGCCATATTTGATTGAAATTCATTGCCTCCTTTTGTCCGATTTTTTTGCCATATTTTGATGTTCCTAAAACTTAAGTGAAAATATATATACTTAGATATTTAAAACGCTTTATGTCCAACATCGGAGGGTGAGTCATCCAAAGATGGCGGCTCTTTAAATATACTGTATACAATCAATCGGCAACATGGTGCATAGGGAAGGTTTCACTTGACACATTTTGAATCATAGATTTGACTCTCAGTTTTGTTGAGTGATTATGCAGCAGATTTCTATGAAAAATGTAGATGTTTCAAAAGTAGTTGACGGCTGTTATGTTGGCGCTGGGAGTTTTGAGATTGCCGAAAATGTTTTCTGTCATGAGAATCATAGCTTGGGCTTGTTTTTGGATTTTAGTAAGAAATGCAATACCTGTGGGAAGTGTACACATGTACACAGCAAAACAAAGACCACAGCCGCACACATACCGACACTTACACTCCAACGCCACACACAACCCACCCCACACACAACCCTCTATGTTTTATGTCTATTTCATTGTAATTATTATTTAAAAAATTGTGGTAATTTTACCCCATTTTCATCCCCAATTTCGTGATATCCAATTGCTAGTTACAATCTTGTCTCATTGCTGCAACTCCCCAACGGGCTGCTTCTTAACTCAGTGCTCGCTTAACCCAGATGCCAGCCGCACCAATGTGTCGGAGGAAACACTCTTCGACTGACAACCGAGGTCAGCTTGCAGGCGCCCGGCCCGCCACAATGAGTAGCTAGAGTGTAAGGAGCCAAGGAAAGTTCCCCGGCAAAAACCCTCCCCTAACCCAGACGGCACTAGGCCAAGTGTGCATCGCCCTATGGGGCTCCATGTCACGACTGGCTGTGACATAGCCTGGGATCGAACGCCAGGCTTTAGTGGCGTCTCAGCACTGTGCTGTAGTGCCTCAGACCACTGCGACACTCGTGTGGCCCGTATTATTTCTATTACATCACAATAGAATAACACACAGTCTCTATTGGTATACGTGATAAATCACCAGCATGACCTGAGACTGAGTACTCCCTAAATAGCTCCATATTCTTTTGTTAGTGCACTACTTTTGCCAGGGCCCATAGGGCTCTAGTCAAAAGAAGTGCACCAGGGAATAGGGTGCCATTTGGGACAGAAGCACCCTGTTAGTTATTGTCACTTGCCTCTCTCCCGATGAGTCCCTCCGCTCCTGAAATGGGTCAACCTAGCCAGTGAAAGGCGCTGCCAAGGTTAAAACTCACAAAAGCAGGGAAGGTGACAAGTGCAAATGGGAGGAGGACGTATCTTACCGAAGCAAAGAGATGGTTATTTGGGGGATGGTTTTGTCTAAATTTGTATCTTCCTGGAGGTGATCATGTTATTTTTTTCTAACATTAAAGGATTCTTGTGGTTTATTGTGTCATAGAGTGAGATTGTTTAAACTAATGCTAAATGTGGATGGATTGTAGATGGATCTGTGGTGAGAAGGAAAATTAGTTGACATCGAATTTGTGTTTTATGAAAATTGAAAACCCCCATTCCCTAAGTGAGTCAACAAAACAGGAAAAGACTAGACGGTAAACATTTTTTACAAAGAAATCGGTTTTGACACTTCTGATGCCACTAGACTAGATAATATCATGAAATTGATGCTGTCTTAAGGTGTCACTGTGGAGAAACTTTGGAAAGATCAAAGTTCAATTCAAAGTTTGGATTTATCAAAATGCCACTTCTAATTTGACCGATGCATTGCGCTATTGATGTATTATTCATAGCATCCACACTTTAAGATGTGTGTGAGTGTTAATGAGAGCCGTTCAGATGTTCCTGATTTTTATAAAGTCCTGAGAATGGACAGTCTCTCTCTCTCTCTCTCTCTCTCTCTTTCTCTCTCTTCAATTCAAGAGCTTTATTGGCATGGGATATAAAATAGAAAAGTGAATTAAACAATAAAAATTAACAGTAAACATTACACATACAGAAGTTTCAAAACAATAAAAACATTACAAATGTCATATTATATATATATACCGTGTTTTAACAATGTACAAATGGTTAAAGGACACAAGATAAAATAAATATGGGTTGTATTTACAATGGTATTTGTTCTTCACTGGTTGCCCTTTTCTTGTGGCAACAGATCACAAATCTTGCTGCTGTGATGGCACACTGTGGAATTTCACCCAGTAGATATGGGAGTTTATCAAAATTGGATTTGTTCTCGAATTCTTTGCGGATCTGTGTAATCTGAGGGAAATATATCTCTCTAATATGGTCATACATTGGACAGGAGGTTAGGAAGTGCAGCTCAGTTTCCACCTCATTTTGTGGGCAGTGTGCGCATAGCCTGTCTTCTCCTGAGAGCCATGTCTGCCTACGGCGGCCTTTCTCAATAGCAAGGCTATGCTCACTGAGTCTGTACATAGTCAAAGCTTTCCTTAATTTTGGGTCAGTCACAGTGGTCATGTATTCTGCCTCTGTGTACGCTCTGTTTAGGGCCAAATAGCATTCTAGTTTGCGCTGTTTTTTTGTTCATTCTTTCCAATGTGTCAAGTAATTATATTTTTGTTTTCTCATGATTTGGTTGGGTCTAATTGTGCTGCTGTCCTGGGGCTCTGTAGGGTGGGTTTGTGTTTGTGAACAGAGCCCCAGGACCAGCTTGCTTAGGGGACTCTTCTCCAGGGTAGGTGTTGGCTTTGTTATGGAAGGTTTGGGAATCGCTTCCTTTTATGTGGTTGTAGAATTTTACAGCTCTTTTCTGGATTTTGATAATTAGTGGGTATTGGCCTAATTCTGCTCTGCATGCATTATTTGGTGTTCTACGTTGTATACGGAGGATATTTTTTGTAGAATTCTGTGTGCAGAGTCTCATTTTGGTGTTTCTCTCTCTCTCTTCCATATCTTTTCTCATACGTCGCTTTTACTTACTTCAACCTCTGTCTCACTCTTTCCAGTCCGACCTCGCTCTCTCCCTCTGCAGTCGTTTATCAATACTGAGTCTTCCATTGATTAACTATTGTTTGCCTTAATTTGTGTTTGATTAAGTACCTTTGATTAATTCCAGTTTGTTCTCTAGATGCTCTCCTGCCATGTTAACACTTTGCACACACTGTGGCGGAAGAATCCAAATGATCTTGGAACATAGATAATTAAAGAGGTCTTATCTGCATAATATGCTTATATGATTAAACTGTTGAACTCTTGTTATTAGAATGTATCCCTTCGGACTCTGGTGTTGGCAGTTGCACTTCTTCCCTTAGCTGGGGCTCAGTCACCTGGGACCCAGAGAGGGGAGAAGTCAGGCTTGTATATCACATGTCCTTGGTGCTATGCAGAATATCAGAAAGAGAAGAGGAGAGGAGGGAACATTGTCTTATGTGAATGTGTCTTTAACTATTTTAAACCATTGAAGGGATGGCGCTATTAATGGAGAACCAATTACTTGTCTCCACAATGTCTGCGCACCAGTCACCCCCTCCTTCTGGCTTCGGGGGAGAAGGTCTGAAACAGGATGTGTGGGGTAGTGTCTGGAACCGTTGTACGTCATCTCTGATGTTGCACCTATCCTGAAACAGTGTATGACCTAGAGGCTCACTCCCCTCAGTGAGCTCGTCTAGGACATGGGTTTTTCTTGAGATAGGGGATCTGACAATTGATTGTAGAGCCTTATCTTTGGTGCCAAACTCTGTACAATAAGAACAGTCTTCATGCCAAATGCTGTCTGGCTGGGGGATACTCCTTTCTCACATATCAAGTCTATCCTTGTGACCCATTCTGCACATCTGTTGTTTGTCATGTAGACTAAGGGGGTGTATCTTTGCTATAAAAGGAGTTTGTATCCTTTGTGTCGGGGCTCTCAGTGAATCATCTAGGGGTGATTCGTCGACCAGCTTCATTATTGCAATAATTCATGTTATTAATGTGTTTTGAATAAAGTAATATCCTGATTGGTGATTGACCTTGTCTCTCCTCATTATTGATTAGAATTTCCACGACAACACACACACACACCCACACAGGCAGTTAGGTAGACGTGCATACACATGCCCGCGCACACATGCACACACTAGAAAACAGACAGAAAAGTACTTTAACCCCAGACCATGTATTTTATGGGCCAGTGGCATTGATGGTGCTTCTTTATTTAGACAGGTGGAAACAGAGGGGAAAGAAGGAAGGGAGGATTCATGGATTGAACCTGTCTCCAGTGGGGTGTAGTACATGTGACTAGCTGGGATCATTAGCAATAAACCATAGGTTCTGCCATGATGCCTATGCATATCCATATCTCAACGTCGGGATAGTAACCACTTTGTTTTAATGTTTAAATAATAATGTTATAAATATTATATTATAGTCTATATTAGGTTTTGATTAGCTAATGCATCTCTTCTTTTCTCCGTCAGTACTCCATATTCCTGAACAACATTTGATACTGAGAACTCCATTCCCTAAATGGTGACCAGATGGTGCTGCGATCGGTTTGCTAGCATTCTTGCGAAAAGGAGGTTTAATTTATTAGCATTATCCAATATGCACTTTTTAAAATGACCCCCCAAAAATTCCACGAAGTTGTCAACAGTGACTCGAATCACAGAGAACGATTAATTATGACAGCTTCCTTTGAGAAAGATGTTGATTTAATGAAAAACAGTATTTTCTCTGCTATCTTTTACAGAAAACAACAAGGGAAAGCGAATTAATAACATAGGGCCTACCAGGCATTTTTTTTGTTGAAACCAAGACTGGGGGCTCGATATGGTTGTAGCTAGATATGTTCGAGTCACGTTGGGGAAATTGTAGCATTTTAGCTAACCCTAACCCTTTTCCTAGCCTTAACCTAATACTCCTAACCTGCCATATTAAATCGTCTGACCTGCTGCTTATATTCTCCTAACCTGTGCCACGAAAAGTATCTTCTGCTAGTGAAAACCGGGAAACCAGCCCAGTTTTCACTAATGCAATACAACCCTGGGTTCATGTCTGATCTGAGCAGCCCAGCTATAGAACAAGATGGCTAGTTGGCTAGCTAACTTGTTTTACCTTGACAACAATGACCCTCAACATATTTCTCTTGTTCAGTTATCTCAGCCATAATCACAATAAAATTCAAGGCAGATTAACTATCTAACAGGCATAAACTCAGATAGGCTGCAAACGTTAATTTTGTTGCATCAAATCGACCACTCCACCGTAGCTTGTTAGCTAGTTAGCTAATCAACCCAAATACTCAAATTACATACAATAGCATAATGCGTTGAGAGTTTCATCAAACAGAAGTAGAACATTATAGCTACACTGAGTGTACAAAACATTATGAACACCTGCTCTTTCAATGACAGACTAAGAAGAAATAGGGAATTACTGAAGGAAAGTGAAAGGGTGCCATGGCCACATCTCTATGTCTGTGCCTACTCGTGCTTACTCAATGCCTACGTGCACTCGCATGTCATGATACAGCCTCGTCCTGTAGTAGAATAAAAAATGAAAATCATCTGCCTGGCTGATCCTGAACACTGGGGCCCCTCAGCAGTGCGTACTTAGTCCCCTCCTGTACTCCCTGTTCACCAAGAACTGCATGGCCAAAGACGACTCCAACACCATCATATCATTTGCTGATGACACAACAGTGGTAGGCCTGATCACCAAAAACGATGAGGCAGCCTATGGGGAGGAGGTCTGAGACCTGGCAGTGTGGTGCTGATCGTGGACTACAGGCCCCTATTAACATCGACAAGGCTTTAGTGGAGCGGCTAAAGTTTCAAGGTCTTTGGTGTCCATATCACCAACGAACTATCATGGTCAAAACACACCAAGACAATTGTGACAAGACAACACCTTTTTTCCCTCAGGACACTGAAAAGATTTGGCATGGGTCCCCAAATCCTCAGAAAGTTCTGCAGCTACACCATCGAGAGAATCCTGACCGGTTGCCTGGCAGTTGACCATCAGGCGCTACATAGGGTAGTGCGTACGGCCCAGTACGTCACTGGGGCCAAGTTTCCTATATACTAATCGGTGTCAGAGGAAAGCCCAAAAGATTGTCAAATACTCCAGTCACCCAAGTCATAGACTGTTCTCTCTGCAACCACACCTTACCGGTGCACCATGTCTTGGACCAGAAGGCTCCTTAACAGCTTCTACCCCCAAGCAATTAGACTGCTGAACAATTAATCAAATGGCCACCCGGACTATTTACATTGACTACTCACTGTTTATTATCTAGTCACTTTACCCCTACCTACATGCACAGATTACCTCGACTAACCTGTACCCCTACATATTGACCCGGTACAAGTACTACCTGTATATAGCCTCATTATTGTTATTTTTTGTGTTACTTCTTTATTCATTTTTTTTAACCTTATTTGATTTAGTAAATATTTTCTTCACTCTTTCTTGAACTGCATTGTTGGTAAAAACCTCTTAGGGCTGCAATCCCATTAATGGGATCGATACGACAACAGCCAGCGAAAGTCCAGGGCGCCAAATTCAAAACAACAGAAATCTCATAATTAAAATTCCTCAAACATACATGTATCTAATACCGTTTTAAAGGTAATCTTGTTGTTAATCCCCACCACAGTGTCCGATTTCAAAATAGCTTTACTGCAAAAGCACCACAAACTATTATGTTAGGTCACCACCAACTCACAGAAAAACAGCTGTTTTTCCAGCCAAAGAGTGGAGTCACAAAAAGCACAAATAGAGATAAAATGAATCACTAACCTTTGATGATCTTCATCAGATGACACTCATAGGACTTCATGTTACACAATACATGTATGTTTTGTTTGATAAAGTTAATATAACAAAAATCTCAGTATACATTGACGCGTTACGTTCACTATGTAACGCTCTTAGGCGTAGTGGGTGCGGAGTCAGGCGCAGGAGGCCGAAGATACAGAAATAGTGCTTTATTTACGCACAGGACAATCGTAAGTGCCAAGCTACTGGGCGCACATACACGATCGCCCGAAACCTGGACTAAACATGTCTGGAGGACAACCCAAAACTGAAACGCACTATCACACAATAACACAGTGGGAAAAACAAGCCCGCACAAAGAGCAGGCGTGCATACCGGTTTAAATAGCCCAACTAAAAAACCTAAACAAGAAACAGGTGTAACTAATAAGACAAAACCAACAGAAAAGGAAAATGGATCGGTGGCAGCTAGTAGACCGGTGACAACGACTGCCGAGCGCCACCCGAACAGGAAGAGGAGCCACCTTCGGTAGGAGTCGTGACACACTAGTTCCAAAAACATCCGGTGATATTGCAGAGAACCACATAATTTTACAGAAATACTACTTATAAATGTAGATGAAAATACAATTGTTAGACATGGAAATATAAATATACCTCTCTTTAATTTAACCGCTGTGTCAGATTTTAAAAAACTTTACGGATTAAGCAAACCATGCAATAATCTGAGAACATCGCTCAGAAAATACATTTAATTATCCGCCATGTTGGAGTCAACAGAAATCAGAAATAACATTATAAATATTCCCTTACCTTTGATGATCTTCATCAGAATGCACTCTAAACAACCCCCCCCCCACACACACACACTTGGTCAGCATTAATTATACTACCCCGATTCAGAAACCCAAATGTTGACCACAAATAAAACCTAATAATAATGATAATTAAATTGTACTCCCTCTAATTATTAGTTTTACATTTTCTCAGGGGTTATATGTACTTAATCGAACATGCTCTACCCTTGGATACAAGTTTAGCCCAAGCTTGCTTTGCAACATTAAAACCCATTCAGTCTGTCTACAAACCGTCTCTCAAAGTGCTCGATATTTAAACCCTGCCATTAGACACCCACAACTGTGATTAATGTGCACTGTCTCTTTAAAATAAAATTAACTCAACCTGCAATCCACTTTGCGGACCTGTCATGGTTCCACGTAATGGAAACAGATTATAATGTTAGAATACCTTAACTTCCTGTTCAATTTCACTGGTGTTACCTAAACAGCCAAACCAAGAATCAATAACCAGAAACTATCACAAAACTTTTACAATTCAACTATTCAGACCTGAATCGCTTACAGCCAAATATAGCCCAGTGAGCGCGACTAACTGTCCTCTTCTTACCAGTGGCCAAAGATATAACCTCCCCTCCAACAACGTTCTGCCTTACCACTATCGTACGATTAAAACCAAACTTTACAACTGTCCCTTCTCTTTAGACTTCACCCTTATGAAATGTCCAATACTTAAAAGTAACATGAAAATCGCCAGATTGATAACCTACATCAGTCAATCCATAAGAATAAAAAACACAATTAGATGGGCACAACTCTATCGCAATTATCTCTCCGCTATTATTTAGAAATCATTAGATTTAGGTAACTGTCTCTTCTATGATTCAGTAATTTAAATACGACTCCATTCTCAATACGTTATTCCAGCGGACCATTTAGGCAAGACAACGTATTCCATCGAAATCGCCTCGGTATTATTTAGAATGAATTAGTCTTTCAATTTAACCTAAACAAGCTATTAAAATATTATTTTTATATCTTAAACAAACACTAACAACTGTACCTCTCCCGGCAAAACATTTAAATAGTTGAATTACAATCAGAATTCATTTTAGTCTATTGGTGCATAGGCTGAGATGCGAACCCGAGTCTTCCACATTGTAGGCAAGAGTTCTATGCCTGGGCCACCAACACCATATACGCAAATAACCCTATTATTATAATTGTCTGTAGTCGTAAACTCCGGCATGTACTACCGAGACAATTCCCAGACAATAGCCCTAATTTAAAGGTCCAAGCGTTTCCCCATCGAGGATTCTCCTTACTCTCTCTCGTTGTCTTTGCCTCTCTCTTTTTCCCTGTATGTCCCCTTATTTTCTCTTTTCCTTTCCTCTCTTGACTCTTGTCCACTTTTCTCGACTTTTTCCCTTTCTTTTTAAAATCTTTCCTGCTCTTTCCTGCTATTTCCCCAAGAGCCGCAATACATATTTGACTCCTGTCTGTCCTCTCTCTCTCTCTCTGCTCTCTATCTACAGCCAACTGTAAAACAACTGCTACCCCATGTCCTGGGGTCCCGTCTCCTTTTACAGCCACCAAATCCTTTTTCTGTCTCATCTTCTTCTATGTGTATGTGCTTTTTACTTTCTATGTGTGTGTTTTTTCTACCGTTATCCAATTACTATAGTTATGTTCTACAGTATATCCTCACAATCTATGTCTCACAATTGATGTATATGGCACTACTCCCTATGTGTGTGCTCACCTTCTCTGCTCACAATCTATGGATATTTTGCTATCTCGATGTGTGTTTCTCCTTTCTGGAATCCTTATCTATAGAGGTGCAGACATGAAATCTTACCCGTACAGACATTAAATCTTACCCGTACAACTATAAGCTATTTCCCAGGGGTCGTAAAGTCCCAGTTAACAACCTATTTTCTGTTGTATCAAAGGACCTTTAAAGTTAATATCTCATAACTTACTCCGCTATATCAGGCTTCTCTTCAATTTCTGGAATCTATTTCAGTATTGTCTTAATTGGTTGGGTTATCCTGTTCGCATAGAATTACTGTCTATTTCACAAAGACGAAACCCAGTTTATATCCTCGCTGTATATCAACCCGTTTCTTGAGGACTTTATTTAGGTATGTCTTTTGAATTTGATCTATGGCTAATACTACATGTTAATGAACCATTTAAGTTATCCTATTTGTACAAAATCCCCATCCTCTCTCTTAACACCTATTTAAATCCCGGCTTTAACCTTTTTGGGATAGGGGGCAGCATTTTCACTTTTGGATGAATAGCGTGCCCAGAGTGAACTGCCTCCTACTCTGTCCCAGATGCTAATATATGCATATTATTATTAGTATTGGATAGAAAACACTCAGAAGTTTCAAAAACTGTTTGAATGATGTCTGTGAGTATAACAGAACTCATATGGCAGGCGAAAACCTGAGAAAATCCAACCAGGAAGTGGGACATCTGAGGTTTGTAGTTTTTCAAAGCTTGGCCTACCGAATACACATTGAGATATGGATAAAGTTGCAGTTCCTACGGCTTCCACTAGATGTCAACCGTCTTTAGAAACTTGAATGAGGATTCTACTATAAAGGAGGGGCTCATGAGACCTCTTTGAGTCAGTGGTCAAGCAGAGAGCCTTGGTCTCATGACGCACGCTCCCGACAGAGTTACCTCTCGTTCCAGTGCTTTTCTGAAGACAAAGGAATTCTCCGGTTGGAACATTATTGATGTTTTATGTTAAAAACATCATAAAGATTGATTCCAGACATTGTTTGACATGTTTCTAAAGGACTGTAACGGAACTTTTCTAGTTTTTGTCTGGATGAAGTGCCTGCGCCTCTTGAAGATTGATTACTGGGCTGAACACGCTAACTACAAGTGGCTATTTGGACATAAATGATGGACTTTATGGAACTTTATGGAACAAATCAGTCATTTATTGTCAAACTGGGATTCCTGGGAGTGCCTTCTGATGAAGATCATCAAAGGTAAGTGAATATTTATGGTGTTTGTTTCTAACTTTGTTGACTCCTAAATGGCGATGACATGGTGATAAACAAAAGGATAAGCTGTGTTTCACTATATTTCACTTGTGATTTCATGAATATGAATATTTTCTAGTAATATTTTTTGACCGTTGTGCTATGGATCCGGGATGGGTAGTTCCAAGAGGTTTTAATCCACCTTGTCGTGTCAGATTTTGAAATTATGCTTTACAGCGAAAGGAATCTAAGCGTTTGTGTAAGTTTATCGATCGCACGATAAAACATTAAGTACACTTAGCATCAGGTAGCTCGGTCACGAAAATCAGAAAAGCAATCAAATGAATAGTTTACCTTTGATGATCTTCGGATGTTTTCACTCACGAGACTCCCAGTTACACAACAAATGTTCCGTTTGTTCCATAAAGATGATTTTTATATCCAAAGTACCTCCGTTTGTTTGTCGCGTTATGTTCAGAAATCCACAGGAAAGAGCGGTCACGACAACGCAGACAAAAATTCCAAATAGTGTCCATAATGTCCACAGAAACATGTCAAACGTTTTTTCTAATCAATCCTCAGGTTTAAAAAAATATATATAATCGATAATATATCAACCGCAAATGTCTTTCACAGTAGGAGAGGGGAAAACAATGGCTGTCCAAATTCTGTTGCGCAAGCCAAACTCATGTGACCACTTGACGCAATGTTATCGTTCTGGCTCATTTTTCTAAACAAAAGTCTGAAACTATGTCTGAAGACTGTTGACACCTTGAAGGAATCTGGTTCATATCCCTTTAAATCCAGCAATGGGAGGCTATGAAACATGGAGTTTTCAAAATAGAAGCCATTTTCCTCAGGGTTTTGCCTGCAATATCAGTTCTGTTATACTCACAGACAATATTTGGACAATTTTGGAAACTTTAGAGTGTTTTCTATCCAATACTACTGATAATATGCATATATTAGCAACTGAGACTGAGGAGCTGGCCGTTTACAATGGGCACCTTTTCATCCAAGCTACTCAATACTGCCCCTGCAGCCATATGAAGTTAAGGAGAAGTCTCTTTAATTCTGTGAATAACTCTTGTATCTTTTATCAACGTTTATTATGAGTATTTCTGCAACATCAATAGATGTTTTGGAATCAAAACATTACTGCACATAAGGCGCCAATGTAAACTGAGATTTTTGGATATAAATATGTTTACAATAGTCAAATGTTTATTCACGAGAGCGCAAAACCATTAATTTTATACTGGCTTCTTTACGCACATACTTTCACATACAACATTAAGGTATCCACTGTCCTGCTACCCAGCCGACATAGATTACAGAGACCGTGAAAATCACTCCCCAATCTCCCTCAAGATAGGAAGACAGTGGGAAGTACTTCCCATTCTTTCCCCAATCTCAGAGGCCCTAGCCAGGCTGGCTGTCACGATCATCGTAGAGAGGAGACCAAAGCGCAGCGTGATTAGAATACATTATTCTTTTAATGAATAAAGAACACGAAGAACACTTAAACAAAAACAACAAAACGAACGTGACGCTATGACAACGAGTGCAGACACAGGCAACTACACATAGACAATAACCCACAAAATACCCAAAGAAGACGGCTGCCTAAATATGGTTCCCAATCAGGCAACGATAAACAGCTGTCTCTAATTGAGAACCAATCTAGGCAACCATAGACATACATAAACACCTAGATGGTAAACAACCCCATAAACCTACAAAAATCCCTAGACAGTACAAAAACACATACATCACCCATGTCACACCCTGACCTAACCAAAATATACAAAGAAAACAAAGACTACTCAGGTCAGGGCGCAAAAACCTAATCAAAAGGGGAGGGTCCGGGTGGGCCTTTTTCACGGCGGCGGTGCGGGACGTGGACCCCGCTCTACCTCAGTCTTGGCCCACTTAGGTGGCGCCTCTGGAGCGGGGACCCTTGCAGCGGGCCCCAGACTGAAGATCATCGTAGAGAGCGCCACTGGACGGAAAGGCACCTCTGGACTGAGGAGCGGCTCTGGCAACTCCGGACAGGAGGGAGATTCCAGCATTGCCGGCGTGACAGGCGGCTCTGGCACCTCCTGGTTGGCTGATGGCTCTGGCAGCTCCTGGCTGGCTGACGGTTCTGGCAGCTCCCGGCTGGCTGACGGCTCTGGCAGGTCCCGGCTGGCTGACGGCTCTGGCAGGTCCCGGCTGGCTGACGGCTCTGGCAGCTCCTGGCTGGCTGACGGCTCTGGCAGCTCCTGGCTGGCTGACGGCTCTGGCAGCTCCTGGCTGGCTGACGGCTCTGGCAGCTCCTGGCTGGCTGACGGCTCTGGCAGCTCCTGGCTGGCTGACGGGAGACTCTGGTGGCTCAGGACAGATGGGCGACTCTGGCGGCTCAGGACAGACGGGAGACTCTGGCGGCTCAGGACAGACGGGAGACTCTGGCGGCTCAGGACAGACGGGAGACTCTGGCGGCTCAGGACAGACGGGAGACTCTGGCGGCTCAGGACAGACGGGAGACTCTGGCGGGAGACGGAGACTCTGGCGGCTCAGGACAGACGGGAGACTCTGGCGGCTCAGGACAGACGGGAGACTCTGGCGGCTCAGGACAGACTGGAGACTCTGGCGGCTCAGGACAGACTGGAGACTCTGGCGGCTCAGGACAGACGGGAGACTCTGGCGGCGCTGGGCAGGAGGAAGGCTCTGGCAGCGCTGTACAGTCGGGAGAACCTGTAGGGATGAGACGGAGAGACAGCCTGGTGCGGGGGGCTGCCACAGGAGGGCTGGTGTGTGGAGGTGGCACCGGATAGACCGGACTGTGAAGGCGTACTTCAATCTAGGCAACCATAGACATACCTAACCAAAATATATAAAGAAAACAAAGAATACTCAGGTCAGGGTGTGACACCGAATTCTTGCTCAGACAGTCTGTGTTTAAGACACTTCAGAGAACTATTGTTATATAGTTTTACCCTAATTCTGACTAAAACTACACACATGACTAAAACTACACACATCATTTATTATAATTTTACTGACTAACACTACACACATCATTAAGAATGATTTGATGATTCTAATGTATTTCATTGATGATTCTAATCAATTACATACAATCATATCATTTCAGGGTGGAATATTCTAATCATTCATTTAAACATAAATTCCATCCACACCGACGCTAAGCGGAACATATCCCAGTCCATTGTGATCGAAGCAATCTTGACGCGTGGAAGCCGATTGGTCAGACCAGCGTTGAACAGACCTGAGCACGGGCGTTTCCTGTTTTAGTTTCTGTCTATAGGCTGGGAGCAACAAAATGGAGTCATGGTCAGATCTTCCGAAAGGAGGGCAGGGGAGGGATTTGTATGCGTCGCGGAAGTTAGAATAACAATGATCCAGGGTTTTGCCAGCCCGGGTCGCGCATTCAATATGCTGATAACATTTAGGGAGCCTTGTTTTCAGATTAGCCTTGTTAAAATCCCCAGCTACAATAAACACAGTCTGAGGATATGTGGTTTCCAGTTTACATGGAGTACAATGAAGATCTTTCAGGGCCGTCGATGTGTCTGCTTGGGGGGGGGATATACACGACTGTGATTATAATCGAAGAGAATTCTCTTGGTAGATAATGCGGTCGACGTATGATTGTAAGGCATTCTAGGTCAGCGGAACAACACGTCTCATTAATCATAAGGCATACACCCCCGCCCTTCTTCTTACTAGAGAGATGTTTGTTTCTGTCGGCGCGATGCGTGAAGAAACCAGGTGGCTGTGCCGACTCTGATAACGTATCCCATGTGAGCCATGTTTCCTTGAAACAAAGAACATTACAATCTTTGATGTCTCTCTGGAAGGCAACCTCTACTCGTATTTCGTCTACCTTGTTGTCAAGAGACTGGACATTGGGAGCAGTGCGCAATGTGCCCGTCTATGCGGCCTGACCAGAAGATCGCTCCGTCTGCCCCTTCTGCGGCACCGTTGTTTTGTGTCGCCGGCTGGGATCCGATCCATTGTCCTGGGTGGTGGACCAAACAGAGGATCCGCTTCGGTAAAGTCGTATTCCTGGTCGTAATGTTGGTGAGTTGACATTGCTCTTATATCCAATGGTTAGTCCCGGCTGTATGTAATAAAACTTAAGATTTCCTGGGGTAACAATGTAAGAAATAATACATAAAAAACTAAATACTGCATAGTTTCCTAGGAACGAGGCGGCCATCTCTGTCAGCTGTGTCTAAGGTGTCTCCCCCTTTGAAGAGTGGGATGACCGCGTCAGCTTTCCAATCTTTGGGCATCTCAGAATATACAAACGAGAGGTTAAATAGGCTAGTAATAGGGGTTGCAACAATTTTGGCGGATCATTTTAAAGAGAGGTTCCAGATTGTCTAGCCCAGCTGATATGTAGGGATCCAGATCTTGCAGCTCTTTCAGAATATCAGCTTTTTGAATTTGGGGGAAGGTGAAGCGGGGGGGCAAGTTGCTGCAGGGGGTACTGAGGTGTTGGCCGGGGTAGGGGTAGCCAGGTGGAAAGCATGGCCAGCCGTGAAAAAATACTTAATGAAGTTATCGATTATCGTAGATTTATCGTTGGTGACAGTGTTTCCTATCCTGCAGTGCAGTGGGCAGATGGGAGGAGATGCTCTTATTCTCCATGGACTTTACAGTGTTCCAAAACATTTTGAAATTACTGCTACAGGAAGCCAATTTCTGTTTGAAAAAGCTAGCCTTAGCTTTCCTAACTGACTAAGTATATTGGTTCTTGACTTCCCTGAAGAGTTGCATATCGCGGGGGCTATTCAATAATAATGTTGAACACCACAGGATGTTTTTGTGCTGGTCAAGGGCAGTAACGTCTGGGGTGAACCAAGGGCTATATCTCTTCTTAGTTCTACATTTTTTGAACGGGGCATGCTTATTTAAGATGGAGAGGAAAGCACTTTTGAAGAGCAACAAGGCATCTTCTACTGACAGGATGAGGTCAATATCCTTCCAGGATACCTGGGCCAGGTCAGTTAGAAAGGCCTGCTCGCTGAAGTGTTTTAGAGAGCGTTTGACAGTGATGAGGGGTGGTCATTTGACCGCAGACTCATTATGCACACAGGCAATGAGGCAGTGATCACTGAGATCCTGGTTGAAGACAGCAGAGATGTATTAGAGGGCAAGTTGGTCAGGATGATATCTAAGAGGGTGCCCATGGTTACGGATTTTGATGAAAGAAACAATATATACAAGGGACGGGACAAGACATTGCAGTTCTGTGCTATTAGTTTTGTTTTTGTTATACCATCCACTTCTGAAGAAAAGGGTTCTATGATAATAAAAGCACAATTTAAATCTTACTGTGTACGTAGTCTCGAGACAGAACAGCAAATGGGGAAATTAAATGTATTTTATACTGGATCGGACATTCGACTATGTCCAATTGTTTTACCCAGAGTCTTTTATTCATGGGTTGCATGTTTTGTCACAATATTGTGTTGAATGTTCTTTTGAAGACTGACTCCCGACTGAACGTTCAATTGCATTGTCAATGATGAAGATTTGGTCAAAAGTGCATTATAGTGGCTTGGAAATATGATGACATTTCTAAAGGATTAAAATAATTAGTAGGAAAAGCTCATTGTCATGTTGTCAGATTGACTTCAGTATGGCTGAGACGTCTTTAGAACGTTCAGACAACAATGGCATGACGCAACCAAGTGAAAGAATTGCAACCCACAAATATACAGTAAGAAAGTATCCTTGTCCGAGCCAGAACGTCTCATAAGGGGCCCATCTCCTGTTTCTGTGGTGTGAAGGAGCTTGAGGACAGCGCCTTCAGAAAGTAGTCACACCCTTTTACTTTTCCACATTTTGTTGTGTTACAGCCTGAGTTTAAAGTGGATTAAATTGAGAAGTTGTGTCACTGATCTACACACAATAACCCACAATGTAAAAGTGGAATTATATTTTAGAAATGCTTACAAATGAATAAAAAATGAAAAGCTGAAATGTATTGAGTCAATAAGTAAGCCTAAATAAGTTCAGTAGTAAAAATGTGATTAACAAGTCACGTAATAAATTTCATGGAGTCGAGCAGTGAATTTCAAACACAGATTCAACCACAAAGACCAGGAAGGTTTTCCTATGGATCACAAAGAAGAGTGCCTATTGGTAGAGGGGTAAAAAAAAACAGACATGGAATATCCCTTTGAGCATGGTGCTGTTATGTTTTATTTTAAACTTTGGATGGTCACTAGAAAGATACAGGCGCCTTTCCTACATCAGTTGCCGGTGAGGAAGGAAACCACTCAGAGATCTCACCATGAGGCCAACGGTGATTTTAAAACAGTTACAGAGTTTAATGGCTGTGATCAGCGATAACTGAGAATGGATTTTGTCCTGAATACAAAGCGTTATGTTTGGGGCAAATCCAACACAACACATCACTGAGTACCACATATTTTCCATAATGTGCAAATAATATACAATCCAGGTGTGCAAAGGTTTTAGTCGTACCCAGAAAGACACCGCTGTAATCGCTGCCAAAGGTGCTTCTACAAAGTATTGAGGGGGTGTGAATACTTATTTAAATTATAAACTCAGCAAAAAAATAAATGTCCTCTCACTGTCAACTGCGTTTTTTTCAGCAAACTTAACATGTGTAAATATTTGTATGAACATAACAAGGTTCAACAACTGAGACAAACTGAACAAGTTCCACAGACATGTAACGAACATAAATGGAATAATGTGTCCCTTAACAAAGGGGGACTCAAAATCAAAACTAACAGTCGGTATCTGGTGTGGCCACCAGCTGCATTAAGTACTGCAGTGCATCTACTCCACATGGACTGCACCAGATTTGCCAGTTCTTGCTGTGAGATGTTACACCACTCTTCCACCAAGGCACCTGCAAGTTCCCGGACATTTCTGGGGGGAATGGCCCTAGCCCTCACCCTCCGATCCGGCAGGTCCCAGATGTGCTCAATGGGATTGAGATCCGGGCTCTTTGCTGGCCATGGCAGAACACTGACATTCCTGTCTGGTGGCATTGTCATGCTGGAGGGTCATGTCAGGGTGAGCCTGCAGGAAGGGTGCCACGTGAGGGAGGAGGATGTCTTCCCTGTAACGCACATAATTGAGATTGCCTGCAATGACAACAAGCTCAGTCTGATGATGCTGTGACACAACACCCCAGACCATGATGGACCCTCTACCTCCAAAGGTTCCATTGTACAGGCCTCGGTGTAATGCTCATTCCTTCGAAGATAAATGCGAATCCGACCATCACCCCTGGTGAGACAAAACTGCGACTCGTCAGTGAAGAGCACTTTTTGCTAGTCCTGTCTGGTCCAGCGACGGTGGGTTTGTGCCCATAGTCGACGTTGTTTCCAAAGATGTCTGGTGAGGATCTGCTTTACAACAGGCCTACAAGCCCTCAGTCCAGCCTCTCTCAGCCTATTGCGGACAGTCTGAGCATTGATTGTTGTTGTAGTAGCCATCTTGTACCTGTCCCGCAGGTGTGTTGTTTGGATGTACCGATCCTGTGCCGGTGTTGTTACACGTGGTCTGCCACTGCGAGGATGATCAGCTGTCCATCATGTCTCCCTATAGCGCTGTCTTAGGCGTCTCACAGTACGGACATTGCAATTTATTGCCCTGACCACATCTGCAGTCCTCATGCCTCGTTGCAGCATGCCTAAGGCACGTTCATGCAGATGAGCAGGGACTCTGGGCATCTTTCTTTTGATGTTTTTCAGAGTCAGTAGAAAGGCCTCTAGTGTCCTAAGTTTTCATAACTGTGACCTTAATTGCCTACAGTCTGTAAGCTGTTAGTGTCTTAACGACCTTTCCACAGGTGCATGTTCATTAATTGTTTATGGTTCATTGAACAAGCATGGGAAACAGTGTTTAAACCCTTTACAGTGATGATCTGTGAAATTATTTTGATTTTTTTCAAATTACCTTTGAAGGATAGGGTCCTTTCTAAAAACATGTTTTCACTTTGTCATTATGGGGTATTATGCGTAGTCAAGTGACATAAAATCTCAATTTAATCCATTTTAAATTCAGCCTATAAGGAAACTATTTGTGTGAACACTTTTTGAAGGCACTGTACAAGTATGCTCCCTGGACAGGACGCTGTCGCAAAATTATGTTTTATTTTATTTCAAATTATGGTGTTATGGTGCCAACATGAATTTTTGGTCCTGCCATTAACTTTTGGTGCCAACATGACCACTTGAACATTTGTATAAAAAAACAGTTTGCCAAACACCATTACCCTTTTCACATTATCATGCCGACCCGAACAGTATTGACGGGTTCCTCTGCATACACATCAAGTTCCTCGGCATACACATCACTGACAAACTGAAATGATCCACGCACACAGACAGTGTGGTGAAGAAGGCACAACAGCGCCTCTTCTACCTCAGGAGGCTGAAGAAATTTGGCTTGGCACCTAAAACCCTCACAAACCTTTACAGATGCACAATGGAGAGCATCTTGTCGGGCTGTATCGCCGCCTGGTATGGCCACTGCACAGCCTGCAACCGCAGGGCTCTCCAGTGGGTGGTGCGGTCTTCCCAATGCATCACCGGGGGCAAACTACCTGCCCTCCAGGACACCTACAGCACCCAATGTCACAGGAAGGCCAAAAAGATCATCAAAGGCAACAATCACCCGAGCCACTGCCTGTTCACCCAGCTATCATCAGAAGGCGAGGTCAGCACAGGTGCATCAAAGCTGGGCCCGAAAGACTGAAAAACAGGCCATCAGACTGTTAAATAGCCATCACTAGCACATTAGAGGCTGTTTCCTATTTGCATAGACTTGAAATCACTGGCCACTTTAATAAATAGAACACTAGTCACTTTAATAATGTTTACATATTTTGCATTACTCATCTCATATATATATATACTGTATTCTATTCTACTTTACTGTATCTAAGTCTATGCCGCTCTGACATTGGTCGTCCATATATTTATATATTCTTAATTCCTTTCCTTTACTTACATTTGTGTGTATTGGGTACAGTATATGTTGTGACATTAGATATTATTTGTTAGATATTAATGCACTGTCTGAGCTAGAAACACAAGCATTTCGCTACACCTGCATTAACATCTGTTAAACACATGTATGTGACTAAAACATTTTGATTTGATTTAAAGATATATAAAAATGTCTTTACAATTACAAATATTTTTAAATGTATTTTTTACTTTTTAATTTTTTTTTATCTTTCTTTCCTTGTCTTTTGTGTGTGTGTGTGTGTGGGGGGGGGGATTCAGCACGGTCCAGCAACTATGGTGGATGCCTAATCACGCCTGTGCAGTACAGCTCAGCTTGGTTCAGTGGTGTGAAAAGGGTAAAAGTAATTGCTGAAACATTACATTTACACACCCTGCCGTTGCCTGTGGCATTGACTCACCTTCCCAAGATTTGTTCGCTGCTCTGGCCCCCCAATGGTGGAACAAACTCCCTCACGACGCCAGGACAGCGGAGTCAATCACCACCTTCCGGAGACACCTGAAACCCCACCTCTTTAAGGAATACCTAGGATAGGATAAAGTAATCTTTCTCCCCCCCCCCCTTAAAAGACCTAGATGCACTATTGTAAAGTGGCTGTTCCACTGGATGTCATAAGGTGAAAGCACCAATTTGTAAGTCGCTCTGGATAAGAGCGTCTGCTAAATGACTTAAATGTAAATGTAAATGTAAATGTTTTTGGCTTTCATCTCATATCTTTTTCACTCTCCTTTTTTTCTGTCCTGTTGTACCGTAATGCTTGTTTATTGTCTCCCACGGTCTTACTAATTCGTAATGTGCAGTGAGTGTAAATCTGCTTTCCCTTGCTAACGTATTGCATCGCCCTGCCACAGACAACACAAACACCATTGTTTATTGTGTGATTTATTTATGAATTAAGTCTCTTAACTTTTTGCTTACATCAATTTCCCAAGAAGCGTACACAATGGTAGGGTTGATTAACCTTGAAGAGGTTCACGTCGCCGTGCTCCACCAGCATGCTGTGTCCCAGACACACACACACACACACACACACACACACACACACACACACACACACACACACACACACACACACACACACACACACGAGTCCCAGAGGGGAAATAGGAAAGTGCCATTATCGCTTTTACCTTCTAAGACAGGAGAGGAGACTTCTTATCCTCTTGGGAGACTCGACATCTGAATGTTCAATCTAGAACAAAATAGTTTATATGCTAACTCTAAAGACGAAAGCATTTCATGTTAATCCATCAGCCTATGACACTAGCTACTCTATTAGCATCACTATTGGCTGCATAAACAATGAAGATTGGGTCCTAATTTTGGCATAAGAAACCTAACACTGAGTGTACAAAACATGCTCTTTCCATGACATGACCAGATGAATCCAGATGAACGCTTTGATCCCTTATTGATGTCACTTGTTAAATAGATGAAGGGGAGGAGACAGGTTAAAGAAGGATTTTTAAGCCTTGAGACAATTGCGACATGGATTGTATATGTGTGCCATTCAGAGGGAGAGTGCCTTTGAACGGAGTATGGCAGTAGGTGCCAGGCACACAGTTGTGTCAAGAACTGCAACGCTGCTATGTTTTTCACTCAACAGTTGGCCATATGCATATATCCTAAATAATTAACTCTCATTAAATAGGCCTGCGTAATTATTCACCACCTGGGCTGATGTAATTCATATTGTGGAGAGAGATGTGACAGGCTGGGTGGCATTGGAGCCCCTAACAGTGACTCTATGTCTCACACTTTTTCAATTATTCTTTCACTTCCTCTCCTATATTCTATTTTCATGTCTCTATTCTGTCATGCTCTCATGTCTCTTGGGAATAAATCCCATCCTATAACCTGATTGTAGTGGAATCAGAGTGTCATAAGAATTTAGAACTTCGTTGGTCTGCTTCTTTTCAGGATGTGGCATGTGCCCAATGTGCAGAACCGCAACATCAAAGAGAAGTAGAAAAAAATACCCCGAAACCACTTAAAAAAAACAGCTTCTGAGCTTTGTGCCAAAGAGTGAAACTACAGAAGAGTTCAAATGACAACACCAAGTGCTTTGCTATATGTGTATGCTTGAGTGTGTGTGAGAGAGAGGAAGTGTGTGTGTGTGTGTGTGTGTGTGTGTGTGTGTGTGTGTGTGTGTGAGAGAGAGTTTGTGAGTGTGTGTGTGTGTGTGTGTGTGTGCGTGTGTGTGCGCACTCACATTCCTGAGTGTATGTGTGTGTATTTCTGGCCCATGCCCACTGTACACCACATGTCTCCCTCATTATTTGTGACCTATCCAAAGCAATGCCACTGGCTCCCTCTTTGCTGCGCTTTGTTACTCTTTGCTGCTCTCCAAATTTGCATGAGCCCTCAGAGAAGTCTGCTCTGAACAATGTCACACTCTAATTAAGCATTTATTACCATTTAATGACCTATTTATAACCAAAAGTGGTGTTACATAGCAAGTTTTGGTACACTTCACATTTGTGACCCTTCCTTCCGGATTCGTATCCAGGTCTGGGCACTGGTAAAAAAAAAACAGGGAATTTATCCGACAACTAGAGAACTGCTGGGTTCAACAATCCCCTAGTTGTTCCCTTGAGCAAGGCACTTAACCACACAACAAGCTCTCCATCCAGGAGCACTGCACTGCCGCTTTACCCTTTGCTCCTCTCAACTGTGTGCGATATGTGCTATCTGGGGGGTTTGAGCAGAAGACACATTTCCATTGTTCGCTCTAACAAATGGTCAATCAAATGTTATTGTATCATATTGTGTAACAGTGTAATAAGCTCAGAATCTACACGGGCTGCGTCAGGTAGTTGGACACACATTCTGTCTGTGATTGTAGCTCTTCAAAGTAGTCTTCCACCAACTGTTCCAGGCTCTCATACACTCATTAAGAATTTATAACAAAGCATTTAGCGATGTATTAACAGAACACTGCGCGCTAAGCGATTATGAGATCACTTTGTTATAAAAATGTATGTTTCATGTTGGGAGACTCGGCTCTCGCTCTAGTGGGCTTGATGTTCAGGTGATAGTCTCTATCAGTGTTTCAGCCCCTGTGCTGTCAAGTGTATCCGGACACAGTGATGAGGGGTTGGTGTGTGTGGGTGTAGGGTTGTGTGTGAGTGTAGGGGTGTGTGGTTCTGTGTATGTGTATCCGGACACAGTGATGAGGGGTTGGTGTGTGTGTGTGTGTGTGTGTGTGTGTGTGTGTGTGTATGAATAGAAGTAGCGATATGGCCTGAGGCCCCAATTTCTCTCACACTGGTTGGCCAGGGAGGTTTCCAGAGGTAGTGTGCTCTCTCTTCTCTTCCTCTTTGCTGGCCTTTCCTTTATCTACTCTGCCTGTCTCTTCAACTCTCCCTCTTCTCTCTCCCACTCCCTTCTGCTCTCTCTTTCTCTCTGCTGTCTCTCCCCTCTCTTCTCCATCTCTCTGTCTCCACTCTTTTTTCTCTCCTCCCTCTCTTTTCTCTTTCTTTCCCATCTCTCGCTTCCTCACTCTCTCTTCTGTCCTATCTTTCTCTCTCCCCTCTCTCTCTGTCTTTCTTTCTCTGTCTGTGTGATGGACAGCAGATCCTCTCAGGAGGAGTTAATTACAGACACAGTCACCCCAGACAGACTTTGATGTCTTTCCTCTGTGCCACAGTGGAGGGAATACACAGTATATATATACTACATATAATATTTTATATTTATTGTGTATTTTATATTAGATAATATTATATATGTAACAATTAAACTATTATTGTTGCTTCAGCAGGAATACAGCAACAGGAAATGTGAATTATATTGTGGATTATAATTCATGGACATTTTTTTGCGGGGGTTGGTACATTTTTCATTAGGGCAAATCAAGTCTGACATTTTAAAGTGGTAATTAGAAACTTTAGAAGCATTTTTAAACGTTGAATACACTACAAGTTTGCATTTCCTGACCTGCAGAAATATTCTCAGCAACAGAAGAGTGATCAAATTTTATCAGGGTACATTGACATTTGTGAGTGAGTGGCTTTGATTATTTTGGCTATATGCAAAAAAAGGCATTCTCTACACAACTTTCTACTCCCACTGTCCGCTAAGAGTGGCTAAAATTAAGAGTATTGGTGACAGAGAAGGTTAGACCATGTATGAAGGATGATCCAACTGACTTAGGGACAGATCTACATTTACTGGGTGTGGGAGGGGGGCTGGTCCAACTCAAGGTGTCATAAGAAAATGCAGCCCCCCTCCACATGACCCTCCCCTTGTACTCTAAAATGTATTTTGAACACTCTCTACCTCATAGAATTAACTCAAAATAATGTTTATGAGCACAAATAACAATAACTGTAGCGACCCTGTGTTTATACATGTTGATATTGACTTTGCCACTTCAGTATGCTTTTGTAAGGTTGAGGGTTTGTGACCACAACGGATGAGCTCACTCATTCCTGCCTGTTTCATTACAGCACATCAATCAGCGACGTTTATTGTTGTCATTGAGAAAATACAGAACATTTTACATCAGAGCAGAATTCTACTGTCGGAAAAGGTACAAGCCTGATGCGGCACTTTTTTAAATTGTCTGAAACGTTATTAATTGTAGCTGTTGACATGTTACTATAGCTGCATTCTAGTCTGTACAAGGGTTGCGGTAGATACACTACTTGACCAAAAGTATGTGGACACCTGCTCGTCGAACATCTTATTCCAAAATCATGGGCACTAATATGGAGTTGGTCCCTCCTTTGGAAGTCCCCTGCCTCTGGAAGCAATGTCAGCACAATAACTGTTCGTCTGAAGCTTAATGAAATGGGTTTCCATGGCCGAGCAGCCACACACATGCCTAAGATCACCATGCACAATACAAAGAATTAGCTGGTGGTGTAAAGTTCGCCACCATTGGACTCTGGAGCAGTGGAAGCACGTTCTCTGGAGTGATGAAACACGCTTCACCATCTGGCAGTTCGACAGATGAATATGGGTTTGCTGGATGCCAGGAGAATGATACCTGCCCGAATGCATGGTGCCAATGTCACGCTCGTCCTCTTCTGACGAGGAGTAGCAAGGATCGGACCAAAGCGCAGCGTGGTACATGTTCATGACGATATTTATTCAACTCAGAACACTAAAACAAAAATAACGAGAATGATACGAAACGAAACAGTCCTGTCTGGTGACATACACAAAGACAGAAAATAATCACCCACGAAACACAATGGAAACAGGCTCCCTAAATACGGTTCTCAATCAGGGACAATGATTGACAGCTGCCTCTGATTGAGAACTATACCAGGCCAAAGACAGAAATACCAAATTATAGAAAAACTAACATAGACAACCCACCCAACTCACGCCCTGACCATACTAAAACAAAGACATAACAAAATAACTAAGGTCAGAACGTGACAGCCAACTGTAAAGTTTGGTGCAGGAGGGATAATGGTGTCGTGTCTTTGGCTATGCCGGATATGACATGCTATTCTATTAAAAAAATCTCTGTAACTAATATTACCTGATTGAGCTAATCATGTAATATAATTAACTAGAGAGTCGGGGCACCACGAAATAATATTTATGGAGCTGTTATCTTCCGAATAAACTCTTAAAGACCTAGTAATATTTTACATCAATAGCAGTCAATATTAATCGTCACCCTAATTCAGTCTCATCTGAAAGTTGTAAATTATTGGTTATCTTCACAAACTCTGGCTAACAAGTTGAATCAGTAATACAAAATTGGGTTGAATTATTTATTTACTAAATACCTAACTAATCACATAGAATTACATATACACAGAATTAATCATACCTTGATTACAAATTACGTCATAAAGGAAATCGTCCCTTGCGCGGGCGGAACAGATATGACAGCTGGTTACACAAAAGAAAAGGGTCTGGGTTTGAGTGAAAGAGTGGGAAGACTGAGGGACAAAGGGAGAAGCTGTGCTATCGTAAATACAAGTATCTTATGCATTCTAAATTACCGCCCATTTGGAAAAGGAAAATGCAATATATATTTACTCTGAGCTGCGGTTGGTGGTAGATGGAAGGCCGTGTTGCCAAACCGAGTCCTTTGTCCTTTGAAGAATGTCTCTGGTGGTCAATTGGATATGTTGTAGTAACGTCGTTGTGTGATAGACGGAATACTCTGTCTGTTCTTTCCTAGCCTGCGTTTCCAGCTGCTGTTGCTAACTCAACGGCTAGGAGGTATCACTTCTGTAGTGAATAAGAGTTCAAAGTTCATACCATTCGCAACCAAAGCTCATGCTGAGGTTGGCTTAGTTCTGTAGTTGACATGTTAGTCCTTTTAACGCAGAGGCTGCAGACCTCATGTACTTGGAACAGGAGGTTATATTGTCATCAAGGCTTTATATATGAAGGGAGAGGAGTGCGTGTTTGAAAGGTTTTATAACCCATGTCCCTTCTCAGGTGCGGACCACTGATTGAGCAGAGCCCTAACCTTGTGAAAACCCAAATCTCTCATTTGGAAGCTAAAATTACATTTAATCTCTTCACCAATAATTTTATATTCAAACATTCAAACATTTAAATTGAACAACAATTCCATGTGAATCCGATAACTACAATGTGTAGACTTTCCACTGTAGAGTTTACGTCATCTTATCATTGATGAGAATGTCTCAAATGACAACCGAACTGACATCATATTCATTAAGTACCGCACATGTTCAATAGGTTGAATTACCCAAATATAATTAATTTCCCCCCACCTTCTGATGTTCCCAGAATCTCTATGTTAACCAAGGGGTTTTCAAATTTCACATCAGTAGGGTAGAGAGAGGAAAAGGGGGGAAGAGGTATTTGTGACTGTCATAAACCTACCCCCCAGGCCAACGTCATGACAATGGTCTGGGGCTGTTTTTCATGGTTCGGTCTAGGTCCCTTAGTTCCAGTGAAGGGAAATCTTAACACTACAGCATACAATGACATTCTAGACAATTCTATTCCTCCAACATTATGGAAACAGTTTGGGGAAGGGCTTTTCCTGTTTCAGCATGACAATGCCCCCGTGCACAAAGCTAGGTCGATACAGAAATGGTTTGTCAGTTTGGTGTTGAAGAACTTGACTGGCCTGCACAGAGCCTTGACTTCAACCCCATTGTACACCTTTGGGATGAATTGAAACACCGACTGCGAGCCAGGCCTAATCGTCCAACATCAGTACTTGACCTCACTAATGCCTGCAGCAATGTTCCAACATCTAGAGAAAAGCCTTCCCAGAAGAGAGGAGGCTGTTATAGCACCAAAGGGGTGACCAACTCCATATTAATACCCATGATTTTGGAATGAGATGTTCAACGTTCAGGTGTCCACATACTTTTGGTCATGTAGTGTAACTTCTTTGCCCCGCCCTAGCAATCATATGTAATAGGACCATTATTCTGCATTGTAAGTTGACTTAGAGTTTTATGATTTTTTCTTATTGTATTAAAAAAAAATGTTTAAGTAGGTAAGTCAGTTAAGAACAAATTCTTATTTACAATGATGGCCTACCCCAGCCAAACACAGACGATGCTGGGCCAATTGTGCACCGTCCTATGGGACTCCCAATCACAGCCAGATGTGAACCAGGTACTGCAGTGACATCTCTCGCGCTGAGATGCAGTGCCTTAGACCGCTGCGCCACTCGGGAGCCCACGGAAAACTGATTTAAAAAAATGGCAGTTTGAAACGTTAGGCAAAATTGTCCAACTGTCACATCCCTAGTAAGAACAATAGTGCACCTAGGGTTGCAAGATTACTGAAACATTCAATAAATTCCCTGGTTTTCCTGAAATCCCGGTTGGAGGTGTGCCCAAATCAGGATGGAATAAACAGGAAATCCAGAATCCTCATAACCATGATTTTTGGATTAACTAATGAATTTATAGAACATTTCTGGAATTTTGCAACCCTAGGTGCAACAGTAATACAAAATAATATAATTGTATGACCAATGTGCTTTCACCCGCGTTGAGAGGTCGCTGTCGGCGGTTCTGAAACATAGGCTTACCTTCAGTGCACAGTTTAATTGGTACCATTTCCTAGACCATGTTGCTTTGTGCATAATAACATATTAGTGGCAGAAGCAGAGTGAGAAAATAAAACAGACCTTCCCTTATTGTCTAAGAAAAGCGAGGAGAGAGAAAACACATTTAATTAGGTCTGTAATCAATAGCCTAACTGTTAAATGTGCCTGGCTTTATAAATCATCTATATATCTACAGCAATAATACAGATCCTGCTTCTGTTGCCTGTTTGAGTGTTTGTTTAATAGCCTACTGATTCCGTGAGCTCTAAGCATTTGCTATGCTGTAATAACTACTTTTTTTCCCGTTAGAACAGATTCTCTGGTATTACTTATCATTTATTTAGTGTTGTTTACACTGTTCCAAACGGTCAGAAATATATTAATATTTGTCACGTATACTCCCTCTCCGGCCTCTAGGTCATCAGGCTGCTAATTATCCCGCACACCTGTCACCAGCATCTCGCGCACCTGTGCCTCATGACACCCATAGACTCCATCACCTCCTTGATTATCTTTCCTATATCTGTCACTCACCTTGGCTCTTTCCTCAGGTGTTATTGACTCTGTTTCATGTCGTTGCGTTGTTTGTGTTATGTGTTTGTTTTTATTTCATTCTTAAACCACTCACTACCTGAACTTGCTTACCGACTCAATGTACTCATTACAATTTTGTAATCTTAAAGCACCTATTTGTCATACAAACGCATCTCTAGCTCCTATACCCTAATTTTTCTTCATCTCCTTCTTATTGATCATCATTATAATAATAAGTAGTCATTACCACCATGTTTGGTTAGGCCTAAGAGTGCATGCATCCTGTTTAGCCGTCTTAACACCGTAACTTAGGCCTATATTTCAATATAGCCTAAAGGCTACTGTGTCAATAAATAAATCATTAATTTGTTCATGTCATCACACAGTATAGGAGTCATTCATGCTTTGAAATGCCATCAAGCATTTTTGTTGTTTTAAAATGAAATAACAAAGGGAGCCTCGAACAATTAGCCTGAACATACACAAATTCACGCAACTGTTTTAAGTCTTTGCAGTAATAAAGGCCTTACAATTTTGTTGTTTTGTTAGAAAAGACTCTGTGGTACATTTAGAATTATTTCGTTTAATTTACACTCTTCCAAATGGTCGGAAGAAAATGATTTACTGAACAAAAATATAAACGCTACATGCAACAATTTAAAGATTTTACTGAGTTAAAGTCCTATATAAGGAAATCAGTCAATTGAAATAAATCCATTAGGCCCTAATCTATGGATTTCAGGACTGGGTAGGGGCACAGCAATGGGTGGGCCTCATTGGGGAGCCAGGCCCAGCGAATCAGAATGAGTTTTTCCCCACAAAAGGGCTTTAATTACACACAGAAATACTCAGTTTCATCAGCTATCCGGGTGGCTGGTCTCAGATGATTCTGCAAGTGAAGAAGTTGGATGTGGAGATTCTGGGCATGCATGGTTACACATGGTCTGCATTATTTAGTCCAGTTGGACATACTGCCAAATTCTCTGAAATGACATTGGAGGCAGCTTACGGTGGAGAAATGAACATTCAATTATCTCGCAACAGCTCTGGTGGACATTCCTACATTCCTACAGTGGGGTCCTGGTTAGACCCCTTGACTTTTTAAAAATTCTAAAATGGATTAAATTAAAAAGAATCCTCAGCAATCGACACACAATACCACTTAATGAGTGGTAACAGGTTTTTAGAAATGCCTTATTTACGTAAGTATTCAGCACCTTCGCTATGAGACTCGAAATTGAGCTCAGGTGCTTCCTGTTTCCATTGATTATCCTTGATATGTTTCTACAACTTGATTGCAGTCCACCTGTGGTAGTTTCAATTGACTGGACATGATTTGGAAAGGCACACACTTGTCCATATAAGGTCCCACAGTTGACAGTGCATGTCAGAGAAAAAAAACACGCCAGAAAGTCGAAGTAATTGTGTCGAGGCACAGATCTGAGGAAGGGTACCAAAACATTTATGCAGCATTGAAGGTACTCAAGAACACAGTGGTGGGGCCTCCCGGGTGGTGCAGTGGTTAAGGGCACTGCCAAGTCAACAAACAGATTACCGACCATTTCGAATCCCACCATACCTTCTCCGCTATGCAATCTGGTTTCAGAGCTGGTCATGGGTGCACCTCAGCCACGCTCAAGGTCCTAAACGATATCTTTACCCGCCATCGATAAGAAACAAACCTGGCCAAGGCTTTCAACTCTGTCAATCACCACATCCTCATCGGCAGACTCGATAGCCTTGGTTTCTCAAATGATTGCCTCGCCTGGTTCACCAACTATTTCTCTCATAGAGTTCAGTGTGTCAAATCGGAGGGCCTGTTGTCCAGGCCTCTGGCAGTTTCTATGGGGGTACCACAGGGTTCAATTCTTGGACCGACTCTCTTCTCTGTATACATCACTGATGTCGCTCTTGCTGCTGGTGAGTCTCTGATCCACCTCTACGCAGATGACACCATTCTGTATACTTCTGGCCCTTCTTTGGACTCTGTGTTAATGTTGTGACTAGGGGGCCTTGTTTAAATTTTTTGAGAAAAAAACGTTCCCGTAGTAAATGGGATATTTTGTCAGGACAAGATGCTAGAATATGCATATAATTGACCGCTTAGGATAGAAAACACTCTAAAGTTTCCAAAACTGTAAAAATATTGTCTGTGAGGATAACAGAACTGATGTTGCAGGCGAAAGCCTGAGAAAAATCCAATCCGGAAGTGCCTCCTGTTTTGAAAGCGGTGCGTTCCAATGTGTCCCTATTGAGCAGTGAATGGGCTATCAACCAGATGACTCTTTCTCCGTATATTCCCGAAGGTGTCTACAGCATTGTGACGTAGTTTTACGCATTTATGTTGAAGAATACCCGTAAGCGGCTACATTGCGCAAGTGGTCACCTGATGCTCCCAGAGGGATTCTCGTGTAAAATACAAAGGTAGCCATTACTCCAATCGGTCCTACTGAAAAACTAATTGTCCCGATGGATATATTATCGAATAGATATTTGAAAAACACCTTGAGGTTTGATTATAAACAACGTTTGCCATTTTCTGTCGATATTATGGAGATAATTTGGAATATTTTTTGCCGTTTTCGTGACTGCAATTTCTGGGCGATTTCTCAGCCAAACGTGAAGAACAAACAGAGCTATTTCGACTACAAAAATAATATTTTTGGATAAATTTGCTAAATGGGAGTCTCGTGAGTGAAAACATCTGAAGCTCATCAAAGGTAAACAATTTAATTTGATTGCTTTTCTGATTTCCGTGACCAAGTTACCTGCTGTTAGCTGGACAAAATGCTATGCTAGGCTATCGATAAACTTACACAAATGCTTGTCTAGCTTTGGTTGTAAAGCATATTTTGAAAATCTGAGATGACAGGGTGATTAACAACCCGCCAGACGAGCTTCAATGCCATACAACTCTCCTTCCGAGATCTCCAATTGCTCTTAAAACAAGTCAAACTAAATGCATGCTCTTCAACCGATCGCTGCCTGCACCTGCGCGCCTGTCCAACATCACTACTCTGGACGGTTCTGACTTAGAATAAGTGGACAACTACAAATACCTAGGTGTCTGGTTAGACTGTAAACTCTCCTTCCAAACATCTCCAATCCAAAGTTAAATCTAGAATTGGCTTCCTATTTCACAACAAAGCCTTCACTCATGCTGCCAAACATACCCTTGTAAAACTGACCATCCTACCGATCCTCGACTTCGGCGACGTCATTTACAAAATAGCCTCCAATACCCTACTCAATAAATTGGTAGGGTGCCATCTGTTTTGTCACCAAAGCCCCATATACTACCCACCACTGCGACCTGTACACTCTCGTTGGCTGGCCCTCGCTTCATACTCGTCACCAAACCCACTGGCTCCAGGTCATCTACAAGACCCTGCTAGGTAAAGTCCCCCTTATCTCACCTCTCTGGTCACCATAGCAGCACCCACCTGTAGCACGCGCTCCAGCAGGTATATCTCTCTGGTCACCCCCAAAACCAATTCTTACTTTGGCCACCTCTCCTTCCAGTTCTCTGCTGCCAATGACTGGAACAAACTGCAAAAATCTCTGAAACTGGAAACACTTATCCCCCTCACTAGCTTTAAGCACCAGCTGTCAGAGCAGCTCACTGATTACTGCACCTGTACATAGCCCATCTATAATTTAGCCCAAACAACTACGTCTCCCCCTACTGTATTTATTTATTTATTTTGCTCCTTTGCACCCCCATTATTTCTATCCCTACTTTGCACATTCTTCCACTGCAATCTACCATTCCAGTGTTTTTTATTTGCTATACTGTATTTACTTCACCACCATGGCTTTTTTGCCTTTACCTCCCTTATCTCACCTCATTTGCCAACATATAGACTTATTTTTCTACTGTATTATTGACTGTATGTTTGTTTTACTCCCTGTGTAACTCTGTGTTGTTGTACCTGTCGAACTGCTTTATCTTGGCCAGGTCGCTATTGTAAATGAGAACTTGTTTAAGTACAATTCTTTCAAGCTTGTTTAGCTGGTCTGTAGCTTTAGGCTATTCTTTAGATGCTGGTGAACCATAATGTGCAGGCATAATCAAAAAGTGACACTGGACTAGCACACAGGTGTCTATAGCTAGGTTTCCATTCAATTTCATGTGAATATTCCAAAATATGTATAAAACAATACGCTGGACAACACGACTGTGAAGATTTTAATTTATCGGACGTTTGAGAAATTTACCAGGCCATTCAGATCCGATTTCATAAAAGAGGGATATTGGCCAAATGAACCACATTTACGGGTCCTTAAAAACAGCCTATAACAAATTAGAAAAACATTATTCCTTGGATTTTGGTGAGAAGCTTATGCAAAACTTTATAGCCTATTTGTTTTGTGTTTTGTGTTTATTAGGTTACTTTCCTAAAGCAATATTTGTTCACCTCATGGTTCAGTTGTCCAGATTCAAGCACTAAATGCATCAGGGTATTGCATGCATAGGCCTATAGGCTTAGGTGTCAACTGTAGGATATTCTTATAAGAAATGGCCTATATAAAAGAAGAGAAGCTTAGGCCTAGCACCAGAGAGGTGAGAGATAGAGATACTGTATGCTGCCTGCATGCTACAACACCGATATGCATTTCTTTATGTCCGATGATTAGTGCGTCTGCTATACAGATACAGACATACAGAAGTAGGCTAATTTGTTAATAATTTTACATCAGAATATTTTGTATAAAGATAAGCATTATATTGTTATCAGCTTTATATAGTTTTGGGGGCCAAAAGCTGGCAATTAGGTCTACCAGCTAAGAGAAATCCTGGCACATTTTCCCATCAGAGTTGTTTCGGATTAAAGTCTGTGTGTGAATATGTAAATCACATAAAAATAAAAATAATGTTGAGGTACCAAAGAATAAATACATGTTAAATATACTGTATACAGGGCCTCCCGGGTGGCGCAGTGGTCTAAGGCACTGCATCGCATATTGCATCGATTCTGCGTTCAAGCCTAGGCTCTGTCGCAGCCAGCTGCAACCGGGAGGTCCATGTGGTGACACACAATTGGCCCTGCGTTGTCTGTTTTCGGGAGGGCTTGGCCAGCAGGGATACACCTGTCTCATCGCGCACTAGTGACTCCTGTGGCAAGCTGGGCACAGTGCAGGTCACCAGGTGTACAGTGTTTCCTCCAAGTCCATATGGGAGTTACGGCAAGACATATGGGAGTTCAGACAAGACTGTAACTACTGCCAATTGCATACCATGAAATTGTGAAGAAAAAAAAGGAATTAAAACAAAAGTATAACACAAATATACTGTATCCAATCAAATGGGTTTCCATTGCATTTTCAACTCCTTCCTGCTGATGGTTTTGTCACACTTTTTTATATAGGTAGGCTATGGCGAATATGCCCACTCTTGTATTGGCACGTGCCGCTTTCGTCAACAGTTTGCAGATACAGTGCAGGGAGGCTCACTATATAATGAGATTATTATGGACAAAAGTGCAAGACTATTTTTATTTGTCAAATGGCAGCCAAGCGTCGATCATCATTCACCAGAATAAGACCCTTGATATTAATGCTGAAATTATATTTTGGATGAATGTGTGCAGGCCTACAGGAGTCTTTTGAAGTAGTCTAATCAGATTAAAACATTGTGACTGATAGTGTTAATGCCACATATAAAAAGTATACATTTTAAGAGTTAAATTATTAATATTTAGGTTATATTGAAGCGTTTGGATCTAAACTCAGCAAAAAAAGAAACGTCCTCTCACTGTCAACTGAGTTTATTTTCAGCAAACCTAACATATGTAAATATTTGTATGAACATAACAAGATTCAACAACTCAGACATAAACTGAACAAGCTCTACAGACATGTGACTAACAGACATTTAACAATGTGTCCCTGAAAAAAGGGAGGGTCAAAATCAGAAGTAACAGTCGGTGTCTGGTGTGGCCACCAGCTGCATTAAGTACTGCAGTACATCTCCTCCTCATGGACTACACCAGATTTGCCAGTTCTTGCTGTGAGATGTTACCCCACTCTTCCAACAAGGCACCTGCAAGTTCCCGGACATTTCTGGGGGGAATGGCCCTAGTCCTCACCCTCCGATCCGACAGGTCCCAGACGTGCTCAATGGGATTGAGATCCGGGCTCTTTGCTGGCCATGGCAAAACACTGACATTCCTGTCTTGCAGGAAATCACGCACAGAATGAGCAGTATGGCTGGTGGCATTGCCATGCTGGAGGGTCATGTCAGGATGAGCCTGCAGGAAGGGTACCTTCCACATGAGGGTACCTTCCACATGAGGGAGGAGGATGTCTCCCCTGTAACGCACAGCATTGAGATTGCCTACAATGACAAGCTCAGTCCGATAATGCTGTGACACACCACCCCAGACCAAGACGGACCCTCCACCTCCAAATCGATCCCGCTCCAGACTACAGGCCGCAGTGTAACGCTCATTCCTTCGAAGATAAAGGCGAATCCGACCATCACCCATGTTGAGACAAAACCGTCTCGTCAATGAAGAGCACTTTCTGCCAGTCCTGTCTGGTCCAGCGACGGTGGTTGTGTACCCATAGGCGATAATGTTGCCGGTGATGTCTTTTGAGGACCTTCCTTACAACAGGTCAACAAGCTCTCAGTCCAGCATCTCTCAGCCTATTGAGGACAGTCTGAGCACTGATAGAGGGATTGTGCGTTCCTGGTGTAACTCGGGCAGTTGTTGTTGCCCTCCTGTACTTGTCCCGCAGGTGTGATATTCGGATGTACCGATCCTGTGCAGGTGTTGTTACACTTGGACTGCCACTGTGTGGACGATCAGCTCTCCGTCCTGTCTCCCTGTAGTGCTGTCTTAGGCATCTCACAGTATGGAGATTGCAATTTATTGCCCTGGCCACATCTGCAGTCCTCATGCCTCCTTGCAGCATGCCTAAGGCACATTCACGCAGATGAGCAGGGAACCTGGGCATCTTTCTTTTGGTGTTTTTCAGAGTCAGTGGAAAGGCCTCTTTAGTGACCTAAGTGTTCATAACTGTGACCATAATTGCCTACCGTCTGTAAGCTGTGTGTCTTAACGACCGTTCCACAGGTGCATGTTCATTCATTGTTTATGATTCATTGAACAAGCATGGCAAACAGTGTTTAAACCCTTTACAGTGAAGATCTGTGAAGTTATTTGGATTTTTATGAATTATCTTGAAAAAGGGACGTTTCTTTTTTTGCTGAGTTTAGGTGCGCATAGAATAGCTGCTCGGATTGGAGAGGGGGCAGTGTGCAGTTAGATGAAGACTCATGGTGTGATTGTGGTAACATACAGGAACACAAGTCCTTTTGTTCACCCGACCTAGAATACCTCCCAATCAAATGCTGACCGTATTATCTCCCAAGAGAATTATCTTCGGTTATTGTCACAGCCGTGTATATCCCCCCTCAAGCTGATACCATGACGGCCCGCAAAGAACTACACTGGACTTTGTGCAAACTGGAAACCACATACCCCGAGGCCGTATTTATTGTAGCTGAGGATGTTAACAAAGAAAATATGAGAAAAAGGCTGCCGAAGTTATATCAAGTTCTAGTACTCGTGCTACTTAAACACTCGACCACTGCTACTCCAATTTCCGGGATGCCTACAAGGCCCTCCCCCACCCACCTTTTGGCAAATCTGACTCCATTTTGCTCCTCCCTTCCTATAGACACAAACTCAAAGTACCTGCGCTAAAAACTTTAATTGGTCGGTCAGAATTCAGCTTCAAGATTGTTTGGATCACGAGGACTGGGATATTTTCCGGGTAGCCTCCGATAATAACATTGTCAAATATACTGATACATGACTGAGTTTATCAGGAAGTGTATAGAAGACGTTGTACCCACTGTGACTATTAAAACCTACCCTAATCAGAAACCGTGGTTAGATGGCAGCATTTGTGCAAAACTGAAAGCCCGAACCACCGCATTTAACCATGGCAAGGTGAATGGGAATATGGCAGAATACACACAGGGTAGTTATTCCCTCTGCAAGGTAATCCAACAGGAAAAATGTCAGTTTAGAGACAAAGTGGTGTCGCATTTCAACAACTCAGACACAAGATATAAGTGACAGGGTCTACAGACAATAACGGACTGCAAAAGGAAAACCAGCCACGCTGCGGACACCGAAGTCTTGCTTCCGGACAAGTTAAACACCTTCTTTGTCCGCTTTAAGGTTGCTGGTATGGCAACAGAACTGCCCACAACCGCAGGGCTCTCCACAAGGGGTGTGGTCTTCACAACGCCTCACCGGGGGCAAACTACCTGCCCTCCAGGACACCTACAGCACCCGATGTCGCAGGAAGGCCAAAAAGATAATCAAGGACAACAACCACCCAAGCCACTGCCTGTTACCCTGCTATCATTTACATTTACATTTAAGTCATTTAGCAGACGCTCTTATCCAGAGCGACTTACAAATTGGTGCATTCACCTTATGACATCCAGTGGAGCAGCCACTTACAATAGTGCATCTAAATCTTTTAAGGGGGGGGGGGGGTGAGAAGGATTACTTTATCCTATCCTAGGTATTCCTTAAAGAGGTGGGGTTTCAGGTGTCTCCGGAAGGTGGTGATTGACTCCGCTGTCCTGGCGTCGTGAGGGAGTTTGTTCCACCATTGGGGGGCCAGAGCAGCGAACAGTTGACTGGGCTGAGCGGGAACTGTACTTCCTCCGTGGTAGGGAGGCGAGCAGGCCAGAGGTGGATGAACGCAGTGCCCTTGTTTGGGTGTAGGGCCTGATCAGAGCCTGGAGGTACTGAGGTGCCGTTCCCCTCACAGCTCCATAGGCAAGCACCATGGTCTTGTAGCGGATGCGAGCTTCAACTGGAAGCCAGTGGAGAGAGCGGAGGAGCGGGGTGACGTGAGAGAACTTGGGAAGGTTGAACACCAGACGGGCTGCGGCGTTCTGGATGAGTTGTAGGGGTTTAATGGCACAGGCAGGGAGCCCAGCCAACAGCGAGTTGCAGTAATCCAGACGGGAGATGACAAGTGCCTGGATTAGGACCTGCGCCGCTTCCTGTGTGAGGCAGGGTCGTACTCTGCGGATGTTGTAGAGCATGAACCTACAGGAACGGGCCACCGCCTTGATGTTAGTTGAGAACGACAGGGTGTTGTCCAGGATCACGCCAAGGTTCTTAGCGCTCTGGGAGGAGGACACAGTGGAGTTGTCAACCGTGATGGTGAGATCATGGAACGGGCAGTCCTTCCCGGGAGGAAGAGCAGCTCCGTCTTGCCGAGGTTCAGCTTGAGGTAGTGATCCGTCATCCACACTGATATGTCTGCCAGACATGCAGAGATGCGATTCGCCACCTGGTCATCAGAAGGGGGAAAGGAGAAGATTAATTGTGTATCGTCTGCATAGCAATGATAGGAGAGACCATGTGAGGTTATGACAGAGCCAAGTGACTTGGTGTATAGCGAGAATAGGAGAGGGCCTAGAACAGAGCCCTGGGGGACACCAGTGGTGAGAGCACGTGGTAAGGAGACGGATTCTCGCCACGCCACCTGGTAGGAGCGACCTGTCAGGTAGGACGCAATCCAAGCGTGGGCCGCGCCGGAGATGCCCAACTCGGAGAGGGTGGAGAGGAGGATCTGATGGTTCACAGTATCGAAGGCAGCCGATAGGTCTAGAAGGATGAGAGCAGAGGAGAGAGAGTTAGCTTTAGCAGTGCGGAGCGCCTCCGTGATACAGAGAAGAGCAGTCTCAGTTGAATGACTAGTCTTGAAACCTGACTGATTTGGATCAAGAAGGTCATTCTGAGAGAGATAGCGGGAGAGCTGGCCAAGGACGGCACGTTCAAGAGTTTTGGAGAGAAAAGAAAGAAGGGATACTGGTCTGTAGTTGTTGACATCGGAGGGATCGAGTGTAGGTTTTTTCAGAAGGGGTGCAACTCTCGCTCTCTTGAAGACGGAAGGGACGTAGCCAGCGGTCAGGGATGAGTTGATGAGCGAGGTGAGGTAAGGGAGAAGGTCTCCGGAAATGGTCTGGAGAAGAGAGGAGGGGATAGGGTCAAGCGGGCAGGTTGTTGGGCGGCCGGCCGTCACAAGACGCGAGATTTCATCTGGAGAGAGGGGAGAAAGAGGTCAGAGCACAGGGTAGGGCAGTGTGAGCAGAACCAGCGGTGTCGTTTGACTTAGCAAACGAGGATCGGATGTCGTCGACCTTCTTTTCAAAATGGTTGACGAAGTCATCTGCAGAGAGGGAGGAGGGGGAGGGGGAGGGGGATTCAGGAGGGAGGAGAAGGTGGCAAAGAGCTTCCTAGGGTTAGAGGCAGATGCTTGGAATTTAGAGTGGTAGAAAGTGGCTTTAGCAGCAGCGACAGAAGAGGAAAATGTAGAGAGGAGGGAGTGAAAGGATGCCAGGTCCGCAGGGAGGCGAGATTTCCTCCATTTCCGCTCGACTGCCCGGAGCCCTGTTCTGTGAGCTCGCAATGAGTCGTCGAGCCACGGAGCGGGAGCGGAGGACCGAGCCGGCCTGGAGGATAGGGGACATAGAGAGTCAAAGGATGCAGAAAGGGAGGAGAGGAGGGTTGAGGAGGCAGAATCAGGAGATAGGTTGGAGAAGGTTTGAGCAGATTGAAGAGATGATAGGATGGAAGAGGAGAGAGTAGCGGGGGAGAGAGAGCGAAGGTTGGGACGGCGCGATACCATCCGAGTAGGGGCAGTGTGGGAAGTGTTGGATGAGAGCGAGAGGGAAAAGGATACAAGGTAGTGGTCGGAGACTTGGAGGGGAGTTGCAATGAGGTTAGTGGAAGAACAGCATCTAGTAAAGATGAGGTCGAGCGTATTGCCTGCCTTGTAAGTAGGGGGGGAAGGTGAGAGGGAGAGGTCAAAAGAGGAGAGGAGTGGAAAGAAGGAGGCAGAGAGGAATGAGTCAAAGGTAGACGTGGGGAGGTTAAAGTCGCCCAGAACTGTGAGAGGTGAGCCGTCCTCAGGAAAGGAGCTTATCAAGGCATCAAGCTCATTGATGAACTCTCCGAGGGAACCTGGAGGGCGATAAATGATAAGGATGTTAAGCTTGAAAGGGCTGGTAACTGTGACAGCATGGAATTCAAAGGAGGCGATAGACAGATGGGTAAGGGGAGAAAGAGAGAATGACCACTTGGGAGAGATGAGGATCCCGGTGCCACCACCCCGCTGACCAGAAGCTCTCGGGGTGTGCGAGAACACGTGGGCGGACGAAGAGAGAGCAGTAGGAGTAGCGGTGTTATCTGTGGTGATCCATGTTTCCGTCAGTGCCAAGAAGTCGAGGGACTGGAGGGAGGCATAGGCTGAGATGAACTCTGCCTTGTTGGCCGCAGATCGGCAGTTCCAGAGGCTACCGGAGACCTGGAACTCCACGTGGGTCGTGCGCGCTGGGACCACCAGATTAGGGTGGCCGCGGCCACGCGGTGTGGAGCGTTTGTATGGTCTGTGCTTGGAATGACAAGTGGACTACACGTCTCGAATGTTCAGAAAGTTGAGCTTACGTAGCAAGAATCTTATTGACTAAAATGATTAAAAATGATACAGTACTGCTGAAGTAGGCTAGCTGGCAGTGGCTGCGTTGTTGACTTTGTAGGCTAGCTGGCAGTGGCTGCGTTGTTGATTCGGGGGCTAGCTGGCTAGCTAGCAGTGTTGATTACGTTACGTTGCGTTAAAAGAACGACAATAGCTGGCTAGGTAACCTAGAAAATCGCTCTAGACTACACAATTATCTTTGATACAGAGACGGCTATGTAGCTAGCTATGTAGCTAGCTACGATCAAACAAATCAAACCGTTGTACTGTAATGAAATGAAATGAAAATGTGATACTACCTGTGGAGCGAGGCGGAATGCGACCGGGTTGTTGAGTTCTAATCGGTAGACGTTGGCTAGCTGTTGGCTAGCTGTTGGCTAGCTAGCAGTGTCTCCTACGTTAAGGACGACAAATAGCTGACTGCGTTGTTGATTCAGGGGCTAGCTGGCTAGCTAGCTAGCAGTGTTGATTACGTTACGTTGCGTTAAAAGAACGACAATAGCTGGCTAGGTAACCTAGAAATCGCTCTAGACTACACAATTATCTACACAATTATCTTTGAAACAGAGACGGCTATGTAGCTAGCTATGTAGACGGTGGGCGTTAGCTAGCTGGCTAGCTGCTGGGCAGATACGTTAGGACGACGAAATACGATAATTACGCAATTATCTTTGATACAAAGACGGCTATGTAGCTAGCTAAGAAGAAATTGCTAAGATTAGACAAATCAAACTGTTGTACTATAATGAAATGTAATGAAATGTAATGAAAAGTTATACTACCTGCAGACCGAAGTGCAGACCGAAGTGCGGATGCGACTGCTCGCTCCAACCCGGAACCCCTTCTATCATCCAGAAGGTGAGGTCAGTACAGGTGCATCAAAAATGGGACCGAGAGACTAAAAAACTGCTTCTATCTCAAAGCCATCAGACTGTTAAATAGCCATCACTAGCACATTAGAGGCTGCTGCCCTATATACATAGACTTGAAATCACTGGCCACTTTAATAATTGGAACACTAATCACTTTAATGATGTTTACATATTTTGCATTACTCATGTCATATCTACAGTATTCACCCCCTTGGCATTTTTCCTATTTTGTTGCCTTATATCATTTGACTTACACAACCTGCCTACCACTTTGAAGATGCAAAATATTTTTTATTGTGAAACAAACTAGAAATAAGACAAACCAACATAAAACTTGAGTGTGCATAACTATTCAACCCCACAAATGATTACTTTGTAGAGCCACCTTTTGCAGCAATTACAGCTACAAGTCTCTTGGGGTATGCCTCTATAAGCTTGGCACATCTAGCCACTGCGATTTTTGCCCATTCTTCAAGGCAAAACTGCTCCAGTTCCTTCAAGTTGGATGGGTTCCGCTGGTGTACAGCAATCTTTAAGTCCTACCACAGATTTTCTATTGGATTGAGGTCTGGGTTTTGACTAGGCCAATCCAAGACAATTAAATGTTTCCCCTTAAACCACTCGAGTGTTGCTTTAGCAGTATGCTTAGGGTCATTGTCCTACTGGAAGGTGAACCTCCGTCCCACTCTCAAATCTCTGGAAGACAAACAGGTTTCCCTCAAGAATTTACCTTTATTTAGAGCCATCCATAATTTCTTCAATTCTGAACAGTTTCCCAGTCCCTGCCAATGAAAACATCCCCACAGCATGATGCTGCCACCACCATGCATCACTGTGGGGATGGTGTTCTTGGCGTGATGAGAGGTGTTGGGTTTGCGCCAGACATAGCGTTTTCCTTGATGGCCAAAAAGCTAAATTTGAGTCTCATCTGACCAGAGTACCTTCTTCCATATGTTTGGGGAGTCTCCCACATTCCTTTTGGTGATCACCAAACGTGTTTGCTTATTTTTTTCTTTAAGCAATTACTTTTTTTCTGGCCACTCTTCCGTAAAGCCCAGTTCTGTGGGGTGTAGGGCTTAAAGTGGTCCAATGGACAGACACTCCAATCTCTGCTGTCGAGCTTAGCAGCTCCTTCAGGGTTAGCATTGGTCTCTTTGTTGCCTCTCTGATTAATGCCCTCCTTGCCTGGTCCGTGGGTTTTGGTGGGCGGCCCTCTCTTGGCAGGTTTGTTGTAGTGCATATTCTTCCCATTTTTTAATAATGGATTTAATGGTGCTCCATGGGATGTTCAAAGTTTCTGATATTTTTTATAACCCAACCCCGATCTGTACATCTCCACAACTTTGTCCCTGACCTGTTTGGAGAGCTCCTTGGTCTTCATGGTGCTGCTTGCTTGGGGGTGTTGCAGCCTTTAAGAACAGGTGTATATATACTGAGATCATGTGGCAGATCATGTGCCACTTAGATTGCACACAGGTGGACTTTATTTAACTAATTATGTGACTTCTGAAGGTAATTGGTTGCACCAGATCTTATTAGGACTTCATAGCAAAGGTGAATACATATGCACGCACCACGTTTCCGGGGTTTTTTTTGTGTACGTTTTTGAAATAAGTATTTTTTTTCATTTCACTTCATCAATTTGGGCTATTTTGTGTTTGTCCATTACATGAAATCCAAATAAAAATACATTTAAATTACAGGTTGTAATGCAACAAAATAGGAAAAAAGGCATGGGGGATGAATTATTTTGCAAGGCACTGTATGTACTCTATATATATACATTCTATTCTACTGTATTTTAGTCTATGCTGCTCTGACATTGCTCATCCAAATATTTATATATTCATAATTCCATTCCTTTACTTTAGATTGTGTGTAATTGTTAGATATTACTTTTTAGATATTACTGCACTGTTGGAGCTAGAAACACAAGCATTTCGCTCCATCTGCAAAACACGTTTATGTGACAAATACAATTTGATCAGGTTGCCAGTTAAGCTGTCAGTAAGTTATTAGCAGTTGCTGGCTATTTAGTCTGTGTGAATTTTCAAATAACTTACTGACAACTGAATGTCAATTAGGTTACACAAAATTCACAGCAACTTCCAAGCATTTAATTAACATTAACGTAATGTCAAATCCACAGTTATCTTAACAGTTCAGCGCTTTGATAACCACTATTCTTACAAAAGTTAGTCAGCTAACTGAGTTCAAATTTGTTCTTAAACTATGAGAACATAGCAATCAAGCACTTAAACTTGTACAACACTTCAATTGACGGTTGGCACAAATGCACATATACTAGGTCATGCCCCAAATATGCTAATGAGCCCCACTGCGCATGTATCCTAAAAGGAACCGACCAGTACCATATGAAGGTACCTTATGTGTACCTTTGACACTGCTGAAACATTCATGCACTTCCACCCAGTTCAAATTCCCAAAGCATGTATATACAGTCGTGTCCAAAAGTTTTGAGAATGATACAAATATTAATTTTCACAAAGTCTGCTGCCTCAGTTTGTATGATGGCAATTTGCATTTTCTCCAGAATGTTATGAAGAGTGATCAGATGAATTGCAATTAATTGCAAAGTCCCTCTTTGCCATGCAAATGAACCGAATCCCCCCAAAACATTTCCACTGCATTTCAGCCCTGCCACAAAAGGACCGGCTGACATCATGTCAGTGATTCTCTCGTTAACACAGGTGTGAGTGTTGATGGGGACAAGGCTGGGAATCACTCTGTCAAGAACTTCAAGAGAGCAGTTAAATTGTTGTGAAGAAGGCTTCAGGGCGCCCAAGAAAGTCCAGCAAGCGCCAGGACTGTCTCCTAAAGTTGATTCAGCTGTGGGATCGGGGCATCACCAGTACAGAGCATGCTCAGGAATGGCAGCAGGCAGGTGTGAATGCTTCTGCACGCACAGTGAGGCGAAGACATTTGAAGGATGGCCTGTTGTCAAGAAGGGCAGCAAAGAAGCCACTTCTCTCCAGGAAAAACATCAGGGACAGACTGATATTCTGCAAAAGGTACAGAGATTGGACTGCTGAGGACTGGGGTAAAGTCATTTTCTCTGATGAATCCCCTTTCAGTTTGTTTGGGGCATCCAGAAAAAAAGCTTGTCTGGAGAAGACAAGGTGAGCGCTACCATCAGTCCTGTGTCATGCCAACAGTAAAGCATCCTGAGACCATTCATGTGTGGGGTTGCTTCTCAGCCAAGGGAGTGGGGTCACTCACAATTTTGCCTAAGAACATAGCCATGAATAAAGAATGATACAAACACATCCCCCGAGAGCAACTTCTCCATCCAGGAACAGTTTGGTGACGAACAATGCCTTTTCCAGCATGATGGAGCATCTTCCCATAAGGCAAAAGTGGCTCGGGATCAAAACATCGATATTTTGGGTCCATGGCCAGGACACTCCCCAGACCTTAAGCCCATTGAGAACTTGTGGTCAATCCTCAAGAGGCGGGTGGACAAACAAAAACCCACAAATTCGGGACAAAATACAAGCATTGATTATGCAAGAATGGGCTGCTATCAGTCAGGATGTGGCCCAGAAGTTAATTGACAGCATTCCAGGGCGGATTGCAGAGTTCTTGGTGTAATTGTCAATAAAAGCCTTTGACACTTATGAAATGCTTGTAATTATACTTCAGCATTCCATAGTAGCATACCACCCTGCATACCACTGCTGGCTTGCTTCTGAAGCTTAGCAGGGTTGGTCCTGGTCAGTCCCTGCCAGGGAGACCAAATGCTGCTGGAAGTGGTGTTGGAGGGCTAGTAGGAGGCACTCTTTCCTCTGGTCTAAAAAATATCCCAATTCCCCTGTTTACACTGCCCTGTTTAGGGTGCCGTCTTTCGGATGGGATGTTAAACGGGTCCTGACTCTCTGAGGGCATTAAAGATCCCATGGCACTTATTGTAAGAGTAGGGGTGTTAAGCGGCTAGAATTCCCAATCTGGCCCTCAAACCATCACGGTCACCTAATAATCCCCAGTTTACAATTGGCTCATTCATCCCCCTCCTCTCCCCTGTAACTATTCACCAGGTTGTTGCTGTAAATGAGAACGTGTTCTCAGTCAACTTACCTGGTAAAATAATGGATAAATAAAAAAAAATAGTAACATCTGACAAAAATATCTAAAGACACTAAAGCAGCAAACTTTGTGGAAATTAATATTTGTGTCATTCTCAAAACTTTTGGCCACGACTGTACACTATATGTCCCTGAGCACAGATACATTTTTTTATGTGGTTGTTGTCAGACAATCTGACAATTATTGACTTGATTTTGGGCAACTTTAGCAATGTGCAGAAATGTATTATTGCCATTAAATTCTGCAACATGCTGTCCTTTTACAGCAATAACACCTTAATTCAGCTGTAAAAAGTGTTGGGCCAGTAAACGAAAGGTCGCTGGTTCAAATCCCAGAGCTAGGTGAAAAATCTGTTGATGTGCAATGGAGCAAGGCACCAAATATCGATCGATCTAGATAAGTGTTTGCTAAATGACTAAAATGTAAAATTCTGTAACTTGTTTCACTGCAACCTGTACTGTACCGTAAAATTACAGGAGCTTTTTTAACAGTGTAGCATTTAATTTGCATAAAAGGAAAACCTGGTGGAGTGGGAAACAACAGGATGGTTCTTCAGAACCATCACAGTAGTAAAGAATCATTCCTGATATGCTCCCCAAAAATGGTTACACATCACTATCACCCCTGAAAAATAACCCTCAAGAACCTTTTGTTGTTGTTTTGTTTGCTGGTCCAGCATGGTCCGGTCATGCTGGTCTGCAAAACCACACCCATCATTGTCATATTTCCCAACATGCTCTATTGCAGTTTGATTTTTATAATTGTTTGTTTCAATGTCTATTATTGCATTTACTTATTTTGCATGTATTAATCCATCATTCATCCCCCCTCCTTTCCCCTGTAACTTCCCCCAAATTTTTGTAAACTAATCCAATCTGTTAGTTGTCCTTTTTGCACCCATTCCTGAAATGGTTGTTGGAGATTGGATGATTTAGGTAGTCTCATTCATTCTTCTTTCTGACCCTGGTAGTCATTCTGATGCTTGTGATCAGTGTCCAAAACACAGCGAAGGCTGGTCACCAAAGAAATCATAACAAGTGAAAACACAATGCTGGTCACCAGCAAAAACACAACAAAGGCTGGTCTGTGCTGTATTTTCTTCATCATGGCTCTCTCTTTCTCCCTTATTCATTCCCCAGTCCTACCCCACTCTCCATCCCTCCCTTCCTCTATCCCTCATCTTTAACCAACCTTGGCTGCTACAGTGAGTCAGACTGCCAGGCAGCCTCTAGCCCGATGCAAGAATAGTGGAGGAGCTGCATGCTGCAGGTCAACCTCTCTCCCTCTCCGGAGAGGCCGCACTAGCGCTGACGTGCTAACAACGCGCTGAAAAAGACAGTTGTTCATCATTTAAATCATTTGTGCCCTGTGCCCTCACCTCAAAGTTGAGTTGTCCAGTTAGCCCCTCACCGCCTTTGGCTCTGCCACCAAAGTTCTGCCCTTGTGCCACTTCTGACCGCCCACTTTGTGCCCTCTATCCCACTAATGCAGACCCGTTCTGGGCTTCTTCTCACACCCACACTGTCTCATCGGCAATCACAGAGGGCACAGAGATATCATAAGTTAACCTCGATAGGAGACAGAGACTGAGAAGGAGAGAAAGAGAGAGTGAGATGGGTGGGAGAGAGAGAGAGGAAAAGAGAGAGACAGAGATTAAGAGGAAAAGAGAGGAAGAGAGAGAAACGGAGCCTGATATGGAGAGTAAAAGATGGAAATACGGCAAGAGAGAGTGACTGATAAAGAGATGGAAGAGAAAGAGAGAGAAGTAGAGATGACTAGGAAGAGGGAGAGAAAGCAAGAGAAGCAAGAAAGACGGCGAAAGAGAGAGTTCCAGAATAGCAGCAGTAAATGCTAAAACAGGACTCCTCTGCCATGGCATAGTTAAGCAATAAGGCCCAAGGGGGTGTGGTATATGGACAGTATACCAAGGTTAAGGGGAGTTATTTAGCACGACGCAACCCGGAGTGCCTGGATACAGCCCTTAGCCAGGGTATATTGGCCATATACCACAAACCCCCGAGGTGCCTTATTGCTATTATAAATGGGTTACCAACGTAATTAGCGCAGTAAAAATAAATGTTTTGTCATTCCCGTGGTAAACAATCTGATATACCATGGCTGTCAGCCAATCAACATTCAAGGCTCGAACCACCCAGTTTATAATCACCCTGTTTCAATGGTTGATGCACCACGACCGAGAACTGCTGAATGGGCGCCAGAGCGCGTCTCTCAAGTGCTTCCCCTGCCTTCGCCCACAACAACAACACACACACACACACACACACAGCTAGCGGCAGTCGAGTGTGGAGCATTACACCCCCCCTTCTGCACCTTCTCTCCTCTACCATTCACACTGTGAAGTTCACGTCAGGTTAGCGGTTTGTCATGCGCCGTGGTGCCTGTGTAAAGCCGAACACCACTCAAGTTCCCTCTGCCACGTGGTAGCTGTCAGGGGCCTTGTTGCTCCAGATCTGCCCCAGAACGGGCCCTGGGACGCGGGGATGCTATACCACTGCCTCTCACTAGTTTTGGTGGCTAGCCTGCACTAACGTGCTAATATGCTATACTAATTTACTCTGTGGCAATGGGGTTGCCTTCAATGGGAGCGGTCTGATTTTAGAGGAAAGGATACGTTTGGGGTCTATATCGGTGTTTACATTGTGCTGCCCTAATATTTTCTCTCTTTGTGGGTTTCTGAGTAGTCCTTAGTATTTTTATTTTCTTTCTCTCTCTTTCTCTTTAATTTCTTCTTCCCCCTCCATCAACTGCTATTTCTTTCTCCTCATCTCTGTCCCGCTCCCTCTCTTCCCCACCTCCCTCCTGTCTCCCTTCACTTGTCCTGGCTGACGTTACATGAAAAAATCGCATGCAATCTTGATCGCCTTCTATGACGAGCCTTGTAGGCCGTGATAAGTCAGACATCTTCGGTCCTAGTTCTTGAGGCCATGGTGTTTACTAGGGTTCTCTTGTACCTGTCACTTCATTCAGTGTTTCTCAATCTACTAGGTGTGTACTGTGCACATGTTTGTTCTAGGCCAACATGTAGGAGAGTTTAAAAGGTTATTCCATCAACTTCAAATTATTAGAATAATACACAAAGCAGAACAGAACAACCAGGTTGAGGGTCAGTGGCCAAAGCCCGATAACAGGAATATTCCAAGTTCAGACAGAAGGGGCAGTAAGATCGCTATGATCGTCAGGAACTTTACTTTTGGAGTCTATTTTTAATTGTTGCGCTACTGGTGCTGCCTGTTGATGTTAGGTAGGCAACTACAGTAAATAAATGTTAACATCTTCGGCTTGTGTTTCATTAAATGTATTTTATTTAATCTGGGTGCTTGAGTCACCTACTAACACCCTGGTACTACCCGTATCTCCCGTTCTCCTCAGTCCAAGAAAACACAGAGAGAAAGGTATGTGTTTCAGATTACTCCTTTGTAGAAGTCCATAACGTGAAATAAGTAAAACATCCCAAGATTAATGCTTTAGATATTGTTATAAGGGACTGTGAGACTATTGAAACATGTAACTTTCAGAGTTGTATTGTTGTTATTAATATAGTTTACAGAGTGCTAAAAGTGCTGCTGTTGCTAGCTAGCATGCCTTTCTATGATTCAGATGGTTAGCAGAGTTGTCGACTGGTGCTGGCGTTGCATTATGGGAGATTTGGTCCTCTAAGGTCTGAATGGGATAGAGGCGATTTCACGTTGTAACTTGTTTGTGTTGCAGTGTTTTTGTACATGAGTTGTTGTATTTTGGTACTGTCAACACTGAAATCACCTAGCAATGTATTGGAGATGTGAGACAGGATATGTGTTTTACCTTTCTTCATGCTCCCGTATAGACAAACTTGTCAGATGGTGCATTAAAGACTGATGTGTTCCTGTCCTGTCTTTTACACTACTATTGCAGATCAACATTAAAGCCTTGGGCCGTCTACCAACTGTAACATACAGCAAAGCCGTTCGAAACTAAGAAATCATTATTTTTTTCCAAGAATGCCTTCCAAATCGGGAACTTTCATGAACCTTAACAAAAACGTATTTGTTAATTCGTATGTGAACTTATGAGCCTGTAAAATTGACCCTTTGTCTTTTTTCTTATGTGTTGACGCAGCCCCTGCCAATGCCAAGATCGTGCATGAGGGCCAGGCGTGTGTGGTGAAGGACGACAACATCAGTGAGAGGATCTACACCATCAGAGAGGGAGACCACCTGGTGCTCAAATGTCTGGTCAAAGGACACCCACGACCACAGGTAACACGACATAACAAGACTTTGTCGCTCAGTTGGTAGAGCATGGGGCTTGCAATGCCAGTAGAGCATGAGGCTTGAGGTGCAATGACCCTCACTCACTCTCTCTCTATCTCTCTTTCTCTCAGACCTCCTCGTGTTGGTCAAGGTTACAGGGGAGAGTTCTGGTGTGAGCTGTTTTGAGATCTCTTTTGAGCGAGTGCTAATACAGATCACGTTGACAATAGGCTGTGTGTGTGTGTGTGTATATGAGTGTGTGAGATGTGAGATGTGAGAAAAGAAGTGCGCTCCCCCAGGGTACCCACCTGTGTGGGGGCATTAGGTCACCATGAATAAAACAGGGGTATGTGTCTGTGCCAATTTGACTGTGCCCAGGTGTTCTCCCCCCACCTCCGCTGCCCACGTCAACTACTAACCAAAACTGTCTCAGAAGATTCCTCTGTGCCCGATTCCCTGAGTATTCTAACCCCCCACCAACACCAACGTTTGAACACACACTTCATTAATACACACTCACACACAGCTCCTGTGATGTGCTCTCTCAAAGGCACAGATTGTACCTGGTAGAATAGTTAGGGACTGATGCAATTTGTCTTTCTGCCAATTCAATGTCAATTCAAGGTGTTTTATTAGTATTAAATAGATCTGTAAATGTTGTTTTAGAACTCAATTCACACTTGCATCTTTCTTTTTCTCTCTCTCTAGCTCTCTCTCTCTGGCACACTGTGGTATTTCACCCAATAGATAAGGGAGTTCATCAAAATATATATATTTTTAGTGCAGCTCAGTTTCCACCTCATTTTGTGGGCAGTGTGCACATAGCCTGTCTTCTCTTGAGAGCCAAGTCTGCCTACGGTGGCCTTTCTCAATAGCAAGGCTATGCTCACTGAGTCTGTACACAGTCAAACCTTTCCTTAAGTTTGGGTCAGTCGCAGTGGTCAGGTATTCTGCCTCTGTGTACTCTCTGTTTAGGGCCAAATAGCATTATATTTTTCTACATTTTTTTGTTAATTACATGACGCATTGGAAATAATTATCTTTTTGTTTTCTCATTTGGTTGGGTCTATTTGTGTTGCTGTCCTGGTGCTCTGTCGGGTCTGTTTGTGTTTTTGAATAGAGCCCCAGGAACAGCACGTCAGAAATCAGCTCAGTGTAGTTGAAGAATCCATAGACTCTAACCACTTCTGGGAAAATGGGAAAACACACAAAAAAACAAGAGAGTTATCTATCCAAACCTTTTTGGACCTATAACAAAGAAAAACAGCCAAAACATATACATGATCAGATACAAATCTTAGACTCTGTAACGGTTTTCTTGACTTGAAGGAGAGGCGGACCAAAATGCAGCGTGGTTTCTATTCATGGTTCTTTAATAAAGACTCTACACATGAACAAACAAACTAACAAAACAAGAACCGTGAAAACCCAAAACAGCCCTATCTGGTGAAAACACAGAGACAGGAACAATCAACCCCCAAAACCCAACACCAAACAGGCTACCTAAATATGGTTCCCAATCAGAGACAATGACTAATTGACTAATTGTCTGATTGAGAACCATATCAGGCCAAACATAGAAATAGACAAACTAGACATGTAACATAGAATGCCCACTCAGATCACACCCTGACCCAACAAAACATAGAAACATACTATGGTCAGGGTGTGACAGACTCAATGACTAAAGACTACCAGAATCCACTGGAAACTCAAACTACATTGGATGAACTACAGGACAAAATACAAAACCCAGGGGCTGTGGTGTTGATGGTGTTGTGTCTTTGGCTATGCTATGATATGACATGCTATTCTATAAAATAATTTCTCTGTAATTAATAATACCTGATTGAGCTAATCATGTAAATGTAATTAACTAGAGAGTCGGGGCACCACAAAATACAATTTATAGAGCTGTTATCTTCCGAATAAACTCTTAAAGACCTAGTAATATTTTACATCAATAGCAGTCAATATTAATCATCACGTTAATTCAATCTCATCTGAAAGTTGTAAATTCTTGGTTATCTTCACGAACCCTGGCTAACAAGTTGAATCAGCAATACAAAATTGGGTTTAATTATTTATTTACTAAATACCTAACTAATCACACAACATTACATATACACAGAATTAATCATACCTTAATTACAAATTAGACTCCGCCTGTTGGCGCCGCCGGAGTCCCCCGCCTGTCCGGCGCCAACAGAATCCCCCGCTGTCCGGCGCTGCCGGAATCCCCCGTCCATTCAGGACCCATGTCTAGGGTTCCCAGTCCAAGGTCGGTGGCGAGGGTCGCCGCTTTTTTGTCCCTGATTGAAAACCATAATTAGGTAGCCTGGGTTTCACTGTTGGTTTGTGGGTGTTTGTTTCCGTGTCTGTGTTTGTTAGCCACACGGTTTCGGTTTTCGTTCATGTTCACATTTATTGTTTTGTATTTCTTAGTGTTCAGTTTATGTTTTATAATAAACGACATGGACATTTACGACGCTGCGTTTTGGTCTGATCCCTGCTACACCTCTTCAGACGAAGAGGAAATCTGCCGTTACACCGACCTATAAATAATTGACTATTTTTCACTGGCATCATATTGACACTTATATTCATTATAATGGCATTATGGATTTTGTGTTTATTTCACTATTTATCAAGCACACTTGGTGCTTCTAATGATGTTCAGGCTACTGATGCTTTCATTTTGACCGCGAGTCTTGCTGATGTGTGTCTTGGTGGTTGGGGAATTTTTTTAAACATTTTTTTTAATATCCTCATAAAAATAAGTTGTTACTATGTTCCAACACCTACTCTTTCTGTTTCTGTCACGCCCGGATCTGTTTCACCTGTTCCTGTGATTGTCTCCACCCCCTCCAGGTGTCGCTTATTTTCCCCAGTGTATTTATCCCTGTGTTTCCTGTCTCTTTGTGCCAGTTTGTCTTGTATGTTTAGTCAAGTCAACCAGTGTGTTTTTCCCATACTCCTTTTTGCTATTCTCCTTTTTCTAGTCCTTCCAGTTTTGACCCTTGCCTTTTTCTGGACTATGTACCTGCCTGCCTGACCATTCTGCCTGCTTTGACCCACAAATGATTGGCTGGCAGCCTGTCTGCCACTCTGTACCTCCTGGACTCTGATCTGGTTTTGACCTTTTTGCCTGTCCACGACCATTCTCTTGCCTACCCCTTTGGATTAATAAACATTGTAAGACTCCAACCATCTGCCTCCTGTGTCTGCATCTGGGTCTTGCCTTGTGCCTTGATAGTTTCATAGTTCTGACAAAGGCACTCCACAAATAAAATGTATTGATTATTTTTGTGATATCAAAAATGAAATGACACTATTAGAATGTTGCAGTCAAAATGAATACTCATTAGTTCGAAGACGCCCAGAGGTTTTAGTGTTAAAGGCTCATTTTAACATGTACACTACACTCTCTTTTCACAATATCGTGCCATCCTGAACCTTAATGTGCTGGCTGATGTATTTTTCTTTCAAATTTTCATTTCCAGCACAGAAATAGAAACTATTGTGGATGTGTAACCAGGCCAACGCAGTATAGCCTGGCTCTGCTCAGTAGGCATAAAGTAATAGGGATTTTAGAGTGCTTTTTGTTAATAGTGCTGAGGATAAAAACATCATACTTCAGGTCGTTGTATAAGATGGAGCTTTTTCCTTTCATTACTGATATAAAAACGACTCCCTGCTGCACACAAATTAGTCCTTCACGCATTTATTCCGTTGATGCTTCGGTCAAGTCAACCTTCCTTGAGACATTTCTCTTCCTCAAGCAGTGCACTTTTATCTATTTATTTTCCCATGCAGTCCCATCACTAAAATGTTATGGTATACTCGTTCATTTTTCATTTGAACTCGAAAGACTTTGATTTTCTCTTTCCGTGTCAATGTTTCACTTTCATCTGATTTTAGCCAGCTGTGCTTCGCATCTTAACACCACTCAGTTGGCCGGATGTCTCCAGAATGTGATCAGTGAATTTAAGTAGATCATGGCTGATCTAGGATTGCTGATCTAAGATCAACTTTGCCTTTTTAGTCATAATGAGTAAGAGTGCATGGACAGGGGGATCTGTATCATGCGTCTCAGAGTAGGGGTGCTGATCTAGGGTCAGTTTTTTCTTTTAGATCAACAATAATATATTTAGACATGGACAGGGGGACATGATCTTAGATCACACCTACTCTGAGACGCTTTGTGAATACAGAACCCGGGAATGTTCTTTAGAAGGTCATTGTGCAGTTTAGGATAACTTACCCTAAAATTCCGGTAACTTACCCAAAATCCTGAATGGAAGATTCATGAAATTTTGAGGGAATAAGCAGGAAATCTGGGAATCCTCCAACCAGGATTTCTGGAAAACTGAAGAATTTGGGAAGTTACTGTAATTTTGCAACCCTGGTTCAGTTAAGGTCAGTTCAAACAGCCCATCTGAGAAAATGTTGAGTCATCTCAACTGAATGTCCAGCGTGTTCAGTGGCACAGTGTTGATGTGGATTGAGGTAGACAAATGCTGCTGAGAGAAATATAGAGCTGGATGGGCTGTTGGGTCACATGTCAGAGTTCAAATGACTAGACAACGGTGGGGACTTAAGGAGACTGTAAAGACAGCAGTTGCATTTCCTCAACCATGCGAGAATGAGACGCTTGTGTGTATGAGAGAGAGAGAGAGAGAGAGAGAGAGAGAGAGAGAGAGAGAGAGACTGTGAAATAATAAACAGACAGAAAGTTAAAAATGTAGGTAAAGAGCACTGTGTTCATCAAGGCTTGTATATTTTTGCTTTCCCTTGACCTGATCTGTCTGCTATCCTGGTAACCAGGCAATGGCAATCAGCTGGCCTTCTCACAAGCAAAGTAGTGATACATAGACTACTGCACACAAACGGCATGTGTGTTTATGAAGGTCTTAGGTATCATTACAATATGTTTTATAGTATTTTTTATAACACAACAACAACAAAAATAATTTGTTCAATAATGTTTATTTAGGAGTGCCTTTGTTACCACTATGAAACTGAACGCGGCGGTAACAGCTTCTTTTTATAACGACAACAAAAGAAAAATATCCAAACCACCAAGATGCACAGTCAGCAAGACACGCGGTCAAATGACAAAAACATCAGTAGCCTTAACATCATTATAAGCGCCAAGTGTGCTTGATAAACAGTGAAAACCAGCATAATTGCAATAAGGACATTATAATGAACATACACTGAGTGTACAAAGCATTAGGAGCACCTTCCTAATATTGAGTTGCACACTCTTTTTTTCCCTCTCACAACAGCCTCAATTCGCCAGCGCATGTTTTATTTTTTTGTGTTGTATTTCACCTTTATTTAACCAGGTAAGCTAGTTGAGAACAAGTTCTCATTTGCAACTGCGACCTGGCCAAGATAAAGCAAAGCAGTTTGACACATACAACAACACAGAGTTACACATGGAATAAACAAACATACAATCAATAATACAGTAGGAAAATCTATATACAGCATGTGCAAATGAGGTAGGATAAGAGAGGTAAGGCAATGTTCTACAAGGTGTCGAAAGCGTTCCACATGGATGCTGGCCCATGTTGACTTCAATGCTTCCCACAGTGGTTTGGAGTTGGCTGGATGTCCTTTGGGTGGAGGACCATTGTTAATAAGCACGGGAAACTGTTGAGTGTGAAAAACACAGCAGCACTTAAATATTTTGCCTTGCCCATTCACCCTCTGAATGGCACACATACACAATTAATGTCTCAATTGTCTCAAGGCTTAAACATTCTTCTTTAAAAAAACATTTTGTGCTTTTAAAACTATGTGAACTTGTAAATGTAATTTGTTCTTAGTTTTTTTTAGCTATATCTGTTTGTTTGAAATATGTGAGAAAATGTGCTTTATCTGGATAATTCTCAGTAATCTACTGCATCATTCTATAATTATATTGGGGTCTAAAAGGCTAACCCATCTTTTAACAATACTATTTGGTGTAAGGCCCCTCACTTACTGTTTACAGTGCATTCATGAAGTATTCAGACCCCTTCACTTTTTCACATTTTATTACGTTACAGCCTTGTTCTTTAAATTTATTAAATTATTTTTTCCCTCATCAATCTGCACACAATTGCCCATAATGAAAATGAAAGAGTTTTTTTAGAAATGCTTGCAAATGTATTAAAAATAAATAACAGAAATACCTTATTTACATAAGTATTCAGACCCTTTGTTATGAGACTCGAAATTGAGCTCAAGTGCATACTATTTCCATGGATCATCCTTGAGATGTTTCTACAAATTGATTGGAGTCCACATGGGGTAAATCAATTGATTGGACATGATTTGGAAAGGCACACACCTATCTATATAAGGTCCCACAGTTGACAGTGCATGTCAGAGCAAAAATCAAGCCATGAGGTCGAAGGAATTGTGTCGAGGCACAGTGGCCTCCATCACTCTTAAATTGAAGAAGTTTGGAGCCACCAAGACTGGTCGCCTGGCAATCGGGGGAGGCTCGGTCTTGGTCAGGGAGGTGATCAACAACCTGATGGTCACTCTGACAGGGAGAACCTCCCCGAAGGACAACCATCTCTGCAGCACTCCACCAATCAGGCCTTTATGTTAGAGTGGCCAGATGGAAGCCACTCCTCAATAAAAAGGCATATGACAGCCCTCTTGGAGTTTGCCAAAAGGCACCTAAAGGACTCTCAGACCAGATGAAACCAAGATTGAACTCTTTGGCCTGAATGCCAAGCGTCACTTTTGGAGGAAACCTGGCACCATTCCTACGGCGAAGGACGGTAGTGGCAGCATCATGCTGTGGGGAAGGTTTTCAGTTGCAGGGACTGGTAGGCTAGTCAGGATTGAGGCAAAGATGAATGGCGCAAAGTACAGAGAGGTCCTTGATGAAAACCTGCTCCAGAGCACTCAGGACCTCGGACTGGGGTGAAGGTTCACCTTCCAACAGGACAGCAACCCTATGCACTGTCGTAACCTTGTATCATTAATGTGACGACTGCTTTTTATCGAATAATTAACTATGTTTATAATTACGTGATTAAATTTATCAGGTAATCATTAACTCAGTAACCTGCGGCACCATGGGAAAAGTTTGTTTAACGAGTTTCCGCAAATTAATTCAAAGAATATCAGAATATAGGTTTTACAGCAGTGACTAATTAATACATTTCCTCTACAGTCTCACCCTGACCGTCGCACAATTCGTAAATCTGCACAACCCGGGTTTCACTAAATCATTCCGCACCACCAATTTAGTTGATTGTTTATTTATTAACAAGCTAAATGATAATATAATATACACAAACACACAGTCTAGGCTATTGATTAAAACGTAATACAAGGAAACAGGTCCCTAACGGACCAACACAATATGACATGTGTTACACAATATGGGGATTTAGAAAGAGAGAGAACGTGCACAAGAGAAAAGCACACTTGTAAACTATGCTTAGTTTAACCCCGACAGCTTGCCCTGAACTTCCGCTCTTATGGGTCAGAATTATAATGATGTAAAAGCTCGCATCCGCTACAAGACCATGGTGCTTGCCTACGGAGCTGTGAGGGGAACGGCACCTCAGTACCTCCAGGCTCTGATCAGGCCCTACACCCAAACAAGGGCACTGCGTTCATCCACCTCTGGCCTGCTCGCCTCCCTACCACTGAGGAAGTACAGTTCCCGCGCAGCCCAGTCAAAACTGTTCGCTGCTCTGGCCCCCCAATGGTGGAACAAACTCCCTCACGACGCCAGGACAGCGGAGTCAATCACCACCTTCCGGAGACACCTGAAACCCCACCTCTTTCAGGAATACCTAGGATAGGATAAAGTAATCCTTCTCACCCCCTTGAAAGATTTAGATGCACTATTGTAAAGTGGCTGTTCCACTGGATGTCTTAAGGTGAACGCACCAATTTGTAAGTCGCTCTGGATAAGAGCGTCTGCTAAATGACTTAAATGTAATGTAAATGTAATTACTTGTTGAAGGTCTCCATGGGTATCTCTTCGTTGACTTGATTTCCGCTTAGGAGGTTTTGCCGAAGACCTTCTGCTCCGATAGCACCTCCTTTGTTACCGGGTGTTAGTCTTTGATTGTCCACACGATGTCAGTGTCCTTTCTCTTAGTGGTCTGTTCCCTTGCACTCGTTCTGTGAGAGTGGACTTCTGAGGAGGCTAATCAGCCGCGTTGATGCTCCCAGCTTGGGTAGGAGGGCCGTGTAGACAACCGATGATTTGAAGAGAATAACTGGCTGGTTCTTCTTGAATTCCCTTTTTTAGGTGCAGTAATCAACCGTAACCTTTATTGTTAAGTGGTTTCTTTGTCCTCTTCTGTCACATGGGATGACGCTGGCGAGACAAAGCAAGTATGGGGAGTGAAACATTTAATGAAGAACGGACATGGAACAAGACAGAAACAGCATCAGCAAACTAATAATACAGACAATAAACTATTCATGCAGAAGCAGGGAACAGAGCTGGGGCACTGACAAATATAGGGGAGGTAATAACAGGTGATGAGTGAGTCCAGGTGAGTCCAATATCGCTGATGCGCGTGACGAGGGAAGGCAGGTGTGCGTAATGGATGATAGGAGTGCATGATGCAGGGCAGCCTGGCGCCCTCAAGTGCCGGGGGGGGGGGGGGGGGGCAGACGTGACAGTACCCCCCCTCTAGGGGCGACCACCCTGAATTCCACCTGCCGGTTGGGGCGTGGAAGCCCAACGAACCGGCAGGAGCGTGAGAGCCTGGCGAGCCGGCTGAGGCATGGAAGCCCGACAATCCGGCTGAGGCGAGACGCCTGTTTGATCCCGCTACAGAGAGGGAGCCCGAATGTCTGGTGGAGTGTGACGTGGGATGGGTAGCCGCCGAGCCAACCGAGGCAAGGAAACCTGCAGAGACGAATGGGAGAAACTCTCCAAATACAGGTGTGCCAAGTTTGTAGCATCATACCCAAGAATGCTCAAGGCTGTAATCACTGCCAAAGGTGCTTCAACAAACTACTGAGTAAATGGTCTGAATACTTAAGTCAATTTGATATTTCCGTTTTTTATTTTTAATAAATTTGCTAAAATGTCTAAAAACCTGTTTTTGCTTTGTCATTATGGGGTATTGTGTGTAGATTGATGAGGATTTTTTTCTTTCGAATCTGTCTTACGTGCCAAAATGTGAAAAAGTCGAGGGGTCTGAATACTTTCCGAATGCACTGTATGTACGGTATGCAACTACATTTTTACCACTATATTACAGAATTACATTTTGGACTGGTTGCCTGGACACTTAACCTAGTCCTAGACTCAAAAGCTAAACATTTTCAACATACAATCTCTTAGTACAGGACTAGGCTTAATCTATGTTTCTTATTCTCAATATGTGTTACTATATTCAAGGTGGCCTACTTGATGCCATCAATGCAATTGTGTTTCCATGAATGTTCACTATTGATAAGATTAACTTGTGTAAGTGTAATGTTACTTGAACTCTGTGAACTATTTATTTGGGCTACAATCTGAGGTGCAGTTAATAGCCGATTTCTGAGGTGGTAACTCAAATTAACCTGTCCTCTGCAGCAGAGGTAACTCTTTGTCTTTCTTTCCTGTGGCGGTCCTCATGAGAGCCAGTTTCATCATACCGCTTGATGGTTTTTGAGAATGCATTTGAAGAAACTTTCCAAGTTCTTGAAATTTTCCGGATTACCTGACCTTCAGGTCTGAAAGTAATGATTTAATGTCATTTCTCTTTGTTTACTTGAGCTGCTCTTGCCATAATATGGACTTGGTCCTTTACCAAATAGGGCTATCTTCTGCATACCAACCCTACCTTGTCACAACACAACTGATTGGCTCAAACGCATTAAGGAAAGAAATTCCACAAATTAACTTTTAACAAGGCACACATGTTAATTTAACTGCTTTCCAGGTGACTACCTCATGAAGCTCATTGAGCTCATATTTGCCTAGGTACTCACTTTTGTGAAAGCCAAAGGCCTTTAAAATGAAAGCATTCAATAACCATGTCTGTCACTAAGAAATAAACAAATTCATTCGAAAAGAAAAAGCACCCTGGGAAATATGCAAAATTGGCTTTACAACATCGTGTTAAAACACCCCACAATGATTTACTGTCACATTACAGGTGTTTATTTCTTACAGTGAAAAAGTGTAACAGTGTCAGCACTAAGCAAAGTGAGTCCAGTTTACTCTCAATCAAGTGTTATGTTTTACACTGAAGGTACCGCGTATTACTCTACTGTAGAGCTATGCAAACACCACAATCAAGTTAATTTGACCACTTTAAGAGTTGAAAAGGGAACACTGCAACACAGTTACATCTTTAACACTTTCTAAGGTGTTATTTCAATATCAGTTCAGTGTACCCATATGTTCACTGAAAATGGCTACATGTAACACTTTCAGAGTTAAATTGTCACAATTGATTTTGCTGTGTTGGGAAAGAGACGGGGGAAAGGATCACTTGGAGAACAATGGGCATTAATAAACGTCTTCTCCAGGATCATCGACTTGAATCAGTTAAGTTAATTAAAATGTGCAGTTATGGGATGGGGTGAAAAATGAGGGAGGGGAGATTAAGGGGACAGAGGGAGTGAGAGGGGACAGCTAATGCCGGCCATACACTACACGACTTTCAAAATCCTAACATCGCTGAGCCTCACATTAAACAACTGTATTTTCTGTCGTTCTTTCTTGCCAACATAGTGGTGCACTCACTATGTGACACAGATGAGGAATCACACGCTACAAGATTCTTCACTTCATTCCATGCTGTCTCACGGAAACAATAATGCAATGATGTGATTAGATTGTTAACGTAGCTAGGACGAATTGTGGCTCAAAGCAGCCTCATAAACATTTTCAGTCAGACATTCACACTTGCCATTAAGGGTTGAAATATCTAGCCAATACATTCTGAATTGAATACCATAGCTTGTGAACATCAGAGCTGTAATGATTTGACATCTTAGCTTTGGATAAAGGCAAATAAAAATGTGTACTGGTGGTGGTCATTGCTCCTGCTCAAGAGTCTACACATTCTGGGTGATGGCTTTTTCTCTTGCGAGTTCTCATTGGCTATTGCTGATCATCGTTCTTAGAACTTGTCGTTGCACGTCTCACACTACAAGAGAATTGCAGATTTTGTGCCGATAAAATCAAACGTTTGAAAATATCGGGACGTCTGGGACGGCGCAAAGACGGGATCGGTAGCCCTCAGATTGCAGTCAGGACCACCGCACATTAATCAAGCATTGGTGACGGCCACGCGCCCTGAGTAGGCAATTTCATGGGGATTTTGTCTCCGATCTCAAAAACTTGCCTGGGACATCTAAAGTGAGGGGGGGAAAGTATTTGATCCCCTGCTGATTTTGTACGTTTGCCCACTGACAAAGAAATTATCCATTTATAATTTTAACGGTAGGTTTATTTAAACAGTGAGAGACAGAATAACAACAAGAAACTCAAGAAAAACGTATGTAAAAATGTTTAGACATTTATTTGCATTTTAATGAGGGAAATAAGTATTTGACCCCCTCTCAATCAGAAAGATTTCTGGCTCCCAGGTGTCTTTTATACAGGTAACGAGCTGAGATTAGGAGCACACTCTTAAAGGGAGTGCTCCTAATCTCAGTTTGTTACCTGTATAAAAAACACCTGTCCACAGAAGCATTAAATCAATCAATCAGATTCCAAACTCTCCACCATGGCCAAGACCAAAGAGCTCTCCAAGGATGTTAGATACAAGATTGTAGACCTACACAAGGCTGGAATCGGCTACAAGACCATCGCCAAGCAGCTTGGTGAGAAGGTGACAACAGTTGGTGTGATTATTCACAAATGGAAGAAACACAAAAGAACTGTCAATCTCCCTTGGCCTGGGGCTCCATGCAAGATCTCACCTCGTGGAGTTGCAATGATCACGAGAACGGTGAGGAATCAGCACAGAACTACACGGGAGGATCTTGTCAATGATCTCAAGGCAGCTGGGACCATAGTCACCAAGAAAACAATTGGTAACACACTACGCCGTGAAGGACTGAAATCCTGCAGCGCCCGCAAGGTCCCCCTGCTCAAGAAAGCACATATACATGCCCGTCTGAAGTTTGCCAATGAACATCTGAATGATTCAGAGGACAACTGGGTGAAGGTGTTGTGGTCAGATGAGACCAAAAAGGAGCTCTTTGGCATCAACTCAACGTGTTTGTTTCAAATATTTTTTATTAAACACACACAAGAATGGTGTATAGGTATACAAGACAGGTATACAATTCTTATCTAAACATAAAAGAGAATACAGGAACAACAAGACCCAGAGTTCTGGGTGCAGAACAAATAATACAAAACACGACATACAAAACAAGGACACGTAGAAAGAAAGAGGGAAGATGTCCCCCCTACCCCCCCCCCCATCCCCTACCCCCCCCCCTCCCAACTGCTCGGGTGGCAGGGCCAGCACATGCTGCCCAAAGGTAGATTAAAATATTACAATTGAGAGTGCGTTAATAAGTACAAATTCACAGCGCCGACTCGTCCAAGTAGGAGAGGAAAGGCTGCCAGATTTGATCAAATGTTGATAATTTATTGTTCAGAATATATCTAATTCTTTCTAAGTGTACAGTGTTTGCCAATTCACTGAGCCATAATCTGGTAGAGGGTGCTTCCCTCCTTTTCCAAAACAACAAGATTAGTTTTTTTGCCAAGATGAGACCATACGAGATTAGTTGTTTTTGGGGGTTGGTTAATCCGTTTAGGGAAGCGGGTCTGGACCTATTTGAAGTCTCCAAAACTTCAGAGAGGATCCCAAAAATTCCACACCAATAACCATGCAAGGTAGAGCATAGGGCAAAGCAGTGGAGTAGTGTACCCTGCGTAGCCTGACATTTATCACATGTAGGGGATGTGTCAGGAAATATCCTATGCAGTTTAGTTTTGGAATAGTGTAATCTGTGTAATACCTTGAATTGTATGAGACGATGTCTGGAATTAATGGAGCATGTGTGGATATACTCCAAGCTCTCTTCCCAGTCTGCCACCGAGATGTCAGTCCCTAGTTCTTCCTCCCATTTTGCCTTGATGGCATCAGTAGAAGGTGTGCTAACAGATTGAAAAGCATCATATAGACGCGATATCAGTTTATCTGAGGTGGGGCATATTTTCACGCATCCGTCAAACATGGAAGGTTTAGCATTCCCAAATGTTGGGAGGTGTTTTCTAACGTAGTTTCTAATTTGTAGGTATCTGAAAAAATTACTTCTGGGAAGATTATAAGTTTCCCTCAGCAACTCAAAGGAAGCAAAGGTCCCTTCTATGTATAGATCCCCTATGGTACATTTTCCCCAACTCTCCCCATCGCTCAAAGGTGTTATCAAGGTTAGAAGGGGCAAAGGAGGGATTCCTGGCGACAGGGAGCATGAATGACATTGGTCTAAGCTCAAAGTGGACTTTAATTTGCTTCCAGATTCGGACTGTGCTATGTATAATAGGATTGTTACAATAAAGTGACATCTCCAGATTGACAGGCGACAAAATCACAGCGCCAATAGAGAAGGGGTGACACTCCTCACGCTCCATACTAAGCCAGCTGGATGCCGGAAGTACGTCATCCAACAGAAACGTAACAATGCGGAGGTTAGCGGCCCAGTAATAAAATATAACATTTGGGAGAGACAATCCTCCTTCCATCTTGGATTTACAGAGGTGTTTTTTACCTATCCTGTGTGTTTTATAATCCCAGATGAAAGGATTGATAATTGAGTCCAGTTGTTTATGAAAGGATTTAGGTATGAATACTGGGATGTTCTGATATAGGTAGAGCAGTTGTGGGAGGAAGACCATTTTAATGGCATTAATTCTTCCGAGCAGAGAAATTGGGAGAGTTCTCCAAAATAGTATGTTTGCTTTGAGTTTTTGTATCAGAGAGGGGAAATTCTCTTTAAATAGTAAGGAGTATTGTTTGGTAACTACAATTCCTAGGTAGGTACATTTTTCTGAAGATAACTTAAATGGGAGATGTTCTAGCCAGGAGGTAATTCACTCTTGTTCCAATTTATTCTGTATCCCGAGAAGGTACCAAACAAATTGATCACATCAAGAATAGCTGGGATTACTAGCCTGGGGTTCTGTTACATAGAGGAGGATGTCATCTGCGTATAGGGAGATCTTATTTAGAGTATCTTTAGTATTATAGCCGTGTATTGCTGCATGAGATCTAATCGTCTGAGTGAGCGGTTCGATAATTAGGGTGAAGAGCATAGGCGACAGCGCACAACCCTGCCTTGTCCCCCTGTTGAGGTTAAATCGGGGCGACATATGATTGGTTAGTGAGTATTCTGGCACAGGGGTTCCTATATAAAAGCTGGATCCAATTTATGAACCTATCTCCAATATTACATTTCTGTAGGACCTTGAATAGATAGGGCCACTCAACTAGGCCTTTTCGGCGTCAAGAGATATGACGGCAAGGTCCACGTTGGGTAACCTCTGAGAATACATAATATTGAAGAGGCGCCTGAGATTGAAGAATGAGTTTCTGTTAGGGATAAAGCCGGTCTGATCCGAATGGACCAATTTGCCAATTAAAGTGCTAAGCCTGTTAGCCAGAGTTTTTGCTAAAATATTTTGGTCTGTATTAAGGAGAGATATTGGTCTGCATGACCCTACCTCTTCTGGATCTTTACCCTTCTTATGTATAACTGTAATGAACGCTTCGTCCAAAGTAGAAGGGAGAGCTCCATCCTCATTGGCCTGAACCAACATTTTGTGCAGATAGGGAGAGAGCATGTTGCTGAATGTTTTATAGAATTCACCAGGGTATCCATCTGGGCCCAGGGTCTTGCCACTCTTTAGAGATTTAATTGTTTCTCGAATTTCATCAAGAGATATTTCCTTATTCAGGAAGTTAGAATCTTCCTGGTTCAGGGCAGGAAGATTACAGTCCTCCAAAAATGTTTGCATAATTAAGGGGTTAGGATCCGCTTTAGATGAATATAGAGTCTCATAAAACTGCCGGAATCTGTCATTGATGTCTTTGGGGGAAGAGAGTAATTCCCCAGATGCAGATTTAACCCTGTGAATCATTCGGTCACTCACATTTTTTCGAAGTTGTCTGGCGAGTAATTTGTGTGGTTTGTCACCAAACTCAAAATATTTTTGCTTGGCATAGAGAAAAGATTTAGCAATTTTAGCTGAGAGAATCTGATTATATTCAAATTTTAAATAGGTAATTTTTTTTATGTTTCTCCATAGATAGATGGGTGGCCAGCATTCTCCCTATCCAGTAAGTGAATTTGTCCCTCCAGTTCTTCCAGTTTTCCTCTGTTTTGCCTACTCCTGGCCTTCAGTGTTTCCCACAATAATGCTGGGGAGGTCTCTGTGTTGTCGTTGGTATCAAAGAAAAATGTAATTTGGTCTTTAAGATATTCACAGAATGTTGGTTCTGTGAGGAGCTGAGGATTCAACCTCCAGACCCTCTCGTTTGGTACAATGTCACCCAATCTCAGGGAGAAGCTGAGTGGACTGTGGTCCGAGATTATAATATCATGATACCTCACATTACAGGTATAGGGGAGTAGTCTAGCATCCAACAAAAAGTAATCAATTCGAGTGTAAACCTTGTGAACATGAGAGTAAAAGGAGTATTCCCTACCCGTAGGGTTAGCGATCCTCCATATATCAAATAAGTTCGAATTTTTTATGTAGGTATTCAAGAATTCGCTTGAATAGAAGGTAGGGGTTCGCCGGGTAGAGGATCTATCCAAATATTGGTCTAGCACACAGTTAAGGTCCCCTCCAATGACCAGGTTAGTATGGGAGATATCTGGATTCAGGGCAAGGACTCCTTTGAAAAAAGAGGGGTTGTCAATGTTTGGCCCATAGATATTTAGTAGAGTTACTGAGGTAGAGTGGATTTCTCCTATTGCGATCACATACCGACCCTCTTTATCCGCAATAGTGGTTTTATGTAGAAAGGGAATTCCTTTCCGTACCAGAATCGCTGTGCCTCTCGTTTTGGCAGAGAAGTTAGAGTGATACACTTGCCCCACCCACCTACACTTAAGTCTGCTATGAGAGTTATTCTTCAGATGGGTTTCTTGCAAAAATATAATATCAGACGAGAGCGCTTTCAAGTGGGCTAGGACCTTGCCCCTCTTAATTGGTTCGTTTAAACCCTTGACATTCCAGGAAGTGAATGTAAGCCCCGCCCTCCTCTCGTTTGTAGTTCCTATGGTGGCCTGCATACCATGTAACTTGATAAAAAGGTAAGAAAGCGCACCAAACCATCACGATCAGCATATGTAGCACCTACACCCGAGCAGTATCCAACCCACCCCTCCCCCCTGCAAGCACCTTTACTTCCCACCCTGTTCCCCTAATTTCCCCAACACTTACCCCCCCATCAACCCACATTTAACAGGCATGTACAAACAGGAGAAAAAAAAAGGAAAAATAAAAATAATAAACACATTGTCTGGCCGATGCCAAAAAAGCACGGCGCGACCTCGAACAAGAGGTAAAACATAAATAAAATCCCAACCATACGTTCACCTCTCACTATCCTAGAACTTCTACTAACATATGAACTGAGGAGGCTCCCGCGAGTTAAGTGTTCAGTTAGCATCTAATAAACCTAAACCGAATAAGTTGCAACTTAAACATATTGCGCATTTAAGCGTCATCCTGGGTCAATCCCAGAGATAAGCAAGATATAGCCTCAAGATTATATTGCTAAGCACTGCTGGTCAAAAAATAAACCATCCACAACTGACATAGTCAGCCGTACCTTTACATACTTTACATTGGTACCCCAGGTAATCTTAGGTTTTATTACATACAGTCGAGAGGAACTATTGGATATAAGAGCAACGTAAACTCACCAACATTACGACCAGCAATACGACTTTGCCGAAGCGGATCCTCTGTTTTGCCCACCACCCAGGACAATGGATCGGATCCCAGCTCGCGAACCAAAACAATGACGCCGTAAAAGGGGCAGACGAAGTGGTCTTCTGGTCAGGCTCCGGAAACGGGCACATCGCGCACCGCTCCCGAGCATACTACTCGCCAATGTCCAGTCTCTTGACAACAAGGTAGATGAAATCCGAGCAAGAGTAACATTCCAGAGAGACATAAGAGACTGTAACGTTCTTTGCTTCACGGAAACATGGCTCACTCTAGACATGGTATTGGAGTCGGTACAGCCAGCTGGTTTCTTCACGCATCGCGCCGACAGAAACAATCATCTTTCTGGTAAGAAGAAGGGCGGGGGAGTATGCCTCATGATTAACGAGACGTGGTGTGATCATAACAACATACAGGAACTCAAGTCCTTCTGTTCACCCGACTTAGAATTCCTCACAATCAAATGTCGATCGCATTATCTACCAAGAGAATTCTCTTCGATTATAATCACAGCCGCATATATTCCCCCCAAGCAGACACATCGATTGCCCTGACCGAACTTCATTTTACTCTATGTAAAATGGAAACCGCATATCCCGAGGCTGCATTCATTGTAGCTGGGGATTTTAACAATGCTAATCTGAAAACAAGACTCCCTAAATTCTATCAGCATATCGATTGTGCAACCAGGGCTGGTAAAACCTTGGATAATTGTTATTCTAATTTCTGCGACGCATATAAAGCCCTCCCCCGCCCTCCTTTCAGAAAAGCTGACCACGACTCCATTTAGTTGCTTCCTGCCTATAGACAGAAACTAAAACAGGAAGCTCCCGCGCTCAGGTCTCTTCAATGCAGGTCCGACCAGTCTGATTCCACACTTCAAGATTGCTTTGATCACGTGGACTGTGATAAGTTCCGCATTGCGTCAAACAACAACATTGACGAATACCCTGATTCGGTGAGTGAGTTTATTATCATGTGCATCGGCAATGTCGTACCGAAAGCAACTATTAAAACATTCCCAAACCACGAACCACTGCTTTTAATCAGGGCAAGGTGACCGGAAACATGACCGAATACAAACAGTGTAGCTATTCCCTCCGCAAGGCAATCAAACAAGCTAAGCATCATTATAGAGACAAAGTAGAATCGCAATTCAACGGCCCAGACACGAGAGGTATGTGGCAGGGACTACAGTCAATCACGGATTACAAAACGAAAACCAGCCCCGTCGCGGACTAGGATGTCTTGCTCCCAGACAAACTAAACAACTTCTTTGCTCGCTTTGAGGACAATACAGTGCCAATGACACGGCCCGCTACCAAAACCTGCGGACTCTCCTTGACTGCAGCCGACGTGAGTAAAACATTTAAACGTGTTAACTCTCGCAAGGCTGCAGGCCCAGACGGCATCCCCAGCCGTGTCCTCAGAGCATGCGCATTTACGGACATATTCAATCAATCCTTATCCTAGTCTGCTGTTCCCACATGCTTCAAGAGGGCCACCATCGTTCCTGTTCTCAAGAAACCTAAGGTAACTGAGCTAAACGACTACCGCCCCGTAGCACTCACTTCTGTCTTCATGAAGTGCTTTGAGAGATTAGTCAAGGACCATATCACCTCCACCCTATCCGACATCCTAGACCCACTCCAATTTGCTTACCGCCCCAATAGGTCTACAGACGAGGCAATCACAACCACACTGCCCAAACCCATCTGGACAAGAGGAATACCTATGTGAGAATGCTGTTCATCGACTACAGCTCAGCATTTAACGCCCATAGTACCCTCCAAACTAGTCATCAAGCTCGAGACCCTGGGTCTCGACCCCGCCCTGTGCATCTGGGTACTGGACTTCCTGACGGGCTGCCCCTATGTGGTGAGGGTAGGTAACAACATCTCCACCCCGCTGATCCTCAACACGGGGGCCCCACAAGGGTGGGTTCTCAGCCCTCTCCTGTACTCCCTGTTCACCGACGACTGCGTGGACATGCACGTCTCCAACTCAATCATCAAGTTTGCAGACATTTACATTACATTACATTTAAGTCATTTAGCAGACGCTCTTATCCAGAGCGACTTACAAATTGGTGCATTCACCTTATGACATCCAGTGGAACAGTAGTGCATCTAAATCTTTTAAGGGGGGTGAGAGGGATTACTTTATCCTATCCTAGGTATTCCTTAAAGAGGTGGGGTTTCAGGTGTCTCCGGAAGGTGGTGATTGACTCCGCTGTCCTGGCGTCGTGAGGGAGTTTGTTCCACCATTGGGGGGCCAGAGCAGCGAACAGTTTTGACTGGGCTGAGCGGGAACTGTACTTCCTCAGCGGTAGGGAGGCGAGCAGGCCAGAGGTGGATGAACGCAGTGCCCTTGTTTGGGTGTAGGGCCTGATCAGAGCCTGGAGGTACTGAGGTGCCGTTCCCCTCACAGCTCCGTAGGCAAGCACCATGGTCTTGTAGCGGATGCGAGCTTCAACTGGAAGCCAGTGGAGAGAGCGGAGGAAGCGGGGTGACGTGAGAGAACTTGGGAAGGTTGAACACCAGACGGGCTGCGGCGTTCTGGATGAGTTGTAGGGGTGTAATGGCACAGGCAGGGAGCCCAGCCAACAGCGAGTTGCAGTAATCCAGACGGGAGATGACGAGTGCCTGGATTAGGACCTGCGCCGCTTCCTGTGTGAGGCAGGGTCGTACTCTGCGGATGTTGTAGAGCATGAACCTACAGGAACGGGCCACCGCCTTGATGTTAGTTGAGAACGACAGGGTGTTGTCCAGGATCACGCCAAGGTTCTTAGCGCTCTGGGAGGAGGACACAATGGAGTTGTCAACCGTGATGGCGAGATCATGGAACGGGCAGTCCTTCCCCGGGAGGAAGAGCAGCTCCGTCTTGCCGAGGTTCAGCTTGAGGTGGTGATCCGTCATCCACACTGATATGTCTGCCAGACATGCAGAGATGCGATTCGCCACCTGGTCATCAGAAGGGGGAAAGGAGAAGATTAATTGTGTGTCGTCTGCATAGCAATGATAGGAGAGACCATGTGAGGTTATGACAGAGCCAAGTGACTTGGTGTATAGCGAGAATAGGAGAGGGCCTAGAACAGAGCCCTGGGGGACACCAGTGGTGAGAGCACGTGGTGTGGAGACGGATTCTCGCCACGCCACCTGGTAGGAGCGACCTGTCAGGTAGGACGCAATCCAAGCGTGGGCCGCGCCGGAGATGCCCAACTCGGAGAGGGTGGAGAGGAGGATCTGATGGTTCACAGTATCGAAGGCAGCCGATAGGTCTAGAAGGATGAGAGCAGAGGAGAGAGAGTTAGCTTTAGCAGTGCGGAGCGCCTCCGTGATACAGAGAAGAGCAGTCTCAGTTGAATGACTAGTCTTGAAACCTGACTGATTTGGATCAAGAAGGTCATTCTGAGAGAGATAGCGGGAGAGCTGGCCAAGGACGGCACGTTCAAGAGTTTTGGAGAGAAAAGAAAGAAGGGATACTGGTCTGTAGTTGTTGACATCGGAGGGATCGAGTGTAGGTTTTTTCAGAAGGGGTGCAACTCTCGCTCTCTTGAAGACGGAAGGGACGTAGCCAGCGGTCAGGGATGAGTTGATGAGCGAGGTGAGGTAAGAGAGAAGGTCTCCGGAAATGGTCTGGAGAAGAGAGGAGGGGATAGGGTGAAGCGGGCAGGTTGTTGGGCGGCCGGCCGTCACAAGACGCGAGATTTCATCTGGAGAGAGAGGGGAGAAAGAGGTCAGAGCACAGTGTAGGGCAGTGTGAGCAGAACCAGCGGTGTCGTTTGACTTAGCAAACGAGGATCGGATGTCGTCGACCTTCTTTTCAAAATGGTTTACGAAGTCATCTGCAGAGAGGGAGGAGGGGGAGGGGGAGGAGGATTCAGGAGGGAGGAGAAGGTTGCAAAGAGCTTCCTAGGGTTAGAGGCAGATGCTTGGAATTTAGAGTGGTAGAAAGTGGCTTTAGCAGCAGAGAGAGAAGAGGAAAATGTAGAGAGGAGGGAGTGAAAGGATGTCAGGTCCGCAGGGAGGCGAGTTTTCCTCCATTTCCGCTCGGCTGCCCGGAGCCCTGTTCTGTGAGCTCGCAATGAGTCGTCGAGCCACGGAGCGGGAGGGGAGGACCGAGCCGGCCTGGAGGATAGGGGACATAGAGAGTCAAAGGATGCAGAAAGGGAGGAGAGGAGGGTTGAGGAGGCAGAATCAGGAGATAGGTTGGAGAAGGTTTGAGCAGAGGGAAGAGATGATAGGATGGAAGAGGAGAGAGTAGCGGGGGAGAGAGAGCGAAGGTTGGGACGGCGCGATACCATCCGAGTAGGGGCAGTGTGGGAAGTGTTGGATGAGAGCGAGAGGGAAAAGGATACAAGGTAGTGGTCGGAGACTTGGAGGGGAGTTGCAATGAGGTTAGTGGAAGAACAGCATCTAGTAAAGATGAGGTTGAGCGTATTTCCTGCCTTGTGAGTAGGGGGAAGGTGAGAGGGTGAGGTCAAAAGAGGAGAGGAGTGGAAAGAAGGAGGCAGAGAGGAATGAGTCAAAGGTAGACGTGGGGAGGTTAAAGTCGCCCAGAACTGTGAGAGGTGAGCCGTCCTCAGGAAAGGAGCTTATCAAGGCATCAAGCTCATTGATGAACTCTCCGAGGGAACCTGGAGGGCGATAAATGATAAGGATGTTAAGCTTGAAAGGGCTGGTAACTGTGACAGCATGGAATTCAAAGGAGGCGATAGACAGATGGGTAAGGGGAGAAAGAGAGAATGACCACTTGGGAGAGATGAGGATCCCGGTGCCACCACCCCGCTGACCAGAAGCTCTCGGGGTGTGCGAGAACACGTGGGCAGACGAAGAGAGAGCAGTAGGAGTAGCGGTGTTGTCTGTGGTGATCCATGTTTCCGTCAGTGCCAAGAAGTCGAGGGACTGGAGGGAGGCATAGGCTGAGATGAACTCTGCCTTGTTGGCCGCAGATCGGCAGTTCCAGAGGCTACCGGAGACCTGGAACTCCACGTGGGTCGTGCGCGCTGGGACCACCAGATTAGGTGGCCGCGGCCACGCGGTGTGGAGCGTTTGTATGGTCTGTGCAGAGAGGAGAGAACAGGGATAGACAGACACATAGTTGACAGGCTACACAAGAGGCTACGCTAATGCAAAGGAGATTGGAATGACAAGTGGACTACACGTCTCGAGTGTTCAGAAAGTTAAGCTTACGTAGCAAGAATCTTATTGACTAAAATGATTAAAATGATACAGTACTGCTGAAGTAGGCTAGCTGGCAGAGGCTGCGTTGTTGACTATGTAGGCTAGCTGGCAGTGTCTGCGTTGTTGACACTACACTAATCAAGTCGTTCCGTTGAGTGTAATAGTTTCTACTGAGCTACTGTGCTGCTATTCGGGGCCAGCTGGCAGTGTTGATTACGTTACGTTGCGTTAAAAGAACGACAATAGCTGGCTAGCTAACCTAGGAAATCGCTCAAGACTACACAATTATCTTTGATACAAAGACGGCTATGTAGCTAGCTATGTAGCTAGCTACGATCAAACAAATCAAGCCGTTGTACTGTAATGAAATGAAATGAAAAATGTGATACTACCTGTGGAGCGAAGCGAAATGCGACCGGATTGTTGAGTGCGGAAGTTCTGTTCGGAAGACGTTGGCTAGCTGTTGGCTAGCTAGCAGTGTCTCCTACGTTAAGGATGACAAATAGCTGGCTAGCTAACCTCGGTAAATTAAGATAATCACTCTAAAACTACACACTCTAAACTACACAATTATCTTGGATACGAAGACAGCAAAGACAACTATGTAGCTAGCTAACACTACACTAATCAAGTCGTTCAGTTGAGTGTAATAGTTGTGCTGCTAATCGGTAGACGGTGGACTAGCTAACGGTGGACGTTAGCTAGCTGGCTAGCTGCAGGGCAGTGTAGACTGCGGTAGGACGACGGAATACGATAATTACGCAATTATCTATGATACAAAGACGGCTATGTAGCTAGCTAAGAAGAAATTGCTAAGATTAGACAAATCAAACCGTTGCTAATCGGTAGACGGTGGACTAGCTAACGGTGGACGTTAGCTAGCTGGCTAGCTGCAGGGCAGTGTAGACTGCGTTAGGACGACGAAATATGATAATTACGCAATTATCTATGATACAAAGACGGCTATGTAGCTAGCTAAGAAGAAATTGCTAAGATTAGACAAATCAAACCGTTGTACTATAATGAAATGTAATGAAATGTAATACTACCTGCGGACCGAGTGCAGATGCGACCGCTCGCATAGTTGGCAGAATGACCAGACGACACTACAGTGGTAGGCTTGATTACCAACAACGACGAGACGTCCTACAGGGAGGAGGAGAGGGCCCTCGGAGTGTGGTGTCAGGAAAATAACCTCACACTTAACGTCAACAATACAAAGGAGATGATCGTGGACTTCAGGAAACAGCAGAGGGAGCACCCCCTATCCACATCGATGGGACAGTAGTGGATAGGGTAGCAAGTTTTTAGTTCCTCGGCATACACATCACGGACAAACTGAATTGGTCCACCCACACAGACAGCGTGATGAAGAAGACGCAGCAGTGCCTCTTCAACCTCAGGAGGCTGAATATATTTGGCTTGTCACCAAAAGCACTCACAAACTTTTACAGATGCACAATCGAGAGCATCCTGTCGGCTGTATCACCGCCTGGTACGGCAACTGCTCCGCCCAATACCGTAAGGCTCTCCAGAGGGTAGTGAGGTCTGCACAATGCATCACCGGGGGCAAACTACCTGCCCCCCAGGACACATACACCACCGATGTCACAGGAAGGCCATAAAGATCATCAAGGACAACAACTACCCGAGCCACTGCATGTTCACCCCGCTATCATCCAGAAGGTGAGATCAGTTCAGGTGCATCAAAGCAGGGACTGAGAGACTGAAAAACAGCTTCTATCTCAAGGCCATCAGACTGTTAAACAGCCTCCACTAACATTGAGTGGCTGCTGCCAACATACTAACTCAACTCTAGCCACTTTAATAATGGAAAAATGTAATGAATGTATCACTAGCCACTAAACAATGCCACTAATGTTTACATACCCTACATTACTCATCTCATATGTATATACTGTACTCTATACCATCTACTGCATCTTGCCAACTTGATGTAATACATGTATCACGAGCCACTTTAAACAATGCCACTTTTATATGTTTACCTACCCTATATTACTCATCTCATATGTATATACTGTACTCAATACCATCTACTGCATCTGGCCTATGCCGTTTTGTACCATCACTCATTCATATAGGTTTACATACATATTCTTCATTCCTTTATACTTGTGTGTATAAGTTAGTTGTTGTGAAATTGTTAGGTTAGATTACTCGTTGGTTATTACTGCTTGTCGGAACTAGAAACACAAGCATTTCGCTACACTCGCATTAACATCTGCTAACCACGTGTATGTGACAAATAAAATTTGATTTGACATCAAATTTGATTTGATTTGAATATTTCAGAGTCAATAGTCTTATGTCCGTGCAGTGGAATCGAAAATGGGACCCGGATGGGTTATGTTAGTTTTTACTGTCGCTCTGCAGCCAGAAGGCCTTCTCTCTCATCCCTCTCTACCGCACCTGCTGTTTCGACCTCTGAATGCCCGGCTATGAAAACCAACTGACATTTACTCGAGGTGCTGACCTGTTGCACCCTCTACAACCACTGATTAAACCAAGGTTATCCAACTCTGGTCCTGGAGAGCTACTGTGTGCAGACTTTTGCTCCAGTCCATCACTAACACACATTCAAAGAATCATGGTCTGAAGACTGGTCTACAATTATCTTTATCAAGTGTGTTCCTGCAGGGCTGGAAAGAAAACCTACACATCAAATTGTTTTTCAAGATCAGAGTTGGATACCCTTGGCCTTCACAATTTTAACAGTGTGTTTTACATCTGATGACCGGAAGCTGAGGAAGAAAGACTCAACATCTTAGCGTTACCAAGTATTAAAACATTACTTTGTTTGACTGCTCGAGCTAGACTAGAGTTGATGAGTTTTTATTTAAACGCTAACACTATTTTGCCCTTTCCAGAGCTCTTGACTACGAAATTGTGTTTTGTTCTGTAAATAAAGTTATTTCAATTTTTGGGGCTAAAGCTTTTCTTTCTTTATTTGGGATGTCGGAGGTATAGATTGTGATTCGTAAAACAAGTTTGAGGAGTAAATTTTTTTGTAAACACATTTTGTAAACATAATACAATTTTTGGCTTTAAATGTATATTTGTAGTGTCTACTGCATCAACTACAGTAGACCTATGACTTAAATGTTGCAATTTGATTGACAGACTACAGACGTTGAGGTATGAACTTACATTTATTTCCTTTTCATAACCCCATAGAGTCGATTGATGCACCGGTGAGTCAATGTAATTAACATCATAAAATAGTCCCCATCAAAATCCGTCACTAGAGATATCATTCATGAGCTGCGTCTCAATCCACCACATCAACCTACGTCAGCCTTCTGCATCTGCGATGGAAAGTGGTCGAGCTACATCGCTTTTTGTCAGACGAAGAGACATCCCGAAACTCAGTCTTCTCATGAAAACGTCTGTAGTTTCTGTACAAACTAATATGACCACTCTATAGAAAGATGAGACTCTCACGAACACGATGGTGTTCTCCGTATTGTCCCGGGACGCGTTTCTGGTGTCCTTTGACAGCTCTTTGGTCTTGGCCATAGTGGAGTTTGGAGTGTGACTGTTTGAGGTTGTGGACAGGTGTCTTTTATACTGATAACAAGTTCAAACAGGTGCCATTAATACAGGTAACGAGTGGAGGACAGAGGAGCCTCTTAAAGAAGAAGTTACAGGTCTGTGAGAGCCAGAAATCTTGCTTGTTTGTAGGTGAACAAATACTTATTTTCCACCGTGATTTGCAAATAAATTCATTAAAAATCCTACAATGTGATTTTCTGGATTTTTTTTCCCTCATTTTGTCTGTCATAGTTGAAGTGTACCTATGATGAAAATTACAGACCTCTCTCATATTTTTAAGTGGGAGAACTTGCACAATTGGTGGCTGACTAAATACTTTTTCCCCCCACTGTATGTATTCACCCCTTTGCTATAAAGCCCATAAATAAGATCTGGTGCAACCAATTACCTTCAGAAGTCACATAATTAGTTAAATAAAGTCCACCTGTGTGCAATCTAAGTGTCACATGATCTGTCACATGATCTCAGTGTATGTTCCGTTTTGAAAGGCCCCAGAGTCTGCAACACCACTAAGCAAGGGGCACCACCAAGCAAGCGGCACTATGAAGCCTAAGGAGCTCTCCAAACAGGTCAGGTACAAAGTTGTGGAGAAGTACAGATCAGGGTTGGGTTATAAAAAAATATCTGAAACTTGAACATCCCACAGAACACCATTAAATCCATTATTAAAAAATGGGAATAATATGGCACCACAACAAACCTGCCAAGAGAGGGCCACCCACCAAAATCAGACAAGGAGGACATTGAGGATCTGGCTCTGATGCCACGGTGCCAGAACTGGCTGATAACCCAATACACACTGGAAAGGAGAGAGGTTAGTGGAGGAGTGGCTGAGCGAGTTTTGGGCCATTCTGCCCAGGGGATGAACGCCACCTACTCCCCCGGCCGATCCTGGCAATATGACCGCAGAAACCTACCCACATCCTGGTTGACTCTCTCTACCTGCCCCTTACTCTCGGGGTGAAAATCTGAGGTGAGGCTGACCGAGACCCCCAGACATTCCATGAACACTCTCCAGGCCCTGGACGTGAACTGGGGACCTCGATCAGAGACTATGTCATCAGGCACCCCGTAGTGCCGGAAGACATGAGTGAACAGGGCCTCCGCAGTCTGTAGGGCGACCGAAGAAAGGGAGTAGACGGCAGGACTTAGATAAACGATCCACAACGACCATGATCGTGGTGTTGCCCTGTGAGGGAGGAAGATCCGTCAGGAAGTCCACCAACAGGTGCGACCACGGCTGTCGTGGAACAGGTAGGGGTTGTAATTTCCCTCTGGGCAGGTGCCTGGGAGCCTTGCACTGGGCGCACATGAATTAGGAGGAAACATAAACCCTCATGTCCTTGGCCAAGGTGTGCCACCAATACTTCCCACGAAGGCAACGCACCGACCGCCCAATGCCAGGATGACCAGAGGAGGTTGACGTATGGGCCCAATAGATCAAACGGTCGCGAACAGTAGACAAAACGTACAGGTGCCCAGCTGGACACTGGGGGGGAGTCTCCAAGCCAACCGGATGTACTCCAAATTGCGGTGGTCAGTCCAGATGAGAAAAGGGTGTTTAGCCCCCTCATGCCAATGTCTCCACGCCTTCAGGGCCTTGACAACAGCCAACAGCTCCCAGTCCCCCACATCATAGTTTCACTCCGCCGGGCTGAGCTTTTTCGAAAAGAAGGCTGGTGGGGTACCCGAGCACTGAGAGAGCACAGCTCCTATCCCAGCCTCGGACGCGTCCACCTCAACTATGAACGCCAAAGAGGGATCCGGATGAGCCAGCACGGGAGCCGAGGTAAACAGAGCCTTCAGGTGACCAAGAGCCCTGTCCGCCTCAGCCGACCACTGCTGCCGCACCGGTCCTCCCTTCAGCAGTGTGGTAATGGGAGCTGCTACCTGACCAAAACCCAGGATAAACCGCCGGTAGTAGTTGGCAAACCCCAGAAACCGCTGCACTTCCTTTACCGTGGTGGGAGTCAGCCAATTACGCATAGCTGAAACGCGGTCACTCCATCTCCACCCTTGACATGGAAATGCGGTACCCTAAGGAGACGGACTGTTGGAAGAACAGACATTTCTCAGACTTGACGTACAGGTCATGCTCCAACAGTCTACCAAGCACCCTGCGCACCAGGGACACATGCTCGGTGCGTATAGTGGAGTATATCAGAATGTCATCAATATACACCACTGCACCCTGCCTGTGCAGGTCCCGGAAAATCTCGTCAACAAAGGCCTGGAAAATTGATGGAGCATTCATCAACCCATACGGCATGTCGAGGTACTCATAGTGCCCTGAGGTGGTTTTAAATGTGGTCTTCCACTTGTCCCCCTCCCGGATACGCACCAGGTTGTAAGGTCTCCTGAGATCCAACTTTGTGAAGAAGCGCGCCCCGTGCATTCACTCGATCGTACTGGCGATGACGGGCAGCGGGTAGCGCCTGAATCTACTAGTGCCTTATGCTGGGAATGCGGGGAAAACTCAGGAAATGAAACAAACACATGCATGTAAGCAACAGGGGGCTCTGGGTGAGCCTGGTGCCGACTCACCTGGGGTGACACGACAGTGCCCTGCCTGCTGCCTCGACTTCCTGAGTGACCCCACCAGCACCGACCAGCAGTATGCCCTCTGGGCCACAGATGGTGCAGGGAATGGCCCCTCCTCTGGTTGCCCTAAGTGCTGCAACTCCCAGCTCCATGGGCGTCAGCATTAAGCCCTAGAGGCCCACTCTCAGTTCACACAGACAAAATATAGTTCTGATGACCCCCTATTCTGTTGCAAAAAACAACCATTTGATGCAATAACAGTATTATAACATAATCTTGTAATTTCAGCCACAACAACGCACACACACCCTAACCTAAGACAGTATGTACACACACACACACACACACACACATACAGAGAGGGAGAGACCATTGACACTCCCAGCTCACATTTTTATCAGGAATGGCTAGTAGTAGGAGATCGTTTATTGTCCTGTAGAGGATGATTGGAGAGGGTTTAATGCAGCCAAACCATAGACAGTACGTACACACGCACACACCCACCCTAACGATAGACAGTACGCACACACGCACGATCACACACACACACACACACACACACACACACACACCCTAATCATCGACATTACACACACACACACGTATACACAAACACTGAAAAACACACACACACTATGTCACTAACTATCGACATGCCCAGCTCACATTGATATCAGGAATGTCCTCTGACAGTAAGACCGAGTTAATTGTCCTGTAGACGATGACAGGAAAGTGGTTAATGAGGCTTTAATTGGTTTAATTGACATCGGTCACGGTGATAATTGAGCAAAGATCACTGTATAGAGGTAGAGGGTTTGTGGATTCTTGAGCTTATTAGTTTACTCGAAGAGCTTGGTTTCTTGTAAAAACATGAAAGCATCTAGCTGCTTTTTCACAAAGTGAAAGTAATGAAATCACTAAACAAACTGGATGAAGTGCACAATGGCTATTACGGTAGGCGCTGGAGTGCCATTGGTTGTCATTACTCAAGAAGTAAGCCAATCCAAACTTGTGTCTAGTATCTCCATTTGTATATTTGTCTTGAGAAAGGCCACTAGGCCAAAATGTTGACTGCCATGTCCACCAGACACTTTTGCCCCCAAATCTCCCAGATTACCTTACGCTTGAAGCACTTCCAATGCAGAAAAGTTGTACATCAAGGTTTTGGGTTGGATATAGTATAAATGTACTCTATAATATACTATACTCTATGCCTAACTAACCAACTCATCTCCTCTCCAGGTGCGTTGGACAAAGACAGCAGGCAGCGCCTCTGACAAGTTCCAGGAGACGTCCATCTACAACGAGACGCTGCGCATCGAGGGCATCCAGCGGGTGCAGGGCGGCCGCTACTACTGCAAGGCCGACAACGGGGTGGGGGTGGCTGCCATCAAGTCCATCCGGGTAGACGTGCAGTGTAAGTCGTCAGAGAACGCTGCGATCGATCACTCCACGGGCCCCCTAAAACATTACCAAAATAAGTCATTCCCAGAATTATGGGCAGGAATAGTGGTACATTTCAAAATGGGAATATGCTCTCCAGGAGTATCCATGGGGGTTATTTAGATGGTAAAATCGGTGGAAGTTTTGACATGGAAGTTTGGTAGCTTTTGTTTGGGAAAACATCAAAGGGCTAGTGTGTTTGTGTTTGAGGAATTTTGATTCCTATATGTTCATTAATCAATTCAAGTAAAACACTGTCCGTTTCTAAGAATTTGTAAGATCCTTACTTGCATAAAATGGACAGAGACCAGCCTTAAAAGTAATCAGTAGCGTTTATTTCCGAGAGCTCTCCCATAATTACATGTACATTGGCTTATATATCACATACAGTGTCATAGCTTTTAATATGTCCCTCCTCTTCTTGGACATTGTCTCTCTTCCTCTTGGACAATGACTTAGCTACTTTTCGATGCAATTCCAACACACACATATTGCTTATCTTATGTTACCACATGTTACGCAATCTATTGCAAGTCCAACGGTTTTTCCCCTCCCTGGATGGGGACCAGACATTTCTCCTGTTGTTAGTTTCACTGTGGTCACAAGTTGTCTGTTAACACTTCCTCTGGTCTATGTATAAACATTTTATTCTTCAGACAGCATAGAGTTCTGTTAATTAACGTTAGTTATAATTCCACGTTGAATGTATACATTATTTAGTCATTATTGATAAAAATCCTTCAACAGTTTGTAGGGTAAAAGTTAGTTGGGTATAAGTGAGGTGTATTTCCTCTCACTGTTTTAGCTATGGGAAAGAAGAAGGGAATAAGATAAATATAAAGAAACATATGGATAATCTAGCAGAGGCGTGGAATGGAGGGGTCTAAAATAGAGAATGGGAGAGTTGGTCCAGGTGGCACTGGGTCCTTCTGTGAACAGGGCCTCGTGCTGCTGCCTGTATCCACTGTCCCACTTTCCCCCTGAAAAGGGGCCAGGTCAGGGCCCTCAGCCAAGCTTGCTATAGTGCCTCTTACAGGATTGCATGGAGGTGATATCTATTCAACCCTATAAAATGATACAGTGCTATTACCAGACCTGTCATTCACCCCAAACACAGCACAACACAGAACAGGACATGTTATGAGCACATGATTTTTTTAAAACATTGTACATAATGTTTCATCCACTAACGCCTTGTCCATAATCCTACAGCAAAGAGCATCACAAATTCCATAGCATGTAAGCTGCTTTGACCAAGAAACTAACCAGCTAATGGCAGCAAAAGTACCAGTCAAAAGTTTAGACACACCTACTAATTTTTCTTTATTTTTTACTATTTTCTACATTGTAGAATAATAGTGAATACATCAAAACTATGAAATAAAACATATGGAATCATGTAGTAACCCCAAAAAATTAAACAAATCAAAATATATTTTAGATTTTAGATTCTTCAAAGTAGCCGCCTTTTGCCTTGATGACAGTTTTGCACACTCTTGGCATTCTCTCAGCCAGCTTCACCTGGAGTGCTTTTCCAACAGTCTTGAAGCAGTTCCCACATATACTGAGCACTTGTTGGCTGCTTTTCCTTCACTCTGTGGTCCAACTCATCCCAAACCATCTCACTCTGGTTGAGAAATAGGCCTATTATTATTTTGCCCTGTTTATCAAATGTGTTGGAAAAACTTCAATAATCAACTGACTGACTTTATTGATGTCTATAGTATTCTCTCTGGTATGCAATCTGGTTTCCACTCAGGTTTTGAATGTGTCACTGCAACCTTAAAGGTCCTCAATGATGTCGCCATTACCCTTGATTCTAAGCAATGCTGTGCTGCTATTTTTATTGACTTGGCCAGAGCTTTTGATACGGTAGACAATTCCATTCCTGTGGGCCCGGCTAAGGACTATTGAAGTCTCTGAGGGGTCTTCGCCTGGTTTGCTAACTACCTCTCTCAAAAAGTGCAGTGTATAAAGTCAGAACATCTGCTGTCTCAGCAACTACCTGTCACCAAGGGTGTACCCCAAGGCTCGAGCCTAGGCCCCACGCTCTTCTCAATTTAGATCAACAACATAGATCAGGCAGTAGGAAGCTTCCTCGTCCATTTACAGTGGGGCAAAAAAGTATTTAGTCAGCCACCAATTGTGCAAGTTCTCCAACTTAAAAAGATGAGAGAGGTCTGTAATTTTCATCAATCTTCAACTGTGACAGACAAAATGAGAAAAGAAAATCAGAAAAGAAAATCACATTGTAGGATTTTTAATGAATTTATTTGCAAATTATGGTGGAAAATAAGTATTTGGTCTCCTACAAACAAGCAAGATTTCTGGCTCTCACAGACCTGTCTTCTTCTTTAAGAGGCTCCTCTGTCCTCCATTCGTTACCTGTATTAATGGCACCTTTTTGAACTTGTTATCAGTATAAAAGACACCTGTCCACAACCTCAAACAGTCACACTCCAAACTCCACTATGGCCAAGACCAAAGAGCTGTCAAAGGACACCAGAAACAAAATTGTAGACCTGCACCAGGTTGGGAAGACTGAATCTGCAATAGGTAAGCAGCTTGGTTTGAAGAAATCAAATGTGGGAGCAATTATTAGGAAATGGAAGACATACAAGACCACTGATAATCTCCCTCAATCTGGGGCACCACGCAAGCTCTCACCCCGTGGGGTCAAAATGATCACAAAAACGGTGAGCAAAAATCCCAGATCTACATGGGGGGACCTAGTGAATGACCTGCAGAGAGCTGGGACCAAAGTAACAAAGCCTACCATCAATAACACACTATGCCGCCAGGGACTCAAATCCTGCAGTGCCAGACGTGTCCCCCTGCTTAAGCCAGTACACATCCAGGCCCGTCTGAAGTTTGCTAGAGAGCATTTGGATGATCCAGAAGAAGATTGGGAGAATGTCATATGGTCAGATGAAACCAAAATATAACTTTTTGGTAAAAACTCAACTCGTCGTGTTTGGAGGACAAAGAATGTTGAGTTGCATCCAAAGAACACCATACCTACTGTGAAGCTTGGGGGGTGGAAACATCATGCTTTGGGGCTGTTCTTCTGCAAATGGACCAGGACGACTGATCTATGTAAAGAAAATAATGAATGGGGCCATGTATTGTGAGATTTTGAGTGAAAACCTCCTTCCATCAGCAAGGGCATTGAAGATGATGATGAAAATTACAGGCCTCTCTCGTCTTTTTAAGTGGGAGAATGTGCACAATTGGTGGCTGATTAAATACTATTTTGCCCCACTGTATATGCAGATGATACAGTCTTATACTCAACTGGCCCCTTCCTGGATTTTGTGTTAAATGCTCTACAACAAAGCTTTTTTTAGTGTCCGACAGGCTTTCTCTGCCCTTAGCTTCATATGGCTGCAGGGGCAGTATTGAGTAGCTTGGATGAAAAGGTGCCCATTGTAAACGGCCTGCTCCTATTTTGAAAACTCCATGTTCCATAGCCTCCCTTTGCTGTATTTAAAGGGATATGAACCAGATTCATCTTCCTATCGCTTCCTCAAGTGCTCAACAGTCTTCAGACAAAGTTTCAGGCTTCTATTTTGAAAAATGAGCCAGAACGATAATATCATGTCAAGTGGTCACATGAGTTTTGCTTGCGCAACAGAATTTGGACAGCCATTGTTTTCCCCTCTCCTACTGTGAAAGACATTTGCGGTTGATATATTATCGATTATATATTTTAAAAACAATCTGAGGATTGATTATAAAAAACGTTTGACATGTTTCTGTGGACATTTTGGAAACTATTTGGAATTTTCGTCTGCATTGTCGTGACCGCTCTTTCCTGTGGATTTCTGAACATAACGCGACAAACAAACGGAGGTATTTCGGATATAAAAATCATCTTTATGGAACAAACGGAACATTTGTTGTGTAACTGGGAGTTTCGTGAGTGAAAACATCCGAAGATCATCAAAGCTAAACGATTAATTTGATTGCTTTTTTGATTTTCGTGACCGAGCTACCTGATGCTAAGTGTACTTAATGTTTTATCGTGCGATCGATAAACTTACACAAACGCTTGGATTGCTTTCGCTGTAAAGCATAATTTCAAAATCTGACATGACAGGTGGAGTAACAAAAGGCTAAGCTGTGTTTTCCTATATTGCACTTGTGATTTCATGAATATAAATATGTATAGTAATATTTATTGTATTGTATGCTTTGTATGTTAGCAGTAAAACCTTGAAATCAGCCCTAGTCTTAACAGGAAGCCAGTGTAGAGAGGCTAGCACTAGAGTAATGTGATCAATTTTTTTTGGTTCTAGTAAAGATTCTAGCAGCCGTGTTTATCACTAACTGAAGTTTATTTAGTGCTTTATCCGGGTAGCCAGAAAGTCGAGCATTGCAGTAGTCTAATCTAGAAGTGACAAAAGCATGGATTCATTTTTCTGCATCATTTTTGGACAGAAAGCTCCTGATATTTGCATAGATGGAAAAAGGCTGTCCTTGACACAGTCTTGATATGTTCGTCAAAAGAGAGATCAGGGTCCAGAGTAATGCCAAGGTCCTTCACAGTTTTATTTGAGACGACTGTACAACCATCAAGATTACTTGTCAGATTCAACAGAAGATCTCTTTGTTTCTTGGGACCTAGAACTAGAATCTCTGTTTTGTTTGAGTTTAAAAGTATACCATTTGCTGCCATCCACTTCCTCATGTCTGAAACACAGGCTTCCAGGGAGGGCAATTTTGGGGCTTCACCGTGTTTCAATCAAAATATACAGCTGTGTGTCATCCACATAGCAGGGAATGTTGTCATTGTGTTTCCGAATGACATCACCAGGAGGTAAAATATGTATTAAAAACAAGAATGTTCCTTAAACAGAGCCTTGAGGAACACCGAAATGTACAGTTGAGGACAAACTGATATCATTCCGACCGATTAGATCCAAACCAGGCCAGAACTTGTCCGTGTAGACCAATTTGGGTTTCCAATCTCTCCAAAATAATGTGGTGATGTTACGTTCTGACCATAGTTCTTTTGTGTTTTCCTTGTTTTAGTGTTGGTCAGGACGTGAGCTGGGTGGGCATTCTATGTTGGATGTCTAGTTTGTCTGTTTCTGTGTTTGGCCTGATATGGTTCTCAATCAGAGGCAGGTGTTAGTCGTTGTCTCTGATTCGGAACCATATTTACGTAGCCTGTTTTGTCATTGTGGGTTGTGGGTGATTGTCTATGTGTAGTGTTTGTGTCAGCACATTTCGAATATAGCTTCACGGTCGTTGTTAATTTATTGTTTTGTTCACTTAACTTTGTGTGTTCGTCATCCATTAAAATTATGCATTCACACCACGCTGCGCTTTGGTCCGCTTCTTACGACGATCGTGACAGGTGATCAATGGTATCAAAAGAATTCTGCATTCTCAGTGCTCCGATGTGGTCTAAAACCAGACTGAAGCGTTTCATGTACATTGTTTGTCTTTAGGAAGGCAGTGTTGCAGTGCAACAGCTCTTTCAATTTTTTTGAGAGGAATGGGAGATTCGATATTGGCCGATAGTTTTTTATATTTTCTTGGTCAAGGTTTGGCGTTTTCAAGAGAGGCTTTATTACTGCCTCTTTTAGTGAGTTTGGTACACATCCGGTGGATAGGGAGCCATTTATTATGTTCAACATAGGAGGGCCAAGCAGAGGAAGCAGCTCAGTTGAATATGGTCCAGTATGCAGCTTGAAGGTTTAGAGGCCATGACTGTTTTCATCAATGTGTCAAGAGATATGATATTAAAAAACGTAAGTGTCTCCCTTGATCCTAGGTCCTGGAAGAGTTGTGAAGACTCAGGACAACTGAGCTTTGGAGAAATACGCAGATTTAAAGAGGAGTCCGTAATTTACTTTCTAATGATCATGACCTTTTGGTCAAATAAGTTCATGAATTTATCACTGCTGAAGTGAAAGCCATCCTCTCTTAGGGAATGCTGATTTTTAGTTAGCTTTGCGACAGTATCAAAAATTAATTAAGGATTGTTCTTATTTTCCTCAAGTAAATTGGAAAAATAGGATGTGAGAGCTCTTCGATACTGCACGGTACTGTCATTCCAATCTAGTCGGAAGACTTCCAGTTTGGTGTAGCACCAGCTCTGGTATTTTCTGTATTCCAGGGAGCTAGTTTCTTATGACAAATGTTTTTTTTTTTAGGGGTGCGACTGCATCTAAGGTTAAATTGAGTTCCTCAGTTAGGTAGTTAATTAAAACCTCTTCAGGATTGGCCCCTTTTTTCAATTTTCTCCTAAAATGACATACCCAAATCTAATTTCCTGTAGCTCAAGCCCTGAAGCAAGGATATGCATATAATTGGTACAATTTGAAAGGAAACACTTTGAAGTTCGTGGAAATGTGAAAGGAATGTAGGAGAATATAACACAATAGATATGGTAAAAGATAATACAAAGAAAAAAATGTATTTTTTTGTACCATCTTTGAAATGCAAGAGAAAGGCCATCATGTTTTAATCCAGCCCAGCTGCAATTTAGATTTTGGCCACTAGATGGCAGCAGTTAATGTGCAACATTTTAGACTGATTCAATGAACCATTGTATTTCTGTTCCAAATGTTGCATCAAGACTGCCCAAATGTGCCTAATTGGTTTATTAATAACTTTTCATAATCAAAACTGTGCACTCTCCTCAAACAATAGCATGGTATTATTTCACTGTAATAGCAACTGTAAATTGGACAGTGCAGTTAGATTAACAAGAATTTGAACTTTCTAACAATATCAGATATGTCTATGTCCTGGGAAATGTTATTGTTACTTACAACCTCATGCTAATCGCATTAGCTGAAGAAGTTCTAACTGATATCTGTACTCCGACGTCCTTTGCTAGGTGGAGGGAGTCTGGAAGGGCATCAAGGAATCTTTGGGTTGACCAAGAATTTATAGCACGACTTTTGATGATCCTTGGTTGGGGTCTGAGCAGATTAGTTGTTGCGATTGCAAACAAAATAAAATGATGGTCCGATAGTCCAGGATTATGAGGAAAAACATTAAGATCCACAACATTTATTCCACGGCAAAAAAACTAGGTTCAGAGTATGACTGTGGCAGTGAGTAGGTCCGGAGACATGTTTGACAAAACCCACTGAGTCAATGATGGCTCCGAAAGCCTTTTGGAGTGGGTCTGTGAACTTTTCCATGTGAATATTAAAGTCACCAAAAATTTGAAAATTACCTGCCATGGCTACAAGGTCCGATAGGAACTCAGTGAGGAACGCTGTATACAGCCAGTAGCTATAAAAAGTGATTGTGTAGGCTGCATAGATTTCATGACTAGAAGCTCAAAAGGTGAAAACACGGGTCGTTTTTTTTTTGTAAATTGAAATTTGCAATCGTAAATGTTAGCAACACCTCCGCCTTTGCGGGGTATATGGTCACTAGTGTAACCAGGAGGTGAGGCCTCATTTAACACAGTAAATTCATCAGGCTTAAAACATGTTTCAGTCAGACCAATCACATCAAGATTATGATCAGTGATTAGTTCATTGACTATAACTGCCTTGGAAGTGAGGGATCTAACATTAAGTAGCCCTATTTTCTATAATGACAGGACCATTCCAGGAGGTCTTTATTCCAGTGAGATTGCTAAGGCGAATACCGCCATGTTTAGTTTTGCCCAACCTAGATAGAGGCACAGACACGGTCTCAATGGGGATAGGTGAGCGGAGTACACTGACTGTACTAGTGGCAGACTCCACCAGGCTGGCATGCTGGCTAACAACCTGCTGCCTGGCCTTCACCCTATCTCATTGTGGAGCTAGGGGAGTTAGAGCCCTGTCTATGTTCGTAGATAAGATGAGAGCACCCCTCCAGCTAGGATGGAGTCCGTCACTCCTCAGCAGGCCAGTTTGTGGGTGAGTCCCAGAAAGAGGGACAATTATCTACAAATTCTATCTTTTGGGAGGGGCAGAAAACGGTTTTCAACCAGCGATTGAGTTGTGAGACTGCTGTAAAGCTAATCACTCCCCCTAACTGGGTGGGGGCCTCTGACTCCGACCCGTTGTTTAATGTGGAGAACCAGGTTGTGCATTTAATTTAATTAAAACATTTTTTTATTTTATTCATCCCCTTGAGTCCTTTTGCCTTTTGGTAGGCCGTCATTGTAAATAGGAATTTATTCTTAACTGACTTGCGTAGTTAAATAAAGGATAAATAAAATATTTTTAAAAGGTGGAGGCCAGGTCATCTGATGCAGCACTCCATTACTGTCCTTCTTGGTCAAATAGCCCCTATAAATAGCATGAAGGTGAGTTGGGTCATTGTCCTGTTGAAAAAAAAAATTATAGTCACACTAAGTCACTTGGCGAGCACGCGCTGAGGTGCGGCGGGGAGAGAAAATTGAACAAGCGTCACCTGTCACTACTGGTTACCCTCAGCCTCCCCTGTCAGCGCCGCCATCGCCCAGTTTACTCGCCCTGCAATTACCACCCTCCAGGGGCCGTCCGCCGGGAGACTAACACAATGAGGGGAAGGGAGGGAGGGAGGGAGCTTAGAGTGCCCAGCCTCAATGGTATCTGTCTGTCTGTCATTCTGGTCTTATACAAGCGTAGTGGACGGGACTGAGTGATGTAAGTTGAGCTGGGACACTGGTCAACTTCCTGTGATGGATAGGAAATCAGAAAAGTGTGAATGAGAAGTGTAAATGTGTGTGATTGGAGATATGGGCGCCAATTTAGTGCTGTTATTGGTCTATGCTCGTAATTAGATTGCATTGTAGTACTGGACCTGCACCTACCTTACCAGTCAAAAGTTTGGACACACCTACTACTATTGTGGAGGCCAGGTCATCTGATGCAGCACTCCATCTCTCTCCTTCTTGTTCAAATAGCCCTTACACAGCCTGAAGGTGTGTTGGGTCATTGTCCTGTTGAAAAACAAATGATAGTCCCACTAAGCCAAACCAGATGGGATGGCGTATCACTACAGAATGCTGTGGTAGCAATGCTGGTTTCGTGTGCCTTGAATTCTAAATATATCATAGACAGTGTCACCAGCAAAGGTCTATCTTCTGTATACCACCCATACCATGTCACAACACAACTGATTGGCTCAAATGCATTAAGAAGGAAATCAATTTCACAAATTAACTTTTAAGAAGGCACACATGTTAATTGAAATAAATAATGAAGCTTGTTGCGAGAATGCCAAGCGTGTGCAAAGTGTCATCAAGGTAAAGGGTGGCTACTTTGAAGAATCTAAAAAAAAATAACAGTTGTTTGGTTACTACATGATTCTATATTTGTTATTTCATAGTTTTGATGTCTTTATTCTACAAATGAGAAAATAGTCAAATAAATAAAAACTCTGGCATGGGTAGGTGTGTCCAAACTTTTGACTGGTGCTATATATTATTTTTTATTATTATTGTCATTATTATTATTTGTACTTTACATGTATTTATTTTTTACATAGTGGCCGAGCCAGTCCACAAGGTGGCACCGTGCTCCTCTTACATTCTTTGGGGAGAACCATGTTATGTAATAGTATACAGATGAATTCGGAAGTTTACATACACTTAAGTTGGAGTCATTAAAACTTGTTTTTCAACCACTCCACACATTTCTTGTTAACAAACTATAGTTGTGGTATGTCGGTTAGGACATCTACTTTGTGCATTTTTCCAACAATTGTGTACAGACAGATTATTTCACTTCATCGCATATCCAGTGGGTCAGAAGTTTACATACGCTAATTTCACTGTGCCTTTAAACAGCTTGCACAATCACAGAAGACATGTCATGGCTTTAGAAGCTTCTGATAGGCTAATTTAATTATTTGAGTCAATTTATTTATTTTTAATGTTTTTTACCTTTATTTAACTAGGCAAGTCAGTTAAGAACACATTCTTATTTTCAATGACGGCCTAGGAACAGTGGGTTAACTGCCTGTTCAGGGGCAGAACGACAGATTTGTACCTTGTCAGCTCAGGGGTTTGAACTTTAACCTTCCAGTTACTAGTCCAACGCTCTAACCACTAGGCTAGCCTGCCGCCCCAATTGGAGGTGTACCTGTGGATGTGTTTCAAGGCCTATCTTCAAACTCAGTGAAAAAATCAGCCAAAACCTCAGTTAAAAAATTGTAGACCTCCACAAGTATCGTTTATCCTTGTACAATTTCCAAATCCCTGAATGTACCACGTTCATCTGTACAAACAATAGTACGCAAGTATAAACACCATGGGACCATGCAGCCATCATACTCCTCAGGAAGGAGACGCACGTGCTTTGGTGTGAAAAGTGCAAATCAATCCCAGAACAACAGCAAAGGACCTTGTGAAGATTCTGGAGGAAACAGCTACAAAGGTATTTATGTCCACAGTAAAACGAGTCCTATATCGACATAAAAAAACCTAAAAAGGCCGCTCAGCAAGGAAGAAGCCACTGCTCCAAAACGGCCATAAAAATGCCTGACTACAGTTTGCAACTGCACATGGGGACAAAGATTGCACTTTTTGGAGAAATGTCCTCTGGTCTGATGAAACAAACATAGGACTGTTTGGCCACAATGACCGTTGTAATGTTTGGAGGAAAAAGAGGGAGGCTTGCAAGCTGAAGAACACCATCCCAACCGTGAAGCACAGGGTGGCAGCATCATGTTGTGGGGGGGGCTTTGCTGCAGGAGGGACTGGTGCCCTTCACAAAATAGATAGCTTCATGAGGAAGGGAAAATTATGTGGATATATTGACACAACATCTCAAGACATCAGTCAGGAAGTTAAAGCTTGGTCGCAAATGAGTATTCCAAATGGACTATGATCCCAAGCATACTTCCAAAGTTGTAGCAAAATGGCTTAAGGACAACAAAGTCAAGGTATGGGAGGGGCAATCACCAAGCCCTGACCTCGTGCCTATAGAACATCTGTGGGCAGAACTGAAAAAGTGTGTGTGAGCAAGGAGGCCTACACACCTGACTCAGTTACACCAGCTCTGTCAGGAGGAATGGGCCAATATTCACCCAACTTATTGTGGGAATTTTGTTGAAGGCTATCGGAAACGTTTGACCCAAGAAAAAAAAGCTGAAATAAATCATTCTCTCTACTATTATTCTGACATTTCACATTCTTAAAATAAAGTGGTGATCCTAACTGACCTAAAACGGGATTTTTACTCAGATGAAATGTCAGGTATTGTGAAGAACTGAGTTTAAATGTATTTGGCTAAGGTGTATGTAAACTTCTGACTTCAATTGTTTATACTACCGTTGAAAAGTTTGGGGTCACTTCGGAATGTCCTTGTCCTTGTAACATGAAACTGATCAGAAATACAGTGCAGACATTGTTAATATTGTAAATTACTATTGTAGCTGGAAACTGCAGATTTTGTATGGAATATCTACATTGGCGTACTGAGGCCCATTATCAGCAACCATCACTTCTGTGTTCCAATGGCACGTTGTGTTAGCTAATCCAAGTGTATAATTTTAAAAAGCTCAAGAACATCATTAGAAAACTATTTTGCAATTGTGTTCACACAGCTGAAAACTGCTGTTCTGATTATAGTCATACATTTTTTTTAGACTAGTTGAGTATCTGGAGCATCAGCATTTGTGGGTTCGATTACAGGCTCAAAATGGGCAGAAACAAATAACTTTCTTCTGAGAAATGAATGCTATTCCATTCGAGAACTTGCAAAGAAACTGAAGATATCGTACAACACTGTGTACTACTCCCTTCACAGAACAGCACAAACCGTCTCTAACCAGAATAGAAAGAGGAGTGGGAGACACCGGTGCACAACTGAGCAAGAGGACAAATACATTAGTGTCTACTTTGAGAAACAGATGGCTCACAAGTCCTCAACTGGCAGCTTCATTAAATAGTACCTGCAAAACACCCGTCTCAATGTCAATAGTGAAGAGGAGACTCCGGGATGCTAGCCTTCTAGGCATAATTGAAAAGAAAAAGCCATATCTCAGACAGGCCAATAAAAATAAAAGATTTAGATGGGCAAAAGAACACAGACACTGGACAGAAAAACTCTGCCTAGAATACCAGCATCCCGGAGTCGCCTCTTCACTGTTGACGTTGAGACTGATGTTTTACGTGTACTGTTTAATGAGATTAGTGACGAGCTTGGAGGGCTCTATGATTTTGAAAGCAGAGCTGTAGTCGATGAACAGCATTCTCACATAGGTATCCCTTGTCCAGGTGAGAGAGGGCGGTGTGCAGTGCAAAGGCGATTACGTTGTCTGTGGATCTGTTGGGGCGGTATGGGTCTAGGGTGTCAGGCAGGCTGGAGGTGATATGGTCTATGACTAGCCTCTCCAACCACTTCATGATGACAGAAGTGGGTGCTACGAGGCGATAGTCATGTAGTTCAGTTACCATAGCTTGCTTGGGTACAGGAACAATGGTGGACATCTTGAAGCAAGTGGGGGATAGGGAGGGGTTGAATATGCCTTAAACACTCCAACCAGCTGGTCTGCGCATGCACTGAGGACATGGCTTGGGATACCGTCCGTGATGGCAGCTTTAAGAGGGTTAACACTTTTGAAAGTTCTACCTACATTGGTAGCCCGCAGTCCTCGTGAGCAGCAGGGCCCCCAGAAGGTGGTGCTGTGTTGTTTTCCTCGAAGCGGGCGAAGAAGGTGTTAAGTTTTTCTGGGAGTGAGGCTTCGGTGTCCGCAACCCGGCTGGTTTTCCCTTTATAATCCATGATTGTCTGAAGTCCCTGCCACATGCATCTCTTGTCTGAGCCATTGAGTTGCGACTCCACTATGTCCCCATAAAGTATTTTTGCCTCTTTGATTGATTTATGCATCTCATAGCTGATCTGTTTGTACTTGTTCATGTTCATGTTCACAGTCACCTCACCTTGGTTAAATGTGATGACGTACTTCTGATAAAGTGGTACACACATCGGCAATTTCTACGTATGCCCCGTAGCTCAAGTATCAAATGTAACATCACTATGTGAGTGTGGGAGTATATAGTATGTTTGTATACCCACTCACACATGCTTGCACCTGGAACCAATATATTGACCAAGGAGGGGTTGAGACTACAAACCTTCCTTCCCTAATCCCAAACCAAATTGGTTTAAGATGTATGGGGGCATTGTAATGAGACATTGATTGCCTTTAAAACCAGGGAGGTGCGGTATATACAGTCTTATGTCTAATGAACCATCTTTCAAACAGAGGGGGAGAGTTTGGGGCCTAATTAGTGACATCGCCTGTGAGCAGTTTGTTGACGGCCCATTAATCTCACCTGACAGATCTCGTCCCAGATTACGACCATGACCGTCATCCATAGCATTGATTGCGGAGCTTTGCATAGCATTGTCTCTTACACTGTTGTTTACTTTGCCAAAGTTACTATAATGTGCTCGTAGGAGTCTATTCTGGAATGTTCTCTCATCATCATTGCATACTGTTGCTTACCTCGTAGCATCCTTACCCATGCATACCAACTCTAGCATCCACATCACCCAACACCCATCCGTAGCACACGCTCCAGCAGGTGTATCTCACTGATCATCCCTAAAGCCAACACCTCATTTGGCCGCCTTTCGTTCCAGTACTCTGCTGCCTGTGACTGGAACGAACTGCAAAAATCGCTGAAGTTGGAGACTTTTATCTCCCTCACCAACTTCAAACATCAGCTATCCGAGCAGCTAACCGATCGCTGCAGCTGTACATAGTCTATTGGTAAATAGCCCACCCATTTTCACCTACCTCATTCCGATACTGTTTTTATGCTGTTTTTTTATTTATTTATTTACTTTTCTGCTCTTTTGCACACCAATATCTCTACCTGTACATGGCCATCTGATCATTTATCACCCCAGTGTTAATCTGCAAAATTGTATTATTCGCCTACCTCCTCATGCCCTTTGCACACATTGTATATAGACTGCCCATTTTTTTTCTACTGTGTTATTGACTTGTTAATTGTTTACTCCATGTGTAACTCTGTGTTGTCTGTTCACACTGCTATGCTTTATCTTGGCCAGGTCGCAGTTGCAAATGAGAACTTGTTCTCAACTAGCCTACCTGGTTAAATAAAGGTGAAATAAAAAAAAATAAAAAAATCATAAGCACACATGTTAAACTATGCTATCAAATACCACAATAGCCACCGAATCCCCACTGATGCTGCCCTCGTCTAAAATGGCCTAAAACATGCTACTGTTCATAGGGTTGCACAGGAGATTATTCTTTCCACAGTGAGTAGGAAACTAATCAGGAATCTGCTCATTGTTTACCAAATTAGGCTAATTAATCTGTATTTAGCACAGCCCCCTTATGCCACGCTGGCCGACCTTGGAGGGATTTCCAGAAGCACTCCAAGGTTGAACAGAGGGTAATTTCCAGGTGGGTATTTTAAGTGTGTTTATGTGTGTGCCTTTCATTCGGAAGTGCTTGTGTGTATGTGCCTTTCATTGAAGTGATGTGCACCTATGCAAGCTTGGTGGTGTTAGGCTGGTAAATAAACAATGAAGGGGCCTTGTTAAATGGTACATTTGAAGAGATGCCTTTTACAATTCAAACTCTGAGCAACAATGTGATTTGAATTAAGCCCCCAATGTATTCAATTAGAATGAAACTTGGCTATGTATCATTATGCCAAACAGAGCCATAATAGAGGTTTAATCGATTGGTAGACATTTTTCAATGTGTATTTGTCCATATATACACCATATGTGTTTAAATAAAATAATCTAAATGCACTGAGCTTGCCTGATGCTTTAAGCGCACTGTTTGATTACATAAGACACACGTAACTCAAGAGGGAGCCAGACATCAGGATAACCAGAAGAAAAAAAACTGTACCCGACCATCCTCCACCCGCTCCTGCTGGCCTTCACAGATTTTGCCATTATGTTCCTGAAGTTGCCGGTAATAGGCTACATCAGGGGTTGGCAACCTTTTTCCTGTGGAATGCCAATTTATTTGACCATTTCTACCGAGCTGTGTGCCAGTTATAGTTTTCATATACACATTTTCATGGAACAGTTTAATTTAATTTATAATAACATCTTCGTATCTCAAAATCATTGTCATGTGGTTAATCTAAATGAAAATGATACTTTTAGATTTGTAACTTCTATTGCCATTGGCAACTATGTATAAATAAAAACATTGCAGCCTGCAGGTAGAAAATATCCTGATACAAATAAATATCCTATAAATCACATTGGCTGCGCATGGCCTTTCTGCAATTAACTTAAAACATAGTATCAACTATCAACTGGTCCGTCCTAAAGCTCACACTAACAAACTGAGAAGCTCCACAGCTCATTATTTGTGGGCACATTTATTTACCTACATTTGCACGAAGGCCAGGAAGCCTAGGTCTGCTTTTATGCATAATCAGGTGCGCGTCCTTACTTACGAGACATTGACAGGAGCGCTCCAAAGACAAAACATTTAATAAATTGACAAAACTTCTCAATGGAATGAAATAAACCAAAACTTCTTTCTCACGTGTAGCATAAGTTGTGCACTCTGCAAACAATGTCTCCACTCCGACAATGTGAACATTAAAAGACTGGAGTAATAATAATATATTGAATGCAGTAACAGAAATGACCGTAACCAAAAAAACATTGTATATTCAAAATTATCGGAATTAACAGTACATGTACTACTGGTGATATATGTAATGGGGACTTGGCAAATAATTCAAACAACAAAGTTATTAAACACTGAATGTACACGAAATGGCGGGAGAAAGCACATTCTGGAAAGAGATGTAAATTGTGCATCTTAGCCACAATCCCCTTTTTCTTGGACTGTGCCTTCCCTGCGGCCTCTGCAATAGATTAGTCCACTGACACAGGTGCGAATCAGACAAGTGTTTTGTGTGCCATAAAAAAATATATATATAAACTCAGCAAAAAAAAAAAAGTTCTCACTGTCAACTGCGTTTATTTTCAGCAAACTTAACGTGTAAATATTTGTATGAACATAACAAGATTCAATAACTGAGACATAAATCGAAGTTCCACAGACATGTGGCCAACAGAAATTGAATAATGTGTCCCTGAACAACGGGGGGGTCAAAATCAAAAGTAACAGTCAGTATCTGGTGTATTATCAGCTGCATTAAGTACTGTAGTGCATCTCCTCCTCATGGGTTGCACCAGATTTGTTACCCCACTCTTCCACCAAGGCACCTGCAAGTTCCCGGACATTTCTGGGGGGAATGGCCCTACCCCTCACCCTCCAATCCAACAGGGGAGGAGGATGTATTCCCTGTAATGCACCACGTTGAAATTGCCTGCAATGACAACAAGCTCAGTCTGATGACATTCCGCCCCAGACCATGACGGACCCTCCACCTCCAAAACAATGCCGCTCCAGAGTACAAGCCTCAGTGTAACACTTATTCCTTTGAGGATAAACGCAAATCTGACCATCACCCCTGGTGAAACAAAACCGAGACTCGTCAGTGAAGAGCACTTTTTGCCAGTCCTGTCTGGTCCAGTGACGGTGGGTTTGTGCCCATAGGCAACGTTGTTACTGGTGATGTCTGGTGAGGCCTACAGGCCTAAAAGCCTTCAGTCCAGCCTCTCTTAGCCTATTGCGGACAGTCTGAGCACTGATGGATGGATTGGGTTTTCCTGGTGTAACTTGGACAGTTGTTGTTGCCATCCTGTACCAGTCCTGCAGGTGTGATGTTCGGAAATACCAATCCTGTGCAGGTGTTGTTACACGTGGTCTGCCACTGCGAGGACGATCAGCTGTCCGTCCTGTCTCCCTGTAGCGGTGTCTTAGGCTTCACACAGTACAGACATTGCAATTTATTGCCCTGGTCACATCTGCAGTCCTCATGCCTCCTAAGGCACATTCACGCAGATGAGCAGGGACCCTGGGTATCTTCCTTTTGGTGTTTTTCAGAGTCAGTAGAAAGACCTCTTTTGTGTCCTACTTTTTCATAACTGTGATCTTAATTGTCCACCGTCTGTAAGCTGTTAGTGTCTTAACAACCGTTCCACAGGTGTATGTTCATTAATTGTTTGTTTCATTGAACAAGCATGGGAAACAGTGTTTAAACCCTTCACAATGAAGATCTGTGAAGTTATTTGGATTTTCACGAATTATCTTTGAAAGACAGGGTCCTGAAAAACGGACGTTTATTTTTTTGTTCATACAGTATCAGTCAAAGGTTTGGACACACCTACTCATTCCAGGGTTTTTCTTAATTTTTTACTATTTTCTACATTGTAGATTAATAGGGAAGACATCAAAATGATGTAATCATGTAGGCACCAAAAAAGTGTTAAACAAATCTAAACATATTTTATATTTGTGATTCTTCAAATTAGCCACCCTTTGCTTTGATGAAACCTTTGCACACTCTTGGCATTCTCTCAACCAGCTTCATGAGGTAGTCATCTGGAATGTGTTTCAATTAACAGGTATGCCTTGTAAAAGTAAATTTGTGGAAATGCGTGTGAGCCAATGCACTGTGATGTTACAAGGGTGGGCTGGTATACAGAAAATAGCACTATTTGGTAAAAGACCAAGTCCATATTATGGCAAGAAGAGCTCAAATAAGCAAAGAGAAATGACAGTCCCTCATTACCTTAAGATATGAAGGTCAGTCAATCTGTAACATTTCAAGAGTCTTGAAAGTTTCTTCTAGAGTAGTCGCAAAAACCATGAAGCGCTATGATGAATCTGGCTCTCGTGAGGACCGACCCAGGGAAGGAAAACCAAGTTATCGCTGCTGCGGAGGATAAGTTCATTAGAGTTACCAGCCTCAGAAATTGTAGCCCAAATAAATGCTTGAAATATTTCAAGTAACAGACACAACTTAACATCAACTGTTCAGAGGAGACTGCGTGAATCAGGCCTTCATGGTCGAATTGCTGCAAATAACCCACTACTAAAGGACACCAATAAGGAAGAAGAGAATTGCCTGGGCCAAGAAACACGAGCAATGGACATTAGACCAGTGGAAATCTGCGGGGGGTACTAGTACAGAGTCAATGTGCGGGTGCACTGGTTAGTCAATGTAATTGAGGTAATAGTATGAGCTAAAGTGACTATGCATACATAATAAACAGAGAATAGCAGCAGAGTAAAAAGGGGAGGCAATGCAAATGATCTGGGTAGCCAATTGATTAGATGTTCAGGAGGCTTATGTCTTGGGGGTAGAAGCTATTTAGAAGCCTCTTGGACCTTGACTTGGCACTCAGGTACCAATTGCCGTGCGGGAGCATAGAGAACAGTCTGACTACGGTGGCTGGTGTCTTTGACAATTTTTAGGGCCTTCCTCTGACACCGCCTGGTATAGAGGTCCTGGATGGCAGGAAACTTGGCCCCAGTGATGTACTGGGCCGTACGTGCTACCCTCTGTAGTGCCTTGCGGTCGGAGGCCGAGCAGTTGCCACACCAGGTATTGATGCAACCAGTCAGGATGTTTTCGATGGTGCAGCTGTAGGACCTTTTAAGGAGCTGAGGACCCATGCAAAATCTTTTCAAGCTCCTGAGGGGAATAGGTTTTGTCGTGCCCTCTTCACAACTGTCATGGTGTGCTTAGACCATGTTAGTTTGTTGGTTATGTGGACACGAAGGAACTTGAAGCTCTCTCAACCTGCTCCACTACAGCCCTGTGGATGAGAATGAGGGCATGTTCGGTCCTCCTTTTCCTGTAGTCCACAATCATCTCCTTTGTCTTGATCACGTTGAGGGAGTTTTTGTCCTGGCACCACACGGCCAGGTCTCTGACCTCTTCCATATAGGCTCTCTTGTCGTTGTCGGTGATCAGGCCTACCACTGTTGTGTCATTGGCAAACTTAATGATGGGGTTGGGGTCATGCCTGGCCATGTAGTCATGAGTGAACAGGGAGTACAGGAGCGGACAGAGCACGCACCCCTGTGAGGCCCCCATGTTGAGGATCAGCGTGGCGGATCTGTTGTTCCCTAACCTTACCAACTGGGGGTGGTCCGTCAGGAAGTCCAGGATTCCGTTGCAGAGGGAGGTGTATAGTCCCAGGGTCCTTAGCTTACTGATGAGCTTCGAGGGCACTATGGTGTTGAACGCTGAGCTGTAGTCAATGAATAACATTCTCACATAGGTGTTGATTTTGTCCAGGTGTGAAGGGCAGTCTGGAGTGCGATAGAGATTGCATCATCTATGGATCTTTTGGGGCAGTATGCAAATTGGAGTGAGTCTAGGGTTTCTGGGATAATGGTGTTGATGTGAGCCATGACCAGCCTTTCAAAGCTCTTCATGGCTACAGACTTGAGTTTTACGGTTTGATAGTCATTTGGGCAGGTTACCTTAGTGTTCTTGGTCACAGGGACTATGGTGGTCTGCTTGAAACACGTTGGTATTACAGACTCAGACAGGGTCAGTGCAGTAATCCATCTGGCCCTGTAGCGTTTTGAATGTTGACCTGTTTAAAGGTCTTACTCACATCGGCTACGGAGAGCATAATCACACAGTCATCCGGAACAGCCGATGCTCTCATGAATTCTTCAATTTTACTTGCCTTGAAGCGAGCATAGAAGTAATTTAGTTTGTCTGGTAGGCTTGTGTCACTGGGCAGCTCTCGGCTGTGCTTCCCTTTGTAGTCTGTAATATTATGGTCAGATTTGCCAAATGGAGGGTGAGGGAGAGTTTTGTACACGTCTCTGTGTGTGGAGAAAGGTGGTCTATTTTTCCCCCACTAGTTGCACATACTGTATAACATGCTGGTAGAAATGAGGTAAAACTGATTTGAGTTTTCCTGCATTAAAGTCCCTGGCCTCTAAGTGTGACGTCTCTGGGTGAGCATTTTCCTGTTTACTTATGGCCGTATACAGCTCATTGTGTGCTGTCCTTGTGCCAGCATCAAGTTGTGGAGGTACTGTGGTTCTTCCTTTAAACGGTGCGTCATACTGCAGCATACGTTGCTGGTTTCTGCAGAATTCTATGGCACGTTATTTAATTGTCAGCCATTGTTACCATTCATGCGTTAGTGCTAGTTTGACCAACAGAGGGCATCTTTGAGAAGTATTTTATAGCTTTCAATATTGGCTGTACTAGAAAATGAAAACACTTTTTTGTAAGAACATAGTATATGGGATTGCTTTTAAGAATTGTAGCTTAATTAATTTGATTAATATTATGGTGTTTCTATTCCAAACCTCAGGGTTTCTGTTTGGATGGAATAGAAAATATGGAGCTGTATAACGTGACGGTTGGGAGTAGGCTACAGTACTACGAGCATAACATTTCCACACCCTAATTGTAGTCTAACCAATATCCAAACGGAGATGCAGTGAAAATAAACATCTCATTGATTTATCAAGATCAGTCACCATGCTTGTTTCAGAGCAGCGCAAAACGGTGCTAAAAATAGTTGACCATACGCGGGTAGACTATTGCTTCAAGTCCTATTGCTTCAAACTTCAATATGCTTTTTAAATAAATAAGACCTACAGCACTTTTAACAGCACATTAATCAACACTAGTGAGACTCATGTCCGCCTACGGTAGGCCTACAGTATAATGGATTTTATTTTTTCAATGACCTGACTCTCCGCCAATAATATGATTTAGAGGATTGGACGATTCTAAATTCATATCTAAGGGGCATTTTTCTTTAGGGCAAATCTGATCTGTGAGAATATCTAAGGGGCTTTTATATCATTCTAAATTAATTAGCCCAACGTTGAACTCTTGGAGAGACCATTTGTGGTACTGGCTTTTGTTCATGGAACAGAGAGATCAGAGGCTTATGGTTGGTCACAATAGTGAATGTTCCCCCGTACAAGTACTTGTGGAATCTCTGTATTCCGAATGACAGAGAGTCCTTCCTTGTCCAGCTGAGAGTACTTTTTCTCCGCTGGCGACAATGTTCTTGACATGAACCATGCTGACTAGTGCACTAGCGCTTCAGCTGATTGCAGTAACACCTTTGACTTTGCAAAAGCTTCTCCCTCTCTGACTATTTCCAGGCCACATCCTTCCTTAACAGTTGATGCAGAGGAGCTAAGAGGGTAGAGAGGTTCGGGAGGAAGTGATTATAATAATTCAGTAAGCCTAGATAGGCTTTCAGCTCTGTAACGTTTGTCGGAGCTGGAGATGGGGTCCTCCATCATCCTCAAAACTTCACCTACATTTCTGAGATGTTCCTCCTTCGTGACTCCCGTGACAAGAATGTTGTCGAGGTAAACCGCTACCTTGGGTATCCCCTGCAGAATTCCCTCCATAGTTCTTTGGAAGATAGCTGGTGTAGAAGACACCCCGAAAGGTAAGCGTTTATAGGTAAACATCCCTCTGTGGGTGTTTATGGTCAGGTACTTCTGTGAAGCTTTATCCATTAGCAGTTTTGTAAACTGTTGCCCTCTGGTTAACGTTGAAAACAAATCCTCCACTTTGGGTATGGGGTACTGCTCCAGAGAGAAAACTCTTTTTACAGTCAGCTTATAGTCACCACATAATCTGATTGAACCATCTGGTTTTAGTATGGGAACAACTGGTGCTGCCCACTCAGAAAACTTGACAGGTACAATTGTATCCTCTGCTAAGAGTCTGTCAATTTCCACATCCACTTTAGGCTTCATGGCATATGGAACTGATCTTGGCGGCCTCTGGAATCTGGGAGTAGCATCAGCAGCAACATGAATGGTAGCTTGGACCCCTTTTAATGTCCCTAACTCTTCTTTGAAAACACAGTCATGCTTTGAAAGCACCTGCTGTTGTGTCAACGTCTCTGTCGTGACATGTTTGATTTCATCCCAGTTCAATTTCATTTCCTCCAACCACCCTCTTCCTAGTAAGCTGGGGCCAGTACCTTCTACTACTAAGAGTGGCAGACTTTTCTTTTGTCCTTGATATTCCACTTGAACATCAGCAACTCCAATCACAGTGATCTTCTCCCCGGTGTACGTTTTGAGTTTAATGTGGGGTGTCTCTCGGTTTAGGCACATTTTTCCACTTCATGTAGAATTGAGACCTGTTCATTAGCGTGACACAACATACTGTGTCTATTTGAAATGGTACCTTAAATGCATTTATTCCCATTTCCACAATGAAAGGCGTCACCTTTTTCATATTCACCCCCTGTACACTGTACATTGAGAATGCTTGCTCTGCGTCTGCGCACTCACTTTCTATCACCTGATTAGAGGGTAGCTAGAGCATCTGGAGGTATTCGGTTTTCTGTCCGTTCTCATTTCTGCAGCCCGTGGCGTTTTCTTTATACTGCACGCCCTCGCAATGTGGCCCATTATCCCACATGCATTACACTTTTCGTGTTTAAATTTACAGTCAAACGCTGCGTGTTTGCCTTTGCAAAGATAACAGTCTCTATTGGCTGCTGCACCACAGCTTTCCGTTCTTTGAAATTCTACTCGTGCAGAGCTGCTCTCTTTTACTGTATGGCACACAGTTGCGTCCCTTGCCTGCAAATCCAGTGCATTTCTATTTGCGGACTCCATGGCCTGGGCCAGTTTGAGTGCGTTCTCAACAGGTTTCTCATTAAGCTGTACATCTGTGCACCGACAACGCTTGTGGGTATGGATTTCTGTATAGCGGCATCAGTTATTTCATTAGCAGGAAAGAAATGTTCCATTATTTCACAGTACTCCTCCCATTCCTGATTTTTAGGATCAAACGGTGGTAGCGAGCCTATTGTTGCCAAAGCCATCTTTTCCGATTCTTTCTCCCCTCACACAGTCAATATTGTGTCCTACCCGTATCCAGGGAATCAATCCTTCAGAATCTTCCACCGCTCACTTGAGTCTCACATCCAGCATCGCAAGCCAAACACTCCGTGCCAGGGCACTGAAAATGGGTCGTGGATGGGTATTCCAGCATGACAATGACCCAAAACACACAGCCACACCAACAAAGGAGTAGCTCAAGAAGAAGCACATTATAGTCCTGGAGTGGCCTAGCCAGTCTCCAGACCTTAATCCCATATAAAATCTGTGGAGGGAGCTGAAGGTCCGAGTTGCCAAACGTCAGCCTCGAAACCTTAATGACTTGGAGAAGATCTGCAAAGAGGAATGGGACAAAATCCCTCCTGAGATGTGTGCAAACCTGGTGACCAACTACAAGAAACGTCTGACCTCTGTGATTGCCACCAAGTTCTAAATCATGTTTTGCAGAGGGTTCAAATACTTATTTCCCTCACTGTATAGCTATACTCCGGACTCTGACATTGCTCATCCTAATATGCATTTCTAAATTAATTCCATTCTTTCAGACCTATGTATATTGCAGTGAGCTAGGAACACAAGCGTTTCGGTACACCCACAATAAAATCGGATAAATATGTGTATGCATCCAATAACATTTTATTTGGTTTACCAGTCCCCCAGCCCCTACCTTAACACCATTTCCCCTGCTTGTAAGCCAGGAGGGTATGGATTGCTATTGATTGACTCCATGGACAGGCTCCGCGGGGACTGTAAGAAACACCCTGTGACGGCCGAGGGGGTCGTCTGCTTCCTAATTACCTATCGCATCTCGCTGAGTGTGCGTTTCTCACCTGGTTACATCTGCCGTCATTATAGGGTGGCGAAGCAAGGGATCGCTGGCCACCACACCACACAAATGCTGTGCTATGTCTTGTAAAGGTTTTGAATTAGGACACCCCTCCCACTAATCAAGAGCCTCTCGTAGAGAAGGGCCTAGCCCTCCTGTCCCCACAACATGGGTTGAAACTTTGTTTAGGAGCACCCTTCTGGAAGAAAAGCCATGTTCTCATCATTAGTCATTGACGTAAGCTTAGTGTGACTGGTCCAGCTGGGTTTGAACCTGTGTCTCCATGATCACCACAAGACTGCTCGCTCCCTGCCTGATCTACAGCTCTTTTTCTGTCTTAACTCATTTCAATTGATTTACTTGCCCCTAGCATTGTGGCCTTCCTTGATACACATCTCTTTTGACTCGTAGCACCAAATGGCTGCATCCTTATCCGAACGTGCTTTGCATCCTAATTACACGGAAGCTGTGGCACTTAACTTAGCATAACCCTTCACTGAACATTGCCCTGAACCCACTTAACATGATGTGATCGCTCCGGTCTCATCTTGTCGACGTCTCATTGCCTGCTCAACCCAATCCTCCGCAAGCATGCGGCATAGTGATCGCCAGTGATGCTGCTACGATTTTGTTCCCTAATATGCCATAGGCGCAATGGAACAGCTGTCTAGGATGTATCAAGGGATAACGCTCCATGTTGGCGGACTTAGTCCATTCGACTGATATTACATGAATGTTATATTGGGTGTGGATACTGTTTGAAATAGTGTTCCCTTTGGGGACTGTTATGAATCCCTTTGGCCCGGCAGTCTAGGGGGGATGGTATCAAGACCCGTAACAACTCATGCAAAGTATAATAGCGACAAAGTAACAGTGAGAACGAATAAAAACACAGACAACTAAATTACCATCAAACACTCAGGGTTTATTTGCAAACACACGGTAAAGGGGTGCAGGAAAAGGGGCTGAGCTGGACCCAAGGAAAGAAACAAATATCCCAAAATACCCCTAAGCTAGACTAGCCTACTACTAACAGCTAAATAACTAACCAAAAATACAGTGGGTGGTCCGCCCAGTTCGAACTAGTGTTTTAAAAACAAAGTTTACCTACGGGTAGTGTATGCCCATGGGCGACTAATCTTAATACCCACTTTTCCCACCATCAAACATCATAACAAAAACAATACTCAAGGGGGGGACAAAGTGACATTTAGTTGCAAAAACAAAACCAGAGAACTACCGAGAGATTGGCAGAGAGATGGCGCTCCAGAGGAAACAACTGAATGGGTTTTTAAACCAAGGGAAAGGGGATGTGATTGGGTAGATGGAAACAGGAGGAGGTGTCTTCTGATTAGCGTCTGATTGATGACTGATTGGGGAATGATGATTGCCACCTGTGAGGGGAGAAGGAGAGAAAAGAAATACACACAGAATACTTATCCGTAACAGGGACCCTCACCTTAGCTTCCCTTTGATGAGAACATATGATGTGGACTTCTGAGACAGTTTGTGGTCACTTAAGTCCCTCTATCCACACACTCGCCTCGCCATTTTACTGTGTTCCTCAACAATATCATTTTTAATTGTTTTCGACGAGTTCTCAATCGAGGGAGAGAGGTAGGCCTGAGGCTTTCTTCACCACAACTAGGTTGGAGTGGCTAAGTGTAATTTCAAATCTCCAAAGTGAGACATGGTTAGTGCATAGGGAGTCCCCTGCTGTGGGGGGCTCTAAACCAAGGCCCTAAAACTATGTGGCTTCGGATTGAATTCACCTAGACCACATTCATGGGTGTGGGAGCAACAAAAAATTCTGAACTTGTCTTGATGGGCCGCAGTGGCTTGCAGGTCTGAGCCGACCTTAGCCTTTTAGCTAGACGATACTGTATATACACACCATATACACACACTACATTGACACTCTCACACAAAACCACACATACACTACATATGCACACACACACATAGCACACACTCACTTTTACACTCATTATTTGCTGCTGAAACTCTTATTATTATCTATCCTGAAGCCTAGTCTCTTTACCCTACTTTCATGTACATATTGTACCTACCTCAAATACCTCATACCTCTGCACATTGATCTGGTACTGGTGCTCCCTGTATATAGTGCTACTATTTGTCGGGAAGGGCTTGTGAGCAAGCATTTCACGGTAAAGTCTACACCAGTCTTATTCGGCACGTGACAAAATAAAATGTCACTTTGGATTAGCAAAATTTTGTTGGCTAGACTAACTTACAAATCTAAAAAGTGTTAGCCAACATGGGCTAATTGAGTGACTGTCAGTGACAGTTTTATTTAAAAATAAATAAACTGCAGATGCACAAGCCAATTTCGAAATTGCACCATATGTATTCTACTATTCTAACTCTCAGCAGTAAGTTCAGACCCCTGGGGGCGGAATTGATCCGCAGGCCTACACAATGGGCCGCCAGAAACTGACTAGGAACAAATAGAGTATGATTATATCTCCAAAACAAAGGGAAAAAATACTCAAAAACAAAACAAAACTAGTGTAGATGTATTGTAGTTTGAGCGATAGAGAGAATCTTGACTTCGTCATCCATCTTTTAAAGCTCATTTTCCATACGCAGACACACACATACTCAGCAAAAAAAGAAACGCCCTCTCACTATCAACTGTTTATTTTCAGCAAACTTAACATTTGTCTTTTCTTTTCTTTTTTATTTCACCAGGTAGGCTAGTTGAGAACAAGTTCTCATTTGCAACTGCGACCTGGCCAAGATAAGGCATAGCAGTGTGAACAGACAACACAGAGTTACACATGGAGAAAAACAATTAACAAGTCAATAACACAGTAGAAAAAAAAGGGGAGTCTATATACAATGTGTGCAAAAGGCATGAGGTAGGCGAATAATAAAAATTTTGCAGATTAACGCTGGAGTGATAAATGATCAGATGGTCATGTACAGGTAGTAAATAAATAAAAACAGTATGGGGATGAGGTAGGTGAAAATGGGTGGGCTATTTACCAATAGACTATGTACAGCTGCAGCAATCGGTTAGCTGCTCAGATAGCTGATGTTTGAAGTTGGTGAGGGAGATAAAAGTCTCCAACTTCAGCGATTTTTGCAATTCGTTCCAGTCACAGGCAGCAGAGTACTGGAACGAAAGGCGGCCAAATGAAGTGTTGGCTTTAGGGATGATCAGTGAGATACACCTGCTGGAGCGCGTGCTACGGATGGGTGTTGCCATCGTGACCAGTGAGCTGAGATAAGGCGGAGCTTTACCTAGCATGGACTTGTAGATGACCTGGAGCCAGTGGGTCTGGCGACGAATATGTAGCGAGGGCCAGCCGACTAGAGCATACAAGTCGCAGTGGTGGGTGGTATAAGGTGCTTTAGTGACAAAACGGATGGCACTGTGATAGACTGCATCCAGTTTGCTGAGTAGAGAGTTGGAAGCCATTTTGTAGATGACATCGCCGAAGTCGAGGATCGGTAGGATAGTCAGTTTTACTAGGGTAAGCTTGGCGGCGTGAGTGAAGGAGGCTTTGTTGCGGAATAGAAAGCCGACTCTTGTTTTGATTTTCGATTGGAGATGTTTGATATGAGTCTGGAAGGAGAGTTTACAGTCTAGCCAGACACCTAGGTACTTATAGATGTCCACATATTCAAGGTCGGAACCATCCAGGGTGGTGATGCTGGTCGGGCATGCGGGTGCAGGCAGCGATCGGTTGAAAAGCATGCATTTGGTTTTACTAGCGTTTAAGAGCAGTTGGAGGCCACGGAAGGAATGTTGTATGGCATTGAAGCTCGTTTGGAGGTTAGATAGCACAGTGTCCAATGACGGGCCGAAAGTATATAGAATGGTGTCGTCTGCGTAGAGGTGGATCAGGGAATCGCCCGCAGCAAGAGCAACATCATTGATATATACAGAGAAAAGAGTCGGCCCGAGAATTGAACCCTGTGGAACCCCCATGGAGACTGCCAGAGGACCGGACAGCATGTCCTCCGATTTGACACACTGAACTCTGTCTGCAAAGTAATTGGTGAACCAGGCAAGGCAGTCATCGGAAAAACCGAGGCTACTGAGTCTGCCGATAAGAATATGGTGATTGACAGAGTCGAAAGCCTTGGCAAGGTCGATGAAGACGGCTGCACAGTACTGTCTTTTATCGATGGCGGTTATGATATCGTTTAGTACCTTGAGTGTGGCTGAGGTGCACCCGTGACCGGCTCGGAAACCAGATTGCACAGCGGTGAAGGTACGGTGGGATTCGAGATGGTCAGTGACCTGTTTGTTGACTTGGCTTTCGAAGACCTTAGATAGGCAGGGCAGGATGGATATAGGTCTCTAACATTTTGGGTCCAGGGTGTCTCCCCCTTTGAAGAGGGGGATGACTGCGGCAGCTTTCCAATCCTTGGGGATCTCGGACGATATGAAAGAGAGGTTGAACAGGCTGGTATTAGGGGTTGCGACAATGGCGGCGGATAGTTCTGCATGCTTATCTGCATTTTTTGAACGAAGCATGCTTATCTAAAATGGTGAGGAAGTTACTTTTAAAGAATGACCAGGCATCCTCAACTGACGGGATGAGGTCAATGTCCTTCCAGGATACCCGGGCCAGGTCTATTAGAAAGGCCTGCTCACAGAAGTGTTTTAGGGAGCGTTTGACAGTGATGAGGGGTGGTCGTTTGACTGCGGCTCCGTAGCGGATACAGGCAATGAGGCAGTGATCGCTGAGATCCTGGTTGAAGACAGCGAAGGTGTATTTGGAGGGCCAGTTGGTCAGGATGACGTCTATGAGGGTGCCCTTGTTTACAGAGTTAGAGTTGTACCTGTTGGGTTCCTTGATGATTTGTGTGAGATTGAGGGCATCTAGCTTAGATTGTAGGACTGCCGGGGTGTTAAGCATATCCCAGTTTAGGTCACCTAACAGAACAAACTCTGAAGCTAGATGGGGGGCGATCAATTCACAAATGGTGTCCAGGGCACAGCTGGGAGCTGAGGGGGGTCGGTAGCAGGCGGCAACAGTGAGAGACTTATTTCTGGAGAGAGTCATTTTCAAAATTAGTAGTTCGAACTGTTTGGGTATGGACCTGGAAAGTATGACATTACTTTGCAGGCTATCTCTGCAGTAGACTGAAACTCCTCCCCCTTTGGCAGTTCTATCTTGACAGAAGATGTTATAGTTGGGTATGGAAATCTCAGAATTTTTGGTGGCCTTCCTGAGCCAGGATTCAGACACGGCAAGGACATCAGGGTTAGCAGAGTGTGCTAAAGCAGTGAGTAAAACAAACTTAGGGAGGAGGCTTCTGATGTTGATATGCATGAAACCAAGGTTTTTTCGATCACAGAAGTCAACAAATGAGGGTGCCTGGGGACATGCAGGGCCTGGGTTTACCTCCACATCACCCGCGGAACAGAGAAGGAGTAGTATGAGGGTGCGGATAAAGGCTATCGAAACTGGTCGCCTAGAGCGTTGGGGACAGAGAATAAGAGGGGCAGGTTTCTGGGCATGGTAGAATATATTAAGGCCATAATGTGCAGACAAGGGTATGGTGGGGTGCGGGTACAGCGGAGGTAAGCCCAGGCACTGGGTGATGATGAGAGAGGTTGTATCTCTGGACATGCTGGTTGTAATGGGTGAGGTCACCGCATGTGTGGGAGGTGGGACAAAGGAGGTATCAGGGGTATGAAGAGTGGAACTAGGGGCTCCATTGTGAACTAAAACAATGATAACTAACCTGAACAACAGTATACAAGGCATATTGACATTTGAGAGAGACATACAGCGAGGCATACAGTAATCACAGGTGTTGAATTGGGAAAGCTAGCTAAAACAGTAGGTGAGACAACAGCTAATCAGCTAGCACAACAACAGCAGGTAAAATGGCGTTGACTAGGCAACGGGGCCGACAGATAAAACAAACAAGCAGAATGGAGTACCGTGATTAATGGACAGTCCAGCGTGCATCAGCTATGTAGCCAAGAGATCAGTGTCCAGGGGGCAGCGATGGATGGGGCAGGGAAGCTGGACTGGCAAGTGTTATCCAGGTTTAAAAAAACGAACAATGACTAAATAGCTTGTAGCTAGTTAGCTGGTTAGCTTCTGGAGGTTCTTGAGTGTGTTCAAAAACTTAAAAGTAATAGCGATTCCGTATCACATTGGGTGAGGCAGGTTTTCCTTACACGAAGGAAAAACCTCAACCAATTCCTAAAGACTGGTGACATCCAGTGGAAGCGGTAGGAACTGCAAGAAGGTCCTTTAGAAATCTGGTTTCATCAATGAAAATCCATTGAAAAGAGAGTGACCTCAAAAAAGAAAAATCTGAATGGTTTTTCCTCTGGGTTTCGCCTGCTACATAAGTTCTGTTATACTCACAGACATGATTCAAACAGTTTGAGAAACTTCAGGGTGCTTTCTATCCAAATAAAATATTAATATCTTATCTTCTGGGGATGAGTACCAGGCAGTTGAATTTGGGCATACATTTCATCCGGACGTGAAAATACTGCCCCCTGTCACCAAGAAGTTAAAGCTAGAGAAGGAAGTAAGATTCTCCAGCTTTAGAGATTTTTGCAGTTCGTTCCAGTCATTTGGCAGCAGAGAACTGGAAGGAGAGGCGGCCAAAAGAAGAATTGGCTTTGGGGGTGACCAAATAAAATTATTTACCTTTGAAGAACTTCGGATGTTTTCAATGAGGAGACTCTCATTTAGATAGCAAATGTTCCGTTTTTCCTGAAAGATTCTTTGTGTAGGAGAAATCGCTCCGTTTTGTTTGTCACATTTGGCTACCAAAAATAAAATTCAGTCATCAAAACGCCAAACTTTTTTCCAAATTAACTCCATAATATCGACTGAAACATGGTAAACGTTGTTTAGAATCAACCTCAAGGTGTTTTTCACATATCTCTTCGATGATATATCGTTCGTGGAAGTCTGCTCTCTCCTCTGAATCACATGGACGAATGCTTGCAGCTGAAGATTACGCACCAATTTCGACAAAGGACACTGGCCGGACACCTGGAAAATGTAGTCTCTTATGGCCAATCTTCCAATGATATGCCTACAAACACATCACAATGCTGCAGACACCTTGGGGAAACGGCAGAAAGTGTAGGCTCGTTCAGGGCGCATTCACAGCCATATAAGGAGACAATGGAAAACAGCGCCTCAAACATTTGGCTCACTTCCTGTTTGAAGTTTCATCTTGGTTTCGCCTGTAGCATCAGTTCTGTGGCACTCACAGATAATATCTTTGCAGTTTTGGAAACGTCAGAGTGTTTTCTTTCCAAAGCTGTCAATTATATGCATAGTCGAGCATCTTTTCATGACAAAATATCTTGTTTAAAACGGGAACGTTTTTTCATCCAAAATTGAAATACTGCCCCTAGTGTTCCAAGAGGTTAACAGTGTCCACTGAAGGGTCAGAGGTATACAGAATGGTGTCGTTTGCGTAGAGGTGGATCAAAGAAGAGAGCGACATCATTGATGTATAGAGAGAAGAGAGTCGGCCCGAGAATTTAACCCTGTGGCACCCTCAGAGAATGCCAGAGGTCCGGATAACAGGCCCGCCGATTTGACATACTGAACTCTATCGGAGAAGTAGCTGGTGAACCAAGCGAGGCAGTCATTTGAGAAACCAAGGCTGTTGAGTCTGCCAATAACAATGCTGTGATTGACAGAGTCGAAAGCCTTGGCCAGGCTGATTGATACGGCTGCACAGAAGTGTCTCTTATCGATGGCGGTTTTGATATCGTTTATGACCTTGAGCGTGGCTGAGGTGCACCAGATTGCATAGCGAAACCAGATTGCATAGCGGAGAAGTTGCTGTGGGGGGTGCAGTGCTGTTGACCAGGGTAGGGGTCACCACCGATTTATCGGTGGTGACAGTGGTTCCTATCCTCAGTGCAGTGGGCAGCTACAGTGTCCAGGAATTATTTGAGTTTGTGTTTCTGCTTGATAATGCTAGCCTTGGCTTTTTTGCCTGTGTATATTGGTTTCTAGCTTCCCTGAAAGTTGCATGTCACGGGGGCTGTTCGATGCTAATGCAGAACGCCATAGGATGTTTTTGTGTTGGTTAAGGGCAGTCAGGTCTGGAGAGAACCAAGGGTTATATCTGTTCCTGGTTCTAAATTTCTTGAATGGGGGATGCTTATTTAAGATCGTGAGGAAGGCATTTAAAAAAAATAACCAGGCATCCTCTACTGACGGGATGAGATCAATATCCTTCCAGGATACCCCGGCCAGGTCGATTAGAAAGGCCTGCTCGCTGAAGTGTTTCAGGGAGCGTTTGACAGTGATGAGTGGAGGTCGTTTGACCTCTGACCCATTACGGATGCAGGCAATGAGGCAGTGATCGCTGAGATCTTGGTTGAAAACAGCAGAGGTGTATTTTGAGGGCAAGTTGGTTAGGATGATATCTATGAGGGTGCCCGTGTTTACGGCTTTGGGGTGGCAACTGGTAGGTTCATTGATAATTTGTGTGAGATTGAGGGCATCAAGCTTAGATTGTAGGATGGCTGGGGTGTTAAGCATGTTCCAGTTTAGGTCGCCTAGCAGCACGAGCTCTGAAGATAGATGGGGGGCAACCAGTTCACATATGGTGTCCAGAGCACAGCTGGGGGCAGAGAGTGGTCTATAGCAGGCGGCAACGGTGAGAGACTTGTTTTTAGAGAGGTGGATTTTTAAAAGTAGAAGTTCAAATTGTTTCGGTACAGACCTGAATAGTAGGACAGAACTCTACAGGCTATATTTGCAGTAGATTGCAACATCGCCCCCTTTGGCCGTTCTATCTTGTCTGAAAATGTTGTTGTTAGGGATGGAGATTTCAGAATTTTTGGTGGTCTTCCTAAGCCAGGATTCAGACTCGGCTAGAACATCCAGGTTGGCAGAGTGTGCTAAAGCAGTGCTAAAGCTGTGAATAAAACAAACTTGGGGTGGAGGCTTCTAATGTTAACATGCATGAAACCAAGGCTATTACGGTTACAGAAGTCATCAAAAGAGAGCACCTGGGGAATCACCAGAGGAACAGAGGAGGAGTAGGATAAGGGTGCGGCTAAAAGCTATGAGAATTGGTTGCCTAGAATGTCCGGTACAGAGAGTAAAAGGAGGTTTCTGGGGGCAATGAAATAGCTTCAAAGTATAATGTACAGACAAAGGTATGGTAGGATATGAATACAGTGGAGGTACACCTAGGTATTGAGTGATGATGAGAGAGATATTGTCTCTAGAAACATCATTGAAACCTGGTGATGTCATCGCATGTGTGGGTGGTGGAACTTTAAGGTTGGATAAGGTATAATGAGCAGGGCTAGAGTCTCGACAGTGAAATAAGCAAATAAACACTAACCAGAACAGCAATGGACAAGGCATATTGACATTAAGGAGAGGCGTGCTTAGTCGAGTGATCATTAAGGGTCCAGTGAGTGGTGAGGTTGGTTGGGATAACGGCAATTCAGACAACTAACCGGGCCATCGGTAGCAAGCTAGCATAGGATGTAGGTCTGTTTTTGTCTTGTCGGTTATAAGGTTACATTTTTGTTAATCTAACTGCATTGTCCGATTTACAATAGGCTTTACAGCGAAAGCATGCCATGCGATTGTTTGAGGACGGTGCCCCACATCAAAAATTTTTTCAACCAGCACAGGCTTTGTAAAATCACAAATAACGATTAAATATTCACTTACTTTTTGAAAATCTTCCTCTGATTTGCAATCCAAAGGGTCCCAGCTACAAAATGCTTGTTATATAAAATCCTTCTATTTATCCCAAAAAGACTGTTTAGTTGGCACCATCGATTTGAGTAATCCACTCATTCAACATGCAGAGAAAGGATTCCAAAAAGCTACCACTAAACTTTGTGAAAACCTGTTACGGCTAGACGTTTCGCTAGCGGAACCCCTCGACAACATCGGATGAAATGGCAGAGCGCCAAATTCAAATGAAATTACTATAAATATTAAACTTTCATGAAATCACACATGCAATACATCAAATTAAAGCTACACTTGTTGTTAATCCAGCCATCGTGCCAGATTTCAACAAGGCTTTACGGCGAAAGTAAACCCTGCTATTATCTGAGGACAGCACCCCATCAAACAAACACATGACAATCATATTTATACCCGCCAGGTGCGACACAAAACTCAGAAATAACGATATAATTCATGCCTTACCTTTGAATATCTTCTTCTGTTGGCACTCCAATATGTCCCATAAACATCACAAAGGGTCTTTTTGTTTGATTAATTCCGTCCTTATATCCCCAAAATGTCAATTTATTTGGCGCGGTTGATTCAGAAAAACACCTGTTCCAACATGACTACACATTATCTAATAAATTACCTGTAATCTTGGTCCAAACATTTCAAACAACTTTCCTAATCCAACTTTAGGTATTTTTAAACGTAAATAATCAATAAAAATTTAAGATGGGATACACTGCGTTCAATAGTGGATAAAAATGAAAGTGGAGCGAGCTTCAGGTCGCGTGCCCCAAATAAAACAGTACACTTGGCTATACACCCAGAACTGAAAGGGCTTCTTCTTCATTTCTCAAGAGAAAAACACCAACCAATTTCTAAAGACTGTTGACATCTAGTGGAAGCAATAGGAACTGCAAGCCAGTGCCTTAGAAATCTAGATAGAAAACCCATTGAAAACACAGTGAACTCAAAAAACAATTTTCCTGGATGATTTGTCCTCGGGGTGTCACCTGCCACATAAGTTCTGTTATACTCACAGACATTATTTTAACAGTTTTAGAAACTTTAGAGTGTTTTCCATCCAAACATTAGAGTGTTTTCTATTCTATTTAAATCTCAGGTACCCTAAAATGTCATTGAAATATTATAGTTTAAATCGGAAAGAAGTATGTTCAATAGGAAAGTAAAAATGAGCAGTTGCATGTCTACTTAGTCTCTCGCACAGACGTCTCTGACTCCCAGTACCAAAACTCAAAATTCTTCCTCTTTTGGGAAGAAACAAGCCTGAAACCTTGAACATAGACTGTTGACATCTAGTGGAAGCCATAGGAATTGCGATATGGGAGTTGGAATTGCATATGACACATGGCTTTCCATTGTAAGAGCATTGGCTCTCAAAAACAATATTCGTCCTATCATATCAATTGTGTTATTGTCTCATGCATTATTTTAACATTTCTACAAACTTCAAAGTGTTTTCTATCCAAGGGTACTGACTTTATGCATATCCTGGCTTCTGGACCTGTGTAACAGGCAGTTTACTTTGGGCACGTCAGTCAGACAGGAAGTGGAGAAAAATAGACCTAAGCCTGAAAAATTAATAAGTAAAGAAATCCCACAAATGAACTTTTAACAAAGCACACTAGTTCATTTAAATGCATTCCAGGTGAGTACCTCATGAAGCTGGTTGAGAGAATGCCAAGTGTGCAAAGATGTCATCAAGGCAAAGGGTGGCTACTTTGAAGAATCTTTTTTTGTATTTTTGTAAGATGTTACCATGGAATAATGAAGTATAATTACAAGCATTTCATAAATGTCAAATGCTTTTATTGACAATTACATGAAGTTGATGTAAAGAGTCAATATTTGCAGTGTTGACCCTTCTTTATCAAGAACTCTGCAATCCGCCCTTGCATGCTGTCAATTAACTTCTGGGCCACTGATGGCAGCCCATTCTTGCATAATCAATGCTTGTAGTTTGTTCGAATTTGTGGGTTTTTGTTTGTCCACCCTCCTCTTGAGGATTGACCACAAGTTCTCAATGGGATTGAGGTCTGGGGAGTTTCCTGGCCATGGACCCAAAATATTGATGTTTTGTTCCCAGAGCCACTTAGTTATCACTTTTGCCTTATGGCAAGGTGCTCCATCATGCTGGAAAAGGTATCGTTCATTTTATTTTTTATTTTTTTTGTTTCACCTTTATTTAACCAGGTAGGCTAGTTGAGAACAAGTTCTCATTTGCAACTGCGACCTGTTCATCACCAAACTGTTCCGGGATGGTTGGGAGAAGTTGCTCTCGGAGGATGTGTTGGTACCATTCTTTATTCATGGCTGTGTTCTTAGGCAAAATTGTGAGTGACCCCTCTCCCTTGGCTGAGAAGCAACCCCACGCATGAATGGTCTCAGGATGCTGTTGGAATGACACAGGACTGATGGTAGCGCTCACCTTCTCTTCTCCGGACAAGCTTTTTTCTGGATACCCCAAACAATCGGAAAGGGAATTCATCAAAGAAAATGACTTTACCACAGTCCTCAGCAGTCCAATCCCTGTACCTTTTGCAGAATATCAGTCTGTCCCTGATGTTTTTCCTGGAGAGAAGTGGCTTCTTTGCTGCCCTTCTTGACACCAGGCCATCCTCCAAAAGTCTTCGCCTTACTATGCGTGCAGATGCACTCACACCTGCCTGCTGCCATTCCTGAGCAAGCTCTGTAATGGTTGTGCCCTGATCCCACAGCTGAATCAACTTTAGGAGACGATCCTGGCTCTTGCTGGACTTTTCTTCACAACAATTGAAGCGTTCTCCTTCAAGTTTTTGATGATCCGATAAATAGTTGATTTAGGTGCAATCTTACTGGCAGCAATATCCTTGCCTGTGAAGCCCTTTTTGTGCAAAGCAATGATGACGGCACGTGTTTCCTTGCAGGTACCCATGGTTGACAGAGAAAGAACAATGATTCCAAGCACCACCCTCCTTTTGAAGCTTCCAGTGTGTTATTCAAACTCAATCAACATGACAGAGTGATCTCCAGCCTTGTCTGTGTCAACACTCACACCTGTGTTAACGAGAGAATCACTGACATGATGTTAGCTTGTCCTTTTGTGGCATGGCTGAAATGCAGTCAATATTTTTGGGGGGGGATTCAGTTAATTTGCATGGCAAAGAGGGACTTTGCAATTATTTGCAATTCATCTGATCACTCTTCAAAACATTCTGGAGTATATGCAAATTGCCATCATACAATCATACAATGATTTGATTTGATTTACAAACTGAGGCAGCAGACTTTGTGAAAATGTATATTTGTGTCTTTCTCAAAACTTTTGGCCACAACTGTATATGTGTTATTTCATTGTTTTGATGTTTTCACTATTATTTTACAAAAAACAAAAAAAAACCATTGAATGGGTAGGTGTGTAAAAACATTTGACTGGTACTGTGTATGCATGTAATTGTATTTCATTTTATGCTCATATTATTGTATATATATATTTTTAAATATATTTTTTTACCTTTATTTAACCAGGCAAGTCAGTTAAGAACAAATTCTTATTTTCAATGACGGCATAACCCCTGAAAATGTCATGTTGATAGGACATTCATTTCTTGAGATATTTTAATTTGTGTTTGTTAATCTCCTCCTGTGTCATTTTTGGAGAAGGCTTTGCAATTGACCTTTTTCAATTGACCTTTTGACCCCAAATTCCTTTTGCCTTTGTGTTGAAAGATGAGTTAGGGGACAGGATGTGTGTGCGTTTCTGTGTGCGTGGGAGAGAGAATGTGCGTGAGAGAGAGAGAGAAAGAGAGAGGAACGGAAAGAAAGAGAGAGAATCTACTTGTGCATTGTGTACTGTTCCATTTCTCCCCAGTTGAAGAAGAGAAGCCTTTTAACAATACTGTCTTTTCTGGGATAGTCATCTAAAAGAGACAATTTAGCATGGCTCTTTTCCTAATAACAGTGAGTAGTCGGCTAATCAACTGGTCCCAATCAACCTTCAGCCTTATCAAGTTGTATTTAGTGTTTAGATGTGCTTCTATCTTTATCTCTTAGTCACAATAGAATAGAGGGCTGCTCCTAAATAACACAGCAAGGAAGCCACAAGTGCCTGAGTCACGTAGACACACACACACAGTTCCCTGCTGAATCTACAGTGCCTATCATAAGTATTCATCCCCTTTTGATTTCTTGACATTTATGTGTGATTAAAATGGTTTTGGGCAGGCAAACCTTTCGTGTAGATATTTTCCTGATTAATATGTGGAGTGTCTCAGTGTGGTGTAAGGTACAGTAGGTGAAGGCTGTGTACATTACAAATGTCTAACCATTGTGAGGAAGGTCCCCACATAGTCTATCAAATATGATTGATGGAATTTAGTATAGTTTGGATGAACGTATTCTTGATATTGATGAAGTGCATCTGTGTGTCTGTGCCCAGACCTTGACAAACCAGTTCTGACGGTGCACCAGACCATCAGCGATGTGCGCGGGAGCTTCTATCAGGAGAAGACGGTGTTCCTCCGCTGTACTGTCAACTCCAACCCCCCGGCCCGCTTCATCTGGAAACGAGGCACCATTCCCATAGAGCAGAGCAAGGATCAAGGAGTGGACATCTACGAACCGCTATACACACAGGTATGGTACGAGGACCACAAACACACATTTACACTCTTAAGCTACTAGCATTGTACCCCATGCAACAGATCAAGGATAACAGACCCATAGAGCAAGGATAACAGACCCACAACCCATAGAATAGTATATGTGCAGGCTCACTACATACCCACACACAAATTAACCGCAACAAAGAAAGGATAACTGAGTGGACATCTACACTCTAAAAAATGCTGGGTTAAAAACAACCCAATTTAAATGCTGGACTGAACACATGCTGGGTTATTTTGACCCAAAAAGTTGGGTAGCGTTAATAACAGAGCATGTTGGGTTGTTTGGATCACCCAAACATGGGTTAATTTTATCCAGGTCACCCGTGATACAATGTCGGGAGATGATGTGGAAACTGGCCACTAGGGGTAACAGTGAGCATTGTTACCTTCAAGTAGGTTGCAGTTTTGCTAGGGCAGAGTTTCCCAAACTCGGCCCTCGGGACCCCAAGGCATGCACGTTTATTTTTTTGCCCTAACATTACACAGCTGATTCAAATGATGAAAGCTGGATGATTAGTTGATTATTTGAATCTGCTGTGTATCGCTGGGGCAAAACCAAGACGTGCACCCCGTGCACCCCTTGTGGTCCCGAGGACCAAATTTGGGAAAACCTGCACTATGGTGTTGTGGACAGGAATGGGGGATGGGTGTAAGCATCTGCCTCTGCGTCCAAAGGTTGCACGTTCAAATCCAGCGATAGGAAGTTGTTTTTGATATTTTTGTTTTAATTCTAAATCTTAATCCATATGGATATGCATAGGCCCTTGGGGAACTCATACAATTCTGTAAGCCTAATTAAAGCTTCAAAAGTGTAGTTGTTTAACCTTAACATGTGATAACAATACAATGGAATAGATGAACTGGAATGACATTTACTCTCACGAGTGGACAAAAGCCATGCCCCTGAAAGCCATGCCTCCATTCTTTTGAGCTGACCCGCTGGGTCATATCTGAAAAACCCAGCATCAATAACACAGCAATTTTTAAAGAAATCAACCCAACTAAAAGGTGCTGCATGTTCAATCCGACGTCTACATTGGCCATGCAGCATATACAGTGCTACGGACTCAGTCGAAGTCAGAATCATACTTTTTGTGTTTCGCGGAGCAGAGCTGTTGTGAAGGAAGTTGTCAAGGAAGTGATTTTGTGTTTATACAAGACCTCCTGCCCATCAATCATGTCAATGTGGCGCTATATAGAGCTATGCTTAGCCATACGCATTGTTACAAAACTTGTGAGGCGCACGGCGATGCGGTACGGAGCTCAAATTGGCCTTTGGAGGCTCTGCAATTGTGTCACACCCTCCATATGGAGCCTGACCACATTTTCGGATCAACCATGACTTGGCTTTAAGTGATCCAATGCCTGAAACCCAGCAGTTGGGTCAACCAAGATTTTTAGAGCTAACTGCACCTCAGATTGCAGCCCAAATAAATGTTTGACAGTTCAAGTAACAGACACATCTCAACATCAAATGTTCAGAGGAGACTGTGAATGAGGCCTTCATGGTCGAATTACTTAAAAAAACACTACTAAAGGACACCAAAAATAAGAAGAGACTTGTTTGGGCCAAGACACACGAGCAATGGACATTAGACCGGTGGGAATCTGTTTTTTTGGTCTGATGAGCCAAATGTGAGATTTTTGGTTCCAACCACAGTGTCTTTGTGAGACGCAGAGTAGGTGAACGGATGATCTCTCCATGTGTGGTTCCCACCGTGAAGCATGTAGGAGGAGGTGTGATGTGTGAGGGTGCTTTGCTGGTGACACTGTCTGTGATTTATTTAGAATTCAAGGCACACTTATCCAGCATGGCTAGCGCAACATTTTGCAGCGATACGACATCCCATCTGGTTAGTGCTCCAGGTTGGGTAAGGACTATTTGACGAAGAAGGATGGAGTGCTGCATCAGATGACCTGGCCTCCTTAACACAGATGAGATGGTTTGGGATGAGTTGGACTGCAGAGTGAAGGGAAAGCAGCCAACAAGTGCTCATCGTATGTGGGAACTCCAACAAGACTGTTAGAAAAGCAATCCAGGTGAATCTGGTTGAGAGAATACCAAGAGAATACAAAGCTGTCAAGGCAAAGGGTGGCCACTTTGAAGAATCTAAAATCAAATTTAATTTGTTTCAAACTTTCCTGGTTACTGCATGATTACATTTGTGTTATTTAAAAGTTTGATGTCTTCACTTTTATTCTTCAATGTAGAAAATTAGTGCTTACTTGCTTCCTGCCAACTTGCTGCCAGCCTATATGGCATATTGACGGCATGCTCAGTCACACAAACACAATTGAACTTCCACCTACTGATTGGCAACTCATTTCCATCTCTGCGACTTCTTACCTCATCTCCCTGTCACTCTCTCTCTCCCTCTCTCTCTTTCTCTTTATTTTGGCAGATGACACTGGCAAGAAACTAATCAGGATAGCTAATCAGCTAATCCGGAACATCTGTGGACAATGTACAGTTGAAGTCGGAAGTTTACATACACTCAGGTTGAAGTTATTAAAACTCGTTTTTCAACCACTACACACATTTCTTGTTAACAAACTATAGTTTTGGCAAGTCGGTTAGGACATCTACTTTGTGCATGACACAAGTCATTTTTCCAACAATTGTTTACACACAGATTATTTCACTTATAATTCACTGTATCACAATTCCAGTGGGTCAGAAGTTTACAAATACTAAGTTGACTGTGCCTTTAAACAACTTGAAGAATTCCAGAAAATGATGTCATGGCTTCAGAAGCTTCTGATAGGCTAATTGACATCATTTGAGTCAATTGGAGGTGAACCTGTGGATGTATTTCAAGGCCTACCTTCAAACTCAGTGCCTCTTTGCTTGACATCATGGGAAAATCAAAAGAAATCAGCCAAGACCTCAGAAAAAATATGGTAGACCTCCACAAGGCCGGTTCATCCTTGGGAGCAATTGCCAAACACCTAAAGGTACCACACTCATCTGTACAAACAATTGTACGCAATTATAAACACCATGGGACCACGCAGCCTTCATACCGCTCAGGAAGGAGACGCATTCTGTCTCCTAGAGATGAATGCACTTCGGTGCAAAGAGTGCAATCAATCCCAGAACAACAGCAAAGGACCTTGTGAAGATGCTGGAGGAAACAGGTACAAAAGTAAATATATCCACAGTGAAACGAGTCCTATAGTGACATAACCTGAAAGGCTGCTCAGCAAGGAAGAAGGCACTGCTCCAAAACCGCCATAAGAAAGCCAGACTACGGTTTACAACTGCACACGGGGGACAAATATCTTACTTTTTGGAGAAATGTCCCCTGGTCTGATGAAACTGTTTGGCCATAATGACCATCGTTATGTTTGGAGGAAAAGGGGGAGGCTTGCAAGCCGAAGAACACCATCCCAATCGTGAAGCATTTTGGTGGCAGCATCATGTTGTGGGGGTGGCAGCATCATGTTGTGGCGGGTGCTTTGCTGCAGAAGGGTCTGTGCACTTCACAAAATAGATGGCCTCATGAGGGAGGAAAATATGTGGATATATTGAAGCAACATCTCAAGACATCAGTCAGGAAGTTAAAGCTTCGTCGCAAATTGGTCTTCCAAATGGACAATGACCCCAAGCATACTTCCAAAGTTGTGGCAAAATACCTTAAGGACAACAAAGTCAAAATATTGGAGTGGCCATCACAAAGCCATGACCTCAATCCTATAGAAAATGTGTGCGTGAACTAAAAAAGCCTGTGCGAGCAAGGCCTACAAACCTGATTCAGTTACACCAGCTCTGTCAAGAGGAACGGGCCAAAACTCACCCAACTTATTGTGGGAAGCTTGTGGAAGGCTACCCGAAACGTTTGACCCAAGTTAAACAATTTTAAAGGCAAATCTACTAAATACTAATTGAGTGTCTGTAATCTTCTGACCCACTGGGAATGTGGTGAAAGAAATAAAAGCTAAAAGAAATAATTCTCTCTACTATTATTCTGACATTTCACATTCTTAAAATAAAGTGGTGATCCAAACTGACCTAAAACAGGGAATTCTTACTAGGATTAAATGTCAGCAATTGTGAAAAACTGAGTTTAAATGTATTTGGCTAAGGTGTATGTAAACTTTCGACTTCAACTGTATGTGTGTGTGTGTGTGTGTGTGTCAGAATGAGGTGCGGATCTGAGTGAGAGTGATGTGTGTCTTGTATTTATCCATTGTGTGTGTGTGTGTGTGTGTGTGTGTGTGAGAATGCAGTGTGGATCTGAGTGATGTGTGTCGGTGAGCAAGAATGGTATTGTGTGCGTGTGCATTCTCCTGCCTTTGCGCATGAGTCCTTACAAGCGACTACAGTATATCCGTATCTGCGCTGGGAATAAGCGAAGTTCATGTACAGAGTTATGACTTTAATGGCGTTTCCAGAATCCCTGCTTCCTGCCTGCACCTCTGAGTCCGGGGCACATCTGTGATGTCCTGTGTGTGTGTGTCCTGTGTTTTAGAGTGTCGCTGGAAGGATCTGAGAGAAGGGGGAGACTTGGGACATAAACAAAGCCAGGATCATCAGCTTTCCGAGCATCTGAAAATGTGACGCTGAACCCAAATGTCCACTTCTCTGCCCCCTACCTCTGTGATCAGGGAAAAGAGGATGGAAAGGGGAACGGTGTGTCTGAACCTAAGCCTGACTGTCAATGACCTCATTCTCTCTCCCTTTGAACTTTCTCACCATTTTTCTCTCCCCTCTACACAAACCCTTATTGATACAGTACACAATGCTCCTATACCGTTTTCAACCACAACACACACATAAGCACTCATCTTCTGCAGCAGAACCTCTATCTTTAAAACCACAGGTCCCTTTGAACCCCAGCATCCGTCACCAAACAGCAACATAAAAGCAGTCTAGTTAGTGCCTCCAATCCATTCTGACAGCAAAACAAACACCAGGGCACATGCTAGAACAGCTACCCCAGCAGCGGTCCCCGCTGTTGGGCATGAATCAAAGGAAACCTCCTTTTATCTGGGGCTCTGGGGGAGCCCTGGCCAAGGAAAAAAGAGGGCTGTCTGGGTGCAGAGTGACCACACAGCTCGGGGTGAAGTGGGCAACGCCGAAACGCCAAGGGGCTGCCAATAGAAGGGGAGCGGGAGGGGAGAAGGGTAGAGAGGGTAGAAGAGGCCATGTTTGCCTGGATCATGCTCAGTAGGTGACAATGTAAACAGTTTTGCAACATAAACAATGAAAATGGTTTATATGCCTCTTGCATTGTGTGTTTTGTGCCTCCTCAACACAACTGACTATACAGTAAGTGCAAACCAAGGGTGTTGAGTCTGAATACAGCTGCACAGTAATGTCTCTTATCGATGGCGGTTATGATATCGTTTAGGACCTTGAGCGTGGCTGAGGTGCACCCATGACCAGCTCTGAAACCAGATTGCATAGCGGAGAAGTTACGGTGGGATTCGAAATGGTCGGTAATCTGTTTGTTAACTTGGCTTTTAAAGACCTTACAAAGGCAGGGTAGAATAGATATAGGTCTGTAGCAGTTTGGGTCTATAGTGTCTCCCCCTTTGAAGAGGGGGATGACCGCGACAGCTTTCCAATCTTTGGGGATCTCAGACGATATGAAAGAGAGGTTGAACAGGCTAGTAATAGGGGTTGCAACAATTTCGGCAGATCATTTTTGAAAGAGAGGGTCCAGATTGTTTAGCCCGGCTGATTTGTAGAGGTCCAGATTTTGCAGCTCTTTTAAAACATCAGCTATCTGGATTTGGGTGAAGGAGAAATGGGGGAGTCGTGGGCGAGTTGCTGTGGGGGGCGCAGGGCTGTTGACCGGGGTAGGGATATCATAACTGCCATCGATAAGAGACAATACTGTACAGCCATATTCATTGACCTAGCCAAGGCTTTCGACTCTGTCAATCACCACATTCTTATCGGCAGACTCAACAGCCTTGGGTTCTCTAATCACTGCCTCGCCTGGTTCACCAACTACTTCTCTGATAGGGTTCAGTGTGTCAAATCGGAGGGCCTGTTGTCCGGACCTCTGGCAGTCTCTATGGGGGTGCCACAGGGTTCAATTCTCGGGCCGACTCTCTTCTCTGTATCCATCAATGATGTCACTCTTGCTGCTGGTGATTCTTTGATCCACCTCTACGCAGACGACATCATTCTGTATACCTCTGGCCCTTCGTTGGACACTAACCTCCAGATGAGCTTCAATGCCATACAACTCTCCTTCTGTGGCCTCCAACTGCTCTTAAATGCAAGTAAAACTAAATGCATGCTCTTCAACCGATTGCTGCCCGTCCAGCATCACTACTCTGGGCGGTTCTGACCTAGAATATGTAAGACAACTACAAATACCTAGGTGTCTCCTTCCAGACCCACATTAAGCATCTCTAATCCAATATTAAATCTAGAATCATTCCTATATCGCAACAAAGCATCCTTCACTCATACTGCCAAACATACCCCCGTGAAACTGACTATCCTAACGATCCTCAACTTCGGCGATGTCATTTACAAAAACACTCTACTCAACAAATTGGATGCAGTCTATCACAGTGCATCTGTTTTGTCACCAAAGCCCCATATACTACCCACCACTGCAACCTGTATGCTCTTGTTGTATGCCAAACCCACTGGCTCCAGGTCATCTACAAGTCTTTGCTTGGTAAAACCCTGCCTTATCTCATTTCACTGGTCACCATAGCAGCACGTGCTCCAGCAGGTATATTTCACTGGTCACCCCCAAAGCGAACTCTTCCTTTGGCCATCTTTCCTTCCAGTTCTCTGCTGCCAATGACTGGAACGAACTGCAAAAAATTACTGAAGCCAGTGTCTCATATCTCCCTCACTAACTTCAAGCACCAGCTGTCAGAGCAGCTCACAGATCATTGCACCTGTACATAGCCCATCTGTAAATAGCCCATCCAACTCCCTCATCCCCACACTGTATTTATTTATTTTGCTCCTTTTCACCCCAGTATCTCTACTTGCATATTCATCTTCAGCACTTCTATCACTCCAGTGTTTAATTCTTATATCATAATTTCCTTCGCCACTATTGCCTATTTTATTGCCTTACCTCCCTCATCCTACCTCATTTGCACACACTGTGTATATACTTATTTTTTAAATCTACTGTATTATTGACTGTATGTTTGTTTATTCCATGTGTAACTCTGTTGTTGTATGTGTCAAACTGCTTTGCTTTATCTTGGTCATGTCAGAGTTGTAAATGAGAACTTCTTCTCAACTAATCTACCTGGTTAAATAAAGGTTAAATAAAATAATTAAATGTATATACTGTATATTTTTTATACATCTCCCGTTTGGCGTGTCTTTTGTGATGTGGTTCACATCAGCACTGACAGATGTGTTTACTTGACAACTGCGTCTGAGTTTTAATCATTCCTTCTCCCCCTTTTGTTCCATGCTGGCTGAAGACCTAGCTAGCCAGGAACTAACAAACACCAGACATGGATGAAAAGGGAAACATATGCATCTTTGCCATAGATGAATAGTGTAAACTTTTAATCATATTTGCTGACACCCTCCAGTCAAATGTTGGCACCAGTAGAGTAGTTCTAGCTATATAATCCAAGCCTCTTTGGAAACACGCCTTCTCTGATGTTGCACCTTAAAATTGCCAATAATGTACCTTAGGGGAAAAGATAGTATAGGCACAAAAGCGTAGCTTTGGAAAACTTTCTGGTTTATTGCTGCCTTTCACAGTTTGGAAAGTGCATTGCACACTTGTTCACAAAACACCTATATACAGTATATGTTCCACTATCCCTAACACACCCCACCACCCCTTAACTTTGGCCCCTTACAGTACTTATAAAGTTGAATTAAATAAAAATGAGAAAAACAACGACTGCGTGGCTTTGCACGACACCAACTCCATCATCAAGTTTGCTGATGACACCAGGTTTATAGGCCTAATAACCAATAATGACGAGTCAGCCTATAGGGAAAAGGTAAGTGAACTGGCATCTCCCTTAATGTCAGCAAAATGAAGGAGTTGATTGTTGACTCCAGAAAGCAGAGGAGTAAATATGTCTTGATCCACATCAATGGTACTGCAGTAGAGAGAGTCAGCATCCACATCCCCGAGGACTTGAAATGCATCAACAACACACCACTCTTGTCAAGAGGGCGCAATAGCGTCTCTACTTCCTAAGGCGGCTAAAGAAAAAATGTATTCTGTCCTGACCGGTTACATCATGGCCTGGTACTGGAATTGCTCCGTCCACAACCGCAAGGATCTCCAGAGGGTGGTGAAGAAGGCCCAGAACATCTCTGGGACTGTGCTCCCACTCATCCAGAAGATCTACTCGAAACAGTGCCTGAAGAAGGACCGGATCATCAAGGACCCCACACACACCAACCACGAGCTGTTTGTCTTCCTTACCCTCGGGCAGACGGTATCGGAACATGAGATCTGATAACAACGGAGCATGAGGTCTGATACCTTCTATCTATAAGAGTGAATTGGACTGACCACATGCACTGACTCTCCACACTGACCCACACAGATATACACTCATCTACACACACACATACACATATAGATGCATGCTACACACACATCACAACTGCTGCCACCACATTATTATTATTATTGCTAAATACTGCACAATTTAAAACACTTGCACCCCAATCCCCGCTTTCCCAAAATGCGTGTAAATACTGGACTATAAAGTGAGCCATTTACTTTTCGTTCGTATTCTTATCGTTTCTTATTTCTTATTGTTGTTGCATTGTTGAGAATGAACCTGCAAGTAAGCAGTTTGTTGGACGGTGTCTACCCTATGTATCCAGTACATACTACTAATAAAACTGAAAGGTACAAAGCACGTACAGTACCTTCCAGGGTACCACTACAGTGACAAGCATTTGTACCCCTTTAAGAACAAATCTAAACCTTTTTTTCTGAGAGTGTGTGTGCTGTGTCTGAGAGAGATTATATTTATTTTGTAGATTTGCATGTGTAGGAGCGCGTGTTTGTGTGTGTGTGAGAGTGTATACACTGTGTTCAAATGACAGTGCATTAATGAATGTACCAACATGTGTATAAGGGTATTTATGGTGTGTGTAAGAGATTGTGTAACTGTACTGTGTTTGTGCACATATGCATGTGTGTTTGTGAAGAATACTCACATGCGGTCAGTCTGTTACTGTTATATCTGTGTAACCAGTCAATGTTTTGTCACACAGGGGGAGACCGAGGTTCTGAAGCTGAAGAACCTGAGGCTGAAGGACTTTGCCAACTACACGTGCCAGGTGTCCGTTCGCAACGTGTGTGAAATCCCTGATAGCTCTGTCACCTTTCTCCTCACCATCGGCACCAGTAAGTGCCACGTTTTCCTTGCTACCACTTTTCTACACCCCTCTTTCATTTTTTGGTGTGTGTTTTTAATGGAGACAAGCCGGTGTAGAAGGTGTGAAGTGAAGGCCTGAAGTGAGTAGAAGACAAAAGCAGCTGAGTTCATCTGACTCTGGGGAAGTAGATAAAGGGCTTCATTGCCAAAATCCCAAACTATTTCTTTAACCACTAGACCACCCCACGCCACACCCCTCTCTATTTGAATCTCCCCTTTTCTCTGTGTGAATCCATCCCTCACTTGCTCATCCCTTGTCTCACTATGTCTCACTCCACCTCACTCCCCCTCCCATCTTTCATACACAGACACTCCATCTCGTCCTCCCTCATTCCCACTTTCCTCCTCCTCCTCCATCTCTCACTCCCCCTCTCCATTTCCCTCCTTTCAGCCTCGCACTTCATCTCTCCCCTTCCTATTAAATCACTCCATCTCCCCTTTCCTTCTGTCTGTAGCATTCCCTCACTCTCTCTCTTTATTTTTTCTCCATCCATTGACGTACATCTCTCACTCCCTTGCTCCTCTCCTCCGTGTGTTACACTGTCTATCGGTCTTGTTATTCCCTCGATGTGTGACACATCTCAGGCCTTCACTTCAAATTGACCTGTCAGAAGACTCTGTTATCTCCCTTCACTCAGACCAGTCACCACGGCAGTGCCATGTTACCACCGGCAACGCTGTTGCTGTCGACAACGCTGCCAGTTCCACTGCAGCCTGCCTCCAAAGGCCAATAGTTCAACAAACGAAAGCCAGAATCCTATCTGAGCCCAATCTTCTTTTATTCCCTTTCTCAGATTCTCGCCTCATTTCAAATGTCATCCAGCAAACCCCCGCGCTACCCCGCCTCCCTTTCAAAGATATTGGCTGTTTTAATGCTGCGCTTATTTTTGGTAACACTTTATTTGGATGGTCCATCTGTAGATGCTCTACACACTATCTACAGACAATCAGTAACATGTCAACTGCATGTCTGCTGACTTTCAACAAGAAAGTGTCTGTATACTGTGGTGGTGCTACTGAAAGGCTAAAGACATGCTGTGGAAATGCTGCGGACAGTCTACAAATAGTATATTGTATATCTGTAGATGGAAAGTATTCCAACCCCTTGACTTTTTTCCACATTTTGTTACAATACACCTTATTCTGACATGGATGAAATAATTGTCCCCCCTTATCAATCCACACACAATAATGTAAGTATTCAGACCCTTTGCCATGAGACTCAAAATTGAGCTTGGGTTTTTATTTTATTTATATTAACTCTTATTTAACTAGGCAAGTCAGTTAAAGAACACATTCTTATTTACAATGACGGCCCACCAAAAGACAAAAGCCTCCTGCGGGGACTGGGATTAAAAATACAAAAATAAAATATAAATATAAGACAAAACACACATCACTACAAGAGAGAGAACACAACACTACATAAAGAGAGACCTAAGACAACATAGCTAGGCATCAACACATGACAACACAGCATGGTAGCAACACAACATGACAACCACACAACATGGTAGCAACACAACATGGTAGCAGCACAAAACATGGTACAAACATTAATTGGGCACAGACAAGAGCACAAAGGGCAAGAAGGTAGAGACAACAATATATAACACAAAGCAGCCACAACAAGTGCATCCTGTTTCCATTGATTATCCTTTAGATGTTTCTACAACTTGATTGGAGTCCACCTGTGGTAAATTAAATAGATTGGACATGATTTGGAAAGAAACGCACCTGTCTATAAAAGGTCCCGCAGTTGAGAGTGCATGTCAGAGCAAAAACCAAGCCATGAGGTCAAAGGAATTGTCCGACCAGCTACGAGACAAGATTGAATCGAGGCACAGATCTGGGGAAGTTTAGCAAATCAAATTCTGTGTCATTGAAGGTCCCCAAGAACACAGTGGCCTCCATCATTCTTAAATGGAAGAAGTTTGGAACCACTCTTCCTAGAGCTTGCCTCTCGGCCAAACTGAGCAACTGGGGGAGAAGGGCCTTGGTCGGGGAGGTGACCAAGAACCCGATGGTCACTCTGTCGGAGCTCCAGAGTTCCTCTGTGGAGTTGGTAGAACCTTCCAGAAGGACAACTATCTCTGCAGCACTCCACCAATCAGGCGTTTTGGTAGATTGGCCAGAAAGAAGCGACTCCTCAGTAAAAGGCAGATGACAGCCCGCTTGGATTTTGCCAAAAGGCACCTAAAGGACTCTCAGACCATGATAAACACAATTCTCTGGTCTGATGAAACCAAGATTTATCCAAGATATATATATACAGTTGAAGTTGGAAGTTTACATACACCTTAGCCAAATACGTTGAAACTCAGTTTCACAATTCCTGACATTTAATCCTTGTAAAAATTTCCCGTCTTAGGTCAGTTAGGATCACCACTTTATTTTAAGAATGTGAAATGTCAGGATAATAGTGGAGAGAATGATTTATTTCAGATTTAATTTAGATTTAGATTTAGTCAAAAGTTTACATACACTCAATTAGTATTTGGTAGCATTGCCTTTAAATTGTTTATCGTGGGTCAAACGTTTTGGGTAGCCTTCCACAAGCTTCCCACAATAAGTTGGGTTAATTTTGACCCATTCCTCCTGACAGAGCTGGTGCAACTGAGTCTGGTTTGTAAGGCCTTCGTCATTGCACATGCTTTTCAGTTCTGCCCACAAATGTTCAATAGGATTGAATAGGGCCAGGGCTTTCTGATGGCCACTCCAATACCTTGACTTTGTTGTCCTTAAGTCATTTTGCCACAACTTTGGAAGTATGCTTGGGGTCATTGTCCATTTTGGAAGACCCATTTGCGACCAAGCTTTAACTTCCTGACTGATGTCTTGAGATGTTGTGTCAATATATCCACATAATTTTCCCTGCCTCATGATGCCATCTATTTTGTGAAGTGCACCAGTCCCTCCTGCAGCAAAGTACCTCCAAAACATGATGCTGCTACCCCCGTAATTCCCATCTCAACCGTGATGGTGTTCTTCAGCTTGCAAGCCTCCCTCTTTTTCCTTCCCCAGCACCTCTGTGCAATCAGACCATTTGATTATTATTGTGCCACCAAGGTTACTGCAGCCAGTGTTGCCAGCACAGCCACTACCTGGGTTCGGTACTTCACCGGAAATCCCACTGGCTATGTACCAGGTCGTCGAGGTTCTCATTAGCAGCCTTGAGAAACTCCTTGCATATTATGCTCTCCCATCTGGGGGTTTTGGCTTTGTTGGACAAACCCTGCCAGGCAGACTCAGACTCTCACCTGTCATCACACTTTTCCAAGTGCACAGGTACCCCATCTTCCAACACACCCACACTCCCCCCACATACCCACATACCGTGCCTTCTATGTCCTCTATTTGCTATTTTTATCTCTACCATGTTGATTCCTGCTTAATTTGGGGCTTTTGAAGATGTATTATTTCATGAATTGTCCTTTCTTACAATGCTTTCTTTTATCTATTGATAAATACTACAAATACAATATTGAATACGAATTATTTTACAACAGTCCCTAACTTGAATAGTATAGTGTATTTCTTTATCAGTTGTTGTATTTAAGAGTTCAGTGTTCCATTACTCGCCGTTAACCATTATTTTATTTTTAAAGAATGCAAATTTGGCAACGTTTCGGCACTCATACCATTGTCCTCTCTGTCCGAAGCGGTGTACACGTTCTAGTTTGATTTTGACGACTGTATCGCCTGGGATCTGTAGATCTGGATCTGTAATTCTTTCACCAATCTCTCTGGTTCTTCACCTTCATCCTCTAATTCCGGTAAGCACCAGATTTTCTCGCATCGACCAAGTCTGTATATCAAGTAAGGCTTCTCTTAGAAACTTGTTCTCTTTTTTAGGTTCACTAACATCCATTTAAATAATATTGACAGTACCTTTTAGCTTTTTAGTTTCTTTCTCCAATGTCGTGGCTTTCTCGTCACTCATCTCGAGGCTCGCCTTCAACTCCTTTATATCTTTACTGACTAGTTCAAGTATGCCCAATTGATAATTTATCGACGTTAGCAGGTCGGTTTCCATTCTTACCATACCAGGTGGTGAAAAGCATGAATCGTCTGTGTTGGTCGAGGAGTCTCGTTTTCTTTTGGGATTAGTTCTCCATACTTACCCTGGTTACTCTCCGACATGTTTTGGCGTTGGTAATATTTGTAGATACATTTCTCTAGCCTTATAATTGGTTTTCTGTTGATATCCAGATTGAAGGTTATTTCTCACGAGTAAGTGGATCAAAGTTAGATTGAAGTGTTAATATTTAGTCCGTTTTACACATATATCATGAGGCATTCCGCACCGCCATCTTCAGTCCGTCATCTTCCTACAAAAAGTCCTTGTTTGGTGGGCGAAACAATTAAAAAATGCCACCATCTGAAGGAAGACACATTTTTCACATACTTCTTGATAGGAACAACCATCTACTTGTTCCCTTTCTTCACAGCTGTAAATTGGGACATCTGGAGTTGCCCCGGATCACCAACATTCCAAACACACCTTCCTTTCTCCTACATGTATTGTGAAAGCGTCCTCTGGCGTACTGGAATAAAATAACTTAAAAGTATAATTTGTGAACAAAGATTCAACCTACCCATTGAAGAGGCAATCTGTAGTTTAAACAAATTGGACACCCTGCCACAATTTTGGTAAACAGTTGACGGATGGAGCTGTAAGCACTCAAATTCCTAGACAGAGCTAAGGATGTAATGACTGACCATTCATTCGAGTGCATATTACAGGGGAGGAAACAAAAGTCAAACTTTGGGGCTCTCTAAATATTGATCATTTGACCGAGATGCACGCCGACAGCAAGACACAAGAGAAAGCATCTGAGCGAGCGAAACAGCGCCCCTCTGTCTCAGTAAGTGTAGCCCATATATCCGATGCTGTCTGGATAAAATGAGTACGACATAAGATAGATTCAGCCACTTGCAAATTGAAGGAAAATTATAAAACATTATTTTATACATTTTCTTTATTTTATTTTTGGGGAAGCATGGCTTCCCTTGGCAACCATGAATACACACCACTGTACAAAGCCTAATGACAATCACCGAATGTCATTAGATTTATGGTGTGTGTAACAGATGCGTCTTTCCATTCATCAAATGCCACGTGCACAGTGTACGGTTTGTATGCTGATATTATTTTGGAGTGGACGAACATGTGCAGCCTACTTTTTAAAGTGATTTGTTTGACAATCAGATTAAAAGATAACTGGTTGTGTTCATGCCATATTCAAATGTAATACATTTACCAGTAAATTACATGTCTTTACTATTAGGCCCCAAAAAAGTGGGTTATCACTAAAGTTGTTTTTTTGTCAAGCACTTTTTGTTGGAATGACACAGTGGCAGAACTGCGGATGAGGACATTACCTCCGCCTATTCTGTCTTTTTCTCTTACACCACTTTTTCATGCCTTTGAGACAGATACTCTGAAGTTTCTTTGCCATACTGGAGAGCGTGGTGCTGTTCTTAGAAATCACATCTTGCCGCATGCCCAAACCTTGTGAGAATCTAGACAAATTAAATGTAGTGTTATGAAAATTATTAATCAGATCATCTAACGGTTAAATCAGGTGGGGCCATGCTCAGACTTGGGAAGGTACCCTTGAATTGGAATTAAAAGTAAATCCCCTATTGGTAGATGGGTAAAAATAAAAAGCAGATATTGAATATCCCTTTGAGCATGAGGAAGTTATTTATTACACTTTGGATGATGTATCAATACGCACACTTACAAGATACAGGCGTCCTTTCTAACTCAGATGCCAGCAAGAGGAAGGAAACAGTTAGAGTTTAATGGTTGTGACAGGAGAAAACCAATGAATCAAAAACAATGTAGTTACTCCACAATATTAACCTAAATGACAGAGTGAAAAGAAGGAAGCCTGTGCAGAATAACAATATTCCAAAACATGCATCCTGTTTGCAGTAAAGTACTAAAGTAAAACTTTAAAAAATGTGGCAAATAAATAAATTAAGATAACACATCACTGAGTACCACTCTTTATATTTTCAAGGATGGAGGTGACTGCATCAGTTTTTGGATATGCTTGTCATCGGCAACGACTAGGGAGTTTAGGATAAAAAGAAACAGAATAGAGCTAAGCACAAACAAAATCGTAGAGGAAAACCTAGTTCAGTCTGCTTTCCAACAGACGCAGGGTGATAAATTCACATTTCAGCAGGACAATAACCAAAAACACAAGGCCAAACATACACTGGAGCTGCTTACCAAGACGACATTGAATGTTCCTGAGTGGCCTAGTTACAATTTTGCCTTAAATCGTCTTGAAAATCAATGGCAAGACTTAAAAATGGCTGTTTAGCAATGATCAACAACCAACTTCACAGGGCTTGAAGAATTTTTTAAATAACGATGTGCAAATATTGTACAATCCAGATGTGCAAAGCTCTTACAGACTATCCTAGAAAGACTCACAGCTGTAATCACTGCCAAATGCGATTCTAACATTTAATGACTGTGAATACTTATGTAAATGAGATATTTCTGTATTTCATTTGCAATACATTTGCAAAAATGTCAAAAAACATGTATTCACTTTGTCATTATGGGGTGTTGTGTGTAGATAGGTGAGAAACAAAATATATTTAATCCATTTCGAATTCAGGCTGTAGCAAAATAAAATGTGGAATAAGTCAAGGGATATGAATGCTTTCTGAAGGAATCTAATTAAAAGTGGTAGGGTAGCCAGGTATACCTGTGTATATATTGCATCCACGTGAAGGCTGGAGTGGGACCAGTAGAAAATGTCAAGTCCTCATGCGCTTCCTTAATCGTCTGCATGGCGTTCGGCTACTGCATTACCTGGAGCACTCCGCCACAGCAAGAGCCATTGATGTCACCAAAGACAAACCTAATAACGTTACACCCAGTGTTTGTCACCTGACCTGGCCCTGGTATACTAGACACTAACAAAATAGGAATGAGAACTATACCCTACGCAGTACAGAAACAGACGCTACTACATTATTACATAAGCTACATGTACTGAGTAGCCTATAGTTCTCATTACTATTTGAATTTTGTCATCAAACTTTGTCATCAAAGTCTGGCACTCTCTGGATTTATGGTGCTTTCAAGACAACTGGTAACTCGGAGTTCTACAAAGCGGCCCGAGTTCCTGACTTGCAATTCCGAGTTGGATGACCGTTCAAAACATATTTTCCCAGTTGTAACTAGTTTTTTTTTTTGAGTTCCCAGTTGTCTTGAACTCACTTAAATCAGATTTCACAGTTCTGAGTTTCCAGTTGTTTGGAGCGCGGCAGAAATCATGCTGGATTGACACCATGGCCGACTTTGAATGATTATCATTTTAAAAGAGACCCTTAAACCCAGACTTGGGACCACACACCCACTCCACTGAATAGCACAGTAGTAATTGCTTAGCAATGCTTGCAGTTAGCCACTGATTCCTTCCAAACCACTCATTGTTGAATTTACGATTTCCAACTTGTGTAATGTTTATGCCCAATGGCCGATGAGCACCAATACATTTTATCTATAATTTCTCTTCATTATTTCTCTTCATATGACAAGGATTAAAAAGGATTTGCCAGTAGATTGTCAACTTGATTCATGATGATGACTGCTATCTTGCTAGCTAAGATTTTGAAAGTATGATGTTGACATGATCAGTCCAATCAAAGCTGCTGTAGATATAACATGATTTGACATCATTTTATCTATGGGCAACAACCTTGAGCATTTTTGGATGGGAACTTATAATATAACTCTATCGCAGCACCCAAGGGGCTTGAATTTTCGAGCTCTACCCTTAGATTTGGCGGTGATGTAATGTCCCCATGAGTGACAAAACACTAAGCCAATCATGGCGCAACTAGAGAACATGCCCCACCATCACAGAAAGCACTGAGCTAGGCAGAAACACTTGCATTTTGGAGCTGCCTTACTCAAGAAAGCAAAAAAGAGACCCACGTTTGTATGCAGCTTTAATTTTTATTTGACATTGTTTGCAAACAATATCAGACACGTACTAATGCCAAAATAACATTCAAAACAGGCAACCCCCCCAAATAAAAAGAAATTAAAAAATATACACACACACTACCAGTCAAACTTTTGGACACACCTACTCATTGTCACACCCTGGCATTAGAGAGCCTTTTTATGTCTCTATTTGTTTGGTCAGGGTGTGATTTGAGTGGGCATTTTATGTTCTTTATTTCTTTGTTTCTGGCCGAGTGTGGTTCCCAATCAGAGGCAGCTGTCTATCGTTGTCTCTGATTGGGGATCATACTTAGGCAGGCCTTTTTCCCACCTGGGATTGTGGGTAGTTGTCTATGTGTAGTGGCCTGTGAGTACTACGTAGCTTTACGTTCGTTTGTGATTTCTTGTTTTGTTGGGGACATTATAAATAAACTCAAATTTACGCCTACCACGCTGCGCCTTGGTCCATTCCTTTCGGCGAGCGTGACAGAACTACCCACCACAAAAGGACCAAGCAGCGTGGAGAAAGGGACTCATGGACTCTGAATACAAACACGATAATATTAAATCAAATTAATTCAGCTAAACTTCTTAAAATCAACCCTGTACACTTTGTTCTTACAAAAAAAGGTTTAAAATGCTCTAGTACAGTCAATATCGAAAGTTATGAAATGGTTCACAAAGATTACCTCTGGTGATCAAACTAGCACTAACTAGTATTAATTGTAACAATGGCTGACAATTAAATAACGTGCCATAGAATTATGTGGTAGCCCGCAGGTGTGCTGCAGTATGGCAACTTTTACAGGAAGAACCACTGGATAGAGATGCAGGACAGGAGGAACCAAACACAGATTATTCTTTGTTTTTTGTTTTTATTATTTTTTGGAGGCTTTGTGATTTCTTTGCTGTCGGATGTGCAATTGAAACAAGGTATACAAATGCCCCATAGTTCATCTTCCAAGCTCCAATGCAGGTCGGCACAACGCAACCAATGACAGCACTTGAATGAAATAAGCAAAACTCTTCAAGTTAGGTGGAGCTTCTTCTTTTGTACCTTGTTGTATACTCCTATATCCTACATACGCACTTGAAAAATACTCATACATTTTTGGAGCGCCTCCTTGTTCCAGTTATTTTGAATTGAGGATAGACACAAAGGTTACTACACTAAACAGAGGTTGCAAACAACATTTGCCCTCATTCATATTACACATTCCTTGTGTATTCACTGTCAAACACTTGCTGCATTCCGTTAAAAGGCCTTCACTGTGTTTTGGACACTGGTTTTTATAAAAAATATATATTTTACCTTTATTTAACTAGGCAAGTCAGTTTAAGAACAATTTCTTATTTTCAATGACGGCCTAGGAACAGTGAGCTAACTGCCTTGTTCAGGGGCAGAACAACAGATATGTTATTACCTTGTCAGCTCAGGGATTTGATTTTGCAACCTTTCGGTTACTAGTCCAACACACTAACCGCTAGGCTGCCTGCCACCCCTGGTGACCAGCATAACATAAAGCAAGACCAGTATCAAGTCACATTATGCTGGTTTGCAAAGTAATGTTTAAATCCTATTGGAATCCAGACAGAATGGATTCCTCCAATGAACACTCAGAATGACTACCAAAATCAGAAGACAAACTGGAACAACGGTTCCAGTAATGGGTGTAATAAATCTAACTAACAGATTTGATTCGTTTAGAAAAATGTATGTTATTTACCTTTGAGCAGCAGATGATAAATTAATAGATTAAAAAATGCAAACGATTCTAAAAATCTAACTACAATATAGCATGCTGGGAAATTTGATAGAACTCTGTAACCAGAGGAATCTTCATGACAGGGTTCTACGTAGAACCCAAAAGAGTGCCACTAGTGACAAAACGTAGAACCCATGAGGTTTCCTTGTGAGAGGGTTCTAAAAAAATCGAAGGCTTCTACGTGGTCCCCAAAAGGGTTACCCCACAGGGACAAGTGACACAATGTCTACTCACTTAAAAATGTGGGTTCCTCAAGGATTCTTTTGAATGGGTGATGGATCTATGTGTAACCATACTGACCCAAATAACAATTTAAGCCCTTCAAAGTTCTTTCCTCTTTTAGCGATAATTCAAATGTGGTGGCTCATTAGAATATTTTGGGGCGTGGTTTACTCACAGCTCTTATTATTCCAGAGCTAGCACACCTGATATGAGGAAATGATCAGTAGACAGATAGGAGTTACATAGTTCAGAATACACAAGATCCAACACACACAAAATAACAGTTTATTTATATTTTTATTTTGAAAGTCATCTTTCATTGACAAGCTATAAGTGAATTATTGATGCCCAGAGCTGGAAACACATCAGATGGCTTCCACAACATGGGAACAATATCAGAAAAATGGGATTGTTAGACCTAACATCTAGAAATGGGCATATGTTTTAGTAAGTGGTCACGGGTGTGGTCACGGGACATGTAAGGTGTTGTCACGGGTGTGGTCACGGGACATGTCAGGTGTGGTCACGGGTGTGGTCACGGGACATGTCCTTAAACCTCTCCAAAGTGGCACGTCTGTAAATTAGACAATTCTTGTGCCATTACATATTTATAATCCCTAAATGCTATTTGTTCAGTATAAAAACACCATTTCTGCCATATCAACATATGTTTATGGGACATTTAGGAGTGCCAAGAAAGAAGCTCGTCAAAGGTAATGAATGTTTTATATTTTATTTCTGCGTTTTGGGTAGCGCCGGCTACCGCAAAATCTGTCGTGTTAGGTGACGTTGCAGTATTTTGAGGGTGCATGCTATCAGATAAAAGCTTCATGCTTTCGCCGAAAAGCATTTTAAAAATCTGACTTGTTGCCTGGATTCACAACGAGTGTAGCTTTAATTCAGTACCCTGCATGTGTATTTTAATGAACGTTTGAGTTTTAACGAGTACTATTAGCATAGCACATTTGCATTTCCAGATGTCTAGATAGGACGCCTGCGTGTCAGGTAGGAGCAAGAGGTTGAACACCTTGGAAAATTCCAGAAAATTACGTCATGGCTTTAGAAGCTTCTGATTGACTCAAACGATGTCAATTAGCCTATTGGAGGTGTACATGTGGATGTACAATATTTCAAGGCCTACCTTCAAAATCAGTGCCTCTTTGCTTGACATCATGGGAAATTCAAATGAAATCAGCCAAGACCTCAGAAAAACATTGTAGACCTTCACAAGTCTGGTTCATTGTTGGGAGCAATTTCCAAACGTCTGAAGGTACCACGTTCATCTGTACAAACAATAGTACGCAAGTATAAACACCATGGGACCACGCAGCCGTTATTCTACTCAGGGAGGCGATTAGTTCTGTCTCCTAGAGATGAACGTACTTTTGTGCGAAACGTGTAAATAAATCCCAGAACAACAGCAAAGGACCTTGTGAATATTCTGGAGGAAACAGGCACAAAAGTATCTATATCCACTGTAAAACGAGTCCTACATCGACATAACCTGAAAGGCCGCTCAGCAAGGAAGAACCCACTGCTCCAAAACCGCCAAAAGGACCCAGACTATGGTTTGCAACTGCACGTGGGGACAAAGATTGTACTTTTTGGAGAAATGTCCTCCGGCCATAATGACCATCATTATGTTTGGAGGAAAAAGGGACGCTTGCAAGCCGAAGAACACCATCCCAACCGTGAAGCACGGGGGTGGCAGCATCATGTTGTGGGGGTGCTTTGTTGCAGGAGGGACTGGTGCACTTCACAAAATAGATGGCTGCATGAGCAATTATGTGGATATATTGACGCAACATCAAGACATCAGTCAATAAGTAAAGCTCTGTCGCAAATGGGTCTTCCAAATGGACAATGACACCAAGCATATTTCCTACGTTGTGGCAAAATGTCTTAAGGACAACAAAGTCAAGGTATTGGAATGGCCATCACAAAGCCCTGACCTCAAACCTCTAGAAAATTTGTGGGCAGAACTGAAAAAGTGTGTGCGAGCAAGGAGGCCTACAAACCTGACTCGGTTACACCAGCTCTGTCAGGAGGAATGGGCCGAAATAAACCCAACTTGTTGTGGGAAGCTTGTGGAAGGCTATCCAAAACGTTTGACCCAAGTTAAACAATTTAAAGAAAATGCTACCAAATAATAATTAAGTTTATGTAAACTTCTGACCCATTCACTCTTATTATTCTGACATTTCACATTCTAAAATTAAAGAGGTGATCCTAACTGACCAAAGACAGGACACTTTTACTCTGATTAAATGTCAGGAATTGTGAAAAACTAGTTTAAATGTATTTGGCTAAGGTGTATGTAAACCTCTGACTTCAACTGTATTTACGACCATCATAAAATGGCCAACTTCACCCCTCTCCCCCTTTGCGGGAGAGAGAGGGCGCTGTAGAGAGGACCCACTGTAACCTGATCCTTCAGATCTTCACAGGAGAGTCATGACACCCCCCATGCTGGCATTGCAGTTTTTCACAGAAACCTTCACCCTCCTTGAGACATGGTCGTTATTGAATGCCTTATGCTTTGTGGTGAGCATGGTTACTTCCCTAGTGTCCTTCCATTTCACAAAAAGAAGCTTGTTAGTTCTGATCAAACTATGGTCCCCCTCTCTGCTGTCTTTGTCATGACGTTTACCTTGGTGTTGGGGGAAAACGATACTGTTTGGACGAAAGGTGCCACAAGCTACTCCAGTATTTTATTAAAATCTTCTGTGTTGGTGTACTTCGTCATAGCTGCTTTTTTTTAGCTTGTTTGATATTCTTAGCTTTTACCTTTTTTCCCCACTTAAGACATCTTTTATGCTAAAGCAATGAAATTAAAGCGATGAAATCTGTTTACAATGTAATGTAGCATGCTCGGTGGGTCTTGTCTCTGAGCCAGGTAGCAATAGCTCGCATTACGCATTAAAAGGTTCTAGGCCTTGCTTTGTCCCACCCAGGTCAACTGCATATCCCTGGAAATCTTCTCATTGGCTACAAGACTGTAAAGGTGCAAAGTAGCCAATCCCCTGTGTAATGGATGCCTAAGCAGGAAACATCATATTTTTCTTGTGCAAAGATATAGCCACTGTGGAAATTCTATGTAGCCATTAAGTCATACATCCTCAGATAACATTGACAATAGGCTGGATTTGTTCCTACCAACCTAAGAATTAATGTCATACCTGCCATGTAGGTATAGCTCAAACACAGATCAAATTGAAGCAAATAAGACATCCTCATAATCTGTGGAGTCCCGAATTTTGGTGTGTATCAATATGTTCCGTTTTTATTTTGTTTATGCTTCTTTGGTGAGGTTTAATGGCGGTTGACAACCAATGTTAATGGTACATTACCGACACCAGCTGGATGGGGAATTTAATAAAAAACATTCCTGGAAAGGGGTAAAATGACATCATACAAAATAAAACACGTCAACTATAAAATAAATAATAAAACCATACTTCTTCAATCACAGTCCACTCCAAAATTACAGCTCTACACAGGCCCAGGGTATTGTGATGGAGCTACATTCACCAACAGGATTTCCTGCAACGCCTCGGTTGTAAAATCATGAAGACACAGAAAATGTTCAGCGGCATTCACAATGATTACAGTTTTCTCCACAGTTTGTGCTGTACAGTTTACGACCATTGCAATGAATAATACAAGTCCACCTTTTTCATAACATGTAGCATTTCACTATCCCTCGGTTGATGAAAAACCTTCACTGGTCTTGGTGGCTCTACTACCATTGCTTCTTCCCCGCCACTAGTTCCTTCCAATTTTCTCACCGCCACCAGATAGGAGACACTCCTTACCCTTGCCACCTCATCCTCCTTCACCCTAACAGGGCACTCCAACAATTCAGGCGCATGTTCATCTCCACAGTTGCAGCATTTCCCTTCATCTGCCATATGATATTATTCCCTTCTGCACACACTTGACACATGTTTTATTTTGATTTATTTCACCTTTATTTAACCTGTTGCGACGAGCAATCCCGTATCCGGGAGCGTAATTATAGCCTCAAGCTCATTACCATAACGCAACGTTAACTATTCATGAAAATCGCAAATGAAATGAAATAAATATATTGGCTCACAAGCTTAGCCTTTTGTTAACAACACTGTCATCAGATTTTCAAAAAATGTTTTTCAACCATAGCTACACAAGAATTTGTGTAAGAGTATTGATAGCTAGCATAGCATTAAGCCTAGCATTCAGCAGGCAACATTTTCACAAAAACAAGAAAAGCATTCAAATAAAATCATTTACCTTTGAAGAACTTCGGATGTTTTCAATGAGGAGACTCAGATAGCAAATGTTCAGTTTTTCCAAAAAGATTATTTGTGTAGGAGAAATCGCTCCGTTTTGTTAATCACGTTTGGCTAAGAAAAACTCCCGAAAATTCAATCACCACAACTCAAACTTTTTTCCAAATTAACTCCATAATATCGACAGAAACATGGCAAATGTTGTTTAGAATCAATCCTCAAGGTGTTTTTCACATATCTATTAGATGATAAGTCACTCGTGGCAGTTTGGTTTCTCCTCTGTTCAAAATGGAACAATGCACGCACCTGGAGATTACGCAATAGTTTCGACGGAGGACACCTGGTAAATGTAGTCTCTTATGGTCAATTTTCCAATGATATGCCTACAAATACGTCACAATGCTGCAAACACCTTGGGGAAAAGACAGAAAGTGTAGGCTCATTCCTTGCGCAATCACAGCCATATAAGGAGCCATTGGAACACAGCGCCTCAAAAATCTGGCTCACTTCCTGTATGAAATGTAATCTTGGTTTCGCCTGTAGCATTAGTTCTGTGGCACTCACAGACAATATCTTTGCAGTTTTGGAAACGTCAGTGTTTTCTTTCCAAAGCTGTCAATTATATGCATAGTCGAGCATCTTTTCGTGACAAAATATCTTGTTTAAAACGGGAACGTTTTTCATCCAAAAATGAAATACTGCCCCCAGAGGTTCAAGAGGTTAACCAGGTAGGCCAGTTGAAAACAAGGTCTCATTTACAACTGCGACCTGGCCAAGATAAAGCAAAGCAGTGTGACAAAAACAACACGGAGTTACATATGGAATAAACAAACATACAGTCAATAACACAATAGAAAAATCTATATACAGTGTGTGCAAATGTAGTAAGATTAGGGAGGTAAGGCCATAGTGGCGAAATAATTACAATTTAGCATTAACACTGGAGTGATGGATGTGCAGAGACTCTTTATCAAAGAACAGTAGCATGGATGAAGTGAACTTCTTTTCTCCGTCCACCATACAGGTCAGTCGACGTGCACCAACCACTCCATCGTTGTCTTCAGTTACATCCTCTGCCTTTATTTCTATCGCCACCCCAGAAATAACCCCCTTGATAGGTGCCCTGCTATGAAAATCCATGCAGGAAATGTTCCACTCTGATATCTCTTAACACCACAGACACAGAAGAAAATCTAAAGAAAACCACTTCTTGTGACACTCACCAACTCCACACTTTCTTCTAACACATTCCAGATTTTCCTGGAGATGTTAATTGGATTTCCTAAGTAGCATTCATCCAAAACCCTGACCAAAACCGAGTCTAATGGTTTCCTATAGCTTTAAATACTTTCCCTTCTTCTTTGCGACTGTAACCCACTCATTCTCACTTTCTGTACTATTAGCTTCACTCGACTCACTAGCAGTTTCAAACAAAACCTCAGTTTCTGCCATCTTCAGTCAATGAATGTCCAACACCAGGTTCCTGACTTTTTCAGTAGCTAAACCAACTAGACTCGTAATTTAACAACTTTATTCGCATTTCCAGGCGGCATACAAGTTTGTTATTAACCTCTTGCTTCTACTTGGGACGCTTGCGTCCCAACTAGAGCTCTGGAAATGCAAATGCGCTACGCTAAATGCTAATAGTATTAGTTAAAACTCAAAAGTTCATTAAAATACACATGCAGGGTATCGAATTAAAGCTACACTCGTTGTGAATCCAGGCAACAAGTCAGATTTTTCAAATGCTTTTCGGCGAAAGCATGAGAAGCTATTATCTGATAGCATGCAACACCCCAAAAGACCCACAGGGGACGTAAACAAAATAATTAGCATTTCGGCGTTACACAAACCGCACAATAAAATAGAAAACATTCATTACCTTTCACCATCTTCTTTGTTGGCACTCCTAGATGTCCCATAAACACTATTTGGGTCTTTATTTCGATTAAATCGGTCCATAAAGCCTAGATATCGTTATATGTAGACTGTGTGATAAAGAAAAAAACATTGTTTCAAAACGTAACGTCATTTTTTTTAATTCAAAAAGTCGACGATAAACTTTCACAAAACACTTCGAAATACTTTTGTAATGCAACTTTAGGTATTAGTAAACGTTAATAAGCGATAAAATTCATCAGGAGGCGATGTAAAAATCATTAGCTGTCCGTCTGGAAAAATGTCCGGCTAGAAACTCAACGAAAATATCCGGTCCTAGTCCTGAAGAAATACGGTGCCTTGCATGTGTTTGACCAAGAAAAAACTCGTAGGCAAATGACAAGACTCTAGACACCGTGTGGAAGCTGTAGGTACTGCAACCTCAGTCAATTAATTGTGGTTCACCTTTATCAATGGGTTCAAGTCGCGCAGCAATATATTTTTCCATTTTCAGTGATCAGTTTTTCCTGTGCTTTTCGATGTAAATGCCGTTCTGGTAAAGCCACAGCAGTGATTTAACCAGTTTTTTAAACGTCTGAGTGTTTTCTATCCACACAGACTAAGCAAATGCATATACTATATTCCTGGCATGAGTAGCAGGGCGCTGAAATGTTGCGCGATTTTTAACAGAATGTTCAAAAAAGTAGAGGGAAGAGGTTAAAGCTTACTGTGAGCTAGCTAGCTGACATTAGATGGCTGTCTCGCTGGCTAACATTACGTGTATGATCTGTGTAGTAATGTTCTCAGTATTCCATTTGCATTGATAGTTATAGCTAGCTAACTAGCTAACATTGAAACTATTTGGTTACCTTTAGCTAGCTATGACAATCAGTTTGTATTGCTAGTACTCTATGGATTAGGATTATGGTTCATTGTTTTGCTAAACAAAAGACTCCACTTCGGCAGATGATTACATGACCCATCAAGTTAGCAACGTGTGTCTGACGGTGATTACGCCTATTTATTGTGTGATAATGCCAACATATTTATATCTGGAATTTGTATTTCAGCATCAGTAGAACATGCCTGACTCTCCTCTACCACTCAGGGAGAATGGTCTAATGCCTCCCATCAAAACAGCTGGCCCAAGCAAGCAATGGTTACACATGAAGAAATTAGGACTTGCAGTGAGTTGTGAACTTCATCAACAACTACACAGAGGATAATGCAATTGTAATACCAGGACACCACCCAGGACACAAATACTTTGGTGGAAAGCTGCTGCCATCCCATGTGACAAAAGCAGCTGTGAGACGTCTTTACAAGGAATCGAACACAACACTTGGTATGTAAAGCATAAACATCACGTTTTGATTACTTAATTGACCTTTTATTGATCTCAAATTATTTCTGTATTTTCCAGAGGTACGTGTAGTCGGGATGTCTGCCTTAAAGAATCTGTGGAGAAAATTGCTGCCCCACATCTCAAGCACTAAGCCCAGGCCAGACCTGTGCTGGCAGTGCCAGAGGAACAGCTTTCAGGTCTTCAGATCTGCCAATTTGCCAGACAGGGGTTAACAGCCCACAACTGGTTGGACTGGAGGATGGTACGGTGCTGGGGGAAAGCTATGGGTTGCAACAACACTGTACTTCCGTACTTCAGGCCGCTGCCACAGTTCAAGCAGTACCATCATGTCAGGTGAATATCATTTTCATTTCATTGTATGGGGTTATTCTTATTGTCTAAACTTGGGAGGGGATTTGATGTTATGCAAGGTTGTAATGTCTTCTCAATTTTTTTTCTTATTTCCTGTTTTACAGCTTTGATGCTCTGGAGCCTGGTGTTGTCATCAAGGAGTGTTCGGACAAGATTTCAGCTGCTGCTCAACGCTGACATCCTTCCTCCCATAGAGGGTCTGCCTGTACAAGCACCACCTGGACTGGACACAGCTAGACAAACGTATCTTTTTGAGAATATCAGGGAGTTTCGCGACAAAGAGGCTATGGACATCCAATGCCCTGCACCAAAGTCAAGGGCAGGACAGAAACAGGCTCTTAAAATATAAATTCCCTTGTTCATGCATGGTTCAGATGGACCAGTTCATCACTGGGGGCAAATTCCCAGTCATCAGCACTATCTGCAGTGCCTATATTCAAATGACTCTCTCTCCTTACACATGTTGCAGCTACAATTTGTTTTATATCCTGCTGCTCAGCCACTTTACCCCCGATTGTATGCATATACAGTGGGGCAAAAAAGTATTTAGTCAGCCACCAATTGTGCATGTTCTCCCACTTAAAATGATGAGAGAGGCCTGTAATTTTCATCATAGGTACACTTCAACTGTGACAGACAAAATGAGGGGGAAAAAAATTCCAGACAATCACATTGTAGGATTTTTAATGAATATATTTGCAAATTATGGTGGAAAATAAGTATTTGGTCACCTACAAACAAGCAAGATTTCTGGCTCTCACAGACCTGTAACTTCTTCTTTAAGAGGCTCCTCTGTCCTCCACTTGTCACCTGTATTAATGGCACCTGTTTGAACTTGTTATCAGTATAACAGACACCTGTCCACAACCTCAAACAGTCACACTCCAAACTCCACTATGGCCAAGACCAAAGAGCTGTCAAAGGACAGCAGAAACAAAATTGTAGACCTGCAACCAGGCTGGGAAGACTGAATCTGCAATAGGTAAGCAGCTTGGTTTGAAGAAATCAACTATGGGAGCAATTATTAGGAAATGGAAGACATACAAGACCACTGATAATCTCCCTCGATCTGAGGCTCCACGCAAGATCTCACCCCGTGGGGTAAAAATGATCACAAGAACGGTGAGCAAAAATCCCAGAACCACACGGGGGGACCTAGTAAATGACCTGCAGAGAGCTGGGACCAAAGGAACAAAGCCTACCATCAGTAACACACTACGCCGCCAAGGACTCAAATCCTGCAGTGCCAGACGTGTCCCCCTGATTAAGCCAGTACATGTCCAGGCCCGTCTGAAGTTTGCTAGAGAGCATTTGGATGATCCAGAAGAAGATTGGGAGAATGTCATATGGTCAGATGAAACCAAAATATAACTTTTTGATAAAAACTCAACTCGTCGTGTTTGAAGGACAATGAAAGCTGAGTTGCATCCAAAGAACACCATACCTACTGTGAAGCATGGGGGTGGAAACATCATGCTTTGGGACTGTTTTTCTGCAAAGGGACCAGGACGACTGATCCGTGTAAAGGAAATAATGAATGGGGCCATGTATCGTGAGATTTTGAGTGAAAACCTCCTTCCATCAGCAAGGGCATTGAAGATGAAACGTGGCTGGGTCTTTCAGCATGACAATGATCCCAAACACACCGCCCGGGCAACGAAGGAGTGGCTTCGTAAGAAGCATTTCAAATTCCTGGAGTGGCCTAGCCAGTCTCCAGATCTCAAACCCATAGAAAATCTTTGGAGGGAGTTTAAAGTCAGTGTTGCCCAGCAACAGCCCCAAAACATCACTGCTCTAGAGGAGATCTGCATGGAGGAAAGGGCCAAAATACCAGCAACATTGTGTGAAAACCTTGTGAAGACTTACAGAAAACGTTTGATCTCTGTCATTTCCAACAAAGGGTATATAACAAAGTATTGAGATACATTTTTGTTATTGACCAAATACTTATTTTCCACCATAATTTGCAAATAAATAAATAAAAAATCCTATAATGTGATTTTCTGGATTTTTTTTCTCATTTCGTCTGTCATAGTTGAAGTGTACCTATGATGAAAATTACAGGCCTCTCTCATCTTTTTAAGTGGGAGAACTTGCACAATTGGTGGCTGACTAAATACTTTTTTGCCCCACTGTGACTACCTCATCTATCACTGTTATTGTTACTGATATTATTTTCTTTATATCAACACTATCTATTTTTGATTTTGCTGCTATGCAAGCAACCATTTCACTGTACCGTTTACACCTTCTGTAGAGACCCATTCACTTAGCAAGATGTGGCTGGAGGTTATAGCATTTCATTCACATTCCCCATCAATTTAGACAAGTGTGTCATATGTATAAAATATTTTTATCTCAACACTTCCTGTTTACCTGAATTTTTTTCCTTGTTGTTGGCTATTACTTTTAGTCTTAATCTTTACTACACTACTCACTGTTTAGAACATGACCTCACATGTGAATCCTTAAAGAGATGGGTGGGGCTAAAGCTTAAGAGAGTGAACAATACTGAATGGGTGTAGACAAAGGAGAGCTCTCCAGTAGGTACCAAATAATTCACGGGCAATTTTCTCAAAAGTGAGGTTACAAGTGCAGTGTATGATATACCATTTGTAGCTCTGTCTCTGCTTTTATCCAATGTAAAAAACACAATTTCAAAGTTTGCTACATCAGATCGAATCAAGGTGGTTGGTCAAATTTAAGAATGTGTTATTTAACGTGTTTCTCTGAGCTATCGCAGTAAAGGCCAAATTCAATATTTTATCAATTTTTTTTATTTATTTTTTTATCTTTTTTTTATACCCAAAGAATTCCTCCCCTCCTCCCCTCCACCACTTCCCCCTGTGTTTTGGGGCCGATTAGCCACCAGTAATTGTCTGGGCCCCTAATTAGTGACTAGATGATAAATAGTGCCACAACGCTCAGTCCTAGTTGCCGTGGTGATAAGAGTGGGCGGAGAACACTCACGACAGAGACACTGCTAGAACACTTAGATGGCGTCTCGGGACCCAAAGATAATGGTATAAAGGCGTGCATGTGTCCTCTGTGTGGGGTGTCGGCAGGTAGCCTAGCGGTTAAGGGCATTGGGCCACGTAAAAAAATGCTGGGTTGTTGGCATTGGGTCACTTAGTTGGGTTGTTTTCTTTAAAAAGAACAGTGTTGGATTGTTGATGCTGGGTTATTGGTGCTGGGTTATTTAAATATGACCCAGCGGGTCAGATCAGAAGACTGGAGGTGTAGTTTAGTAGGGGCGGGGCTTTCAGATTGTTACATTAGCCAACCATGAGAGTAAACGTAATTCAGTTAGTCTGTTCTGTTGTATAGTTATCACAGGTTGAAGGATTACTTTTTCCTGCCTGTGTTTTACATATACAGAGCATTTCCACACTATGAGGTTGGAATAATACTGAGAAAATTATGATCATGAAAATTATGATAAGACCTGTTTGAATGGACCACCTGAAATGTCAGCTTGTTTGTTGGGATAGAGTTTTGGCCTACCTGGTGACATTCATGGTGGAAATTAGTTAATAGGCTAATTAGAAAGAGAGTTCCAAAACTCTCGGCCAACAACAGCTAGTTTTCAGTTTTCCCCTCCCCACTCAGACATCCCTAGCAAACTTCTTGCTTGAGAAATTGCTCTTTGCAAAGAAGCATTTTTAAAATTATTTTTGACCATTTTAATTGAAAAACAAATCACAGTAATTTACTTAATTGTTACCCAGAAATGATTTGATATTGAGATAAAAATAGGACATATTTGTATAGAAGTGTTTCACATCAGAGCCATTCACTTACCTCCACGCCAACGCCTGTTAAACATTGAGTGCCATACATAGCCAAGCTTGTTTACTGTATGTTATGCAAAGTATATAAAAACACCCGTTACATATGTCTCACTGTTAGGCTGAGCTGTCAGATATTGTACAGTGTAGCATAAGTGTGCATCCCAAATAGCACCCTATTCCCCCTATCGGTCAAAAGTAGTGCACTTTATTAAAGGGAATAGACTCGTTTTCTTCAGGTTACATTGAGGAAGAGACCAAACGTTATCAAGAAAAAGAAAATAACCTCCTTGCTCACCGCGCATCGCAGCAATTTAATTAAGTCTTTGGCTAATTGAGACAGCCAGTATTGAGTTGCTGCCGATGATAGATTGGTTTAATGAGGTTGTTGTGTTTTACATCGGTTTGTGTGTGCATTAATCACTTTCATCTGTTGCTGTGTGCAGCGGCTATAATGACACCTCATTTGACATGGCTATTTTCGGGTTCTCACTGGTGTGTGTGAATACAAAAGGTTTTCAACCTGTCACGATATATTCTGGAAGGTATCTGACTTCATAGTTAAGAGTTCATATGTTCTGTTGAAGACTGTGACAGCATATAACTATAGCTACACCACAGCACATGTACAATGTAGTTATGATTATGGTAGCTAATTGGTAGTGTCATCAACAGGTGCATGGGGAGGGGTGACGATGTAGACATAATTTAATTGATGAGTCTTGAGACTTAGTGGGGGGCTGTTTTCAGAACAATGGAATTCCAACTATTGTTTATCTGGTAAAATTGTAGCTCTTCTACCTATACTTATTTCTGTATCTACAGTAATAAATGAAGGTGAAGTTAAAGGCCATGAACAGTCGAAATCATGAAATTGGATGATATGTGGATGAAACCATACTTTGTTGACTAAAGTATGAAAAATTGTCACGTTCACTGTCTTCATACTCCCTGTCATAAATGAGCCAAGGCGCATAAATAAGCCAAGGCGCATTTTTGTGAAACCTTCACAAAAAAACAGGTAAACAGAAACCGAAAGTGACGCAACCGTGGCGTACACAAACACTCACAGAAAATAAATAATAAACACAGGTGGGGAAAAGGCTGCCTAAGTATGATTCCCAATTTTGAACCATACCCGGCCAACAAAGAAACAGACAAACTAGAATGCCCACCCAAATCACACCCTGACCTAACCAAATAGAGAAATAAAAATGCTCTCTAAGGTCAGGGCGTGACAAAAATGTTGCTTCCACATTGATAAAGTTTGATCATAAAGTTACTGGACTGCTCCCCCACGTCAAATACTTAGATTCAGGAGGTGGGATTATTAAGGGGATCGGGTGACATCACTCCAACTCTCATTTTGTAGCGGTATTTATTAGAGAGGGGTAAAGAAAGATTTTGTTCGGGCGCCAGGCAGGTATTAACCATGCCGAAAGGAAAAGAGTAGAATAGAGAGAGTACCACTACCAGACCCACACACATCAGCAGAAGAGACTGCCTAGAGTGTATCCTGTTTACCAGATAGCCAGTGGAGAGAAAAGAGAATACACACCATATAAAACCCACATCACAGCACAGGGGTAACCCAAACAAGAATACCTCATACAATAATACTAATACTAATAATGGCAGAGCAATTCAACAGCAACTTCATACAAGAACAAACCCAGTCATCAACATAGGATTTGCAATAATCTGTATTATTTTCTAGTGGGTGAGTGCAGAGGGTATGAATGTGGGGGGTGTTCATCGACACAACAAAGGCCTTAAAAATGTCCACAGTCTTCTCGGCCACATGTCATTAGTACACCCCACCTCAATACAGTTCACATAATATACAACTGGCAAGCAACCTACTAAAATGTCCAAATACTTCTGGCAGGGAAATAATAGTTCAGCTCTAATGAACTTCAAGGGGAAGTGCATTTGAAAAATAGAGAGTCTGTTGCAGGGTAAAGCACTGGAACGAGAGGGAAGAGAAAGAGAGAGAAAAAGAGAAATCTTAGCTGTGGTCTTCAGGCCTGCCGTGTACCGTCTGACTGTCCGATGGTTTGTTGGTTTGTATGTTAAAGCTTCGCAACAATGTTGCTACGAATCCATGCGATCCATAACGGGCGCGGTCCCAAACAAAAACAACCACGATCTAAAGCGATCACACCGATGATTGAGTTAACTACATTATAAACTACAAACGCTGAAAACAAACAAAACTTCTGCAGCACAGCACACACAATCAAACTGTCGCGCCACCCAAGAGCTCCTCCCCAAAGAGCTGAACGAACTCTCTTTATCTCCTCCTTCCTTACTGCTCATGCGCTCTTAAAGTGGCAGTGCACGGTGAAGGCTCCGAGCAGATTTCGCCACAATTTTAATACACCAATGGTAACATAATATTCTCTTACCTAAATTACATAACATCAGCATTGTAACGAACATCGGAGAAGGCATGTTTGCAAACGGGCGTGGTTTATATAGCTAGATAGCTACTCTACTGGTGCCAAAATTTGACTGTAGTGTGTCAGCAAATATTACAAGTTTACACTATTAATTTATGGCAAATATACTTACTGTATATGCTTCCCTTTCATCTGTGTCTGGTCTTAGCTAGTTTGCTGGCTAGCTAGGTCTTCAGCCAGCATGGAACAAAAGGGTGAGACACGCATCCGAGACATCGGTGATGCAAATTCGATGTTGTTTAAATTGCTTTGTGTATTACAAAATTTGTTTGAGATTATGTTAATGCTAACTGCATCTAAGTTTCTTGAAGTTTGCGTATCAAAGAGATGCCTGTCAAGGTGAGTTTATGAATATAAGCTCCCAGCCCACTCAGCCTGTCTTTTCAAACTTCTTGGTAGTTAGCCATGAGAGATTTACATTTGTCAAAAATGTTGAGAATTTCTATTCCCAAAAATGTTTATGGGTGATATTTTCAAAATGCTATTGGGAATCAGAATGACTGGGAATCAGAATGACTGTTTGGCACCTTTAAGGTAATTTACTGTAAGATAAAGTGTTACCGCTTATTCATATAGTAAACTACTTTAAAATGTGCCACATGCATAACGGACAGAAAACACCCACCTCTTTCTCATGTTTTTACCACTTATTTCTCTACTTCCTCAGCTCTGTATTCCCTCACCTATCTATCTCTGTCTCTCTGGCATTCTCCATCTCTCCCATCCTCTCTCTAGACACAGTGCTTTTTCTTCTCCTCCTTCCGCTATCATTATTAGCTCTCCTCCTCTCCATTTTCCCTGTGTTCTTCCTCTTTTCCCTGTGTTCTTCCACCCCCCCTTAAAAGATTTAGATGCACTACTGTTCCACTGGATGTCATAAGGTGAATGCACCAATTTGTAAGTCGCTCTGGATAAGAGCGTCTGCTAAATGACTTAAATGTAAATGTAAACCACCCCCCCCCCCTCTCATCACTCTATCCACTAGATTTGACCTAATCCCCATGGATTGCTCTTGTATGAACGTGTGTGTGACTGTGTGTTTGTGTCTGTCTGTGTGTGTGTGAACGCTGCGAGATTACTTTACAAATGTTTCCCATTTGTTACATCGCTGTAAACCCCACTAGGAACACATCAATTCCATTACTTTGGGACAAACACAACCTAATCTTCTCACGTCTGCCCGCCCGCACTAGTGGGCAATTGAAGCAATACTTCTCCACCCAGGCCTCCTCTGTGGGGGTTTTCCCACCTTCTTTCTCTTATTTTGTCTTCACCAAGAAATTGAAGCGATACTTCTCACCCAGCCTCCTCCTCTGTGGAGTTTTTCCTTCTCTCTTTCTGTCAATTTTTTTTTTTACCTTCCTGTTCCTGTGAATCAATTGTTTTAATGTGATGGACGAATAAGAGAGGTAGCACATTATTGAGACGTATATAAGCGGCTGTTTCTCTTGTGCAGTGGTTCTCAAACCTCTCCTCGTGTATCCCAGACGTTTCACAATTTAGTTTTAGCCCTGAACTAGAGTAACAGTATTGCTTCCGTCCCTCTCCTCGCCCCTACCTGGGGTCGAACCAGGGACCCTCTGCACACATCAACAACAGCCACCTTCGAAGCACCGTTACCCATCGCTCCACAAAAGCCGCAGCCCTTGCAGAGCAAGGAGAACAAATTCTGCAAGGTCTCAGAGCAAGTGACGTCACCAATTGAAACGTTATTAGCGCGCACCCCGCTAACTAGCTAGTCATTTCACATCGGTTACACTAGCTCACTTGATTCATCTCATCAAGGGCTTGATGATTATTTGACAAGTTGAATCAGGTGTGCTAGCTCTGGAATAGATCAAATACATGGAACAAATCTCTCTCCCCGAGGAGAGGTTTAAGAACCACTGCTCTAGTGAACCCGACAGACAGATTCTGTGACCCAAATGGCACCCTAATCCCTGTCTAGTGCATTACATTTGAAGGGACCATGAGGCTCTGGTCAAGAGTAGTGCATTATAGTAATACGGTGCCATTTGGGACACAAGACTGTGACTAATGTTCAAGAGATCATAAGATCAGGACAAAGCAAGCTAAATCAGTTTTTTTTGCCCCTTGTACACTATTCAATTGACTTGATGTTTTGGAGTGTTTCGCTTTTTTCTTCAAGCTAGAGAAGGTTTTGGGGCCTTAGCATTAGACAGTTTTCATTGAAGTCCAACATGGCTTCATATTACAGTTAGAGTCCCATATTCTTTGCAGTAACATGACAAATAACTGGCTCATCCCACCAATTCGGTGCATTTTAAGAAGTGTAACTTGGTTTCAGCTAGTTTTAACATTCTGTCACAAAGAGCACATTTTCAAGTTCATAAAAAACAAGTGTTCCCATCTCAAGAGGTTAAATAACCAAATTAGCAAGTGTCAAATACAGTAACAGGGTTGACCGTAGCAGGGTTGATGATTTCATCTTGAAGGATAATTTAGCTTTATTACAACCAAATCACTATTTTTGATGTAAATAGCAATGTTGTAGAGGGTCCAGACACTTTACTACACTTTACTACACTTTGCTACAAAACACCTAAAATATGTCCTTTTAGAAATGGACAAGCCTAGCAGTATAGTGATGCAGGTTGTACACATGAAATTGTGTCATTCCAAACTTTATCTGCAATGTTATATTCCATAGTAGCATCGTTTCACTGTTTCAAAGACACATTAGTGACATGGCAGGATATGTTTTAAAACAATTACTTCTTTGCATACAAGTCAGTGAAATCTATGTGTTACTGCGGGATGAGTCAACAGACGTGGCGGGCCCGGCATAGCTCTTGGTATATGTCCGTTTACGTTTATGGGGGGTCAATTAAGGAAGACATCCTCTTCTGCAATCTACTGGAAACCAGGACAACAGGAGAGGATATTTTGAAAGTACTGGACAGATTTGTGACATCAAATGGACTTTGGTGGTCAAGATGTGTTGGTATCTGTACTGATGGTGCAAAAGCCATGACAGGGAGATATAGTGGAGTGGTAACGCAAGTGCAAGCAGTTGCTTCAGACGCCACTTGGGTACACTGCAGCATCCACTGAGAGGCTCTTGCTGCCAAGGGAATGCCTGACAGCTTGAAATATGTTTTTCACTACAGTGAGAATGGTTAACTTAGTTAAGATGGTGAGGAAGGCATTTTTTTTAATAACCAGGCATCCTCTACTGACGGGATCAGGTCAATGTCCTTCCAGGATATCCCAGCCAGGTCGATTAGAAAGGCCTGCTCGCTGAAGTGTTTCAGGGAGTGTTTAACAGTGATGAGTGGAGGTTGTTTGACCTCTGACCCATTACGGATGCAGGCAATGAGGCAGTGATCGCTGAGATCTTGGTTGAAAACAGCAGAGATGTATTTAGAGGGCCAGTTGGTTAGGATGATATCTATGAGGGTGCCCATGTTTACGGCTTTGGGGTGGTAACTGGTAGGTTCATTTATAATTTGTGTGAGATTGAGGGCATCAAGCTTAGATTGTAGGATGGCTGGGGTATTAAGCATGTTCCAGTTTAGGTCGCCTAGCTGCACGAGCTCTGAAGACAGATGGGGGGCAATCAGTTCACATATGTTGACCAGAGCACAGCGTGGGGCAGAGGGTGGTCTATAGCAGGTGGCAACAGTGAGAGAATTGTTTTTAGAGAGGTGGTTTTTTAAAAGTAGAAGTTCAAATTGTTTGGGTACAGACCTGGATAGTAGGACAGAACTCCGCAGGCTATCTCTGCAGTAGATCGCAACACCGCCCCCTTTGGCCGTTGTCTGAAAATGTTGTAATTCAGACTTTTTGGTGGTCTTCCTAAGCCAGGATTCAGACACGGCTAGAACATCCGGGATGGCAGAGTGTGCTAAAGCAGTGAATAAAACAAGCTTAGCGAGGAGGCTTCTAATGTTAACATGCATGAAACCAAGGCTATTACGGCTACAGAAGCCATCAAAAGAGAGCACCTCGGGAATAGGAGTGGAACTCGGCACTGAAGGCCCTGGATTCACCTCTATATCACCAGAGGAACAGAGGAGGAGTAGGATAAGGGTACGGCTAAAAGCTATGAGAATTGGTCATTTAGAATGTCCAGAACAGAGAGTAAAAGGAGGTTTCTGGGGACGATAAAATAGCTTAAGTACGATAATGTACAGACAAAGGTATGGTAGGATGTGAATACAGTGGAGGTAAACCTAGGTATTGATGATGAGAGAGATATTGTCTCTAGAAACATCATTGAAACCAGGAGATGGCATTGCATGTGTGGGTGGTGGAACTAATAGGTTGGATAAGGTATAATGAGCAGGGCTAGAGGCTCTACAGTGAAATAATCCAATAAACACTAACCAGATCAGCAATGGACAAGGCATATTGACATTAAGGAGAGGCATGCTTAGTCGAGTGATCATAAGGGTTCAGTTAGTAGTGAGGTTGGTTGGGGTAACGGCGATTCAGACAGCTAGCCGGGCAATCGGTAGCAAGCTAGCGTAGGACGGTGTTCTGTTTTTAGCCACTTAGTGCGTTTCCATTAGTAGATTAGTGGGGTTCCGTGTGGTAGAGGGGATCAATCCAATTGGCAAAATAGATATAGTTATAGTGACCCAAGAAAAATTGTCCGAGAGACCTATTCAGATAGCAGACAGCTAACAATTAGCGGGCCGCAGATGGCCGTTCAGGTAACGTCGCGATGGAGGAGCCAGTCGGATAACTCCCTCGTGCAGATAACGTCGTTAGTACAGTCGTGAAGGCTCGGTGGGGCTCCGCATCGGCAGTAAAACGTGTCCGGATAGGTGATTGTAGCCCAGGAGTGGTTGATGGAACTCTTCAGCTGGCTAGCTCCGGAATAATTGAAGTTTGCTCCAGGACCGACGTAAGCCAATAGTCACACGGATAGCAGCTAGCTAGCTGCGAGATCCAGGTGTAAATGTCCAGAGCTTTCGGTTGAAATCCGGGGATATGGAGAGAAAAATAGGTCCGGTATATTCTGGTATGAGTCGCGTTGTACAAAACTGGCGATAGCTTTTCGAGCTAAAGGATAGCTGATGACCATCAACCGTGGTTAGCTAAATACTAACGTTAGCCAGTAAACTGGCTAGCTTCTGGCTAGCTTCTGGTTAGCTCCTGGTTAGCTCCTGGTTAGCTCCTGGCTAGCTTCTGGCTAGCTTCTGGCTAGTTTCTGGTTAGCTTCTGGTTAGCTTCAGGCTAGCTTCTATTGTGGATTTCAGATTTGAGGTAAATAATACTTTTTTTTAAATTGGTGAGGCGGGTTGCAGGAGAGTGTTTTGAAGTTGAGTTTTTGAAAAAGGAAATATATAAAAGATATGCGAAGAAAGATGTAAATATATATATACACTGGACACGACAAGACGAGGACAAAGGATGTCTGACTGCTATGCCATCTTGGATTGATGGTAAAGAGCGAAAGAACAGACTGGTTGTACAACCACACAAAAACAAGGTTATTGAGCGGTTCTTTGTCAGGGGTGAGGGTGATATGTCTAACAATTTTTTGTTGTTGCATATCATTGAGGGTTCTTTACTGCTGTGATGGTTTAAAAAGTTTTACCGTAAACTACAGGCTACTGGTTGCAGTGAAAGGGTTCTTTACAGCTGTGATGGTTAAAAAGTTTTACCGTAAACTACAGGCTACTGGTTGCAGTGAAAGGGTTCTTTTCAGCTGTGATGGTTTAAAAAGTTTTACCGTACACTACAGGCTACTGGTTACAGTGAAAGCACGGTAAACAACAAGTTACTGATTTTTTGTATTTGTGCCAATGGTCTTGGAAGTGTACCAGTTTAAATGGTTATGGGTAACACTTTTTTTGGATAATCCATCTGTAGATGCTCTACAGACTATCAGTAACATTTACCAGCCCTAAACCTTATTCTAACTGTAACTTTATCAAGCAGTTGCTTATCAACAGATAGTTTGTTAACAATATGTCCATCTGTAGAGCATCTACAGATGGACTATCCGGACTATCCAAATTAAGTGTGTTCTATTATGTTGCAAAGGTTGAGCACCTTTCATCACATTTCACAGTAACTTAATAGCAGTTAGTTGCCTGTGAATTTTGCATTACCTAACTGGCACCCAAGTGTTTGTAAGTTTTTGTAAATATCACAGCTCCTCATCTCGGGATGGGCCACACTTTTTATGTGGACAATTGGTACAGCAGTCCCACACTCTTCCAGCATCTGCTCTTCAACAGCACAGGGGGCCGGGGCACAGTCAAGGCACAAAATTCCATGTTGAACTGCATCTTCGACGATTAATGTCCCTTTGGAGTTGCCCTTTTTTCTCCTCCCAAACGCGACCCTGTCTTTTTTTCCTCCCTTTGTCTGCTCTTGAGTGTTTTGTTTCACTCTTCCCGGCCTTGCCTTCTGTATTTCCAATGTGTTGAGCTGCTATCGATCTCTGACAGGCGTTCTGATGTTTTTTGCCCTCTCTATGTTCTCTGCATACTGTATTTAAGTTCATTCTACAGTTGTTCCATAAAGGACAGTTATGAAATTAGAAAAACTTGACTTTTTAATTGTTTTGGTGGCTTATGACTTGACGGCGGTCACAATTCCTGCCATGGAATTAATTTGCAATAGATGCAGCTATTCAAGTACTATGTAACAAATGTTAATATAATGTTATTACTAGTTTTACTACAAAGTTATGAGAAACTTAATGTAAAGTATTTCCGACTAATGCTGTATGGGGTGTATAGGTATCAAGACCAAATGGACATCCTTTCAAAATGAATAATCTGTCTGTTTAAGGGAGTGAGTGTGATGCCCACATTCTTTCCATCTGTCTCTGGATCAACATAAATGAGAGGTAAAGGGAACATTTAATAGAGCTTGCTTTACAAATCAATACAAATGTATCCAACAGGTCAACTGTATGTTTTTAACCCTTTCAAATACCACATGTTGCTATTTAGTTATCAAATGATACAGTGAGTGCACTGCCATAATCTTACTCTTAGAAAATTATATTGATTTAGCTCATATCTTATTAGTGAAGAGTATTTTGAATCTGCTTTAGATTACTTGTTCGGTGCACTTTGTCAGTGTCTAGTTGTTTGGGGACTCCAAGAGAGGGATGCTTGTAAATCCAGTCTTTAATGAATGTGGTTGAAGACAGACACAGAGCTAAAGATATAAGCTACATTTAATGTCTACACAGCTCTGGGTTTACAGTGTGTGTGTGTGTGTGTGTGTGTGTGCGCGGATGCGTATGGAATGCGTACATGGATCTGTGAGCCATCACTGTCTCCACTTCCACTCTTCCTGAGTTCCCCCTGCTTTCTGTCTAACAACAATGTAGAAAATTTAATGAATACATATTTAAACAATGACAAATTCACACCTTCGCCACTCTTCTCCCCTCCTCTTCCCTCAGCTCCCCCTGCTCTACGGCTTTCTGTCAACGAATCCTTGGTGGTAGACCCCGGGAAGGACGTGACCCTGTCATGCGAGGTGACCGCCGGATTGCCTAAACCCACCGTCACCTGGTCGCGCTACCTCAACCCGTTGCCGAGAAACTCGTTGGTAAGAGACGGGACTCTGGAGTTGCGCTCGGTGACGCCCGCCGACTCGGGCTTCTACAACTGCACTGCAGTCAACAATGTGGGGAACCCAGCCAAGAGGAACGTCAACCTCCTCGTCCGAAGTCAGTGTGTGTTTATGTTTGACTGTTTGGGCATGTCTAGAGGGTTTGAATTTGCACTGATACACAGTAGTATGTGTGTGTTTGACTGTTTGCAGTGATATACAGTTGGATCTGAAATTATTGGCACCCTTGATAAAGTTGAGCAAAAAAGACAACACAAAAACTGAGCTACAGTATATTGTATGCTAAAATGATGGGGAAATTATATTATTTTATACTAATACAATTGCTCAGAGAAAGATACTTTGTTAACAAGTAATATTTTTCTCAAAAAGAAAGGGGTCAAAATTATTGTATCCTTGCGAGGATAATGGCACTGTGCCTTTTCTAAAAACCCTTCCTCCATACAGAATCTTGGCAGATCCTTGATATCCTTGGACTGCCCTCTTCAATTTAAAGCAGAGGTTTTCAATGGGGTTCCAAAAACTTATGGCCATTGCAACATTTTGATTTTGTGGTCAATTAACCATTTCTTTGTGGATTTTGTGTGTGATTGGGGTTATTGTCTTGCTGAAAGATCCACTTGCGAAGTTTTTGGCTAAAATGTCCTTGTAATGGATAAAGTTCAGTGTGCCATTGACCTTAAGTGCCCCAGGACCAGTGGAAGCAAAATAGGCCCACAACATCAAAGATCCACCACCATCTTTGAGGTTATTTTTTCTCATGCATCATTATTTCAACACCAAGAGCTCTATTTTCATGTCATCTGACTATGGTGCTTTAAGCAAACTTTACATTTGTTGGATGACATGAAAATAGAGCTCTTTGGCCACACACCAGTGGAGGGTTTGGCATCGAAATAAGAATGCATAAGCAGAAAAATAACCCCATACCTACTGTAAAATAAGGTGGTGGATATTTTGTTTTGTGGCTATCTTGCCAGGTCCACAGAACAGTTGCCCCAGGATTTAAGCTTGTTTAGGTGGGGTTTTGAGAAGGTCAATCAGGCTTTCTTGTGTCTCCTTCAGCAGTTGTATCTTCCTATATTTACCAATGACCAAATTAAGTGTTCAAAGAAAAGAACCCCATCCCTACAATCAATTAGAGTGGAGGTTAGAAAATGCTGTGGGATTTCTTTGCTGCCTCTGGTACTACTACGGCCCTTGAATGTGTGCAAGACATCATGATTACACTTCAAAACACAATGTTCAACCCAGAGTCCAAAAACTGTGTGAGTCTTCCAGCATGACAACAACCCCAAACACACATAAAAGAGTGGCCAGTGAAGAGTCCAGATGTTTTATTTTTTATTCAAGAGCACACAAAGAGCATGTACAATACATACAAAACATAACGCTTCAGTCTTTTCACAAGTGCATAATGAGATTCATATGTTGAGTACATTTTTGTCTCTATAGAGCATAGAGTCTGAATAAGAATACAATATGGATAAAGCCACATCAGAAAAAAACAGAAATCCAGAAATTACAAAATGAAACCAGTACAATGTCAGGAACTCTGACCAGACATCTTCTTACCTATGCTGTCTTTGTTGCAAGATTGATGTAATTCTCTCCATGTCAGCAAGTTCCCTGCATAGACCTAACCACATTTCAATCTAGTACACACTTAACTGTACTGGGAAAATGGGGATCCGATGACGGGCTTCCAGTTGGTGGTGGGGAGGTGGAAGGTCGTTGGAAAACTTGTTGCAAAACAGTAAGTGGGAGACACAAGGTTTGAGTTAACATAAATACTCCACTAGCTTCATGCCCATTGGTTGAAAGAAAGGAAAGTGATTATTGCATGTGAGCCCATAGGTTAATCATTAATGATGGTGTAATTGCCTTAGTGTGCCACACTCATAGGCCAAATTTAATAGGTGAATGACATTCCACACGCTTGCTTATAGAAGGAGAGAGGTGACGCTAAGCTGATGAGGTACCATTATGACACTACCCTATAAATACCTACTATGCTGATGAGGTAACATTACAAATACTACCCTATAAATATCTGCTATGCTGATGAGGTATCATTATAACCACTACCATACCTGCTATGCTGATGAGTGAGATAGGTAGCGATGTGAATAACTCTACCTACATGTACATATTACCTCAATTACCTCGACACCGGTGCCTCCGCACATTGACATTGACTCTGTACCGGTACCCCCTGTACAGTCGTGGGCAAAAGTTTTGAGAATTACACAAATATTAATTTCCACTAAGTTTGCTTCTTCAGTGTCTTTAGATATTTTTGTCAGATGTTAGTATGGAATACTGAAGTATAATTACAAGCATTTCATAAGTGTCAAAGGCTTTTATTGACAAATACATGAAGTTGATGCAAAGAGTCAATATTTGCAGTGTTGACCCTTCTTTTTCAAGACCTCTGCAATCTGCCCTGGCATGCTGTCAATTAACTTCTGGGCCACCTCCTGACTGATGGCAGCCCATTCTTGCATAATAAATGCTTGGAGTTTGTCAGAATTTGTTGGTTTTTGTTTGTTCACCCACCTCTTGAGGATTGACCACAAGTTCACAATGGGATTAAGGTCTGGGGAGATCCTGGCCATGGACACAAAATATCGATGTTTTTGTTCCCCGAGCCACATAGTTATCACTTTTGTCTTATGGCAAGGTGCTCCATCATGCTGGAAAAGGCATTGTTCGTCACCAAACTGTTCCTGGATGGATGGGAGAAGTTGCTCTCGGAGGATGTGTTGGTACCATTCTTTATTCATGACTGCGTTCTTAGGCAAAATTGTGAGTGAGCCCACCCCCTTGGCTGAGAAGCAACCCCACATATGAATTGTCTCAGGATGCTTTACTGTTGGCATGACACAGGACTGATGGTAGTGCTCACCTTGTCTTCTCTTTACAAGCTTTTTTCCGGATGCCCCAAACAATCGGAAAGGGGATTTATCAGAGAAAATGACTTTATCCCAGTCCTCAGCAGTCCAATCCCAGTACCTTTTGCAGAATATCAGTCTGTCCCTGATGTTTTTACTGGAGAGAAGTGGCTTCTTTGCTGCCCTTCTTGACATCGGGCCATCCTCCAAAAGTCTTTGCCTCACTGTGCGTGCAGATGCACTTACACCTGCCTGCTGCCATTCCTGAGCAAGCTCTGTACTGGTGGTGCCCCGATCCCGCAGCTGAATCAACTTTAGGAGATAGTCCTGGCGCTTGCTGGACTTTCTTGGGCGCCCTGAAGCCTTCTTTGCAACAATTGAACCGCACTCCTTGAAGTTCTTGATGATCCGATAAATCATACTGGCAGCAATATCCTTGCCCGTGAAGCACTTTTTGTGCAAAGCAATGATGACGGCACGTGTTTCCTTGCAGGTACCCATGATTGACAGAGGAAGAACAATGATTCCAAGCACCACCCTCCTTTTGGACTTCCAGTCTGTTATTCGAACTCAATCAGCATGACAGAGTGATCTTCAGTCTTGTCCTCGTCAACACTTACACCTGTGTTAACGAGAGAATCACTGACATGATGTCAGCTGGTCCTTTTGTGTGTTTTAATGTTTTTGGGGGATTCAGTTAATTTGCATGGCAAAGAGTGACTTTGCAATTCATTCTGGAGTATATGCAAATTGCCATCATACAAACTGAGGCAGCAGACTTTGTGAAAATTCATTTTTGTGTCATTCTCAAAACTTTTGGCCACGACGGTATATAGCCCCGCTATTGTTATTTACTGCAGCTCTGAAGGTGGTTTGTCATATTTCTCTCCATTGAAAAGCACCGTCCTTGTAGCCTGGTTTGTTCTGAGATTTGAATGGAAAAATAATGGGACTTGATTTTTGCGCACCGAATGCCACGCAGACACCAAGAGGGACACTTGGCAATTGTAGTCTCTTATGGTCAATCTTCCAATGATATGCCTAGAAATACGTCACAATGCTGCAGAGACCTTGGGGAAACAAGAGAAAGAGTCCGTTCATTCCTGTCGCATTCACAGCCATATAAGGCGATCATGGAAGACGTAGCCTCAGAAATCCTGTGCATTTCCTGGTCGGTCATACATCTTGGTTTTGCCCGAAGCATTTGTTCTAAGGGACTCACAGTGAAAATCTTTGCATTTCTGGAAACGTAAGACTGTCTTCTTTCCAAAACTATCAATTCCAAGCATATTCGAGCATCTTTTCGTGACAAAATATTGCGCTTAAAACGGGCACGTCTTTTTATCCAAAAATGAAATACTGCCCCTAGAGTACTAACAGGTTAAAACCACTTAAGCCTACCCCTTACTTTTTCGAACATTCTGTTAAAAATCGCGTAACATTTCAGCGTCCTGCTACTCATGCCAGGAATATAGTATATGCATATGATTAGTATGTGTGGATAGAAAACACTCTGACGTTTCTAAAACTGGTTAAATCACGGCTGTGACTATAACAGAACGTGTGTTTCATCGAAAAGCGCAAGAAAAACTGATCACCGAAAACTGGAAAAAATATCAATGCGCCACTTGCATGTATTGTCTATGGGAAAGCAAATTACATGGGGCTGAGATTGCAAGTCCTACAGCTTCCACACGATGTCGCCAGTCTTGTCAATTGCCTGGGCTTTGTTTCTTGGTCAAACGAGTAAGAGAGAGCCCATTCCTTCCGGTCTCCGACAGGATGTTTTGGCAGAGAAATTTCCGACCATGATTTGAAGACGTGGAGCTATTGAATACACATCGCCCGTGATCAATTTGATAGATTATTAACGTTTACTAATACCTGAAGTTGGATTACAAAAGTATTTCGAAGTGTTTTGTGAAAGTTTATCATCGACTTTTTTAATTTAAAAAAATGACGTTGCGTTTTAAAACAGTGTTTTTTCCTGGATCACACACTTTTCATAGATCGATATTTAAGGTATATATGGACCGATTTAATCGAAAAAAAATACCCAATAGTGATGTTTATGGGACATCTAGGAGTGCCAACAAAGAAGCTCGTCAAAGGTAATGAATGTTTTATATTTTATTTCTGTGTTTTGTGCTATGCTAATTATTTTGTTTACGTCGCCTTCAGGTATTTCGGGGTGTTGCATGCTATCAGATAATAGCTTCTCATGCTTTCGCCGAAAAGCATTTTAAAAATCTGACTTGTTGGCTGGATTCACAACGAGTGTAGCTTTAATCCAGTACCCTGCATGTGTGTTTTAATGAACGTTTGAGTTTTAACGAGTGCTATTAGCATTTAGCATAGCGCATTTGCATTTCCAGATGGCTAGATGGGACGCATGTGTGTCGGGTGGGCTTAAGAGGTTAATTATTTGTTATTCTTATCTCTTACTCTTTGTTGTATTTTTTAAAACTGCATTGTTGATTAAAGGCTTGTAAGTAAGGTTGTAAAGGTTGGTAATTGGCACGTGACAAATACAATTTGATTTGATTTGAATTATACGACTTTACTTGATGAATGAAAAGTGACGATCCATTCAGACCACTATTTATCTGGTCAATACGTCAGTGTATTGTGTCTGTTTGTAACAGTGTGTTATATGTGATAATGTGAACGTATTATAAATTGTATTTTAATGTTTAACGACTCTTGGAAGATTAGTCCAAATGACGACTAAAAGAGATCCAAATCAGACCAGCCTTACTGATTGAACTTTTGTAAACTACATATCTTTTGAGGATGCATGTTCATTTTTCCAGCATTTTTTTTAGATAATCTTTTAGCCAAAGCAAAGAAATGTGTATCAGTTTAAGTGGATAGGAGTGGAGTGGAGTGTATGCACAGGAACAATACCTAGAAGGAGATGAAATGTGTCTGGGTGAATATCAATGCATGTGATATCCTGTATACCCTCTAGTGACACCCCATCCCGTGAGCGGGACCGTTGTCATCATCTGACACTAATTAGCATAACGCAACGGACATAAATATTACTTGAAAATATTCCTATTCATGAAAATCTAAAGTGAAATATATTGAGACACAGCTTAGCCTTTTGTTAATCACCCTGTCATCTCAGATTTTCAAAATATGCTTTACAGCCATAGCTAGACAAGCATTTGTGTAAGTTTATCGATAGCCTATCATAGCATTTGTCCAGCTAGCAGCAGGTAACTTGGTCACGGAAATCAGAAAAGCAATCAAATCGTTTACGGTTGATGAGCTTCAGATGTTTTCTCTCACGAGACTCCCAGTTAGATAGCAAATGTTACTTTTTTCCCGAAATATTATTTTTGTAGGCGAAATAGCTCCGTTTGTTCTTCACGTTTGGCTGAGAAATCGCCCGGAAATTGCAGTCACGAAAACGGCGAAAAATATTCCAAATTAGTTCCATAATATCGACAGAAACTTGTCAAACGTTGTTTATAATCAATCCTCAAGGTCTTTTTCAAATATCTATTCGATAATATATCCATCGGGACAATTCGTTTTTCAGTAGGACCGATTGGAGTAATGGCTACCTCTGTATTTTACAAGATGATCTCTCTGGGATCATCAGGTGACCACTTGCGCAATGTAGCCGCCTACGGGTATTCTTCAACATAAATGCGTAAAACTACGTCACAATGCTGGAGACATCTTCGGGAATACGGAGAAAGAGTGATCTGGTTGATAGCCCATTCACTGCTCAATAGAGACACATTAGGCACTTCCGGATTGGATTTTTCTCAGGCTTTCGCCTGCAACATCAGTTCTGTTATACTCACAGACAATATTTTTACAGTTTTGGAAACGTTAGAGTGTTTTCTATCCTAAGCTGTTATTTATATGCATATTCAAGCATCTTGTCCTGACAAAATATCCCGTTTATTACGGGAACGTTTTTTTTCTCCCAAAAATGAAAATACTGCCCCCTACTCACAAAAGGATAACATGCAGAATTTCTAAACCAAATTACTTGATTTTGCCTAAATATATGTGTTAAAGTACCTATTGATCCACACTTCGTCCAACACATAGCAGATATTTCTTTGTTCATTTTATTAATTTTATCAGGACTCATAAAAAAATGATTTTGTACTTTGAATTGGAATGCCTTTGTTTGGTTATGTAGTGGCTTTATATAGTGTTTTCCATACACTCCCCCAACTCTCCTCTGATATCTGCACATGTATTTCAACTTACCATACATTTCTACGATTCTCGGGCTCTTGACCAATTCTGCTGGTTTGTGTTATTTTTGAGCTGATCTTAACTTGTTTCTTCTATTGTTTCATATGTCCGAAAATAGCTTCTGGACATTATTAAAACAGCTATCACTAACCTCAATTTGGATGAAGATTTCTATTTCAATGAACTGGCGGTGCAGGACATACTGCTCACCCCGGACCAGGCCCTAATCCCTGACACTCGGAAGAGAAAGAGATGGCAATATAGAGGCCGACGTGCGGGTACCCTGATGAAACTACGGCGGCGATGAAATACAACACCTCTACCATCTGTTCTATTGGCGAATGTACAATCACTGGAGAACAAACTGGATAAGCTTTGTTCGAGACTTTCCTACTTTCCTCAACGGGAACTGAAGAACTGGAATACCCTATGTTTCTCTGAAAATTCGGCTGAACAAGGACATGAATAATATTCTAGCTATTTTTTTATATGCATCCGCAGGACAGAACGGCAGTGTCGGGTACAGTGCCTTGCAAAAGTATTCATCCACTTTGGAATTTTTCCTATTTTGTTGCAATCAGAAGACATTCATTTACTCAATAAATGTTCCTTTTGTTCGATGAAGTCTCTTTATATCCAAAAACCTCCGTTTTGTTAGCGCGTTTTCTTCAGTAATCCACAGGCTCAAACTCAGTCAAAACAATCAGACAAAAAAATCTAAATTGTATCCGTAAAGTTCATAGAAACATGTCAAACGATGTTTATATTCAATCCTCAGGTTGTTTTTTAGCCTAAATTATCTTTAATATTTCAACCGGACAATAACGTCGTCAATATAAAAGGTAAACAAGAAACCTGAAAAAGCTCTGCGACACGTTAGGGTCCACTCGTTCAGACTGGTCTTACTCCCTCATTTATAAGAATACAAGCCTGAAACGATTTCTAAATACTGTTTACATCTGGTGGAAGGCATAGGAACTGCAAATGGAGTCCTAAGGTCAATGGATACTGTAATGGCATTGAATAGAAAACTACAAAACCAAAAGAAACTACTTCCTGAATGGATTTTTCTCAGGTTTTCACCTGCTAAATCAGTTCTGTTATACTCACAGACACTATTTCAACAGTTTCGGAAACTCTAGAGTGTTTTCTACCCAAATCTACTATATGTATATCATATCTTCTGGGCCCGAGTAGCAGGCCGTTGAATTTGGGCATGTGTTTCATCCAAAATTCCGAATGCTGCCCCCTACCCTAGAGAGGTTAATCTATATCTAAGACCTTGCTGCTGTGTCTTCTACCGTACTTCCTATTCTCTTTGCTAATGATACCAATTAGATTTTTGATTCACTAATTAATGAAGCCAACTCAGGCATGCCCATATTTTCTGAATGGTTCCAGATAAAAACAAACATATTTAAATGTTTAAAAAAATCCAAGAATAAGAAATGTTGTTGAAAAAAGTCACATCCACTAGACTCCTAATAGATACTTTTTGACATAACCTTTTTTTTACTAGGCAAGTCAGTTGACAATGACAGCCTACCCTGGCCAAACCCTAACCCGGATGACGGTGGGCCAATTGTGCACCACTCAGGAGCCCTGATGAAACATTGTATTGGAAAGACCATTGATCAGAAATACAGTGTAGACATTGTTAATCTTGTCAATGACTATTGTAGCTGGAAACAGATTTTTTTAATGGAAAATCTACATAGGCGTACAGAGGCCCATTATCAGCAACCATCACTCCTATGTTCCAATGGCACGTTGTGTTAGCTAATCCAAGTTTATCATTTTAAAAGGCTAATTGATCATTAGAAAACACTTATGTTAGCACAGCTGAAAACTGTTCTGATCAAAGAAGCAATAAAACTGACCTTCTTTAGACTAGTTGAGTATCTGTAGCATTAGCATTTATGGGTTCGATAACAGGCTCAAAATGTCCAGAAAGAAATAACTTTCTCCTGAAACTCGTCAGTCTATCCTTGTTCTGAGAAATGAAGGCTATTCCATGTGAGAAATTGCCAAGAAACTGATGATCTCGTACAATGCTGTGTACTACTCCCTTCACAGAACAGTGCAAACTGTCTCTAACCAGAATAGAAAGAGTGGGAGGCCCCGGTGCACAACTGAGCAAGAGGACAAGTACATTAGTGTCTAGTTTGAGAAACAGATGCCTGACAAGTCCTCAACTGGCAGCTTCATTAAATAGTACCCGCAAAACACCAGTCTCAACATCAACAGTGAAGAGGCGACTCCGGGATGCTGACCTTCTAGTGTATATATATATATATATATATATATATATTTTTTTTTACAAGCACCTTATAAACTGTATGCACCAAAAACCCTGTTGTTTTGACAAATGGCAATTCATCACTCATACTGATTAGGGGGTAAATCAGGTTGTATGCGCTGTCTGCAGCAAAGTGATGAAATCTGTTGGTATTATCACAAAGATTAGTGCTTTGGTTCATCAGGCTTGCGTTCTAACTCTATGCTATAGCTTAATTTACCCATATCTAATTTACTATAATATTGTCTGGGCCAGTACATATGCATCCTACCTATACAAATTACTCATCATCCAAGGCTAGACACCTTCTCTAATTACCTTGCTCCATCTGCACCTTTGTTTAAGAAACACTAATGATTTAATCTACAAATACTCATACCTCCCAGGTTACCTAAACCCTTCAATGGATTCATCCAGGTTAATTTTGAAGTGCATCTACAGTATATAACACAAGACACTGTGATATCCTTCACCCTCCCCAATGCTGCACCTCACATAGTCAAATCTCTATCAGATATAGAGGTACCATACTCTGGAATTCTTATCTTCACATTGACAAAACATCATCCCTCAATAGCTTCAAGAAAAGACTGGGGGTCAACCTGATAAACCAAGCTATTCAGTAATCAACTCCATATAATCTAACTCTCACATGCACACAAACACATTTAAACAAAACATGATTTATTTTTCATGATTACTAATCAATTCATTTATATATTTAGAATTAGTAGGTTTTGTTATCAGTTTTAACAAACCTTTTTATTTGTGTACTTATGTGTTGTATATTGTTTTGTTGTGGTGTGGTTTTCATATCAGCCCTCGGGCTTCCAACCACACCTGCAACCCATTTTTTTTGTTGTTATCTATGTTGTTGTCTATCACTTGTTTTCTTTAGTGCGAATAAGTAAACCCATAAAATATATTTTGATGTCATTAGTTCCAGTACAATACATCAACATCAATTACAACATTTTCATTGATCAGACACAACAGTTCTATATTAATTTATGTTTTATTCACCTGTAAGAAAGCCTGTCCCTTTAAGAGTGACTAACGACATTGCAGCTAGCTCAGTGTTAATTAACCCAACTCCAAAATTCAGCATGCCCTTTGTGGCTGAGCAGAGATTCTCCGGTTTTCGAATAATATTATTCTGTTTTATCCTTTACTGTGCGTGAATGCAACTCCTGATGAAGTTGTCAATGTTTTAGTCATATTTTCACAATTGTACAGCATTTTATGCACTTGTTTTGATGCTAGCTAAGACACTACCGTTAATGGAGGACAGGTAATGGCAGACTGAACAAAGTTATATAGAGCACCTCAAGATAAAACGTAATATTCAATATCGGCAATTTAGACTCAAATATTAGCACTACACAATCTGGTGGGGGATAACCTTCAATCTGGATAATAACACAAAACAAATCTTAAGACTAGAGACATTTATCGACAAATATTACGAAAACAAGCAAAACCCAAACATGACGGAGAGTAAGACAGGGGAACCGATTCCAAAACGAAAACGTGACTCTTCTACAGACACAGACTATTTTATATTTTCACCACCGGGAATGGTGAAGGTCGAAACCGATCTGTTAAAGTCAATAAATGACAAACTGGGTATACTTGAATTGGTTAGTAAGGATATAAAAGAGTAGAAAAGAGAAGGCAAGCCTCGAGATGAAAAAGCTGTGACTTTGGAGAAGGAAACAAACAAACTAAAAGGGACAGTCAATAAGATTGAAACTGAAGTCAATTAAATTAAAAAGGAGAACATAGATTCTGAGAGAAGCCTTACTGGACATACAAACTAGATCCATGAGAGAGAATCTGGTGCTTACAGGTATCCAGGAGAAAGAAGGGGAAGTTCCTGAATCTGTAGTTAGAGAGTTCCTCCTTACAGCGCTTCAGATCCCACGCGAAGCTATCGACAAAATCCAACTTGAAAGTGTACACCGCTTTGGACAGAGAAGCCAACGTATGAATGCCCAATCGTTGCCAAATTTGCTTAATTTAAAGATAAAATAATGGTTAAAAGCCTGGGTAAAAGACTTGCTGGGACCAAAATTGACATTAATGATCAGTTTCTGAAGGAAATTGCAGAACGGCGTAAAGTTCTGTATCCAATTTTCTAAGAAAATAGATTAGAAGGGAAACGAGTAACTCTCGTCGTTGATGAAATATATATTGATAACCAGTTGTTCAGAGACAACGGTTATTTTAAAAATGACAAAGTTCTCATAGATGAGGAAAATAATGAAACACAATTCTAGCCCGGTTATGGATTGTAACAATACAATAAAAAAAAGCTTTTGAATATATGTTCACATATAACTAATTGGAACACACAGGTGTAACAGTATAACTTTAGACCATCCCCTCGCCCATACCCGGGCGCGAACCAGGGACCCTCCGCACACATCAACAACAGTCACCCACGAAGCATCGTTACCCATCGCTCCACAAAAGCCGCGGCCCTTGCAGAGCAAGGGGAACCACTACTTCAAGGTCTCAGAGCAAGTGACATCACCGATTGAAACGCTATTTAGCGTGCACCACCGCTAACTAGCTAGCCGTTTCACATCCGTTACACAAGCACTAATTCAACATGGTGAAGATAAAATCTATGTAAACAGAAGGCACAGTATGTGTGGATGGTGTGGTGTGTGTTTATTTTTTTATTATATTTGTTGAGTGAGTGAGTAATGAAATGGTTGCATGTTTGGGAAAGTTGAGTGAGTGAGTAATGAAATAGTATCATAGCATATCCCAGAACCAATGTATTGCTGTGAGCCGGGGTATGAGAGGGCTTTCAATGTTGTTCAGATGATGGATATACTTTTATAATAAATTATAAGTCTTATTTATTTATTGTCCAATCGTGGAACAGATTTAAAATAAATGATATCTAATATTTATTTATGATCCTAATTTAATGGTACGGTCCACAACCCTATAACCTAGACACCCACCTGAATGACCCAGATACTAAGGAGAATGGGTCTGCTGTAAGCGGTCTATATGCAGCCAAAGTGCGGTCAGAGACCAAGAGCAGGACTGCCCCCTCAAGATTCTGAGCCTGCTTGGCAGGGTTGGTCCTGCAAAGCCAAAGCCCACTAAAGGGAGAGCATACTGGTGGCACAAAATCAAAAGTCTGACTGCATGGAGATGCTTGGGAATATGGTCAATACGGGTGACCGTGTTGTGGGTGTGTCAGTACACCTGTACATTTGACCTTCATCATCTAGGATGTGACAATGGTTAATAAAATCTCTCAATTTCTGCCCATTTTTTTGCGCGGTCTTGCAGGCCTTCTCATGCAGCTGCAACAGTAAGTGCATTTGTAAATCAGGACCTTTCATGAGTTGGGCTCTGGGATTGTGCAACTGTTGAGAATGTGAGTTTATGGTTGTGTGGGGGGAAAGGGTTGAGTGTGTGTCGGTGTATGTGTGTATCCCACAAATGTTGCGAAGGAGTAAAATATGTTAGGGACAATAGAGGATGATCCACAGCTATATATAATACAAATCGAGGTGAGGGTGATGGAAATGCATTTGGCAGTTGATCTACTTCAATTCGGTAAATGGCACTGTGTGCTCTTTTTGAAGGATGGATCCCAGTCTGTTCAGGGCTATGGGATGCGGGGGGTCGGAGGTGGTCTGCCGGGCATTGGGATGACGGCCCAGCTCGGGATGAGGAGGGCTTTTAGCGGGTGGAATGATGGGGACCAATTGGAGGTTTACTTAGTAGCAATGCAAATATCATGGTACAGCTATATAGACACTCAATCATCATGTTACTTTTTAATGGTACGTTTACAAACATATATTTTCATAAATAGAATTGAAAGTTGTGTCCCATTATGGTAAGTGGTGAAATAAGTGTAGCCAGTTACAATTGTAATGGCCTAGCAAAAAGGAAGAAGAGACTATCAGTATTTACCTGGATAAAAGAGAAGGAATATATAATAGTTAACCCACTGTTCCTAGGCCGTGATTGAAAATAAGAATTTGTTCTTAACTGACTTGCCTGGTTAAATAAAGGTAAAATTAAAATAAATGTTTAAAAAATGTAGATTACGTTTTTTGGAAAAAGAACTGGGGGGAGGGGAGAAATATATTTCTCCCATGGGCAAAGAAATTCAAAAGGGGTGATGGTTTTAATTAACAGTCATTTTGATCCAAATGTGCAAATTGTCCAAACAGATTATCAAGGTAGATGGATTATTTTAAATGTTATTGGACAATAAACAGATATGGCTTATAAAACTATACAGTCCGAATAATGATGATCCAAGCTTCTTTGAAAATATACAGTAGGGCAAAAAACTATGATGAGATGAGAGAGGCCTGTAGGTACACATAGGTACACTTCAACTATGACAGACAAAATGAAAAAAAAAATCCAGAAAATCACATTGTAGGATTTTTAATGAATATATTTGCAAATTATGGTGGAAAATGGGAAAAGTCCAGGGCTGGATGGCATGCCAGTGAAAGTATACAAAACTTGTTTTGATATACTCAAAGGACCATTATTAGCATGTTTTAACCACTCATATATAAATGGTAGATTATCAGACACGCAACAAGAAGGTCTGATATCAATATTACTGAAACAGGACCCAAGTGGTGTATATATAAAGATCCAGTCCATTTAAAAATTGGAGACCTCATACACTTCAGTGTTGTGATGCAAAGATCCTAGCAAAATGCTTGGCGCATAGAATTTAAAAAGTATTTTCAGATATTATTTATCCTAATCAGACAGGTTTTTTTACATGGACAATACATTGGAGATAATATAAGACAAGTACTGGAAACAATAGAATACTATGAAATATCGGGTACAACAGGCCTGGTTTTCATAGCTGATTTTGAAAAGGCTTTTGATAAAGTACATTTACATTTACATTTAAGTCATTTAGCAGACGCTCTTATCCAGAGCGACTTACAAATTGGAGTTTATATATAAATGCCTACATGGTTGGGATGGTGTTCTTCGGCTTGCAAGCGTCCCCCTTTTTCCTCCAAACATAACGATGGTCATTATGGTCAAACAGTTCTATTTTTGTTTCATCACACCAGAGGATATTTCTCCAAAAAGTACGATCTTTGCCCCATTTGCAGTTGCAATCCGTAGTCTGGCGTTTTTATGGCGGTTTTGGCGCAGTGGCTTCTTCCTTGCTGTTGTCAAAGTGTGTTCATCTCTCTCCTTCCTGAGCTGAATGACGGCTGCGTGGTCCCATGGTGTTCATACTTGCGTACTATTGTTTGTACAGATGGACGTGGTTCTTTCAGGCGTTTGGAAATTGCTCCCAAGGATGAACCAGACTTGTGGAGGCTTACAATGTTTTTTCTGAGGTCTTGGCTGATTTCTTTTGACTTTCCCATGATGTCAAGCAAGAGGCACTGAGTTTGAAGGTCGGCCTTGAAATACATACACAGATAAACCTCCAATATACTCCAATTATGTCAATTAGCCTATCAGAAGCTTCTGGGGCCATGACAACATTTTCTGGAATTTTCCAAGCTGTTAAAAGGCACAGTCAATAATGTAACGTAAACTTCCTAACCGACTTGTCCAAACTATAGTTTTAAAAATAAATTTGTGGAGTGTTTGAAAAACTAGTTTTAATGTGTCACAATAGTAATCATACAGTACCAGTCAAACATTTGGACACACCTACTCATTCCAGGGTTTATCTTTAGTTTTACTATTTTCTAATAATAATATTGATGACATCAAAACTATGAAATCGCACATATGGAATCATGTAGTAGCCAAAAAAGTGTCAAACAGATAAACCAAACAGATTTTATTTTACATTTGAGATTCTTCAAAGAAGCCACCCTTTGTCTTGATGACAGCTTTGCACACTCTTGGCATTCTCTCAACCAGCTTCATGAGGTGGTCACCTGGAATACATTTGATTTAACAGGGGTGCCTTGTTAAAAGTTAAATTGTGGACTCTTTCTTTCTTAATGTGTTTCAGGCAATCAGTTGTGTTATGACAAGGTTGAGGTGGTATACAGAAGATAGCCCTATTTGGTAAAAGACCAAGTCCATATTATGCAGAACAGCTCAAGTAAACAAAGAGAAATGACAGTTCATCATTACTTTAAGGCATGAAGGTCGGTCAATACGGAACATTTCAAGAACTTTAAGTCCAGTCGCAAAAAACATCATGCGCTATGACGAAACTGGCTCTCATGAGGACCGCCACAGGAAGGGAAGACCCAGAGTTACCTCTGCTGCAGAGGATAACTTCATTAGAGTTACCAGCCTCAGAAATTGCTGCCCAAATAAATGCTTCACAGAGTTCAAGTAACAGACACATCTCAACATCAACTGTTCAGAGGAGACTGCGTGAATCACTTCAAAACCACTTCAAAAGGACACCAATAGGAAGAAGAGACTTGCTTGGGCCAAGAAACACAAGCAATGGACATTAAACCGGTGGAGTAGGTGAACTTATGATCTCTGCATGTGTGGTTCCCAACGTGAAGCATGGAGGAGGAGGTGTGATGGTGTGGGGGTGCTTTGCTGGTGACACTGTGATTTATTTAGATATCAAGACACACTTAACCAGCATGGCTATCACAGCATTCTACAACGATATGCCATCCCATCTGGTTTACGCTTAGTGGGACTATCATTTGTTTTTCAACAGGGCAGTGACCCAAAACACACATTCAGGCTCTGTAATGTCTATTTGACCAAGAAGGTGAGTGATGGAGTGCTGCATCAGATGACCTGGCCTCCACAATCTCCCGACATCAACCCAATTGAGATGGTTCAGGATGATTTGGATTTCAGAGTAAAGGAAAAGCAGCCAACAAGTGCTCACCAAATGTGGGAACTCCTTCGAAATGGAAAAGCATTCCTCATGAAGCCAAGCTAGTTTGCATGCTTGGCAAAGCATGGAGTTGCGATGTTTTTATTTTTCCTTTCCTGCACTCTCACTGGTACTAGAGATGTTACATCAAAGCAGCTAACTTCCAAGCAGTGTGCTGATGTGTGCAGTATCACTTTATCAGAAGCACGTCATCAATGAAGCTTTGTTTTGATCACCTGTTTTTTCAAACTGTGTGTTGCAAAATGCGAGATCCCACTTATTTCGCCGTGGCCCTTTCTGATTTCCAGCTGCTTTCAAACACGGACCTCTACTGCACGTGTATTTACAAATATAGTTAGGATTCTGTACAAAATTAATCACCTGACTGGTATGCAACATTCAGCGATGTAAGGGTATGAGGTGGAATATTGTTGAAGGCAAACTATTTTTTAAATTTAGTATAGTATAAGCTTCTGTCTTAAGCATCCTAAATATTGCCATATATTCAGTTTCTTTTAAATAGTCAACTTGAAGGCAAAAAAGAGAAGCATGATGTAAGATCCAAACCTGGTATTCTATCTGATTATAAGCTACTAAAGCCAATGACTTTACCGCGGCTCCACAGTGTTTAAATGAAATTGGAGAAAAAATACTTCTATCTGTCAATCACACACTGCTATTTATTGCTGACCAGCAGATGTATTTAATATGCGTTGTAAACAGATAATGAAACTCTGGTTAATTAACTGTTTTTCGGAAACAATTTGGTGAAATCGCCGAAGCCTTCAGAAAGCCTTGGTTTCCCACCCCTAGGTGGCACCCTATAAGGTCCTCATTTGTACCTTTAGTTTTATGTACAGTTCATACCTCAGATAGTACATTTCTTACATATAGTCCACAGGTACAAAATGTACTTTTAGAAAATGTACATTATGTCTTCATAGGGTTCCACCACAGTGACAAAGCCATATTTTCCTATAGTAGAGGACAAAAATAAGCCTCTACCATAGACCACTTTAAAAGTGATGTCTAATTCCTATTGGAATCCAGCAATAGTTAGGATTTTTGAGAATGACTACCAGGAACATTGTGAGGTGACTGCCTAAGCCATTTAAACTGGAACAACCATTTCAGTTATGGGTGCACAAAAAATTTACTGATTGGATAGTTGAGAAATGTATGTTATTTATCTTTGTGTAGCATTATGCAAAAACACAGATATAAAAAAACTATTTTGTAATTGAGCATGATTATGGTACACATTTGGCTTTTAAGGGTACCACCTCAGTGACAAAGCCATTAGTTCAATTTATTTGGCAGAAATGTACCTTCACATGTACCCCTTTTTTGAGAGTGAGAGTGTGATGACTGTACCTTTTTTAATTGAAAATATTGGCTACATAAATGTACCATTATACTCTATATCACATTTTACTAAAAGGTACTGCACAGTACCTGAGGGTTCATTATGTGTATTTTGATATTTTCGATGGGACAGTCATTGTTGTTAGGGTGGATCTCTCTCCTTTTCTCATTGTTTATTCTCTTTTTAATTTCCCTCTATTCTTCTCCCTCCCTCCCTCACTCCCTGCTCACACCTACGTGCCCTGCTTGTTCCCTCCCTCATTCTTACTTCATCACTTTCCCTCTACCTTTTCCTCTTCTTTCATCCTCTTCCCATCCTCTCTTTCTTATGCTCTCTCCTTCCTCCTTATTTCTTTCTCTCTTATACTTTCCACCTTCTCCCACCCCATTTTTCCTTACCCATCTCTCCCTTTCTCCTTCCTTACCCCTCTTTCCCTCCTCTTGCCTTCCTTTCCTCCTCTTCCCCTCCCTACACACCCCTCTCTCCTTCCTCCTTCAACCAACTCCTTCCCTCCCTACACCCCTCCTCCTTCTCTCCCCTTCCTCAACCCCCTTCTATTCCCCTTCCCTCCATCTCTCACTTCAGGTATGGGTAACCTTACCTTCCAGATCACACCTGACTCCAACAAGGACAGTGAGAGCATCCAGATGGGCCGTGACCTCAAGCTTTCCTGCCACGTGGATGCGGAGCCCCAGGACAAGGTCAACTGAATAATAATAATAATAATAATAATAATAATAGGGTATGACCTCTTTATAATGTCTTATAATGGTCTCATAATGATGCAGACTAAATAAGTTGAGAGAATTGAGAGGGATGAACATTTTATTTAAAGAGACATATGCCTTGTTAAAATACGTTATAAAAGGCTATTACATGCTTATAACAAGTTACAATGAATTCAGTAAAGTACAGTACCAGTCAAAAGTTTGGACACCTACTCATTCAAAGGTTTTTCTTTATTTTTACTATTTTCTACATTGTAGAATAATAGTGAAGACATCAACACTGTGAAATGACACATATGGAATCATGTAGCAACAAAAAAAGTGTTAAACATATTTTAGATTTTAGATTCTTTAAAGTAGCCACCCTTTACCTTGATGACAGCTTTGCGCACTCTTAAGCATTCTCTCAACCAGCTGCACCTGAAATGCTTTTTCAACAGTCTTGAAGGAGTTTCCACATATGCTGAGCACTTGTTGGCTGCTTTTCCTTTACTCTGCGGTCCAACTCATCCCAAACCATCTCAATTGGGTTTAGGTCGGGTGATTGTGAAGACCAGGTCATCTGATGCAGCACCTCATCACTCGCCTTCTTGGTCAAATAGCCCTTACACGGCCTGGAGGGGTGTTGGGTCATTGACCTGTTGAAAAACAAATGATAGTCTACCAAGTGCAAACCAGATAGGATGGCGTATCACTGCAGAATGTTTCCCGGCCCAAGCAAGTCTCTTCTTATTATTGGTGTCCTTTAGTAGTGGTTTCCTTGCAGCAATTCAACAGTTGATGTTGAGATGTGTCTGTTCCTTGAACTTTGTGAAGCATTTATTTGGGCTGCAATTTCTGAGGCTGGTAACTCTAATGAATGTATCTTCTGCAGCAGAGGTAACCCTGAGTCTTCCATTCCTGTGGCAGTCCTCATGAGAGCCAGTTTCATCATAGCGCTTGATGGTTTTTGCTACTGCACTTGAAGAAACTTTAAAAGTTCTTGAAATTTTCCGAATTAAATTACCTTCATGTCTTAAAGTAATTATGGACTCTCGTTTCTCCTTGCTTATTTGAGATGTTCTTTCTATAGTATGGACTTGGTATTTTACCAAATCTTCTGTATACCACCTCTACCTTGTCACAACACAAGTGATTGGCTCAAACACTGTCATGCCTGCTCCCGCTCTTCCTCCCTCTGGTGCTCGAGGGCGCCAGACTTCCCAACATTACACACTCAAGGCACTTTCAGTACGCACACCTGCCTCTCCCCGTCATGTGCATCAACGCTCATTGGACTCACGTGGACTCAATTACTTGTGTAATTTCCTTCCCTATATCTGTCTGTTTCCTAGCTCTGTTTCCTGCTTCGGGATTGTTTGTCATATGTCCTTGTTTACCCATGTGCTGATGCTGTTCCTGTCTTGTTCTTTGTCCGTTCCTGAATAAATGTTTGACTCCCTGTACCTGCTTCTCCTGTCTGCCGTTGGTCCTCACAAACACATGAATTGAAATGCATTCCTGGTGACTACCTCATGAAGCTTGTTGAGAGAATGCCAAGCGTGTGCAAAGCTGTCATCAAGGTAAAGGGTGGCTACTTTGAAGAATCTCAAATATAAAATATATTTGGATTTGTTTAACACTTTCTTGGTTACTTCATGATTCCATATGTGTAATTTCATAGTGTTGATGTCTTCACTACTATTCCACAATGTACAAATGTTTAAACATAAAGAAAAACCCTTGAATGAGTAGCTGTTTCCAAACTTTTGACTGGTACTGTGTGTGTGTGTGTGTGTGTGTGTGTGTGTGTGTGTGTGTGTGTGTGTGTGTGTGTGTGTGTGTGTGTGTGTGTGTGAATATATTAACACAATTAAATAACATCTTGCTATATTATTATACTATTAGGTGAACTACACGTGGTACCAGAACGCGGTGCTCATCTACAACTCGGACAGCCTGATTGTGCTGCACAGCGACCCAGACATGGCGCCTGGTACTAGCAGTCTGGAGATCGTGGACATGAAGTTCCACGACCAGGCCACCTACAGCTGCGTGGCCAACTTCCCCGGGAGCACAGTGCCCGAGCTGAGGGTAGATGTCAACATCACCCAGAACAGCGGTAAGGGAACTGTTCCTTTGTTCTGTTACCATGTTCACATGCTATTAGAGTTATTGGACGCTCCTAGTTCCAAGTGGGAAATTTCACATTACCATCCAAGTCGGAATTACAAGTGGGAAACGCAGAGAGAATGTTGTTACCCGAGTTGCCGAGTAGTGACGTTTCACCACTGACCTTTCACCTTTTCAACCAAAAGATGACAACAAATCCATTTATGATAATTACAACCTTATCAGTAGGGATCATTTTATTTATTTGATCAGGGAATCATACTGAGACCAAGGTCTCTTTTACAGATTAATTACATAAATGACAGAAAATACACACATCAAATATAAATTCAAAATGCAAGCAGAAAGAAGAACACAGTCATAAAAAACGAACACATTCATCAGTAATAAGGTCCTCAATCAGCTTTCTGAATTACCCTGGAGGCACCAGAACATCAAATTGAAGAACATTTTGAAGAAAACTAAAAGCTGATTTCTATAACTCAGTAGAGACAAAAGCAATTTCCAGAGTTAGCCATCCCTGAGACAGGGTGTGGTATGTCATATGTCTAAAGTTTACCAATGACTTTTAGTAAAAGGGCTTTATAAATTAAAACTTTTTTTTTCTGAGGTCTTGGCTGATATCTTTTGATTTTCCCATGATGTCAAGCAAAGAGGCATTCAGTTTGAAGGTCGACCTTGAAATACATCCACAGGTACACCTCCAATTGACTCAAATGATGTCAATTAGCCTATCAGAAGCTTCTAAAGCCATGACAACATTTTCTGGAATTTTCCAAGCTGTTAAAAGGCACAGTCAATAGTGTAACGTAAACTTCTTACCCACTGGATTGTGATACAGTGAATTAATCTGTCTGTAAACGGTTGTTAAAAAAATTACTTGTATCATGCACAAAGTAGATGTCCTAACCATCTTGCCAAAACTATAGTTTGTTAACAAGAAATGTGTGGAGTGGTTGAAAAACGAGTTTTAATGACTCCAACCTAAGTGTATGTAATCTTCCGACTTCAACTGTATATATAACCACTTTAATATCCAATAAAAATGGCCTTGCCAATGTCAACATTTAACCTCACTCACTCTCCCCCTCCACCCTTCGTGCTGTCCTCATCTTTCTTTCTTTTTCTTTCTTTCTATAAACCCTGGTTTCCTTTTGGGCAACCCTTTCTAAAATATTTTCTCCCTCCCTCCCTCCCTCTTCCTCTCTCTTCCACTCTTCTCTTTATCTCTCCATCTCCCTCCTCACTCCCCCTCTCTCCCATCCCACTCCCTTCACACTCCCTCTTACACCCTTCCCCCTTTCTGCCCCCCCTCACAGTTACTCCCCCAATTTTAACGGTGCCAGAAGGGGGCCAGGTGGTGAGCGTGAGGGAGGGAGGCACCACCGACCTGGTGTGCCTGGTTGATGGCAAGCCCCGCCCACCCGTGCTTTGGTCGCGTGCCGACAAGGACCTGACCATGCCCACGGGTGAGTGGGCGGTGGAAACACGCGACGGGCGCCTCCGCCTGACCAATGTCACCCGCGACCTGATGGGTGCCTACCGCTGCCAGACGGCGCCATACAATGGCCTCAACGTCAAGCCACGTCAGGCACAGGTTCACCTGAATGTACAATGTGAGTCGCAAAGTGCTACATTTTCCATGAGATGTCTGTTTATTGAGCTCTGGATGGAAATAAAAAGTATTTCCCAAGTGTTTCTCCTGGTCCTGGTGACCTACAGTGGGGCAAAAAAGTATTTAGTCAGCCACCAATTGTGCAAGTTCTCCCAATTAAAAAGATGAGAGAGGCCTGTAATTTTCATCATAGGTACACTTCAACTATGACCGACAAAATGAGGAAAAAAAATCCAGAAAATCACATTGTACTGGGCAAGTCAGTTAAGAACAAATTCTTATTTTCATTGACAGCCTAGGAACAGTGGGTTAACTGCCTGTTCAGGGGCAGAACAACAGATTTTGAACCTTGTCAGCTCTGGGATTTGAACTTGCAACCTTTCAGTTACTAGTCCAATGCTCTAACCACTAAGCTACCCTGCCGCCCCAGAATTTTTTTTGAATTTATTTGCAAATTATGGTGGAAAATAAGTATTTGGTAAATAACAAAAGTTTATCTCAATACTTATACCCTTTGTTGGCAATGATATAGGTCAAACGTTTTCTGTAACTCAATCAACAATTTGTTCAAATCTATAGCTAGTTGTATTAGATTAGAATGGACTGCAGACACTGTCTCAATTCACTTTCAAACTCACACTGGACCGAAGTAAGCTAACGATAACGCTTAAATGGGGTCGAATGCACTGTTACTAACATACACAACAACGTTGCTAATTAACAAATGGTATCAGAAACCAACGCGTCTAAGTGTGCATACCCTGTTTGTTTGTGTGAGCAATTAGCGACTAATCTATTAACAAACACTCCCCTTGGTTACATTTAGACTTCTTGGTGGTCTGCAGTAAGAGTGCTTTTGCCTGCTGCGCTTCAATAATGCTTCCATTGTGAAGCGGGCTCGTTCATAAAGTTCAAAACCCTAAAAGCCTTAGAATTCATGAAGATTTCTCTTCTCTTGGCACCATCACAAAGGCAAGCCAGAGAGCCTATTCATTAACTGTATGGTATGTGATGTTACTTGACGCTCATGAAAATACATCTTCCCACTTTACAGTTTTGTAATTGGTGCCATTGAAGGTGTGTTGGTGTGTTTTGTTTTCAATGTGAGCTGTGCCATTGTTGAAAAGAAATGTGTCCTCGTTTTCTCACCGTCCTATACAGTTCACTTTATAATGCGTTATTGTGTAAATTGTGAAATAAAATAATATAAATCGGTAGGTGAGGCGAACAATACAATCCTGTCCATAGATAAACAGAGGCTCAAAGGATAGCCCTGAAACGCACATTGTTCCGTTGCCTGTATTTCCCATGAAATGTGATGTGCAGTATGGCCCCCTTGATGTCCACCCAACTATACCCTTAGCCGCTGAAGAATAAGGAACAGAGGAGTATTCAATTGTGTCAGGACCATGGGGCCAAACAGAAAGGAAACTCTATGTGGTCCTGTCAAAAATGCAACTCATTTCTACCTTTGATGGATTGGTTGTCCGTGAATTCTTTGATTGGACTGATCATGTCAACATCATACTTTCAAAATCTTAGCTAGCAAGATAGCAGTCATCATCATGAATTAAGTCAACAATCTACTGGCAAATCCTTTTCATTCCTTGTCATATGAAGAGAAATAATGAAGAGAAATTATATATAATACGTATCGGTGCTCATTGGCCATTGGACATAAACATTACACAACAAGTTGGAAATCGCAAAGCAATCCATTTCTGCTATTCAGTGGAGTGGGTGTGTTGTCCAAGTCTGGGATTAAGGGTATATTTTCCAAGCTTTAAAGGACATTTGCCATGCTGTCAATCCAGCATGACTTCTGCCATGCTCAAAACAACTGGAAGTTGTCTCAGACTTGAATGAGTTCAAGACAACTGGGAACTCCCCCAAAAAACTAGCACCGACTGGGAAAATACGTTTTGAAGTTGGGAACTCGGGCCTCTTTCTCAGGCTTCGACCTTGAAATCTCTGACATCATCATCATTCAACCTTTTTTCTGATTTCCCAGTTGTCTTGAAAGCACCATTAGTCCATAGAATGCCAGCCTTTGATGACAAAGTTTGATGACAAAATTTGACCATGAAGGACCCCTGCGCCACTGTCCCTTTGAAGTGAGCACAACAACGTGAGTTCAAAATTGTCTTGTATGCTACTGCATAAATGATGTAATATGCCAGGGAGATATGACCAGTATACTGTAGCTAAGAAAGTAATACTAAGTGTATGTTGTGTAGTAAGCTGTTAGTAGCCCATGTGACTCGCCCTAATAATTGTGTCCCTTTTCCCCACATCCCAGCAAATGTAGCCTATAGCCTGTTTTAGAAAAATGTAATCATTGAATATTGTAGGAGATTTCATTGTCAACTTATATGCCCCCTTTATTTATCCTACGGTTCTGATGTGGTGTACAGGGAGAATACTGTAAGAACGGCCCATGTTCTGAGTTCTGTCATTGTAAATTTCAAAAGTGCTGAACAAATAGCTATATTGCCTATGTCTGTCCTAACTCGCTCCCTCTTAATCGAAATTACGGATTGACTCTTATCCGCTTGTAGTCCCCTTATGCCATAGTTTGTACATCTCAATTGTCAGTAGAAACTACATTTGTTTAAGCAAGTCAGCCATATCAGCTATGTTTTTAAAAGGCAGTAAATGAGTCTGAATGAACTGTTTTGCTCCCAGACAAGGCTCCGCTGATAGCCAGGTGTAGCAGTGGTAAGGTGTTGGGACAGCTTTATGTAGGCCCTAACAGTTTGTGGGCACGGTTTGTTACCGTTATTGTGCAATGAATGTGTTGTTTAGTGTTGTGTAGTGACTTTGCTGGCATGCATCTAAACATTTATTTTTTTGCCCCACCAAGATTGTCCAGCTAAAATTGCCACTGGATAGGCTAGATGGGTTGTTGTTGCAGACACCTATTCAATCCTCTCAGATCTCCACAAGTGCCTTGTGGATAGGGCCTTAAAGTTTGTTTGGAATTCATGGTAAAGGATATGCCCAAACTAGCTTGCTTAGCGAATGAAGCTAGTTTAGCCCCAAATGCATGCTAGCTTCAGTAAAGACTACTATGACATGGAGCTGTCATTCCAAACCCTTGCAACCCACATCCACTGTCCGTCCACATCCTAAGAAGGATACTGCTAGATTTACAAGACTGGCTAATGCAGGTGGGGCGGAAGGGCGACACCAGTCCACTTCAATGATTTATTGGAGAGAGAGAGAGAGGGATTAGAGAGAGAGACAGAAGAAGATAAAGTGTAACTGAGAGAAGATAGTGATCAAGAGAGGTAAGGAGAGAGAAATGGAAGGAGAAAAGAGAACCAGGGAGAGGAGGGAGAAGGGAGAGAATAAAAAACGGAGAGGAAGAGAGAGTGAGGTAGAAGTTGCAGAACCCCTTTGCCAGGGAGCAATTGGCGCTTTGGAAACCAACGATTCCCCCTTCCTTTCCTCCCTCCCTCCTTCCCTCCTGGTTTGTATTTATTGATTTGTTTATTGATTTTGTTTTGTACCCTTCATTTGTTTTTGTACCCTTCATTTAGCATTTTTGATCGATACCCGGGGAAGATGCTCCTCTATAGTTAAGGGAACTCCCCTCTTTCTCTCTTCCTCCATCCTTCTCTCCTTTTCTCCTCTTCCTTCTTTTATACTCCCTAGTCCTCCCTCTCTTTCTAGCTCCTCTTACCATGACATGGATGTTGTTCCTCATTGCTATTCTCATCATCAATTAGGCAGCATCTCACTCTGTCTCCCTCTATCGCTCTCTCACTCTTGTCTCCTGCCTTATCACCTCTCTCCCTTCTGTGTCCCTTTTGCTTTTCCTCCCTCCCTCGCTCCGTCTAGCTGACTCAATCATCTCCAGTCTCTCTCATTCACTCTAACACTACACTCTCTCCGTCATCAGTCTTCCTCCATCACTTTCTCTTTTCACTACACACACACACACACACACACACACACACACACACACACACACACACACACACACACACACACACACACACACACACACACACACACACACACACACACACACATACCACCTTTTCTCCCTTGCACTCAATGCAGATCAATCTACCCTGTCTACCATACTGTAAATGTCTGGGGACTAAGTAATATGTCTGGGTGTGTTTGTGTGTGGATTTGTGTTTGTGTTTGTGAGAGAGTGTCTGTCTGCCTTTATGTCTGTCCATTTCTCTGTCTGTCTTTCCACCCTGGTTCGAATCCAGGCTGTATCACAACCCACCGTGATTGGAAGTCCCATAGGGCGGCGCACAATTGGCCCAGCGTCGTCTGGGTTTGGCCGGTGTAGGCCGTCATTGTAAATAAGAATTTGTTCTTAACTGACTTGCCTAGTTCAATAAAATACAATACACAGCTCTGGAAAAAAATTAAAGACACCTGCAAAATGATCAGTTTCTCTGGTTTTATAGGTATCTGTTTGGGTAAAATTTACATTTTTATTTTGCTCTATAAACTACAGAAAACATTTCTCCCAAATTCCAAATAAAAAGAGTGTCATTTAGAGCATTTATTTGCAGAAAATGACAACTGGTGAAAATAATAAAAAAGATGCAGTGTTGTCAGGTAGGTAGTTATTTACAGATTGGCTATGTACAGCTGCAGCGATCAGTAAGCTGCTCTGACAGCTGATGCTTAAAGTTAGTGAGGGAGGTAACTTCCAACTTCAGTGATTTTTGCAATTCGTTCCAGTCATTGGCAGCAGAGAATGAGAAGGAAAGGCGGCCAAAAGAGGTGTTGGCTTTGGGGATGACCAGTGAAATATACCCTGCTGAGGCGCGTGTTACGGGTAGGTGTTGCTATGGTTACCAGTGAGCTGAGATAAGGCGAAGCTTTACCTAGCAAAGACTTATAGATGACCTGGAGCCAGTGGGTTTGGCGACGAATATGTAGCGTGTACCAGCCAACGAGAGTATACAAGTCGCAATGCTGGGTAGTATATGGGGCTTTGGTGACAAAATGGATGGCACTGTGAACGACTGCATCCAATTTGCTGAGTGGAGTGTTGGAGACTATTTTGTAAATGACATTAGCGAAGTCAAGGATCGGTACGATAGTCAGTTTTACGAGGGTATGTTTGGCAGCATGAGTGAAGGAGGCTTTTTTGCGAAATAGGAAGCTGATTCTAGATTTAATTTTGGATTGGAGATACTTAATATGAGTCTGGAAGGAGAGTTTACAGTCTAGCCAGACACCTATGTATTTATAGTTGTCCACATATTCTAAGTCAGAACCGTCCAGAGTAGTGATGCTAGTCAGGCGGGCGGGTGTGGTCAGTCATCGGTTGAAGAGCATGCATATAGTTTTTCTAGCATTTAAGGGCAGTTGGAGGCCACGGAAGGAGTGTTGTACGGCATTGAAGCTCATTTGTAGGTTTGTTAACACAGTGTCCAAAGAAGGGCCAGATGTATATAGAATGGTGTCGTCTGCGTAGAGGTGGATCAAAGATTCACCCCCAGCAAGGGCGGCATCATTGATATATACAGAGAAAAGAGTCGGCCCGAGAAGTGAACCTTGTGGCACCCCCATAGAGACTGACAGAGGTCCGGACAACAGGACCTCCGATTTGACACATTGAACTATATCTGAGAAGTAGTTAGTGAACCAGGCGAGGCAGTCTGCGAATAAGAACGTGGTGATTGACAGAGTCAAACGCCTTGGCCAGGTCGATGAAGACGGCTGCACAGTACTGTCTTTTATCGATGGCGGTTATGATATCGTTTAGGACCTTGAGCGTGGCTGAGATGCACCCGTCACCAGCGGAGAAGGTACTGTGGGATTCGAAATGGTCGGTGATCTGTTTGTTCACTTGGCTTTCGAAGACTTTAGAAAGACAGGGTAGGATGGATATAGGTCTGTAACAGTTTGGATCTATAGTGTCTCCCTCTTTGAAGAGGGGGAAGCCCTCGGCCGCTTTCCAATGTTTGGGAATCTCAGATGAGTGGTGGCGGATAATTTTAGGAAGAGAGTATCCAGATTGTCTAACCCAGCAGATTTGCAGGGATCCATATTTTACAGCTCTTTCAGTTGAACATCAGCCGTCTGGATTTGGGTGAAGGAGAAGCGTTGGGGGCTTGGGCCAGTTGCTGCAGGGGGTGCAGAGCTGTTGGCCGGGGTTGGGGTAGCCAGGTTGTCGGTACCAGGTCCTTATTTATTGATAATTGTTTCACCCCTTCCACACCCACTTGGTGGAACGCAAAACTACAGTGCTGGTTTTTCATTATTTGGTCCATTATGCATGAATATGAAGACTCCAATTTTTTTGTTTGCATGTCATGCCTAAATTTGTTAATCTTCTCAACCAAAATGTTAGTCAAGTGGTTGGCAATATCAAAGGGTTTTGTTATGAACAAGCCATCTGCCTCAATGAAGGATGGAGCCGAGCTTCCTTTTTTGCCTAAAATTTCATTGAACCCCTTGACACATACCAACAAACAGGTGTGATCATTCTCCATGGTCCCTGCAGCATACGCTCAAACCGGTGGGATTAGAACGCTTATTTAGAATGTCTAGTTTCGATTGACGGTCGGTGTTTAAGATGGCCATATTTTTCTTTCACAGAAACATTTTGTATCAAACACAGTCCTTGCAAAGTTTTTGTATGCAATGTTCAGATATTCACATAAGTAGCTACAGCATAACACAATAATCCAAACTGAAAAATGTAGGCTACATTAGTCCTAGCTTTAACTGAGAAGAGATTGACATAACACAAGAGATCATATTTAGCTAACTCTCGGCTGACAGAAACCACAATATGAATTAGCTAATTGCAATTACAATTAATCACGTCACGGGGTAGCTCACCATTGCTCAACATAATTGTGCACAACACTTTCTAAAAATCGAAAGTAATAGCCACCATGTTTGTTTTTTCGTGTCAACCAAAGATAAGAAGAGGAGACTAGATGAGTTTGGTATGTTAACAGTCTGCATGTTGAAGGGAGTGTGTCGTCTACGATTATTCACTTCCCTTCATTTACTTCCAGAACTTTACTCAAAAGATAAGTGAAGCATTCCTTCACCTAATTTTAACATCTTTGGTCTGACAGATGTTTACATGACACCCAGAATACAGTGTATAATGTCAACAAACATGTTGCAACACATAGCTGGCAAATAATTTAGCATTAGCTCATTATAATCAGTAGATCTTTAAGGAAGTGTTTTACACACATCACAGGTGTCATATTTGTCCCCAGTACTTGAAAACATGTGAATAAAACTGTAAATACATTATATTCATATACATGCATACTGTATGCTACAGTAAACCTTCAATACGATATACAGAAATTAAGGCACTTAACTTTGATAGGAATGCACACATGTCCAAAGTTATTATTTGTAAGTAAAACAACAATGAATGCAATATGAGCGCCAGCCAGAAAATGTGCCGCAGGGGGAAAAGTATATGCAAGGCTGTGCAAATGTCTGCATTCTTGATCTGCGGAAACACCTTGTTTGTCCGGCTCATTATTGCCTCAAACATAAATTGTACGCAACAGTGAAATGGGCTACTTCTATGTGAATTAATGAGGAGGCAGAACACACCTCAATTCAAACTGTTGTTAGAAAATAAAACTAGTACTCCAAAGATTTTTACTATCATTCTTCATATAATTTGTTCCGTGGTATAGTTTCTTCTTTTTGTTTATTTTAGTTATGTGATTTCTCAATTTACTGTATGTTTGCCAGTCTGCTGTGTTGTCAGACTTATTTGCTATTGCCTTTGTCTCATCCCTCTCAGCGATACAGTTTTTTAAATTCATCATCGATCCATTGGGATTTGTCAGTTCTAACAGTCAGTTACTTGATGGGCGCGTGCCTATCAGTAACCGGAAGAAGCAGTTTCATAAAAGTGCAGCTTCAGGATGTTCTTCATTACACATCAGACCAACAAATATTTTTCACATCTTCGACATAGGAATCATTGCACATGATAGTTTCTACACCATTTTAGGTCCAGTCTATGTAACTTTATTTTTTATAGATATAGCTATTATACTACAATCACTACATCCAATAGGTGTGGATAGAAGGGAACGGAACTTACCAAATAGGGAAGGGGAAAGGGGAGATATCTAGTCAGTTGTACAACCGAATGCCTTCAACTGAAATGTGTCTTCCACATTTGAATCAGAGAGGTGCAGGGGGCTGCCATAATCAACATCCACGTCTTTGGCGCCCGGGGATCAGTGTGTTAACTGCCTTGCTCAGGGGCAGAAAGACCGATTTTTACCTTGTCAGCTCAGGGATTCAAATCCAGCAACCTTTCTGTTACTGGCCCAACGCTGTAACCACTACGCTACCTGCCCAGCACTTCTTCCATAGAATTCGACAGAGGTCCATGCAGGCTTGACCTTTTGATTGCTCTACCCTGTCAGAAAGAGTAGATTTCTAGTGAACTTACAGTATTTTTTGCCAAACTACTCTACAAATTGTGTGGATGGTCTCTGCTTCGAAATATAGTTTGTTTGTAGAATAACCGTGGCTCCTTGTGCATTACTCGTGTAAGTAGGCTACTGGTGACAATCAGCAATAGCCATTTGTGAAAAAGATCTGTTATATTCTATATCATTCTTACTGTAAAATATATATGTGTTGACTGTAGTAGGGCAGGGTCAATGATGTCTGCTAAATGAACAAATTGATTTTAATTTAAATGATCGGCTATGATAAGCCAACTGACATTTCCTCCTGATGTGCTGACCTGTTGCACCCTCGACAACTACTGTGATTATTATTATTTGACCATGCTGGTCACTTATGAACATTTGAACATCTTGGCCATGTTATTTTATCATCTCCACCCGGCACAGCCAGAAGAGGACTGGCCACCCCTCATAGCCTGGTTCCTCTCTAGGTTTCTTCCTAGGTTTTGGCCTTTCTAGAGGGTTTTTCCTAGCCACCGTGCATCTACACCTGCATTGCTTGCTGTTTGGGGTTTTAGGCTGGGTTTCTGTACATCACTTTGAGATATCAGCTGATGTAAGAAGGGCTATATAAATACATTTGATTTGATTGAAATGGCACAGCCATAGATTGGCATGGCACAGCCATAGACTTGGCTACTAAGCACAGATAAATACAACTGAAAACATGCTATTCTGTTGTCTTGTATCATGTTTTTATGACCTTCCTAAACAAAATATTAATGGATTTGTTAGATACTCTGCCATTTTTAAAGTCATGTCCCCCTCATCCTTGACTTTTCTTAAATAAGAGTCCATAGCACACTGTTAAGTGATAATGCCCTTGAAGTCGGTGTTTACAGGATATATTGGCACGGTGTTGGTCGAGGGCCGGCAAACCGTGCCAATATATCCTCCAACCACCGGCTTGGAGGGAATTATCACTTATTAACAGTGTGCTATGTACTCTTTTAGGAAAAGTCAAGGAATGATTAACATATTTTCATGAAAAACATTCTTTGGAATTATTTATTCATACTATTTCATCCCTCTACAAGATATAGTCCCGACACAAATCTAGGGTTGCTAGAGAAGCGACCCAGTCACTCAGTCTTTTCGTTCTTTATCTATGGATGCGACCCAGTCGTTCGTTCTCAATGTTCCATTGCCATACTGTCTGGCAACGTTCTTATCCCTTGCTTGCTAGCTAGCCATCTACGGCTAACTTATAGTCACGTCAAACAGTGCAGCCAGAATAACAGCAAAGTAGCTGCATTTGCATTTGTTTAACCTTTTTTATAGTGGTATTTTATATACAGCCATAAGAATGAGCTAATGAGGCGCGATTTCACTCGTCAGGAAAATGTTGTTCAGCGGAGCTAGCAAACAACACAGCTACAGTAACACAATCACTAGTAAAAATTCATTTTCTTAGGTCAGTTAGGATCACCACTTTATTTTCAGAATGTGAAATGTCAGAATAATAGTAGAGATAATTATTTATTTCAGCTTTAATTTCCATCATCACATTCCCGGTGGGTCAGAAGTTCACATACAATCAATTAGTATTTGGTAGGATTGCCTTTCAATTGTTTAACTTGGGACAAACGTTTTGGGTAGCCTTCCACAAGCTTCTCACAATAAATTGGGTGCATTTTGGCCCATTGCTCCTGACAGAGCTGGTGTAAATGAATCAGGTTTGTAGGCCTCCTTGCTCGCACAAGCTTTTTCAGTCCTGCCCACACATTTTCTATGGGATTGAGGTCAGGTTTTTGTGATGGCCACACTAATACCTTGTCCATTTAGAAGACCCATTTGTGACCAAGCTTTAACTTCCTGACTGATGTCTTGAGATGTTGCTTCAATATATCCACATAATTTTCCTCCTCGTGATGCAATCTATTTTGTGAAATGCAGCAGTTCCTCCTACAGCAAAGCACCCCCACAACATGATGCTGCCACCCCCGTGCTTCACGGTTGGAATGGTATTCTTCGGCTTGCAAGCCTCCCCCTTTTTCCTCCAAACATAACGATGGTCATTATGGCCAAACAGTTCTATTTTTATTTCATCAGACCAGAGGACATTTATCCAAAATGTACAATCTTTGTCCCCATGTGCAGTTGCAAACCTTAGTCTGGCTTTTGTTATGGCGAGTTTGGAGCAGTGGCTTCTTCCTTGCTGAGCAGGTTATGTCGATATAGGTATATAGATATTGTTTTACTGTGGATATAGATACTGTTTCCTCCAGCATCTTCACAAGGTCCTTTGCTGTTGTTCTGGGATTGATTTACACTTTTCGCACCAAAGTACGTTCATCTCTAGGAGACAGAACGCTTCTCCTTCCTGAGCGGTATGACAGCTGCATGGTCCCATGGTGTTTATACTTGCGTACTATTAGAAATTTGGTTGAAAAACAGGTTTTAATGACTCCTACCTAAGTTTATGTAAACTTAGCTAACCTAGCTAGTTAGCTGGCTAAGGTCTGTAGGATAGCTAGCTCAAGTTGACCGAAGCCATTTTGGTTTGCTCTAAATTGCTCATAAACATCTTGCTGTGCAACCTAGAAAAAACTTACACAGATATAAATTGTTGTGATGTGATAGGCTTCACTGCACCACAGCCTCTGAGTGCTATAATTAATAAACTAAGCGCAGACACATAACCCAGCTAGCACAGTGGATCTGGCCCGAGTCTGGGCCGCCTTCGGCACTATTTCTTATGGCTAGAATGCAAAGATTGAGCTCTGGCTGATTCCGAGTTATCTGGCCCAAATGTATTATTTGGTGCTTGGGCCAATTGGGGCTACTCTGGCTGATGATTACACGGGCTGCTTTAATATATTTATATATATATATATATATATATTTATATATATATATATATATAATATAAGATATTTATTTTTCCATATTTTCTCATTGTTTCTGTGATCAAAAAATACTATTAACATTTACATATTTTTTTAAGAGACCTGAGTAGTATTTTAGTATTTTGATACTTTGTTCAACGCAATTGATGAGAATTAAAAACTTTGAATGGAGCCTCCTGAGTGGTGCAGTACATCACTTGGGCCAAGCTTCCTGCCATCCAGGACCTATATACTATCAAATCAAAATGATTTACATAGCCCTTTGTACATCAGCGGATATCTCAAAGTGCTGTACAGAAACCCAGCCTAAAACCCCAAACAGCAAGCAATGCAGGTGTAGAAGCACGGTGGCTAGGAAAAACTCCCTAGAAAGGCCATAACCTAGGAAGAAAATTAGAGTGTCACGATCGTCGTAGTGAGGAGACCAGCGCGATATGAATACATGTTCTATATTTAATGAAGAAAGAACACTGAAACAAACTTACAAAACAACAAACGTGACGCTAAATAATCTAAATGTGCAGACACAGGCAACTAGACATAGACATAGATAATAACCCATGAAATACCCAAAGCAGATGGCTGCCTAAATATGGTTCCCAATCAGAGACAACGATAAACAGCTGCCTCTAATTGAGAACCAATCTAGGCAACCATAGACATACACAAACACCTAGATTGTAAACAACCCATAAACCTATAAAACCCGTAGACAGTACAAAAACACACACATCACCCATGTCACACCCTGACCTAACCAAAATATATAAAGAAAACAAAGAATACTCAGGTCAGGGCGTGACAGTACCCCCCCACAAAGGTGCAGACTCCGGCCACAAAAACCTAATCTAAAGGGGAGGCTCCGGGTGACAGGCGGCTCTGGCAGCTCCTGGTTGGCTGACGGCTCAGGACAGACGGGAGACTCTGGCGGCTCAGGACAGACGGGAGACTCTGGCGGCTCAGGACAGACGGGAGACTCTGGCGGCTCAGGACAGACGGGAGACTCTGGCGGCTCAGGACAGACGGGAGACTCTGGCGGCTCAGGACAGACGGGAGACTCTGGCAGATCCGGTCTGGTAGCTTCCGGACTGTGACCCGTCGTGGTAGGTTCCGGTCTGCGGCCCGTCATAGGAGGTTCCGGTCTGTAGACTGTTGCCGGACACTCTGGACTGGGTACTGTTGCCGGACGCTCTGGACTGGGTACTGTTGCCAGACGCTCTGGACTGGGTACTGTTGCCGGACGCTCTGGACTGGGTACTGTAGCCGGACGCTCTGGACTGGGTAGTGTAGCCGGACGCTCTGGACTGGGTACTGTTGCTGGACGCTCTGGACTGGGTACTGTTGCCGGATGCTCTGGACTGGGTACTGTTGCCGGTACTGGTGGTACTGGACCGAGGACACGCACCTCAGGGCAAGTGCGGGGAGAAGGAACAGGGCGTATTGGACTGCCGAGGCGCACTATAGGCCTGGTGCGTGGTGCCGGCACTGATGGTACCGGGCTGGGGACACGCACCTCAGGGCGAGGGCGAGGAGCAGGGAGTACTGGACCCTGGAGGCGCACTAGTGGCCTGGTGCGTGGTGCCGGCACTGGTGGTACCGGGCTGGAGACACGCACCTCAGGGTGAGTGCGGGGAGGAGGTACAGGGCTCTGGAGACGCACAGGAAGCCTGGTGCGTGGTGTTGGCATTGGTGGTACTGGGCCTAGGACACGCACCTCAGGGCGAGTGCGGGGAAGAGGAACAGGGCGTATTGGACTGTCGAGGCGCACTATAGGCCTGGTGCGTGGTACCGGTACTGATGGTACCGGGCTGAGAACACGCACCTCAGGATGAGTGCGAGAAGCAGGAACAGGACACACCAGGTTGTGAAGGTGTACCGGAGACCTGGTGTGTATAGCTGGCATCAAATCTTCCGGAACTTTAACACAAGTTTCAGGCTGAGTACGAGGAACTGACATAGGTGGCATCGAACAGCTAACACGCTCCTCAAGGCGAATGCCGTGCATACTACGCCAAACCAACAGCTCTCTCTTCACTCTCCTCCAATTTCGTCAATAACTCCTCGAATGTCTCATAATCTCCCCTCTGTTCACTCTCCTTTCACTCTCCTCCAATCTGTCCAATAACTCCTTGACAATCTCAGACTCACCCCTCAACTTCGCGACTGCTCCAAGTGTACCGCCCCCCCCCCCCCCCCCCAATACATTTTTGAGGCTGTCTCTCGGGCTTCCAGCCGAGCTGCCGTGCTGCCTTCTCATACCGGCGCCTCTCTGCTTTCGCTGCCTCCAGCTCTGCCTTGGGGCGGCGATATTCCCCTGGTTGTGCCCAGGGTCCTCCGCCGTCCAGAATTTCCTCCCAAGTCCATGAGTCCTGCGATCGCTGCTGCTGCCTTTTACCACGCTGCTTGGTCCTTTGGTGGTGGGTTATTCTGTCACGATCGTCGAAGTAAGGAGACCAAGGCGCAGCGTGATATGAATACTTATTCTATATTTAATGAAGAAAGAACACTGAAATAACCTTACAAAACAACAAACGAACGTGACGCTATATAATCTAAATGTGCAGACACAGGCAACTAGACATAGACATAGATAATAAGCCACGAAATACCCAAAGAAGACGGCTGCCTTAAATATGGTTCCCAATCAGAGACAACGTTAAACAGCTGCCTCTAATTGAGAACCAATCTAGGCAACCATAGACATCCATAAACACCTAGATGGTAATCAACCCCATAAACCTATAATACCCATAGACAGTACAAAAACACATACATCACCCATGTCACACCCTAACCTAACCAAAATATATAAAGAAAACAAAGAATACTCAGGTCAGGGCGTGACATAGAGAGGAACCAGGCTATGTGGGGTGGCCAGTCCTCTTCTGGCTGTGCCGGGTGGAGATTATAACTGAACATGGCCAAGATGTTCAAATGTTCATAAATGACCAGCATGGTCAAATAATAATAATCACAGGCAGAACAGTTGAAACTGGAGCAGCAGCATGGCCAGGTGGACTGGGGACAGCAAGGAGTCATCATGCCAGGTAGTCCTGAGGCATGGTCCTAGGGCTCAGGTCCTCCGAGAGAGAAAGAAAGAGAGAAAGAGAGAATTAGAGAAAGCATACTTAAATTCATACAGGACACCGGATAGGACAGGAGAAGTACTCCTGATAAAACAAATGACCCTAGCCCCCGACACATAAACTACTGCAGAATAAATACAGGAGGGGTCAGGAGACACAGTGGCCCCATCCGATGATACCCCCGGACAGGGCCAAACCGGAAAGATATAACCCCACCCCCTTTTCCAAAGCACAGCCCCCACACCCCTAGAGGGATATCTTCAACCACCAACTTACCATCCTGAGACAAGACCGTGTATAGCCCACAAAGATCTCCGCCACGGCACAACTCAAGGGGGGGCGCCAACCCAGACAGGAAGATCATATCAGTGACTCAACCCACTCAAGTGACGCACCCCTCCTAGGGACGGCATGAAAGAGCACCAGTAAGCCAGTGACTCAGTCCCTGTAATAGGGTTAGAGGCAGAGAATCCCAGTGGAAAGAAGGGAACCGACCAGGCAGAGACAGCAATGGCGGTTCGTTGCTCCAGAGCCTTTCCGTTCACCTTCACACTCCTGGGCCAGACTACACTCAATCATATGACCCACTGAAGAGATGAGTCTTCAGTAAAGACTTAAAGAGACCGAGTTTGCGTCTCTCACATGGGTAGGCAGACCATTCCATAAAAACGGAGCTCTATAGGAGAAAGGAGAAAGCCCTGCCTCCAGCTGTTTGCTTAGAAATTCTAGGGACAATTAGGAGGCCTGCGTCTTGTGACCGTAGCGTACGTGTAGGTATGTGTGGCAGGACCAAATCAGACATATAGGTAGGAGCAAGCCCATGTAATGCTTTGTAGGTTAGCAGTAAAACCTTGAAATCAGCCCTTGCCTTGACAGGAAGCCAGTATAGGGAGGCTAGCACTGGAGTAATATGATCAAATTTTGGGGTTCTAGTCAGGATTCTAGCAGCCGTATTTAGCACTAACTGAAGTTTATTTTGTGTTTTATCCGGGTAGCCAGAAAGTAGAGCATTGCAGTAGTCTGACCTAGAAGTAACAAAAGCATAAATACATTTTTCTGCATCATTTTTGGACAGAAAGTTTCTGATTTTTGCAATGTTACGTAGATGGAAAAAAGCTGTCCTTGAAACAGTCTTGATATGTTCGTCAAAAGAGAGATCAGGGTCCAGAGTAACGCCAAGGTCCTTCACAGTTTTATTTGAGACGACTGTACAACCATTAAGGATAATTGTCAGATTCAACAGAAGATCTCTTTGTTTCTTGGGACCTAGAACAAGTGTCTCTGTTTTGTCCGAGTTTAAAAGTAGAAAGTTTGCAGCCATCCACTTCCTGTCTGAAACACAGGCTTGCAGCAAGGGCAAATTTGGCGCTTCACCATGTTTCATTGAAATGTACAGCTGTGTGTCATCCGCATAACAGTGAGAGTTAACATTATGTTTTCGAATGACATCCCCAAGAGGTAAAATATATAGTAAAAACAATAGGAAAGTCAGAGGAAAGCCAATACAATTGCCAGAGACTCCAGGCACTCAAGTCATAGACAAGCGGTACCAGAGTGCCAAGTATAGGACCAAAAGGCTCCTTAACAGCTTCTACCCCCAAGCCATAAGACTTCTGAACAATTAATCAAATGTCCACCAGACTATTTACATTGACACCCATTCTCCATTTGTTTTGAACACTGCTGCTACTCACTGTTTATTATCTCTACGTAGTCATTTCACCCCTACCTACATGTACAAATTACCTCAACTAACCTGTACCTCCGCACACTGACTTGGTACCAGTACTGTATATAGCCTCGTTATTGTTATTTTATTGTGTTTGTTTTTATATTTTTTTACTTTAGTTTATTTGGTAAATCTTTTCTTAACTCTTCTTGAACTACACTGTTGGTTAATAAGGGCTTGTAAGTAAGCATGTCACGGTAAGGTGTACACTTGTTGTATTCAGCACATGTGATTTGATGAATTTCACCACTCGCTGCAAGTCCTCATGCTTCAGGTCTAACCTGTGCTTGCTTGGGCCAGCTCTCTTTTTGATGGGAGGCATTAGACCATTCTCCTTGTACGACTGGTGGAGGAGAGTCAGGTGCGTTCTACTAATGCTGAAAGACAAATTCCAGACACAAATATTTTTGCAATATTATACAATAAATAGCCGTAGTCACTGTCAGACACACCTGGCTACCTTGATGGGTCATGGAATCATCTGGCAAAGTGGAGTCTTTTGTTTAGCAAAACAATTAACCATAATCCTAATCCATAGAGTGCTAGCAATACAAACCGATTGTCATAGCTAGTTAAAGTTAACCAAATAGGTTCAATAATAGCTGGTTAGGTAGCTAACATTAGGCTATTGTCACGCCCTGATCTGTTTCACCTGTTCCTGTGATTGTCTCCACCCCCTCCAGGTGTCGCTTATTTTCCCCAGTGTATTTATCCCTGTGTTTCCTGTCTCTCTGTGCCAGTTTGTCTTGTATGTTTAGTCAAATCAACCAGTGTGTTTTTTGATATTCTCCTTTTTCTAGCCCTCCCGGTTTTGACCCTTGCCTGTTACTGTACGAGCCTGTCTGCTACTCTGTACCTCCTGGAATCTGTTCTGGTTTTGACCTTTTTGCCTGTCCACGACCATTTTTCTTGCCTACCCCTTTAAATTATTAAACATTGTAAGCATGTCACGGTAAGGTGTACACTTGTTGTATTCAGCACATGTGATTTGTAAGACCTTCTCCAACCTATCTCCTGATTCTGCCTCCTCAACCCTCCTCTCCTCCCTTTCTGCATCATTTGACTCTCTATGTCCCCTATCCTCCAGGTCGGCTCGGTCCTCCCCTCCCGCTCCGTGGCTCGACGACTCATTGCGAGCTCACAGAACAGGGCTCCGGGCAGCCGAGCGGAAATGGAGGAAAACTCGCCTCCCTGCGGACCTGGCATCCTTTCACTCCCTCCTCTCTACATTTTCCTCTTCTCTCTCTGCTGCTAAAGCCACTTTCTACCACTATAAATTCCAAGCATCTGCCTCTAACCCTAGGAAGCTCTTTGCCACCTTCTCCTCCCTCCTGAATCCTCCTCCCCCCCCCCCCCCTCTCTGCAGATGACTTCGTCAACCATTTTGAAAAGAAGGTCGACGACATCCGATCCTCGTTTGCTAAGTCAAACGACACCGCTGGTTCTGCTCACACTGCCCTACCCTGTGCTCTGACCTCTTTCTCCCCTCTCTCTCCAGATGAAATCTCGCGTCTTGTGATGGCCGGCCGCCCAACAACCTGCCCGCTTGACCCTATCCCTCCTCTCTTCTCCAGACCATTTCCGGAGACCTTCTCCCTTACCTCACCTCGCTCATCAACTCATCCCTGACCGCTGGCTACGTCCCTTCCGTCTTCAAGAGAGCGAGAGTTGCACCCCTTCTGAAAAACCTACACTCGATCCCTCCGATGTCAACAACTACAGACCAGTATCCCTTCTTTCTTTTCTCTCCAAAACTCTTGAACGTGCCGTCCTTGGCCAGCTCTCCCGCTATCTCTCTCAGAATGACCTTCTTGATCCATATCAGTCAGGTTTCAAGACTAGTCATTTAACTGAGACTGCTCTTCTCTGTATCACGGAGGCGCTCCGCACTGCTAAAGCTAACTCTCTCTCCTCTGCTCTCATCCTTCTAGACCTATCGGCTGCCTTCGATACTGTGAACCATCAGATCCTCCTCTCCACCCTCTCCGAGTTGGGCATCTCCGGCGCGGCCCACGCTTGATTGCGTCCTACCTGACAGGTCGCTCCTACCAGGTGGCGTGGCGAGAATCCGTCTCCACACCACGTGCTCTCACCACTGGTGTCCCCCAGGGCTCTGTTCTAGGCCCTCTCCTATTCTCGCTATACACCAAGTCACTTGGCTCTGTCATAACCTCACATGGTCTCTCCTATCATTGCTATGCAGACGACACACAATTAATCTTCTCCTTTCCCCTTCTGATGACCAGGTGGCGAATCGCATCTCTGCATGTCTGGCAGACATATCAGTGTGGATGACGGATCACCACCTCAAGCTGAACCTCGGCAAGACGGAGCTGCTCTTCCTCCCGGGAAGGACTGCCCGTTCCATGATCTCGCCATCACGGTTGACAACTCCATTGTGTCCTCCTCCCAGAGCGCTAAGAACCTTGGCGTGATCCTGGACAACACCCTGTCGTTCTCAACTAACATCAAGGCGGTGGCCCGTTCCTGTAGGTTCATGCTCTACAACATCCGCAGAGTACGACCCTGCCTCACACAGGAAGCGGCGCAGGTCCTAATCCAGGCACTTGTCATCTCCCGTCTGGATTACTGCAACTCGCTGTTGGCTGGGCTCCCTGCCTGTGCCATTAAACCCTACAACTCATCCAGAACGCCGCAGCCCGTCTGGTGTTCAACCTTCCCAAGTTCTCTCACGTCACCCCGCTCCTCCGCTCTCTCCACTGGCTTCCAGTTGAAGCTCGCATCCGCTACAAGACCATGGTGCTTGCCTACGGAGCTGTGAGGGGAACGGCACCTCAGTACCTCCAGGCTCTGATCAGGCCCTACACCCAAACAAGGGCACTGCGTTCATCCACCTCTGGCCTGCTCGCCTCCCTACCACTGAGGAAGTACAGTTCCCGCTCAGCCCAGTCAAAACTGTTCGCTGCTCTGGCCCCCCAATGGTGGAACAAACTCCCTCACGACGCCAGGACAGCGGAGTCAATCACCACCTTCCGGAGACACCTGAAACCCCACCTCTTTAAGGAATACCTAGGATAGGATAAAGTAATCCCCCTCACCCCCCCCCCCTTAAAAGATTTAGATGCACTACTGTTCCACTGGATGTCATAAGGTGAATGCACCAATTTGTAAGTCGCTCTGGATAAGAGCGTCTGCTAAATGACTTAAATGTAAAAATGTAAAAGACTCCAACCATCTGCCTCCTGTGTCTGCATCTGGGTCTCTCCTTGTGCCCTAACTTGTTATGGCTGCAAAACCAATACCGGGATCGATATGACAACTACCAGTGAAAATAGAGGGCGCCAAATTCAAACCACAGAAATCTCATAATTATAATTCCTAAAACATACATGTGTCATATCATTATAAAGGTAATCTTGTTGTTAATCCCACCAAAGTGTCTGATTTCAAATAGGCTTTTCAGCGAAAGCACTACAAACGATTTTGTTAGGTCTCCACCAAACAACAATAAGCACAGCCATTTTCCAGCGAAATATAGCATTCACAAAAAGCTGAAATAAAGATACAATTAATCACTAACCTTGAATTATCTTCATCAGATGACACTCATAGGACTTCATGTTACACAATACATCATGTTTTGTTTGATAAAGTTCATATTTATATAAAAATTATAGATATACCTCTCCTTAATGCAACCGCTGTGTCAGATTTCAAAGAAAGTTTATGGGAAAAGCAACAAATGCAATAATCTGAGACGGCGCTCAGAACAGTAGCCAAATTAGCCGCCATGTTGGAATCAACGGAAACCAGAAAATACATGATAAATGTTTCCTTACCTTTTGATGAACTTCTTCAGAATGCAGACCTAGGAATCCCAGGTCCACAATAAATGCTTGATTTGTTTGAAAATGTCTGTTATTTATGTCCAATTAGCTACTTTGGTTAGCGCGTTTGGTAAACATTTCCAAAGTCACAAAGCTTGTCCACTATAACGTGACGAAATGTCCAAAAGTTCCGTAACAGTCAGTAGAAACATGTCAAATGATGTACTGAATCAATCTTTAGAATGTTGTTTAGAATATTGAATAACGTTCCAACCGGAGAATTAGAATGACTTCAGATGAGCGATGGAACGCAGGTCCTTCATCTGTGAACGCGCATAGTGAATGCATGGTCAACTCGAGGCAGTGGTGACTATTTCGGGTGTCATTCGACCCCCCTTCACATGAAAGTCATCAGACAAAGTTCTATTGACTGCTGACATCTAGTGGAAGGCGTAGGACGTGACAACTCATCCATATCTCGCTGTAATTTCAATGAAACTTCGTAAATTCATTAGCTATTCTGCATTCTGGTACACAGTTGGTGCAGTGATGTTCTATTGAAATGGATGCTTGCATATTCTAGTCTTTTGTTAAGTTTCAATAAGCTATGCATAAAAAAGCCGCGTTAGACAGGACTTCCCTACACATACTGACCAGCTCAAATAGACAGAAGTGTGCTATATGGCAGACCAATCCAAACTCATCTCATTGCATGTCCAGCCCACTCATTATCTCAGCCAATCATGGTTAGTGGGAAGGTTGCTGACTTTTTCTGTGGCGTAACCAACTAGGCTCATAATTTAACAATTTATTAATATTTACAGATGGCATACAAATTTGTTATCAAGGCACATGAAAGTTTGAGAAGGCATTTCTGTGAAAAAGTTTATGTTCAAACAGCTCTCCTGTGAATTAGTGACCCGCCAACATATGCCTAGTTTCCTGAAACAGGTCACATTTAAAGTTTAAGACTTGCTGCCACTCTGTTCTCTGTACATTTTCAATTGATGGGGCACCATAAAGACATACGAGTGAAATTTGTACAGCATTCTCACTCACGGGAGCAACAAATACAGCATATTTCAAAGCATGCCTCAAAATATGGTAATAAGCCAGAAACAACAATAGCATGCACCCACTAGTGGTCAAAAGGTTTTTGGCGCTTCAAAATGACTTTAAGGAACTATATTCTGTGGGGTGGAATTACAGTACCAATTAAAATATTGCAATTCTTTCCCCAGCCCAGAGAATTCTCCCACAATGCACCATCATTTAAACCAGTATGCTGCAGTAAAATGTTTCAGAGTATTTTACTGTTGATCATGCCAAAAATTACTTTGTATAATTTACAGTTTTCTGTTACAGCGCACTGCTGTGAGGCTGGGGTTTTAGCTCACATAATGTATTTATTATCATTACTACATCTCTCCCTCCCTCTCTATCTTCCAATATTGATATTTCTCTCCTTTAAAAACTTCTTAAGGTATAGGGGACGCTTGCGTCCCGCTTGACCAAAAGCCAGGGAAAATGCAGCGCGGCAAATTCAAATAAAATGATATAAAAATCTAACTTTCATTAAATCACACATGTAGGATACTAAATTAAAGCTAAACTCGTTTTGAATCCAGCCAACATGTCAGATTTTAAAAAGGCTTTTCGGCTACACAAAACACAGAAATAAAATATAAAACATGCCTTACCTTTGACGAGCTTCTTTTGTTGGCACTCCAATATGTCCCATAAACATCACAATTGGTCCTTTTGTTGGATTAATTCTGTCCATATATATCCAAAATATCAATTTATTTGGCACGTTTGATCCAGAAAAAAACAGCTTCCAAATTGCGCAACGTCACTACAAAATATTTCAAAAGTTCCCTGTAAACTTTGCCAAAACATTTCAAACTACTTTTGTAATACAACGTTAGGTATTTTTAAACGTTAATAATCGATTAAATTGAAGATGGGTCTATCTGTGTTCAATACAGGAAGACAACAAACCAAGCTACTTTTCAAGACTTGCGCAACTCTCAACAGTGTTACGCAGTTCCTAGATGGCTGTATTTCTTCATTGCACAAATGAATAACCTCAACCAAATTCTAAAGACTGGTGATATCCAGTGGAAGCGGTAGGAACTGAAAACAAGTTCCTAAGAAATATCGTTTCCCAATGGGAAATCAATGAACAGACAGAGACCTCAAAAAACAACAATTCTGAACGGTTAGTCCTCGGGGTTTTGCCTGCTACGTAAGTTCTGTTAAACTCACATACATGATTCAAACAATTTTAGAAACTTCAGAGTTTTTACCAGCCAAATCTACTAATAATATGCATATCTTATATTCTTGGCAGGAGTAGCAGGAAGTTGAAATTGGGCACGCTATTTATCCAAAAGTGAAAATGCTGCCCCCTATACCTTAAGCAGTTAAACCTAGGAGAGGAGCTGCTTCTACTACTAGACTATGTGGGGACACTTTATTTGAAGGGTACCTACATAAGGAAATCATTACCCGTTTATAACGCATACATAATCAAATCATTAACACCATTTTTCCTCCCTACACTCAGATGCTCCAGTCCTGGACCCGGTTTTCCAGGATGTTCGCTCGCCCAACTACCAGTTTGTAACCCTGCGCTGCATCATTCAGAAGTCCAACCCGCCACACATGGCCAGCATCCGCTGGACGCGAAACGGCGAGCCCCTGACCTCCCTGACCCCAAACCCCCGGGAGAACCCGCAGCTGAAATTCAAATTGGACCCCAGCAACAACGGCACGTACAAGTGCCGTGTCAACAACGGCGTGGGCTCTTCTACCTGCACCTTCAACATCTCATGTGAGTACCAGAAGCTGCTGAAGTTTCTGGTGGGGTTGTGGTCAATTCCATTTAAATTCAATCAATTCGGGATGTAAATTGGAATTTCCATATACTTCCTGAATGGGCTAAATTGAAATGGAATTGTCCCAGGTTACTGGAAATTGATTTGACCTTGTTTCCTGGTTTCATTTCATACATTAGCACATTGACTTGACTTCTTTGGTGTTGACAGGTTAGAAAAAAGGCTGGATAGGTGGGGAGCAGGTATATCGTTATGGCTACACCTACAAAAGAGAGTTTCGCTTTGTGTAAAATATAGGACTGAAAATTAAGTACATGAAAAGTTTGAAAACTTTTACTAATGGACTTAATCTGACCCACTGATACGCAATAGATAAAAGTATTAAACCAACCAACCAACTAACTCTCCCCCTCTCTCCTTCCCCCTGTTCTTCTCCCTCTCTCCCTCCCTCACCTTTCCCTCACCTCTCCCTCCCCCAACGCTGTAGCCCGTCCATATAACGCTGAGTTCTACTTTGACACGCCCAACCCCATCCGCAATCTGAAGGGCAACAACTTCTCCTACAACCTCCAGTGGACCCAGAGAGAGCCCGTGGCTACAGACCGGATCATTGGCTACTGGGTCAACGTTCGCAATGTGAGTCACTCGTACAGACACTCACTCACTCACTAGGGATGTGCACAGGGTTTTGAATATTCTCCTTTCCTTTTCTCTTCCTCTCTATCCTCCCTTCATATTCCCCATCTCCTTCCTTTATTCTCCTTTCTCCCTTTCTCTTAAAACTTCTTGTAACTAGGGGGCAGTATTTTCATTTTTGGAAAAATAACGTTCCCAGAGTAAACAGGCTATTTTGTCAGGACAAGATGCTAGAATATGCATATAATTGACAGCTTGGGATAGAAAACACTCTAAAGTTTCTAAAACTGTAAAAATATTGTCTGTGAGTATAACATAACTGATATTGCAGGCGAAAGCCTGAGAAAAATCCAATCCGGAAGTGACTCATGTTTTGAAAGCTCTGCGTTCCGATGCGTCCCTATTGAGCAGTGAATATATTTCACTTGAGATTTCATGAATAGGAATATTTTCTAGTAATATTTATGTCTGTTGCGTTATGCTAACTAGTGTCAGATGATGACAACGATCCCGGACACGGAATGGGTAGTTACAACAGGTTTTAAAGCCTGTGATGAAAAATGAACCTCCCCCCTAACTTTTGGTTGTTGGAATATGGGAAACACATCTGAGAGTGTTTAGTTCTATATGTAAATGTAATCTTAAATGTATTATACGTTAATGTATTTCCTGTCTTGAAGGTGATACGTCATGACATTGCATGTGTTGCAAAATCTATACCTATGTAGCTATGCAAAAGGGCAATCCTGTATAGTTGTGTAACAAAAACATGCAGATGTGTTCAGCCCCACAATTAATTATTACCCAGCAGCATACCACCCTGCATTCCACTAATGATTTGCCTTTGAAGTTAAGCAGGGTTGATCCTGGATGGGAGACCAGATACTGCTGGAAGTGGGTTTTAAAAAACATTGCCCTGTGTAGGGTGCGGGATTGGGATGTTAAATGGGTCCTATCTGTGGTCACTAAAGATCCGATGGCACTTATCGTAAGAGTAGGGGTGTTAACCCTGGTGTCCTGGTTAACTTCCCAACCTGGCCACCTACTGTAATCATCATACAACCAGATTCCCTTTTCTACGTATTCCCCAAGGTGTCTACAGCATTTTGACGTAGTTTCACGCATTTATGTTGAAGAATGAGCGTAAGCAACTATATTGCGTAAGTGGTCACCTTTTTTATAAAAAAATTTATTTCACCTTTATTTAACCAGGTAGGCAAGTTGAGAACAAGTTCTCATTTACAATTGCGACCTGGTCAAGATAAAGCAAAGCAGTTCGACAGATACAACGACACAGAGTTACACATGGAGTAAAACAAACATACAGTCAATAATACAGTATAAACAAGTCTATATACAATGTAAGCAAATGAGGTGAGAAGGGAGGTAAAGGCAAAAAAGGCCATGGTGGCAAAGTAAATACAATATAGTAAACACTGGAATGGTAGTTTTGCAATGGAAGAATGTGCAAAGTAGAAATAAAAATAATGGGGTGCAAAGGAGCAAAATAAATAAATAGATAAAATACAGTTGGGAAAGAGGTAGTTGTTTGGGCTAAATTATAGGTGGGCTATGTACAGGTGCAGTAATCTGTGAGCTGCTCTTACAGTTGGTGCTTAAAGCTAGTGAGGGAGATAAGTGTTTCCAGTTTCAGAGATTTTTGTAGTTCGTTCCAGTCATTGGCAGCAGAGAACTGGAAGGAGAGGCGGCCAAAGAAATAATTGGTTTTGGGAGTGACTAGAGAGATATACCTGCTGGAGCGTGTGCTACAGGTGGGAGATGCTATGGTGACCAGCGAGCTGAGATAAGGGGGGACTTTACCTAGCAGGGTCTTGTAGATGACATGGAGCCAGTGGGTTTGGCGACGGGTATGAAGCGAGGGCCAGCCAACGAGAGCGTACAGGTCGCAATGGTGGGTAGTATATGGGGCTTTGGTGACAAAACGGATTGCAACAGCCCTGAGCTGGTCTTTCTAAGCATCGGTGTAAGGCATTGAGGCAACGTTGTGTGGTGGTTGTTTGTTCACTGGGAATGGCCTGAAGTTGTCTTCCATCAATGATCCAACGTAGCCTAGTGGTCTAAAGTACTCCATGGGTAAAAACACTCTGAACATGCACATGAAATGTTGGTTTGACCACTTACTTTCTTGTTGTAAATTTGTACATTTCAGGTTTGGCAGTTGACAGGACATGTGACAGTTGACAGGTCATCGCAATGTTCCCCCTTAGCAACTCTCTATCTCACTCTCTTTCTCACTCTTCCCGATGGCCTCCTAATTTCCCCGTTAAACAATGTAATCAGCTATTCATAGAAACCTTGGCCCACATTAAGAGAAGGAAAGACAAAGAAAGAAAGAAAATGTGAGAGAGAAAGTGATAGAGAAATTCTAAATTACTCTATGCTTTAATTGCCAAAACCAATTTCACACTCGTTTCTATTCAATAATGAGGTGTAAGTTCATTAATTATGCATGAAGTAGATCGAGACCAGTCTTAAAAGCCAGGTAAAGAGCGTTTAATTCCAGAGAGTACTAAATGCTTACACACATTACCACAGGTTATAAACTGAAAATGACGTCAGCGTTTTCCAAACGTTCCGTTTCACAAACAGAGGGCCCCTCTAATTCTCAAGCCTCCGCGTTATCAGCACGAAGTCAAGGCCAGTCAGCATAAATCAACATTCCCGACCATTTTGGAGATGGTCCGTTCCCACCACCTGGAGATTTGTACAACTGAATGAACTTAAAGAACAGACCTTCATTGTTACTAAACTTCCTGACTACATTATATACAATTGTGAAAGGGAGCAAGAGGGACAGTACATTATAGCATTTGGACTAGTCAGTTTCTGATTGGAATGTATACATAATTAGTCATTTCAAACATATTTTCCTCTATCAGAAAGACAAAGAGAGAGAAAGAGAGAGGGGTAAATAAGGGAGATGGGGAAGAGAGGGAAATAAAGGGAAAGAGAGGGAGAGGGGAAGAGAGGAAGTATGTTGATGAATTATACAAGAGCGGCAGTATTCAAAGCAAAAAAGTGCACACACACATTTGGAGCCAGAAAGGGAGAGAGGGAGTTAGGGGGCTGGAAAGTCAGCTTGGCTTTGTGCTGCTGAAAGCTAAACGCCATGCTCTTTAAAACTCATTCCTTTAGTAAGCATCTGCTGGGAGACATAGGAATTAGCATCTTGCATGCTAGTTGGTAGGATAAGTTTCGTGAATGAGTTTGCACACTCCTTCTGCTGCTTGGACATGTACAGTATGCATTGTTGTTGATGCCCAACTAGCACATAATGTTCTGAGAACCTTATGATTCTTAGAGCATGGTGACAGCATGGTTGTCCTATGGTTATTTTGCACACAACCTTCCCACAATCTTCTGGAAATGGTTGCGGATACCCAGCCTACACGTAACGTTCTGAGATGGGAATATTTCTTAGCTGGGAATTTCAGTACTTGAGCGTAACATTTCCTAAAAGTTTCTAATTAAAGACATTTTCTCAGACCATTTCACACATACCAACAAATGGGTGTGATCATTTTACAGTGGTCCCTGCAGCTTATGCTCAAACCAATGTGATTAGAACGTCCAGTTTCGATTGACGCAACAGTCAGCATTTCAGCTAGCCAAACTGTTTTTCACAGAAACATTTTGCGCAAACACAGTCCTACAAAGTTATGTCCTGAATGTGACCAGTTAATTTTTGGATGCAATGTTCAGACATTCACAGAAGTAGCTACAGCATAACACAGTCATCCAAACCGGAAAATGTAGGCTACATTTGTCCTTGCACTAACTGAGGAAAGATTGAAGTAACACAAGCAGTCATGTTTAGATAACTCTCGGCTGACAGAAACCACAATGTGAATTTGCTAATAGCAATAACTATTTACAATTCATCACATCACGGGTGAGCTCACATTGCTCTAAATAATTGTGTAAAATACTTTCTAAAAACCTAAATTAATCCGATGATGGGTAGTTTGTGCGCGCCACCATATTTATTTTTTTAACGTCAACCAAAGACAAGAAGAGGAGACAAGATGACTTTGGTCTGTTAGCAGTCTGCATGTTGAAGGGGGTGTGTCATCTACGATCATTCACTTCCGGAAGTTTACTTGAAAGATGAGTGAACCATACCTTCACCTCATTATAACATCTTTTGTCTGACAGACGTTTACATGACACCCAGATTGCATTGAATAATGTCAACAAACATGGCGCCACACGTAGCTGGCAAATGCCTTAAAGTGCCTTGAAAGGTTGGCCATGGCTCACATCAACACCCTCATCCCAGAAACCCTAGACCCATTCCAATTTGCATACCTCCCCAACAGATCCACAGATGATGCAATCTCCATTGCACTCCACACTGCCCTTTCCCACCTGGACAAAAGGAACACCTATGTTAGAATGCTATTTATTGACTACAGCTCAGCATTCGACACCATAGTGCCCTCAAACCTCATCAATAAGCTAAGGACCCTGGGACTAAACACCTCCCTCTGCAACTGGATCCTAGACTTCCTGACGGGCCGCCCCCAGGTGGGAAGGGTAAGTAACAACACATCCACCACGCTGATCCTCAACACAGGGGTGCGTGCGTGCCATCAGGGGTGCGTGCTTAGTCCCCTCCTGTACCCCCTGTTCACTTATGACTAAACGGCCAGGCACGACTCCAACACCATCAGTAAATATAAATAGCACCCTCAAAACACCAGTCTCAAACGTCAACGTTGAAGAGGCGACTCCGGGATGCTGGCCTTCTAGGCAGAGTTCCTCTATCCAGTGTCTGTGTTTTTTTGTCCATCTTAATCTTTTTTTTTTATTGGCCAGTCTGAGATATGGCTTTTTCTTTGCCACTACGTAGAAGGCCAGCATCCCGGAGTAGCCTCTTCACTGTTGACGTTGAGACTGGTGTTTTGCGGGTACTATTTAATGAATCTGCCATTTGAGGACTTGTGAGGCATCAGTTTCTCAAAGTGGACACACTAATGTTCTTGTCCTCTTGCTCAGTTGTGCACCGGGGCCTCCCACTCCTCTTTCTATTCTGGTTAGAGCCAGATCTTCAATTTCTTGGTAATTTCTCGCATGGAATAGCCTTCATTTCTCAGAACAAGAATAAAATTACGAGTTTCAGAAGAAAGGTCTTTGTTTCTGGCCATTTTGAGCCTGTAATCGAACCCACAAATGCTGACGCTCCAGATACTCAACTAGCCTAAAGAAGACCAGTTTTATTTTCTTTAATCAGAACAACAGTTTTCAGTTGTTTTAACACAATTGCAAAAGGGTTTTCTAATGATCAATTAGCCTTTTAAAATGATACACGTGGATTAGCTAACACAACGTGCCATTGGAACACAGGAGTGTGGTTGCTGATAATGGGCATCTGTACACCTATGTAGATATTCCATTAAAAAGAAGCCATTTCCAGCGACAATAGTCATTTGCAAAACTAACAATGTCTACACTGTATTTCTGATCAATTTGATGTTATTTTAATGGACAAAAAATGTGCTTTTCTTTCAAAAACAAGGACATTTCTAAGTGACCCCACACTTTTGAACTGTAGTGTACATACATACATAGATACTGTATGCTACAGTAGAAACAACCACACAATACACAGAAAATAAGGCACATACTTTTATTGGAACGCATACATAAAACAACAACGATGGGAATGCAAGCGCCAGACAGAAAATGTGCAAGTCTGCTGTGGTGGTTAATTTCTTTACTATCAAATGAGGAGAGACAAACTTATCACACAAGTCAGAGTTATACTTGAACTAAATATTTAATCATTTATTAATAAAGGAGCAGGTCAATACAACGCACACATAAAAAGTGAATCAATTGATTACTCTACGATAATGATGGCTGGTCGACGAATCACGCTCAGATGATTCGTTGAGAGCTCCGAGACAAAAGTACAAAGGTATTTTATAGCCAAGACACACCCCTTTCAAATTTCAAAATTACATGACGAACAACAGTATAGAATGTGTCACAGGGTTAAGATTTGTATGAAAGATACTTATAATTCACAGCAGACAGTATCTGCTGTGTCAACAGTTATCTTTCATTGTACAGACCAGGGTCTGGCAATGGGGTCATCTCTCCCTTGTACCATATAGAACAGAAACATTAACTCATTCTCTGGAATGCGGTCTCTTTAGGTTTTATCACCCAAAAGACAGCATAAATCTCCTGTCAGTGTTATCTCCCGCAGGCCCATCCTCAGTAGAACACTCACAGATGCGCTTATTATGTTGCATAAAACAAACATTTGATACAATAATAGCATTATAACATAATCTTGCAATTTTCCGAGACACCTGAACAATTACTACATTGAGAACGGTTTCACTTTTCACCCTACACTCAAACTGTGTGGTTTCTCATTTTTCCTCATGCACCTGTAGCAGCAATCCCTTGTGCTGACCTCTCCTGTCACCTTGTCCCTGTTTAAAACTCTTTGGAATAAAAATAATTAGCAATCATAATGTTAGCTAGCTACTGTAAAAAGCATGTCTTAAACTACGTTACAGCTTTGAGTAAACATTCTTGTCTGGTCTGATAGGCAACTTGGCTATACTTACCTTCATAGTTGAAAAGGTAACTGGAGATAAAGTTTGAATCCTTTTTCTAACTTGGAGGTCGGTGCATTGCTACTTGCATTGGCCAGACAATGTATATCCGTCACTGTTATCTTTGGCAACTCTTGAAAGCACCTTGTGTAAAACAGTGCCATGGTTGCTAAGGGAAGGGGGCTTTGGCTAATTGCTAGCCACTGTTACAAAGAAAAATGCTATTGCAACCTCTTTGCAATAAGGAATTGAGACCAATAGCTCAAGAGAAGTGTTTATTACCAAGAATACAGTCAGCTGAGCTTTTCTGCTAAGGTCCACAAAAAGTAGGGCTCTTTTCCTCAGTCTTCCATTAAGGGCTACAGGATCACAAGAGATGTCCCACTTTAACTCAGTCAGTGATTTTCATCACCTGCTTTACCGTTAGATCTATGATTGAGTTTGTGAGATATTCTATACCTTTTTCCCAGTCCTCTGCTAACGTTTTCTTGACCAGCTTATCTATTGCTTCCTTATGTTGTGCTACAGTAGGAGCTGGCGGGTAATAATTACCATTACTCAGATCTGGATCACATCTCTCATCCCACACTATACCCATACCCCACCTCCCTGTGAAAACCCTGTGTGACATAGATTTTAGGGCCTAAAGTTTTTCCGCAATCCCTCCATAAATTCCTGTTTCCGTGTCTTGGTCCCAGTTCTCTGGGTGGTATGTCTTTGATATGGAGGAGAGAGCAGTGGGGTTGAGCAGTGGGGGCTGCCACCCATATCACCATGCCCTTATGCTTAGTTACACTAACAGCTTCAGCAACGTTTGATGTGACCCTCTCCCAGTGAACCCGAGTATCTTCGTATCGAGCTATCCACTCTATATAAAGTGTTATCTAATTTTCTCCCCTTGTGGTGGTAGGGATTATAGCAGCCACCACAAACACTACCCCAACTAAAAATGTCTCTATGCCCCATATTATTGCCGTTTTACAGTGTGATCTACACTCCTTTTCCATCCTCACCTCCTCTATCAAAACCTGCTCTTCTAGCCTCTCCCAAGTCAGTAGGTGTTGATGCAGCTATCACCTGGGACACGTGGATCCAGGCCTTCCTCCCGACACCTTCACTACTGTGTCAGTCACTAGTAGGACAGTGTGGGGTCCGGTCCACCTGGGCTGAAAGGTACCCGTTTCCACCCCCTACCACCATTAATGGTGCAGCCATTAATGAGAATGACAGTATAAGTCTGCGGACATAACCAAATAGTACCAGTGTTTTCTTAACCCCTCTAATTGTTGTTGGAATTGGCAATCGCTGGATTGTGTATTTTCGGACAACCGTCAGAGTTTTCTTGCACTGAGAGATAGTGTCCCCCAGATATGTTACCTCTGGGAGCGCAATTTGTGCCTTTTCACAGGACACCTTCAGACCAACTTTTGTTAGGTGTCTCAGGAGGATGTCAAGAACCTCTTCATGGGCTGTCTGAGAATCTGAACATAATAACAAATCATCCAAATATTGAATCATTGTGGAACCTACCGTGAACTGTCAGTTCACCAAGCTTTAAATTCCTGACTGATGTCTTGAGATGTTACTTCAATATATCCACCAAATGTTCCTCCTCATGATGCCATCTATTTTGTGAAGTGCACCAGCCCCTCCTGCAGCAAAGCACCCCTACAACATGATGCCGCCACCCCTGTGCTTCAAGTTTGGGATGGTGTTCTTCGGCTTGCAAGCATCCCCCTTTTTCCTCCAAACATAACGATGGTCATGATGGCCAAACTGTTCTATTTTTGTTTCATCAGACCAGAAAACATTTCAGCAGTGGCTTCTTCCTTGCTGGGCGGCCTTTCAGGTTGTCGATATAGGACTCGTTTTACTGTGGATACAGATACTTTTGTATACTTTTGTACTTTTGTTCTGGTATTGATTTGCACTTTTCGCACCAAAGTATTTTCATCTCTAGGAGTCTTATTCCTGAGCGGAATGACGGCTGCGTGGTCCCATGGTGTTTATACTTGAATACTATTGTTTGTAGAGATGAACGTGGTACCATCAGGCATTTGGAAATTGCTCCCAAGGATGAACCAGACTTGTGGAGGTCTCCAATTTTTTTTCTGAGGTCTTGGCTGATTTATTTGGATTTTTCCATGATGTCAAGCGAAGAGGCACTGAGTTGGAAGGTAGGCCTTGAAATACATCCACAGGAACACCTCAAATTGACTCAAATTATGTCAATTATCCCTTCAGAATATTCTAAAGCCATGTCATAATTTTCTGTAATTTTCCAAGCTGTTTAAAGGCACAGTCAACTTGGTGTATGTAAACTTCTGACCCACTGGAATTGTGATACAGTGAATTATAAGTGAAATAATCTGTCTGTAAACAATTGTTGGAAAAATGACTTGTGTCATGCACAAAGTAGATGTACCAACCGACTTGCCAAAACTATAGTTTGTTAACAAGACATTTGTGGAGTGGTTGAAAAACGAGTTTTAACCTGTTGCCTCTACTTGGGACGCTTGCGTCCCAACTAGAGCTCTGGAAATGCAAATGCGCTACGCTAAATGCTAATAGTATTAGTTAAAACTCAAAAGTTCATTAAAATACACATGCAGGGTATCAAATTAAAGCTACACTCGTTGTGAATCCAGGCAACAAGTCCGATTTTTAAAATGCTTTTCGGCGACAGCATGAGAAGCTATTATCTGATAGCATGCACCAATACACTACAACAGAAAAGCACAGCAGGGGACGTAAACAAAATAATTAGCATTTCGGCGTTACACAAACCGCACAATAAAATAGAAAACAGTCATTACCTTTCACCATCTTCTTTGTTGGCACTCCTAGATGTCCCATAAACACTATTGGGTCTTTATTTCGATTAAATCGGGCCATATAAAGCCAAGATATCGTTATATGTAGACTGTGTGATAAACGAAAAAAACAGCGATTTCACAACGTAACGTCATTTTTTTAAATTCAAAAAGTAGACGATAAACTTTCACAAAACACTTCGAAATACGTTTGTAATGCTACTTTAGGTATTAGTAAACGTTAATAAGCGATAAAAATCATCCGTAGGCGATGTAAATATCATTAGCTGTCGTCTTGGAAAAAATTTCAGGAGAGAGCTCTTCCGGAATGATCTGGGCGGAGACCGGAGGTAAGTCGTGCCCCTCTTTCGGTTCAACCAAGAATCAAAGAGGATTCAATTCACAAGACTCTAGACAACATGGGGATGCTGTGGGAGTTGAATGCTCGGTCTTATCTAATTCGGCTCACTGTTAACAATTGCTGGAAGTGGCGCAAGGATATTTATTTCCATTTTCTGTGATCAGGTTTTCCTGCGCTTTCCGATGTAACGCACGTTATGTAATAGCCACAGTCGTGATTTAACCAGTTTTAAAAACGTCCGAGGGTTTCCTATCCACACATTCTAACCATATGAACGTACTATATTCCTGGCATGAGTAGCAGGGCGCTGAAATGTTGCGCAATTTTTAACAAAATGTTCAAAAAAGTAGAGGGTCGACTGAAGAGGTTAATGACTTCAACCTGAGTGTATTTAAACTTCTCACTTCAACTGAAGGACCCTCTCTTATCCAGTGTGTCGTATTCCAACACTTAAAACAACCAATTTCTCCACCCCTGGCAGGCTTTCCAGATTTATAGTTTTTTTCCCCCGCTTCCTGCTAGGCGGACAACTTGCCTTGTCCGCCACTACTCTGACTCATTTCCCCCACTTGTTCTAGCCCTGATTCTGCCCACACCACTGCTGTACTTATATGTCCATGCACTAAGGGCATCTACCACTCCCAATACAGCAGATTTGACAGGAGACCTGCCAGGAGTTGCGATTTCCCTACTACAGTACTTATTTTCCACCACAATTTGCAAATAAATTCATTAATAATCCTACAATGTGATTTTCTGGATTTTCTTTTCTCATTTTGTCTGTCATAGTTGAAGTGTACCTATGATGAAAATTACAGGCCTCTATCATCTTTTTAAGTGGGAGAACTTGCACAATTGGTGGCTGACTAAATACTTTTTGCCCCACTGTATAAGGTCCCACAATTGACTGTGCATGTCAGAGCAAAAATCAAGCCATGAGTTTGAAGGAATTGTCTGTAGAGTGCCGAGACAGGATTGTGTTGAGGCACGGATCTGTGAAAGGGTACCAAACAGTTCTTCAGCATTGAAGGTCCCCAAGAACACAATGTCGCCATCATTCTTAAATGGAAAAAGTTTGGAACCACCAGGACTCTTCCTCGAGCCAGGCCAAACTAAGTAATCGGGGGAGAAGGGCCTTGGTCAGTGAGGTGAAAAAGAACCCGATGTATACTCTGACTGAGCTCCAGAGTTCCTCTGTGTAGATGGGAGAACCATCCAGCAATACATCCAGAAACACTCTGAAGTTTCTAAAACTGTTGCAATGATGTCTGTGAGTATAACAGAACTCATATGGCAAGCAAAAACCTGAGAAAAATCCAACCAGGAAGTGGGTACTCTGAGGTTTGTAGTTTTTCAACTCTTGGCCTACTGAATATTCAGTGTCTATGGGGTCAAATTACACTTCCTAAGGCTTCTACTAGATGTCAACAGTCTTTAGATCATTGTTTGAGGCTTCAAACTGTAAAGGAGGGGCTCATAAGGGCTCTTTGAGTCAGTGGTCTGGCAGAGGGCCACGAGCTCGTGACTCGCGGTCATCTGAGAGGTAGCTCTCGTTCCACTGCTTTTCTACAGACAAAGGAATTCTCCGGTTGGGAATTTATTGAAAATGTATGTTAAAAACATCCTAAAGATTGATTCTATACATCGTGTGACATGTTTCTATGGACTGTAACCGAACTTTTGGAATTTGTCTGGACCTAGTGCTCGTGCCTCATGAAGATGGATTACTGGGCTGACAACAAGGAGGAATTTGGACATAAATTATGAACTTTATCGAACAAATCAAACATTTATTGTGGAACTGGGATTACTGGGAGTGCATTCTGATGAAGATCATCAATGGTAAGTGAATATTTATAATGCTATTTCTGACTTCTGTTGACTCCAACATGGTGGATATCTCTTTGGCTTGATTTGTCGTCTGAGAGCCGTCCTCAGATTATTGCATGGTGTGCTTTTTCCGTAAAGTTTTTTTAAAATCTGACACAGCGGTTGCATTAAGGAGAAGTCTCTTTATTTCTGTGAATAACACTTGTATCTTTTATCAATGTTTATTATGAGTATTTCTGTAAATTGATGTGGCTCTCTGCAAAATCACCGGATGTTTTGGAAGCAAAACATTACTGAACGTAACGCGCCAATGTAAACTGAGATTTTTCGATATAAATATGCACTTTATCAAACAAAACATACATGTATTGTGTAACATGATGTCCTATGAGTGTCATCAAAATTTAGTGGTACATTTTATCTCTATTTCTGCTTTTTGTGACTCCTCTCTTTGGCTGGAAAAAATGGCTGTGTGTGTTTTTGTGACTTGGCTCTGACCTAACATAATCATATGTTGTGGTTTCGCTGTAAAGCCTTTTTGAAATCTGACACAATTTGCAGATTAAAAATAATTGTATCTTTCATTTGGTGTATTGCACTTGTTAATGTGTAAAAGTGACATATTTCAAAAAAATAATTTTGAATTTTGCGCGCTGCCTTTGCAGCGGAATGTTGTTGAGGCACCCCTAGCCATAAGAAGTTATAATGCACTTTGTAATGTGAACGTGTTTTTTTCATTCCATTCCACTCATTTAAATGTTACTGGGAGGTAGGTTTAAAAACGGCTTTACTATATATATCAGTTAGGCAAGTTAAACCCACCATTATCTGTTGGGTCCCATTTCTCACCATCTCCCTCTCCCCCCCTCTTTCTATCCCACTCTCCGTTTACTCCTGATGAAGCAGAATGAAAAGATGAATCAGATGAACCTGTTCTCCAAGCAGATCGACAAGGAGCCGGTGAAGGGAGGCCTCATGTCCTACATCCTGACTGACCTGAAGATCCCCCTCTCCTATGAAATCCGCCTGGCCCCCATCACCACCTATAGCACAGGAGACTATGTCAGTCGCACCATCAAGTACTCAGAGCGTGAGTAGGGCACGGTGACTGGCTTGCACCTGGAGCCAAAATGGACACTCTTTAGTTAGTGTCTAATGACAATAATAATAATAACTCATCCGTAGCTGGCCAAGCAGGGTTGGGTTCAATTGCATTTTAATTACAGTCAATTCAGAAAGTTAACCAAATTCCAATTCCAAATATTCCTATTTGAAAAGCATTTAATTTGAATTTCATTATACTTCCTGAATAGACTGGAATTGAAATGGAATCGACCCCAACCATGTGGCCAAGTAGGCCCTTTTGTTATGTTAATTTAAGCAATTATTTAAATACATTTTAAAATGTGTGCTACTACCAGGGTTGGGTAGATTACTTTCTACATGTAATCTCTTACAGTTACAAGTTACCTGTCCAAAATTGTAATCAGTAACGTAATTTTTGGATAACCCAAACTCAGTAACGTAATCTGATTACATTCAGTTACTTTTAGATGACTTTCCCCTTAAGAGGCATTTGAAGAAGACAAAAATGAATGTTATCAATTGAACCACATCTATTGCAGTTGAAATCAACATTAAAGTTTACATAGCTGGCCATATATGGATGTTAAATTTCACTTCATGGCTTGGTTATGTAGGCTTCTTCTAACCCATTGCTTTCTACTACATGTAATAATACAATTAAATTATATCTTTACATTGAAAACCAAACTCTATCAGAATTCCAGCAATTCCAATTCATGTTAAACCCCTTGATCTTCAAGAATAGGACTTGGAAATATGGAAGTATAGATTATGCCAACAATCTCACATTTGGACTCATCAGACCAAAGGACAGATTTCCACCGGCGTAATCTCCATTGCTTGTGTTTATTGGCCCAAGCAAGTCTCTTTCTATTATTATTGGAGTCCTTTGGTAGTGGTTTCTTTGCAACAATTCAACCATGAAGGCCTGATTCACGCAGTCTCCTCTGAACAGTTAATGTTGAGATGTGTCTGTTGCTTGAACTCTGTACAGAATTTATTTGGGCTGCAATTTCTGAGGCTGGTAACTGTAATGAATTTATCCTCTGCAGCAGAGGTAACTCTGGGTCTTCCTTTCCTGTGGCAGTCACCATGAGAGCCAGTTTCATCATAGCGCTTGATGGTTTTTGCGACTGCACTTGAAGTTCTTGACATTTTCCAGATTGATTGACCTTCATGTCTTAAAGTAATGATGGACTGTTGTTTATCTTTGCTTATTAGAGCTGTTTTTTTTTTACCATAATATGGACTTGGTCTTTTACCAAATAGTGCTACCTTCTGTACAAGTGATTGGCTAAAACACTTTACGAAGGAAAGAAATTCCACTAACCTTTTACAAGGCACACATGTCAATTGAAATGCATTCCAATTGACTACCTCATGAAGCTGGTTGAGAGAATGCCAAGAGTGTGCAAAGCTGTCATCAAGCCAAAGGGTGGCTACTTTGAAGAATCTCAAACACTTTTTTCATTACTACATGATTCCATTTGTGTTATTTCATAGTTTTGATGTCTTCACTATTATTCTACAATGTAGAAGGTGTGTCCTTCGAAGGTGTGTCCAAACCTTGGACTGGTACTGTATATATAATTTAGTCCAAAAATGGATTTTGCAACTACAGATTTGCCCTTTAAATATATCAAAAGTGTGCAAGTTTGTGTGGAATTTTTTTATCAGAATGAATTAGATTGAGCAATAAAGCACAAATTTTATTCCATAGGCTTGGATCCGCACTATTCAGCTGTTGCAAGAGTGCATTTTTCCCTGGCTGTCCACTGGTTTCAAAAACAATGACTGATAGTCAGGTTCAACTTTTTGAATTCAACCATTATTGGGTTGAAATACACATTTAGATTTGTGAACTGCCATCCACAACAACCACAATCAGTAAGGTGCAAATAGCTAAATGTATTTCACATTAATGCGCTATGTAGATATCAATAATAAGTGATATCTGTATCGCTGTAGACTACATCACAGCTGTCATCCTTAACTCCAAGTGTTTTTTCAAACTGGATCATCTTTGGATTACAACAGCAGTCACATAGCTTTTTCAAAAGTATCTGTATTCTGATTACAATATTTTTGCTGGTAATTAGAGTTACCATTTTTTTGTATTCCCTTATTTGTAATCCGTAACTCTTCAACCCCGGCTACTACAAAGTTTTATGAAAGTGTATTGTGGTAATCAATGTGTATTTCCTCTTTTACAGCCTACAATTACCCAAGACCTTCAGGTAAGAGTGCCCTAAAAAAAGAATTAGGAAGTGTATGAACTTCGCCGAGTGGAATGTAAATTGTAATAGATTATGTTTTGATTATAACACCATCATGAAAGGTGAACTGAGAGATACAGGCTTCTTCCCAATTGGAACCCTAGGGCTGACTTTGTGTGGCGGGCATAATTAGTGTTTGTCTGAGTGAGTGGGTTGGTTGTTGTGTGTGTACTGTAGTGTCTTGACTTTACTTTCATTAATCTGATGACTGTTATTTATTTAATCTACTAACTATGTTTAATTGTTGCCTGATTAAATGAATCATGTAACAATTAACTCATTAGGAATTTGTTTAAAGAGTTACCATCTCCCAAATTAAACTCTATAAGGTATATATTACATCGATAAACAGTCATCCTATTAATCATTACCTCTTATCATATCATCATTCTAAACAGATGTTACCTCATGCATCTGCATAAACCCCAGCCCTACTCATAATTCAGTACGACACAAATGGTTTTAATTATTTATTTACTAGCTAACTAATTAATAACAGGATAACGTACACAATTAATAGATGAGGCAAAGGTCCATAGCGGACTGACACAATATGGCATTTTACCCAATGAGAGAGAAAGAGAGAGAGAGAGAGACGATTTGTCTATACATTCTATAACTTTTCTCACATTAATCACATACTTTGCACATGAACCGCAGCCCGTTTGGAATAAGAAATCTTGAATTTATTTACGTATGGTTGGCTTTGTCCATCGTGTAGTCCTGAATAGTTCACAGACTTCACTCTTCCATTGGCTCCTGAAGCTGCTCATTTGAAGATAAGCCAGCCGTGCCGATGGTTCCACTGAGTGTAGCATACGGCGATTTGAGACTCGTAGCAGGATGGGATGGTTTGAAGAGTTTGAGATATTTGACTCAGGACAGATAATCAGCTGTACCAGTGATTGTCTGAGAGGGGAGTTTGTCGCCTCTTCCTCCTCATGTTGATTATTCAGGGTTCAGGATTCAGACCACTATTGACATGAGCTGCAGCTCTTCGTCTCTGGTCTAAAGGATGGTGAGTTTTTTTCTTCACTTCGTTTTGAGGATAAAGTTTCAACCATTTCAAACATGTAGCTCTTGCTTCACGTTTCCTGGTCTAAAGGTTGATCCTTTATGTACTCCTGGTTATAGGGGGCTTTCTGTCATGCTGACAAGCTCCCTGACCTCACTTCGGGCGTGGTTACTTACTTGTACAAAGTATTATCAAAAACAATTATCTTATTAGAAAACTTAAATCACATTCCAATCTTAACAAATATACTTTCATAATTGTTCTTATTATAAGCACAACATGCTGGATGAAAACTTGACAGATAAAGAGGATATACAGTTGAAGTTGGAAGTTTACATACACCTTAGCCAAACACATTTAAACTCAGTTTTTCACATGTTTTCCTGACATTTAATCCAAGTAAAAAGTCCCTGTCTTAGTTCAGTTAGGGTCACAACTTTCTTTTAAGAATGTGAAATGTAAGAATAATAGTAGAGAGAATCATTTATTTTAGCTTTTATTACTTGCATCACATTCCCAGTGGGTCAGAAGTTTACATGCACTCAATTAGTATTTGATAGCATTGCCTTTAAATTGTTAACCTTGGGTCAAACGTTTCAGGTTGCCTTCCACAAGCTTCCCACAATAAGTTGGGTGAATTTTGGCCCATTCCTCCTGATAGAGCTGGTGTAACTGAGTCAGGTTTGTAGGCCTCCTTGCTCGCACACACTTTTTCAGTTCCGCCCACACATTTTCTATGGGATTGAGGTCAGGGCTTTGTGATAGCCACTCCAATACCTTGACTTTGTTGTCTTTAAGCCATTTTGCCACAACTTTGGAAGTATGCTTGAGGTCATTGTCCATTTGGGAGACCCATTTTAACGACCAAGATTGAACTTCCTGACTGATGTCTTGAGATGTTGCTTCAATATATCCACATAATTTTCATGTCCTCATCATGCCATCTATTTTGTGAAGTGCACCAGTCCCAACTGCAGCAAAGCACCCCCACAACATGATGCTGCCACCCCCGTGCGTCATGGTTGGGATGAGGATCTTCAGCTTGCAAGCTTCCCCCTTTTTCCTCCAAACATAATGATGGTCATTATGGCAAAACAGTTCTATTTTTGTTTCATCAGACCAGAGGACATTTCTCCAAAAAGTACATTCTTTGTCACCATGTGCAGTTGCAAATCATAGTCTGGCTTTTTTCATGTCGGTTTTGGAGTAGTGGCTTCTTCCTTGCTGAGCGGCCTTTCAGGTTATAGGACTCATTTTACTGTGGATATAGATAATTTTGTACCTGTTTCCTCCAGCATCTTCACAAGGTCCTTTGCTGTTGTTCTGGGATTGATTTCCACTTTTCGCACCAAAGTACGTTCATCTCTAGGAGACAGAATGCTTCTCCTTCCTGAGCGGTATGACGGCTGCGTGGTCCCATGGTGTTTATACTTGCGTGCTATTGTTTGTACAGATGAACGTGTTACGTGGCATTTGGAAATTGTTCGCAAGGATGAACCAGACTTGTGGAGGTCAACACATTTTTTCTGATGTCTTGGCTGATTTCTTTTGATTTTCCATGATGTTGAGCAAAGAGTTTGAAGGTAGGCCTTGAAATACATCCACAGGTACACCTCCAATTGACTCAAATTATGTCAATTAGCCTATCAGAAGCTTCTAAATCCATGACATCATTTTCTGGAATTTTCCAAGCTGTTTAAAGGCACAGTCAACTTAGTGTATGTACTTCTATGTACTTCTGACTTCTGACCCACTGGAATTGTGATACCGTGAATTATAAGTGAAATAATCTGTCTGAAAAATGACTTGTGTCATGCACAAAGTAGATGTCCTAGCCGACTTGCCAAAACTATAGTTTGTTAACAACACATTTTTGGAGTGGTTGAAAAACGAGTTTTAATGACTCCAACCTAAGTGTATGCAAACTTCCAACTTCAACTGTACTTTTCAAGTTACAGCATTTCATCCATACAGTTTTTAAGGACATCACAATTTGAAAAACAACATTACATTCATATTGTTATGTTAGAAATATCATTACATTATTCACTTTTTGAATGTTAGAGTTTGGGTGGGAACAGACATTCCTTTGGTTGATACTAGAGTTGGAGAGTCCTCTCCTGCTTAATTTACAACCAAGTGTGAGCTTTCAACCCGGCAGTTCCCTCCTCCCCCCTTTGCGGGTGAGAGAGGGTCTGGTTACTGTCAGCCGTTGCCAAGCTTATTTGACCCATTGTGATCCTCACAGACAGTCATGACAGTAGTTTTCCACAACACAATGGATTCATGTAATGGGTTGAAATTGATGTGATAGTTGTTGTTTGTAGCAACTGTGTGGATGGTTGGAGGATTGCTTTTCATTAGTTTGTGTAATTGAGTTGAAACAGACAGCGAATTATTGCTGAAATGCTAAATGCTGATTGAAGGGGGGTTGCCCATGTGATTAACTGGTCATTTTTTATTTTCAAACTGTCTCTCCTAAGTTGTTTTTCTGTTAGTCTCTCCCGCTATGGCTTTCCTTACTATATCTCTCATTGTTTTCGGTCATACTGTCTTGATAATGTGTCCCTCTTTTTTCTCACTTCTTCTCTCACTTCTTCTCTCTGTGATCCCTCACTCTTCCCTCTTCCCCTCTCTGTGATCCCTCACTCTTCCCTCTTTTTCGTCTCTCAATGTTATTGCTCATTATCTCTGAATCACTCTTTCTATAACACCTTCTTTCTTCACATTTCTCTTTCTGACAGACCATGTTTGTGGCTTTGAGGACAAACACATCTGCGGTTTCTCCCAGGACCGGGGTGACAATTTTGACTGGACAAGACAGAACCACCTGACACAGAACCCCAAGCGTTCATCCAATACCGGCCCAGAGATGGACAGGAGTGGTACCAAAGAAGGTAGGTTACACTCTTAGATGTAAAGGAGCCTGGAATAACTTTTTGAGGTTCTAAAAATTGCCACAAAGGGGGATCCTTCCCAGGTCACAAAGGTTTCTCTAGAAACTCCTCTTAACAGGTTCTTCAAGGAACTCCTGTGATATGATGCATATCTTTTCTCAAAATACGCATATACTGAGCTGCCTGTGTAAATGTTCAGACAGGAAACCTTTTTGTGATTGAAGGGGTAAAACATTTTACATTTTTAATAATATATTGTAGCAGTAGCATATCAGAAGACGTGAGGCATGGCCTAATGTCATTCCTGTTCATCATATAAAGTTTGTACACTACAAATACAAAATGTCCTTGAATGTTTATCCATATTACACATGCTAATATAATATTAGCATTGTGGATTACATAGAGCCCCATGACAGTCATCCAAAATGCAATGACCTCTTTATAGAGTAATAAAGTGTTAGTTACTCCAACATTGGGATTTGCATAGGCTCTTGAGGAACTAACACAAGTCTTTAACCTCTTAAGTCCACCCGACACGCATGCGTCCCATCTAGCCATCTGGAAATGCAAATGCGCTACGCTAAATGCTAATAGCACTCGTTAAAACTCAAACGTTCATTAAAACACACATGCAGGGTACTGAATTAAAGCTACACTCGTTGTGAATCCAGCCAACAAGTAAGATTTTTAAAATGCTTTTCGGCAAAAGCATGAGAAGCTATTATCTGATAGCATGCAACACCCCGAAATACCTGAAGGGGACGTAAACAAAATAATTAGCATAGCCGGCGCTACACAAAACGCAGAAATAAAATATAAAACATTCATTACCTTTGACGATCTTCTTTGTTGGCACTCCTAGATGTCCCATAAACATCACTATTGGGTCTTTTTTTCGATTAAATCGGTCCATATATACCCTAAATATCGATCTATGAAAGGTGTGTGATCCAGGAAAAAACAGTGTTTTAAAACGCAACGTAATTTTTTTAAATAAAAAAAGTCGACTATAAGCTTTCACAAAACACTTCGAAATACTTTTGTAATCCAACTTTAGGTATTAGTAAACGTTAATAATCTATCAAATTGATCACGGGGCAATGTGTATTCAATAGCTCCACGTCTTGAAATCATGTTCGGAAATTTCTACTCCAAAACATCCTGTCGGAGACCGGAAGGAATGGGCTCTCTCTTACTCGTTTGACCAAGAAACAAAGCCCAGGCAATTGACAAGACTGGTGACATCGTGTGGAAGCTGTAGGACTTGCAATCTCAGCCCCATGTAATTTGCTTTCCAATAGACAATACATGCAAGTGGCGGATTGATATATTTTCCAGTTTTCGGTGATTAGTTTTTCTTGCGCTTTTCGATGAAACACACGTTATGTTATAGTCACAGCCGTGATTTAACCAGTTTTACAAACGTCAGAGTGTTTTCTATCCACACATACTAATCATATGCATATACTATATTCCTGGCATGAGTAGCAGGACGCTGAAATGTTGCGCGATTTTTAACAGAATGTTCGAAAAAGTAGGGGGTAGGCTTAACAGGTTTTAAGCCTCATTGAAGCTACAGAACTGTTAGTGTTCAACCTTAATGTAAAGCCTCGGAGGGGATTTTGTTGTGGGGAATCTTCAGAATGGATAATGATAAGCAACCTTTATTCTCATTTTCAAGTTTTACTCCTGCAGCATTTCTGATCTAGGATCAGGTCCCCCCTTTTATTGTTTATGGCTTAAAAGGTAATACTAATCAGCACTCCTACTATTAGACACTTTGGTATATGGGCCCAGGACCTAAAACCTACTCAACATATTTTTGAAACTTTTTACACGGGGCCGATGAGAATATACTAATGTAGGTACACATTATTTCATAGCACTTACAACTGTCATACCTATTTGTGGCATGCAGAATTCACAATGATTTACAGATAAACCCACATATAAAAGGGTACCAAATCCTCTGTCCCCCCTCTACCACCCATCTAGGTTGCTACATGTACATTGAGGCCTCTAGTCCCCGGGTACCGGGAGACACTGCCCGTCTCTTGTCCCCCCTCTACAACGTGACTGCTGCCAGGGGCCCCAAGGGCTCTGGTCGTCTCCCTTACTGCATCTCTTTCTTCTACCACATGAAGGGCAAGCAGACCGGTGAGTACATAAGCCACACCGGTTCAGAAGTAAAAGTTAGTAGCCTTGTCTAAGCTAGAATGTTTCTGTAGCGTACACCCCCTGGACAGGTACACCCCCTGGACAGGATGCTTTTTTTCGCAGGGCCTTAAACCTTTTAGGGCTAGGCGTCCCGCAAGCGGTGATACTGGAGTGCGCGCAATTCAATAAATAATCATACAAATAATGGATATTAAACATTTAGGTACATGTAAGTGTCTTATATCGGTTGAAAGCTTACATTCTTGTTAATCTAAATGCACTGTCTGATTTACAGTAGCTATTACAGCGAATGCATGCCATGTGATTGAGGACTGTGCCCCACATCAAAATATTTTTCCACCGGCACAGGTTTCATAAATTCACAAATAGCGATTAAATATTCACTTTTTAAAAATGTTCCTTTGATTTGTAATCCAAAGGCTCCCAGCTATAACATGTAGTGTCATTTTGTTAAATAAAATCCCTCTTTATATCCCAGAAAGTCTGTTTATTTGGCGCCATCGATTTGAGTAATCCACTTGTTCAACAGACAAAGGAATCCGAAAATCTACCCCTAAATTTTATTTCAAAAGTCAAAATATGTTTCTCTTTACTCATCAGATACCCTAAAATGTAAACTATACTATTTCTTATGGAAAGAAGTATGTTCAATAGGAAACCAATTTTAGCAGGTGTGTTCTGTCTTCATGGCACGCAAACACAAATTTCCAAGACTGTGTTCCTGTACTAAAACTGATATTTCTTATTCGTTTTTGAAATTACAAGCCTGAAACCTTGAACATAGACTGCTGACACCCTGTGGAAGCCATAGGAATTGCATCCAGGGAGCTAATTTCCAGTATGCCCTTATACTTTCCATTGTAAAAGCATGGTCTCTAACATAGGCTAATGTGATTAGCATGAGTTTTTAAGTAACAAGAACATTTCCCAGGACATATCTGATACGGGCAGAAAGTACTTGTTAATCTAAATTCTTGTTAATCTTATGGCACTGTTCAATTTACAGTAGCTATTACAGTGAAATAACACCATGCTATTGTTTGAGGAGAGTGCACAATTATGAACTTGGAAAAAAAAATAACCCAATGAAGTACTTTTGGGCAGTCTTGATACACCCTTTTGAACAGATAAGCAATGGTTCATTGGATCGGTCTAAAACTTTGCACATACACTGCTGCCATCTAGTGGCCAAAATCTAAATTGCACCTGATCTGGAATAATACATTATGGCCTTCTCTTGCATTTCAAACTAAATGGTACAAAATTGTTTTAAATGCATTTTTTTGTATTATCTTTTACCAGATCTAATGTGTTATATTCTCCTATATTAATTTCACATTTCCACAAACTTCAAAGTGTTTCCTTTCAAATGGTGTCAAGAATATGCATATCCTTGCTTCAGGTCCTGACCTAGCGGCAGTTAGATTTGGATACATGTATGTAATTTTTGGTGAAAATTGAAAAAAAGATTCAAAACCTTTTTTTAAGTGCAGGGTGGGGACCTGGACCAATTTAACCCCTGAGTGTACATAGACGTGCACACACACATATACATGCATGGACGCACACACACACACACACACACCCACGCAAACAGCCAGACATACACCATACACACACGCACGCAGCACAAACACACACATAGACAAATGGCATAGCCCTTGCTGCTGCCGTGAGACAGTCTCCCTAGCCAAGATAAAGTGGGCATGCTTACTTTATCATTGTCTTACTTGGACTGGACAGGAGACGACAATAAGCACATAAGGACATAGATAGATTGGACAATAAGGACATAGGGTGTATTTGACATCTGTCTGTCAGGTGTGTGTCCCTGCATGCATGTGTATGTACTCCTCAAAAGCAGGTAGTGGTGGTAAGAGAAGGGGGCAGAGGGGTTGTCACTGGGTGATTTACGAGAGGGGGCATGATGCAATCAGTCACTGGGGAGGTGGTTCATCATAGAGCATGCTATCGGATGGGTTTATCGAGTGCATAGATCTTGTGGCACACTTCATCCATGTCAACTACCTGGACCTGCTGATTTATGAGTGTGGAGGATCTGAGTGTGTTAAAACAAAGCTGTTTGTGAATGTGTGTGTGTGTGTGTGTGTGTGTGTTTGTGTGTGTTGTGTGTTCCCCTTGGAACCATTGTCCCCCCGTCACTCTACAGGTACTCTAAGTGGTGTAGTTAGAGGTGTTCCCTCTGCAGAAAATAAAGTGATTCTAATCTATTATATTATAGAGGAGGGGTTATATCTGTTGTATAGGGAAGTGTAGGAGGAAAACCGATGCCTAGATCCCAAATCGATCACAACCTCTTAACCTCTTAATTCTGTTAACGGATGCACACCTCTCTTCCAGTTCCTCAGTCCTGCAAATCTTTAATTGGCATTGAATCTCTCTGTCGATCTCTCTTTATCCCTCCCTCCATTCTCAAATTGTTTAATTAGTCGTTGCCCACCGTCTGCCCCTGAACCCTCACCCAGACCACTCAACACAATTTCTCCCTTTCCTTATTCTCTCATTCTCCCTCCCTGCTATCTCTCTCCCTTCCGCACTACCTTGGTCTCTTCTGAATGGCTGCCCATTGGCAGACCAGACACCAAAATATCATCCCTCCGTTCCGAGGCATTATCGACTCACTTCTCAAGAGTAATGCTTTTTTAATAAGGGCTGACTCTTTAAGTCAGACTGCCATGACCCTAGAAGACAAGGAAGATCAGCTGGTCAAAATGGAAGTGGAGAGACAGTAGGCCATTAATTCCGGCCCTTATTTTAGATGGAATTCCCCTACACTCTTAGAATTATTATTATTCACCTTTATTTAAACTGGGAGTCACATTGAGATACAAATATTTTACCAGAGAGCCCTGTATACGTTTACAAATAAAACCTAATACATAAATAAAACACAACAGCCCTACATAAACATTACAAATAAAACGCACTATAATAAAACACATAATACACAACATTAAACATATTTAAGAAAAGCAATCGCATTCCGTAACATAAAAGCCTGAAAGGCAACCGAATATCTAATTGCATGAATTATGTGTATTGTTCCACGCATAAGAGTCCTAAAATCGTCCCCGGTGATAGTGAAAGTATTGCTGAATGGAATAAACAGAGGCTGCCACATGCACATAAATAATGTCAGAATAGCTCATTTCACGGAGAACAATCTTCCTTCTATTTTCAGAACGGAACCAGGATTTATTTCTATATAAAAAACAATCATAGATCTTAGCTTTGTCAAGTTTTCAATTTGTGTTTTAAAAGACAACTTGTCATCAATCCAGATACCCAAGTACTTGTAGTGAGACACTTGCTCAATTTCGGCTCCAATTGGAGTGCAAATACGCAAGTCCTCAGGGTCAACATTACGATACCTAGAGAACAGCATATACTTAGTTTTATTTTCATTTAACATAATTTAAGATCAGAAAATGATTTTGGGATTGAGTCAAAACCATGCTGAAGGTCTTGAATGTTCTGCAACACTGAAGAGGAGCAGGAATGAATAACTGTGTCAGCTGCGTAGAGATGAATGTTATAGGTGCTAACAGTATTTCCAATATTATGTATATACAGTGGGGCAAAAAAGTATTTAGTCAGCCACCAATTGTGCAAGTTCTCCCACTTAAAAGATGAGAGAGGCCTGTAATTTTCATCATAGGTACACTTCAACTATGACAGACAAAATGAGATTTTTTTTCTCTCCAGAAAATCACATTGTAGTATTTTTAATGAATTTATTTGCAAATTATGGTGGAAAATAAGTATTTGGTCAATAACAAAAGTTTATTTCAATACTTTGTTATATACCCTTTATTGGCAATGACAGAGGTCAAATGTTTTCTGTAAGTCTTCACAAGGTTTTCACACACTGTTGCTGGTATTTTGGCCCATTCCTCCACGCAGATCTCCTCTAGAGCAGTGATGTTTTGGGGCTGTTGTTGGGCAACACAGACTTTCAACTCCCTCCAAAGATTTTCTATGGGGTTGAGATCTGGAGACTGGCTAGGCCACTCCAGGACCTTGAAATGCTTCTTACGAAGCCACTCCTTCGTTACCCGGGTGGTGTGTTTGGGATCATTGTCATGCTGAAAGACCCAGCCACGTTTCATCTTCAATGCCCTTGCTGATGGTAGGCTTTGTTACTTTGGTCCCAGCTCTCTGCAGCACTAGGTCCCCCCGTGTGGTTCTGGGATTTTTGCTCACTGTTCTTGTGATTATTTTGACCCCACGGGGTGAGATCTTGCGTGGAGCCCCAGATCGATGGAGATTACCAGTGGTCTTGTATGTCTACCATTTCCTAATAATTGCTCCCACAGTTGATTTCTTCAAACCAAGCTGCTTACCTATTGCAGATTCAGTCTTCCCAGCCTGGTGCAGGTCTACAATTTTATTTCTGGTGTCTTTTGACAGCTCTTTGGTCTTGGCCATAGTGGAGTTTGGAGTGTGACTGTTTGAGGTTGTGGACAGATGTCTTTTATACTGATAACAAGTTCAAAGAGGTGACATTAACCTCATAGTCCGACCAAACCCGTATGCGGTAGCGTAACTACAGCCTCAAGCTCATTAGCATAACGCAACGTTAGCGATTTCTAAAAATCGCAAATGAAATGAAATAAATATGCCTGTTCTCAAGCTTATCCTTTTCTTAACAATCCTGTCGTCTCAGATTTTCAAAATATGCTTTAGAACCAGAGAAAATCACTAATTTGTGTAAGAGTGGTGATAGCTAGCTTAGCATTAGCGTTAGCATTTAGCACGCAACATATTCACAAAAACCAGCCAAGGAATCAAATAAAATAATTTACCTTTGAAGAACTTCAGATGTTTCAATGAGGAGACTCTCAGTTACATAGCAGATGTCCAGTTTTTCCTGAAAGATTCTTGTGTAGGACACATCGTTCCCTTTTGTTACTATGCATATGGCTACCGAAACTAACCGAAAATTCAGTCACCTACATGTCGAACTTTTTTCCGAATTAACTCCATAATATCGACTGAAACATGGAAAACGTTGTTTGAATCAATCCTGAAGGTGGTTTGTCATATTTCTCTCCATTGAAAGCACCGTCCTTGTAGCCTGGTTTGTTCTGAGATTTGAATGGAAAAATACCGGGACCTGACTTTTGCGCACCGATTGCCACGCAGACACCAAGCGGGACATCTGGTAAATGTAGTCCCTTATGGTCAATCTTCCAATGATATGCCTACAAATACGTCACAATGCTGTAAAGACCTTGGGGAAACAAGAGAAAGAGTCCGTTCATTCCTGTCGCATTCACAGCCATATAAGGCGATCATGGAAAACGTAGCCTCAGAAATCCTGTGCATTTCCTGGTCGGTCATACATCTTGGTTTTGCCCGAAGCATTTGTTCTAAGGGACTCACAGTGAAAATCTTTGCATTTCTGGAAACGTAAGACTGTCTTCTTTCCAAAACTATCAATTCCAAGCATATTCGAGCATCTTTTCGTGACAAAATATTGCGCTTAAAACGGGCACGTCTTTTTATCCAAAAATGAAATACTGCCCCTAGAGTCTTAACAGGTTAATACAGGTAACGAGTGGAGGACAGAGGAGCCTCTTAAAGAAGAAGTTACAGGTCTGTGAGAGCCAGAAATCTTGCTTGTTTGTAGGTGACCAAATACTTACTTTCCACCATCATTTGCAAATTAATTAATTAAAAATCATACAATGTGATTTTCTGGATTATTTTTTTCTCATTTTGTCTGTCATAGTTGAAGTGTACCTATGATGAAAATTACAGGCCTCTCGTCTTTTTAAGTGGGAGAACTTGCACAATTGGTGGCTGACTAAATACTTTTTTGCCCCACTATGTTTTACTTAACACTTATTTTTCTTAAAACTGCATTGTTTGTTTAAGGGCTTAACCTGTTCTATGCGGTGCATAGAATTTGATTTAATTTCATGTTTGGTGGGCCACGATACATTTTAATTTAGCCAACCATTTCTTACCCTGCTCTGAGTGGGTGCGATGTTTATTCATGCACATGAATGTTTGGAAGTAGAAGTTGTGTTTATTTAATTCAATGAATGGTTTCCTTTGTTCATATTTCCCGGGTAATCTTCAAGTTCCGTGTGTCTGTGTCCTATGTATGTCCCTGTCATTTTTGTAGTGCATAATAAGGGAGCACTCGTCTCAGTTCACATTGAAAAGGCTATGTGACCTGCGCTCCACGCTTTTGAGTTAGAACTTTGAACTTTGTTCCATGTATTAATGGTGTTGAAATATCATTAATAATCATTGTCTAATTAAGATGAATGCACCAATGTAGCAATGGATGTGGAAATGGCTTTTTACATTGTAGAACCAGTTTATCAGTTGTAATTGCAAATTGGGTAATTGTATGGTCCTGGGGGCCTACCTGTTTGATCTCCTGTTAGACAGACTCGGTTTGCTTTCTCAAGGGGAGGCTGTACAGTTTTGCCCTCGACCTGTTTTCGTTCAGAAAGGACAAACTATTTCTTTCGTGCTATTTCTTGAGTATATTTGTTAAATCTACTTGTATATTTTGTGTGATATGATGCTTTCACCATTGGATCAGCAAGACCTGTAAATAAATCTACACTCTGAGCACGTCAACCTGCCTTGCCTTCTGCTGATTACATGCCCTTACAACTGATACAAGGTCCCTATTTTACAATTACATTTGCTAATCAACATGTGTTCAAATAAAATAAATGGAAAGGGCTGTCTGGTCATAGGTAATAGACAATATTTGTAGTTGAACAAGTCGTTGCATGTGTAGATTTTTTTTTTTACTTGACATGAGACTTGAATTGAAAACTTGTGACTCGCCTTGAGACTCAAACCTTGTGACTCGAATAATAGTGATTTGGTCCCACCTTTGCTGCGTTCAAAGTAAACACTGCTGAGATGGAGGATCTTCGGCAGTTCGGATTGAATACTGGCCTTGATTGCTGATTACAGCTCATTACTTAGCGGCTTGGTATGACTACTAAGTCTGAAAACTTGACACTTCTTCTTTACTGGCCTTGTTAATAAGTTCAAAGGCAACAGGAAGAAAGGTCCTGTTTGGCTCAGTCGGTACAGCATGGCGCTTGCATGCCAGGGTTGCGGGTTTGATTCCCATGGGGGACCAGTTCGAAAAAGTATGAAAATGTATGTATGCACTCTGGACAAGAGTGTCTGCTAAATTACAAAAATGTAAAGATACGCATTATTATAACAAGTTAGAACAGGCCCCAAAAGGCAAGCTGACAATGGACTACAGTATTGTGTGGCCAGACACCCCATTCACGTGGTAAGAGAGGTTACAAAAGCTGGTGCCGTGCCACACACACACTCTGCCAATCTCCCACTCCTATTCAAACCTTGTCACGATATCCCATGATATACAGTATTTCAGCATAAGAGAGAGATGGCCATATATATTCATAATCGCTACTCTGTTCTATTTATATCCTCTGTGTCCTTCAGGCAGCAGGAATATGAAATCCCATGAGGCCTGTGTCGAGCCGCATGCAACATGGCTAATGATAATAACAACAATTCTGCATGTCATCTGTAGAAAACCCATTTCTCAGGAAATGAAGTGCTAGATAACAAATTGAGTGACTCTTAATAGTGTTGACAACTGCTGGAGGAATGCAACGATTCAGCTCCTGGGGAGGAAGGAGGGGGGTGAGGGAGTGTCAGAGTTAGTGTCACTATAGCAACTAGGCTCTCTTTCTCTCTATCGCTTTCTTTCTCACTCTCCTGGTTTTCTTTCCTTCTCCATCTTTCTCTCCAATTCCTAGTCCTGTTTGTCCCTCCTTCTCCCTCCTTCTTTCTCCACACTTCTCTCTCCATCCCCTCCATCTCTCCCTCTATTTTAGAAGCGGTGATTAACATAAAGTGATAAACATTGTGATGATTCCTCGGCAGTCCTGCGGCTGTCTCTCTTTCTCTCTCTCTGGGCTAACCAGATCAGTACAATTGTTTTAATGGATCCAAAGCTCATTAAATGTTATTTAGTTTCTAGTCCTCCTGGTTTTGACCCTTGCCTGTCATGACTCTGAGTCTGCCTGCCTGCCGTCCTGTGCCTTTGCCCTTGCTCTGGATTACCAACCTATGCCTGAACTGACCCTGGGCCTGCCTGCCGTCCTGTACCTTAGCCCCACTACTCTGGATTATCGACCCCTGCCTGCCTTGACCTGTCGTTTGCCTGCCGCTGTTGTTGCAATACATATTGTTACTTCAACACAGTCTGCACTTGGGTCTTATCTGAAACCTGATAGAGGGAGGCAGTGAGTGAGTCTGTGAATCCTAAACCATCCCTCTCCTCTACCAAGTCGCTCAGAGGGCCCTGCATTGTCACGTGTTGCTGACGAAACTCAGAGGGTAACTTCCAGGGAGTGGCGAGGGAATCAATAAACCCATCAACTATGGAACACACTCGTGACTTGAATGATGTGCCAATTTTAAATAATAAGAAAATTAACATGAAATTCAAACTACAAATTTAAAAGATATTAACCTCAGTAACAGTTAAACATTTCATTTGGGAGTTATTTAATCTGTTACATATGTCAAGTCTCAAAATCAAGTGTGACATATAATGTGACATATAATTAATCCATACTTTTTTATCAAATTGGCCAAATTTCAAACATACCGCGGTGCATGTCGGGATAGCACTTCGCTTTGACGCATGCAGCCTTGCCGGCTTTGGCCAACGTGGTTGTCGAAGGGTCTAATTTAGCGTCTCCCAAACTCGGTCCTCTGCACCCCAAGGGATGCATGTTTAGTTTTTCCCCTGACACTACACAGCTGATTGAAATGATCAAAGCTCGATTAGTTGATTATTTCAATCAGCTGTGTAGGGCTAGGGCAAAAAGACCAAATGTGCACTCCTTGGAATCCCCGAGGACCGAGTTTAGGAAACCCTGGGATAATTAGCCCCTACCCCAGGGTTTTCCAAACTCAGTCCTGGGGCCCCCCTGGGTGGAAGTTTTGGTTTTAGCCTTGCACTAGACAGCTGATTCAAATAATCAAAGCTTGATGATGAGTTGATTAGGGAGAGATTTAAGATTCAGCCACTGGGATTCAGCCAGTTAGTGAGTGAGTACTGAATTGAAGTCTCCACACTTCTCCAAAAGTGTGTACTCATTCAGTAACCCCATGCATTGGATTGGTCCTTACTGGTCCTTGGATTTTTCCGTCCCTTTAAATCCATAAATGAGTGCACACTTTGGGAAAAGGGTAGATAATCCGAATGTAGACTACCACAGAAATGACTGAGATGAGGATCTCAGTTTTTAATGGAGTTATCAATCAGACACCTATCAGACCAACATGCCAGGATAGGTCAAAGTTAAGTCACACTTGGTTTTCAGACACACTCCAACAACTAACCACCATGGGAGGGGTTCAACTTTAAAGGTCAACAGTCAAAAATCATGTTTTTCATGAAATGTGACGATATTTGGATAAAACCAGATCAAAGTATGACAAATGACTGCTTCTACATTGATAAAGTATGATTATAAAGTTACTGGTCCCCTCCCCACATCAAATACTTGGATTCAGGAGGCGGGATTATTAAAAGAGAGGGTGACATCCCCTTAAATCAAATTTTAATACACCAATGGTTACATTATATTCTCTTAACTAATTTAAGTAAATACAGCAATTTTGCTCATCCATTTACACAGAACATCAAAATCAAATCAAATCATATTGGTCACATACATGTGTTTAGCAGATGTTATTGTGCGTGTAGAGAAATGCTTGTATTTCTAGCTTGGGCGGTGCAGTTGCCGTACCAGGTGGTGATACAGCCTGACAGGATGCTCTCAATCTGTAAAAGTTGTGAGGGTTTTAGGTGCCAAGCCAAAGTTCTTCAGCTTCCTGAGGTTGAAGAGGCGCTGTTGCTCCTTTTTCACCACACAGTCTGTGTGGGTGGACCATTTCAGTTTGTATGCCGAGGAACTTGAAGCTTTCCACCTTCTCCACTGCGGTCCCGTCGATGTGGATAGGGGGGTGCTCCCTCCCGTCGATGTGGATAGGGGGGTGCTCCCTCCCTGTTCCATGAAGTCCATGATCAGCTCCTTTGTTTTGTTGATGTTGCATGATAGGTTATTTTCCTGACACCACACTCCCAGGGCCCTCACCTCCTCCCTGTAGGCGGTCTCGTCATTGTTGCTAATCAAGCCTACTACTGTTGTGTCGTCTGCAAACTTGATGATTGATTTGGAGGCGTGCATGGCCACGCAGTCATGGGTGAACAGGGAGTACAGAAGGGGGCTGAGCACACACTTGTGGCACACTTCATCCATGTCAACTACCTGGACCTGCTGATTTATGAGTGTGGAGGATCTGAGTGTGTTAAAACAAAGCTGTTTGTGAATGTGTGTGTGTGTGTGTGTGTGTGTGTTTGTGTGTGTTGTGTGTTCCCCTTGGAACCATTGTCCCCCCGTCACTCTACAGGTACTCTAAGTGGTGTAGTTAGAGGTGTTCCCTCTGCAGAAAATAAAGTGATTCTAATCTATTATATTATAGAGGAGGGGTTATATCTGTTGTATAGGGAAGTGTAGGAGGAAAACCGATGCCTAGATCCCAAATCGATCACAACCTCTTAACCTCTTAATTCTGTTAACGGATGCACACCTCTCTTCCAGTTCCTCAGTCCTGCAAATCTTTAATTGGCATTGAATCTCTCTGTCGATCTCTCTTTATCCCTCCCTCCATTCTCAAATTGTTTAATTAGTCGTTGCCCACCGTCTGCCCCTGAACCCTCACCCAGACCACTCAACACAATTTCTCCCTTTCCTTATTCTCTCATTCTCCCTCCCTGCTATCTCTCTCCCTTCCGCACTACCTTGGTCTCTTCTGAATGGCTGCCCATTGGCAGACCAGACACCAAAATATCATCCCTCCGTTCCGAGGCATTATCGACTCACTTCTCAAGAGTAATGCTTTTTTAATAAGGGCTGACTCTTTAAGTCAGACTGCCATGACCCTAGAAGACAAGGAAGATCAGCTGGTCAAAATGGAAGTGGAGAGACAGTAGGCCATTAATTCCGGCCCTTATTTTAGATGGAATTCCCCTACACTCTTAGAATTATTATTATTCACCTTTATTTAAACTGGGAGTCACATTGAGATACAAATATTTTACCAGAGAGCCCTGTATACGTTTACAAATAAAACCTAATACATAAATAAAACACAACAGCCCTACATAAACATTACAAATAAAACGCACTATAATAAAACACATAATACACAACATTAAACATATTTAAGAAAAGCAATCGCATTCCGTAACATAAAAGCCTGAAAGGCAACCGAATATCTAATTGCATGAATTATGTGTATTGTTCCACGCATAAGAGTCCTAAAATCGTCCCGGTGATAGTGAAAGTATTGCTGAATGGAATAAACAGAGGCTGCCACATGCACATAAATAATGTCAGAATAGCTCATTTCACGGAGAACAATCTTCCTTCTATTTTCAGAACGGAACCAGGATTTATTTCTATATAAAAAACAATCATAGATCTTAGCTTTGTCAAGTTTTCAATTTGTGTTTTAAAAGACAACTTGTCATCAATCCAGATACCCAAGTACTTGTAGTGAGACACTTGCTCAATTTCGGCTCCAATTGGAGTGCAAATACGCAAGTCCTCAGGGTCAACATTACGATACCTAGAGAACAGCATATACTTAGTTTTATTTTCATTTAACATAATTTAAGATCAGAAAATGATTTTGGGATTGAGTCAAAACCATGCTGAAGGTCTTGAATGTTCTGCAACACTGAAGAGGAGCAGGAATGAATAACTGTGTCAGCTGCGTAGAGATGAATGTTATAGGTGCTAACAGTATTTCCAATATTATGTATATACAGTGGGGCAAAAAAAGTATTTAGTCAGCCACCAATTGTGCAAGTTCTCCCACTTAAAAAGATGAGAGAGGCCTGTAATTTTCATCATAGGTACACTTCAACTATGACAGACAAAATGAGATTTTTTTTCTCTCCAGAAAATCACATTGTAGTATTTTTAATGAATTTATTTGCAAATTATGGTGGAAAATAAGTATTTGGTCAATAACAAAAGTTTATTTCAATACTTTGTTATATACCCTTTATTGGCAATGACAGAGGTCAAATGTTTTCTGTAAGTCTTCACAAGGTTTTCACACACTGTTGCTGGTATTTTGGCCCATTCCTCCACGCAGATCTCCTCTAGAGCAGTGATGTTTTGGGGCTGTTGTTGGGCAACACAGACTTTCAACTCCCTCCAAAGATTTTCTATGGGGTTGAGATCTGGAGACTGGCTAGGCCACTCCAGGACCTTGAAATGCTTCTTACGAAGCCACTCCTTCGTTACCCGGGTGGTGTGTTTGGGATCATTGTCATGCTGAAAGACCCAGCCACGTTTCATCTTCAATGCCCTTGCTGATGGTAGGCTTTGTTACTTTGGTCCCAGCTCTCTGCAGCACTAGGTCCCCCGTGTGGTTCTGGGATTTTTGCTCACTGTTCTTGTGATTATTTTGACCCCACGGGGTGAGATCTTGCGTGGAGCCCCAGATCGATGGAGATTACCAGTGGTCTTGTATGTCTACCATTTCCTAATAATTGCTCCCACAGTTGATTTCTTCAAACCAAGCTGCTTACCTATTGCAGATTCAGTCTTCCCAGCCTGGTGCAGGTCTACAATTTTATTTCTGGTGTCTTTTGACAGCTCTTTGGTCTTGGCCATAGTGGAGTTTGGAGTGTGACTGTTTGAGGTTGTGGACAGATGTCTTTTATACTGATAACAAGTTCAAAGAGGTGACATTAACCTCATAGTCCGACCAAACCCGTATGCGGTAGCGTAACTACAGCCTCAAGCTCATTAGCATAACGCAACGTTAGCGATTTCTAAAAATCGCAAATGAAATGAAATAAATATGCCTGTTCTCAAGCTTATCCTTTTCTTAACAATCCTGTCGTCTCAGATTTTCAAAATATGCTTTAGAACCAGAGAAAATCACTAATTTGTGTAAGAGTGGTGATAGCTAGCTTAGCATTAGCGTTAGCATTTAGCACGCAACATATTCACAAAAACCAGCCAAGGAATCAAATAAAATAATTTACCTTTGAAGAACTTCAGATGTTTCAATGAGGAGACTCTCAGTTACATAGCAGATGTCCAGTTTTTCCTGAAAGATTCTTGTGTAGGACACATCGTTCCCTTTTGTTACTATGCATATGGCTACCGAAACTAACCGAAAATTCAGTCACCTACATGTCGAACTTTTTCCGAATTAACTCCATAATATCGACTGAAACATGGAAAACGTTGTTTGAATCAATCCTGAAGGTGGTTTGTCATATTTCTCTCCATTGAAAGCACCGTCCTTGTAGCCTGGTTTGTTCTGAGATTTGAATGGAAAAATACCGGGACCTGACTTTTGCGCACCGATTGCCACGCAGACACCAAGCGGGACATCTGGTAAATGTAGTCCCTTATGGTCAATCTTCCAATGATATGCCTACAAATACGTCACAATGCTGTAAAGACCTTGGGGAAACAAGAGAAAGAGTCCGTTCATTCCTGTCGCATTCACAGCCATATAAGGCGATCATGGAAAACGTAGCCTCAGAAATCCTGTGCATTTCCTGGTCGGTCATACATCTTGGTTTTGCCCGAAGCATTTGTTCTAAGGGACTCACAGTGAAAATCTTTGCATTTCTGGAAACGTAAGACTGTCTTCTTTCCAAAACTATCAATTCCAAGCATATTCGAGCATCTTTTCGTGACAAAATATTGCGCTTAAAACGGGCACGTCTTTTTATCCAAAAATGAAATACTGCCCCTAGAGTCTTAACAGGTTAATACAGGTAACGAGTGGAGGACAGAGGAGCCTCTTAAAGAAGAAGTTACAGGTCTGTGAGAGCCAGAAATCTTGCTTGTTTGTAGGTGACCAAATACTTACTTTCCACCATCATTTGCAAATTAATTAATTAAAAATCATACAATGTGATTTTCTGGATTATTTTTTTCTCATTTTGTCTGTCATAGTTGAAGTGTACCTATGATGAAAATTACAGGCCTCTCGTCTTTTTAAGTGGGAGAACTTGCACAATTGGTGGCTGACTAAATACTTTTTTGCCCCACTATGTTTTACTTAACACTTATTTTTCTTAAAACTGCATTGTTTGTTTAAGGGCTTAACCTGTTCTATGCGGTGCATAGAATTTGATTTAATTTCATGTTTGGTGGGCCACGATACATTTTAATTTAGCCAACCATTTCTTACCCTGCTCTGAGTGGGTGCGATGTTTATTCATGCACATGAATGTTTGGAAGTAGAAGTTGTGTTTATTTAATTCAATGAATGGTTTCCTTTGTTCATATTTCCCGGGTAATCTTCAAGTTCCGTGTGTCTGTGTCCTATGTATGTCCCTGTCATTTTTGTAGTGCATAATAAGGGAGCACTCGTCTCAGTTCACATTGAAAAGGCTATGTGACCTGCGCTCCACGCTTTTGAGTTAGAACTTTGAACTTTGTTCCATGTATTAATGGTGTTGAAATATCATTAATAATCATTGTCTAATTAAGATGAATGCACCAATGTAGCAATGGATGTGGAAATGGCTTTTTACATTGTAGAACCAGTTTATCAGTTGTAATTGCAAATTGGGTAATTGTATGGTCCTGGGGGCCTACCTGTTTGATCTCCTGTTAGACAGACTCGGTTTGCTTTCTCAAGGGGAGGCTGTACAGTTTTGCCCTCGACCTGTTTTCGTTCAGAAAGGACAAACTATTTCTTTCGTGCTATTTCTTGAGTATATTTGTTAAATCTACTTGTATATTTTGTGTGATATGATGCTTTCACCATTGGATCAGCAAGACCTGTAAATAAATCTACACTCTGAGCACGTCAACCTGCCTTGCCTTCTGCTGATTACATGCCCTTACAACTGATACAAGGTCCCTATTTTACAATTACATTTGCTAATCAACATGTGTTCAAATAAAATAAATGGAAAGGGCTGTCTGGTCATAGGTAATAGACAATATTTGTAGTTGAACAAGTCGTTGCATGTGTAGATTTTTTTTTTTACTTGACATGAGACTTGAATTGAAAACTTGTGACTCGCCTTGAGACTCAAACCTTGTGACTCGAATAATAGTGATTTGGTCCCACCTTTGCTGCGTTCAAAGTAAACACTGCTGAGATGGAGGATCTTCGGCAGTTCGGATTGAATACTGGCCTTGATTGCTGATTACAGCTCATTACTTAGCGGCTTGGTATGACTACTAAGTCTGAAAACTTGACACTTCTTCTTTACTGGCCTTGTTAATAAGTTCAAAGGCAACAGGAAGAAAGGTCCTGTTTGGCTCAGTCGGTACAGCATGGCGCTTGCATGCCAGGGTTGCGGGTTTGATTCCCATGGGGGACCAGTTCGAAAAAGTATGAAAATGTATGTATGCACTCTGGACAAGAGTGTCTGCTAAATTACAAAAATGTAAAGATACGCATTATTATAACAAGTTAGAACAGGCCCCAAAAGGCAAGCTGACAATGGACTACAGTATTGTGTGGCCAGACACCCCATTCACGTGGTAAGAGAGGTTACAAAAGCTGGTGCCGTGCCACACACACACTCTGCCAATCTCCCACTCCTATTCAAACCTTGTCACGATATCCCATGATATACAGTATTTCAGCATAAGAGAGAGATGGCCATATATATTCATAATCGCTACTCTGTTCTATTTATATCCTCTGTGTCCTTCAGGCAGCAGGAATATGAAATCCCATGAGGCCTGTGTCGAGCCGCATGCAACATGGCTAATGATAATAACAACAATTCTGCATGTCATCTGTAGAAAACCCATTTCTCAGGAAATGAAGTGCTAGATAACAAATTGAGTGACTCTTAATAGTGTTGACAACTGCTGGAGGAATGCAACGATTCAGCTCCTGGGGAGGAAGGAGGGGGGTGAGGGAGTGTCAGAGTTAGTGTCACTATAGCAACTAGGCTCTCTTTCTCTCTATCGCTTTCTTTCTCACTCTCCTGGTTTTCTTTCCTTCTCCATCTTTCTCTCCAATTCCTAGTCCTGTTTGTCCCTCCTTCTCCCTCCTTCTTTCTCCACACTTCTCTCTCCATCCCCTCCATCTCTCCCTCTATTTTAGAAGCGGTGATTAACATAAAGTGATAAACATTGTGATGATTCCTCGGCAGTCCTGCGGCTGTCTCTCTTTCTCTCTCTCTGGGCTAACCAGATCAGTACAATTGTTTTAATGGATCCAAAGCTCATTAAATGTTATTTAGTTTCTAGTCCTCCTGGTTTTGACCCTTGCCTGTCATGACTCTGAGTCTGCCTGCCTGCCGTCCTGTGCCTTTGCCCTTGCTCTGGATTACCAACCTATGCCTGAACTGACCCTGGGCCTGCCTGCCGTCCTGTACCTTAGCCCCACTACTCTGGATTATCGACCCCTGCCTGCCTTGACCTGTCGTTTGCCTGCCGCTGTTGTTGCAATACATATTGTTACTTCAACACAGTCTGCACTTGGGTCTTATCTGAAACCTGATAGAGGGAGGCAGTGAGTGAGTCTGTGAATCCTAAACCATCCCTCTCCTCTACCAAGTCGCTCAGAGGGCCCTGCATTGTCACGTGTTGCTGACGAAACTCAGAGGGTAACTTCCAGGGAGTGGCGAGGGAATCAATAAACCCATCAACTATGGAACACACTCGTGACTTGAATGATGTGCCAATTTTAAATAATAAGAAAATTAACATGAAATTCAAACTACAAATTTAAAAGATATTAACCTCAGTAACAGTTAAACATTTCATTTGGGAGTTATTTAATCTGTTACATATGTCAAGTCTCAAAATCAAGTGTGACATATAATGTGACATATAATTAATCCATACTTTTTTATCAAATTGGCCAAATTTCAAACATACCGCGGTGCATGTCGGGATAGCACTTCGCTTTGACGCATGCAGCCTTGCCGGCTTTGGCCAACGTGGTTGTCGAAGGGTCTAATTTAGCGTCTCCCAAACTCGGTCCTCTGCACCCCAAGGGATGCATGTTTAGTTTTCCCCTGACACTACACAGCTGATTGAAATGATCAAAGCTCGATTAGTTGATTATTTCAATCAGCTGTGTAGGGCTAGGGCAAAAAGACCAAATGTGCACTCCTTGGAATCCCCGAGGACCGAGTTTAGGAAACCCTGGGATAATTAGCCCCTACCCCAGGGTTTTCCAAACTCAGTCCTGGGGCCCCCCTGGGTGGAAGTTTTGGTTTTAGCCTTGCACTAGACAGCTGATTCAAATAATCAAAGCTTGATGATGAGTTGATTAGGGAGAGATTTAAGATTCAGCCACTGGGATTCAGCCAGTTAGTGAGTGAGTACTGAATTGAAGTCTCCACACTTCTCCAAAAGTGTGTACTCATTCAGTAACCCCATGCATTGGATTGGTCCTTACTGGTCCTTGGATTTTTCCGTCCCTTTAAATCCATAAATGAGTGCACACTTTGGGAAAAGGGTAGATAATCCGAATGTAGACTACCACAGAAATGACTGAGATGAGGATCTCAGTTTTTAATGGAGTTATCAATCAGACACCTATCAGACCAACATGCCAGGATAGGTCAAAGTTAAGTCACACTTGGTTTTCAGACACACTCCAACAACTAACCACCATGGGAGGGGTTCAACTTTAAAGGTCAACAGTCAAAAATCATGTTTTTCATGAAATGTGACGATATTTGGATAAAACCAGATCAAAGTATGACAAATGACTGCTTCTACATTGATAAAGTATGATTATAAAGTTACTGGTCCCCTCCCCCACATCAAATACTTGGATTCAGGAGGCGGGATTATTAAAAAGAGAGGGTGACATCCCCTTAAATCAAATTTTAATACACCAATGGTTACATTATATTCTCTTAACTAATTTAAGTAAATACAGCAATTTTGCTCATCCATTTACACAGAACATCAAAATCAAATCAAATCATATTGGTCACATACATGTGTTTAGCAGATGTTATTGTGCGTGTAGAGAAATGCTTGTATTTCTAGCTTGGGCGGTGCAGTTGCCGTACCAGGTGGTGATACAGCCTGACAGGATGCTCTCAATCTGTAAAAGTTGTGAGGGTTTTAGGTGCCAAGCCAAAGTTCTTCAGCTTCCTGAGGTTGAAGAGGCGCTGTTGCTCCTTTTTCACCACACAGTCTGTGTGGGTGGACCATTTCAGTTTGTATGCCGAGGAACTTGAAGCTTTCCACCTTCTCCACTGCGGTCCCGTCGATGTGGATAGGGGGGTGCTCCCTCCCGTCGATGTGGATAGGGGGGTGCTCCCTCCCTGTTCCATGAAGTCCATGATCAGCTCCTTTGTTTTGTTGATGTTGCATGATAGGTTATTTTCCTGACACCACACTCCCAGGGCCCTCACCTCCTCCCTGTAGGCGGTCTCGTCATTGTTGCTAATCAAGCCTACTACTGTTGTGTCGTCTGCAAACTTGATGATTGATTTGGAGGCGTGCATGGCCACGCAGTCATGGGTGAACAGGGAGTACAGAAGGGGGCTGAGCACACACCCTTGTGGGGCCCCATTGTTGAGGATCATCAAAGTGAAGCTGTTGCTTCCTAGCTTCACCACCTGGGGGTGGCCCGTAAGGAAGTCCAGGACGCAGTTGCACAGGGCGGGGTTCAGACCCAGGGCCCAACGCTTAATGATGAGCTTGGAGGGTACTATGCTGAGCTATAGTCAATGAACAGCATTCTTACATAGGTATTCCTCTTGTCCAGATGGGATAGGGCAGCGTACAGTGCGATGGCGATTGAATTGTCTGTGAATCTATTGGGGCGGTAAGAAAATTTATGTGGGTCTAGGGTGTCAGGTAAAATAGAGGTGATATGATTGTTTAGTAGTCTCTCAAAGCACTTCATGATGTCAGAAGTGAGTGTTACGGGGCGATAGTCATTTAGTTCAGTTACCTTTGCTTTCTTGGGTACTGGAACAATGGTGGCCATCTTGAAGCATGTGGGACAGTAGACTGGGATAGGGAGAGATTGAACATGTCTGTAAACACTCCAGCCAGCTGGTCTGCGCACGCCCTGAAGACGCGGCTAGGGATGCAGTTTGGGCCGGCAGCCTTGAGAGGGTTAACATGCTTAAATGTCTTACTCACATCGGTCACGGAGAAGGAGAGACCACAGTCCTTGCTAGCGGGCCACGTCGGTGGCACTGTGTTATCCTCAAAGCGGGCGAAGAATGTGTTTAGCTTGTCTGGAAACAAAATGTTGGTGTACGTGGAATGTACACAGCTGTCACTATAACCGAAGAGAATCGTCTTGGAAGGTAATACGGTTGGCATTTGATTGTGAGGTATTCTAGGTCGGGTGAACAAAAGGACTTGAGTTCCTGTGTTATCACAATCACACCATGAGTTATTAATCATGAACCATACACCCCCGCCCTTCTTCTTTCCAGAGAGATATTTATTCCTGTCTGCGTGATGAACTGAGAGCTCAACTTGCTGTACGGACCCAGACAGTATATCCCGAGAGAGCCATGCTTCCATGAAACAGAGTATGTTACAATCCCTGATGTCTCTCTGGAAAGAGATTCTCGCTCTGAGCTTGTCTACATTAATATCCAGACTGAATATTAGCGAGTAATTGTTCAACTCTTTGAGCGCCCTCCCTACTTTGTGCAATTTCCGCCTGAAGACATACCCAAATCTAACAGCCTGTAGCTCAGGCACAGAACCAAGGATATACATATTCTTTGTACCATTTGAAAGAAAACACTCTGAAGTTTGTGTAAATGTGAATTGAATGTAGGAGAATATAACACAATAGATCTGTTTTAGATAAAACAATGAGAAAAAAACATACTTTTTATTTTTGTATCATCTTTAAAATGAACAAGATAAAACAAACATTCAGATAGGATGATGGGGACAATTTCAGTGAAAATTATAAGAGAGCAACAGTACTTGTGCAAAGTTTCAGAATGATAACTTCCAAAATGAGTGTGCTACATGACATTTATCATGAAGTCACCCAGGTGTCCCACACAAGTAGCCCAAATGTACCCAAGTGGCCAAATTGGTGAAGGGATACATTTTGAAACAAATAACTATATACAAAATATCAAAATGGTATTCTAACACACCCCCCCCCCCAAAATTTGAGAAAAATAAATGAAAACATTTTTTTGTGAAAAAAATACATTGATAAAAAAACATATATATATATATATACACATTTACAAAATAACATGGGTAACTATTTACACACTTTCAATATTTGGAAGACCCTCAGTCCTCTATCAAATCAAATATATTTATATAGCCCCAGCCTAAAACCCCAAACAGCAAGCAATGCAGGTGTAGAAGCACGGTGGCTAGGAAAAACTCCCTAGAAAGGAAAAAACCTAGGAAGAAACCTAGAGAGGAACCAGGCTATGAGGGGTGGCCAGTCCTCTTCTGCCTGTGCCGGGTGGAGATCACAGTGGTTGTAGAGGGTGCAACATGACAGCAACTCAAGAGTAAAAATGAACAGTTTAGGGTTCCATAGCCGCAGGCAGAACAGTTGAAACTGAAACAGCAGCAAGGCCGGGTGGACTGGGGACAGCAAGGAGTCATTATGGCAGGTAGTCCTGAAGCATGGTCCAAGGGCTCAGGTCCTCCGAGAGAAAGAAGGAGAGAAAGAGAGAGCAGACTTAAATTCACACAAGACACCGGATAAGACAGGAAAAGTACTCCAGATATAACATACTGACCCTAGCCCCCACCCACTTTGCCATATAACCCCACCAACTTTGCCAAAACTCTAGACAATATTGTGCTGCTGATGCCAGATGCCATAGCAGTCTCTTTCTGATGTAAAAAAGCAGAGGGTCACCGAGCATGTGGTGCATGTGATGGGAGACTCCATCTTGCAAACAACACAGCAACGCCTCGATGCTGTGCCCTTTTGGCCCTTAGGCACATCCATGCCTGCACAAATATATTTGGGCAGATGAACACTTGTGGCAGGAGCAGAAAGGACAGGGCTTGGTGCAGTGGTGCTGTAGCCAGCAAGCTCCTTGATGCTCCCACTAATGTAGACTGATTGGAGGAAGCATGCTGGCTGTGTTGAGATGTATGGGTTTGCAATCTACACAATACCATTTTATATCAAATGAAATGGGTAAAGTACACGTTAGCTAGTCATTGTGAGTGAGAGTCTGTTTGTTTGTATGAGAACGACCATAGCCTTTGTCTGTGTGTGTGTGTATATATATATATATATATTGTGTAGAATGCAAACCCATTTTATATAAAATGGTATTGTGTAGAATGCAAACCATGAATGCAAACCATATTTATATAAACAGCTGAAGATTCAAGTCACCGAAATACTGCGTGCGTAATAAGCTTTGCTCCTTCGCGGTAGAATTGGCAATGGCGAAAAAACGGTCCTTACGCCAGCGTTCAATGGTAAGGTTTGTCTTACAACAAAGAATCATGGGATATTGCCGTTTACCTCTGCTCATTGGCTATCTACCCAGCTAGATTTCAAGATGATCAGTGGTCATTGGGTTAAAAGACAGTCAATCAACGAGACAGTGGTCATATAATTGGTGCACAATGGGCTCGTCACTTGTTGTCTTCCAATCGGTTTTTCCAGGTCAATACGTCCCGCAAAATGACCCATCAGGTTTGGTTGTGTTAAAAACAAACAGTTGATTGCAAGGAAACCAAACATGACTGGATAAAGTCAGGGAAAGTCTGTCTATTTTACGTTGGATGTTATGTCGAAAATTGAATGTCACGAAATTCAACGAGATAAGCGTTCACAAAATGATTTGTGTTAGGCTATAAAAAATGGATTTAACCGAACAAAAGACCATTCATTGTGTAACAATGAGCCTTGGGATTGCAACCAGAGCAAGATCTTCAAAGGTAAACGATTTATTTCAATGCAATATGTGATTTTGTTACGCAAGTGCTGGCTGAATAAGTAGTTTGATATGGGGGTCTGTGCTCAGAGTATCGGAGCGTATTCTTTCGCAATAAATAATTGTAAAACATCTGACAACGCAGTTGGATTAGCAAGATTCTAGGATTTCGAACCATGTGAGACATTTGTATTTTCATGAATGTTTAATATGACTATTTATGTAGCGATCATCTATGTTGTCGAATTTAATCGCGCTAACGGGTTCAGTGCGCAGAGAGGTTAAAGGAATTTTATTCCTATATGTTTAACCTGTTGCTTCTACTCGGGACGCTTGCGTCCCAACTAGAGCTCTGGAAATGCAAATGCGCTACGCTAAATGCTAATAGTATTAGTTAAAACTCAAAAGTTCATTAAAATACACATGCAGGGTATCGAATTAAAGCTACACTCGTTGTGAATCCAGGCAACAAGTCAGATTTTTAAAATGCTTTTCGGCGAAAGCATGAGAAGCTATTATCTGATAGCATGTAACACCCAAAAAGACCCACAGGGGACGTAAACAAAATAATTAGCATTTCGGCGTTACACAAACCGCACAATAAAATAGAAAACATTCATTACCTTTCACCATCTTCTTTGTTGGCACTCCTAGATGTCCCATAAACACTATTTGGGTCTTTATTTCGATTAAATCGGTCCATATAAAGCCTAGATATCGTTATATGTAGACTGTGTGATAAACGAAAAAAACATCGTTTCAAAACGTAACGTAATTTTTTAAAATTCAAAAAGTCGACGATAAACTTTCACAAAAGACTTCGAAATACGTTTGTAATGCAACTTTAGGTATTAGTAAACGTTAATAAGCGATAAAATTCATCAGGAGGCGATGTAAAGATCATTAGCTGTCCGTCTGGAAAAATGTCCGGCTAGAAACTCAACGAAAATATCCGGTCCTAGACCATAGGAGATACGGTGCCCTGCATGTGTTTGACCAAGAAAAAACTCGAAGGGAAATGACAAGACTCTAGACACCGTGTGGAAGCTGTAGGTACTGCAACCTCAGTCAATTAATTGTGGTTCACCTTTATCAATTGGTTCAAGTAGCGCATGGATATATTTTCCCATTTTCAGTGATCAGTTTTTCCTGTGCTTTTCGATGTAAATGCCGTTCTGGTAAAGCCACAGCAGTGATTTAACCAGTTTTATAAACGTCTGAGTGTTGTCTATCCACACAGACTAAGCAAATGCATATACTATATTCCTGGCATGAGTAGCAGGGCGCTGAAATGTTGCGCGATTTTTAACAGAATGTTCAAAAAAGTAGAGGGTCGACTTAAGAGGTTAACAACCAATTCAATTAGAACACTCTGCCCATTTCTAAGAATTTGTAAGATACTTATTTGCATAAAATGGACAGAGACCAGTCTCAAAATCAATCAATAGCGTTTATTCTCGAGAGTACTGCCCATGGTACAATTCACAACAGGTTATATACTAAAAATGACGTCATTGGTTTTAAACTGTCCTTCCTCCACTCCGATACAATGGCAGTATAGTTCACAAGCCTTCGCACATTGTCCACCACCTGGTAAATAATCTACTACTAGCCCATGGTCTCTCCTCTCCCTGTGTAGAGACAGAATGTCCTGTAAGGAACACAGCATTCCAGCCAGTCTGACGATAGCTCCATTCGTTTCTAACAAGGAACAGACAGTCCTTCTAATTCTGAATGAAAACTACACACATTACATTCAGTATTATGATTATAATAAGATTCATACATCCATACAGTAACATAGTAGTATTCTGTTTAGTCATAGTTCGGATTGAAATGTGTACATAATTTAGTCATTATTCATAACAATCCCTTAACATATCCACCCTATGATTAAATATTATACATCCAATCACACATCTAGTTTTATTAAAAATATTAAAAGGCATACATCTATTTTTATTAGAAATATTTCTCAAACCACCTAACAGAAACCAATACTTGCATTCACACCGACTGTTTTAGGGCTACATCAGAATCATAACTCTTCTTATCAGGATTTTCGTTACAATCTCCATCAAAGAAACAGTCTAACATCAAAACAAGATACAACCTAAAATCTCTAAACATCAAAAATAGTCTTATAGGTTCCTCACATGTGAAGGATCCAGATTCATTAATCTACTAGGTCTAAGGCATGTATTCATCATTCCACTGGTCAGAGCTTGGAATCAGTCCATATCTCACCATCTGTTGTCTCATTGATTTCTCCAGAGTCCTGGAATTGAGAACCTTTCACACCGGAATCATCCGCACAAAACGAACACAGTCACACAGGTGAAGGTAGCCCACAATAAGGTGACCATGACATTTTTCCATTTTACAAACATACTGTCAATCCAATTAGTCAAAGAAGTGTCCACCCCAGAGTTTTCTGCCAGCTCGTGAGCTAGGGTGGTTAACCCAGCCAGGGCCTTGGTCACTGATCCATCCGGAGCTGTGTCATCGGAGATGAAATTACAACATTCTGCTCAGAATCTCATACACCCCCCCACCCTTTTCAGCCAGTAGCATATCTAATGCGACTCTATTCTGCCAAGCCATCAGGCTGGTCGCTTTAGTCTGCGCTGCCAATCCTTTTATTGCATCTCAGATATAATTGATGAAGCCCTGTTGATTATAATAAATATAATTGATCCAGTCCACATTCTTATTGAGAGTGAACCTCCAGAAAATACTTGACTCTAATCCTGCTAAGATCTGATTTCTTGCTTTGAACTCGTCCGGTACCCCCTCCCCACCCCCGTGGAACCCCAATGTTATCAATATATACTCTCTTGTCAAAAGACCCAGATGGAGTACCTCTTTTCTCCTGTTTGGCCAACTTCATGTCATGGTGTTGAATGAGTGTGAAAGGCATTCCCAATGCACGGGAGCGCATAGGCTTGTACATTCCGTAGGTAAATTTAGCCATAACGTCATTCCCAAACACAACCACCAGATGTCAGCCCTGGGCCACTTTATCTTATTGAAATCCCCAGAGCTCAACCAGCCTGTCAGATCACTCATAGTCTCATCAGTAGTAACATTCTCTGTCCTATTGCAGGTACTAACTTCCCCTACATATTTCCCATAAGTACTGTACCGGGCCAAACAGTAAAAGTCTCCTCCTGCCACTGTAAAGGGAGGAAGCCTCTATATAAGGGGAACCTGTGGATATAAATAGTGCAGATAAATGCAATTGTCATTATCTGGCATTCCTGCTTTCATGAACAGCTTTACCATACAGGCCATTCCCCTAGGTGAATTAACTCCATTAACCACTTAACCTCTTGCTCCTACCTGACACGCAGGCGTCCCATCTAGACATCTGGAAATGCAAATGCGCTACGCTAAATGCTAATAGTACTAGTTAAAACTCAAACGTTCATTAAAATACACATGCAGGGTAGTGAATTAAAGCTACACTCGTTGTGAATCCAGGCAACAAGTCAGATTTTTAAAATGCTTTTCGGCGAAAGCATGAGAAGCTATTATCTGATAGCATGTAACACCCCAAAAGACCCGCAGGGGACGTAAACAAAATAATTATCATAGTCGGCGCTACACTAAACGCACCAATAAAATATAAAACATTCATTACCTTTGACCATCTTCTTTGTTGGCACTCCTAGATGTCCCATAAACATCACTATTGGGTCTTTTTTTCCGTTTAAATCGGTCCATATATAGCCTAGATATCAATCTATGAAGACTGTAATCAAGGAAAAAAACATAGTTTTATAACGCGACGTCATTTTTTTTAATTAAAAAAGTTGACGATAAACTTTCACAAAACACTTCGAAATACTTTTGTAATGCAACTTTAGGTATTAGTAAACGTTAATAAGCGATCAAATTGATCACGAGGCGAAGTAAATTCTATAGCTGTACGTCTGGAAATAATGTCCGGGTAAATCTCAACCAAAATATCCGGTCGGAGACCGGAAGAAAGGCAATGCCTTGCGTCTTTTTGACCCAAGAAACAAAAGGTAGGCAAATGACAAGACTGTTGACATCATGTGGAAGCTGTAGATATTGCAACCTCAGCCCCATTAAATGTGGTTCACCTTTATCAATGGGTTCAAGTCCCGCATGGATATATTTTTCCATTTTCAGTGATCAGATTTTCCTGCACATATTAAGGTAAAATAAGTGTTCATTCAGTATTGTTGTAATTGTCATTATTACGAATACATGTTTAAAAATTGTCCGTTTAATCGGTATCAGCTTTTTTTTTGGTCCTCCAATAATCGGTATCGGCGGTGATAAATCATAATCGGTCGACCTCTACTCTGTACATCGATGTAGATATTCCATAAAAAATCTGCCGTTGCCAGCTACAATAGTCATTTACAACATTAACAATGTCTACACTGTATTTCTGATCAATTTGATGTTATTTTAATGGACAAAAAATTTGCTTTTCTTTCTAAAACAAGGACATTTCTAAGTGACCCCAAACTTTTGAACGGTAGTGTACATAACATGAGCAAGTCTACTTCTGGTAAGCTTCCCAGTAAAAGCATTAAAAACAGTCAAGCAACCCAGAAAAGTGCTGAAAGTAGCCCATATTAACATATGTGGACTAAGAAACAAGGTTCATTAAGTCAATAATTTACTTGTACCATGTGACATTCATATTCTGACTATCCCTGAAACTCACTTAGACATTACCTTTGATGATGCAGTGGGAGCAATACATGGTTATAACATCCACCGAAAATACAGAAATGCCAATGGGGTGGTATTCTGAACCACATTCCTGCTAACTTTTTATGGCTGCAGGGGCAGTATTGAGTAGCTTGGATAAAAGCTGCCCATATCAAACGGCCTGCTCCTCAGTCATAGTTGCTAATATTTGCTTATTATTAGTAGTATTGGATAGAAAACACTCTGAAGTTTCTAAAACTGTTTGAAATATGTCTGTGAGTACAACAGAACTCATATAGCAGGGAAAACCTGAGAATTTCACTTCCTGTTTTTTGTGGCAGATTTTCAACCAAGGTCTCATTGAAATTACAGCGAGATGTGGATGGGTTTTCACTTCCTACGCCTTCCACTATATGTCAGCAGTCAATAGAACTTTGTCTGATGACTCTAATGTGAATGGGGGTCGATTGACACAGGAAATAGTCACCACAGCCATGAGTGGACTATGCTTTCACCAGGCGCATTCACAGGGGGAAGGACTTGCGTTCCACTGCTCATCTAAACTAATTCTAATTCTCCGGTTGGAACGTTATTCAAGATATATGTAAACAACATTCTAAAGATTGGTTCAGTACATCGTTTGACATGTTTCTACAGACTGTTACGGAACTTTTGGACATTTCGTCACGTTATAGTGGACCCGCTTTGTGACTTTGGAATTGTTTACCAAACGTGCTAACCAAAGTAGCTAACATAAATAACGGACATTTTCGAACAAATCAAGCATTTATTGTGGACCTGGGATTTCTAGAACTGCATTCTGATGAAGTTCATCAAAGGTAAGGAAACATGTATCATGTATTTTTTGGTTTCTGTTGACTCCAACATGGAGGCTAATTTGGCTACTGTTCTGAGCGCCGTCTGAGATTATTGCATGGGTTGCTTTTTCCGTAAACTTTTTTTGAAATCTTTGACAAAGCGGTTGCATTAAGGAGAGGTATATCTATAATTCCATGTGTATAACTTGTATTATCATCTACATTTATGATGAGTATTTCTGTTGAAACAATGTGGCTATGCAAAATCACTTGATGTTTTTGGAACTAGTGAATCTAACGCGCTAATGTAAACTCCAATTTTTGTATATAAATATGAACTTTATCAAACAAAACATGCATGTATTGTGTAACATGAAGTCCTATGAGTGTCATCTGATGAAGATAATTCAAGATTAGTGATTAGTTTTATTTATGCTTTTTGTGAATGCTATATTTTGCTGGAAAATGGCTGTGCTTATTTGGTGGAGACCTAACATAATCGTTTGTAGTGCTTTCGCTGAAAAGCCTATTTGAAATCGAACACTTCGGTGGGATTAACAACGAGAATTGCTTTAACATGATATGTTTTAGGAATTGTAATTATGAGATTTCTGTGGTTCAAATTTGGCGCACTCTATTTTCACTGGTAGTTGTCATATCAATCCCGATATCGGGATTGCAGTCATTACAGGTTTTAAGCTTAGAGAGGATCTCATAACTTAAGGATCTGACCCTTTTTTATATTTTCAACCAAAATGACATACCCAAATCTAACTGCCTGTTGCTCAGGACCTGAAGCAAGGATATGCGTATTCTTGATAGCATTTAAGAATGATGGAGGCCACTGTGTTCTTGGGGACCTTCAATACTGCAGAAATGTTTTGGTACTCTTCCCCAGATCTGTGCCTCGATACAATCCTGTCATGGAGCTATACGGCCAATTCCTTTGACATCATGGCTTGGTTCTTGCTCTGACGTGCACTGTCAACTGTGGGACCTTATATAGACAGGTGTGTGCCTTTCCAAATCATGTCCATTTAGTTGAATATACCACAGGTGGACTCCAATCAAGTTGTAGAAACATCTCAAGGATGATCATTGGAAACAGGATTCAACTGAGCTCAATTTTTAGTCTCATAGCAAAGGGTCTGAATACTTACATAAATAATGTATCTGTTTTTATTTTTAATATATTTGAAAAATTTCAAAAAAACAGGTTTTGCTTTGTCATTATGGGGTATTGTGTTTGGATTGACGAGGAAAAGGTTTTATCCATTTTAGAATAAAGGTTGTAACATAACAAATTGTGTAAAAACGGAAGTTGTCTGAATATTTTCCGAATGCACTGTACATGTTATTAATCCAATCAGTTAGATTTTTTTGCACCCATTACTGAAATGGTTGTTCCAGTTTAAATGGCTAAGGTAGTCAGTCACCTTACAATTTTCCTTTCGCTTGTAATCATTCTGATGCAGGTTGCAGGTGAATAATTTCCAATTGTTATAACTCTGGCTGGATTCCAATAGGAATTAAACATCACTCTGGAAGCTAAGATAATGCGACTTGCCGGTAGGGTTGAAAAATTCTGTTAACTATCCTAGGTTTTCCAGACATTCCTGTACTCAGAGTGGATTTCTGCGAATTTAGGGAAAGTTACTGGAGTTTTGCAACCCTGTTTGCAGGCCTGATGTAGGGTGTAAACCAAGAGATTCAGGCCACTGTATTAAAGTAAAACTAGGCATTATTGTTAAATCAATTACAGTAACAGTATTGGACACTGTAAAATACGATACTGTAACATACTGTTCCTTTTTTACAGTAACTTACTGGTAACTGGCTGCCAGTAAGTTACTGTAAAAAAAATGTTTTTTTTAACAGTGTATTTCACCTGTAAGTTACTGTATTTTTTTATATTACCGTGAATTCAAAAGAAACGGTTTATAGTGAGAATATGTACAGTTGAAGTCGGAGGTTTACATACACTTAGGTTGGAGTCATTAAAACTAGTTTTTCAACCACTCCACAAATTTCTTGTTAACAAACAATAGTTTTGGCAAGTCGGTTAGGACATCTACTTTGTGCAGGACACAAGTCATTTTCCCAACAATTGTTTACAGACAGATTATTTCACTTGTAATTCACTGTATCACAATTCCAGTGGGTCAGAAGTTTACATACACTAAGTTGACTTGGAAAATTCCAGAAAATGATGTCATGGCTTTAGAAGCTTCTCTACGGCTAATTGACATAATTTGAGTCTATTGGAGGTGTACCTGTGGATTTATTTCAAGGCCTACCTTCAAACTGAGTGCCTCTTTGCTTGACATCATGGGAAAATCAAATGAAATCAGCCAAGAACTCAGAAAAAAATTGGTTCATCCTTGGGAGCAATTTCCAAATGCCTGAAGGTACCAACTTCACCTGTACACACAATAGTATGCAATCATAAACACCATGAGACCACGCAGCCGTCATACCGCTCAGGAAGGAGACGCTTTCTGTCTCCTAGAGACACTTTGGTGCGAAAAGTGCAAATCAATCCCAAAACTACAGCAAAGGACCTTGTGAAGATGCTGGAGGAAACAGGTTCAAAAGTATCTATATCCACAGTAAAACGAGTCCTATATGTGCATAACCTGAAAGGCCGCTCAGCAAGGAAGAAGTCACTGCTCCAAAACTGCCATAAAAAAAAGCCAGACTACGGTTTACAGCTGCACATGGGGACAAAGATCGTACTTTTTGGTGAAATGTCCTCTGGTCTGATGAAACAAAAATAGAACTGTTTGGCCATAATGACCATCGTTATGTTTGGAGGAAAAAAGGGGAGGCTTGCAAGCCGAAGAACAACATTCCAACCGGTATAAAATACAGTATATACATAAAACGAGTAATGTTAGATAGGTAAACATTATTAAAATGGCATTATTTAAAGTGGCATTGTATAAAGTGACTAGTGATCCATTTATTAAAGTGGCCAGTGATTGGGTGTCAATGTAGGCAGCAGCCTCTCACAAGCTGTTTTTCAGTCTCTCGGCTTTGATGCACTTGTACTGTACTCGCCTTCTGGATGGTAGTGGTGTAAACAGGCAGTTGCTCGGGTGGTTGTTGTCCTTGATTATCTTTTTGGCCTTCCTGTGACATCGGGTGCTAAGCTCGTAATTTTACAATTGTATTCGTATTTACAGATGGCATACAAGTTTGTTATTAAGGCACATGAAAGATGGCATTTCAGAAGACAAAATATGCATTTTGATTAAAAAAAGGTTATGTTCAAATGGCTCTCCTGTGAAGTGGGTGGGGAGCATTAACCTGTTTGGAATAGGGGCAGCATTTTCACGTTTGAATGAAAAGCGTGCCCAGAGTAAAATGCCTGCTACTCAGTCCCAGTTGCTAATATATGCATATTATTAGTAGATTTTGATAGAAAACACTCTGAAGTTTCTAGAACTGTTTGAATGATGTATGTGAGTATAACAGAATGCATATGGCAGGCAAAAACCTGAGAAAAAATCCAACCAGGAAGTGGGAAATCTTAGGTTTGCAGTTTTTCAACTCTTGGCCTATCGAATATACAGTGAAATTGCACTTCCTAAGGCTTCCACTAGATGTCAACAGTCTTTAGAACCTTGTTTGATGCTACTACTGTGAAGGGGGGGGGGGCTCTTTGAGTCAGTGGTCTGTCAGAGTGCCACGAGCTGACCACGCTCGTTCATGTGATAGTTAGCTTGAGTTCCATTGCATTTCTGAAGAAAGGAATTCTCCGGTTGGAACATTATTGAAGATTTATGATAAAAACATCCTAAAGATTGATTCTATACTTCATTTGACATGTTTCTATGGACTGTAACGGAACTTTTTGACTTTTTGTCTGAACCAAGCGATCGCGCATTGAGCATTTGGATTACTGGGCTAAATGCTGGAGATTAACTTTATCGAACAAATCATACATTTATTGTGGAACTGGGGTTCCTGGGAGTGCATTCTGATGAAGATCATCAAAGGTAAGTGAATATTTATAATGCTATTTCTGACTTCTGTTGACTCCAACATGGCGGATATCTGTATGGCTTGATTTGTTGTCTGAGCGCCGTACTCAGATTATTGCATGATTTGCTTTTTCCGTAAACTTTTTTTGAATTCTGACACAGCGGTTGCATTAACATCAACCAGCCCCAGAATTTCCACTTCCTGTTTGGAAGTTTGCCTGCCATATGAGTTCTGTTATACTCACAGACATCATTCAAACAGTTTTAGAAACTTCAGAGTGTTGTCTATCCAATAGTAATAATAATATGCATATATTAGCAACTGGGACAGAGTAGGAGGCAGTTCACTATGGGCACGCAATTCATCCAAAGTGAAAATGCTGCCCCCGTCCCTAAAAAGTTAAGGAGAAGTATTTTTCAAATTCTGTGAATAACACTTGTATCTTATATTAAAGTTTATGATGACTATTTCTGTAAATTCATGTGGCTCTCTGCAAAATCACCGGATGTGTTGGAAGCAAAACATTACTGAACGTAACGAGCCAATGTAAAATGAGATTTTTGGATATAAATATGCACTTTATCGAACAAAACATACATGAAGTCCTATGAGTGTCATCTGATCAAAGGTTAGTGATTCATTTTATCTCTATTTCTGCTTTTTGTCACTCCTCTCTTTGGTTGGAAAATGGATGTGCGTGTTTTTGTGACTAGGCTCTGACCTAACATAATCATATGTTGTGCTTTCGCTGGAAAGCCTTTTTGAAATCGGACACGATGGGTAGATTAACAAGAAGTTTATCTTTCATTTGGTGTATTGCACTTGTTAATGTATGAAAGTTACATATTTCAACAAAAAAAATGAATTTCGCGTGCTGCCTTTTCAGCGGAATGTTGTCGAGGGGTTCCTCTAGCCATAATTAAGCTAGGGAGACAGCCAACCTAACTTATGCATTGAATTACCGCTACTACATGTGCTTAAGAGAACCCAATATATTATTCAGTCTCATATCTAGGCAGGGTGCAGAAACAAAGGGAAGTGCTCTCAGCAGAAAAGGAAAATTAACTTCTAATAAACTTACATCTAATAAACTTAGATTGGGGTACAAAACACAACAGTGAAAATAAACAGAAACTAAACACACACACGCTTGTTTTTCTAGCCTCGTGGCGACCATTTTTTTCTCCTATTTTTCCTTACCCCTAACCCTAAACCTATCCCTAATTGTAACCCTTACCCTAACTCCTAATTTTAAAATAGCCTTTGTCCTCATGGGGATGTGGGAAATGTCCCTACAAGGATAGAAGAACAAGACCACACGCACACACACACACACACACACACACACACACACACACACACACACACACACACACACACACACACACACACACACGCCTCCAAAGCCCCTCAATTAGCTCTATTCTCCCCTCTCTACCCAAACATGTAGGTACCCTGGACGTGTGGCTGAGGGTGAAGAGCATCGCCTCTGTGGACACTAAGGTCTTGAGCCTGATTGGGAACCAGGGTCCTGACTGGAACCAGGCCAACATCATTGTCAACCCCAGCGGACCCTTTCAGGTAAGGCCGTCCACGAGTATGCCTGGACAAAAATGTACCGTATTGACAAAATATTCCAATGACTGCTTTAGATTTCATCGGGATTCTGGAAAAATGTTAATTTTAAAGTTTTCTTGAACTTGAGTTCAAGAAACTTCCACATCACATTGTAGGGGGATGACTACTAATGTAAAAAATGAAATCAAAAACAATTCTGACACAAGGTTTGCTCACACTTTATTTGGATAGTCCGGATTGTCCAAATAAAGTTTTAACCAAGGTTTTTACAGGACGCCGATGATTTATGATGAGAATGCGTAATCTACAGAATGTTCAGTGCTTTTTTGTACAAAATAAAGTCATTTGTAAACAAAAACAAATAGCAAAAATTTGCAAAAATGTAAATATGTTTTACCAAATGCAGTCGTCCTGCCCATACCTGGTCATGAGTAAGCCTGATATTCTTGGTTGGCACGCTATGGAGGTCCACTCGGCTCCACAGGAGCCTCAGTTGCACTTTACTCCCACTCATCCCTATGGAGGTCGGGCATGCTGAAGCGCTGACTCAGTGTGCGGTGTGTGTAGTGTGCAGTGATTACCGCTCAGGGCTCCATCTCATCTCCCCAGGTCCCCTGTTTGTGCTGAGTCAAGTCTATATAGTGTGTGTGTGTGTGTGTGTCTTTGTGTGTGTACGTTCCTGAGTGAGTGAGTGAGTGAGTGAGTGAGTGAGTGAGTGAGTGAGTGAGTGAGTGAGTGAGTGAGTGAGTGAGTGAGTGAGTGAGTGAGTGAGTGAGTGAGTGAGTGAGTGAGTGAGTGAGTGGGTGAGTGGGTGTGCATGCATGTGTGTGTTTGTGTGTGTATATGCGTGTGTGTGTGCATGTGTGTGTGTGTGTGTACATCTGTGTCTTATCTGGGTCATTGTAAGAGTTTGGATATACGGCTCTTATGTATGTGTATATGCCTGTATTTGAATTTACAGTAGAGGAACATGCACATATTGGTTTGCCAGTCAGCAACCTGCTATTTGGAATATCGCATAATACAAACAAAGTAGTCATTCCTTACGCAAGGCAATCAAACAGGCAAAACGTCAGTATAGAGATAAAGTTAAGTAACAATTCACAGGCTCAGACACGAGACGTATGTGGCAGGGTCTACAGAGAATCACGGACTACAAAATAAATACTAGCCATGTCGCGGACAAAGACATCTTGCTTCCGTACACGCTAAACACCTTCTCTGCCCACTTTGAGGATAACACAGTGCTAACAACGCTGCCCGCTACCAAGGACTGTGGGCTCTCATTCTCCGTGGCCAACATAAGACATTTAAACGTGTTAACCCTAGCAAGGCTGCGGGCCCAGGTGGCATCCCTAGCTGCGTCCTCAGAGCATGTGCAGACCAGCTGGCCGGTGTGTTTACAGACATATTCAGTCTCTCCCTATCCCAGTCTGCTGTCCCCACCATTGTTCCTGTACCCAAGAATAGAAAGGTAACTGAACTAAATGACTATCGCCCCGTAGCATTCACCTCTGTCATCATGAAGTACTTTGAGAGACCAGTCAAGGATCACATCACCTCCATCTTACCTGTCACCCTAGACCCACTTCAATTTGCTTACCGCCCCAATATGTCTACAGACGATGCAATCGGTATCACACTACACACTGCCCTATCCCATCTGGACAAGAGGAATACCTATGTAAGAATGCTGTTCATTGAGTATAGCTCAGCATTCAACACTATAGTGCCCTCCAAGTTCATTTACATTTACATTACATTTAAGTCATTTAGCAGACGCTCTTATCCAGAGCGACTTACAAATTGGTGCATTCACCTTATGACATCCAGTGGAACAGCCACTTTACAATAGTGCATCTAAATCTTTTAAGGGGGGGGGGGGGGTGAGAAGGATTACTTTATCCTATCCTAGGTATTCCTTAAAGAGGTGGGGTTTCAGGTGTCTCCGGAAGGTGGTGATTGACTCCGCTGTCCTGGCGTCGTGAGGGAGTTTGTTCCACCATTGGGGGGCCAGAGCAGCGAACAGTTTTGACTGGGCTGAGCGGGAACTGTACTTCCTCAGTGGTAGGGAGGCGAGCAGGCCAGAGGTGGATGAACGCAGTGCCCTTGTTTGGGTGTAGGGCCTGATCAGAGCCTGGAGGTACTGAGGTGCCGTTCCCCTCACAGCTCCGTAGGCAAGCACCATGGTCTTGTAGCGGATGCGAGCTTCAACTGGAAGCCAGTGGAGAGAGCGGAGGAGCGGGGTGACGTGAGAGAACTTGGGAAGGTTGAACACCAGACGGGCTGCGGCGTTCTGGATGAGTTGTAGGGGTTTAATGGCACAGGCAGGGAGCCCAGCCAACAGCGAGTTGCAGTAATCCAGACGGGAGATGACAAGTTCCTGGATTAGGACCTGCGCCGCTTCCTGTGTGAGGCAGGGTCGTACTCTGCGGATGTTGTAGAGCATGAACCTACAGGAACGGGCCACCGCCTTGATGTTAGTTGAGAACGACAGGGTGTTGTCCAGGATCACGCCAAGGTTCTTAGCGCTCTGGGAGGAGGACACAGTGGAGTTGTCAACCGTGATGGCGAGATCATGGAACGGGCAGTCCTTCCCGGGAGGAAGAGCAGCTCCGTCTTGCCGAGGTTCAGCTTGAGGTGGTGATCCGTCATCCACACTGATATGTCTGCCAGACATGCAGAGATGCGATTCGCCACCTGGTCATCAGAAGGGGGAAAGGAGAAGATTAATTGTGTGTCGTCTGCTTAGCAATGATAGGAGAGACCATGTGAGGTTATGACAGAGCCAAGTGACTTGGTGTATAGCGAGAATAGGAGAGGGGCCTAGAAGAACAGAGCCCTGGGGGACACCAGTGGTGAGAGCACGTGGTGAGGAGACGGATTCTCGCCACGCCACCTGGTAGGAGCGACCTGTCAGGTAGGACGCAATCCAAGCGTGGGCCGCGCCGGAGATGCCCAACTCGGAGAGGGTGGAGAGGAGGATCTGATGGTTCACAGTATCGAAGGCAGCCGATAGGTCTAGAAGGATGAGAGCAGAGGAGAGAGAGTTAGCTTTAGCAGTGCGGAGCGCCTCCGTGATACAGAGAAGAGCAGTCTCAGTTGAATGACTAGTCTTGAAACCTGACTAATTTGGATCAAGAAGGTCATTCTGAGAGAGATAGCGGGAGAGCTGGCCAAGGACGGCACGTTCAAGAGTTTTGGAGAGAAAAGAAAGAAGGGATACTGGTCTGTAGTTGTTGACATCGGAGGGATCGAGTGTAGGTTTTTTCAGAAGGGGTGCAACTCTCGCTCTCTTGAAGACGGAAGGGACGTAGCCAGCGGTCAGGGATGAGTTGATGTAAGGGAGGTAAGGGAGAAGGTCTCCGGAAATGGTCTGGAGAAGAGAGGAGGGGATAGGGTCAAGCGGGCAGGTTGTTGGGCGGCCGGCCGTCACAAGACGCGAGATTTCATCTGGAGAGAGAGGGGAGAAAGAGGTCAGAGCACAGGGTAGGGCAGTGTGAGCAGAACCAGCGGTGTCGTTTGACTTAGCAAACGAGGATCGGATGTCGTCGACCTTCTTTTCAAAATGGTTGACGAAGTCATCTGCAGAGAGGGAGGGGGGGGAGGAGGATTCAGGAGGGAGGAGAAGGTGGCAAAGAGCTTCCTAGGGTTAGAGGCAGATGCTTGGAATTTAGAGTGGTAGAAAGTGGCTTTAGCAGCAGAGACAGAAGAGGAAAATGTAGAGAGGAGGGAGTGAAAGGATGCCAGGTCCGCAGGGAGGCGAGTTTTCCTCCATTTCCGCTCGGCTGCCCGGAGCCCTGTTCTGTGAGCTCGCAATGAGTCGTCGAGCCACGGAGCGGGAGGGGAGGACCGAGCCGGCCTGGAGGATAGGGGACATAGAGAGTCAAAGGATGCAGAAAGGGAGGAGAGGAGGGTTGAGGAGGCAGAATCAGGAGATAGGTTGGAGAAGATTTGAGCAGAGGGAAGAGATGATAGGATGGAAGAGGAGAGAGTAGCGTGGGAGAGAGAGCGAAGGTTGGGACGGCGCGATACCATCCGAGTAGGGGCAGTGTGGGAAGTGTTGGATGAGAGCGAGAGGGAAAAGGATACAAGGTAGTGGTCGGAGACTTGGAGGGGAGTTGCAATGAGGTTAGTGGAAGAACAGCATCTAGTAAAGATGAGGTCGAGCGTATTGCCTGCCTTGTGAGTAGGGGGGGAAGGTGAGAGGGAGAGGTCAAAAGAGGAGAGGAGTGGAAAGAAGGAGGCAGAGAGGAATGAGTCAAAGGTAGACGTGGGGAGGTTAAAGTCGCCCAGAACTGTGAGAGGTGAGCCGTCCTCAGGAAAGGAGCTTATCAAGGCATCAAGCTCATTGATGAACTCTCCGAGGGAACCTGGAGGGCGATAAATGATAAGGATGTTAAGCTTGAAAGGGCTGGTAACTGTGACAGCATGGAATTCAAAGGAGGCGATAGACAGATGGGTAAGGGGAGAAAGAGAGAATGACCACTTGGGAGAGATGAGGATCCCGGTGCCACCACCCCGCTGACCAGAAGCTCTCGGGGTGTGCGAGAACACGTGGGCGGACGAAGAGAGAGCAGTAGGAGTAGCAGTGTTATCTGTGGTGATCCATGTTTCCGTCAGTGCCAAGAAGTCGAGGGACTGGAGGGAGGCATAGGCTGAGATGAACTCTGCCTTGTTGGCCGCAGATCGGCAGTTCCAGAGGCTACCGGAGACCTGGAACTCCACGTGGGTCGTGCGCGCTGGGACCACCAGATTAGGGTGGCCGCGGCCACGCGGTGTGGAGCGTTTGTATGGTCTGTGCAGAGAGGAGAGAACAGGGATAGACAGACACATAGTTGACAGGCTACAGAAGAGGCTACGCTAATGCAAAGGAGATTGGAATGACAAGTGGACTACACGTCTCGAATGTTCAGAAAGTTGAGCTTACGTAGCAAGAATCTTATTGACTAAAATGATTAAAGTGATACAGTACTGCTGAAGTAGGCTAGCTGGCAGTGGCTGCTTTGTTGACTTTGTAGGCTAGCTGGCAGTGGCTGCGTTGTTGATTCGGGGGCTAGCTGGCTAGCTAGCAGTGTTGATTTACGTTACGTTGCGTTAAAAGAACGACAATAGCTGGCTAGCTAACCTAGAAAATCGCTCTAGACTAGTTCATCTGTAAGCTCGAGGCCCTGCGTCCAAACCCCGCCCTGTGCAACTTGGTCCTGGACTTCCTGAGGGGCCGCCTGTTGAAGGAATTCTAAATTCCTCTGTTTTATTTCCCAATCAAAATTAAACACTCTGTCAATGCATTTAAGGGTTTGTAAGACCCTATATTTTATAAGAATGGAGAGAGCCCCGGTCTTAAAAGTCAGGTAACAGCGTTTAATTCAAGAGAGTACTAAGTTCATACACATTTTGCCACAGGTTAAAAACTGAAAATGACGTCAGCGTTTTCTAAATGTTCAGTCTCTTCTTGACACTGGTAGAAAGGCCCTATAGCTCTCAAGCCTTCCCTCCTCACCTAGAGCCAAGGTCAGCCAGTGTAGATTAGCATTCTAGACAGTCTGGAGATAGTCCGTCCCTGCCATCTGGAGATAGTTCATTCATTTGTACAAAGGAACAGACCGTCATTGTACTAAACTCCTGACTACATCATATTCAATACTGAGAGCAACAGAGAAAATTCATACATGTACAGTAACATAAGTCTTTTAATTCATCCTGATTGAAATGTATACATAATTAGTCATTATAGATAAAAATTCCCTTAACATATCCACCCTTTGATTAAATATTATACATCCAATCACACATGTAGTTATATTATAATATTAAAAAGCCCATTTCTATTTTTATTAGAGATATTTCTTGTCATCAAAACATCACCTAAACCTAAACCCCATACTTGCATTCGCCATAACTGTTTCTCAGGCCTACATCAGAATCATAACTCTTCTTATCCCGATTTTCGTTACAATCTTCGTAAAAAAAACAGTCTAATATTGAGATGGGATACAACCTAGCCTCCCTAAACATCAAAAATGGTCTCATCAAATATAAATTCCCCACAAATAAAAGATCCAGATTCGTCCACTTGTTCTGTAGACATGCATTCAGTCCTCCACGGGTCAGAACCTGGAATCGGCCCATACCGCACCATCTATTGTGTCATCGATTTCTCCAGAGTCCTGGAAATAAGGCCTCGTACACAGGGAATTAGACAACAGCCACATAAAACTAAAACAGTAACACAGGTGAATGTAGTCCATAACACAGTGATCATAACATTTTTCCATTTTCCAAACGTACTATCAAACCCAATTAGTCAGAGAAGTATCCACCCCAGAGTTTTCTGCCAAATCGTGAGCCAGGGTGGTCAAACCAGCTGAGGCTTCGGGCACTGATTCGTCCGGAGCTGTGTTATTTGGGATGTAAGCACAAACATGGTCCTGATAATCACGCATACTTCTCCCTTTTCAGCCATTAACATATCTAATGCAATTCTATTCTGCCAAGCCATCCAGCTGGTTGCTTCAGTCTGTTCTGCAAAACCTTTAATAGCATCTCTGGTATACTTGTTAAAGCGCTATTGATTATCATAAATATAATTAATCCAGTCCACGTTCTTATTGAGAGTAGACCCCGGAAATGCTTAACTCTAATCCTGCTAGGATCTGATTTCTTGCTTTGACTCATCTGGCACCCCCCCTGGAACCACAATGTTATCAATGTATACTTAGTCAATAAGAGACCTGGATGGAATAGCTCTTTTCTCCCATTTGGCTATACTTCATGTCTTGGTGTTGAATGTGTGTGAAAGGCATTACAATGGAGCATAATCCTGTCCAATCTGTCAGTAAAACCTCGCCCTGACATAATTTCCCAAGAGTACTGTACCGGGCCAAACGGTAATAATCTCCTCCGGTCACTGTAAAGGGAGGAACCTGGGGATTTAAATAGTGCAAATGAATACAACTGTCATTATCTGGCATTCCTGCTTTCGTGAACAGCTTTACCATACCGGTCTAAACTCCTCTACCCAGAACCGTACTAGGGTGTCGACCAAGACCTGGTCATATCCATACCACAACCCTAGATCTTCCTTCATTTTCAGTTTAAAGGGTTAGGCGTATCTTTATGCAATTACATCCCTCTCTCCTGATTACAATCAAAAACTCTCACCTTCACTATACTCTACCTTCTTCCATACTGGATGAGTGGATTCATATAGCCCTCTCTCTCCAAATGAGCTATGACCTGTATCCACGATTAATATGGGAACCTGCACCGATATATGCCATAATGGCTCAGAGTCCTAGACTGCCATGTAGTTAGAGACTCCATTTTGATCTACATACAACTCCATTGAGAGATCCTTCCCAACCTCTACTCTAACTTCCTGTCTACCCAGATCTAGGGATCTCTTATGCTTATTTTGGAACAAAAGCCTCATCGTCTAAACCATGGGCCAAATTACCACTCTCCGCATACTCAAGTAGGACGTGCTGTATCAGGAATATGTCACCCACGATAAGACAGCTCAGACAAACAACTTCCATGTGAAGCCCCACCCTTTCCCCGAGAACACATCACTTAGCAAGAGCCAGACACATCTTCACTTCTATGAACAAAAACAGGGGTGACAGGACAGGGAGGGTTACTTCATTCGAGAGATGGCCCCCGGAATTCTGTTAATTCCAGTTCTCCTCTCGAACACTGTTTATTGTTCGTCAGGGTCAGTGTCTCTTAGCCTCCCGCCGTGCGATAGGAATCCGGGTAGCTCCTTCAGCTAGCTGTCACCAGGAGTCCTTGGTATGGTCCCCCCAACAAGCCTCTGGGACTGGATTGAGTGACTTCACCTGTAGTTCACCTGTAATGCATAAAATCCTGGACATACAGGCTTGGTTAACAAACAGTTTCTCATCAAATCAAATCAAATGTATTCATATAGCCCTTCGTACATCAGCTGATATCTCAAAGTGATGTACAGAAACCCAGCCTAAAACCCCAAACAGCAAGCAATGCAGGTGTAGAAGCACGGTGGCTAGCAAAAACTCCCTAGAAAGGCCAAAACCTAGGAAGAAACCTAGAGAGGAACCAGGCTATGTGGGGTGGCCAGTCCTCTTCTGGCTGTGCCGGGTGGAGATTATAACAGAACATGGCCAAGATGTTCAAATGTTCATAAATGACCAGCATGGTCCAATAATAATGAGGCAGAATAGTTGAAACTGGAGCAGCAGCATGGCCAGGTGGACTGGGGACAGCAAGGAGTCATCAGGTCAGGTTGTCCTGAGGCATGGTCCTAGGGCTCAGGTCCTCCGAGAGAGAGAAAAGAAAGAGAGAAAGAGAGAATTAGAGAGAGCACACTTAAATTCACACAGGACACCGAATAAGACAGGAGAAGTACTCCAGATATAACAACTGACCCTAGCCCCCCGACACATAAACTACTGCAGCATAAATACTGGAGGCTGAGACAGGAGGGGTCAGGAGACATTTCAAAGTAGAGAAGTGTAGGCAATTGAAAATAAATACATATTTCATCATTGTTGACAAAGACACGATTGACTTTAACTGTTTTAACCAAAGTAAGAAAAAGGGATGATAAATTATTTCTGGAGAATCATGACAGGGCAATGAAGAAGGATGAGGAAAGTTTCAAAACTCTTGGTGAACAGATCAAAAACTTAAATGAAGAAATTCAACAATTACAGGCAAGGGTTGTAAAAACAGACTTGGCTCCAACATGTGGAGGACCCTTTGTTCCCTCAATCTCCCCTCAGGCTGAGTTGCGCAAGGATGACCGGGTTTCAAACATCTGGTCAGCACTGCCTGGCTTTGAGTCAACAGATACTGACAGTAGTGACAAATGATGTCTTAGGCCAACCAGAACACAGGCTGTAAAAGTAAGTAAAGACAAACATCTAGTGACAGTAATCATACAAAAATCAGCATATCCAAAACAGTTGGATGAATGTTCAGAGTTGTGCAGGTTCCGAGTGAAACCAACAACATTATTAGTTCAGCAAAAAAGAAACCTGGTGAATGTCATTATTGCGGGATTTCTGGTCACCGGCAATGAGAATTTCAGAAAATAAAACATGTTTCTATGAGGAATGGCCAGGAGAAGCACGGTTCGTCTAAGGGAAAATGGAATCAAGACAACAGCCCCAATGACACAATGTTGATGCAGAAATTTAAGAAGCTCTCTCCGGCTCAGCAGCAGAGTTTGCTGGATGCTGTTGAGGGAAACTAATAGACCCCTCTTACGTCCGATCTCAGCTGGTGTACATATGAAATCGGATGGAATATATGTGAACATGATGGTTAACAACTTTGCAGTAGATGTTTTAGTAGGTACTGGTGCTGAAGTCACTGTATTGCCCAGGAGTGGGGGGGAGAGAACACAGATATGAAACAGACCGAACCATTATCAATTTCTATTGGTCCATTGAAGATTGATGCAAGGGTGTGGATAGGCTCATTTAAACAACCTATTTTGGGCCTTATGCAACTTGACTCTACATGAACATTTCTGAAGGGAAGGTGACGTGGCACACCATGTAATCCAGCTACTCTGATGCTTCCCACAGAGACCACATTACTTGAACATGACTGTTGAGTTGTTTTTGGATCTGCTCCTTGATGGGTTTATTAAGAGTCATCCGTTGGTAAACCATGAGTTTATTTTACACACAGATGGTTCAAGCATTGTGGAAGAGGGTATGAGGAAGTTAGGCTGGGCATGGGCAGTTACTACAATGGACAATGTGATAGTGACAGGCACGTTAGATTTGAGAAAAGCAGATGTTCACTTTATGAGTGACACAATGCTTAACTATTGCATACAATGCAGTAGGGTAAGCAGACAGACAAGTAAAAGAGGTGTGGGGAATAACTCCCAAGGGGGGACATGACGTAGTACCAGGACAGTGGCATTAGGGCCAAAATAATTGAGACATTAGGGCCAAAATGGGAAGGTCTTTATCAAGTTTAGCTTCTAACGGGGTCAGCAGTAAAAGTCCAGGGAAAATCACGATGGATACATGCCACTCATTGCAAGGTTGGTCATTTTGATGACAAAGCAGAGCCTGGAGAATGAAGAACTGATTGATTAGCAATCGGGGGCCAATCTCGGGTGAAAAAGCATAGTAAGATGATCAGAACCTGATAAGCTTCTATGTTGTACACCGTAGTCATCATATTTGGGATATCTAGGTGAAATGTCCAACTTTTTCCTGAAAATCAGGACATGTTTACATAGGGAAATCTACAGTTGAAGTCGGAAGTTTACATACACCTTAGCCAAATACATTTGAACTCAGTTTTTAACAATTCCTGACATTTAATCCAAGTAAAAATTCCCTGTTTTAGGTCAGTTAGGATCACCACTTTATTTTAAGAGTGTGAAATGTCAGAATAATAGTAGAGAGAATTATTTGGCCCAGTTTTATTGCAAGAAATTCTAATTGGTCAACCACAGGCTGGGGCTGGGTTATGAACTACATCCTGTCTGTTTGTTCTGTGGAGAGAATCACAGGAGAGAATCACTGAGAACAGGGGAGTGATTTGTCCTATTTGAATAAACCAATTTTCCTCCCCCTGATTTGCTTTGGGGTCTGTGTTATTAAAGAATAACATCAACTGCTAACAATATCAAACAATTGGAATCATTTATCACCCACAACATGCATTCAGAATGATTGCTATGGTCAAGGACTTGACAAACAGTACTACCTAAACCATCTAAACTGGAACATCCATCTCTAAAAAGGGTGCAATAAGTTCAACCCCTTACAGATTAGTGATGAGTCTTTTCTGTGAGCCGAATCATTTTGCTACATTCACGTAAAAGAGTGGCTCCCAAACAGCTCTTCGTTAATAATGCTTAAAAATCGACCTAGAACCAATGTATATCCCAAAAGATAGGCAGATTGTGAAATGTTGTTCAAATACATTTTTACCTGGCCAAATTATTAGACATTCTCACAATTATGCCCCTTATTTTACACAATGAAAAAATCAGCACGGTCCAGACGCACTCTCCATGCTATTTATTGTTTCTGCAGTGAGAATTCAACCTCTGTAGAAAGTTATTTTGTAACTTATCTGCAGAAAACGTTTGTTTTGAGCTCAAAAAGCAGTAGTAGCAGTATCCAAATGTACGGGTCTTTCACTGATGTGATTCGGTTCCTGACGTTCATCAAAAAGATCTGTTAAAAAAGAGCTGTTCGTTTGCGAACGACCCTTCACTATTCCAGATTGGATTAGTTTAGAAGAGTTTATCTTTGTATAGTATAATCAATGTGCATGCAGAAACATAGATACTAGAACAAACTATTCTTAACCTCAACCTGCAACAAAGCATTCAGGGAGGAATGATAATGAGGACCCTCACATGTCTTTTTCACTCTGAGAGAGTTGACTGAAATACAACAAAACCACGCAGTGTTGATTCCATTGTGAATAAAATAACACTTATTTTGGTAGCCACATGGTGAAAATGTTAATCCCACTGGTGTTAACCCCACTGGAATCAACACTCAGTTATAACACTCACAACACTTTTTACCTTAACACAAATTTGCTGTGCATGCACGTGTGTAAAGTGTGCATGTATCTGCATGCCCTCAAGCCTGTGTGTGTGCGCCTGTGGGTGTGTGTCATAGGGAGCTGAGCCAGACTTTAGGGACAGCCCTGTTCTACTGCTACAAATGTATCCCCTCCAGCAGGAGAAAACAAAGTGAGGAGAGCATAGTAATTTAGACACACACAGCCCCACTTACAGATGTTTACACAAGCTTTCAAAATCTCACGCAGATACCCCAATCTTTACAAAGATAAATCACACACATCAATAACAACCACACACCACATGGACATACATACACGTGCACAAAGACACACACACACACACACACACGCACACGCACACGCACACGCACACGCACACACACACACACACAGCTTTATAGCTGTTTAATTCATGGGGCCTTGGTAGCTCTATTCCTATCTCTCTATTTCTCTTCCCTCTCAATCCTCTCCCTCTCTCTTCACACTCATGTCTCTCTCAATCTTCTCAATTTCACCTCTCTTGCTCTCTCTCTCGTAGCCATAGTGCGTGTGTGTTTATGTGTTTGCGTGTGTGCGTGCATGTGTTTGTGTGTGTGTGTTTGTGTGTGTCAGAGCCCCCAGTAAGGCTTGTCTGCCCTATAATAAATCAGGCTTGTACTGTCGCCAGCGTTGCCTCTGCCTATTAGATGAGGGGATTTACTCGAAAGAGCTATAGAAGTGAATACATGAATAAAAATGAATAGCAAGACCTGGCCGACTAGACACACAAACACACACATATGCACACAAGGACAAAGGTTTGTACGGTGTGTGTGTGTTCGTGTGCATTTATAGCAGTGTGACTAATACCGTTGAGTATAATTGGACATTGTGTGAATGGGCCCTTTTCCTCAACACCACCTGTCCGCCCACCACGGCCCTTTGGCCAATTAGCCTAGCCACCCCTCCGCCCTTCTTCCACCTCGCGGACAAATCAAATAAAGATCCCTCGCAAATGAGTAGACCGGTCACATCTATCAGAGTCTCACCCCTTCACTCCCTCCATCCCTGTCAAAACCTCCTCTCCAGGCATTCTTTATTTATTCAAAGGAGTCCCTCGTTCCAAGGAGTGTATTCTGGGATTCAATTAGAGAATAGCAGCGAGAGAGCCGCGCCATCCACCTTTGTGCTAAATTGGAAGAAAGAGAGAGAGAGTGGTCAGAGAGCTGGTAGTTGATGAGCCCCTGGTCAACTGTGGGTCAAGAGGCTGTGTGGCGTTTTGTCCTTATATGGACGAGTACGCGTGGCGGGGGTTGTCCTGTGGTGCCTTAATTGCAACCTGCAGGGATGCAACCATAATAAGCATACACTCACAGCAATGAAAAGTTAAAAAATGGACACGCACAGAAATATCAAGGCACTCTAACACACACGAGCCAGAGTATACACTAACATCAATGAATGCCCGTTGCCTCACACTCAATATGCCGCAATCATTCGCCATGGATATGCTGTATCCCTTTTTTGTTTTCTCATTAAGAGAATTAAGAATGGATTACCCACCAGTCTGAGGTGAATGCTATTATGGATGAAAGTGTACTCTCCTTGTTGTTGCTGTGGTGGTTGGTGTGGTTTCCTTTTTTCTCCAAATGGAATACGCTCTAAGTGACAAAAATAATAATATATATATATATATATATGGCAGCAATTTGGCACAATACTTTGGTGGTATTGGCAATGCAAGTGGATTTTCTATGGAAAGCCAAGTTATTCCCTTTTTAAAGTCTGTTTTTCTCTTTCCCTGTCCAGGTGGTGTTTCAGGCCATTCGGGGATCGGGCTACGAAGGGGATATTGCCATCGATGATGTATCAGTCACCAAAGGGAAATGCAAGCAGGAGAATTCCGTTTCCAACACAGGTATGTACGTCACAATATTACTGTAGGTGTAGGAGGAAGTTGCCCCTTGACGCAGATATTAGGTCAAAATCTGTCTATTAATCTCACCAATTCACTAAAGGCAGACACAGTCTATCACATTCTCACCATTACAAACCAAACACAGTATAAGGAAAGAATTGTTCAGTTTCACCAAAACATTGTCGAGATCTTGCCCTTTCACAGACGCTGGCCTTTTTCCATAGCTATACTCTATGCTGTATGGTTACTTTGCAAATGTAATATGCAATAAATAAACGCTTTCTGCAGCAGGTGGATGAATTTACAAATTGTTTTAAGATTTGGGGAAACCAGAGACAGAGGGATAGAAGGGGGAATTTTAACCAGAGAGCAGAGACCCTAATAATGGAAACTGGTGGCAGAGTGATATTAATGAGGAGAGATATTTAAGGCATTAGAGAGAAGGCGAGAGAGCAAGAGATTAAGAAAGATGAAGTGAGGAGAACGAATTGCAGAAGACATGTGACATAAAAATAGTAGTGGGGGGGAAGAGCTGCCCCCAATTGGGCATCAAAAATGTCAGCACTCAACCATAACACTTGTTGACAGTACAACAGAACAGATTAACCGGAACGACATTTAATTTCACAGGTGGCCAAAAATAATAATCTAAAAGCCACGCCCCTACTAAACCACACCTCCAGTCTTATGATCTGACCCAGTGGTGCATAGCTCAGTGACCCGACTGGCTAGTTAAAAAATAACCCAAAGTGTGTTCTGTCCACTATTTACCCAAAACTGGGTAGCTTTTAACCTAGCATTTTTTTAGTGTAGCAAGGCACAACGCGCCTTGACCTTCATTGACACTGCTATAGGATTCCTCCATGCTACCCACACCAGACTCCATACAATGGCTTCATACAGCCCTGACCAAAGCACTAACCATAATTGAAAGAGCTCTTCATTGCCAATGTATAGGCAGCCACAATTGAACAACTCCACACGATGGCTTCTATTGACAATTATTTACCTGTAAGTGAGAAAGCTCTCACTGTCAATGTATTCTTGTGTCCGTTGACCACCACTGACCACAGTGATTGAATCAAGCTGGCACTAAACTGATTTGAAGCTGCCCCTGACCTCAAGCGCAGTCTGGGAAATAGAGATAGAGAACCATTAACATTTTATTTGTAAATGAATGGGGGATCTTGGGAAATGGTCAATTATAAAAGATAAAGCTACTGTACTATCACAATATCGAGGGATCAAGTTAGACATACTGTAGACTATAATTTGGGAAAGAAAGTGGTCTGGTACAGTGTTGATATCTGTGTATTTTTACCACTCATGAGGGTGCCCACGTTAATATTTTCAACACTTATGGGTGTGCCCAACATAGCTGAAGGCACATGCATTTCCCCACAGATCAAATGGGGAGGTAAGCGACCTGACTATCCAACACATTACAAATCTCTGTGCATTGGATGCCTTCCTAACCGAAAGCAACAGGCCAAGACAACCCAAACAAATCAATGTCAGGACTACCTGACATGATGACTCCTTGCTGTCCCCAGTCCACCTGACTGTGCTGCTGCTCCAGTTTCAACTGTTCTGCCTTATTATTATTCGACCATGCTGGTCATTTATGAACATTTGAACATCTTGGCCATGTTCTGTTATAATCTCTACCCGGCACAGCCAGAAGAGGACTGGCCACCCCACATAGCCTGGTTCCTCTCTAGGTTTCTTCCTAGGTTTTGGCCTTTCTAGGGAGTTTTTCCTAGCCACCGTGCTTTTACACCGGCATTGCTTGCTGTTTGGGGTTTTAGGCTTGGTTTCTGTACAGCACTTTGAGATATCAGCTGATGTACGAAGGGCTATATAAATAAATTTGATTTGATTTGATTTGATCAAGAGACATCGGTGGGTCAGTAAATAATTAACGAGAAAACCACTCTACCTCCCCCAAAACACCTCATCTGAGATAGCAGCGAAAGAGACGAGGGCTAGTGGGGAAGAAAGGAGTTATAGCAGGGATCCTAAAGGAATACAGTGAATTATTGATGGAGGGTGTAAACAGGAAACTAGGCTACGCTAGCCCGTGTGATTGACGCAGTGGTGCAGCTATTTTCTTTATTTTTTTTAATTTTTACTTGGCAAGTCAGTTCAGAACAAATTCTTAATTACAATGACGGCCTACCCCAGCCAAACCCAGATGACACTGGGCCAATTGTGCACTGCCCTATGGGACTCCCAATCACAGAAAGATGTGATACCGACTGGATTTCAACCAGGGACTGTAGTGACACCACTTGCACAGAAATTCACCTCTGTGCCGCTCAGGAGCCCAGATAGATTAGCTGAGACAGATTAGTTATTATTGGATAGAAGAGATTGGGTAGAGGAAAGATGCAGCCCACACACCTGGGCAACCTGTATGTATAAGCAGACGCAATGATGAAGAATGATATATGTGGGTAATATTTAGGACTAACTTATTCCTTGCAACCCACTCTGAAACTAACTGCAACTCTTTGTTAAGTGTTGCAGTCATTTCAGTCGCTGTAGTAGCTGACATGTACAGTGTGAGTCATCCGCATACATAGACACTCTGGCTTTTTTCAAAGCCAGTTCATTAGTAAAGATTGAAAAAAGTAATGGGCCTAGACAGCTGCCCTGGGTAATTTCTGATTCTACCTGGATTATGTTGGAGAGGCTTCCATTAAAGAACTCCCTCTGTGTTCTGTTAGACAGGTAACTCTTTATCCACACTATAGCACGGGGTGTAAAGCCATAACACATACTTTTTTCCAACAGCAGACTATGATCGATAATGTCAAAAGCCACACAGAAGTCTAACAAAACAGCCTTTTTGAGGATCTGGGGACCTATGCCAAATCGGTGTTGTCGTGCCCTCTTCACTTTGTGGCAACCGTTTTGGGAAGGCCCTTTTGTGTTTCAGCATGACAATGGCCACCGTGTACAAAGCAAGGTCCATATAGAAATGGTTTGTTGAGATTGGTGTGGAAGAACTTGACTGGCATGCAAGGAGCCCTGATCTCAACCACATCGAACACCTTTGGGATAAAATGGAACGCCGACTGCAAGTCATGCCTAATCGCCTGTCTTGGTGTGCTTGGACCATGTTAGTTTGGTGGTGATGTGGACGCTCCTCCACTACAGCCCCGTCAATGAGAATGGGGATGTGCTCGTGTCTCCTTTTCCTGTAGTCCACAATAATCTCCTTTGTCTTGATCATATTGAGAGGATGTTGTCCTTGCACCACGCGGTCAGGTCTCTGACCTCCTCCCTATAGGCTGTCTCGTCGTTGTCGGGGATCAGGCCCACCACTGTTCTGTCATCGGCAAACTTAATGATGTTTTTGGAGTTGTGCCTGACCGTGCAGTCATGAGTGAACAGGGAGTACAGGAGGGGAATGAGCACGCAGCCCTGAGGGGCCCCCGAGTTGAGGATCAGCATGGCAGATGTGATGTTACCTACCATTACCACCAGGGGCAGCCCGTCAGGAAGTCTAGGATCCAGTTGCAGAGGGAGGTGTTAAGTCCCAGGGTCCTTAGCTTAGTGATGAGCTTTGAGGCCACTATGGTGTTGAACGCTAACCTGTAGTCAATGAATAGCATTCTCACATAGTTGTTCTTTTTTTCCAGGTGTGAAAGGGCACTGTGAAATGCAATATAGATTGCATAAACTGTGGATCTGTTGGGGCGGAATGTAAATTGGAGTCGGTCTGGGGTTTCTGGGATAATGATGTTGATGTGAGCCATGACCAGACTTTGAAAGCACTGCATGGTTACAGACGTGAGTGCTACGGGTTGGTAGTCATTTAGGCCATTTACCTTAGTGTTCTTGGGCACAGGGACTATGGTGGTCTGCTTGAAACATGTTAATATTTCAGACTCAGACAGGTAGAGGTTGAAAATGTCAGTGAGGACACTTGCAAGTTGGTTAGCGCCTGCACGCAGTACACGTCCTGGTAATCCGTTTGGCCCAGCGTCCTTGTGAATGTTGACCTGTTTAAAGGTCTTACTCACGTCGGCTGCAGAGAGCGTGAACACACAGTTGGAACAGCTGATGCTCTCATGCATGTTTCAGTGTTATTTGCCTCGAAGCGAGCATAGAAGTTATTTAGCTTGGCTGTGCTTTCCTTTTTAGTCTGTATTAGTTTGCAATCCCTGCCACATCTGACGAGCATCGGAGCCAGTGTAGTACGTTTCGATCTTTGTCCTGTATTGAAGCTTTTCCTGTTTGATGGTTCGTCGGAGGGCATAGCGGGATTTCTTATCAGCTTCCGGGTTAGAGTCCCGCTCCTTGAAAGCGGCAGCTCTACCCTTTAGCTCAGTGCTGATGTTGCCTGTAAACCATGGCTTCTGGTTGGGGTATGTATGTACAGTAACTGTGGGGACGACATCATCAATGCACTTATTGATGAAGCCAGTGACTGATGTGGTGTACTGCTCAATACCATCAGAAGAATCCTGGAACATATTCCAGTCTGTGCTAGCAAAACCGTCCAGTAGTTTAGCTTCTGCTTCATCTTTATTGACCGAGTCACTGGTGCTTCCTTCTTTAGTTTCTGCTTATAAGCAGGAATCAGGAGTATAGAATTATGGTCAGATTTGCCAAATGGAGGGTGAGGGAGCGCTTAGTACGTATCTCTGTGTATGCAGTAAAGGTGGTCTACAGTTTTTTCCCCTCTAGTTTCACATTTAACATGCTGATAGAAATCAGGTAAATCTGATTTGAGTTTCCCTGCATTAAAATTCCCTGCGTGAGTGTTTTCCTGTTTTCTTACAGCTCATTGAGTGCGGTCTTAGTTACAGCATCGGTCTGTGGTGGTATGTAGACAGCTACGAAAAATACAGATGAAAACACTCTTGGTAGATAGTGTGGTCTACAGCTTATCATGAGATACTCTACCTCAGGTGAGCAAAACCTCGAGACTTGCTTAGATATCGTGCACCAGCTGTTGTTTACAAATATACAATGACCGCCACCCCTTGTATTACCAGAGGCTGCTGTTCTATCCTGCTGATAGAGCATATAAGCCGCCAGCTGTATGTTATTAATGTCGTCGTTCAGCCACAAAATCGGTGAAACACAAGATATTACAGTTTTTAATGTCCCGTTGGTAGAATATACGTGCTTTTAGTTCGTCCCAGTTATTTTCCAGTGGTTGTCCATTGGCTAACTATACGAATGGCAAAAACAGATTAGCCTCAAAATCTCAGCTTCTTTCTCCTGCGAATGACGGGGATGAGGGCCTATTCGGGTGTCTGGAGTAAATCCCTCCTGTCGGATTCATTAAAGAAAATGTATTTGTCCAATACAAGGTAAGTAATCAATGTTCTGATGTCCAGAAGCTCTTTTCAGTCATAAGAGACGGTAGCAGCAACATTATGTACAAAATAAGTTACACACAAAATACCATGGTTGGTTAAGAGCCAATAAAACGGCAGCCATTCTCTCCATTACGCCATTACTGTAAGCAGCCATTACTATACCAAACACAATTTTTTTAAATTTGAGTATGAATGCTGATCTAGGATCAGGCCCCTCCTCTCCTTGTCCTTTCTAGGGTAGGCGTTCCGCTAGCGGACCCCCCGACAACATTCCGCTGAAAAGGCAGCGCACGAAATTCAAAAATATTTTTTTTAAATATGTAACTTTCACACATTAACAAGTCCAATACAGCAAATGAAAGATAATTGTCTTGTTAATCTACCCATTGTGTCCGATTTCAAAAATGCTTTACAGCGAAAGCACAATATATGATTATGTTAGATCACCGCCAAGTCAAAAAAAACACAAAGCCATTTTCCAGACAAAGAGGGGAATCACAAAAGCAGAAATTTAGATAAAAGGAATCACTAACCTTTGATGATCTTCATCAGATGACACTCATAGGACATCATGTTGCCCAATACATGTATGTTTTGTTCGATAATGTTCATATTTATATCCAAAAATCTCAGTTTACATTGGCGCGTTGTGTGCAGTAATGTTGTGATTCCAAAACATCCGGTGATTTTGCAGAAATACTCATAATAAACATTGATAAAAGATACAGTTGTTATTCATAGAATCAAAGAGACTCTCCTTAGCTTCTTAAGGTATGGTGGGCAGAATTTTCACTTTTGGATAAATAGCGTGACCAATTTCAACTTCCTGCTACTCATGCCAAGAATTTAAGATATGCATATTATTAGTAGATTTGGATAGGAAACACTGTGTTTCTAAAACTGTTTGAATCATGTCTGTGAGTATAACAGAATTTATGTAGCAGGCAAAACCCCGAGGACTAACCGTTCAGAATTTTTTTGTTGTTGTTAGGTCTCCGTCTGTTCATTGGGAAACGATATTTCTTAGGCACTTGTTTTCAGTTCCTACCGATTCCACTGGATGTCACCAGTCTTTGGAATTTCGTTGAGGTTATTCCTTTGTGCAATGAAGTATGGCCATCTTGGAAAAAGGTAAAAGCTGTTGAGAGTGCGCAAGACTTGAAAAGTAGCGTTAGTTTCCTATCATCCTCTATTGAAAACAGATAGACCCGTCTTCATTTTGATCGATTATTTACATTTAAAAATACCTAAATTTGTATTACAAAAAGTAGTCGGAAATGTTTTGGCAAAGTTTACAGGCAACTTTTGAGATATTTTGTAGCAACGTTGCGCAATTTGGAAGCTTATTTTTTCTGGATCAAACACGCCAAATAAATGGACATTTTGGATAAATATGGACGGAATTCATTGAACAAAAGGACCAATTGTGATGTTTATGGGACATATTGGAGTGGCAACAAAAGAAGCTCGTCAAAGGTAAGGCATGTTTTATATTTTATTTATGCGTTTTGTGTAGCGCCTGCAGGGTTGAAATATGCTACTCTCTTTGTTTACTGTTGTGCTATCATCAGATAATAGCGTCTTATGCTTACGCCGAAAAGCCTTTTTAAAATCGGACATGTTGGCTGGATTGACAACGAGTGTAGCTTTAATTTACTATCTCACATAAGTGATTTAATGAAAGTTTGATTTTTATATAATTTTATTTGAACTTGCCGCGCTGCATTTTCCCTGGATTTTGGCCAAGTGGGACGCAAGCGTCCCCTATACCATAAGAAGTTAATGCAACCGCTGTGTCAGATTTCCAAAAATCTTTACGGAAAAAGCATAATCTGAGAATGGCACTCAGAGCCCAATCCAGCCAGAGAAATATCCGCCATTTTGGAGTCAACAGAAGTCAGAAATAGCACCATAAATATTCACTTAGCTTTGATGATCTTCATCAGAAGGCACACCCAGGAATCCCAGTTCGACAATAAATTACTGATTTGTTCCATAAAGTACCATCATGTATTGTCAAATAGCCACTTGTTGTTAGCGTGTTCAGCCCAGTAATTCATCTTCATTCTTCATGAGGCGCAAGCACTTCGTTCAGACAAAAACTCAAAAAGTTCCGTTACAGGTCGTAGAAACAAGTCAAACAATGTATGGAATCAATATTTAGGATGTTTTTAACATAAAACATCAATAAGCTTCCAACCGGAGAATTCCTATGTCTGGAACAAAAGCACTGGAACGAGAGGTAACTCTGTCGGGAGCACGCGTCACGAGCCTGAGACACTCTGCCAGACCACTGACTCAACATGTCTCATGAGCCCCTCCTTTATAGTAGAATCCTCATTCAAGTTTCTAAAGACTGTTGACATCTAGTGGAAGCCGTAGGACGTGCAACGTTATAGATATCCCACTGTGTATTCGGTAGGCCAAGCTTTGAAAAACTTCAAACCTCAGATGTCCCACTTCCTGGTTGGATTTTTCTCAGGTTTTCACCTGCCGTATGAGTTCTGTTATACTCACAGACATCATTCAAACAGTTTTAGAAACTTCAGTGTTTTCTATCTAATACTAATAATAATATGCATATATTAGCATCTGGGACAGAGGAGGCAGTTCACTCTGGGCACGCTATTCATCCAAAAGTGAAAATGCTGTCCCCTATCCCAAAATAGTTATCTCCATATGATCTAAAAGGCAAAACCAATCCTAGATCAGAGCTTTTACTCTAAGACACTAAATACATACAGCCCCAGATCTTTAGCCATCGCAGACCCCTACTTAACTTGTTCTCTATGGGCGAGGACGGGAAGAATAAAGAGCTTGTCACGTTCTGACCTTAGTTCCTTTGTTTTGTCTTTTGTTTTAGTATGGACAGGGTGTGAATTGGGTGAGTTGTCTATGTTAGTTTGTCTTGTGATTTTCTATTTCTGTGTTTGGCCTGGTATGGTTCTCAATCAGAGGCAGCTGTCAATCGTTGTCCCTGATTGAGAACCATATTTAGGTAGCCTGTTTTGTATTGTGGGTTGTGGGTGATTGTTCCTGTTTCCTGTGTTCACGTTACGGGACTGTTTCGTCGTCGTTCATTTTCTCGGTTTATTGTTTTTTGTTCGTTGTTAAAGTATTCTATTAAAATGGATAATCATCACGCTGCATTTTGGTCCTCCTCTCTTTCCCCAGACGACAAGCGTTACAGAGCACGTGTGTGTTTGTGTGTGTGTGTATCTGTATTTGCATGCTATCTGACAAAAGGAGAGAAAGGGTTGCAAATGTCTCATGAACTGTAGGTGCTTTGCCATTACATTTCTTTGAATCCCTATGCTTACTCAGAGTACCAAAAAAGCAGTGACATACATTTTTATAAAAGCACAGTACATCATCTGTCTTATGAGCTTTGAATTTCCTGCCCAACACAACAGCTATTCTTTGAAAGGGTTTGGTGTAGAGATCTTCATGTCGAACAAGGGGCGAACAGTTTGATGATGACATCAATGGGTAAATTGTCTCTTAGATGCTACCTCAAAGCACTTATGACAACGCATCCAATCTCCATTGTGAATCCTGCCTCTGAAGTGATAAAAAGCCTTTACTCCCCTCATTCCACTCTCAGGTTTTTAAAGTTCCAGATGTGGTTTTTGTACCGCATCTCCTCACATGTTCTTTCTTCATAACACTGTGGGACTGAGTTGCAATATCTCATAAGGCTTTATTTTTAATTTCTCTCATACTTTTTTCACATATGGATTACTAGACTAGATAAAAGTATTGTACAGTAACTAAATGCCAAAAGGCTTCAACTCTTAACAATCAATGTGACTTGTTGGTTGTGGTCAATAGTCTATTGTGCTCCGACAATTTAGTTTGTTCTGTTTGTGTTTTCCACAGTTCTGATTGGAGGAGCCCCGGTGCTGTGCTCGCAACCATTGGCCGCCTCACTGACCTTCGCCCTCTGCTCCTATCTACTGCTGCTCTACAGATGATGAGCACAACTCACAGCGTCACCTGTCCACCTTTCTGTTTTCATCGCCAATTCATCCTTCATATCTCCCATTCCACCCTGGCTAAGCTTGTACCTCTTCTTGTACCACTTCTTCTCTCGCATTCTTCTTTTCCACACTCACACTTTTACAGTCTTATGCTGCTGTTTTCCCCAGTCATACTCATCTCCTTGTGACCTTTGACACCCAATATCCAACCCCTCACAGCAGACACTCACCCGGCTTCATACTTCTCTTCACTCTCTCACTCTTCCGTCACCTCCATCTACTCTTTCCCAACCCCGTATTCCTGGGACACAAGTGTCGGACACTCTACCAAAGATGACAAAATAAAAAATATGGGTGGCGGGAGGGGCTGAGGATTATAAGAGAAGGGGTGGTCTCCCCCCTGTTTTTGAACCCTCCCCCTTGCCTCCTTGGGCTGGGTGCTAGGTAGCTTCCGCATCACGAAGGCAGACTGAGTGACTGACAGAGAAAGAAAAATAGAAAGAAAGAAGCTCCCACTTGCCTCTCCTCTACCAGTCGCTGCAGTAAGACCTGCGTTAGATTGTACATATACATTTCTCTATATAATATATATTACAAAAGTTTAAATAACATTTAAGTGAAGAAAAACACTCATGGACATGGACGACTTTACAGGCTACGACAAAACTGAACTAAAGAAGCACAAATTTATACAATCTATTCTTTCTTTCTTTTCCAAAGAAGTGTTTTTTTAAGTACTTTTACTGCATGAGGCTTTTTTTTCATATCGGTCAGTGATAAAAGGGAATCTCCCACTGGGCAAAAACTGGTTTAATCAATGTTATTTCCATGTCATTTCAACTCCCAAAATCAATGTGATGACATTTAATCAACTTGGAAAACTAATTGGATTAGCAAAAAGTCATCAATGTAAGGGCATTTTGTATTTTTTTACCCAACTTTTAACCTAAATCCAAAAAGTGGAATTATTTTGTTGATTTCACGTTTAATTCACGTTAGTTGACAACTCAAGCAAATGTAAATCAAAACTATAATTTGAACTGGCATCTATACCCAGTGGGCTTGTTCATACTAAACAAAAATATAAACGCAAAATCTAAACATTTATTTGTCACACGTGTTTTGCAAATGTTATTGAGCGTGTAGCGAAATGCTTGTATTTCTAGCTCCAGCAGTGCAGTATTATACACACCAATCTACGTAAAGGAATGGAATTAAGAATATATAAATATATGGACGAGCAATGTCAGAGCGGCATAGACTAAGATACAGTGGAATAGAATAGAATACAGAATACACATAATAGATGAGTAATATAAAATATGTAAACATTATTTAAGTGACTAGTGATTTCAAATCTATGTATATAGGGCAGCACCCTCTAATGTGCTAGTGATGGCTATTTAACACTCTGGCGGCCTTGAGATAGAAGCTGTTTTTCAGTTACTCGGTCCCAACTTTGATTCACCCGTACTGACCTCGCCTTCTGGATGATAGCGGAGTGAACAAGCAGTGGCTTGGGTGGTTATTGTTCTTGATGATGTTTTTGGCTTTTTGTGACATCAGGTGCTTTTGGTGGCCTGAAGGGCAGGTAGTTTGCTGCAGTGATGCTTCGGGCAGACCGCGCCACCCTCTGGAGAGTCCTACGGTTGCTGGCGGTGCAGTACCAGGCGGTGATACAGCCTGACAGGATGCTCTCAATTGTGCATCTATAAAAGTCTGTTAGGGTTTTTTCCTCAGCCTCCTGAGGTTGAAGAGGCGCTGTTGCGCCTTCTTCACCACACTGTCTGTGTGGGTGGACCATTTCAGTTTGTCAGTGACTTGTACACCCAGGAACTTGAAGGTTTTTACCTTCTCCACTGCAGTCCTGTCAATGTGGATGGGAGGGTGCTCCCTTTGGTCTTTCCTGAAGTCCACAACCAGCTCCTTTGCTTTGTTGACAATTGGTGGGAGGTTATTTTCCTTGCACCACACTCCCAGGGCCCTCACTTCCTCCCCGTAGGCTGTCTCATCATTGTTGGTAATCAGACCTACTACTGTACTACTGTTGTGTCGTCTGCAAACTTGATGAATGAGTTGGACGTGTGCATGGCCACGCAGTCATGGGTGAACAGGGAGTACAGGAGGGGGCTGAGCACGCATCCTTGTGGGGCCCCAGTGTTGAGGATCAGCGAAATGGAGGTGATGTTTCCTGGGCGAGGCCTGTCAGAAAGTCCAGGTAACAGTTGCACAGGGTGGGGTTCAGACGCAGGGCCTCAAGCTTAATGATGAGCTTGGAGGGTACTATGGTGTTGAATGCTGAGCTATAGTCAAAGAACAGTGTTCTTACATAGGTATTACTCTTGTCCAGATAGGATAGGGCAGTGTGCAGTGCGATGGCAGTGGGTCTAGGGTGTCAGGTAAGGTAGAGGTGATATGATCCTTGACTAGTCTCTCAAAGTACTTCATGATGACAGAAATTAGTGCTACGGGGCGATAGTAGTTTACCTTTGCTTTCTTAGGTACAGGAACAATGGTGGACATCTTGAAGCATGTGGGGACAGCAGACTGGGATAGGGAGAGATTGAATATGTCCGTAAACACTCCAGCCAGCTGGTCTGCGCTCTGAGGACGCAGCTAGGAATGCCAGCAGCCTTGCGAGAGTTAACACGCTTAAATGTCTTACTCATATTGGCCACAGAGAAGGAGAGCCCACATTCCTTGGTAGCGGGCCGCGTCAGTGGCACTGTGTTATCCTCAAAGCAGGCGAAGACGGTGTTTAACTTGTCCGGAAGCAAGACGTTGGTGTCCGCCACGTGGCTGGTTTTGCCTTTGTAGTCCATGATTGTCTGTAGACCCTGCCACATACGTCTCATGTCTGAGCCGTTGTATTGCGACTCCACTTTGTCTCTATGCTAACATTTTGCCTGTTTGATTGCCTTACGGAGGGAATAACTACACTGTTTGTATTTGGCCAAATTTCCAGTCACCTTGCCATGGTTAATGCAATGGTTTCCGTTTTCAGTATAGCATGAATGCTGACATCTATCCACGGTTTATGATTAGGGTAGGTTTTAAAAGTCACAGTGGGTACAACATCTCCTATTCACTTCCTGATAAACTCAGTCACCGTATCAGCGTATTTGTCAATGTTATTCTCGGAGGCTACCTGGAACATCTCCCAGTCCGTGTGACAATCTTGAAGCGTGGATTCCGATTGGTCAGACCAGCATTGAATAGTTCTTAACATGGGTACTTTCTGTTTGAGTTTTCGCATATAGGAAGGGAGGAGAAAAATGGATTTGTGATCAGATTTGCCGAAAGGAGGGTAGGGGAGGGCCTTGTAGGCATCCTGGAAGTTGGAGTAACAGTGGTCGGGTGTTTGAGTAACGTGAGTACTACAGTCAATGTGTTGATAGAACTTGAGTGGGAATAGACATGGCTGTGACTATAACAAAAGGGAATTCTCTTGGGAAGTAATACGCTTGGCATTTGATTGTGAGGTATTCTGGGTCGGGTGAACAAAAAGACTTAGGTTCCTGTAGGTTATCACGAAACACCCCCACCCTTCCTCTTCCCAGAGAGATATTTATTCCTGTCTGCGCGATGAACTGAGAACCCAACTGGCAGTACGGACTCAGACGGTATATCCCGAGAGAGCCATGGTTCCGTGAAACAGAGTATGTTACAATCCCTGATGTCTCTCTGGAAGGAAATCCTCGCACTGAGCTCGTCAACTTTATTATACAGAGACTGAACATTGGCGAGTAATATACTCGGAAGCAGTGGGTGGTGTGTGCGCCTCCTAGGTCAAACTAGAAGTCCACTCCGAGTACCTCTTCTCTTCCGGCGATGTTTTGGGTCAGCCTCTGGAATCAGTTCAATTTCCCTAAGGGGTATGAAGAAAGGATCCGATTCGGGAAAGTTGTAATGCTGGTGAGTTACCGGCACTGTGATATCTTACCAGCTGTATGTAATAACACAAAAAAAATACTGCAAAGTGTCCTAAAAGCTAGAAGCCCTATCTGTCAACACATTTTTGTCCATATGCAACAATTTCAATGATTTTGCTGAGTTACAGTTCATATAAGGAAATCAGTCAATTGAAATAAATTCATTAGGCCCTAATCTATGGACTTCAACCATGGGTGGGCCTGGGAGGGCATAGCCCCACCCACTGGAGAGCCAGGCCTAGCCAATTAGAATATGTTTTTTTTTTCCCACAAAAGGGCCTTGTTATAGACAGAAATACTCCTCAGTTTAATCAGCTGTGCGGGTGGATTGTCTCAGACAATCCCGCAGCTGAAGAAGCCGGAGTGGTTACACGTGGTCTGCGGTTGTGAGGCCAGTTGGACATACAGTATATTTACAACTATCTGTAGGTATAGGCAGGAGATATGCAAGGTGGAAATGCCTGACTTAGGACAGAAAAATTATGCATCGGAATCAGATGCAACTGAAAAATATCACATGATTTTAAATGATAAGAGAACATTAGGACATTTTAACTAATATTCTGTGACTAAATGTTTTTGACAACCAAAGAATTTACAGACTTGGTGCAATTGATGATGATTCATTTGTGGTTTCTACACACATCTATTTGGCAATTATGGATATGACAGCAAATTTCAACAAAAAATATACTTTTTTCCTTTTTTTTCTCTTTTTTTTTTACAAACTAAGCCCATAATATCAAGCTAAATCAATTTGAGACCACACACGTTCCTGTCCATGGTCTTGTGCTTTACTAGAAAATTAATGGACGTTGTCTTTCACACTCATGAGTTCTACCATAATCATCTATGTGTAGCTAAGCACGTACAGTATGTGTAACATTACTGTTAGTTGCAACACACCAAGCATTTGAGACACACGATGTGTACTGGATCCTGCTTTAACTGTAGTATGCTGCTGTATTCGGGAGAGTGTCGGAGGGTCCACTTCAGAATATATTTACAATATACTGCAGAAACATTGCTGACACTGATTACAGTTGAGTAACCTGCATAGAAATTCTCAGGGCCTATACTGATAATGTTAAATACACAATGGAATAAAGGGTACAGCACAGAGATGGATAACTATAAGCCTTGGACTAGGTTTGATGGTATATTTTTAATCTTTGTGTCTCCTGTGTTCTCTATTATAGAATATTTCTCAATGTTAACACTGATGTAAATTCAGGGGAATTCCTTGGTAATGAAATTAATATGTGGGTAGGAATACTATGAAATGGGCAAAAACACTGAAATAAGGGCAAGTACACTTTTTGGGGGATAATAAGTATGAACAGATATTATATTTGTTTTCATAGTAAAGTTGCCTCCATTGTTCAGTAATTGGTATTAATATTAAGGTATTTTTATTTAATGGCCTCTCTTTCCAAACCTCCTATATGAATTGTGCACATAACTGATCAATGTTCAGTTGGATGTAAGTTTTAGACATTGACAAATGTTACTAACCCTAAAACTTAGGTTTTCTTTACTGTTCATTCACCAGATCAATTGGAAATTAAACTAGCCTGCATACTCCAAATGAAACCATGAAATGCCTGAAAGTGAGTCTATTTTGTGTTGGAAAATAAGATACAGTGCATTCAGAAAGTCATCAGACCCCTTTTTCCACACTTTGTTAGGTTACAGCCTTATTTTGAAATAGTTTATGAAAAATAAAAAAACTCAACAATCGACACACAATAGCCTATAATGACAAAGCAAACGGAAATATCACATTTACATATGTTTTCAGACCCTTTACTCAGTACTTTGTTGAAGCACCTTTGGCAGCGATTACAGCCTTGAGTGTTCTTGGGTATGATGCTACAAGTTTGGCACACCTGTATTTGGGAAGTTTCTTCCATTCTTCTCTGCAGATCCTCTCAAGCTCTGTCAGGTTGGATGGGGTGCATCGCTGCACAGCTATTTTCAGGTCTCTCCAGAGATGTTCGATTGGGTTAAGTCCGGGCTCTGGCTGGGCCACTCAAGGACATTCAGAGACTTGTCCCGAGGCCACTCCTGTGTTGTCTTGGCTGTGGGCTTAGGGTTGTTGTACTGTTGGAAGGTGAACCTTCGCCCCAGTCAGGTCCTGAGCGTTCTGTAGCAGATTTCATCAAGGATCTCGCTGTACTTTGCTCCGTTCATTTTTTCCTCGATCCTGACTAGTCTCGCAGTCCCTGCCACTGGAAAACATCCCCACAGCATGATGCTGCCACCACCATGTTCCACCGTAGGGATGGTACCAGGTTTCCTCCAAACATGACGCTTGGCATTCGGGCCAAATAGTTCAATCTTGGTTTCATCAGACCAGAGAACCTTGTTTCTCATAATCTGAGAGTCCTTTGGGTGCCTTTTGGCACTGCAGAGTGCTGCAGAGGTAGTTGTCCTTCTGGAAGGTTCTCTCATCTCCACAGAGGAACTCTGGAGCTCTGTCAGAGTGGCCATCGGGTTCTTGGTCACCTCCCTGACCAAGACCCTTCTCCCCTGATTGCAGTCTCAAGGATTTTCACTGGTAACAGGATGCACCCAAGCTCAATTCAGAATCTCATAGCAAACAATCTGAATACTTATGTAAATAAGATATATTTCTGTTTTTTATTTTTAATAAACGAGCTGACATTTCAAAAAACCTGTTTTCACTTTGTCATTATGGAATATTGTGTGTAGATTGATGAAAGAAATGATTTTTAATCCATTTTAAAATAAGGCTGTAATGTAACAAAATGTGTAAAAAGTCAAGCGGTCTGAATACTTTCCGAATGCACTGCATATCCAATTGTAGGTCATTTTAAATCCATTCATTTGTGTACAGAAATGAGTGGTCTGAGGTATAATTAAATGTTTTGCTCTTCATGCACTTTAATGTGAAATTAAATGACACAAAATGTGCCCTGTATGCCATTGATGCTCATTATGTACTAATGCTAGTTTTTTTATACTTCATGATTGTCACACCACCCCCGCATTAGCTGAGGTAGTTCTAAAATGTACACCGTACCATATATTAAGGAGTGGCTTAATCAATACATTCCTCTAGGATACAACATAGCATTTACAAGAAATGATGCCAGTTCACTGCTATAGTCCCTTATGGTTGTACATTACAGGAACCTTTCCCAAAATTCCCAGGTTTTTCAGGAATTGCGGTTGGAGGACTCCCAGTTCCCTCCCTGCTTATTCACTCCTGATCCGGGAATTCTCCAACCAGGATATCTGAAAAGAGGGGAAATTTGGGAAAGTTTCCAGAATAATGAAACATTCAACCCAATCACAATTAATTTGGCATTGCCACACCTCAAGGTTTCTCCTTGACCACCTAAGGGGTCTCCATTTCATGCGTGAACATTTTCAAAACTCTCTTACAAGTCTACAGTATGTACTTTCAAAATGTTTCCCTGTAGTTCTGTCTAAAACAAGAAGGCTAGAAAGGACCCCCGTCATACAGCTTGGAGAGCAAACTCCCCAATAAGTAAGTGCCTCACACCTGGTATTCCTCCGTGAGGTGACCTACCATCCAGAAAAACACTTCAGCTGGTTGGTGTAGCATCCAAGCAATATCTGCGGCCATGTTGAGAAGGGATGGGCAGTCACCCAGTCACTGGAAAGGACCCCCTTCCATTAGACATCACGACACACACAGTGGATACTCCACGAATTCAACAGCAGGACCCACAGTGTTACTGTATAGGTCTTCACATGTCCTCACCACCAGTGCAGACAATTCTCCGTTAACAGAAAGGGTGCATTCCAGACACAGCAATGTTGATCAGGGTGAGTTTACACAGAGATCATCTTTAGCCTTTTAAAGAGAATTCTTCATCAATTGCCTAAAAAAGGACTTAGCAATCATCTTTAGCACTAAGATCATCTTATGTTTTTGGTAAAGTCACACCAAATCTTTAAATGCCTGGTGAAGTCTTTAACATCTAATAAACCACATCAGCATGATGTAATGAAACTATAATCTGCTCAGACCTGTGCAGGATCTGTGTATTTGGAGCACACTCCAACCCTCCACAATGCAGTCAGATTGGTCAGAGTAACTACGCATCTCCTGCCTGGCTCCGCAAATGTGTGCAATAGGGACATATTCAAGACAAAGACAGTGTGTGTATATGCACTTCAGTGAATAATTGAAGAAAAGTATAGCAGTGCTGGGTGTTGCATATTCTTTGTCATGTACTGAAATTTTTTAGAAGAAAAATACATTTGAAATATGACTCCATAAATTAATGATCATGAAAGAACAAAAAGAGATGATTTTGGCGTCTTTTTTGTCATGTTTGCTAATACACAGTGGTTTCTCGCACATTGAGTCACCATTTCTCGCACATTGAGTCACCAGTGACTTGCTATGGGGTGTAAAAATGCAGAATGTGACAAACTACCACTCTATCCACCTGTTTGTATTCAAGCCTTGCATATTACACTTAACCCCAAGTTGAACCACAAGTAGTAAGTTGAACTCAAAGTCAATGAAACATCATTATTACTTTTATTACTGACTCAAAACAAAATGAGAAGTCATTGTATTTTGTTATATTTTTTTCATCCATTTTAATTTATTTTTTACCTAGGCGAGTCAGTTATGAACACACTTATTACAATGACACCTTAGGAACAGTGGGTAAACTGCCTTGTTCAAGGGGCAGAATGACAGATTTTTACCTTGTCAGCTCAGGGATTTGATCTAGGAACCTTTCGATTACTGGCCCAAAGTCCCTGGAATCCTACAACTTGGAGGACTGATGAGGCCTGTAAAACCACGAGTTTTAGGCCACTACATTAGGATAAAGCGAGGGCCTCAAAAAAAGCCCTAATGATATATGTATTGCCATAAAGTCTTCCATTTTAATGATTACATTCACCTAGGAACTAACTTGGTGAATGCCATAGAACAAAAATGAATGAAATAAACAACCCTCTCTGACACTAACACATACAGCCGTGGGTGGTAACTCTACAATTCACTTGAAAGGCAAAGCACACTGGGAAAGTATATTGGAGGTGTGGCTTAGTGGGGGGCATTAATCCAAATTTTCAAGCTGATACAACTCAAATCTGGACCCGCTACAGGGTCACTAACCAGGCTTCCATCCAACCTTTTTCTGCGAGTAAAGTATATGTCAGATGAAAAATGTAATGACAGGCCTGATGGAAAATAACATTTTTCTGTCAACAAAACACGCTACACAAGGTGGGATCTTTTTGTGTTGGTAAAATTAATTATGCAAGAAATTACTGTTAAAAAGCATTTATGCACAAATATTGAAATAAACTTGGAGTCCCGCGATGACATGTTGTGTGGTCCTCCCACTACGGCTCATTGGGAAAGCATGCAGTTTATTTGGTACCTACCGGAGTGCTCTCCTTTGTCTATACCCATTTAGCATTGCTCACACCCTCTTAAGCCAGCCCCACCCATCTCTTTAAGGATTCACATGTGAGGTCATGTGCTAATCAGTGAGTAGTGTAGTAAAGACTAAACCTAAAAGTGGTGAAAGTAGTAGCCTACAATAAGGAAAAATTCCAGGTAAACAAAGTTTGTCCTTCCCTTGACTTTGGTGCAGAGCATGTGATGTCCATAGCCTCCTCATCACAAAACTCTGATCTTCTCAAAAGCTTAAGTTTGTCTAGCTGTGTCCAGTCCAGGTGGTGCTTATACCGGGAGACCATCTACGGAAGGAAGGATTTCAGTGTTGCGCAGCAGCTGAAACCTGGTGTTGACGGAGTCAGAATGCTCCTTGGCGTCCAGGCTCCAGAGCTTTGAAGCTTTAAAACAGGAAATAGACATTACAACCTTGCACAACATCAATTCACCTCAAGTTTAGATAAGAAGAATAACCTCACACAATGCAATGCAAATGATATTCACCTGAAGTGCTGGTACTGCTTGAACTGTGGCAGCAGATGTTGTTGCCAGCCATAGCTTTCCACCAGCACCGTACCATCCTCCAGTCCAACCAGCTGTGGGATGTTGACCCCTGTCACAGTGCTGTCCTTCACAACACCAGCAATCTCAGACAAAGTGTTCACTCTGGTCTTTCTGAAGCGCTGGTTGAAGAGGCTGAAACACCAGTTGGGGGCAAACTTGGTGTGGCCTTTGATCAGGAAGTGAAGGTCCAGGCTGTGGTGGAGCTTGTGCATGGTCCGACAGGCACAATACCAGAGCACAAACTTGTTCTTGTTTTGGCCACTGCAGTTGCGAGGAGTTAAAAAAGTACATGGGACCTGGCTGCATAGGGTCAGAAGGATCCAAGCAGCAACAAAAGAACATAAAATGCAATATCATTTTTTTATGCATCATTGGCAAGTAAGTTTCACTTACTGTCAAGTGTGCTCCCTCTCCGGCCTCTAGGTTACCAGGCTGCTCGTTATGCTGCACACCTGTCACCATCGGTACGCGCATTATGACACTCACCTGGACTCCATCACATCCTTGATTACCTGCCTTAAAGTAATGTCATTCCCTTTGGTTCATTTTGATGGGAGGGATTAAACAATTCTCTTTGTATGACTGGTGGAGTGTTCTACTGATGCTGAAAGACAAATTCAATATTCAAATATTTTTGCATTATTCTCTACAGCAGTGGTTACCAAACTGTTATAGTCCTGTACCCCTTCAAACATTCAAGCTCCAGCTGGGTAGCCCCTCTAGCACAATGGTCAGCAAACTCTCAAATGTTGTTTTTTGCCATCATTGTAAGTCTGACACAAACACACTATACGATACATTTTTTAAATAAGAATTAGTGTGAGTTTTTGTCACAACCTGGCCCATGTGAAGTGACAAAGAGCTCTTATAGGACCAGGACACAAAATGAGTGTAACAAATGCACTGAGATCCAGGAAGCAAGTTCAGTGAGTGTGTGTTTTAATAAATAAAATAAACAATGAAAACAAAGCACACCAACATGAAACAGAGCCAATAACAGCTGAGGAAAGAGCCAAGGGGAGTGACAGATATAGGGAAGATAATCAAGGAGGTGATGGAGTCCAGGTGAGTGTCATGAGGCGCAGGTGCGCGAGACGATGGTGACAGGTGTGTGGGATAATCAGCAGCCTGATGACATAGATTGACAAAGATATGACCAGGGCACAAATAATAATAATCAAGATATTTGCTCTTTATTTAACCATCTTACATATAAAACCTAATCGAAAAATGTAAATAACTCACCACAGGTTAATGAGAAGGGTGTACTAGAAAGGATGCTCATAACTCTGCAACGTTGGGTTGTATTGGAGAGAATCTCAGTCTTAAGTCATTTTCCACACAAAGTCTGTGCCTATATTTACATTTTATGCTAATGAGGGACACTCTCACATAGGTACGTGGTTGCAAAGGGCATCAGTTTCTTGGTAGGATACTCTGAGTGCTGCCCAATCCAGAAATCTGGCAGTGGTTTCTGATTAAATACATTTTTCACAGAACTGCTTGTTGCAATTTCGATGAGGCTCTCTTGTTCAGATATTGGTAAATGGACTGGAGGCAGGGCATGAAAGGGATAATGAATCCAGTTGTTTTTGTCATCCATTTCGGAAAAGTACCTGCATAATTGCGCACCCAACTCACTCAGGTGCTTCACTATACCACATTTGACATTGTCCGTAAGCTTGAGTTCATTTGCACGCAAAGAAATCACACATTGATGGAAAAACCTGTTTGTTGTCCTTGTTAATGCAGACAGAGAAGAGCTCCAACTTCTTAAAAGAACTGTGATGACCAGAGTTTGTGGCTGAGCGGTACCGGATTGAAATTGGAGCAGGAGAGAAGTTGGAGGCTCCAAATAGTTTTGTTTTATCCGCTCCAAGCTCCAGCCAAATGATGCATGCTCTGCTGCTTGCTCCATTCCGCCCACGTCCTCTGATCGGGTGACATGATCGTAGATGCTTGGCTGCCGTTTGATAAAATAATCTTGCTCTTTTGTCCATAATAATCTCATACATGTACTCTCGCCACAGAGCACTTGGATAGAACTCACATGCCAATATCTGAGTGGGCACACTTGCTATATAACACAAAATAATGTTGAGTTGAAAATGTGATGGAGATCCATTTAACTCGTATTTCTTATTTGGTACATGGGAATTTACCAGGAAAATATATTTTTATGTACACTATGTCATCACGCACAGCCTTTTATCTGCTTAGATACTTCCGGCGCCGACAGAGACGGCCGCCTCGCTTCGCGTTTTTTTACGTGTTATTTCTTACATTAGTACCCCAGGTCATCTTAGGTTTCATTACATACAGTCGAGAAGACCTACTGAATATAAGATCAGCGTCAACTCACCATCAGTACGACCAAGAATATGTTTTCCGCGACGCGGATCCTGTGTTCTGCCTTACAAACAGGCCAACGGAATTGATTCCAGGCAGCGACCCCAAAAAAAACGACTTCGTAAAAGAGGGAAACGTAGCGGTCTTCTGGTCAGACTCCGGACACGGGCACATCGTGCACCTCTCCCTAGCATTCTTCTTGCCAATGTCCAGTCTCTTGACAACAAGGTTGATGAAATCCGAGCAAGGGTAGCATTCCAGAGGGACATCAGAGACTGTAACGTTCTCTGCTTCACGGAAACATGGCTCACTGGAGAGACGCTATCCGGGCGGTGCAGCCAACGGGTTTCTCCACGCATCGCGCCGACAGAAACAAACATCTTTCTGGTAAGAAGAGTGGCGGGAGCGTATGCCTCATGACTAACGAGACATGGTGTGATGAAGGAAACATACAGGAACTCAAATCCTTCTGTTCACCTGACTTAGAATTCCTCACAATCAAATGTAGACCGCATTATCTACCAAGAGAATTCTCTTCGATTATAATCACAGCCGTATATATCCCCCCCCCCCCCCCAAGCAGACACATCGATGGCTCTGAACGAACTTTATTTAACTCTTTGCAAACTGGAAACCATTTATCCGGAGGCTGCATTCATTGTTGCTGGGGATTTTAACAAAGCTAATCTGAAAACAAGACTCCCTAAATTTTATCAGCATATCGATTGCGCAACCAGGGGTGGTAAAACCTTGGATCATTGTTACTCTAACTTCCGCGACGCATATAAGGCCATGCCCCGCCCCCCTTTCGGAAAAGCTGACCACGACTCCATTTTGTTGATCCCTGCCTACAGACAGAAACTTAAACAAGAGGCTCCCACGCTGAGGTCTGTCCAACGCTGGTCCGACCAAGCTGACTCCACACACCAAGACTGCTTCCATCACGTGGACTGGGACATGTTTCGTATTGCGTCAGATAACAATATTGACGAATACGCTGATTCGGTGTGCGAGTTCATTAGAACGTGCGTTGAAGATGTCGTTCCCATAGCAACGATAAAAACATTCCCTAACCAGAAACCGTGGATTGATGGCAGCATTCGCGTGAAACTGAAAGCGCGAACCACTGCTTTTAATCAGGGCAAGGTGTCTGGTAAAATGACCGAATACAAACAGTGCAGCTATTCCCTCCGCAAGGCTATCAAACAAGCTAAGCGTCAGTACAGAGACAAAGTAGAATCTCAATTCAACGGCTCAGACACAAGAGGCATGTGGCAGGGTCTACAGTCAATCACGGACTACAAGAAGAAACCCAGCCCAGTCACGGACCAGGATGTCTTGCTCCCAGGCAGACTAAATAACTTTTTTGCCCGCTTTGAGGACAATACAGTGCCACTGACACGGCCTGCAACGAAAACATGCGGACTCTCCTTCACTGCAGCCGAGGTGAGTAAGACATTTAAACGTGTTAACCCTCGCAAGGCTGCAGGCCCAGACGGCATCCCCAGCCGCGCCCTCAGAGCATGCGCAGACCAGCTGGCCGGTGTGTTTACGGACATATTCAATCAATCCCTATACCAGTCTGCTGTTCCCACATGCTTCAAGAGGGCCACCATTGTTCCTGTTCCCAAGAAAGCTAAGGTAACTGAGCTAAACGACTACCGCCCCGTAGCACTCACTTCCGTCATCATGAAGTGCTTTGAGAGACTAGTCAAGGACCATATCACCTCCACCCTACCTGACACCCTAGACCCACTCCAATTTGCTTACCGCCCAAATAGGTCCACAGACGATGCAATCTCAACCACACTGCATACTGCCCTAACCCATCTGGACAAGAGGAATACCAATGTGAGAATGCTGTTCATCGACTACAGCTCGGCATTCAACACCATAGTACCCTCCAAGCTCGTCATCAAGCTCGAGACCCTGGGTCTCAACCCCGCCCTGTGCAACTGGGTACTGGACTTCCTGACGGGCCACCCCCAGGTGGTGAGGGTAGGCAACAACATCTCCTCCCCGCTGATCCTCAACTCGGGGGCCCCACAAGGGTGCGTTCTGAGCCCTCTCCTGTACTCCCTGTTCACCCACAACTGCGTGGCCACGCACGCCTCCAACTCAATCATCAAGTTTGCGGACGACACAACAGTGGTAGGCTTGATTACCAACAACGACGAGACGGCCTACAGGGATTAGGTGAGGGCCCTCGGAGTGTGGTGTCAGGAAAATAACCTCACACTCAACGTCAACAAAACTAAGGAGATGATTGTGGACTTCAGGAAACAGCAGAGGGAACACCCCCCTATCCACATCGATGGAACAGTAGTGGAGAGGGTAGCAAGTTTTAAGTTCCTCAGCATACACATCACAGACAAACTGAATTGGTCCACTCACACAGACAGCGTCGTGAAGAAGGCGCAGCAGCGCCTCTTCAACCTCAGGAGGCTGAAGAAATTCGGCTTGTCACCAAAACCACTCACAAACTTCTACAGATGCACAATCGAGAGCATCCTGGCGGGCTGTATCACCGCCTGGTACGGCAACTGCTCCGCCCTCAACCGTAAGGCTCTCCAGAGGGTAGTGAGGTCTGCACAACGCATCACCGGGGGCAAACTACCTGCCCTCCAGGACACCTACACCACCCGATGTTACAGGAAGGCCATAAAGATCATCAAGGACATCAACCACCCGAGCCACTGCCTGTTCACCCCGCTATCATCCAGAAGGCGAGGTCAGTACAGGTGCATCAAAGCTGGGACCGAGAGACTGAAAAACAGCTTCCAGCTCAAGGCCATCAGACTGTTAAACAGCCACCACTAACATTGAGTGGCTGCTGCCAACACACTGACATTGACACTGACCCAACTCCAGCCACTTTAATAATGGGAATTGATGGGAAATGATGTAAATATATCACTAGCCACTTTTAAACAATACTACCTTATATAATGTTACTTACCCTACATTATTCATCTCATATGCATACGTATATACTGTACTCTATATCATCGACTGCATCCTTATGTAATACATGTATCACTAGCCACTTTAACTATGCCACTTTGTTTACATACTCATCTCATATGTATATACTGTACTCGATACCATCCACTGTATCTTGCCTATGCTGCTCTGTACCATCACTCATTCATATATCCTTATGTACATATTCTTTATCCCCTTACACTGTGTATAAGACAGTAGTTTTGGAATTGTTAGTTAGATTACTTGTTGGTTATTACTGCATTGTCGGAACTAGAAGCACAAGCATTTCGCTACACTCGCACTAACATCTGCTAACCATGTGTATGTGACAAATACAATTTGATTTGATTTGATTTGATTTACATGTCAAGTTTGATGGAAGCATATCTCTGGTGGGAAAATGCACATATTGTTTTTATGCAGATTTTATAATATTCGCTTGAAAATCTGTCTCCAAGTGGTTGGGAACCTAGGGGTCATGACTATCGGTTTGAGTAATGACTACAAAATCACTAAGTAACTGTACTCAGATATATTAAGTGCAAAGGGTTTCCTCAAAAGTTTTGAGTAATGACAGCACATTGGGGTTTAGAGTGTACCATATTACTGAATTCAGTAATCAGAGTTCATTCACATCCTGTGGCTGTAAGTACCGTTACAGACCCCTGTGTTTGCTCCACCTGGCACATCAAACACAACTGAATTCACATTTGTATAGCAATTAGCAAGTGAAAGTTATTCAAATGCCTTGTCACATTTCATTCAGGTTTGGAAGTTATTCTGATGACTCAGCTATGTTTTTGCTGTGTAGGTGAGGGAAATTGGAAACCGTTTTCAATCTAGGAGGCCAAGCACTTGAGGCATTTCCCCCTACTTTTATGCGACTGCAATTTGCAATTATCCTCTGTTTATGCTCCGATAGTGTAGATGTGTTGTACTTTTTTAAGGAGAACCAGGGTTACAGGCATGTATATTTAGGTATAGTACCATTTGAAATTCCAGCCGTAAAGGTTGCCGGAAACCTGGTCAAACTATAAATTGACTTAACTGTTACTTTATACACTGAACAAAAATATAAATGCAACACGTAGCAACTTAAGATTTTACTGAGTTACAGTTCATATAAGGCAATCAGTCAATTGAAATACATTCATTAGGCCCTAATCTATGGATTTCACATGACTGGGAATAAAGATATTGTAATGTAGTCTGTGTGTAGCTGGTGTAGAGGAGTCAGGCGCAGGACAGCAGATACGAGTAAATAAATGTATTTTACTCAAAATAGACAAATACAATACAAAATAAGCGAACCCAAATAAACAGACCGTATTACATAAAAACAATCACTCACACACAAACATGAGGGAACAGAGGGTTAAATAATGAACAAGTAATTGGGGAATTGAAACAAGGTGTGTAAGACAAAGACAAAACAAATGGAAAATTAAAAGTGGACCGGCGATGGCTAGAAGGCTGGTGACGTCGACTGCCGAACGCCGCCCGAACAAGGAGAGACCGACTTCGGCGGAAGTTGTGACAGTGCCCCCCTTGACGCGCATCCATACCAACCTCGGGGACGACCCGCAGTACGAGGCACAGGGCGATCCGGATGGAGACGGTGGAACTCACGCAGCAACGAAGGGTCCAAGACGTCCTCCACCGGCACTCAGCTTCTCTCCTCCGGACCGTACCCCTCCCACTCCACGATGACCTGAAGGTCCCTCGCCCGATGCCTCAAGTCCAGGATGGCTCCCCCTCGATGTCCAGAGGGGGCGGAGGAACCTCCCACACCTCAGACTCCTGGAGTGGACCAGCCACCACCGGCCTGAGGAGAGACACATGGAACGAGGGATTAATACGGTAATCTGGGGGAGGCTGAAACCTGTAGCATACCTCATTCAGTCTTCTCAGGACATTCAATGGCCCCACAAACCACGGACCCAGCTTCCGGCAGGGCAGGAGGAAGGGGCTGGTTTTGGATCGAGAGCCAGACCCGGTCCCCCGGTGCAAACACCAGGGCCTCACTGCGGTGGCGGTCGGCGCTCGCCTTCTGCTGCCTCACGACCCGTTGCAGGTTCACATGGGCAGCGTCCCAGGTCTCCTCCGAGCGCTTAAACCATTCGTCCACCACAGGAGCTTAGATCTGGCTCTGATGCCAAGGTGCCAGAACCGGCTGATACCCCAGTACGCACTAGAAAGGAGAGAGGTTAGTGGAGGAGTGGCGGAGTGAGTTTTGGGGCATCTCTGTCCCAAGGGATGAACGCCGCCCACACCCCTGGCCGGTCCTGGCAATATGACCACAGAAACCTACCCGCATCCTGGTTTACTCTCTCCACCTGCCCGTTACTCTCGCAATAGTCTGGGTAGCCATTTGATTAGCTGTTCAGGAGTCTTATGGCTTGTGGGGTAGGAGCTGTTTAGAAGCCTCTAGGACCTAGACTTGGCGCTCCGGTACCGCTTGCCATGCGGTAGCAGAGAGAACAGTCTATGACTAGGGTGGCTGGAGTCTTTGATGATTTGTAGGGCTTTTCTCTGACACCGCCTGGTATAGAGGTCTTGGATGGCAAGAAGCTTGGCACCGTGATGTACTGGGTCGTACGCACTACCATCTGTAATGCCTTGCGGTCGGAAGCTGAGCAGTTGCCATACCAGACAGTGATGCTCTCAATGGTGCAGCTGTAAAATCTTTTCAGTCTCCTAAGGGGGAATAGGTTTTGTCGTGCCCTCTTCAAAACGGTCTTGGTGTGCTTGGACCATGTTAGTTTGTTGCTCCACTACAGCCCCGCCGATGAGAATGGGGGCATGCTCGGTCCTTTTTTTCCTGTAGTCAACAATCTCCTTTGTCTTGATAACGGTGAGGGAGAGGTTGTTGTCCTTCCACCACATTGTCAAGTCTCTGACCTCCTCCCTATAGGCTGTCTCATCATTTTCGTAGTTCCTTTTATGTCCAACAATGAAGATCCGAAAATAATAGTTCAAGACCAGTCCCCATGCTTGTCTCAGAGCAGCGTGAAACGGTGCTTAAATAGTAGTAGGCTATTGCTTCACATCCTATTGCTTCTAACGTCAATATGCTCTTTAAATAAACAAGACCTACACCACTTTTAACAGCACATAACTCAACACTAGTGAGACTCGTGTCGCCTATTGGAGGCCTACAGTATATAGAAAAATATGACTCTTTGCCAATAATTACAGAGGATTGGATGATTCTAAATTAAAACCAAAAGCCACCTTGTGGGTCTCCTGGCACAGGTGTCAAACCTGCATCTGTCTTAATGCATTTTGCTCTTCAATGTAATATCTTAGACCACTGTGCCACTCGGGAGGCCCCATTCACAAATGATCAAAATACAGAGAGGTGTTGGTAAAAAATATAATACTGGTCAGGATAACCAAAACATTTCTTTATTAATATTTATTTTGATCCAAAGACATGAATGAGTGAGTCACTCAGCTTTATGTATGTGCCGGTCTGTCTGATTGTGCCATCAATTTGATTATATATCTCGGTATTTTTGAGATGATTTAGTTTACTAAAAAACGAAAGTGAGCGATTGTAATCTGAATAAAGGCCAAAGTAATATTTGTAAAGACCAAAACATTTATTTCTGTTTCTCGAGGGAGAGAAACGCTGGGCCAATTGTGCACCGTCCAATGGGACTCCCAATCACGGTCGGATGTGATACAAAAGAATAATACTTTTTCCCCCTTCCACATGATTAAGGTTCAAATTAGGATATTTGAGTTTACTCACAATATTTGTTGCATTATTTGTTTTGTCTTTCTGGTGGATTAGCCTGAAATTGCAACCAATCATGCCTGGTTGTGATTCAGCCAACCTAACTAAGAAATACATTTGATGATTTAATTCTCCCCCCACCCTCCTTCTAGGCAAGTCTAGATGTCCAGCTACCTGCTAATAGCCATAATGGCACTGTACAACATGACCGTGTGTGTTAGAGTATTTTCCAGTAAGCAACAATTTGTTTACCTTCATTAGTCTACTTTGTTCCAATATTTCTGTTATTCAGTGAAATGTATTCCCATAATAATTTGTTATGGATCCATAACTAAATAAACATCTGCATTTTGAAAGAGTATTTTTATCATTATTTTATTAAGGAAAGCATAAATATGCTGATGAAGAAATACAGTACTGTACAGCTTTATCCGACATTTTGCGGTTGCATGAGGTCACCCACACACACTTTAAACATTTGGATAATAAAGCATTTAAAGCATTTTGAAGATAGAAGCAGCCTGCATTTGTTTATTGGGCTACTGTGCAGTCGGACATACTGTAATAAACATGCCGATACCACCTGGCTCTGGACCAATGCATCAGTTGTCGCCCGTATTTCCAGTGAGACTATTCACTGATGAATGAAGATGATGAGCGATCGGCAAAGGCCATCTGTAATCTGCTGGCTTCACGGCACATCAACATCACTCTAATCACAGTCAGAGGACAGTTGAAGAAACTTGCGTGGATGAAAGGCTCGGTAAGACATGTTTTATTTAGATATATATACACACATACATACATACACACACAGTGGCTTGCGAAAGTATTCACCCCCTTGGCATTTTTCCTATTTTGTTGCCTTACAATCTGGAATTATAATGGATTTTTGGGGGGTTTGTATCATTTGATTTACACAACATGCCTACCACTTTGAAGATACAAAATATTTTGATTGTGAAACAAACAACAAATAAGACAAAAACAGAACTTGAGCGTGCATAACTATTCACCCCCCCCCCCCCCCCCCAAAGACAATACTTTGTCTAGTCACCTTTTGCAGAAATTACAGCTGCAAGTCTCCTTGAGGTATGTCTCTATAAGCTTGGCACATCTAGCCACTGTTTTGTCACTAAAGCTACATATACTACCCACCACTGCGACCTGTATGCTCTCATTGACTGGCCCTCGCTACATATCCGTTGCCAAACCCACTGGCTCCAGGTCATCTATAAGTCTTTGCTAGGTAAAGCCCTGGCTTATCTCAGCTCACTTTCCTTCCAGTTATATGCTGCCAATGACTGGAACGAATTGCAAAAGTCACTGAAGCTAGAGTGTTATATATCCCTCACTAACTTGAAGCATCATCTGTCAGACCAGCTTACCAATCACTACACCTGTACATAGCCCACCCAACTACCTCATCCCCATATTGTTATTTTTCGTTGCCATTTTGCACCCCAGCATCTCTACTTGCATATCGTCATCTGCACATCTATCACTCCATTGTTAATGCTAAATTGTCATTATTTCGCCACTATGGCCTATTTATTGCCTTACCTCCCTAATATTACTACATTTGCACACACTGTACATATATTTTTCTACTGTGTTATTGACTGTATGTTTGTCTATCCCATGTGTAACTCTGTGTTGTTGTTTGTAACACCGCGTTGCTTTATCTTGGCCAGGTCGCAGTTGTAAATGAGATATATGAAAAATATAAAATAAAAAATGTAGCGCCAGCCATCGTTTCTTCAATTCTGACCAGTTTCCCAGTTCCTGCCGATGAAAAACATACCCACAGCATGATGCTACCACCACCGTGCTTCTCTGTGGGGATAGGGTTCTCGGGGTGATGAGAGGTGTTGGGTTTGCGCCAGTCGTAGTGTTTTCCTTGATGGCACAAAATCTCAATTTTAGTCTCATCTAACCAGAGTACCTTCTTCCATATATTTGGGAAGTCTCCCACATTCCTTTTCGTGAACAGCAAACGTGTTTGCTTATTTTTTTACTTCAGCAATGACTTTTTTCTGGACCCTCTTCTGTAAAGCCTAGCTCTGTGGAGTGTACGGCTTAAAGTGGTCCTATGGACAGATACTCCAATCTCCGCTGTGACGCTTTTCAGCTCCTTCGGGGTTATCTTTGGTCAGTTTGTTGCCTCTCTGATTAATGCCCTCCTTGCCTGGTCTGTGAGATTTGGTGGGCGGCCCTCTCTTGGCAGGTTTGTTGTGGTGCCATATTCTTTCAATTATTTTAATAATGGATTTAATGGTGCTCTGTGGGATGTTCAAAGTTTCTTATATATTTTTGTATAAGCCAAGCCTGATCTGTACTTTTCCACAACTGTGTCCCTGATTTGTTTGGAGAGCTCCTTGGCCTTCATGGTGCCACTTGCTTGATGGTGTTGCAGACTCTGGGGCATTTCAGAACAGGTGTGTGTGATATATATATATATATATACTGAGATCATGTGACAGATCACATAACACTTAGACTGCACACAGGTGGACTTTATTTAACTAATTTTGTGACTTCTGAAGCTTATTTAGGGGCTTCAGAGCACAGGGGGTGGATGCATATGCATGCATCACTTTCCAGTTTGTTTGTTTTTTGTTTTAATTTTTGGAACTTTTCATATTTTTCATTTAATTTCACCAATTTGGAATATTTTGTGTCCATTACATAAAATCCAAAATAAAAAGCAATTTAAATTACAGGTTGTAATGCAATAAAATAGGAAAAATGCCAAGGGGGATGATTGTTTTTGCAAGGCACTGTGTATATATATACATATCATTTTTAAATGTATTTAAGTTTGGCTATTTACAAAGCAAAAGGTGCATACAATTTTGTAGCCTACACCTCATGGACTGCTCTAGTGTTTCCACAATAATTCACTGTTGTCTCCTTTCAGGTATCATGGCTCGAGATTGAGGAAGAAATGTCAGAGAGGTGTTTCTGGGACCAGAATTTCTTTCATTTTGAATGTATTTTTTTCCAATATTTTATTTATGAAAGCATGACGATGTTGATGAAGAAATACAAAATGCCTCCAGCTGTCCATCACTACTGTAAATAAAAACACAGCATCGTGTTGACATTATTTATTGTAACCACAATGTCACAAGTCATTTGTATCTACCTTTCCAATTACTTTTACTTTTAGATTTTGGGATTTTCAAATGTGCGCTTTTCATTTTTCTTTAAATCCAGTTTGTATTTAAGTATAACTTTTGACTGCCTGATGCCTTTAGTGAGAGGTCTAATGCTTTAATATTTAATCATATCTGCCCTCCGAATTCATATCTAAGGGGAATTTCACGCCATTATTAGTTACATTGCACCTTCAAACTTAAACAGACTTTCACTAAGAACAGCAGGAACGTTTCCCTAGTCAGCGCCATTATTAGTGCAATGCCCCTTAAAGTGTTGCTCTGTGCCACCCAGTGGGGCAGGGTGGGGGTCCACCCCTTCTTCCCCTTCCCCCTCCTCCCTTCCCCATGGGATAGGCCCGTCTTCTGTCCTTGGCTCTGTGGGCCATCCCGTGCCCCCTGCCCTTGTGTCTTGAACCTCGTGCGCCCACTGTTATCTCAGCGGATAAAGCTGGAGAACTGCAAGGCAATACCATCGTCGCCACTCGGGAGCCATGACCAATATATATATATTGTCCTGCTAATAACAGGGTTAATAATATATCTGTGAGAATATCCAAGGGACTTTTATTTAATTCTAAATTAATAATAATCGCTTTGTTTAAAAAACAACTATTTGAGATTATTTTGTTTTTGAGAAAAAGGCCATTCTTGAACATTTCAGTGAGACATTGTTACTCATTTGTAATTAAAGCATGCTTGTTAGTTAGAATGATTTATTTCTGTTTTTAGAGGGAGAGAAACCAAAAGCCTACAGTCATCTCATGGTTCTCCCAGTCGAGGCCGGCATGGTATTGGACCAGCATCTGTAGCAACACAGTTTGCACTGCGATGCAGTGCCTACTAGACCTCGGAGCCACCCTGGTGAACAACGTGACCTGTCAGGCTACATTACTAAAGTAAGTGTCAAGACTTCCACTGAAGTCGGCTCCTCTCCTTGTTCTGGCTGCGTTCCTGCGGTCAAGTCACCAGTCTTCTAGCCATAGCTGCTCCACTTGTCATTGTTCCATGTGTCTTGTTTCCCCACACACCTGGTTTACATTCCCTAATCACACTACATATATATTCCCTCTGTTTCCCCCATGTCTTGTGTGGAATTGTTTTGCTACATGTTTCGTGTTACACGCCAGGCAGGTTTTCCGTGTTGAACCCGAGTGTGTTTAATTGTTAAACTTGTGCATATTTGTGACTGTTGTCGCACTTTGCACTTTTGCCATTTTGGCTGGAGATTTGACACCGTTGCATCTGTCTGTTGTTACTTCTGCCAATTAAAGTGTGCGCATCATCACAACTCTCCGCTCTCCTGCACCTGATTTCTTACCAGTAGCACACAACCTTACAGTAAGAGCAAAATAATCCTAACATTTCCACACCCTAATTGTAATCTAATTTGCTTTTAGAATGAAAACCTTAGTGTAACAACAGTTTTAGTAAGTAATACTGAAGTCGATCATTATTATCAGTTTCTATGGTTTATGTCGCCCATTCATTGTCAGTTAGAGACACAGTATCGCCTTGGGACCCAAAAGCATAATCATAATGCTCTAACTCCCCCTTGCGCTGGTCTGGAGCAATGAAGTAGTGACGCAGGGTACCGTACTAAACCACAAATTACCTCTATGTCCCGCAGCATAATCGCAAAACTTTTGGTCGAGCAACCACTGTAGCTGGCTATGACTATCCAACACAACACTGGAACCTTGGTGATGTGTGTTGCATTAAAGTCCACGAGCGAAAGGAAGAGGTGAGAGGACGAGAGGTCATAGATACAAGAAGGAATACAATGTGGCTGTTTGCATACGTGTGATCAGGGGTGTATTCATTCTGCCAATTCTGGTAAAAAATGTTTCTTAAATGGAAGCAAACAGAACAAAACGGGGATAAACATACCTGAATTTGTTCAATAGAAATTCTCGTTTTCAACTTTTGTACTAATTATTACACCCTGTATAATATCACTGTCTGTCACCTCAAATGTGTCTCTTGACCTGTGTGCACCCACATTGTAAACTGTAATTCAAAGGCTAGGTTGTAGGAACCTCATGATGGTTAGTATCATGTAGTAGCCTAAACCTATCGCTGTTACATTAAGCTGGGTGAATGGAATTTCAATGACATTCATCCAATATGCTGTAATAGAAATAAGACCATGCTCATGAAAAAAATAATAATCCTCCCTCATCTTAAATGGCACCGACCCCCACTGGTAGACACACACACAATTCCAGAACCCCTATATACCCACACTCGCCAGACACATTCCCAGTCACTTTCTATCCAACAGCTAAATCCCTAACATTAGTTCTCCTGAAACTTTTATATGGGTGGGGGCAGTTGAATGCTCAGACTGCACAATTGCAATTTAAAGGTAGAGTAAAGGTCATAGCACATGAAGGGTTCATTTAGGTTGTTTAGTCCTGCTCGGTTCAGTATGGCATGCGTTAAACAATGACCTGTAATTAGTTTGATGAGGTTCGAGAATGAGTACTTGTTATGGAGCAAGCGAATTTTCGCAGTCTTAAAAAAAAAAAACGCGCAACATTTCAGCGCCCTGCTATTCATGCCAGGAATATGGTACGTTCATTTGGTTAGTTTGTGTGCAAAGGAAACAGTCAGACCTTTCCAAAAGTGTTTAAATCACGCCTGTGCCATTTACAGAACGTGCGTTTCGGTCGAATAGGTCATGAAAATCTGTTCACTGAAAGTGTAAAAATATATTCTTCCGCGCCTGCAGGCAATTGTTTACAGAGAACAGAATTAAATAGAGCCGCGTTCTCATTGGCTCCAGCTTCCCCATGCTGTCTACAGTTACGTCATTAGTTTCGCAATTGATTCTTGGTCTAACCCAAACAAGAGAACTACTTTCCTACTGCCACCGCCCAGATTTTCGAGCGACCATTTTCAGACATGTATTTCTCAACGGACCAGCTAACGATTCCACACGGTCTCATGAGGTATTTTATCGCTTATTAACGTGTAATAATACCTAAAGTAGCATTACAAACGTATTTCGAAGTGTTTTGTGAAAGTTTATCGTCGACTTTTGGCATTTTAAAAAATGACGTTACGTTATAAAATGCTAATTTTTTACTCCATTCCCAAGGTATTCCTAGCTCGATATCTAGGCTATATATGGACCGATTTAATCGAAAAAAGACCCTAAATGATGTTTATGGGACATCTAGGAGTGCCAAGAATGAAGCTCGTCAAAGGTAAGGAATGTTTTATATTTTATTTCAGCCTTTTCGTTTGCGAGCGCTAACGAAAAATCTGTCGTTTTTTGTAATGCTGCATTTCTGTGAGGTTGCATGGTACAGATAATAGCGTCTCATGCTTTCCCCGAAAAGCATTTTACAAATCTGACTTGGTGAATAGATTCACAACGAGTGTAGCTTTAATTTGGTATATTGGATGTCAATTTTGATGACATTTTGATTTTTATCATAAACTATGCGTGGTGCACTTGAAATTTCAGAAATTTCAATTCCTATATAGGAAGCGCTTCCATAATTAACCCCAAGATTAATCACAAATCATGACAACGACACCGATGACAGCTAAGTACGAACCAGCCATATGTTCTGCTTGGCCATGTGTGAAAAAAGTCTGCCATTTCCATTCTGAATAACAAACCTGAGAAAAAAAGGGTGCATGAAAATGAATGGACAAGAGGATTTAATTGGGTGGGTTGATGGCAAGGCACAGAAGTAGGAAGTGTACGAGGCATAAAGGCGCAGCTCAGCGAGATTCCCAGGTGAGAACACTACTCGTGAATCTGTTAAGTCTCAGAGCAATTTACTGTGAACGTAGTGAGTACGGATAACGGACCTCCTTCTCAGTCACCTATTAGCTTGCATCCCTCTCTCCCCTCATAGCAACGAGCTAGGCGAAGATAATTTGACCACATTGTGAGAGACAGACCCCCCCTCCCTTTCTTTCACAAAGGTAATCCCTCGTTATTTATTTTCCAAAGTGTGTGATGCACCCTCTCAGGATTTATGGACTGTCAGTTCCCAATCGTTGAACAGAACCTTGCTGCGAGGTATTACATATTACTGCATGGAAACGCGTTTGTGCAGGGGCGAGGACACAGTGATATAAGACTGCATGGCTATCCATAGGCATGGAATCAAATTCACTCTCCAGTTGCTGAACGGACACCCCCTTCCATTTTTCAAGACGTACTGTCTGATCTATCTAGCCAGAATGAAGAATGAAGCCACGTTTTAGGTGTTCTGTAATTGCCTTCAGTCTCATGTGCAGAGTGCGGTGTGTTATAACACAGAGATTATTTTATTTGATATCCCAAAGAAAATTACTTTGCTTTCTTGGTAGCAAAACCTTAATTCAGTCACACAAATGACTCAATTTGAGAAACATACGTACATTTAAGTAAATCAAACTGATAATTCACACAATCAAAACATAAAAATAAATGTTTTCATTGTGTTAATTTGTCAATTTGATTTCCTTAAATGTACGAATGTTGCTGTTTGTGATATTGAGTCATTTGTGTGGGTGGTAATTAATTAAGGCTTTGCGACAAAGAAAGCAACGTGCAACGACTTGGCAGTTTCTTCTAGACCTTAGATCTTCTAGACTTTACCATTGGTTTCCGTGACAGTAAGTTTTCTAGCAGCTCCCAACTATTCTCCCTCGGTCTGCCTTATGAAAGCTTAGCCATACACCCATTAAAATTACCCTCGTTCAGTTACAGAGAGAGTATTGTCAGAAGCCATTGGTAATGAGGGGAATGAAAAGTAGTAATCAAAGACAAGAGAGTAAAAATTAAAACAGAGCAAATGCAAATGGATGTTTAATGAGACAGCCATTTACAGTTCAGAGACAGAAGCAAAACACCTTTTTAAAAAGTTGACTCACACAGAGAAATGAACTCTGAATTTGAAGACAGTAGTATTAAGAGACTGACATTCTACTAAGAGAAAGAGGCTGTTTTCCAGGCTGACTACTGTATATTGCAGATGTCTGCTAGATTTTGTCTGGATAGGTGTTTAACATACTGTATCAGCTAACCGCATCATATGAGATTGCAATCTAATGCCTTACTGCGCAGTCGTTGACGTGGCACTCAATAGTTAGTTGATGCAATGCAATGTCTGCCTGGTAGTCGACCAGACATTCTGTATGTGACGGTAAGTGTCAAGTACTGACTGAGGAAAAACTTGGAAACTACTGTATCCACTTAAAGCCACACAATGTCATTTTTCCAGTAAAAAAAAAGTGGATATAGTCTAACCCTTAATTTGGAAGAATATGACTTTCAATTGCCTTACTGAGATTAGTACAACTGTCTTACCTTATCAATACCAGAAACCAGCAAATGGAAGGTTGGTACAAGATTATTTCCCAAAAATAAAACATTTAATTTGCAGATTAACAGCTGAAGGTAGGTAGACAAATTATTTAGTGCTTTGAACTGTAAATCAGATTTGACTGATTTACAGTTCATATGTGAACTGATTCAGGAAACGAGGTGTATGTCGCAAGTCACAACCTCACAGGAGAACTTAAGAAATTGGAGCTCTTCTCTGTCTGCAGGGGCAGTATTGAGTAGCTTGGAAGAAAGGTGCCCATATAAAATGGCCTGCTCCTCAGTCATAGCTGCTAATATTTGCATATTATTAGTACTATTGGATAGAAAACACGCTGACATTTCTAAAACTGTTTGAATGATGTCTGTGAGTATAACAGAACTCATATTGACAGGCAAGATCATGAGTTGAAATCAAAACAGGAAGTCTGAAATCTGAGCTTGTATGTATTCACCAGAGTCCCCAATGAAATTGCCTTGACATATGAAAGATGTTGCACTGCCTAGGGGTTCCACTAGATGTCAACCATCAATAGATGGTTATAAAGAGGCTTCTATGTTGTTGTGGGAGTGAATGAGAGCTGATGTCCATCAAGCAGCCATTTTGTGATCGCGCTTTTTCCTCATGGTAGTCACTTGCATTCCATTGCTCACGAAGACAAGAAGGAATACTCCTGTTGGAACTTTATTGAAGCTATATGTTAAAAACATCCTAATGATTGATTCTGTACTTCGTTTGAAATGTTTTTTCGACCGGTAACATCACTTTTTGAAGTTTTTGTCTGATATAACGCTGACCAGAATTAGCTTTTGGATATGTATACCAAACGCACTAACAAAAGAAACGTATTTGGACAAATGGACCTGGGATTCCTGAAGTGCTTTCTGATGTAGATCATCAAAGGTAAGGGAATATTTATCATGTAATTTCTTGTTTATGTTGACGCCATCTTTGCGGCTGTGGTGTTTTTACTTTTGAGCGCCGTCTCAGATTATTGCATGCATTTCTTTTTCCGTAAAGTCTTTTGAAAATGGACACAGCGGTTGCATTAAGGAGAGGTATATCTATAATTCCATGTGTATAACTTGTATTATCATCTACATTTATGATGAGTATTTCTGTTGAATGATGTGGCTATTCAAAATTGCTTGATGTTTTTGGAACTAGTGAATCTAACAAGCCAATGTAAACTCAGATTTTTTTTATATAAATATGAACTTTATCAAACAACTTGCATGTATTGTGTAACAAAGTCCTATGAGTGTCATCTGATGAAGATAATTCAAGGTTAGTGATTTAATTGTATCTTTATTTCTGTTTTTTGTGAATGCTATATTTTGACGGAAAATGGCTATGCTTATTGTGGTTTGTAGTGCTTTCGCTGAAAAGCCTATTTGAAATCGGACACTTTGGTGAGATTAACAAAAATAATATTTTTAAAATGATATAAGACAAATGTATGATTTAGGAATTGTAATTATGAGATTTCTGTGGTTTGAATTTGGCGCCCTCTATTTTTCACTGGTAGTTGTCATATCGATCCCGGTATCGGGATTGCAGCCATAACAAGGACAACACACAAGTCTTTCCATCATTGTATGATTTTTTTTGGTGTGCAAATGAACTCAGGTTTACGGACAATGTCAAATGTGATATAGCGAAGCACCTGAGTGAGTTTGGTGCGCAATTACGCAGGTACTTTCCCTAAACGGATGACACAAACAACTGGAGTCATTGTCCCTTTCATGCCCTGCCTCCAGTCCACTTACCAATATCTGAACAAGAGAGCCTCATCAAAATTGCAACAAGCTGTTCTGTGAATGGCATTTAATCAGAAGCCACTGCCAGATTTCTGGATTGGGCTGCACTCAGAGTATCCTGCCTTGGCAAATCGGGCTGTTAAGACACTGATGCCCTTTGCAACCACGTACCTATGTGACAGTGGATTCTCAGCCCTCACTAACATGAAAACTAAATACACTAGCACAGAATGTGTGGAAAATCATTTAAGACTGAGACTCCAATACAACCCAACATTGCAGCGTTATGTGCATTACAATGATGGCAAAAACAACATTTGAGAGTGCACTGACCCTTGTGCTAGAGGGGGTAAGCAGCTGGAGGTTGAATGTTTGAAAGGATACAGGACTATAAAAAGTGTGGGAACCACTGCTTTAGGATGTCTGTGTTTTCTTGCTTTCTCTCTCAAGTCAAACTTTTTCTGTGCTACCTTGTTGTTCTGAGAGAGGAATAAGAGGAAGTGACAAAGTCAAGTCCCTTCAGTCAATTCGTAATTACCTTCTTTGTTGAGTGAACCTATTCTCTATCTGCTTATGCTTTTGAATAGTCAAACCTGTCATCTTCGAGTCAAGTGATTAAACAGCAAAGCTTTAAATGTGATAGGCTACGATTCCCGTGTTGGATAACTTTAATATTCAAAACATCATTGTTCATGGAGGTGTCATATATTCTCCTTTCTCCTTCAGACAAGTAATGCACACAGCTACTTTCTTACCACTATAATTCGTTGTTGATTAATTCACTAACAGGCAGTAATATAAACCTAATCAAAATACAACATATTTACAAAAAATATATTTTAGCTAATTATGGCTGATATTGCCATTTATTGTTGTCGCTGTCCCATAACCCACCTATTCCTCTCCCCCGCATCCTGACCCCTCCTTCCTCTCTTTCCTTCCATACTGTCCATCCAGTACTAGCTCTGACAGAACCTCACCAACATTTGTGTCCGTTGCGATGGAAAGAGTCAAAACCCTCTAGTTAACTGTGGATATCTCAGCCATGATTTGGAAATAAACTCAAATTTTGTTCTGAAAGCAATTAAGACGCCTGGGTAATGGTAAAACAAATGACAGCAAAAGTTTAATGGGAAGCAAATGATATATGAGATTACCCTGATTAGCCCGATGGTGTGGTGAGAGCGGAGCAGGCAGGGAGGGAGGACAGAGAGGAGTGAAAGGGATCAAGCAAGCAGGGAACAGATGGTGAGTCAGTGGAGACCGTTGATCTATACACATCTTGGCACTTTCCCTGACATTAAACTGAGTTTTCAGGCCAATGTGGATGCTGTCTGTGCAAAGGGAAATCAGCACTTATTGGGGATTGGAAAGTCTGTGTGCCTTATGGAGAGTCTACCTCAGAACTGTACCATGCAGTAAATGGACTTTGGGACATTACATTTAATCAGCCAAAATGGTGGTAACAACAATAGATGGAATATGAAAATGAATATTGATTTTGTGACGTCATTAAAAGTTAAATGAGGATGTTCTGACAAAATAATTGTAACTTGAAGAGTTTTCATAATGTGTACATGATGTTTACATACTGTGCGTTGTGTAGAAAATATTCAGATGAAAGGCCATGTTTTTGTGACGATAAGACTTTGATTTTAGTTGTCTAAACAAGATCATAGTAAATCCTTGTAACGAGCTACGCCCCCTTTTGACCTGAGGGTATAAAGCATGTGAGTTAATAATTAACATACTAGACTAGAGGGCCACGCGCAACACGAGGTTGAAGACAAAGGCAACCTCTGAACAATCAAGGCTATGGTGGAGTAGATATTCTAAGTACTGTACCAAGGAAGGTGAATTTAAGCAGGACCCTCCGGCTATTATCGTCAAATCATTGGTTGTCTACACAGCTTCCATCCCCACACTGGGATCATCGACAAGGCTGATTAGCCTCCTCAGAAGACCACTTTCACAGAACGAGTGCAAGGAAACAGACAACTAAGAGAAAGGACATTGTGACGGCTTGTGGACAATCAGAGACTTACACCTGATAACGAAGATGGCCATCGAAAGAACATGGCATTGGCCGAACCTATCCCACTAAGCGGAACTCGGCCCACGAAGAAATACCCAATGGAGACCTTCAACACGTAAATACATGCATTACAATTCTTACCCATAAGAGAGTCAGTTCGGGGCAAAGTGTTAAGGGCTAAAAGCAAGCATATTTTACAAATGTATCCAAGTGTTGATTTTCTCTCTTGCTCTTTCTCTTTAACCTCTAGCGTCGAGCAATCCCGTATCCGGGAGCGTAATCATAGCCTCAAGCTCATTACCACAACGCAACATTTCCTATTCATGAAAATCGCAAATTAAATGAACAATATATTGAAACACAAGCTTAGCCTTTTGTTAACAACACTGTCATCTCAGATTTTCAAAATATGCTTTAACCAAAGCTACACAAGCATTTGTGTAAGAGTATTGATAGCCTAGCATAGCATTAAGCCTAGCATTCAGCAGGCAACATTTTCACAAAAACAAGAAAAGCATTCAAATAAAATCATTTACCTTTGAAGAACTTCGGATGTTTCCAATGACGAGACTCTCAGATAGCAAATGTAAATTTTTTCCAAAAATATTATTTGTGTAAGAGAAATAGCTCCGTTTTGTTCATCACGTTTGGCTAAGAAAAACAAAACAAAAATGCAACGCCGAACAACGCCGAACTTTTTTCCAAATTAGCTCCATAATATCGACAGAAACATGGCAAATGTTGTTTAGAATCAATCCTCAATGTGTTTTTCACATATCTATTCGATAATCTATCAGTGGTGGCAGCTGGCTTCTCATCCGAAGAAAACGGAAAAATACTGCAGCTGGAGATTACGCAATAATTGCGACGGAGGACACCAAGCGACCACCTGGTAAATGTAGTCTCTTAGGGTCAATCTTCCAATGATATGCCTACAAATACGTCACAATGCTGCAGACACATTGGGGAAAACGTGGAAAATGTAAGCTGACTCCTAGCTCCTCCACATCCATATAAGGAGTCATTGCCATGAGGCGGTTTTAAAAAATGCGGCACTTCCTGATTGTATTTTTATCTGGGTTTTTTCTGTAACATCAGTTCTGTGGCACTCACAGACAATATCTTTGCAGTTTTGGAAACGTCAGTGTTTTCTTTCCAAAGCTGTGAATTATCTGCATAGTCGAGCATCTTTTCGTGACAAAATATCTTGTTTAAAACGGGAACGTTTTTCATCCAAAAATTAAAATATCGAAGAAGTTAAATCTCCATCTTATGTAACACATGTCATATTGTGTTGGTCTGCTAGGGATCTGTTGTCATTGTATTAAGTTCTAATCAATAACCTAGACTGTGTGTATAAATCTTACGTTATCATTTAGCTTGTTAGTAAATAAATAATCAACTCAATTTGTGTGGTACGGAATGACTAGTGAGAAACGGGTTTGTGCAGATTTAAAGGACTAGGCGACGTTCAGAATGAGACTGATATAAGGAAATGATTGACTGCTATGATACTGAGATTCTGATTCATTCTTGAGTTAATTTGGGAAATGGTAACTCATTAACTTCTTTGGCACTGGGGGGCAGTAATTGAGTAGCTTGGATAAAAAGGTGCCCAGAGTAAACTGCCTGCTACTCAGACATAAAAGCTAGAATATGCATATAATTAGTTGGATAGAAAACACTATCACTTTCTAAAACTGTTTGAATGATGTCTGTGAGTATAAAGAACTCATATGGCAGGAAAAAATCCAACCAGGAAGTGAGTTTGTAGTTCTGCAAGTCCTTGCCTACTGAATTAACAGTGTCTATTCCAAAGGTGTCTATTCTATTCTAGGACTTCATGTTACACAATATATGTATGTTTTGTTTGGTAAAGTTAATATTTATATCCAAAAATCTAATTTTACATTGGCATGTTATGTTCAGAAGTTCCATAACATGCAGTGATTTTTCAGAGAGCCACATCAATTTAACCTCTTGCTCCTACCTGACACGCAGGCGTCCCATCTAGACATCTGGAAATGCAAATGCGCTACGCTAAATGCTAATAGTACTAGTTAAAACTCAAACGTTAATTAAAATACACATGCAGGGTAGTGAATTAAAGCTACACTCGTTGTGAATCCAGGCAACAAGTCAGATTTTTAAAATGCTTTTCGGCGAAAGCATGAGAAGCTATTATCTGATAGCATGTAACACCCCAAAAGACCCGCAGGGGACGTAAACAAAATAATTAGCATGGTCGGCGCTACACAAAACGCACAATAAAATATAAAACATTCATTACCTTTGACCATCTTCTTTGTTGGCACTCCTAGATGTCCCATAAACATCACTATTGGGTCTTTTTTTTCGTTTAAATCGGTCCATATATAGCCTAGATATCAATCTATGAAGACTGTAATCAAGGAAAAAAACATTGTTTTATAACGCGACGTCATTTTTTTTAATTAAAAAAGTCGACGATAAACTTTCACAAAACACTTCGAAATACTTTTGTAATGCAACTTTAGGTATTAGTAAACGTTAATAAGCGATCAAATTGATCACGAGGCGATGTATATTCTATAGCTGTACGTCTGGAAATAATGTCTGGGTAAATCTCAACCAAAATATCCGGTCGGAGACCTGAAGAAATGGGCTGTCTCTTGTTCGTTTGACCAAGAAACAAAGCCTAGGCAAATGACAAGACTGTTGACATCGTGTGGAAGCTGTAGGTATTGCAACCTCGGCCCCATTTAATGTGGTTCACCTTTATCAATCGGTTGAAGTGGCGCATTGATATATTTTTCCATTTTCAGTGATCAGATTTTCCTGCACTTTTCGATGAAACGCACGTTTTGTTATAGTCACAGCCATGATTTAACCCGTTTTATAAACGTCTGAGTGTTTTCTATCCACACATACTAATCATATGCATATACTATATTCCTAGCATGAGTAGCAGGGCGCTGAAATGTTGCGCGATTTTTAACAGAATGTTCGAAAAAGTAGGGGGTAGGAGTAACAGGTTAAAGAAATGCTCATTATACATGTTGATGAAAATACATGAAAATATAGATAAACTTCTCCTTAATGAAACCGCTGTGTAAGATTTTTTTTAAACTTCACGGAAAAAGCATAATCTGAGTACGGGATTCAGAGCCCAAAACAGCCAAAAGAAATATCGGCCATGTGGCGCAGTCAACATTAGTCAGAAATAGCATTATACATTTTTACTTACCTTTGATGATCTTCATCAGAATGCACTCCTAGGAATCCCAGTTCGACAATAAATGTTTGATTAGTTCCATAAAGTCCATAATTTATGTCCAAATAGCTTCTTTTGTTAGGGCGTTTGGTAAACGAATCCAAACACTCGTTCAGGTCCAGCCGAACATCAGACGAAAATTTAAAAAGTCATATTACAGGTCGTAGAAACTTGTCAAACTAAGTATAGAATCAATCTTTAGGATGTTGTTATCATAATTGTTAAATAATGTTCCAACCGGAGAATTCTATTGTCTGTAGAAAAGCAATGGAACGAGATCTACCTCTCATGTGAAATGCGTGTGACTGAGATCGAGGCTGCTGCCAGACCTCTGACTCAATCCCCTCTTATCCGGCCCCCCTTCACAGTAGAAGCCTGAAACAATGTTCTAAAGACGGTTGACATCTAGTGGATGCGCAAAATGACCCATATCCCACTGTGTATTCGATAGGGGCTTAGTTACAAAACGACAAACCTCAGATTTCCCACTTCCGGTTTGGATTTTTTTCTCAGGTTTTTGCCTGCCATGTGAGTTCTGTTATACTCACAGACATCATTCAAACAGTTTTAGAAAACATGCTGACGTTTCTATCTAATACTAATATACATATATTAGCTCCTGGGACTGAGTAGGAGGCAGTTTACTCTGGGCACGCTATTCATCCAAAGTGAAAATGCTGCCCCCTATCCCAAATAAGTTTAAAGGGACTATTTATATAACAAATATGAATTCGGAGGGCAGAAATTATGAAATATTAAAGCATTAGACCTCTCACTAAAGGCATCAGTCATACAGAAGTTATACGTAAATCCAAACTGTATTTCTCTAGTAAATTGGTAGGAATGTCTCATCCCATGTTCAAGAATGTTCCTTTTCCCTTTATTCAGATTAGAACTGCTGACTTTCGGTTGTTTGAAAAGGAAATATTCTCCAAACTATCATTATTTTTTAAACAAGCCTTAGAAGGTTGGTTGCAATTTCAGTTTAATCCACCTGAAAAGACTGAACAAATAGTGGTTATCTTCTGGAATTGTGATACAGTGAATTATAAGTGAAATAATCTGTCTGTAAACAATTGGAATTCTTTTTTGTATCATGCACAAAGTATATGTCCTAACCGACATTTCAAAACTATAGTTTGTTAACAAGAAATTTGTGGAGTGGTTGAAAAATGAGTTTTAATGACTCCAACCTAAGTGTATGTAAACTTTTTAAGGGACATAGGCAGCTGTGAGGAGGAGGGTTTATTCTCCAGGTCTTCTTGGGGTTAGACCCACAGAACTGCTCCCTTAAAACAGGGATCAACATCAGCGGAAATTTCAGAGTGACAACTAATAGTACTCGATACAACTCAAACTTTCATTAAAACACACATGCGGGGTACTCAATTAAAGCTACACTCGTTGTGAATCTAGCCAACATGTCAGATTTTTAAAATGCTTTTCGGCGAAAGCATGAGAAGGTATTATCTGATAGCATGCAACCCCCGAAATACCCATAGGGGACGTAAACAGAATAATTAGCGTAGCCGGCGCTACACAAAACGCAGAAATAAAATACAAAACATTCATTACCTTTGACGAGCTTCTTTGTTGGCACTCCTATATGTCCCATAAACATCACAATTGGGTCCTTTTTTCGATGAAATCCGTCCATGTATACCCAAAATGTCCATTTATGAAGCCCGTCTGATCAGGAAAAAACTGCTTTCAAAAAGGCAACGTCATTTTTTTAAATTAAAAAAGTTGCCTATAAACTTTGACAAAACACTTCAAACTACTTTTGTAATCCAACTTTAGGTATTAGTAAACGTTAATAATCGATCAAATTGATCACGGGGCGATCTGTATTCGATAGCAGCAAGTCTTGAAATCATGGTCCATATTCTCCCTTTCATGACTTCCTCTGGTGTACCCGAAGACAGGAAGTGCCTATTCCTCATCTAACCAAGGATAAACTTCAGGCCAATTGCCAGTACTGGCGACATCGTGTGGAAGCTGTAGGCATTTTAAACTGGACGCTATCTATTTTCCCTTGCCATAGACAATACAGAGACTGGTGGAGGGATATTTTTTTTGTGTTTTTTTGTGAACAGTTTTCCTTGGGATTTTGCCTCCTACACACGTTCTGTTATAGTCACAGACATGATTTAACCAGTTTTAGAGACTTCAGAGTGTTTTCTATCCACACATACTAATCATATGCATATACTATATTCCTGGCATGAGTAGCAGGATGTTGAAATTTTGCGCGATTTTTAACAAAAAGCTGAAGAAATTCGCAGCCTCCTTAACAGGTTTTAACTTCTTTGGGATAGGTGGAACGGTAGCGTAAACATTAAACTTTCATGAACTCACAAGTCCAATACATCAAAGTAAAGATTAACTTGTTGTTAATCCAGGCAAGGTGTCAGATTTCAAAAAGGCTTTCCGGGCAAAAGCAAACCATGTGATTATCTGAGGACAGCGTCCAGCACACAAATGCATAACAAATCATTTTCAACCAGGGAGTTGTGACACGATAGTCAGAAAAAGCGATATAATATATGCCTTACCTTTGAAGATCTTCTTCTGTTGGCACTCCAAACGGTCTCAGTTACATTACAAATTGTCATTGTGTTCAATAAACTCCTTCTTTATATCCATAAAAACTTAGTTTAGCTGGCACGCTTCAGTCAATAATCAGCTCGGTTTCCCTCTGTCAAAATGCATACAAAATGATTCCCAAACGTTACCAATAAACTTATCCAAACAAGTCAATCAACATTTATAATCAACCCTTAGGTACCCTAATACTCAAATAAACAATCAAATTTAAGACGGAGAATCGCTATTGTCTTTACCGGAGATAAACAAAAAGAACGCGCTCGCTTGGCAATGTGCTTGGAAACACTACAGCCAAATGGGAGCCACCTAGAAAAACTACTTATTCTCCCTCATTTTTCCAAAAACCAGCCTGAAACTCTTTCTAACGACTGTTGACATCTGGTCGAAGCCCTAGGAACGGCAGTCGGGCACAATTTCACACTATTATAAAAGTGCCAGGCATTGAAATCAGTGGTGTGCTTTTTTTTAATGGTTTGTCCTCAGGGTTTCGCCTGCCATTTCAGTTCTGTTATACTCACAGACATTATTTTAAGAGTTTTAGAAACTTGTGTTTTCTATCCAAATCTACAAATTATATGCATATCCTAGCTTCTGGGCCTGAGTAGCAGACAGCTTACTTTGGGCTCGCTATTCATCTGGACATCAAAATACCGCCCCCTATCCCAAAGAAGTTAAAGTAACTAACTTTGCCCTTCCGGATGGCCTGAGTGCACTTATTTCTCATTTGCCTGAACAATAGCCAGAAAGATAGCTAGTCAGCCTGAGTATGCGTGTGCCGAGCCTTTCACCAAATGCAATTCTTGAGGTGGAGTAACTCTGCAAGATCACATTAGAACCAAGGGCTGAACCTGTTTTTAATTCAAATTTTCTTCATGGTTGGTGTCTGTTAAAACCACTTAAGCCTACCCCTTACTTTTTCGAACATTCTGTTAAAAATCGCGCAACATTTCAGCGTCCTGCTACTCATGCCAGGAATATAATATATGCATATGATAGGTATGTGTGGATAGAAAACACTCTGACGTTTCTAAAACTGGTTAAATCATGGCTGTGACTATAACAGAACGTGTGTTTCATCGAAAAGCGCAAGAAAAACTGATCACCGAAAACTGGAAAAAATATCAATGCGCCACTTGCATGTATTGTCTATGGGACAGCAAATTGGATGGGGCTGAGATTGCAAGTCCTACAGCTTCCACACGATGTCGCCAGTCTTGTCAATTGCCTGGGCGTTGTTTCTTGTGTAGCGCCGGCTATGCTAATTATTTTGTTTACGTCCCCTTCAGGTATTTCGGGGTGTTGCATGCTATCAGATAATAGCTTCTCATGCTTTCGCCGAAAAGCATTTTAAAAATCTGACTTGTTGGCTAGATTCACAACGAGTGTAGCTTTAATTCAGTACCCTGCATGTGTGTTTTAATGAACGTTTGAGTTTTAACGAGTGCTATTAGCATTTAGCGTAGCGCATTTGCATTTCCAGATGGCTAGATGGCAAGCCTGCGTGTCGGGTGGGCTTAAGAGGTTAACAATACCACTGAAAATATAAAAAAAGAAGGTCCAAGCGTCTTGGACAGAGGGGATCAAGCGGATTCTATATCATTTCACAGAGGCCAGTTCATGAAGGAAGGCTTGCTCATTCAAGTATTTTCGCAAGCATCTAAGACAAATCAGCACAGGTTGTTTCACTGAGCAGCCATTATGAACACAGGCTGTAAAACAGTGATCACTACGGTCATTACAGGAAACACTGGACTGATACCTTTTTGAGGATTATTTGTGAGGATAATAGAGGAGTGTAGTCTTTTCTGGGTGTTTGGAGTCATTCCTTGTGGGATTGGTGATAATCTGAGAAAGATTTAGGGACTCCCATTGCTTTAGGACTTGGTCAGGTGGTTTAAGCATGTCCCAGTTTAAGTCACCTAGCAGGAGAGGGGGGAGTGTGGCGGGGGTACCTGTACCAGACAGGGGGAGACAGGCCAGGGCAGACAGTGAAGAGATCGCCAGGTGGAATCCAAGTAGCAGTGAAGCATTTAGAAGAAGCTTTTATTTCTGGAGGCAGATTTCTTGGAGAAAATGACAGTGAATGGTCATTGAACAGCAGGAGTGGGCTTCAGAGGATGCTTCAAAGACTCCTGTCACCAAAGCCCTTTTACTTCACACCTTAGTGCTAATTGAATTTGTATCTGGCCTGTCCTTTCAAGCCTGGGAGCTCAGTTCTAGGATGGAATGGTGTCCTCAGGTCTCTGCTGTTTGTTTGCTAGAGCACCCTCTGTATAGCTTGGAAAAATAACCTTGGAAGCAGTAATCTCTCTGATTCATTTTGGTCAAAATTAGGTTGTAGGTTTTGAGTTTTGATCTGGAGCGAAGGCCATGCTGTGGAGAGTAGCATCCTGCATATGTACCTGCCGAAACATCCAAGTTTATCTAACGCCAAATCTATCCTTTTGTAAAAAACATGTTGAAAGAAATGAGAGCTCCCATTTAGCTGGGTCTCTCTCTCTGAGTGGGGGGCGTCTCTCCATCTATCCATTAGTAAGCAAACATCTGGGTTTCTGTACAGCACTTTGAGATATCAGCTGATGTACGAAGGGCTATATAAATACATAAATATATAAATAAATATTTGATATATATAAATATATCAAATAGATAAATATTTGATTTGATTTCAACTGTTCTGCCTGTGGCTATGGAATCCTGACCTGTTCACCGGACGTGCTACCTGTCCCAGACCTGCTGTTTTCAACTCTCTAGAGACTGCAGGAGTGGTAGAGATACTCTTAATGATCGGCTATGAAAAGCCAACTGACATTTACTCCTGAGGTGCTGACTTGTTGCACCCTCGACAACTACTGAGATTATTATTGGCACAGCCAGAAGAGGACTGGCCACCCCTCATAGCCTGGTTCCTCTATAGGTTTCTTCCTAGGTTTTGGCCTTCCTAGGGAGTTTTTCCTAGCCACTGTGCTTCTACACCTGCATTGCTTGCTGTTTGGGGTTTTAGGCTGGGTTTCTGTACAGCACTTTGAGATATCAGCTGATGTACGACAGGCTGTATAAATACATTTGATTTGACGATCAATTAAACACACACAAATACATTTCAAATCCCTAAAACAGATATCAACTAGGCAAGAGTATATTGTCCTGCTAATAGCCCATAATGGGTGGATGGCTTCTTTGGAATTCCAATGTATTGAATGAATGCATTAATTACAGTCATTTACCATTCTCAGTGTGGAAAAGTTTTTTGCAGATTTCACAACCTGCTACACTTGTGAAAAACGGTTTACTTTCCACCGGTCCTGGCAACTCATCATTACGCACACCTGGCAACCATCATTACATACACCTGGACTTCATCACCACCTTAATTGATTCCCCTTTATCTAGCACTCTGTAGCCTCACTAATCAGGCACTATTGGTTATGTTTTTATGTCGAGCTGTGGCACTTGTTTGGTATCGCTACGTGTGCATTATTATTATACTCACCACCTGCTTCCTGAGTCTCCATTACAGAATACTGCCTCAAAATATGGAAGCAGCAGAAGAAAAAGACATCTCCCGTATGATCAACAAACAGGGACTCCTTTTCCACCAACACCACGATCAGCTGGTGCAACTGGGTGCGTCTATGAATGAGGTCCTCCGCATCCCCATCGCCTCGACACCACCTGAGAGGATTCACCTTCAAATAACGGGCCTTCTACGACGAGTCGTCCCAGTGAGCCAGTTCCCCATCCTACACAGCTTTCCTCCAGGGTCAGTGATACCAACTGTCCCTCCCGGACAAGTATGACAAGACTTCATCCAAATGCCATGGCTTCCTACTCCAGTGCTCCCTCTATTTCCCTACTCAAGTGGGATCCCCACCATGAGAGGTCCAAGCTTGCCATGGTCATTTCCCTGCTGACCGGGCAGACGTTAGTGGTCTACGGCCATCTGGTAGAGAGGGAGAGCTGGGTTCCTACGTTCATGGCTTTGTTCAGGGTGGTCTTCAACCATCCACCGGAGGGCAGCGTGGGAGGTGAGTGACTACTCTATCAGGGTGCCCAGACCACTGTGGAGTATGCCCTCACCATCCACACTGTGGCAGTCTCCAGTGGATGGAATGAGCCGGCGCTCCGCACCCTATTCTGAAGAGGACTGCTTGAGGAGGTACAGACGGAGTTGGCGTGTCGGGACAACAACCTTTCCCTGGACGCTCTCATTGTGATGGCTATCCGCCTGGACAACCTTCTTAGGGAGCGCCGGTGCCCCCTCGCCCCTCTTCCTCCTTTGGCCGTCCAGAGGCAGAGCCTGAACCTATGGAGATAGGGGTCACACAACTGTCCCTTTTGCGGTCAGGAGGTGGTGTCCAGTGCATCCTAACCCGAAGTCCACTGGGGCATAGGGATGGCCCCGTGATAATTTGTCTCCCAGGGTAGGCGTGAGTATTCCTAAATCGTTTTCTGCCAAACCCTTCCTGGCTTCCATTTCACTGGTTGGCTGTCCCTCGTGTTGTCTTTACGGCTCTAGCGTACTCGGGTGCCGCGGGGAATTTTATCGAGGCCCTAGTCTCCTCCCTGAACATCACCACATACCCGCTGAACATCACCACATACCCGCTCTCCTTTTACGGTCCAAGCCTGGGATAAACAACCATTGGGATCCTGCACTATCATTCACATTACAGCACCACTCACCCTCACTGTGGAAAGCCTTCCCTTTCTCATCACCACGGCACCCTTAAACAAAGTCATCCTCAGTCTCATGTGGCTCCAGCGTCATGACCCCACCATCAAGGATGAAAATCCCAGCATTGGCACCTGGATGTCGGAAGACCTGTTTTCCCTTACGTTGTAATTCCACGTCGGTTGAGAGTCCTGTGAGTGACCTCCAGCCCACCATTTCCTCCTCCCATATCATTAGCCACGTGTTTTGGGATGTAGGCTCAGAGGGAACTCGCGCCTGCTACCTGCCCTCCTGAGTGTATCTACATTCCCACAGAGGTGAGGGATCGGCTGTTGACGTGGGCACACAAATCCCTCGGTGCTGGACACCCAGGTATTACTCACACTATTTCATCCATCTCCGCAAAGTACTGGTGGCCCACCTTGGCACAGGACGTCACCCACTATGTCAATTCATGCTCCGTATGTGCACAAACAAAATCTCCCCGGCACGCTCCAGCAGGGAAACTTCTTCCCGTGTCCATAGATTTCATACATCACCCTCTGTTTGATGGTTTCACCACTATTATGGTTGTTGTGGACAGATTCTCTAAATCCTGCCATTTTATCCCTCTCTCTGGTCTCCCTACCGCTCTCCATGTTGCCGAGACACTGTTCCAGCAGGTCTTCTGGCACTTTGGCCTTCTGGAGGACATCGTCTCCGACCGTGGCCCCAATTCACCTCACAGGTATGGAAAGCCTTCATGGAGAAGCTGGGGGCCACGGTCAGCCTTACATCCAGTTTACCAACCTCAGTCTAACAGGCTGGACATTTACATATTTGTAGGGATTATTGCATTTGTCATCTGGATGGCCAGATACAAATTTGTTTCAATCACCAATTAGCTATTGTGATGGTTTCGGCTTGCTATTGTCAAATTTAGTTGCTCATCAATGTGTGAACTGTGAGTCCATCGCTACTGTAAGCTGAGAACTGTGTTCTAAAAATACAGTGGAAGAAATATATTATTGAATTAGATCAAATGCATATGTTTTTTAGGCTACTGTGCGGTGTGACAAAAACCAACAGGACAATGAGATGTTTACTGTAGCTTACATGTGCTGTATTCCTAATACCTTATATATAAAATCAAATGTTACTGGTCCCATACACATGGTTAGCAAATTGTGAGTGTAGCGAACTGCTTGTGCTTCTAGTTCTGACCGTGCAGCAATATCTAACCATTCCACAACAAATAACTAATACACACTAATCTAATTAAAGGAATAAGAATATATGGATGAGCAATGTCAGAGCGGAATAGGCTAAAATACAAAAGATAGTGTATATACATATGAGGTGAGTAATGCAAGATGTAAACTGTGGAACACAGAGAGACCCGTGGACATCAAAAGTTTGAATAAGTAAACAATATTTATATTTTTGAGAATGTGGGAGTGGTCCGTGGACAGTCCTGACAAGTGCTTCACTTGGTGATCTTTTTTTTCTTGAAGGACAGGAGACACTTATTACTGTATCTTTGGTTGTGTACACTTCTTAATTATGGGGCTTACATCTAAATATTGTGAAACATGTATGATTCAAACATTAAACTATTTGTGAAAAGGGGTAATGTTAACCTTCTACATGAGAAAATATGGGTTTTCATATAAAGTCAACCAAGTCAGTGGCCAGGCCCAAGTAAGTATAGACATTACCACGGCGTCATGGATCGGCCTTTTCTCAGTGAGTATAAAATCCACTCCTGACAATTTACATTAGACTAGAAAACATTGAGCTGTCGCTACATGTTGAAATGTTTAAAAACTACAACTCTATAGGCCCAGGAGACCAGACAGTGTGTAGTTTTGGCTACAAGGCTGGAAATGGTTAAACTCTTGAGACTATCGATCACTACAGAATAATAGCAAATCCTAGACATAGAATTACTAGTCTACAGCTGTAAATTATGTATATCTAGTAGTAGGATACAGACAACCCAGGAAGATTCAATTCTATGCAATGACAATCTGTATGCCTGACGTATCCATTGCAACAGACACTATCCATAGCCGCAGAAAAAGCTACAACCATGAAAGACATTGGGAATTCTGGGGAAGTTAACCAGAGACTCTCTGATGAACTGACTCTCCAGCAGATGGACCGGTGATTCCAACAGAGAAGACAACTACATATGGGCGTGAATATATACATTGCAATTATGTTTTGAATGAGCGGCCGTTCATGTGCAAAGGATTACCATTTCGATTAATGTTATTATCAACTGTGTGTCGTGAATCCGTTTTGTCTTTCCCACTGTCTGTCCCCACCCTTTTCATTGTCTATCAAGCTGGCTTACCGGTTTAGCCAACTAGGGACTTATCAATGCATTGTGTTAGTAACCAATAACTCAATTGTTTTATGTATTTCTGTGTTAGTTAGTAAATAAATAATTAAGCCAATTTGTATATTGCTGATTCATTATGGAGGCTAGGGTTCGTGTAGATATCCAAGGGTTTGCGATGTTCCGTAATTAGCACTGATGAGGTACAACTCATTAATAAGCGAATGTGATGATATGAAAATATCTGAAGAGTCGATTTGGGATATAGAGACTCTATAAACATTTTCCTGTGGTGCCTCGACTTCCTAGTTAATTAAAGTTCACATGATTAGTTTAATCATGTAATAATTACACCGAGATAATTGATTTGATAAAATACGTTTTCACATTTTAACTTCTCTAGGGTAGGGGGCAACATTTGGAATTTTGGATGAAAAGCATGCCCAAATGAATCTGCCTTCTACTCAGGCCCAGAAGATGGGATATGCATATATAATTGGTAGATTTTGGATAGAAAACACTCTAAAGTCTCCAACTGTTAACCTCTTATGGCTGCATCCCTTGTTCTCAATTTCCGTCTAAAGACATATCCTAAGGGTGGAGGTTGAATATAAACATCGAAGACATATCCTAAGGATTGAGGTTGAATATAAACATCGAAGACATATCTTAATAGAAATATATATCGCACATAAACAAGCAGAATTGCAATGTTTCCGACATCGGTAGATTCGTCAACCTAGATTGCATACCACAGTGACTCGTTAATTTAAGAATATTTCAGCAATTATAATTACTTTTTATACCTAAATATATTTTAAACCAAATACTTTTAGAATTTTACTGGGTGACTTTCACTTTTACTTGAGTCATTTTCTATTAACGTATCTTTACTTTTAATCAAGTATGACAGTTGGCTAATTCTTTCATGACTGAGTGCCACCTAGAGAACAGAAGCAGATTAACAGCCAAAAGCATTTCCAACACCCTCACCTCAATTTTATTGTATACTCTTATTTAAAAAAATATACATATTAAAAAATCTTGCATGGATTAATTTATATCCACAATTAACTAATAATATGCGTATTAATTTAGGCACTTCATACGAAGGATTGTTACATCTGTGACACCTGTTTGTGTATCTTAAAACAATTATCACTTTTAGTGTATCATCTTATGACTTATTTTGAAAATACATTTGGAATACCAAAGATTAGGTAACACAGTGATTTGTACTGTATGTACCGATACTTCATGATAATTTAAGTACTATGCGTTATTTAATCAAATGCATGATGTGTTTGTAATTAAGACCATTCCAAGCAGTTTGATAATGAGGACATCATTGATGGTGCAGTTGCATTCTATGACAACAAAAATAAATAGAAAAACTGAGAATATGTGGCAATCCTGCAGAGAGAGGGTCATACGATCTCTCGGTTTTGTTGATCAAATTCGCCAATATAGGCCTGCCAAACCTCTCAGCCTTCCCACTGACGATAATTCAATGGGATCCTTAAATAAAAGTTCTTCAATCAATAAACTACTAGTACACAGCAGAGGGACCTTCATTAAGTCATTTAGAAAACACAAATTCCCAGCGGTGGGATTTCAAGGCCTCCATTAAATGTAATTATTTAATTCAACTGGTCTTACTTTAATAGACCCACAAAGATCATATTGATAATGATAAGCCATTCACCTTAAGTTGAAAGAAAACTAAATTAGCTTAAAAGGAGAGTTGGCTCGGTTCCACAGAGTAAACTTCCCAGTATTTCAAAGCCTTACTTTTAGGGGTCCTTTTGTGAGGGGTTGTGGGAAAAGGAGAGATGCAGTTTGATGTAACCACAGGGCTGAATCCAGAATTGGCATACACTTGCATGGCTCAAACATCCATACTCATCATACTTGTCTGCAACTGGATTTGCACAGAAGATAGTGTGTGTGTGTGTGTGTGTGTGTGTGTGTGTGTGTGTGTGTGTGTGTGTGTGTGTGTGTGTGCGTATGTGTATCAGTGGAGGATGCTGAGAGGAGGATGGCTCATAATAATGGCTGGAATGAAGTCATGGCATCAAATATGTAGTTTCCATGTGGTTGATACTACTCCATTGACTTCATTCCAGACATTATTATGAGCCTTCCTCTCCTCAGCAGCCTCAACTGACGTGTTTGTGTGTAGTCAAGATCTGGCCTGAATAGCACATGCCTATATCGGGGTTACAGGGTGCAAGCTGGAAGCAGATGTAATGTCTCGTTTGACCTCTGCAACACTACAGTACATTGCTATCACATGCAATCCCTTACTATCACTAGCCTCTGACACTGGCCTTGGATCTAACACTTGCCTTGTGTGAATCCACTTCATTGGCTGCTTAGTACCTCCTGGCAGGGCCATGAATGATATGTAAACCCTGCCTCCCAAATAACACCCTATTCCCTATATGGTGCACAACTTTTAAACATTGCCGATAAGGCTCAGGTCAAAAGCATTGCACCAAAATTAAATGGGTTGCCAATTGGGATACAGACGTAGCCCCATGAGAGGTATACTTGACTCTTTTCTCCACATCCATTCAATGGATGCTTACACATTTGTATTTAGCCTGGTCGCAGAGTCATATGCTTTGTTGACTCTTTGTGTCCATTGAGAAAGCAGCAACTAGCTGACTGAGTTAGTCTCTTAGGGACTGTACACATTACATTTGTGATCGGAATTTTAACCCACAGTGTTAAATTTAACACTTTCTTTGTAATTATATGGCAGCTTTGCTTCAACTCCTTAGGAAACTGTGCAGTTATTTGTTTTTTTTTATGTATTATTTTTTACATTGTTAAACCTTATTAAATACAACCGGGAAGAAATATTGGATATCAGAGACGTCAATTTACCAGCACTACGACCAGGAATACGACTTTCCGAAAGCGGATCATTTGTCTGCACCTCCAGGGCATTTGAACTGATTCCAGAGCCCAACCCAAAACAACGCCGTCGGAGGAGAGGTTGCCTCTAGTGAGGCATCGGATGTGTGCACACCACCCATCGCTTCCCGTGTATATTACTCGCTAATGTCCAGTCCCTAGTAAACAAAGTAAACGAAATTAGGGCAAGAGTTGCTCCAGCCTTGTCCTCGTCAACACTCACACCTGTGTTAACGAGAGAATCACTGACATGATGTCAGATGGTGTTTTTGTGGCAGGGCTGAAATGCAGTGGAAATGATTTTTGGGGATTCAGTTCATTTGCATGGCAAAGGGACTTTTCAATTAATTGCAATTCATCTGATCACTCTTCATAACATTCTGGAGTATATGCAAATTGCCATCATACAAACTGAGGCAGCAGATTTTGAAAATTAATATTTGTGTCATTCTCAAAACTTTTGGCCACGACTGTACAATGTCTATCAACATGTCTGTAGATAGTTGTCACAGTGTCATCATGAACATTCTATTGTCGTCCGACATCAAACTTGTGGTTATGAAAAGGTATAAACTTAAAAACGACAGCCTGCATGACATCAGTAGCCTGGTGGTCCAAAATATAATAATTTTTGACCTTGGACACTGTCTCGGTGGCCTAACGTTGTATCCTAATTTGACTTTGGTGCAGATCTTGTTGTTCTTCACATTAACGTCTTGTAACGGCAGATTTCCTCCTCTTCTTCTGAAGAGGAGGTGTAGCAGGGATCGGACCAAAATGCAGCGTGGGAAGTGTCCATATCCTCACATCAGTAACCGGAAATGGTATAAATAAATAAGACAGGTGTTATTATTAGACATATTTAATATAAGCAATATTTATTATACTTATCAATGTTATGGATGAGCGCGTTGTTTGTTTATTCTGTTCCTCTCTTTCTCCATATCTGTAACTTCCGGGTATGCAGGATAAGGACCCAAGCAAAGGGAATTGGGCTGAATTTGTAGTGCCTGTCCCGAATGGCTCATTAATGCAAATGGACATATTGAAAGACACTCAGTAGTGTCAGTAGTGATGTAATTTTGTAAATGTTAAATTGGGATATTGTTTCATAAAAAAACGTGTTGCAATGTATCTACTTTAGTATGTTTAGTTGAATGGAAAATGTAGGTTTGAATAGATAATTGCTTAATTAATTTGTGTTAATTGTTCTGATGGGCGGGGCTTCCCCTACAAAAAGAGCCTCTCTTTCAGTTCATGGAGAGGGGCATTTTGGTTTGAGTTGTGGATGGGGCAGCATTGTTTTTAGCTGTCCCATAAGGTGTATATATAAGGTTTGATGGCAGTACTGTTGTTTTTGTTCCGGAATCACTATGTAAATAAACACCCTTGCACAGAATAACTTTTGCGGCTCCGCCATCTTTTCATTTTGATAGAGGTTAGGTTTTCCAGTTCAGCCTTCTGGCCTACTCTACGTGACAACTGATTTAATCAATTTTAGAGTAAGGCTGTAACATAACAATGTGGAAAATGTCAAGGGGTCTGAATACTTTCCAAATGCACTGTATATTAGTAATATAGTGATATAATTCTATTTAAGCCTAAAATCAGTATATGCACTTTTTATGACTAGTTTATTAAATCTTATTCCTGAAACTTGATTCATCCTTGTCTTATGTTGTTATTTAGCTGAGGATGGATCACATTAAGGGACATGCCTTTGCAGAGCCTATCAAAGTCACATTGGATCACAATTTTATCTGTTTCATTTGAGTATGGTTAGGGTTTATTGTTCCACGGGGTACAAAATGTTTAAAATGTACCTTTTCAGAGGTACACATAATTTAGACTAGCTGCTTTATCACTGTAGTGGTACCCTAAAAACGTCAATTTGTACCATATTCTTTATCATATTTCCCAGCATGCTCTACTGTAGGTAGTTAAAATTATTTTTTACAAATAATCATATCTGTTTTTGCATGTACTGTACATTGAATGATTAATTTTATGCTACCCAAAGATAAATATCATAAATGTTTCTAAACGAATCCAATCAGTTAGATTTGTTTTGCACTCGTTACTGAAATGGTTATTCCAGTTGAAATGGGTTATGTTATATCTCCTCTCAATGCCTCAATACTTCTTATCATTGTAGTCATTCAAAATGCAGGTTGCGAGTGAATAAAAAGTCCAACTGTCGGATAACCTCTCTCAAACTGGATTCTGATATGAATTTACAAATCGCTTGTCAAACCAGCATAATGCTGACTAGCAGGTAGGGTGGCAAAGTTCTGGAAAGTTTTTCAGAAAGTTTTTCAGAAATCCCAGTCTGAAGATTCCTCGAACCGGGCAAGGAATTCAGAATCATTCAACCAGGATTTTGGAAATTTACTGGAAATTTGCAATCTAGGAACCCAATTGTTGGCCACAGTACTGAAAAGGAAAAATGTCAACAACCAGTCACTAACAAATACAGTCCTTGGTGGTAACTCTACAATTCACTTGAAAAGGCACACTGGTAAATAATATTGGTGGTGTGGCTTAGTGGGGGCGTGGCTTTCAGTTTGTTATTTTTGGCCAACTGTGAGTGGAATTATTGTAACCGTTTAAGTGGTCTATGGCACAAGTACAATTTCTAAGGAAATATAAACGTGGTTGTTTTCTTCCAAAAGATATTAGAGAGCTTGTGACAAATACCAACTAAATCATTTTGATATTGGGGCTAACACTGCGGTACACATTCTCTCCCAACCCAATAAGGGTGGTGGGAAGGAACACTTTATTTTGGCATCAACTTTACCATATAAGAGAGAATCACTACTTGTGCGCTGTCTGCTAATGGTTTGTGTTTTTCTCTCTTCAGACAGAGATAGGCCTTGGTGTCAGAACCAATCTGTTCGTCTTTGATGATTTCGTTAGAGGAATAAGGTGGTAACTGGTGTTTGAATACAAAATCATTTATATTGACAAGTCTGGAAAATACCTTTTGAAATTCTATGTTGATGATGTACAGTGAATTGATGTCATTGAAATGTTCCTATTACATATGGTTGGTTAGTATATTGGTGATGTATCCTCAACCAGATTCAATGTTCCACTTTGTGAATAACATGGGTGCATTACTTTTAGCTAAAAGCATGTGCTAAAACAAAACTTTGGTAAGCTTGTTTTCCTTTTCTGCGTGCACTGCAGCTGAGCCATTATACTTGCTGGTGAATGGTCTTGTTTTTGGGACAATTCTACTCTACTCTGGGCCTGTTCCCTGCCCTGCTTGGATGCTGTGGCAGTGATGGATGCTCTGTTCATGTGTGCTCTACACTATAGGACCTCTGCGGCTCAGGGGGCAAGGGCCCGCATATATCACACCCGGTAGTGCCAAGCTTTGACACCAGAACATATGGACCTACTCACACACTGTAACAAATGATGATACACTTCTGTTTGGTTAAAACATTTCATAGACTTCCCAGATAAGATGGACTTGTGTTTGGTTACAAAATAAGAGACTTCTGTTCTCAGTGGAATGTGGGTATTGCACTAGAATGTGCATACCAGGATTGTGTATGGTTGTCGGTAAACTTTGATACACAATGCCTAGTAAAGGTCTACATAACCCTTGCACAGTTTCACATTTTGCTGCCTTAAAATTCAATTGAAAAAGGGATTACATTAGTCTTCTTTCCTGCCGATCTAAACAAGCTGCTCAAGATTTTCAGTGAAAGTTATAGAACATTCTAGAACATTTTCCAAGTTAATAGATAAAAGATGCCTTGATTGCATATGTCTTTACACCCCAGAGTTAATACTTGGTGGAAGCCTCTTAGGCAGCCTTCTAAGGCCGTGAGTAATTTTGAGTAAGACTCTACCAACTTTGCACAACTCATAGGACAACATACAGTGCCTTCAGAAAATATTCAAAGCCCATGACATTCCACATTTTGTTGTTACTACCTGAATTCAAAATGGGTTCAATAGATTATTTTTCTCACCACACAATACCTCATAATGACAAAGTGATAACATGTTATTAGAAATGTTTCCACATTGAAAATGAAATACAGAAATATTTAATTTACATAAGTACTAACACACCTGAGTCAATACATGTTAGAATCACCTTTGGTTGGCCTCCCAAGTGGTGCAGTGGTCTAAGGCACTGCATCACAGTGCTAGCTGTGCCACTAAAGATTCTGTCTTTGAGACCAGGCTCTGTTAAATCAAATGAGTTGAGTACCTCCCCACACACACACACACCAAATTGAGATGCTGACCAAGAAACACAGTAATACGTTGCATATACTTCCATTAATTTAGGGTAATAGAAAGAGCCAATGTTGAGGACTATGGCCATATTTAATAGTGCTGTGCGATTAACCAAAATGTAATGTTATTGACCGATGTTGGTTACATTATTTGAATTCCATTCATTTTTTGTTTTCAGCTTGATGCTCAGTTTCCATAGAGATAAATCAGGTCAAGCACAAACTGTACGATGTAGGGAGTTGTAGTTTCCAACAGGCCAATATTTTACCTAGTTTATATCAGAAAACATGGTAATTAACTACAACATAATCCATTGCCCACAAGTTTAGTTGTCCGGTCTGTGTGGAGCAGACACAGACCTCATTGACAGAAAGAAGAGCGAATGTGCGAGAGGGATAGAATGCTGTTGCTTTCTGAGCTATTTCTGCCTGAAACTACATGATTTAAATAATTTATCATTTTTGGTTGAGATGATTTATTCTTGCTCACAGATAAAACTAAAGAAATGCAGAATTGACATTTGTGATCATTTAGACCCCACGGGGTGAGGTCTTGCGTGGAGCCCCAGATCTAGGCAGATTATCAGTGGTCTTGTATGTCTTCCATTTCCTAATAATTGCTCCCACAGTTGATTTCTTCAAACCAAGCTGCTTACCTATTGCAGATAGTCTTCCCACCCTGGTGCAGGTCTATAATTTTATTTCTGGTGTCTTTTGACAGCTCTTTGGTCTTGGCCATAGTGAAGTTTGGAGTGTGACTGTTTGAGGTTGTGGACAGGTGTCTTTTATACTGATAACAAGTTCAAACAGGTGCCATTAATACAGGTAACGAGTGGAGGACAGAGGAGCCTCTTAAAGAAGAAGTTACAGGTCTGTGAGAGCCAGAAATATTGCTAGTTTGTAGGTGACCAAATACTTATTTTCCACCATAATTTGCAAATAAATTCATTAATAATCCCACCATGTGATTTTCTGGATTTTTTTGGTAATTTTGTCTGTCATAGTTGAAGTGTACCTATGATGAACATTACAGGCCTCTCTCATCTTTTTAAGTGGGAGAACTTGCACAATTGGTGGCTGACTAAATACTTTTTTGCCCCACTGTATATGGACTGGAATTAAACATCTCATTCAAACCATGATAAAGTTGGAACATGCAATTCTGGTGCAGCACATGGAACCTACAAAGTTACAATTATGGGCTAGCGAATTTGATTACAATTTTGAAATATAATAGCCCACTAATTATGCAAATAGGCCTTGAGTCATATACTGTATACCTTTTTATAATATTTTCCCTAATATGTGTGTGTATATATATTATAGCCTACGTCTTATAGCATATCTCTGCTTTCTCTCTCTATTGTGCTTTATTCGTGTTAAATTATAAAGGTTTGTTGTCCTTATCTTCATCATTCGACTGACACGATTGAATAATATAGGACTAGAATTAGATGCAGGCGGCTTCACTTCTCTTCACAATGATTTTATAGTTATGGGTCTGAATAAATAACTGATATAGCCTACAGCCATCACGCATTCGCTCTTCTTTCAAACTTCCCGTGAGTTCTTGGCTGCTGTATTTAACATTGGCTGCTGTATTTAACATTTAAATTACAGGCCTCATCTTTTTAACATTCAACATTCAGCAAACAAGATCTTGCGTCTCTCTTTGAATAGTCTATTGGTATAATATGCTGACCACACCACTCACGTCGGGTGCGCGAGCATAGCAAAATAAATGTACAAATACATGTTATTCAATTATTGCGCCAACGAGCACCTGCTTTGCAAAGCACTAAAATAGAAGCCAATTTTATTTGTGATACTGAACGCGGTGCAAGTCCTGCATCTCCCATCTCCTCATTGGTTTATAGAAGCAGATACCCACGTGCCATCTCCTCATTGGTTATACCCACGTGGGTGATCGGTCGGTCGTCGTGCTGACTATAAAAGTTAGATGCCAATCGCCATATAAAGTCCAAAGAAGAAAAAGCCTGGAAGGAGGAGAGATGAAAATAAAAAATTAGGTTGACTGTTTTACGTGTGTATTAATTGTCGGAGTAGAGGACCTTGTGTATTTCAGGTAAAATAACAACTCAACCTTTATATCTCAGGACAAATTAGCTAGCAACAGCAAGCTAGCTAAATAGGACAAATTAGCTAGCAACTGCAAGCTAGCTAGCTAAATTGCCATAAATGTTGAATGCTTTTCGACCTATCCGCAAATTTATAACATTTGTTGAGTTTGTTTTGATATTTCAACCTGCGTGTCGTGATCGCATTTGGTGTGGGCGGACAAAAATCTATTTGCTCATGATGGGGCACGGGTGATGCCGGTTTGGGTACGGTGTAAGAAATGCACGAAAAAAATGTCCAGCAAGCTATTCTAGTCTAGCTTTACTTGCATGGGACGCCAAGGAGCAAAGCACAGGTGCGTGCATATTCCGCAAGAAACAGGCTGTTAGCTAATTAATTATGTATTATGCATAATAAGCTTCTAAGTATAAGGCTAATACTGCATTGGATTTATTACCTTAAAGAGATAGGCTAGGGCATCAATGCATACTCTATGGCTATATCAATCTTGAACAGGATGATATAGATTGGATGCAATTTGAATGGAAATGATGGAGAGAGAGCTCGTGCGTGCACTGATTTAAAGCAACAATATTCAAATGATAGGCTGTTTTTAAAACTCTGCAGCTGCAATAAATAAAACAATAAGGTGACCTCTGAAAGCCAGATGGAGATGTGTAAATTAGACATGCATTCTTATATTACTGTAGCATAGCCATCCTGTGTCAAATGTAGGGCCTACCTGTCACAAGAAAAAAAGTTATCATGATGAGATGATGGGTCTACATGCATTCTGAACTGCGCTCCATACTGAGGTAGGCTGTATGTCCCCACCCTGAGCCTTGATGATTGATCATGCAGAGAGAAGGCCCTAGAGAAGCCAGATCTAGACATTGCATATAATTTAATACTTCCATTTCACGTTATGCTGTTCATATAGACAATTTACCAGTTTTTCAGTTATCCTGGGAAAAGGGAGTGGTTTTGGGCAGTAAATCTTGGTAACCGGGTTCCCGCCATTCAAACCTAGTTGGTAGTCAGCAGTCATAAAAGTTTACCTTATTTACTTTGAAGAACTACTACAATAGTGATTTTGTCAGAAAGCATAGGTTGAAGCTCTTTAGAGGTGAGATGATGACTTAATTTGATTGGTCAAAGGACAGCAGGAAAATAATTAGAATTGGGCTGCCTCTGTCAATGCAGCCCATGTGGCTTCCTCAACCCTCCCTGAAAAAGGTGCTGGAATGTTGGTTGTTTCCATTAAATCAGGAGTGTCACTCATTCCATTGAGGGCCTAGTGTCTGCTGTTTTACCCCCCTTTCAATTAAGACCTAGACAACTAGATGAAGGGAGTTCCTTACTAATTAGTGACCTTAATTCATCATTTAAGTACAAGGGAGGAAAAACACACCCGCAAACACTCAGCCATCCATTTAATGAGTTTGACACATGTACGTTAAATTATTTTAGTAAACAAATCTGTAGGACACTTTGCGCTAAGTGTAAGTGCTAACAAAGTAACAAGAAGCAGACCCCTAAACAAGAAGAAATATAGGCTTTATTTAAGAAAACAAAAGTAATGAAATGTGCAAACGTTACACATTGAGATTAACTTGCCATGATAAAATCAAATCAAACTGTATGTAGACCTTACTGTGAAATGCCTACTTACAAGCGCTTAACCAACATTGCAGTTCTATGCATAGATACTAAACAGCGAGTAGCAGCACTGTACAAAATAAATGGAGGGGGGGTGTCAATGTAAATAGTCCGGTGGGCATTTGATTATTTGTTCAGAAGTCTTATGACTTGGGGGGGTAGACGCTTCTTCGGGATCGGTGTCCCTTCCCACTGGACGGTTGAGCTAACGTAGGCTAATGTGATAAGCATGAGGTTGTAAGTAACAAGAACATCTACCAGGACACAGACATATTTGATATTGGCAGAAAGCTTTTCTTGTTAATCGAACTGCACTGTCCAATTTACAGTGAAATAACACCATGCTGTTGTCTGAGGAGAGTGCACAATTTTGAACATGAAAAGTTTATTAATAAACAAATAGGCACATTTGGGCAGTCTTGATACAAAATCTGGAACAGAAATACAATGGTTCACTGGATCATTTGAAAACTTTGCGCGTGCACTGCTGCCATCTAGTGGCCAAAATCTAAATTGCCTCAAAGATGGTACAATTTTTTTTACAAAAGAACGGGTTGTCTTTTCTTTGTAATATCTTTTATCAGATATATTGTGTCATATTCTCCAACATTCCTTTCACATTTCCACAAATAAAAGTGTTTCCTTTCGAATGGTACCAAGAATATGCATATCCTTCAGGGCCTGTGCTACGGGCAGTTAGATTTGGGTGTGTCATTTTAGACGGAAAAAAAAGGGGGTGGATCCTTATGAGGCTTTTGGTCCTAGACTTGATGCTCCGGTACCACTTGCCATGTGGTAGCAGAGAAAACAGTCTATGACTTGGGTGACTGGAGTATCTCACAATTTTTGGGGCTTTCCTCTGACACTACCTAGTATATAGGTCCTGGATGGCAGGAAACTTGGCCCAAGTGATGTACTGGGCCATACGCACTACCCTCTGTAGCACCTTATGGTAAGATGTCGAGCAGTTGTCATACCAGGCGGTGATGCAACCGGTCAGGATGCTCACGATGAGCTGTAGAACTTTGAAGATCTGGGGACCAATGCCAAATCTTTTCAGTCTCCTGAGGGGAAAGTGTGTTGTCGCGCCCTCTTATCAACTGTCTGTTTTAATAGTTTGATGTGGACACCCAGGAACTTAAAACTCTAGACCCGCTCCACTCCATTCCCGTCAATGTTAATGGGGGCCTTTTCGGCCCACCTTTTCCTGTAGTCCACAATCAGCTCCTTTGTCTTGCTCACATTGAGGAATAAGCTGTTGTCCTGGCACCCCACTGCCACATCTCTGACCTCCTCTCTATAGGCTGCCTCATCGTTGTTGGTGATCAGGCCTACCAATGTTATGTCGCAGAGCTATAGTCAATAAACAGCGTTCTCATATAAGTGTTCCCTTTGTCCAGGTGGGAAAGGGCAGTGTGGAGTGTGATTTGAGATTTCGTCATCTGTGGATCTGTTGGAGCGTTATGCGAATTGGAGTGGATATCTAGGGTATCCGGGAGGATGCTGTTGATGTGAGCCATGACCAGCCTTTCAAAGCACTTCATGGCTACCGACGTGAGTGCTATGGGGCGGTAATCATTAAGGCAGGTTACTTTCACTTCCTTGGGCACAGGGACTATGGTGGTCTGCTTGAAACATGTTATTACAGACTCGGTCAGGGAGAGGTTGAAAATGTCAGTGAAGACACGTGCCAGTTTATCGCGTATGCTTTGAATACATGTCATGGTAATCCATCTGGCCCCGCTGCTTTGTGAATTTTGACCTGTTTTAAGGTCTTGCTCACATCAGCTACCGAGAGCGTTACCACACAGTCGTCCAGAGCAGCTTCAGTGTTGTTTGCCTCGAAGCGAGCATAAAAGGCATTTAGATCATCTGGTAGGCTCGCGTCACTGGGCAGCTCGCGTCTGGGTTTCCCTTTGTAGTCCGTAATAGTTTTTAAGCCCTGCCACATCCGACGAGCGTCAGAGCCAGTGTAGTAGGATTCAATATTATCCTGTATTGACACTTTGCTTGTTAGATGGTTCGTCATAGGGCATAGCGGGATTTCTTATAAGTGTCCGGATTAGTGTCCCACTCCTTGAAAGCAGCAGCTCTAGCCTTTAGCTCGATGCGGATGTTGCTTATAATTCATGGCTTCTGGTTGGGATATGTACAGTGCCTTGCGAAAGTATTCGGCCCCCTTGAACTTTGCGACCTTTTGCCACATTTCAGGCTTCAAACATAAAGATATAAAACTGTATTTTTTTGTGAAGAATCAACAACAAGTGGGACACAATCATGAAGTGGAACGACATTTATAGGATATTTCAAACTTTTTTTAACAAATCAAAAACTGAAAAATTGGGCGTGCAAAATTATTCAGCCCCCTTAAGTTAATACTTTGTAGCGCCACCTTTTGCTGCAATTACAGCTGTAAGTCGCTTGGGGTATGTCTCAGTTTTGCACATCGAGAGACTGAAAAAAATTTCCATTCCTCCTTGCAAAACAGCTCGAGCTCAGTGAGGTTGGATGGAGAGCATTTGTGAACAGCAGTTTTCAGTTCTTTCCACAGATTCTCGATTGGATTCAGGTCTGGACTTTGACTTGGCCATTCTAACACCTGGATATGTTTATTTTTGAACCATTCCATTGTAGATTTTGATTTATGTTTTGGATCATTGTCTTGTTGGAAGACAAATCTCCATCCCAGTCTCCGGTCTTTTGCAGACTCCATCAGGTTTTCTTCCAGAATGGTCCTGTATTTGACTCCATCCATCTTCCCATCAATTTTAACCATCTTCCCTGTCCCTGCTGAAGAAAAGCAGGCCCAAACCATGATGCTGCCACCACCATGTTTGACGGTGGGGATGGTGTGTTCAGGGTGATGAGCTGTGTTGCTTTTACGCCAAACATAACGTTTTGCATTGTTGCCAAAAAGTTCAATTTTGGTTTCATCTGACCAGAGCACCTTCTTCCACATGTTTGGTGTGTCTCCCAGGTGACTTGTGGCAAACTTTTAACAACACTTTTTATGGATATCTTTAAGAAATGGCTTTCTTCTTGCCACTCTTCCATAAAGGCCAGATTTGTGCAATATACGACTGATTGTTGTCTTATGGACAGAGTGTCCCACCTCAGCTGTAGATCTCTGCAGTTCATCCAGAGTGATCATGGGCCTCTTGGCTGCATCTCTGATCAGTCTTCTCCTAGTATGAGCTGAAAGTTTAGAGGGACGGCCAGGTCTTGGTAGATTTGCAGTGGTCTGATACTCCTTCCATTTCAATATTATCGCTGGCACAGTGCTCCTTGGAATGTTTAAAGCTTGGGAAATCTTTTTGTATCCAAATCCGGCTTTAAACTTCTTCACAACAGTATCTCGGACCTGCCTGGTGTGTTCCTTGTTCTTCATGATGCTCTCTGCGCTTTTAACGGACCTCTGAGACTATCACAGTGCAGGTGCATTTATACGGAGACTTGATTACACACAGGTGGATTGTATTTATCATCATTAGTCATTTAGGTCAACATTGGATCATTCAGAGATCCTCACTGAACTTCTGGAGAGAGTTTGCTGCACTGAAAGTAAAGGGGCTGAATAATTTTGCACGCCCAATTTTTCAGTTTTTGATTTGTTAAAAAAGTTTGAAATATCCAATAAATGTTGTTCCACTTCATGATTGTGTCCCACTTGTTGTTGATTCTTCACAAAAAAATACAGTTTTATATCTTTATGTTTGAAGCCTGAAATGTGGCAAAGGTCTCAAAGTTCAAGGGGGCCGAATACTTTCGCAAGGCACTGTACGTATGGTCACTATGGGGATGACGTCGTCAATGCACTTATTGATGAAGCCAGTGACTGAGGTGGTATACTCCTCAATGCCATTGGATGAATCCCGAAACATATTCCAGTCTGTGCTAGCAAAACAGTCCCTTAGCGTAGCATCTGTGTCATCTGACCACTTCCGTATTAAGTGAGTTGCTGGTACTTCCTGCTTTAGTTTTGCTTGTAAGCATGAATCAACAGGATAGCATTATGGTCAGATTTGCGACATGGAGGGCGGGGGAGAGCTGTGTGTGGTGTAAAGGTGGTCTAGAGTTTTTTTCCCCCTCTGGTTTCATGTATCATGCTGGTAGAAATGAGTTAAGTTTGCTACCAGGAGTGCCACTCCTGGATGAGCATTTTCTTGTTTGCTTATGGCCTTATACAGTTGGTTGAGTGCGGTCTTAGTGCCAGCATCGGTTTGTAGTGGTAAATAGACAGCTACGAATAATATAGATGAGAACCCTCTTGGTAGATTCAGTTTATCATAATGTACTCTACTTCAGGCGAGCAATACCTCAAGACTTCTTTAATATTAGACATCGCACTCCAGCTGTTATTGACAAATAGACACCCCCACTCTTCGTCTTAATAGATGTAGCTTCTCTGTCCTGCCGGTGCATGGAAAATCATGCCAGCTCTATATGTCGCCGTTCAGCCACGACTCAAACATAAGATATTACAGTTTTAATGTCTTGTTGGTAGGATAATCTTGATCGTAGTTCATCGATTGTATTTCCAATGATTGCACGTTGGCCAATAGAAGGGATGTCAGTGGGGGTTTACCCCGACCTCTGCCCACTTTTCCCCATCTTTTCTTCACGCAAATGACGGGGATTTGGGCCTGTTCCCGTTTTAGAAAGCAATATATCATTCGCGTTGGACTCATCAGACTCATTAAAGAAAAAAGCTTCTTCTAGTTTGAGGTGAGTAATCGCTGTTGTCACGGCTGATGTAGCAGGGATCGGACCAAAATGCTGCGTGGTAAGTGTCCATAGTAGATTTTAATGAAAAAAATGAAACAGTACAAAACAAACGAAACGTGAAAAAAACGAAACAGTACCGTGTGGTGAAACAAACACAGACACGAAAACAATCACCCACAAAGTACCCACAGAATATGGCTGCCTAAATATGGTTCCCAATCAGAGACAACGATAGACAGCTGCCTTTAATTGAGAACCAATCTAGGCAATGATAGACATACAATATACCTAGAAAGGAGCCCCATAAACATACAAAAACCCTAGACAAGACGAAAAACACATACATCACCCATGTCATACCCTGACCTAACCAAAATAACAAGGAAAACAAATAATACTAAGGTCAGGGTGTGACAGCTGTTCTGATGTCCAGAAGTTATTTTCGGTCATAAGAGATGGTAGCAGCAATATTATGAACAAAATACGTTACAAACAATGCAAAAAAAACTATAGTATAGTTTTATCTAAAAAGGAAATTATTTTTAATGTGTCACCATTTCATTTTTATGAAATTCACTGAGGAGGATGGTCCTCCCCTTCCTCCTACGAAGAGCATCCACTGCTGAATACATGGGCTCCAATATGATACAGGAACGATATGTTTTAGATTGAACCTAATCACAGAATATGGCTGGATGATTACAGTTGAACACAATGTACATCTGACGAGGCAGACAATGAGGGTTGGCTAGCTCTGATATGGCCCGCTTAGCCACTGACTCTGCCTCTCAAATGAACATCCAGATGCAACCAAATAGCTAACAAAATAAAGTTATGGGGAGGCAATATGTGTTAGGATAACTAAGTACAGCTATGCCCAACTGAAACCCTCATGCTTCTGCAGAATCCACACTGTGACCTGTAAAATAAAAATGTACACCAGCTTCAGGGAGCAGTAATAAAGTGGCCAGTAGTGGCGGCACCAACTGCGCCTTAGGTTTGATTTGATTTGTTGAGAAGCCCATGACCGCAGTGTGCAGGTAGGGGCTGGGCTCAATGTAGGTGGAGTCAAATGCGTTTAACCCAAACCCTTCCCGTCTCTTTCAAGGTCACCCAGGTTGAGGTTCACGTCGAAGGTATCAACGTCAACGAAAGCGAATCTTAATCGAATCTAACCTAACCTACATGGATAAAAATATAAACCACGGAAGTGATACTGTCATTATGCAAAATGTACTTTGTAATATTCATGTTGTACCAGTGCAGTGGTATATTTTTACATAACCAACTACCGCACCGATGTTAGCATAGAGTTAATTAGCACCCATTTGCACGTGAGCTAGCTAATTGCTTACAATGAGGGAATCTTGTATGTCATTCACTCACTAAGGTCTGAAGAAGAGAGGTTGAAAGATGGAAAAAGGCGGTGAAGTGGGGTGTAATTTGTCTTTATCACCCAATGAGGCCCTACTCTTAATATTTATTCTTCCTTTTTCTTCAAGGAAACAGATGTTCTTCTAAGGGACACCCTAGAGGCAGCAAGGTGGTACGAACATTTAAAGGCACTATTACCCTCCATAGTGTAATTGGGATGGACGGGGACGACCGCATTAACACCCTTAAAGAACTACGGTTGTATGATGGCCTGGATGATATTCTCCTCAAGGAACCATTCATGTTACAGAAAGATTGAGATGTTCTATGTGGAGGCAGTTGACAACAAGAAAATGCCTCTTTGCCTCTTTTGAGGAGCAGGAGTGAAGCCCTTTTTGAGGAGTGGTCAAACCATGTCTGCTGTGTTAATTGTGTTATGTTGTTTAGTAAAGATGACGTAAAAGTCACCGGAGTCTCTGATCTCTTTACTGGAGCTGGTATAACTTAGTGTACAAAGCACATTCAGCTTGTCAGTATGTCTGTATGGTATAGTCTGTCTCCATTCTCATGAGGAAAGTAAATAGCATTATAAATCAGGATAGGTAGTAGCTGTATATACCTTTTGAAGTCGGCAGTTTACATACACCTTAGCAAAAAAACAACATTTAAACTAATTTTTTTCACAATTCCTGACATTTAATCAGAGTAAAAATTCCCTGTTTTAGGTCCGTTAGGATCACCACTTTATTTGAAGAATGTGAAATGTTAGAAAAAAAGTAAAGATAATGATTTGTTTCAGCATTTATTTCTTTCATCACATTCCCAGTGGGTCAGAAGTTTACATACACTCAGTTAGTATTTGGTAGCATTGCCTTTAAATTGTTTAACTTGGGTCAAACATTTCGGATAGCCTGCCACAAGCTTCCCACACTAAGTTGGGTGCATTTTGGCCCATTCCTCCTGACAGAGATGGGGTAACTGAGCCAGGCTTGTAGGCCTCCTTGCTCGAACACGCATTTTCAGTTCTGCCCACACATTTTCTATGGGATTGAGGTCAGGGCATTGTGATAGCCACTCCAATACCTTGACTTTGTTGTCCTTAAGCCATTTTGCCACAACTTTGGAAGTATGCTTGAGGTCAATGTCCATTTGGAAGACTCATTTGCAACCAAGCTTTAACTTCCTGGCTGATGTCTTGAGCTGTTGCTTCAATATATCCACATAATTTCCCTGCCTCATGATGCCATCTATTTTGTGAAGTGCACCACTCCCTCCTGCAGCAAAGCACCCCCACGACATGATTCTGCCACCCCCGTGCTTCACGGTTGGGATGGTGTTCTTCGGCTTGCAAGCCTCCCCATTTTTCCTCCAAACATAACGATGGTCATGATGCCCAAACAGTTTTATTTTTCACAAAAAAGTACAATCTTTGTCCCCATGTGCAGTTGCAAACCGTAGTCTGGCTTTTTATGTTGGTTTTGGGGCAGTGGCTTCTTCCTTGCTGAGTGGCCTTTCAGGTTATGTCCATATAGGACTTGTTTTACTGTGGATATAGATAATTTTGTACCCGTTTCCTCCAGCATCTCCACAAGGTCCTTTGCTGTTGTTCTGGGATTGATTTGCACTTTTCGCAATTTTGGGGCTGATTTCTTTAGATTTCCCCATGATGTCAAGCAAAGAGGCACTGAGTTTGAAGTTAGCCCTTGAAATACATCCACAGGTACACCTCCAATTGACTCAAATTATGTCAATTAACCTATCAGAAGCTTCTAAAGCCATGACATCATTTTCTGGAATTTTCTAAGCTGTTTAAGGCACAGTCAACTTAGTGTAATGTAAACTTCTGACCCACTGGAACTGTGATACAGTGAATCATAAGTGAAATAATCTTTCTGTAAACAATTGTTGGAAAATGACGTCCTAACCGACTTGCCAAAACTATAGTTTGTTAACAAGAAATTTGTGGAGTGGTTGAAGAACGAGTTTTAATGACTCCAACCTAAGTGTATGTATACTTCTGACTTGAACTGTATATGCTTAATAAATTAAATAATATAATTACGAAGTTATAACATTTATCAACACAAATAACAAGTGTTGTTCACTGCAAGACTATCAGTAGCTTGTCTCAAATATAGCATGAAGCAAAAAGTGTTACAACACGTGCTGGTACCACTTCATATAATATTTCTTACGCTCGACAAAAATTAAATACGTTTGTATTCAAAGTGTGCTTTGCACAAAAGTGTGTGTTTGTATTCAGTGTGTGACTCTCGAACCTCAGGTGGACAAATAAAACACCGGTGGGCGCGGTCAAACGTGGGCATTTGCCGGGTCAAACGTTTGACTCCGCCCACATTGAGCCCTGCCCCAAACTGCACACTGCAGTTAGGAATACTTGGATTGGTTGGCAAGAAATCGTTTTGGAACTGAAAGCATTGTGAAAAAATAATAAAGTGCCACGGTCTTGTGATATAATGCATTGAGAGTAAAGATCAACACCAGTGTGTGAACCAGGAAAGAGCTGGTACCATACTATTGGTAATTCAGTAGGGAAGAAGGGCAATTTGCTGCAGCAAACATAACGCTAGTTCAATATCAATTGAGATACTTTTGGAAAGTAGGAGAAAATTCACCAATATTTAAAAAATGGGTCTCCTCACCCATGTCCCACCACCCACCCTCAAACCATTTCCCCCCATACCAGCACTGGGACCAAATAGAAACAAAAAAATGCACTGCAGCTTGAGTTTTCTAACTAGTGTGCCAACTACTGTGTCCCGAGCTCAAGTCACCATCGTCCATCTCCATCACACACATACTGTATATGTGGACGAAAACAAGTAATCACCCTTGGCCTTCAAAACTGAGGCAGTGTAAAGGGACAAGGGGAAGGGGAAAACCTCATTGTTTTCTAGTCTGTTCAGAAATCTTGTTGTTCACCACCTCATTTATTTCTCTATGTTAACAAGGGACCTTTTTGTATTCTTATTTTAGAGTTATAGATTTAAGAGGGTGGAAGTAGTCAGGCAGATATGTTAATTTGCCAAGTCAATTAATGCCTGAACACGCAGAAGCCATTTAATTATGCACTTTGTACATACGAAAACATCCTATTATCCTGAATAAAATAAGCTAATTAAACCTAAAATATCTGTTGTTATAAAAACCCTTAAATGGGGCAAGTTGTGAGAATACCATATTTCCTGTCCCTCCCCTTGCTCTCACCATCTTTCTGCGGACCGTAACCTTCTTTTAAAAGCACACAGGCATTTTACAAGTTTAATAAAATGAATGCGCCAGCACAATGTGCTCAGCCTGTCAGCATTAATAAAAATACTTTCCCCCCACCCCCGTCGGTATCAGAGGAACTGCCGTGATTGGTCGGCTAGAGCAGTGGACAGGCTTGTCTTATTTCCTATAGAACACCTCGTTAATAAAAGGTCATCGAGTGATGGAGAGGACAGATATAGGAATAAAGGGGGAAGTCGATTTGCACCTTTTGACACTTGGAAGTGAATCCGCTGTGCCTTCTATGCTACCAATGTGTGTAGTGCCTAACTTGCTGCTCCGAAATTTCATAGAGAATCTGCATATTGGAGAAGATTTGTGCAGTGTGTATATTTGCACAGGTGACATGGAAACCTAGCGACACAGGGGTATGAAGACTTTGCTACAACTGTAATGAAATGTATCAGTGTATGTGCAGTAGACATGTATTCCAGTAGCAGAGGAATCTAAATTGCCCTCAGGGTATGGTTGGCTCATGAATTAGGTAATGTCAGAGACATTATCGACAACAAAGTGATCAGAACTGTAGCAATGCAGAATTGTGCCGTTCTGGACTACCTTTTGGCTGGTGAGTATCATTGGAACGGAGTGCTGCACATGCATACCTGAAGATGATGATGTGTATGTCAAAGCGTTAGCTTTAATGCATTAATCTTCCTCTTCTAATCACCTACCAGAGAGATTTCCCTGTCCGATCCAATGTTCCTATAGAGGATATAAATGCTTATGGTGTAGCAAGACCTTTTCCAAGACAAAGAATGGTCATTACCGTCGTGTTAATCCATATGATTGTGCCTTTTGTAAAATAAATGATTGTCCCCTTTGGAAAGGTAAACCCTGTACTCCCTTAAATCCTTGTAAATTAAGTTTATTATTTTCATTGTTAGTAATGCAAGATTATGATACATTTTCTCTTTGATGAATTGCTGGTATAATTGTTTTTATGGAAGACTCCATAGCACAAAAGGGGGAATTGTGAATGAAAAGCTTAATGACAATTGTGTTAGACAACTGTAGTGTGTGCTTTAAACCTTTTATCCAAGTTGAACTAGGAGAAATCTGGATTTGAGGAAGGGGTGTATGAAACGTGGCAATCCCCATCTGCTATACATTGACGCGAGGTGGGGTTGTATTTCATTTAGATACGTACAGTACCAGTCAAATGTTTGGACACACCTACTCATTGCAGGGTTGTTCTTTATTTTTTTAAACTATTTTCTACATTGTGGAATAATAGTGAAGACATCAAAACTATGAAATAACACATATGGAATCATGTAGTAAACATTAAAGTGTTAAAAAAATCAAAATATATTTTATTTTTGAGAATCTTCAAAGTATCCAGACTGTATCACAATCGACATTGATTGGGAGTCCCACAGGGTGGCGCACAATTGGCCCAGCGTCACCCAGTTGTGTTGTGACAAGGTAGGGGCTAATAAGTTGTGTTGGGGTGGTATACAGAAGGTAGCCCTCTTTGGAAAAAGACCAAGTTCATATTATGGCAAGAAAAGCTCAAGCAAAGAGAAACGACAGTCCATCATTAAGACTTGAAGGTCAGTCAATCTGGAAAACTTCAAGGACTTTGAAAGTTTCACGAACAATTGTAAAAGCCATCAAGCGCTATGATGAATCTGGCGCTCATGAGGACCGCCACAGGAAAGGAAGACCCAGATTTACCTCTGCTGCAGAGGATACGTTCATTACAACACAAATAATAAGAAGAGATTCGCTTGGGCCAAGAAACACGAGCAATGGACATTAGACCAGTGGAAATCTGTCCTTTGGTCTGATGAGTCCAAATGTGAGATTTTTGGTTCCAACCGCCGTGTCTTTGTGAGACGCAGACAAGGTGAACGGATTATCTCCGCATGTGTAGTTCCCACCGTGAAGCATGGAGGAGGAGGTCTGATGGTGTTGGGGGTGCTTTTCTGGTGACACTGTATTGTGATTTATTTAGAATTCAAGACACACTTAACCAGCAAGGCTACCACAGCATTCTGCAGTGATACGCCATCCTATCTAGTTTGCGCTTAGTGGGACTATCATTTGTTTTTCAACAGGACAATGACCCATTATACCTCCAGGCTGTGTAAGGGCTATTTGACCAAGGAGGAGAGTGATGGAGTGCTGCATTAGATGACCTGGCCTCCACAATCACCCAACCTCAACCCAATTGAGATGGATTGGGATGAGTTGGACCGCAGAGTGAAGGAAAAGCAGCCAACAAGTGCTCAGCATATGTGGGAACTCCTTCAAGGCTGTTGGAAAAGCATTCCAGGTGAAGTCGGTTGAGAGAATGCCAAGAGTGTGCAAAGCTGTCATCAAGGCAAAGGGTGGCTATTTGAAAAATCTCAAATATAAAATGTATTTTGATTTGTTTAGACCTTTTTTGGTTACTACATGATTCCATATGTGATTTCATATTTTTTTATGTCATCACTATTATTCTACAATGTTGAAAATAGTCTAAATAAAGATTGTGGCTATACTTCCGGGTTGGAGCGAGCAGTCGCATACGCACTTCGGTCTGCAGGTAGTATAACTTTTCATTACATTTCATTATAGTACAACGGTTTGATTTGTCTAATCTTAGCAATTTCTTCTTAGCTAGCTACATAGCCGTCTTTGTATCAAAGATAATTGCGTAATTATCGTATTTCGTCGTCCTAACGTAGCCTACACTGCTATCTGCCCAGCAGCTAGCCAGCTAGCTAACGTCCACCGTCTACCGTATAGCAGCACTGTAGTAACTATTACCCTCAACTGAACGACTTGATTAGTGTAGTGTTAGCTAGCTACATAGTTGTCTTTGCTGTCTTCGTATCCAAGATAATTGTGTAGTTTAGAGTGTGTAGTTTTAGAGTGATTATCTTAATTTACCGAGGTTAGCTAGCCAGCTATTTGTCATCCTTAACGTAGGAGACACTGCTAGCTAGCCAACAGCTAGCCAACGTCTACCGAATAGAACTTAACAACCCGGTCGCATTCCGCCTCGCTCCACAGGTAGTATCACATTTTCATTTCATTTCATTACAGTACAACGGTTTGATTTGTTTGATCGTAGCTAGCTACATAGCTAGCTACATAGCCGTCTCTGTATCAAAGATAATTGTGTAGTCTAGAGCGATTTTCTAGGTTACCTAGCCAGCTATTGTCGTTCTTTTAACGCAACGTAACGTAATCAACACTGCTAGCTAGCCAGCTAGCCCCCGAATCAACAACGCAGCCACTGCCAGTTAGCCTACAAAGTCAACAACGCAGCCACTGCCAGCTAGCCTACTTCAGCAGTACTGTATCATTTTTAATCATTTTAGTCAATAAGATTCTTGCTACGTAAACTCAACTTTCTGAACATTCGAGACGTGCAGTCCACTTGTCATTCCAATCTCCTTTGCATTAGCGTAGCCTCTTCTGTAGCCTGTCAACTATGTGTCTGTCTATCCCTGTTCTCTCCTCTCTGCACAGACCATACAAACGCTCCACACCGCGTGGCCGCGGCCACCCTAATCTGGTGGTCCCAGCGCGCACGACCCACGTGGAGTTCCAGGTCTCCGGTAGCCTCTGGAACTGCCGATCTGCGGCCAACAAGGCAGAGTTCATCTCAGCCTATGCCTCCCTCCAGTCCCTCGACTTCTTGGCACTGACGGAAACATGGATCACCACAGATAACACTGCTACTCCTACTGCTCTCTCTTCGTCCGCCCACGTGTTCTCGCACACCCGAGAGCTTCTGGTCAGCGGGGTGGTGGCACCGGGATCCTCATCTCTCCCAAGTGGTCATTCTCTCTTTCTCCCCTTACCCATCTGTCTATCGCCTCCTTTGAATTCCATGCTGTCACAGTTACCAGCCCTTTCAAGCTTAACATCCTTATCATTTATCGCCCTCCAGGTTCCTCGGAGAGTTCATCAATGAGCTTGATGCCTTGATAAGCTCCTTTCCTGAGGACGGCTCACCTCTCACAGTTCTGGGCGACTTTAACCTCCCCACGTCTACCTTTGACTCATTCCTCTCTGCCTCCTTCTTTCCACTCCTCTCCTCTTTTGACCTCTCCCTCTCACCTTCCCCCCTACTCACAAGGCAGGCAATACGCTCGACCTCATCTTTACTAGATGCTGTTCTTCCACTAACCTCATTGCAACTCCCTCCAAGTCTCCGACCACTACCTTGTATCCTTTTCCCTCTCGCTCTCATCCAACACTTCCCACACTGCCCCTACTCGGATGGTATCGCGCCGTCCCAACCTTCGCTCTCTCTCCCCGCTACTCTCTCCTCTTCCATCCTATCATCTCTTCCCTCTGCTCAAACCTTCTCCAACCTATCTCCTGATTCTGCCTCCTCAACCCTCCTCTCCTCCCTTTCTGCATCCTTTGACTCTCTATGTCCCCTATCCTCCAGGCCGGCTCGGTCCTCCCCTCCCGCTCCGTGGCTCGACGACTCATTGCGAGCTCACAGAACAGGGCTCCGGGCAGCCGAGCGGAAATGGAGGAAAACTCGCCTCCCTGCGGACCTGGCATCCTTTCACTCCCTCCTCTCTACATTTTCCTCTTCTGTCGCTGCTGCTAAAGCCACTTTCTACCACTCTAAATTCCAAGCATCTGCCTCTAACCCTAGGAAGCTCTTTGCCACCTTCTCCTCCCTCCTGAATCCTCCTCCCCCTCCCCCTCCTCCCTCTCTGCAGATGACTTCGTCAACCATTTTGAAAAGAAGGTCGACGACATCCGATCCTCGTTTGCTAAGTCAAACGACACCGCTGGTTCTGCTCACACTGCCCTACCCTGTGCTCTGACCTCTTTCTCCCCTCTCTCTCCAGATGAAATCTCGCGTCTTGTGACGGCCGGCCGCCCAACAACCTGCCCGCTTGACCCTATCCCCTCCTCTCTTCTCCAGACCATTTCCGGAGACCTTCTCCCTTACCTCACCTCGCTCATCAACTCATCCCTGACCGCTGGCTACGTCCCTTCCGTCTTCAAGAGAGCGAGAGTTGCACCCCTTCTGAAAAAACCTACACTCGATCCCTCCGATGTCAACAACTACAGACCAGTATCCCTTCTTTCTTTTCTCTCCAAAACTCTTGAACGTGCCGTCCTTGGCCAGCTCTCCCGCTATCTCTCTCAGAATGACCTTCTTGATCCAAATCAGTCAGGTTTCAAGACTAGTCATTCAACTGAGACTGCTCTTCTCTGTATCATGGAGGCGCTCCGCACTGCTAAAGCTACCTCTCTCTCCTCTGCTCTCATCCTTCTAGACCTATCGGCTGCCTTCGATACTGTGAACCATCAGATCCTCCTCTCCACCGTCTCCAAGTTGGGCATCTCCGGCGCGGCCCACGCTTGGATTGCGTCCTACCTGACAGGTCGCTCCTACCAGGTGGCGTGGCGAGAATCCGTCTCCTCACCACGTGCTCTCACCACTGGTGTCCCCCAGGGCTCTGTTCTAGGCCCTCTCCTATTCTCGCTATACACCAAGTCACTTGGCTCTGTCATAACCTCACATGGTCTCTCCTATCATTGCTATGCAGACGACACACAATTAATCTTCTCCTTTCCCCCTTCTGATGACCAGGTGGCGAATCGCATCTCTGCATGTCTGGCAGACATATCAGTGTGGATGACGGATCACCACCTCAAGCTGAACCTCGGCAAGACGGAGCTGCTCTTCCTCCCGGGGTTGGACTGCCCGTTCCATGATCTCGCCATCACGGTTGACAACTCCACTGTGTCCTCCTCCCAGAGCGCTAAGAACCTTGGCGTGATCCTGGACAACACCCTGTCGTTCTCAACTAACATCAAGGCGGTGGCCCGTTCCTGTAGGTTCATGCTCTACAACATCCGCAGAGTACGACCCTGCCTCACACAGGAAGCGGCGCAGGTCCTAATCCAGGCACTTGTCATCTCCCGTCTGGATTACTGCAACTCGCTGTTGGCTGGGCTCCCTGCCTGTGCCATTAACCTCTTAAGACTCTAGGGGCAGTATTTCATTTTTGGATAAAAAGACGTGCCCGTTTTAAGCGCAATATTTTGTCACGAAAAGATGCTCGAATATGCTTGGAATTGATAGTTTTGGAAAGAAGATAGTCTTACGTTTCCAGAACTGCAAAGATTTTCACTGTGAGTCCCTTAGAACAAATGCTTCGGGCAAAACCAAGATGTATGACCGACCAGGAAATGCACAGGATTTCTTGGGCTACGTTTTCCATGATCGCCTTATATGGCTGTGAATGCGACAGGAATGAACGGACTCTTTCTCTTGTTTCCCCAAGGTCTCTGCAGCATTGTGACGTATTTGTAGGCATATCATTGGAAGATTGACCATAAGAGACTACAATTGCCAAGTGTCCGTCTTGGTGTCTGCGTGGCATTCGGTGCGCAAAAATCAAGTCCCATTATTTTTCCATTCAAATCTCAGAACAAACCAGGCTACAAGGACGGTGCTTTCAATGGAGAGAAATATGACAAACCACCTTCAGGATTGATTCAAACAACGTTTTCCATGTTTCAGTCGATATTATAGAGTTAATTCGGAAAAAAGTTTGACATGTAGGTGACTGAATTTTCGGTTAGTTTCGGTAGCCAAATGCATAGTAACAAAAGGGAACGATGTGTCCTACACAAGAATCTTTCAGGAAAAACTGGACATCTGCTATGTAACTGAGAGTCTCCTCATTGAAACATCTGAAGTTCTTCAAAGGTAAATTATTTTATTTGATTCCTTGGCTGGTTTTTGTGAATATGTTGCGTGCTAAATGCTAACGCTAATGCTAAGCTAGCTATCACCACTCTTACACAAATTAGTGATTTTCTCTGGTTCTAAAGCATATTTTGAAAATCTGAGACGACAGGATTGTTAAGAAAATGATAAGCTTGAGAACAGGCATATTTATTTCATTTAATTTGCGATTTTTAGAAATCGCTAACGTTGCGTTATGGTAATGAGCTTGAGGCTGTAGTTACGCTACCGCATACGGGTTTGGGCGGACTATGAGGTTAAACCCCTACAACTCATCCAGAACGCCGCAGCCCGTCTGGTGTTCAACCTTCCCAAGTTCTCTCACGTCACCCCGCTCCTCCGCTCTCTCCACTGGCTTCCAGTTGAAGCTCGCATCCGCTACAAGACCATGGTGCTTGCCTACGGAGCTGTGAGGGGAACGGCACCTCAGTACCTCCAGGCTCTGATCAGGCCCTACACCCAAACAAGGGCACTGCGTTCATCCACCTCTGGCCTGCTCGCCTCCCTACCACTGAGGAAGTACAGTTCCCGCTCAGCCCAGTCAAAACTGTTCGCTGCTCTGGCCCCCCAATGGTGGAACAAACTCCCTCACGACGCCAGGACAGCGGAGTCAATCACCACCTTCCGGAGACACCTGAAACCCCACCTCTTTAAGGAATACCTAGGATAGGATAAAGTAATCCTTCTCACCCCCCTTAAAAGATTTAGATGCACTATTGTAAAGTGGCTGCTCCACTGGATGTCATAAGGTGAATGCACCAATTTGTAAGTCGCTCTGGATAAGAGCGTCTGCTAAATGACTTAAATGTAAAAATGTAAATGTAATTAACCCTTGAATGAGTGAGTAGGTGTGTCCAAACCTTTGACTGGTTTTCAGATCCTTTGCTAATGGACTCAAATGAACTCAGGTGCATCCTGTTTCCGTTATCCTTGAGATGTTTCTTCAACTTGGAGTCTATCTGTGGTAAATTAAATTGATTCAACATGAATTGTAAAGCCACACACCTGTCTATATAAGGTCCCACAGTTGACAGTACAACCAAGCCATTATGTCGAAGGAAATGTCCATAGAGCTCCTAGACAGGATTAATAATATCCAAGAATAACTTTTTAATTTGATGCGGTCTGCATTTTGATACAATTCAGTGGTGTGGTGTCATAATTCTAAGGGGTCTCCATTTTTTTTTTAGGTGGACTTTATATTTACGGAGCAAAGAAATTGTGAAATCAGATCTTCTTGCTGAGTCTACCATTTCTATTGGAGTACTTGAAGTATGTTAATAACTGACCTTGGAGTACATTGACAAATATTTTATATACCTCTACTAGTATGCCATCAAGTTTTCCCAAACTTGAAGGCTTTAATTGCATCTAGAAGTTCCTCCTCTGTAATTAGGCCTTCACATGTTTCTTTCTGTATAGCTGTTCATTTAACACTATTAATAGAAAAAAACATACAGTTAACTGCATTTAGTGGAGATGGAGGAGACTGAAATGAAATCTTTGCTTCCTCTTTCATCTAAAATTGGTAGCATTTCTATGTTGATTTTATAAGTGTATAAGTGTATATTACAAGTGTATATTACACTTGATCTTTCTGTGCATCTGTTAGTAATACAAACTAGCTGTACTGTTAGTTCCTCTATTTCCTTTGTTAAGATGCACTCTGACCTAATTTGTTTTTGTTTTAAAGATGAGTATTGAATTTCATGGCCTCTAAATTCACATTTAAAAATGTCCTATACAATAGGCGCATCTGCTGTACCTACAGTGGGGCAAAAAAGTATTTAGTCAGCCACCAATTGTGCAAGTTCTCCCACTTAAAAAGATGAGAGGCCTGTAATTTTCACCATAGGTACACCTCAACTATGACAGACAAAATTAGAAAAGATATCCAGAAAATCACATTGTAGGATTTTTAATGAATTTATTTGCAAATTATGGTGTGGGGATATTTTTCAGTGGCAGGGACTGGGAGTGTAGTCAGGATCTAGGGAAAGATGAACAGAGCAATGTACAGAGAGATCCTTGATAAAGGATCAGCACCTCCAACTGGGGCGAAGGTTCACCCTCCAACAGGACAATGGCCCTAAGCACACAGCCAAGATAATGCAGGAGTGGCTTCGAGACAAGTCTCTGAATGTCCTTGAGTGACCCAGCCAGAGCCCGGACTTGAACCTGATCAAACGTCTCTGGAGAGACCTGAAAATAGCTGCAACACTCACCATCCAACCTGACAGAGCTTGAGAGGATCTGCAGAGAAGAATGGGAGAAGCGCCCCAAATTTGCAAAAATGCCTAAAAAACATTTTTTTTCTTTTTGCTTCGTCATTATAGGGTATTGTGTGTAAATTGATAAGAAAAAAACATGTAATCAATTTTAGAATAAGGCTGTAACATAACAAAATGTGGAACAAGTCAAAGGGTCTGAATACTTTCCGAATGGACTGTATATACTGTTTGTATATGGCAATATGTGACATCGTATAGTCATGGAACAGTAACAAATTATATGGGTACCGGTTGATGTGTGTGTGTGCCAGCCCTATAGTGTTTCCCCGGAGTCCACAGTACTGAAGAGCTTAATATGTTTTTCCCTTCTGTGACAGGCAGTGCAGACTTATTACTTGTTACAGAACTCCCACAATGCTGCAATAGCAAACACTTGCCACATTAACCTCCAAATCTTCCCATCGTAATCCGCGGCCGTGTTCACTCCAAAATTCACTCACTTTGCCAGCTCACGCTGGAATATTGTCGTAGAAACGATAGAGACCTTTAATTAGGCAGTCTCTCCGGGGAATGGCTGTGTCCTGGGCTCTAATGAGAGCACATGAGACTGGCTTCATTAACTCTCTTCACTCCTCTCCTGGGATTTGTCTCTCTCTCTTTCCCTCTCACTTTCTCCTGTTCCAGGGGCAGGCTGGCAATCTGGTCCAACTCTCCTCCACAGACAATCAGTCGCTGCCTATGTTGGAGAGCCCCTGTCTCAAGGGGCGAACAACCGCACATAGCTTACGAACAAGTGGAGGCTATACACCACAACAACAACAGAAGCTCACAAGGAAATGCGGCACCAAACGCATTCTTCGAAACTTAATGTAATTGCTTGCTTGATGTCCAGATATGCCCAAGATCACAATCGACAAGTGTGCATTAAAATATACACCATAATGGCTGACGAGATGTACAAAATCACAATGTAAACAGAAATATACTTTATAGCTGCTAACTCACAGATTAAGAGGGCACCACTGAAACAGTACCCTGACAGTCATTGGGTTTGTTCACACAAATGATGTGTAATTTCCCCTTGGTTACACAACAACACAGAGGATATTGATGACAACAAAGCGGCTCAGTTGACAAGCGATCTCGCCCTTTTGTGTTGATTGTTGGTACCACACGCCACATAATGCAATAAAGGTTTTCTGCTTCACAGTTTGTTGGCTAATTGCATCAAAGCACTTGGCAACTGCATTGTCTCGGCATCCACGTTTTTGCAAACATCAATGGGAACAGCTCAAACCGGCACCATAGGCAGATAATATCTAGCAAGGCCTACTGTGGAAGTGTGACTGTGTTTATTCCCCTAAATAAACAGAAACCGACACTGACTGCTGACAAGGAATTAGCTAAATTATCCTCTTGTACTTGGTCGAGCACACAGCAAGTCTAAGGGAACACCTCAACTGTAGACATGGGCAGCGGAAGAGGGACACGATTGCTTTTGGTGTCTGCGAGCCCAACCATGTGACATGATTTATGTCTGAGACACACCAAGTTAAATGTCCTGCATCAGCCAACCAACCAACCAGCTAACCAACCCCAAGCCCCTTATGCAGTATTCCTTAACCCTTCGCCTTCAGCCCTGGCCCTCCAAGGCTCTTGCCGACCTAGCTGATGAAAAACAGAATGAACGTCAAAATAAGTCCGGCTTCGGGAGGGATGGATGGAGAGTGTTGCTTTGCATTTCTAACACTAGGGGAATGCTGGGACCAGGCGAAGGTTATAGGGGGAGAAGAGGAGAGGAGGAGAGAAGAAAGGAAAAGCGATTGCATAGAGTGGGATGTCAGGGTCAATGTCTTCAGGTGAGGACCTAATAGTATCTGGCAGACCCCCAGCAACCCAAGGGCCAGGGAGCTGAATATTTATGAGCTCGGCAGACGAGGCGGATGGTAGAGAGGGAATCAGACGGAACAAAGTGTCTCCTCTCCTCCATTGTGATGTAAAAGGACAACATTGCGTGGGATTGAGAGTCTGAGCGCAATCATTAAGAAAGGTAACCCTGAACCCGTTCAGCTAGAACTGATTTTGTTACCTAAGAGCTTATGAAACCAGTCACTTTTTATCACAGGAGGACTGATATATTGTACACCTGTGCTTTGTGACTGTGTAGCTTTCAATCAGAGGACTTGCGAGGAAAGTCTGATGAAGGACGATGCTCTCTATAGACCTTTGCCAAAGTGCAATGGCACAATATAGGCCTTGGACCATAATGTTGCATGTTGATGAATGTGTCATGTGTTCATGAGTCCATTCTGGTAGATTAAAATGTCTTAAAAAGTCTCCTATGAATCTGTCGGGTGTTGAGACTTATTAGTATAAAGTCCCATACTTGTCCTCTGATCCTGTATGGATCAACTTGTAAGACAATGGTGCTTGCAAGGCCACCACTGTGGTTATTATTATTATTATTATTATTATTATTATTATTATTATAATATACTGGCACCTGGCAGAATAGGAAGTTGATGGTTCAGTTTAATAAAGATGGCTGTATAGACACACAACTGATTCTTATAGCAATAGCCAGTATAACATTACATGGCATCAGAAGCAAAAGAAAACAATAACTTGCAGTGAAACTATCGAACCACTTCGACCTCCACAAACACTGAGCCTGGATGACAACATATCAGAAAATTGGGATAGATGGATACAAAAGTTCAAGATCTGCGCACTAGCAAGAAAAGTTGAAGAAAGCTGGATATGCTGCAATGTCCTCTACTGCTACACTGTGCGGTAGAGCAAGCGCAAGAGCAACACAGCACATTCACATTTGTGAACAGAGAGAGAAGATCAAACTGCTCATCAAAAAGTTTTAGGACTACTGTAGGTCCAAGAAAAACAACCTATGAAAGACACGTGTTCAACAATAGAACACAAAGACCCCTCGTGACATTCTAACAGTGTGTCAACGACCTACGCATCCTATCGAGAAACTGTGAGTATGAGCATTTATTGGATGGAGTAATCAGAGACCGTATCATAGAAGTCATAAAGGACAGTGACACTCACAGGCAATTACTGAAATAAGATAAACTAACCTTGGACAAGTGTATTGACATTTGCCGTGCAGCGGAATGCACACAACAGATGCTAGATTTCCAACGAGTGGTGCCGCTACTGCGGGAGACAAGAGTGTTAACGGAGTCATGCAGCGCACGCAACCCCAATGTGACACATACACAGAGACAGATCTGGACGCATTACACAAGGCAGAGAGGGACAAACAGTGTGAAATCAAAATGAGAGAAGAAATGACAGCAATGCTGATCAAGACATTGTAAGAATATTTTTAAGATAAATACACAACGCAGTAAAGGTCAAGAGGACTAAAAGTCAAGAGTACTAACGATCAATGGAAATAGTGTATTTCCTGTAATAGGGAATTAATGATCAATGGATCAGAGACATTGGAGGAATTTGTCTAGGCATTGAGTCTGAAACAGGATACTTGTTATTTGGTCATTGGCCCAGTTTCTTTGCAAGGAATTTTAATTGGTCAACCACAGGCTAGGGTTGGGTTATATACCTACATGCTGTCCCTTTGTTCTGTGGAGAGAATCACTGAGGACAGGGGAGAATGAACATCTACCTCTCAGCATAACATCTAGGATTTGTCCTCTTTGAAAAAATCTATTTTCCTCCCCCTGATTTGATTTGGGGTCTGTGTTATTGACTGTAAATACTGTGGAAAAAACATGCTGGATGAAGATGCCCAGCTTATGGAAAAACATTTACAAACTGCCAAAAGCCTAATCATTTTGCAAAAATGTACAAGAGCTACAAGGAAACATTGACTCCGGGGAGGAGCTAGCCCTCATTGATGCAGTCACTAATAGCACAAATGCAAATACATGGCATGTACAGTTGAACATTAAAGGCAACCCAAGGTAGACAAAGGAGCACAAGCAAATGTTATCACTAAACAGCCTGCAAATCAAAAAGACATTAACATTTCATATCAGACATACCAGGAGCTGTTTATCTTCATACGGAGGCAACAAGCTTGTGAATTCACACGTGTGAATTATACATTGTTGATGTAGCCTCCGAGCCAATCCTGTGCCTCAGACTGTGTGAAAGTGGACTTGGTCAGGCTAATCAGGAGTGTGGAAGAAACATTAAAGACTACAATGGAGAACTACAAGGATGTGTTAAAGGGGTGTCTTAAGCCATTATCAGGAATCAAAGTAAGACCCAAGTGCAGACTGTGTGAAGTAACAATGTTTATTGTAAACACAGGGGCAGGCAAACGACAGGTCAAGGCAGGCAGGGGCAGGGGTCAATAGTCCAGAGCAGAGGCCAAGGTACAGGACGGCAGGCAGGCTCAGGTCAGGCAGAGGTCGGTAATCCAGAGGTGGAGCAAAGGTACAGGGCGGGCGGCGGGCAGGCTCGGGGTCAGAGACAGGCAGTGGTCAGGTAGGCGGGTAAAGTAAAGGCAAAGGTAAAACACCAGAAGGACCAGAAAAAGAGAGACTAGGGAAATCCAGGAGCTGAGACAAACCGCATGTAGGCTTGAACAAACAAGGCGAACTGGCAACTGACAGACAGAAAACACAGGTATGGGATAATGGGGAAGATGGGCAACACCTGAAGGGGGGTGGAAACAAGCACACGGACAAGTGAAACAGGTCAGGGAGTGACAGCCATAGCACATTCAAATAAAGAACGATGTCACCCCTGTCATTCATGGAAAACTCTCCTCAAAAAGCTGAAAGAGGACCGACCGAGAATGGAGAAACTTAAAGTGTTCATCAAAGAGGATGGACCAACTGAGTGGGGAACTCTGTGGTCATCATTGAGAAACCCAATGGCAGCCTACAACTGTGGCTGGACCCAAAGGAGCTCAACACTGTCATCTGCAGACAACAATTTAAAATCCCCACAATATATGAAATAATGAGCAAGCTATCAGCACACTGGACGCTAGTTGTGGTTACTGGCAAACACCACTCACATACGAATCATCACACCTCACTACGTTCAACACACCATTCGGAAGGTACAGATATCTTTGCTTACCTTCAGGAATAAACAGCCCCCAAGAAGTGTTCCATAAGAGAATGGTGCAACTCTTCGAAGACGTTGAAGTAGTGGTGACATGCATAGATGATATACTCATCTTTGGAAAAGACAAGGAATAACATGACAGCAGACTGGAACAGGTCATGTAAAGGGCCAAGAGCATGAACTTGAAGTTCAACAAGGAAATAGGCATTCGAGAGGTGAAATACTTAGGTCACACACTCAGCCAATAACGAGTCTAGCCAGACCCCAGCAAAGTACGAGCAGTCGCAGAAATGGAGACACAAGGACAAGCCTACCTGGCAAAGTTTATTCCACACATCTCAACACTGTTGCATGGCACTGGAATGAGAGACATGAAGATGTAGTGACTAGTGGACAACGCACAAACATCATTCAGATACTACGATGTCACACAGCCAGTGAAGCTATCAGTGGACGCCTCCAAAACGGGCCTGGGAGCTGTTCTACTTCAAAAATGGATCAGCTGTGGCATATGCTTCAAAAGCACTAACCAAGGCTTAAACCAACTACGCTCAGTTTGAAAAGGAAACACTGGCCATTGTGTTTGGATGTCAAATATTGTATTAATTAATTTATGGCAAAGAGACAGAAATCGAGACTGACCACAAAACACTGGTTTCTATCTTCAAGAAACCCCCCACTGGGCACAAACGTCAATTCAACGTCTTTTCAATGTTGGATCCAACGTAATAAAGCTACAACCCTACCAGTCTGGAAAATAATGTATGTGTATGTGGCCGATACGCTTTCCAGAGCATTTTTCAGTCACAGATGAGGAATCCAACTCAGATGATAAACTGGAGTATGACGTAAATGCTCAGATACACCTTATCATCGATCACCTTCTTTTGAGTGGCAACAAATTAACACAGAGACTAAAGGATTACACATTGACAAAGTTGAAAATGATGGTGAGACACAGATGGTCTTTGGAAAGAAAGGAAGTTACAGGGAAAACCAAAGACTTCTGTACTCACAGAGACTAAATATGTGAAGTGGATGGACTGATGATGAAAAGAGACAAAGTGATAATACCACAAGCACTACATGGTGAAATGCTGAAGGCCATTCAGGAATCAGGACACTTTGGCATAGAAACATGCAAGCTCATAACCAAAGACGCAGGGATGTCCAATTACATCATTATTTTTGTAAAAACGCAGTATATGTCTCACACACAGGAACTCCCACACAAAAGGAAACAGTCCTCCCACACGAGACACCACAACAGCCATGGCAAATCCTAGGGACGGATATGTTCATATGACATGGACTTTCTGATAACAGTGGACTACTACTCCTGGTACTGGGAAATAGCTTGACTACCTAACACCAAAGTGGCAACTGTCATTCGATTCACAAAGTCGATGCTAGCCAGACATGGCATACCAGACAAAATAAAGTCTGACAATGGACCCCAAAACTCACAAGAGTACAAGAAATTGAGCAGAGAATGGAACGTCAAACCAAGGTAATTATAGTTTTGTGATTGACTATTAGTTTTATTTCTTAGTGTGTAGATTTGTATTTGAAATTCAGTTAAGTTTCAGTTAGTTTTCAGCCTTGATTTGCTAGTTTTAGTTTGATAAAACATATTTATTTTTTATTTGATAAAGTTTCAGTTTTAGTGTTAGGAACAGAATGTAGCCAATGCATGGGAGGTTAGAAGGCATGTATGTTTTGTAGGCCTATAGCTTTTAGGGGGTCATGTCAGCTCTTACCACTGGGGGAAAGGAATACATAAGGTGATGGGTCAGGTTTGGTAGGTTTAAATTATAAATCAATCCTAATGTGACTTGGATTTCAAAGGATCCGCTCCGAGACTGGTGCAAGAAATATGGTGGAAGGAAACTATCTTGCACATGTTTACACCAATCCAATGCTTTAAAAAAAACTTTAGTAGTTGATGTAAGAAGATTCAAGTACCTTTACCTGGCAGAAAAAGAGAGGAAAAAACAACAAACGAAGTCATGGCACATTTGACATGTTATGTGTATGTAATATTAAACATGTGTCACTGACTAATCCCTTCAAACGAGGTTAATAAAAACGGCTGCAACAACAGCAAAAATTTCTATCTGTTCACAGCCAGCCAGCTTGTGTGTGTGTGTGTGTGTGTGTGTAGTTGTCTGTGTGTTGTTAGGTTCTGAACTAACTGAGTAAAAACTCAAATGGGCGACAAGAAAAAGCTCAAACCAAGTTTATCCACCCATGGGGTCATACAGCTGCAAAGACCAAGCATGATTACAAAAGCACATATATTTATAGCATCCTACTAGGGGGGGGGTCAACTCCTTACACATCTAGACAGTCAATACATCTCAGTTGCTAGGCAGGACATTTATTTGCTCCTCTTCTTTTTATAAATTAACTAGACTGTTGCCCTTTGCCTCCCTCCTTAGGAACGGAATATTAACGTTCTGCACTTCCCCTTGTCTCAGTAAATTTCCATACACCAAATTCCTATCCACCCTTCATTGATCCCAAAATATACATTGTGTCACGTTCGTCATAACGAGGAGACCAAGGCGCAACGTGAAAATAATACATTCTTCTTTTATTACACAAAGAACACTAAACAACCGTGACACTATACGACAAAAGTGCTGACATGCAACTACACAGACAATAACCCACAAAACCAAAATGGAAATGGCAACCTAAATAGGATCCCCAATCAGAGACAACGATAAACAGCTATACAAAAATCCTAGATAGGACAAAAACACCTAGACAATACAAAAACTAAACCAAAACCAGTCACACCCTGACCTAACAACAATAATAAAGAAAACAAAGATAACTAAGGTCAGGGCGTGACACATTCCTTACATATGTAATCAATAAGTTATAGTATGTTAACATGAATAAGTATATTTCGAGCTAGAATCCAACAGTGTGTTCAACCAAACAAGACTATCTTATCTCCAAGAAGCCTCTGTGTTCCTGAGGTAGTCGTTCGGTTTCTCAAACCTGAAAAAAAAGTTGTCCACAGACAGAGAATATTCTCTCCACGAATGCTTGGGATGCAGGGGAAGAAACCAGATCCAGTGCCACAGCCATCCTTGCCTACCATAACTTGAGAGGTGACTCTGTAAGCATGCTGTCCTGCTTGATTTGACAACAGCAGTACTGTTTGAGTTGAAGGTTTGAAACGCTTGAAGATTTGCAACAGCAGACTGCAAGTGTGCCTCAACGTTGAGAAGGTACTGCACCACATCAGACAGCAACTGGCTGTCAGTTTGAGGTTGGTCGGTGTGGATTGCGAATGGCTCCAGCAACTTCACAAGCTGCTCTAGCTTGGTCGAGTCGTGCTCACCAAGCTAGAGTGATGCACAGCCTATTTGAAACACCGCCACCTACTGGCAGCATTTACCTAGAGAGAGAGAGAGAGAGAGTGTCCCTGCTCTCTCCTTCCTTTCCTCCGGTGAGAGGGGACACAGAGTGGAGAAAAGTGTTGAATAAAAACACCAGCTCTTTGCTGTATTTCACAGTCTCTCTCTGCTCCTGGTTTTATGTTATGAGGGCTTCTGAATAAAGTGCACATACTGTCAAAAGTGCAACTAAAAACAAAAGGCGCAAGCCTTTATGCCTTTATAGTTTGCTTTTCTGCAGAAATGTTTGATGATCAACTAGGAAGGCCTTGATCGTGATCGACCGGTTGGTGGTGACAGCTGTAAGGAAACCCTTTTGAGTTCCATTTAGAACACTCTCATGAAGAACCCTTTGGTTCCAAGTAAAACCAATGACAGGTTCTACAGTTATACTTCAGATGTACTTATGGCACACACTGTTGGGTACTCACATGGTACTGGTCAGTACCTTTAACCTTTTCACAAGCACCAACAAAGGGGTGTGATAATTCTACAGTGGTCCCTGCAGCATACGTTCAAACCGGTGTGATTATAACGCTTATTTAGAATGTCCAGTTTCGATTGACGCAACAGTCAGCATTTGAGTTTGCCACACTGTTTTTTTCACAGAAACATTTTGCACAAATACAGTCCTTACAAAGTTATGTCCTGAATATGACCAGTTTATTTTTGGATACAATGCTCAGACATTAACAGAAGTAGCTACAGTATAACACAATCATCCAAACTGGCAAAATGTAGGCTACATTTGTCCTAGCGCTAACTGAGGAAAGATTGAAGTAACACAAGCGGTCATATTTAGATCACTGCTGACAGAAACTACATTATGAATTAGCTAATAGCAATTACTATTTGTAATTAATCACATCATGGATGAGTTCACTATTGATCAAAATAATTGAGTAAAAGATAATAAGAGGAGACAAGAGGAGTTTGGTCTGTTTGCAGTATGTATGTTGAAGGGGGTATGTCGTAGACCACCGTTCACATCCCGTCATTCACTTCTGGAAGTTTACTCAAAGAATGTGTGAACTCTCCCTCACCTCATTTCGTTATAATATCTTTGGTCCGACAGACGTTTATGTGAAACCCAGAATGCATTTTATGTCAACAAACATGGCTCCACACATAGATTAGCTTCGCTCATCATAATCAGTACAACCTTTAAAAAAACTGTTTTACACACATAATATGTGTCCATTGCAATCTATGCAAGAATCGGAATGCAATATTTGTCACCAGTACTTGAAACGTGAATAGAACAGTAAATAAATAAAGAATTACCACACAAGACGTTGTCTGATAGTGATTTATTGATACAAGTGGCGCGTGCTAGCAGTCAATCACGTAACCTTTGACTCCGACTCCAAGCCAGTTAGTGTTGTTGTTTATGTATGTAGCTAGTGATCTAAGCTGTAGCATTAGCAATGTATTCAAAAGGAGACAACTCACAAATTAGGAAATTCTGGAGATTTTCATAAATTCTGACAATGAGTCTGAGTATGAAAGTCAGGAATCAGATTCTGACAGTGATAGTCAAGGAGCTGCCCCACAACCTTGTAGCTATTGAGAACCTTGAATCTGAGGACCCTCAGTGGTGGTGGTGATGGAGGCAGACCGACAGTGGATGAAGTACAAGAGGTCTGTGGTAGCTGGAAGACTGCCAGCCATTTCACCCCTCCTGGGCCTGCTGTTTGCTTTGATGAGTCCCAGTCTAGAGTGCAAAGCCCCTTGCCATTCTCCCTCTGAGGCAGTGTGCTTCAAGCTGTTTCTGACAGAGGAGCTGGTGGGAGACTAATAGCTATACCTTTGAGCTACAGGAGAAGAGAGAGCCAGGAGTGAGGGGGAAACTCACTAAATGAGTGACAACCAAAATTAGTGAAATGTATACCTTCCTGGTGACAGTCACTCTCATGGGAATAGTAAAGGAACCCAAACCGTATGCGCGCGTGCGCCATCCTATGCCATCATGCAGACATTTATTTTGTCCCCCCACACCAAACGCGATCACGACACGCAGGTTAAAATATCAAAACAAACTCTGAACCAATTACATTAATTTGGGGACAAGTCGAAAAGCATTAAACATTTATGGCAATTTAGCTAGCTAGCTTGCACTTGCTAGCTAATTTGTCATGGGATATAAACGTTTCGTTTTTATTTTACCTGAAATGCACAAGGTCCTCTACCACGACAATTAATCCACACATAAAATGGTCAACCGAATAGTTTCTAGTCATCTCTCCTCCTTCTAGGCTTTTTCTACACTTGACTTTATATTGCGATTGGCAACTTTGATAAATTAGGTGCATTACCGCCACTGACCTCGCTCGTTTTTCAGTCACCCACGTGGGTACCTGGGTACCTGCTTCTATAAACCAATGAGGAGATGGGAGAGGCAGGACTTGCAGTGCGATCTGCGTCACAAATAGAACTAACTTCTATTTTAGCCCTTGGCAACGCAGACGCTCGTTGGCACGTGCGAGCAGTGTGGGTGCAATAATTGAATAATATAGATTTCAAAATGTATTTTGCAACGCTCGCGAGGGTCAGCCTGTAAGAGAATACTGGAGCACAGATCTTATGTTCGCAACTGCCTGCTTTGCCACCCTCTTTTTTCCAAGACCGTTACCTAGTTCTAATGCGACGTCTGCATTTCATCAACAATGCTACTGCTAACCTAAATGAACCGTTAAACAAAATAAGAAATGTTCTTACCAGCCTGACATCAGCATTTGGTTGTGTCTTTGTGCCATACACGGAGCTATGCATTGATGAGTCCCTTGTGTTATGGAAGGGTAGTCTGGCGTTCTGTCAATATATTCCCTCCAAAAAGGCACAGGTTTGGGGTCAAGTTCTTTGTCATGTGCGACATGAAGACAGGATTTGTCCAGGACATTATAGTCTACACAGGGTCCACCACTGACATCCAACATTATGAGGGGTTTGGGGTGTCCGGGTCCACGGTGATGACCATGCTGGCTCCTCATCTCGGCAAGGGACAATTGGCACAGCAGTCCCATACTCTTCCAACATATGCACTCCAACAGCACAGAGGCCAGTGGCACAGTCAGGTCGAACAGGAAGGGGATGCAGGCATTCAGATGCAGGAAGATGCAGAGAGGGGAGGTGAAGTTCAAGGAAAATGGTCAACAGCTGGCAGTAAAGTGGGATGACAAATGAGACGTTCATGTCCTCTCCACTGTCCATACTGCAACCATGTCAGCCACAGGGAAGGTGGACCACCTGACGGGAGAGAGAACGATCAATCCAGACTGTGTGCTTGACTAAAACGGCAAAATTGTGGCAGTGGATAAGGTGAACATGATGAACAGCTTTGTGGAATGTGCTCAGAAAACAACCAAGTGGTAGTTGTATTTTTCTATCTGATCGACACTGCTGCCCTCAATGGCCACATAGTTAACTGCCAACTAACAGGTGAGATGATTACTGAAGGTATTTTTTGTAATTGGAAGTACAGTTTAAATACAAATCACATACAGTTCCATTATGCAATTAGTGACAATATCTCACCCACCTACCCACTGCTGCCTACCCACTAGTCAAGAATCATATCACCTCCATCTTACCGGCGACCCTAGACCCAGTTTGCATACTGCCCCAACAGGTTAACCTTTTTGGGATAGGGGGCAGCAAGACAAACTTGTTGTTAATCCCACCACAGTGTCCGATTTCAAAAAGGCTTTACGACGAAAGCACACCAAACGATTATGTTAGGTCAGCAACAAAAAAACACAGCCATTTTTCTAGCCAAAGAGAGAGAGCGGGAGTTCCACCGTCTCCATCCGGATTGCACTGCGCCTCGTCCTCCATGTCGTCCCCGAGGTCGGTGTTGACGCACTGCTGTAGCCACGCATCAGGGGAGGGGCATGTACATGTACTTGGTATTAAGAGTAAAGTTACTTTAATTACTCATCTCTGGTGTCCTGCGCCTGACTCCTCTGCACCAGCTACACCCAGACCATTACAAGAGACAAAGTGGAGTCGCAATTCAACGGCTCAGACACGAGAGGTATGTGGCAGGGTCTACAGTCAATCACGGACAACAAAAGAAAAACCAGTCCCGTCGCGGACCACGATGTCTTGCTCTCAGACAGATTAAGCAACTTCCTTGCTTGCTTTGAGGACAATACAGTGCCACTGACACGGCCGCTACAAAAACCTGCGGGCTCTCCTTCACTGTAGCCAACGTGAGTAAAACATTTAAACATGTTAACCCTTTAAGGCTGCAGACCCAGACGGCATCCCCGGCCGCGTCCACAGAGCATGCGCAGACCAGCAGGCTGGTGTGTTGACGGACATATTCAATCAATCCTTATCCCAGCGTGCTGTTCCCACATGCTTCCAGAGGGCCACCATTGTTCCTGTTCCCAAGAAAGCTAAGGTAACTGAGCTAAACGACTACCGCCCCCGTAGCACTCACTTCCGTCATCATGAAATGCTTTGAGAGAATAGTCAAGGACCATATCACCTCCACCCTACCTGACACCCTAGACCCATTCCAATTTGCTTGCCGCCCCAATAGGTCCACAGATAACACAATCGCAATCACACTGCACACTGCCCTAATCCATCTGGACAAGAGGAATACCTATGTAAGAATGCTGTTCATCGATTACAGCTCAGCATTTAACACCATAGTACCCTCCAAACTTGTGATTAAGCTCAAGACCCTGGGTCTCGAACCCGCTCTGTGCAACTGGGTCCTGGACTTCCTGACGGGCCGCCCCCAGGTGGTGAGGGTAGGTAACAACATCTCCACCCCACTGATCCTCAACACTGGTGCCCCACAAGGGTGCGTTCTCAGCCCTCTCCTGTACTCCCCGTTCACCCATGACTGCGTGGTCATGCAAGTCTCCAACTCAATCAGCAAGTTCGCAGACGAGACTACAGTGGTAGGCTTGATTACCAACAACGACGAGACGGCCTACAGGGAGGAGGTGACGGTTCTTAGAGTGTGGTGTCAGGAAATAACCTCACACTCAATGTCAACAAAACAAAGGAGATGATTGTGGACTTCAGGAAACAGCAGAGGGAGCAGCCCTCTATCTACATTGACGGGACAGTAGTGGAGAGGGTGGAGAGTTTTAAGTTCCTCGGCGTACACATCACAGACAAACTGAATTGGTCCACCCACACAGACAACGTGGTGAAGAAGGCACAGTAGTGCCTCTTCAACCTCAGGAGGCTGAAGAAATTCAGCTTGTCACCAAAACCACTCACAAACTTTGACAGATGCACATAGAGAGCCCCTATCGGGCTGTATCACCGCCTGGTACGGCAACTGCTCCGCCTATAACTGTAAGGCTCTCCAGAGGGTAGTGAGGTCTGCACAACGCATCACAAACTACCTGCCCTCCAGGACACCTACACTACCCGATGTCATAGGAAGGCCAAAAAGATCATCAAGGACAACAACCACTGCCTGTTCATCCCGCTTATCATCCAGAAGGTGAGGTCAGTACAGGTGCATCAAATCAGGGACCAAGAGACTGAAAAACAGCTTCTATCTCAAGGCCATCAGACTGTTAAACAGCCATCACTAACATTGAGTGGCTGCTGCCAACATACTGACTCAACTCTAGCCACTTTAATAATGGGAAAATGGATGTAATAAATGTATCACTAGCTACTGTAAACAATGCCACTTTATATAATGTTTACATACCCTACATTACTCGTCTCATATGTATATACTGTACTCTATACCATCTACTGCATCTTGCCATCTTGATGTAATAAATAGTCACTAGCCACTTTAAACAATGCCACTTTATATAATGTTTACATACCCTACATTTCTCATCTCATATGTATACACTTTACTCTATACCATCTACTGCATCTTGCCTATGCCGTTCGGCCATCACTCATTCATATATTTTTATGTACATATTCTTATTAATTCCTTAACACTTATGTATAATAGGCACGCCAGTTGTCCACTCTCAGTTATACTATCTTTGTAATAGCTTGTGACAATCAAGAAGTGCACTGTTAAGAGGTTACCGTGCATTTTCAACTAATTTAATGGTAGTAGGTCAGCAGGAAGTTCACGTTTATTTTTTATAAATTTACTGTCAGCTTGCCATCGAGAAACTATTGTAAAATTCACAGTAACTTACTGTGGCTGATCTCTGTCACGCTCACTGACTTAATTGTGTGGCATGAATGCCAGGTTGCTGCCTACCAAGAGGTTGAGGCTGAGTCCCAAGTGTGCTCACCACAAAGAATGCTTAGTAGTTGTCTACTAATGTTAAGCTGTCTTGTAATCAGACACATTCAGTTAAAGTACAATATATTACTGGCAGCTAGTTGCAGGTAAGTTACTAGCAGTTACAGTTTATTAAGTAAGCTAGTTGCAGGTTAGGTAACTCAAAATTCACAGCAACTTCCAGGCAACTAATTGCCATTAAGTTACTGTGAAATACACAGTAACCTCTTAACAGTGCAACTCTTTGTCACATGCTCTTACAAGGATTGCAGAACTGACAGTGTTAAAAGAGGTACTTAACCTTTGACAACATAACCATCAACCACTTAAACTGGTAAATATTCACAATTCAGTAACTTGTTTACCATACTTTCACTGCAACCAGTAGCCTGTAGTGTACCATAAAATTACAGTAACTTTTAAACAGTGTAGCATTTCATGGCATGAAGGACAACATGGTGGAGAGGTCAAGGACAGGATGGATCTTCACAACCATCACAGCAGTAAATAACCCTTCCTGATATTCAAAGAACAATTTGGTAAAAATGGATAAACCATCACCCCTGACAAAAAAATACAAAAGTATTTTGGATTTTGTTTACTCTAAGTGGCATACATAATAATGCCACTTAGAGTTAACGCTACAGTAAAATGTAAATACATTTAGTTGATCATTAATATAAAATTATTGATAATATATTAATACTGTATTTGAACCCAAGAGAAAATCAAGTTTGTGTGTGCCCTGCTTTTGGGGACCCAGAGGCAGAGCACACAGAGAAAATGAGAGCACGGTGTTCCCTTTGGCAGAGAATTGCCCCTAGTTTGGGAGAAGCATCTGGACAATGCCGTCCTATGGGCCCCGTAGCTTGGCAACTCTCTCGGCCCTGCAGTGACTATAACAAGGTTCCCCAAACCAACATCAGTGAATAACAGCGTCCAATGCAAATGTCTACAGTATTGGGACAAAAATAGGAAGCAAATCGGAACAGTGGCAACATACTATGAGTAGTGATGTGCTGTGTATGTGTGTTTTTGATTGGATACAGCTTGGATCAGACTAAGTGAACAGCACAGCTGTCCCACTCAGGCTTAGCAACATAAACTATAGGATGGAGAGGAGACCCTCGGGACAGCTTTGAGAATCCATGGCGAGATATTAAAACAAACGCAATCAGATGTCTTAGCAATAATGGGCTCAGCTCAGGTGTGTACTCCATTAAGTCAGACATATGTTGCCTCATCTGGCCCTCATTCACCATAGAAGAAGTAAAGCCTTAGCAAATTAAAACATAGAGTGCCTTCAGAAAGTATTCAAACCTCTTGACAAATTCCCTTCAAATTAGTGGATTTGGCTATTTCAGCCACAAATAGTCTGTCCTCAGTGGCAACACTCACTACCGAGTTCCAAACTGCTTTTGGAAGCAACATAAACACAAGAACTGTTCGTCGGGAGCTTCATGAAATGCGTTTCCAATGCCAAGCAGCCGCACACAAGCCTAAGCTCACTATGCACAATGCCAAGCGTCGGCTGGAGTGGCGTAAAGCTCGCTGCCATTGGACTCTGGAACAGTGGAAATGTGTTTTCTGGAGCGATGAATGACACTTCACCATCTGGCAGTCTGACGGACGAATCAAGGTTTGACTGATGCAGGAGAACGCTACCTTCCACAATGCATAGTGCCAACTGTAAAGTTTGTTGGAGGAGGAATAATAGGCTGGGGCTGTTTTTCAACGGAAATGTTATTAACGCTACAGTGTACAATGACATTCTAGACGATTCTGTGCGTCCAACTTTGTGCCAACAGTTTGGGGAAGACCCTTTCCTGTTTCTGTCAGGCCCTGATCTGTTTCACCTGTCCTTGTGATTGTCTCCACCCCCTCCAGGTGTCGCTTATTTTCCCAGTGTATTTATCCCTGTGTTTCCTGTCTCTCTGTGCCAGTTCATTTTGCATAATTTCCAAGTCAACCAGCGGTTTTCCTGTTCTTCTGTTTCTTGCATTATCCTTTTTCTAGTCCTCCTGGTTTTGACCCTTGCCTGTTTCTGGACATTGTACCCGCCTGCCTGACCATTCTGCCTGCCTTGACCACGAGCCTGTCTGCCACTCTGTACCTCCTGGACTCTGATCTGGTTTTGACCTTTTTGCCTGTCCACGACCATTCTCTTGCCTACCCCTTTGGATTAATAAACATTGTAAGACTTCAACCATCGTTGGTGAAAAAACCAGCTCTTTGGTAATTTTCCAGTACCCATGTTGGAGAGTCTCGGGTCGCCTAGTAATTTTCCAATGCACATACTATTTCCTTTGGAAGTAGGAAGAAGAAGCAGTGTAACGTTAAACATTAGACATATGTAAACAGAATGTAGGTCGAAACCATATGGATGTGCAGGAGTGGTCCAACATAGAGTTAGGCATTAGACACAAAGAAACAGAACTAAGTGGTAAATCAAATCAAATCCAAATCAAATCAAATTGTATTTGTCACATACACATGGTTAGCAGATGTTAATGCGAGTGTAGCGAAATGCTTGTGCTTCTAGTTCCAACAATGCAGTAATAACCAACAAGTAATCTAACTAACAATTCCAAAACTACTGTCTTATACACAGTGTAAGGGGATAAAGAATATGTACATAAGGATATATGAATGAGTGATGGTACAGAGCAGCATAGGCAAGATACAGTAGATGGTATCGAGTACAGTATATACATATGAGATGAGTATGTAAACAAAGTGGCATAGTTAAAGTGGCTAGTGATACATGTATTACATAAGGATGCAGTCGATGATATAGAGTACAGTATATACGTATGCATATGAGATGAATAATGTAGGGTAAGTAACATTATATAAGGTAGCATTGTTTAAAGTGGCTAGTGATATATTTACATCATTTCCCATCCATTCCCATTATTAAAGTGGCTGGAGTTGAGTCAGTGTCAGTGTCAGTGTGTTGGCAGCAGCCACTCAATGTTAGTGGTGGCTGTTTAACAGTCTGATGGCCTTGAGATAGAAGCTGTTTTTCAGTCTCTCGGTCCCAGCTTTGATGCACCTGTACTGACCTCGCCTTCTGGATGATAGCGGGGTGAACAGGCAGTGGCTCGGGTGGTTGATGTCCTTGATGATCTTTATGGCCTTCCTGTAACATCGGGTGGTGTAGGTGTCCTAGAGGGCAGGTAGTTTGCCCCCGGTGATGCGTTGTGCAGACCTCACTACCCTCTGGAGAGCCTTACGGTTGAGGGCGGAGCAGTTGCCGTACCAGGCGGTGATACAGCCCGCCAGGATGCTCTCGATTGTGCATCTGTAGAAGTTTGTGAGTGCTATTGGTGACAAGCCGAATTTCTTCAGCCTCCTGAGGTTGAAGAGGCGCTGCTGTGCCTTCTTCACGATGCTGTCTGTGTGAGTGGACCAATTCAGTCTGTCTGTGATGTGTATGCCGAGGAACTTAAAACTTGCTACCCTCTCCACCACTGTTCCATCGATGTGGATTAGGGGGTGTTCCCTCTGCTGTTTCCTGAAGTCCACAATCATCTCCTTAGTTTTGTTGACGTTGAGTGTGAGGTTATTTCCTGACACCACACTCCGAGGGCCCTCACCTCCTCCCTGTAGGCCGTCTCGTCGTTGTTGGTAATCAAGCCTACCACTGTTGTGTCGTCCGCAAACTTGATGATTGAATTGGAGGCGTGCGTGGCCACGCAGTCGTGGGTGAACAGGGAGTACAGGAGAGTGCTCAGAACGCACCCTTGTGGGGCCCCAGTGTTGAGGATCAGCGGGGAGGAGATGTTGTCGCCTACCCTCAGCACCTGGGGGCGGCCCGTCAGGAAGTCCAGTACCCAGTTGCACAGGGCGGGGTCGAGACGCAGGGTCTCGAGCTTGATGACGAGCTTGGAGGGTACTATGGTGTTGAATGCCGAGCTGTAGTCGATGAACAGCATTCTCACATAGGTATTCCTCTTGTCCAAATGGGTTAAGGCAGGGTTAGGGTTAGTGTGGTTGAGATTGCATCGTCTGTGGACCTATTTGGGCGGTAAGCAAATTGGAGTGGGTCTAGGGTGTCAGGTAGGGTGGAGGTGATATGGTCCTTGACTAGTCTCTCAAAGCACTTCATGATGACGGAAGTGAGTGCTACGGGGCGGTAGTCGTTTAGCTCAGTTACCTTAGCTTTCTTGGGAACAGGAACAATGGTGGCCCTCTTGAAGCATGTGGGAACAGCAGACTGGTATAGGGATTGATTGAATATGTCCGTAAACACACCGGCCAGCTGGTCTGCGCATGCCTGAGGGCGCGGCTGGGGATGCCGTCTGGGCCTGCAGCCTTGCGAGGGTTAACACGTTTGAATGTCTTACTCACCTCGGCTGCAGTGAAGGAGAGTCCGCATGTTTTCGTTGCAGGCCGTGTCAGTGGCACTGTATTGTCCTCAAAGCGGGCAAAAAAGTTATTTAGTCTGCCTGGGAGCAAGACATCCTGGTCCGTGACTGGGCTGGATTTCTTCTTGTAGTCCGTGATTGACTGTAGACCCTGCCACATGCCTCTTGTGTCTGAGCCGTTGAATTGAGATTCTACTTTGTCTCTGTACTGACGCTTAGCTAGTTTGATAGCCTTGCGGAGGGAATAGCTACACTGTTTGTATTCGGTCATGTTGCCAGTCACCTTGCCCTGATTAAAAGCAGTGGTTCGCGCTTTCAGTTCCACACGAATGCTGCCATCAATCCACGGTTTCTGGTTAGGGAATGTTTTAATCATTGCTATGGGAACGACATCTTCAACGCACGTTCTAATGAACTCGCACACCGAATCAGCGTATTCGTCAATATTGTTATCTGACGCAATACGAAACATATTCCAGTCCACGTGATGGAAGCAGTCTTGGAGTGTGGAGTCAGCTTGGTCGGACCAGCGTTGGACAGACCTCAGCGTGAGAGCCTCTTGTTTTAGTTTCTGTCTGTAGGCAGGGATCAACAAAATGGAGTCGTGGTCAGCTTTTCCGAAAGGGGGGCGGGTCAGGGCCTTATATGCGTCGCGGAAGTTAGAGTAACAATGATCTAGGGTTTTCGATATGCGCAATCGATATGCTGATAAAATTTAGGGAGTCTTGTTTTCAGATTAGCCTTGTTAAAATCCCCAGCTACAATGAATGCAGCCTCCGGATAAATGGATTCTAGTTTGCAAAGAGTCAAATAAAGTTCGTTCAGAGCCATCGATGTGTCTGCTTGGGGGGGGGTATATACGGCTGTGATTATAATCGAAGAGAATTCTCTTGGTAGATAATGCGGTCTACATTTGATTGTGAGGAATTCTAAATCAGGTGAACAGAAGGATTTGAGTTCCTGTATGTTTCTTTCATCACGCCATGTCTCGTTAGCCATAAGGCATACGCCCCCGCCCCTCTTCTTACCAGAAAGATGTTTGTTTCTGTCGGCGCGATGCGTGGAGAAACCCGCTGGCTGCACCGCCTCGGATAGTGTCTCTCCAGTGAGCCATGTTTCCGTGAAGCAAAGAACGTTACAGTCTCTGATGTCCCTCTGGAATGCTACCCTTGCTCGGATTTCATCAACCTTGTTGTCAAGAGACTGGACATTGGCGAGAAGAATGCTAGGGAGTGGTGCACGATGTGCCCGTCTCCGGAGTCTGACCAGAAGAACGCCTCGTTTCCCTCTTTTTCGGAGTCGTTTTTTTGGGTTGCTGCATGGGATCCATTCCGTTGTCCTGTTTGAAAGGCAGAACACAGGATCCGCGTCGCGAAAAACATATTCTTGGTCGTACTGATGGTGAGTTGACGCTGATCTTATATTCAGTAGTTCTTCTCGACTGTATGTAATGAAACCTAAGATGACCTGGGGTACTAATGTAAGAAATAACACGTAAAAAAACAAAAAACTGCATAGTTTCCTAGGAACGCGAAGCGAGGCGGCCATCTCTGTCGGCGCCGGAAGTTAATGTGGTATCTATGTGAATAAGCTAAGCTGAGCCAACAAAGAACAGACTGTTTTGAGCCACATAGAATATGGTCAAGGCAACCACAGGGTACATGGGATAATCATTTTCAAGTGACACAGACCTGAACTGGTGTGGGACAGTAACTATATATTTTTACCAACCAATACAGGGGCCACAAACTCTGTATACGTATTGGGAAGACATGGTTGTGTTCATTAAAATAGTTTGGGAATGTACTTATAATGGTAAAATATGTAAATAAATGTATTATTTTTTATAGTGGACCTGTGGTTGAACCACCAATATAATCTAAACCGAGCCAGATGTGTGCGTACACAAGCAAGAATTAAGTCATAAAGATAATGGTGGCGCACGGCCAAGGGGAGTTAATCATTTACATAGAAAGGAGGGAACATGTCTGGGGGAAATGTATAAATACTGATCTTTTGAATAAGAAGAGTCAGTCAATCCATGGAATTGCTCAGCTTCTGTTACTCTTGTTATAATGTATTTTTGAATTCACAAGTATCTGACAAATATTTGATTCAATATCTCCACAAACACCATCTGCCTCCTGTGTCTACATCTGGGTCTAGCCTTGTGCCTTGATATTACGAACTGGCCATGACAGACCCAGCAGACTTGGACTAGCTCCGCCAAGCTGTCTCCCTGCAGAGAGCCACCATTGGGAAACATGAGGAGTTGTTACAGGGCCTTTTGGAAGGGCTCCGTTCCTTGGCGGAACGCCATGATCATGGGTTAAAGGCTATTATGGAGCAAATCAGGGAGTTAGTTCAGAGACTGAGCTACCTCTGAAAAACCCCAGTCACCCAGTATTTTCTTCCCCATCTGTGGTGAGTTTGTACAGCCTATCCCGACTCCCCGTGAACCCCGCTTACCTCCTCCAGAGCGATATTCGGGATTCCTGGTACCTGACAGGGTTTTCTTTCGATAAGCTCGCTTTTTTTTAGCTACAGCTATCTTTGTTTTATTCAGACCTATCAAAGATGGCGTATATAATTACGCTAATGTCGGAAAGGGCGTTCTCCTGGGCTACGGCAGTGTGGGAACAACAATCTGCCATTTGTAGTTATTTGGAGGAATTCATGGCAGCGGTGAGATTTTTTTTGAGTCTCCGGTATCCGGTGGAAAGGCTGCCAGCAAACTGCTTGACTTACGTCAAAACTCTCGTAGTGTAGAAAATTACGTGGTGGCCACCGAGAGTGCCTGGAATCCGGAATTTCTTTTCGATACTTTTCTGTACGGATTATCTGAGGAGTTTAAAGGATGAGCTAGCTGCTCGGGAACTGTAGGTGGACCTCGACTCTCTTATCGCCTTAACCATTAAAATAGATGGACGCCCAAGGGAACACAAGAGTGAGAGGAGGTCTGGTCTCGGGCACATTCGTGCACCCGATATGGTGCGTTCACCTCCTATGTAATCCGGAGGTTTCCCAAGGCAGCTCTTCCTGAAAGGAATCAAAGCCACCCGAGCTGTCTCGTGAATCTACGATGGGTGAGTTGGATACTCCTGAGCCTATGCAGTTGGGAAGAACTAGGCTATCAGTTTGGGAGTGATCACGTAGGATGAATAATAACTGTTGTCTGTACTGTGGAGGGGCAGGACATTTTATAGCTACCTGCCCTATTAGGAAACCCTTGTCTCTAGTGGGTACCAGTACAATGGTGAGTCAGACTGGGAGTTCCTTAATTCCCATCACCTGCACATCCATTTTTTCTCTTGTGCTGTGAGGAGACCAATCTAAGTCTATCCGAGTGCTCATTGACTCTAGGGATGATGAATGTCTTATGGAACCAAGATAGCTTCTGAGTTTGGTTTTCCCACTCAGCCTCTCTCTGTGCCCATGGATACTAGGGTACTGGACGGCCGCTCTATAGGGGATGTCACCCATATTCCTGTGCCCGTTCAATTACAGGTTTCTGGTAACCACAGTGAGACCATACAGTTCCTCCTCATTGCATCTCCCCATGTTCTGGTTGTGTTGTGATTTCCTGGCTACAAAAACACAATCCTGTGATTGACTGGACCACATGCTCCATCCTAGGTTGGAGTCCTTTTTGCCATTCCCACTGCCTTCAAGCTGCACAGCCTTCCCCAAGTTGTCCTCCTCAGGATGTTAGCAAGACTGTGGACGTCTCTGCTATTCCTACTGAATACCATGATCTCCTGGAAGTGTTCAGTAAGGCAGGTGCTACTTCCCTTCCCCCACACCGTCCTTATGATTGTGCCATTTATCTTCTCCCAGGCACTACACCATCTCCGGGTCGGTTGTATTCTCTGTCTTGACCAGAGACCAAAGCTATGGAGGGAGTACATAGAGGAGTCTCTGTCCACTGGGGCCGTCCTTCCATCTGCATCTCCTGCCGGCGCAGGGTTTTTCTTTTTGGAGAAGAAGTACAAGACCCTGTGCCTGTGCATTGACTACCGGGGACCACTGTCAAAAATTTCCCCCCCTACCTCTCCTCTCCTCTGCATTTGAACTTCTCCAGGGGGCTGCAATGTACCAGGTCATGCCATTTGGACTCACCAATGCCCCTGCTGTCTTCCAGGCTTTGGTCAATGATGTGCTTCGGGACATGCTAAACCAGTTTGTGTTCGTCTACCTGGACATCATACTGGGTTTTTTCCCGATCTGGCCAAGAACATGTACTCCATGTCAGACAGGTCCTTCAGCGCCTCCTGGAGAACCAATTGTTTGTGAAAGCCACCACCACTCTTCTATCACCTTTCTGGGATATGTCATTGCTGAGGGCAATGTTCAGATGGATCCTGGAAAGGTGAAAGGAGTGGTGGATTGGCCTCAACCAACGTCCAGGTTGCAGTTGCAACGGTTTCTTTGGTTTGTAAACTCAGAAATACAGCACCCTGGCGGCCCCCTCTCATCATTCAAATGGTCTCCAGCTGTTGACAAAGCCTTTATGGACCTGAAGCACCGGTTCACAACAGCACCCATCCTCATTCATCCGGACCCCTCGTGTCAATTTGTGGTGGAATTGGATACTTCAAATGTTGGTGTGGGGACCATCCTGTCCCAGTGATCTACCCAGGACCAGAAGCTTAATCCCCATGCCTTCCTGTCCCATCGTCTCAATCCTGCTGAGAGGAACTAAGATGTTGGCAACCGAGAACTCCTGGTGGTGAAGATGACGTTGGAGGAGTGGAGGTACTGGCTGGAAGGAGCAGCCATTCCTGGTCTGGACAGACCATAAAAACTTGGAATATCTCCGTTAAGCAAAGCGCCTCAACTCAAGGCAGCCCCGTTTGGGCCCTCCTGTTTACCAGATTCAACTTTACCATTGACTGGGAGGGTTATGGCACAGAGGAGAGGTCTTCAGCAGGAACCCAGCACATCTTGGACCCGGCCCTCATTGCCGATTTCCACCGCCGACATCCCTGGTCCTTGCCGATGACAGCCAGATGCAGCCACCACTATGCTTGAAAATATGGAGAGTGGCACTTAGTGATTGTGTTGTGTTGGATTTAGCCCAAACGTAATTCTTTGTATTCAGGACATCAAGTTAATTTCTTTGCCACATTTTGTGCAGTTTTAAATTAGTGCCTTATTTTTTCACTCTGTCATTTAAGTTAGTATTGTGCAGTAACTACAATTTTATTGATCCAGCCTAATTTTTCTCCTATGACAGCCAATTGAGGTCACTCTCTTTTCAGTGGGTTTCTACGGGGATCTAGATTTGTGGCACTTGCTTACAGTTCCTATCGCTTCCACTGGATGTCAACAGTCTTTAGAAACAAAGAAGTAGGGCAGTTCAGAATGAGGGTTGAGTGTAGTGTACTGTTTGTTAGGGGCATGTGACCTGAAACGTCGCTGCACTTTGGTTTTATCCGCTATTGAACGGAGTTTATCCCATCTTAAATTTTATCGATTTATTTACGGTTAAAAAAAAAATAAGATGTATTAGGAAAGTTGTTTGAAATTTTGGAACAAGTTTACAGGTAACTTATTAGATATTTTGTAGTCATGTTGCGTGAATTGGAACCAGTGTTTTCTGGATCAAACGCGCCAAATAAATGGACATTTTGGAGATCTATTGACGGAATGCATCTAACAAAAGGACCAGTTGTGATGTTTTAGGGACATATTGGAGTGCCAAAAAAAGAAGCTCTTCAAAGGTAAGGCATGAATTATATCGTTATTTCCGCGCCTAGCGGGCTGAAATATGAATGTCATGTGTTTGTTTGGTTGGGTGCTATCCTCAGATAATCGAATGGTTTATTTTCGCCGTAAAGTCTTTTTGAAATATGACATGCTGACTGGATTAACAACAAGTGTAGCTTTAATTTGGTGTATTGCATGTGTGATTTCATGAAAGTTTAATATTTATAGTAATTTAATTTGAATTTGGCGCTCTGCCATTTCACCGGATGTTGTCGATGGGTTCCGCTAGCGGAACGTCTAACCGTAACCTTAAGAGGAATTCACTAACTGTAAGTCACTCTGGATAAGAGATGTGACATTATATGTGTATAAAACACTTTTTATAAAACACTACATTTGACAGTTGCATCAGATACAGCCCCTTCAGAAAGTATTCACACCCCTTGACTTTAAAAAAATGCTCTGGTGTTATAGCCTGAATTTTAAAAGGATTAAATTTATATTTTGTGTCACTGGCCTACACATGCAATACCCCATAATGTCAACGTGGAATTATGTTTTTAGAAATGTTAATACAGTTAAGAAAAATGTAAAACTGAAATGTCTTGGGTCAATAAGTATTCAACCCCTTTTTTATGGCAAGACTAAATATTTTCAGGAGCAAAAATGTTCTTAACAAGTCGTATACTGTAAAGTGCATGTACTCTGTGTGCAATAATAGTGTTTAATTTTGCCAGACACAGGAAGTGTAGCTGCTGCCTTGGCAGCAGGTAATGGGGATCCATACAAAATACAAATACAATATGGACTTGGTAATTTACCAAATAGGGCTATATTCTGTATACCACCCCTAACTTGTCACAACACAACACAAAAGCATTAACTTCTTCGATATAGGGGGCGCTCTTTTAATATTTGGATGAAAAACGTTCCCGTTTTAAACAAGATATTTTGTCACGAAAAGATGCTGGACTATGCATATAATAAAGCTTTGGAAAGAAAACACTCTGACGTTTCCAAAACTGCAAAGATATTGTCTGTGAGTGCCACAGAACTGATGTTGCAGAAAAAACCCAGATAAAAATACAATCAGGAAGTGCTAGCCCCGGTCTGCTAACTGTCTGAATTATTTTAAACCGCCTCATGGCAATGACTCCTTATATGGCTGTGGAGGAGCTAGGAGTCAGCTCACCTTTTCCACATTTTCCCCAAGGTGACTGCAGCATTGTGACGTATTTGTAGGCATATCATTGGAAGATTGACCATAAGAGACTACATTTACCAGGTGTTCGCTTGGTGTCCTCCGTCGCAATTATTGCGTAATCTCCAGCTGCAGTATTTTTCCGTTTGCCTCTGACGACAAACCGACTGCCAGGAGTGATTTTTCATCTAATAGAATTGTGAAAAACACCTTGAGAATTGATTCTAAACAACGTTTGCCATGTTTCTGTCGATATTATGGAGCTAATTTGGAAAAAAGTTTGCCGTTGTAAGTGACTGCATTTTCGTTTTTTTTTCTTAGCCAAATGTGATGAACAAAACGGAGCTATTTCTCTTACACAAATAATATTTTTGGAAAAAAAGAACATTTGCTATCTAACTGAGTCTCGTCATTGAAAACATCCAACATTCTTCAAAGGTAAATTATTTTATTTGAATGCTTTTCTTGTTTTTGTGAAAATGTTGCCTGCTGAATGCTAGGCTTAATGCTATGCTAGGCTATCAATACTCTTACACAAATGCTTGTGTAGCTTTGGTTGAAGCATATTTTGAAAATCTGAGATGACAGTGTTGTTAAGCTAAGCTTGTGTTTCAATATATTTATTTCATTATTTATTTCATTTCATTTGCGATTTTCATGAATAGGAAACGTTGCGTTATGGTAATGAGCTTGAGGCTATGATGACGCTCCCGGATACGGGATTGCTCGACGCTAGAGGTTAAGGAAATAAATTCCACAAATGGACATTTGACAAGGTACACCTGTTAATTGAAATGCATTCCAGGAGACTACTTCATAATATTTTTCCTAAAGCTCAACTTCAAAATAATCTCCTGCAACCCGCCTCACCCAATGTGGTGTGGATCTGTGTTTTCTTCTTAAGTATTTCTATTTACCTCCGAACTGGAATACCTCAACTGAAGCTAGATAGCTAACTAGCTACCTGCTATCAGGCAGCTATCACTGCTAGCTGTCATCAGCTAACCTTTAGCTCGGAAAGCTCTCGCCAGTTCGTACAACGCGTTTCAAACCAGAGCATACTGGACCTATTTTTCTCTCCATATTCCCAGATTCCTACCGCAAACTCTGAACCCTTTCATCTGGATCATGGCAGCTAGCTAACCGCAACCCGGGTTAACTACTCCTGGCTAACGTTTCCGTCCCGGAGCAAGCACCAACTAGCCTATGCTAGACCCATCTCCCGGCTAGGGCTCCTGGGCTATTCCTGAAGCCCACACCTCGGCTACAATATCCGAACCCCTTTTACTGCTGGTACGGGGCACGGAACCCTGCCAATCCTTCACAACTGGAAAGGACGTATTTATTCCAAAAATGGTCAAGCCAAAAACAACAGGCACAAATTACGACAAAACAGGACACCAAACAATCCACATGGAACAAAACACAAACCTCCACTGACAGAAAAGAGAGTAATCCCGCACAAAAGCAGATGGGCCCTGAAGGCTTAAATAGCCCAGAATTAACCACAAACAAAGGGACATGTGAAAACAATAAAGTCAAAACCAACAGAAAGGGAAAATAAATCAGTGGCAGCTAGTAGACCGGTGACGACAACCGCCAAGCGACTCCCGAACAGGGAGAGGAGGAAGTCGTGACATACACCCCCCCCCCCCTCCCTCCCCGACGCGTGGCTCCTGCAGCGTGCCGACACCATCCTCGAGGGCGACCCGGAAGGCGAGGCGCAGGACAATCCGGATGAAGGTGGTGGAAATCCCTCAGCAGTGATGGATCCAAGATGTCCTCCACCGGTACCCAGGACCTCTCCTCCGAATCGTACCCTTCCCAATCCACGAGGTACTGCAGGCCCCTTACCTGGCGTCTAGAGTCCAGAATGGAACATACTGTGTACGCCGGGGACCCCTCGATGTCCAAAGGGGGCTGAGGGATCTCCGGCACCGCACCTTCCTGCAGGGGACCAGCTACCGGCCTAAGGAGAGACACATGAAATGATGGGTTAATGTGATAGTAAGAAGGGAGCTGTAACCTATAACACACCACGTTTATCCTTCTCAGTACTTTAAATGGCCCCACACACCACTGCCCCAGCCTCCAGCTGGGCAGGCGGAGGGGCAGGTTTCGGGTCGAGAGCCAGACCCGGTCCCCCGGTGCGAACACGGGGCCTCACAGCGGTAGCGGTCAATGCTCCTCTCCTGTTTTAGCGATTCCTGGACGTCTCTCCAGGTCTCCTTTGAGCGCTGCACCCACTCCTCCACCACAGGAGCCTCTGTCTAGCTCTGATGCCACAGTGCCAGGACCGGCTGGTAGCCCAACATGCACTGGAAAGGCGACATGTTCGTGGAGGAGTGGCGGAGTGAGTTTTGAGCCACCTCGGCCCATGGGACGTACCTCGCCCATTCTCCGACCGGTTCTGGCAATACGACCGCAGAAACCTACCCACATCCTGGTTCACTCTCTCCACCTGCCCATTGCTCTCGGGGTGAAAAACCGAGGTCAGGCTGATCGAGACCCCCAGACTCTCCATGAACGCCCTCCAAACTCGGGACGTGAACTGGGGACCCAGATCAGAAACGATGTCCTCAGGCACCCCATAGTGCCAGAAGACGTGGTTAAACAGGGCCTCCACAGTCTGCAGGGCCATAGGGAGACCGGGCAATGGGTGGAGACGGCAGAACTTCGAAAACCGATCCACAACTACCCCTTAGACGGGGGAAGGCCGGTGAGAAAATCCACTGACAGATGTGACCAAGGCCGTTGTGGAACGGGGAGGGGCTGTAACTTCCCTCTAGGCAGGTGTCTAGGAGCCTTACTCTGAGCGCACACCGAACAGGAGGAGACATAAAACCTCACGTCCTTCGCTAAAGTGGGCCACCAGTACCTCCCCCTATGACCCCGCAATGTCATCCCATTTCCCGCGTGACCTGAAGAGGGTAGTGTATGGGCCCACCGAATCAATTTGTTTAGACCCTCAAGCCAATGTCTCCACACCTTCAGAGTTTTTACCACAGCCAACAACTCCCGGTCCCCCACGTCATAGATTCCTAAAAAAAAATGCAGGGGCGGAGCTTTGGTGGCGTGCCCGAGCGCTGTGATAGCACAGCTCCAAACCCAGCCTCGGACGCGTCCACCTCCACTATGAACGCCGAAGAGGGGTCTGGATGAGCCAATACGAGAGCATTGGTAAACAGCGCCTTCAGGTGACTAAAACGCTCTGTCCACCTCGGACCACCACAAACGCACCGTCCCTCCCTTCAGCTGTGAGGTAATGGGAGTAGCCACCTGGCCAAAACCCAGGGTAAACCTCCAGAAGTAATTGGCAAACCCTAAAAACCGCTGCACGTCCTTTACCGTGGTCGGAGTCGGCCAATTACGCATGGCTGCAACGCGGTCACACTCCATCACCACCCCACATGTGGAAATGCGATACCCCAGGAAGGAAACGGCTTGTTTGGAGAATACACATTTCTCAGCCTTGACGTATAGGTCATGCTCCAGCAGTCGCCCAAGTACCTTGCGCACCAGAGACACATGCGTGTGGTGGAATAGATCAGAATATCATCGATATATACCACCACACCCTGATCTCGTCTACAAAGGATTGAAAGACAGCTGGAGCATTTTTCAACCCATACGACATGACGAGGTACTTATAATGGCCTGATGTGGTACTAAACGCGGTCTTCCACTCATCTCCCTCCCGGATACGCACCAAGTTATACGCGCTCTTGAGATCCAGTTTTGTGAAAAAGCGTGCTCCGTGAAATGATTCCACCGCTGTAGCAATGAGAGGTAGCGGTTAACTAAACCCCACTGTGATGGAATTTAGACCTCTATAATCAATGCACTGACGCAGAACTCCTCCTTCTTCTTCACAAAAAAGAAACTCGAGGAGACTGGTGACGTGGAGGGCCGAATGTACCCCTGTCCCAGAGATTATGTCTCCAGACATATGTCTCCATAGACACTGTCTCCTCCTGTGATAGTGGGTACACGTCGATGAGGTGGTAATTGGGTCGCCCTCTTTTTACAGAAGGTGATAGCCAAATCGGCATATTCTGAGGGAATGCTCACAGTGGAAACCTGGTCTGGACTCTCCACCCTCGTTGCACCAATGGAAACTCCTATACACCTACCTGAACACTCCCCCTGTTTCCATGAAATCCTAGGATTGTGACTAGCCAACCAGGGAATCCCCAGCACCACTGGAAACGCAGGCGAATCAATAAGGAAGAGACTAATCTGCTCCTTATGACACCCCTGCGTTACCATGTCCAGTGGAACCGTGGCCTCCCTGACCAGCCCTGACCCTAACGGTGCCTATCGGCACCAGCAGAATCCCTAAACTAAGAGCGAGTCCGCGATCCATAAAGTTCCCAGCTGCACCTGAATCGACTAGCGCCTTATGTTGGAAAGAGGGGGAAAACTCAGGAAAAGAGATTGGTATGAACATGTGACCAACAGGGAGCTCTGGGTGAGTCTGGTACTGACTCACCTGGGGTGTCCAATAAGTGCTCTGCCTGCCCTCTCGACTCCCAGATGAGCTCCTCCAGCACCGATCGGCAGTGTGCCCTCTCCGACCACAACTGGTGCAGGAGGACCCTCCTCCTCCGGTTCCCCTAGATGCAGCCCCCCCTAACTCCATGGGTGTTGGAGCGGGAGGGCTGGGGGGTGGAACAAACAGGGCTGCCCTGGATGCCCGCGGTGCAGCTAGTAGGTTGTCCAGTCGGATCGACATGTCTATGAGCGCATCTGGAGGGTGGCGTCCCGACAAGCTAGTTCCCTGCGGACGTCCTCCCAGAGTCTACACCGGTAGTGTTCCATCAGGGCCCTATCGTTCCACCCCGATCCAGCGGCCAGGGTCCGAAACACCAGTGCGAAGTCCTGCGTGCTCCTCGTCTCCTGCCTAAGGTGGAACAGCCGTTCACCCGCCGGTCGGCCCTCTGGTGGGTGGTCGAACACATGCCACAGGGTTCAATTCTCTGGCCGACTCACTTCTCTGTATACATCAATGATGTCGCTCTCGCTGCTGGTGATTCTTTGATCCACCTCTATGCAGACGACACCATTCTGTATACCTCTGGCCCTTTGTTGGACAACTAACCTCCATATGAGCTTCAATGCCATAAAACTCTCCTACCGTGGCCTCCAACTGCTCTTAAATGCAAGTAAAACTATATGCATGCTCTTCAACCGATTGCTGCCCGCACCTGCTTGTCCGTCCAGCATCACTACTCTGGACGGTTCTGACTTAGAATATGTGGACAACCTAGGTAGTGGAAGGTAGTGGTAGTGGAAACATACAGTGAGGGAAAAAAGTATTTGATCCCCTGCTGATTTTGAATGTTTGCCCACCAACAAAAAATGATCAGTCTATAATTTTAATGGTAGGTTTATTTGAACAGTGAGAGACAGAATAACAACAAAACCATCCAGAAAAATGCATGTCAAAAAATGTTATAAATTGATTTGCATTTTAATGAGGGAAATAAGTATTTGACCCCTCTACAAAACATGACTTAGTACTTGGTGGCAAAACCCTTGTTGGCAATCACAGAGGTCAGACGTTTCTTATAGTTGGCCACCAGGTTTGCACACATCTCAAGAGGGATTTTGTCCCACTCATCTTTGCAGATCTTCTCCAAGTCATTAAGGTTTCGAGGCTGATGTTTGGCAACTCGAACCTTCAGCCCTCTCCACAGATTTTCTATGGGATTAAGGTCTGGAGACTGGCTAGGCCACTCCAGGACCTTAATGTGCTTCTTCTTGAGCCACTCCTTTGTTGCCTTGGCCGTGTGTTTTGGGTCATTGTCATGCTGGAATACCCATCCACGACCCATTTTCAATGCCCTGGCTGAGGGAAGGAGGTTCTCACCCAATATTTGACGGTACATGGCCCTGTCCATCGTCCCTTTGATGCGATGAAGTTGTCCTGTCCCCTTAGCAAAAAAACACCCCCAAAGCATAATGTTTTCACCTCCATGTTTAACGGTGGGCATGGTGTTCTTGGGTTCATAGGCAGCATTCCTCCTCCTCTAAACACGGCGAGTTGAGTTGATGCCAAAGAGCTCTATTTTGGTCTCATCTGACCACAACACCTTCACCCAGTTGTCCTCTGAATCATTCAGATGTTCATTGGCAAACTTTAGACGGGCATGTATATGTTCTTTCTTGAGCAGGGGGACCTTGCGGGCGCTGCAGGATTTCAGTCCTTCACGGCGTAGTGTGTTACCAATTGTTTTCTTGGTGACTATGGTCCCAGCTGCCTTGAGATCATGACAAGATCCTCCCGTGTAGTTCTGGGTTGATTCCTAACTGTTTTTAATGTCATTGCAACTCCACGAGGTGAGATCTTGCATGGATCCCCAGGCCGAGGGAGATTGACAGTTATTTTGTGTTTCTTCCATTTGCGAATAATCGCACCAACTGTTGTCACCTTCTCACCAAGCTGCTTGGCAATGGTCTTGTAGCCCATTCCAGCCTTGTGTAGGTCTACAATCATGTCCCTGATATCCTTATGGAGCTCTTTGGTCTAGGCCATGGTGGAGAGTTTGGAATCTGATTGATTGATTGCTTCTGTGGACAGGTGTCTTTTATACAGGTAACAAACTGAGATTAGGAGCACTCCCTTTAAGAGTGTGCTCCTAATCTCAGCTCGTTACCTGTATAAAAGACACCTGGGAGCCAGAAATCTTTCTGATTGAGAGGGGGCCAAATACTTATTTCCCTCATTAAAATGCATATCAATTTATAACATTTTTGACATGTGTTTTTCTGGATTTTTTTGTTGTTATTCTGTCTCTCAGTTTGCACTGTTCTGTGAAGGGAGTTGTACACAGCATTGTACGGGTTTCACAGTTTCTTGTCAATTTCTCGCATGGACTAGCCTTCATTTCTCAGAACAAGATTAGACTGACAAGTTTCAGAAGAAAGGTCTCTGTTTCTGGCCATTTTGAGCCTGTATTTGAACCGACAAATGCTGATGCTAGTCTAAAGAAGGCTAGTTTTATTGTTTCTTTAATCAGGACAACAGTTTTCAGCTGTGCTAACATAATTGCAAAGGGTTTTCTAAAGATCAATTAGCCTTTTAAATTACATTTCCATTTCCAAAATTGGACTTGTTGAACTCGGGACAGCCTAGCAGAGCTAGTTATTCCTCTCCCTCGCTCATTGGTGTTGATTTCAGTCTGTCCATTTCATTGTAAATCCCTATTCAAATAAATTGGCAAATAATATTTTTTGTAAAAACGGAACATTTGCTATCTAACAGAGTCTCCTCATTGAAAACATCTGAAGTTCTTCAAAGGTAAATTATTTTATTTGAATTATTTTCTGGTTCTTGTGGAAAATGTTGCATGCTGAATGCTAGGCTTAATGCAATGCTAGGCTTTCAATACTCTTACACAAATGCTTGTTTAGCTATGGTTCAAAAGCATATTTTGAAAATCTGAGATGACAGTGTTGTTAACAAAAGGCTAAGCTTGAGAGCAAATAGATTAATTTCATTTCATTTGCGATTTTCATGAATAGTTAACGTTGTGTTATGCTAATGAGCTTGCGGATAGATTTACACAATCCTGGATACAGGTTTTTTTTCATAGCTAAACGTGACGCAGGAAACGGAGCGATTTGTCCTAAACAAATAATCTTTCAGGAAAAACTGAACATTTGCTATCTGAGTCTCCTCATTGAAAACATCCGAAGTTCTTCAAAGGTAAATTATTTTATTTGAATGCTTTTCTGGTTTTTGTGTAAATGTTGCCTGCTGAATGCTAACGCTAAATGCTACGCTAGCCATCAATACTGTTACACAAATGCTTGTTTTGCAATGGTTGAGAAGCATATTTTGAAAATCTGAGATGACAGTGTTGTTAACAAAAGGCTAAGCTTGAGAGCAAATAGATTAATTTCATTTCATTTGCGATTTTCATGAATAGTTAACGTTGTGTTATGCTAATGAGCTTGCGGATAGATTTACACAATCCTGGATACAGGTTTTTTTTCATAGCTAAACGTGACGCAGGAAACGGAGCGATTTGTCCTAAACAAATAATCTTTCAGGAAAAACTGAACATTTGCTATCTGAGAGTCTCCTCATTGAAAACATCCGAAGTTCTTCAAAGGTAAATTATTTTATTTGAATGCTTTTCTGGTTTTTGTGTAAATGTTGCCTGCTGAATGCTAACGCTAAATGCTACGCTAGCCATCAATACTGTTACACAAATGCTTGTTTTGCAATGGTTGAGAAGCATATTTTGAAAATCTGAGATGACAGTGTTGTTAACAAAAGGCTAAGCTTGAGAGCAAATAGATTAATTTCATTTCATTTGCGATTTTCATGAATAGTTAACTAGTTGCTCCTACCCTCTACTTTTTTGAACATTTTGTTAAAAATCGCGCAACATTTCAGCGCCCTGCTACTCATGCCAGGAATATAGTACGTTCATATGGTTAGAATGTGTGTATAGGAAACCCTCGGACGTTTTTAAAACTGGTTAAATCACGACTGTGGCTATTACATAACGTGCGTTACATCGGAAAGCGCAGGAAAACCTGATCACAGAAAATGGAAATAAATATCCTTGCGCCACTTCCAGCAATTGTTAACAGTGAGCCGAATTAGATAAGACCGAGCATTCAACTCCCACAGCATCCCCATGCAGTCGAGTATTTTGTGAATTTAATCCTCTTTGATTCTTGGTTGAACCGAAGAGGGGCACGACGTACCTCGGTCTCCGCCCAGATCATTCCGGAAGAGCTCTCTCCTGAATTTTTTTCCAAGACGACAGCTAATGAATGTACATCGCCTACGGATGATTTTTATCGCTTATTAACGTTTACTAATACCTAAAGTAGCATTACAAACGTATTTCAAGTGTTTTGTGAAAGTTTATTGTCTACTTTGAATTTTAAAAAATAGCGTTACGTTGTGAAATCGCTGTTTTTTTCGTTTATCACACAGTCTACATATAACGATATCTTGGCTTTATATGGCCCGATTTAATCGAAATAAAGACCCAATAGTGTTTATGGGACATCTAGGAGTGCCAACAAAGAAGATGGTGAAAGGTAATGACTGTTTTCTATTTTATTGTGCGGTGCTTTTCTGTTGTAGTGTATTGGTGCATGCTATCAGATAATAGCTTCTCATGCTGTCGCCGAAAAGCATTTTAAAAATCTGACTTGTTGCCTGGATTCACAACGAGTGTAGCTTTAATTTGATACCCTGCATGTGTATTTTAATGAACTTTTGAGTTTTAACTAATACTTTTAGCATTTAGCGTAGCGCATTTGCATTTCCAGAGCTCTAGTTGGGACGCAAGCGTCCCAGGTAGAGGTAAGAGGTTAACGTTGCGTTATGGTAATGAGCTTGAGGCTGTATTCACGATCCCGGATCCGGGATGGCTCAACGCAAGAAGTTAAATAAAAAAACCTTCCCTAAAAATGTAAGGGAATACCCCCCTGTATTGGACAAAAATGAATGGCAAGTCATTGGCATCGGACAAACCATATACACATTGTCCAATACCACCCAATTCGGCGTTGATTCATGCAAAGTGTATTGCAAATGCCATATGGCAATTGCCAGTTGTAACACTTTAAAAATTCAACAGGTGGCGAATCCGCTCCACCGTGGTTTTTCATATTGGATATGTAACCCAAGTCAACGTCCAAAAGCGAATTTTTTGTAAAAAAACTTATCACCCCTTAAAAAAGTGCTTTCTGGACCGTTTTTCGAAATTCTTTTCGATTTTTTTTGTCAATTATACATGTGTAAGAACTGTATGAATATACTTATGTCCAATTTTATTATCATAATTTTTTTTTTTTTACATGCGCATAAGGAATATGTTTTGTCCATTTTCAATATGATTTCATACGAAGTCAAAAGTCAAAAGTCAAAAATGTCAAAATTTTGGAAAAAACTTCACACCCTTAAAAAAAGTGCTTTCTGGACCGTTTTTCGACATTCTTTCGAATTTTGTGTCAATTACACACAAGAACTGTATCAACATACTTTAGTCGTATTTTATTATCATAATTTTTTTTTTTTTTTTTACTTGTGCATAAGGATTTTTTGGGGGGGCCAAATGCCATAAGAAATTTGACATGCTCAAAAATCCTGCAGAAATGCAAAATTGAATTGCCTGATGAACTCGGGATGGCCGGGCAGTGATAGTTGTTCCTTTCCATCACTCGTTGTGTTGATTTCATCATGTCCATTTGGTGATGTTTTTTCACTATAGAATCATATTGCAAGTGCACGTGCATTTGCAATATGGTTCAATGGACAATTACCATATGAAATTTGACATGCTCAAAAATGTTAAATTGACTGGTCTGATGAACACAGGATGGCCGAGCAGTGATAGTTGTACATTTCCATCACTCGTTGTGTTGATTTCATCATGTCCATTAGGTGATGTTTTTTCACTATAGAATCATATTGCAAGTGCACGTGCATTTGCAATATGTTTCAATGGGCATTTACCATATGAAATTTGACATGCTCAAAAATGCAAAATTGACTGGTCTGATGAACACAGGATGGCCGAGCAGTGATAGTTGTACATTTCCATCACTCGTTGTGTTGATTTCATCATGTCCATTAGGTGATGTTTTTTCACTATAGAATCATGTTGCAAGTGCACGTGCATTTGCAATATGGTTCAATGGACAATTACCATATGAAATTTGACATGCTCAAAAATGTTAAATTGACTGGTCTGATGAACACAGGATGGCCGAGCAGTGATAGTTGTACCTTTCCATCACTCGTTGTGTTGATTTCATCATGTCCATTTGTTTATGTTTTCTCACTTTTGCAAAGTCACTGTGCATTTGCAATATGGTTCAATGGGCATGTACCATCACGATTTTGTCATGCTATAAAAATCCTGCAGGAATGCAAAATTGACTGGTCTGATGAACACAGGATGGCCGAGCAGTGATAGTTGTACATTTCCATCACTCGTTGTGTTGATTTCATCATGTCCATTAGGTGATGTTTTTTCACTATAGAATCATATTGCAAGTGCACGTGCATTTGCAATATGGTTCAATGGACAATTACCATATGAAATTTGACATGCTCAAAAATGTTAAATTGACTGGTCTGATGAACACAGGATGGCCGAGCAGTGATAGTTGTACCTTTCCATCACTCGTTGTGTTGATTTCATCATGTCCATTTGTTTATGTTTTCTCACTTTTGCAAAGTCACTGTGCATTTGCAATATGGTTCAATGGGCATGTACCATCACGATTTTGTCATGCTATAAAAATCCTGCAGGAATGCAAAATTGACTGGTCTGATGAACACAGGATGGCCGAGCAGTGATAGTTGTACCTTTCCATCACTCGTTGTGTTGATTTCATCATGTCCATTTGTTTATGTTTTCTCACTTTTGCAAAGTCACTGTGCATTTGCAATATGGTTCAATGGGCAGGTACCATCACGATTTTGTCATGCTATAAAAATCCTGCAGGAATGCAAAATTGACTGGTCTGATGAACACAGGATGGCCGAGCAGTGATAGTTGTACATTTCCATCACTCGTTGTGTTGATTTCATCATGTCCATTAGGTGATGTTTTTTCACTATAGAATCATATTGCAAGTGCACGTGCATTTGCAATATGGTTCAATGGACAATTACCATATGAAATTTGACATGCTCAAAAATGTTAAATTGACTGGTCTGATGAACACAGGATGGCCGAGCAGTGATAGTTGTACATTTCCATCACTCGTTGTGTTGATTTCATCATGTCCATTTGTTTATGTTTTCTCACTTTTGCAAAGTCACTGTGCATTTGCAATATGGTTCAATGGGCATGTACCATCAAATTTTGTCATGCTATAAAAATCCTGCAGGAATGCAAAATTGACTGGTCTGATGAACACAGGATGGCCGAGCAGTGATAGTTGTACCTTTCCATCACTCGTTGTGTTGATTTCATCATGTCCATTTGTTTATGTTTTCTCACTTTTGCAAAGTCACTGTGCATTTGCAATATGGTTCAATGGGCAGGTACCATCACGAATTTGTCATGCTATAAAAACCCTGCAGGAATGTGAAATTGACTGGCCCGATGAACTCGGGATGGCTGGGCAGTGATTCTGGATCATCTCAATGGCTCGTTAGGGTTGATTTCAGAATGTCACTTTTGGTGATGGTACCTCACTGTTTAAACATATTGCAAATGGACAAGAGTCACCAGTAAGTCACCATCCATCAGTCAATTAGATATCATTCTGACAACAAACTGATACAAACTGACACTAAACCCACTTTTTCCAACTCGTTTAGTAGCCAACTATCACATACTTCAGAGCTGGCCCAAAATTCACAACGCCTTATGTTCAAACCATAAAAAAAACATAAAACACGTAGTTACGTTCTAGCTGTGGGTCCATTTCTTATGTTATGTGTAGGCCTAGCTGAGGCGACCCCGAATCCCAAGTTTCGGCTCGATCGGTCATTTGGTGTCCGAGCAAAACCCTAATTGGTGCTGAAAATCCAATTTTTTCCATGACTTGCTACGGGGTCCTTGAATGAGCTATCGGACAGAAACGTTGGGGTCTGTCTATATGGGCCGAGACGGTCGCAATGCACCTAGTCTTGTGTCTCTGAGACATTTCTAAATGTCGCCATTTTCGTAATGGTCAAAATGAATTGAAGTCATTGCAAATGTACGAAGCTGTTTCGCGGTCCGAGAACCTTCTAGAGCCACGTAACTCACCACGCACTATCGACCCGAGGTCTAGAACAGGTTTCTAAAGTTTCGGAACTCTAGGTCTGACGGTTCGTTTTTAGCTCGAACAAAGCTAACTATTGGAGGCACTGTCTGTCTCTACAAACCCCAATACGTCCCTCCTTCCAAGTTGTGTGTCTGTGTGATTTAGTTTTCCTTTTAAATTTTATGGGAAAAATGTCTGATTTACAGTTCATGGGGGTTGCCTAATCACACATATGAAGTTTTGGACAGATCTGACTTTTTTAACCCCTCGAAACAGCCCCTGAGACACCAATTATGGCACTTCCGGTTGGCACAGGAAGCTATAAGTCAACACATATCCTCACTGGGGTATGCTGTTACAGAATCCTGAGTTTTAAGTCCTTACATTAAGAACTGACGGATTTACACAGGGTTGAATGCACTATGTCTATCAAACTGCAGGCAGGGTATGGAAAAACACTTTTAGGGTGATTTTACCCACTTCCTGTTGGTCCAGGAAGCTTAGAATCAACACAGGTAGACCTCATACTGGCCTGATGGACTGTTACCAAAGACAGGTTCATACGGCATTCATAACCCATATAGACTTCAGGTTGAATTTAGGGGTGCAGGCAATGTATTCCTATGGGGAGACAAGTCAATGCAAACTCTTTGAAGTAAACACTTTCTTTTAACTATTAAGGGTTAATGCCACACGGTCAAGGTTAGGCTTGCACGGATCGGAAGGACCTTAGGAACGTACCTGAGGTCAAATTGTGCTTCTCACCCTAAAGGTTCTCTCACTGTCACCCAAAAGCAAATGACGTGGTGGGGCAGGCTTAATTTTGGGCCTACTTTTCTCATGGTCGCTGCGCTCAGACCGAGCGAGCTACGGTCAAGCGGGATATCTCGTTGAACTCGGCACGGCCTAGAGATTATGTTTATGCCATTGCCTGCTCTCCGTGTCTTTGAGCACCGCCCTTTTTCACTCCATCCTTGCTGTGTGTGCGTGTGAGCGCTTTTCTTTGACATCTGTTGGGAGAAATGACTGATTTACAGTTCATGAGGGTTACCTAGTCACACATATGAAGTTTTGAAAAGATCTGACCTTTTTAACCCTTGGAAACTGCCACTGTGACACCATTAACGGCACTTCCGGTTGGCACAGGAAGCTATAAGTAAACCCATGTCTTGATTGACATAGAAACTTACAGAATCCTGAGTTTTAAGTCTTTAAGTTAAGAATTGACTGATCTACGATCTACACTGGGTTGAATGTAGTCATTTTCACCTTTGAAGGTTATGTACATCAAAACACCTTTTGGGTCAATTTAACCACTTCCGGTTGCTCCAGGAAGTTTAGAATCGACACAGGTAGACCTCATAGTGGTCTGATGGACTGTCATAGAAGACAGGTTCATTAGGCATTCATAACCCACATAGGCTTCAGGTTGAATTTAGAGGTGCAGGCAATGTATTCCTATGGGGAGAGAAGTCAATGCAAACTCTTTGAAGTAAACACCTTCTTTTAACTGTTAAGGGTTAATGCCACACGGTCAAGGTTAGGCTTGCACGGATCGGGAGGACCTCAGGAACGTACCTGAGGTCGAATTGTGCTTCTCACCCTAACGGTTCTCTCACTGTCACCCAAAAGCAAATGACATTGAGGGCCAGCCTTCCTTTTGCGCCTTCTTTTTTTCAAGGTCGCTGCACTCAGAGCGAGCTACGGTCAAGCGGGGCATATTGCTAATGTACAAAAGTCAACTAGCAAGTCAGTGTCCATCAGTCAATTAGATGTCATTCTGACACCAAACTGATACCAATTGACACCAAACCCACTTTTTAGGCCTTGTGTGTCTTTAAGCACCGCACTTTGTCACTCCATCCTTGCTGTGTGTGTGTTTCTGTGTGTGTGTGTGTTTGAGAGAGAGCTTTTCTTTGACATCTGTTGGGAGAAATGACTGACTTACAGTTTATGGGGGTTGCCTAATCACACATATGAAGTTTTGAAATGATCTGACCTTTTTAACCCTTGGAAACTGCCACTGTGACACCATTTAAGGCACTTCCGGTTGGCACAGGAAGCTATAAATAAACTCATATCATGATTGGGGTATGCCTTTACAGAATCCTGAGTTTTAAGTCTTTACGTTAAGAACTGAGTTATTTACGGAGGGTTTAGTGAGTGTGTGTTATTTCAGAAAATCATAGAAAATCACAGAAATCTCGCAGAGCTCCGCAACACACTTTAACCTCTTAAGACTCTAGGGGCAGTATTTCATTTTTGGATAAAAAGACCGTGCCCGTTTTAAGCGCAATATTTTGTCACGAAAAGATGCTCGACTATGCATGGAATTGATAGCTTTGGAAAGAAAACACTCTGACGTTTCCAGAACTGCAAAGATTTTCACTGTGAGTGCCCTAGAACAAAACCTTCAGGCAAAACCAAGATGTTTCAGCAACCAGGAAATGAACAGGATTTCCGAAGCTACGTTTTCCATGATCTCCTTATATGGCTGTGAATGCGCCAGGAATGAGCCTGCACTTTCTGTCGTTTCCCCAAGGTGTCTGCAGCATTGTGACGTATTTGCAGGCATATCATTGGAAGATTGACCATAAGAGACTACATTTACCAGGTGTCCCGCACGGTGTCCTGCGTGGAAATTGGTGCGTAAAACTCAGCTACTAGTATTTTTCCATGCGATTCTGAGAACAAGGCAAGCTTCCAGGAACGGCATTTCAATGAAGAGATATATGACAAAACACCTTGAGGATTGATTCAAACAACGTTTGCCATGTTTCAGTCGATATTATGGAGTTAATTCGGAAAAAAGTTTGACGTGTAGGTGACTGAATTTTCGGTTAGTTTCGGTAGCCAAATGCATAGTAACAAAACAGAACGATGTGTCCTACACAAAGAATCTTTCAGGAAAAACTGGACATCTGCTATGTAACTGAGAGTCTCCTCATTGAAACATCTGAAGTTCTTCAAAGGTAAATTATTTTATTTGATTCCTTGGCTGGTTTTTGTGAATATGTTGCGTGCTAAATGCTAACGCTAAATTCTAAGCTAGCTATCACCACTCTTACACAAATTATTGATTTTCTCTGGTTCTAAAGCATATTTTGAAAATCTGAGACGACAGGATTGTTAAGAAAAGGATAAGCTTGAGAACAGGCATATTTATTTCATTTCATTTGCGATTTTTAGAAATCGCTAACGTTGCGTTATGGTAATGAGCTTGAGGCTGTAGTCAGGAACCCGCATGCGGGGGGGGGGGGTGTAGTATGAAGTTAAAAAGATTCGTAAGAACACCCTGCAACTGGATCTGTAAAAAAAACACCTATCCATGAACATCACCAAGGTGTCGTTGTACGATATCTCTTAAATGACCTTAGATAAATGGCTGGTTCTTTTTTTATTGACACCGGAGGCTCCTTGACTTTGACATGAAGTGGAAAAATAATTTCTCTATTTTCATTTTGGACCTTTAATCCCAGATAAATGGCCATAACTCAAAAACCGTTGAGGCCTAGACGCCATCTTGTTCGGGGCCAACTGCCCATTATGTCGCCCCTACGCTCACCGAGTTTCGGCTTCTAAATATTTTCAGTTTTCGAGATAAGGCCCCGTCGTGAATCGTGATGTTTTGTCCAATAGCAATATGATTGCTTATGCCCTCTTGTGGGAATTTCCGGGACAGCGGAAAAATGACCAAAATCTTATTATTTTTGTAAAACGGAAACCGAATGTCCGACAAAGCTTATTTGATGACTTCCTGGTAGGTCCGGCCCTGCCGCTCGGCCCGACGCCGTCCGCGAATTTTACAAACGATTTCGGACGTCTAGTAAGGGACCGTACATTTGCAATATGGACTTTCTCACTAACCATACAGGTACTGCCGAAATCTTCCCTTAAGGTATGTAATCACTTGTGTTAAGTAATACGAGTCATGAGAGAAAGTTTGTGTCACAGAAATTGGGATATCACATTTAAAAACCGCTCTAGATTTGAAATAGTGTCGTTATCAAACATGTCACTGCCTTGTTTTCTAGCGATTAAATGACTCACCTCACATATGAATGATTGGCATTGACGGAATAAACATAATGAACTTGCCTTTGAGTCTACGGAACCCGGTAGGAGATATCTTGGGTTCCCGAACTCTTGTAACCAAGCTCACTATCTTAATATTGTATTTGTATTATTAATATATATTTTATTTTTTTAATTTCACCTTTATTTAACCAGGTAGGCTAGTTGAGAACAAGTTCTCATTTACAATTGCGACCTGCCCAAGATAAAGCATAGCAGTGTGAACAGACAACAACACAGAGTTACACATGGAGTAAACAATAAACAAGTCAAAAAGTCTATATACATTGTGTGCAAAAGGCATGAGGAGGTAGGCAAATAATGACAATTTAGCAGATTAACACGGGTGATAAATGATCAGATGGTCATGTGCAGGTAGAGATACTGGTGTGCAAAAGAGCAGAAAAGTAAATCAATAAAAACAGTATGGGGGTGAGGTAGGTAAATTGGGTGGGCTATTTACCAATGGACTATGCACAGCGGCAGCGATCGGTTAGCTGCTCAGATATCAGATGTTTAAAGTTGTTGAGGGAGATAAATGTCTCCAACTTCAGCGATTTTTGCAATTCGTTCCAGTCACAGGCAGCAGAGAACTGGAAGGAAAGGCGGCCAAATGAGGTGTTGGCTTTAGTGATGATCAGTGAGATACACCTGCTGGAGCACGTGCTACGGGTGGGTGTTGCCATCGTGACCAGTGAACTGAGATAAGGCGGAGCTTTACCTAGCATGGACTTGTAGATGACCTGGAGACAGTGGGTCTGGCGATGAATATGTAGCGAGGGCCAGCCGACTAGAGCATACAAGTCGCAGTGGTGGGTGGTATAAGGTGCTTTAGTAACAAAACGGACGGCACTGTGATAAACTGCATCCAGTTTGCTGAGTAGAGTATTGGAAGCGATTTTGTAGATGACATCGCCGAAGTCGAGGATCGGTAGGATAGTCAGTTTTACTAGGGTAAGTTTAGCGGCGTGAGTGAAGGAGGCTTTGTTGCGAAATAGAAAGCCGACTCTAGATTTGATTTTAGATTGTAGATGTTTGATATGAATCTGGAAGGAGAGTTTACAGTCTAGCCAGACACCTAGGTACTTATAGATGTCCACATATTCTAGGTCGGAACCATCCAGGATGGTGATGCTAGTCGGGCGTGCGGGTGCAGGCAGCAAACGGTTGAAAAGCATGCATTTGGTTTTACTAGCGTTTAAGAGCAGTTGGAGGCCACGGAAGGAGTGTTGTATGGCATTGAAGTTTGTTTGGAGGTTAGATAGCACAGTGTCCAAGGAAGGGCCAGAAGTATACAGAATGGTGTCGTCTGAGTAGAGGTGGATCAGGGAATCGCCCGCAGCAAGAGCAACATCATTGATATATACAGAGAAAAGAGTCGGCCCAAGAATTGAACCCTGTGGCACCCCCATAGAGACTGCCCGAGGACCGGACAACATGCCCTCCGATTTGACACACTGAACTCTGTCTGCAAAGTAGTTGGTAAACCAGGTAAGGCAGTCATTAGAAAAACCGAGGCTACTGATTCTGCCGATAAGAATATGGTGATTGACAGAGTCGAAAGCCTTGGCCAGGTCGATGAAGACTGCTGCACAGGACTGTCTTTTATCGATGGCGGTTATGATATCGTTTAGTACCTTGAGCGTGGCTGAGGTGCACCCGTGACCGGCTCGGAAACCAGATTGCACAGCGGAGAAGGTACGGTGGGATTCGAGATGGTCAGTGATCTGTTTGTTGACTTGGCTTTCGAAGACCTTAGATAGGCAGGGCAGGATGGATATAGGTCTCTAACATTTTGGGTCCAGGGTGTCTCCCCCTTTGAAGTGGGGGATGACCGCGGCAGCTTTCCAATCCTTTGGGATCTCAGACGATATGAAAGAGAGGTTGAACAGGCTGGAAATAGTGGTTTCGACAATGGCGGGGGATAGTTTCAGAAATAGAGGGTCCAGATTGTCAAGCCCAGCGATTTGTATGGGTCCAGGTTTTGCAGCTCTTTCAGAACATCTGCTATCTGGATTTGGGTAAAGGAGAAGCTGGGGAGGCTTGGGCGAGTAGCTGCGAGGGGGGCGGAGTTGTTCACCGAGGTTGGATTAGCCAGGAGGAAGGCATGGCCAGCCGTTGAGAAACGCTTGTTGAAGTTTTCGATGATCATGGATTTATTGGTGGTGACTGTGTTACCTAGCCTCAGTGCAGTGGGCAACTGGGAGGAGGTGCTCTTGTTCTCCATGGACTTTACAGTGTCCCAGAACTTTTTGGAGTTAGAGCTACAGGATGCAAATTTCTGCTTGAAAAAGCTGGCCTTTGCTTTCCTGACTGACTGCGTGTATTGGTTCCTGACTTCCCTGAACAGTTGCATATTGCGGGGACTATTCGATGCTTTTGCAGTCCGCCACAGGATGTTTTTGTGCTGGTCGAGGGCAGTCAGGTCTGGAGTGAACCAGGGGCTATATCTATTCTTAGTTCTGCATTTTTTGAGATGTCTAAGATGTTGAGGAAGTTCTTTTTGAAGAATGACCAGGCATCCTAAACTGACAGGATGAGGTCAATATCCTTCCAGGATACCCGGGCCAGGTCGATTAGAAAGGCCTGCTCGCAGAAATGTTTTAGGGAGCGTTTGACAGTGATGAGGGGTGGTCGTTTGACCGCGGACCCATAGCGGATACAGGCAATGAGGCAGTGATCACTGAGATCCTGATTGAAGACAGCGGAGGTGTTTTTGGAGGGCCACATCTATGAGGGTGCCCATGTTTACATATTTAGGGTTGTACCTGTTGGGTTCCTTGATGATTTGTGTGAGATTGAGGGCATCTAGCTTAGATTGTAGGACTGCCGGGGTGTTAAGCATATCCCAGTTTAGGTCACCTAAGAGAACAAACTCTAAAGCTAGATGGGGAGCGATCAATTCACAAATGGTGTCCAGGGCACAACTGGGAGCTGAGGGGGCTCGGTAGCAGGCGGCAACAGTGAGAGACTTATTTCTGGAGAGATGAATTCTTAAAATTAGAAGTTCGAACTGTTTGGGTATGGACCTGGAAAGTATGACATTACTTTGCAGGCTATATCTGCAGTAGACTGTAACTCCTTCCCTTTGGCAGTTCTATCTTGACAGAAAATGATATAGTTGGGTATGGAAATCTCAGAATTTTTAGTGGCCTTCCTAAGCCAGGATTCAGACACGGCAGGGACATCAGGGTTGGCAGAGTGTGCTAAAGCAGTGAGTAAAACTAACTTAGGGAAGAGGCTTCTGATGTTGACATGCATGAAACCAAGGCTTTTTCGATCACAGAAGTCAACAAATGAGTGCCTGGGGACATGCAGGGCCTGGGTTTACCTCCACATCACCCGCGGAACAGAGGAGGAGTAGGATGAGGGCGCGGCTAAAGGCTATCAAAACTGGTCGCCTAGAGCGTTGGGGACAAAGAATAAAAGGAGCAGATTTCTGGGCGTGGTAGAATATATTCAGGGCATTCAGGGCATAATGAACAAGGGGTATGGTGTGGGTGCAGGTACAGCGGAGGTAAGCCCAGGCACTGGGTGATGATAAGAGAGGTTGTATCTCTGGACATGCTGGTTGTAATGGGTGAGGTCACCGCATGTGTGGGAGGAACCTGAACAACAGTATACAAGGCATATTGACATTTGAGAGAGACATACAGCGAGGCATAAAGTAATCGCAGGTGTTGATTGGGAGAGGTAGCTAAAACAACAGGTGAGACAACAACAGCTAATCAGCTAACACAACAACAGCAGGTAAAATGGCGATGACTAGGCAGAGAGGGTCGGATTAACTACACACAGAGCCTGAGTTCGCTGCTGGGGCCGACAGATAAAAAATAAATCAACGGAATGGAGTACCCTGATTAATGGACAGTCCAGCAGGCATCAGCTATGTAGCCAAGTGATCAGTGTCCAGGGGGCAGCAGTAGATGGAACAGGGAAGCCGCCACTACGCTAGCACGCGGGCGACACAGCGTTTAAAGTTAGTAGCCCGGGTCTAGTAGGAGCGTCTGCTGCGACGGAGGCCGGTTGAAGGCACAGCGGATCGGGTATTCTTCGGCAGACCAGTCGTGGTGGTGCGGCGGGGAGCCGTGTCGACAGAGAATCCAAGCCAGATGGCGAAAGAGGTTTTGTAGAATTTAGTTTGCTAGCCGGGAGATGCGCCTGGCTAACAGCTAACTGGTGCTAGCTTCGTGGCAGTGGCATTAGCCACTATAGCTAATCGGTAGCAGCGGTGATCCGGTGCCAAGGTCCAGAGTTTACAGCAAGGATCCGGTGGAGTATTGGACTCTAGCCATGTATGAGTGGGGTTCGGGTGAACAGCTGAGTAGACCGGGAGGTGGGCCTCAGGGATAGCTTGGTACTGGGTGCCACGGTGCAAGCTGTGAGCTAGCTAGCTGCAAGCTAGCTGTGAAGATCAGAAGTAGTGGTCCAGGGATTACGGCAGGAATCCGGCATTGTTGTGGAGAGACAGTCCGATACTGGTAGACTAGCGAGTATTATCCAGGCTAAAAACAGGGCTGGTATCTGTGCAGAAGGTAAAAGCCGCTAGCAGTGGCTAACAATGACTAAATAGCTTGTAGCTAATTAGCTGGTTAGCTTCTGGAGGTTCTTGAATAAAATTGAAATATATATACAAAAAATACGAAAAATACAAAAGTACACGGGAGGATGAACAAAACACGTCTTCACTGCTACACCATCTTGGTTTATTTCTCTTGGTCTTTTTTCCTTCCTCTCCAGCTGTCCAGTATCCTTCTTATATATTTCTTATATGGTTGGGAAGGGCCCTGTGGCATGTCAAATAAAGAGCCTTATAAAGAGCCTGCGAGACAGTTCAAATCATTCAAATTCTGGATTTTTATTAGCATGCTTCCAGACAGATAAGTAGGTGATATGCACCTCATACCGTGACAGTGTTATTACAGTGAGGAAAGCTAAGAGACGGCGAGATAGAATTATGCCAAAGGTACATTTTATTGTGGGAAATCATAATATCATTTCAATATTTTTGAGGCCTCTGCGGATGACGCAGATTCATTATTCCAAAATGCCAATATTATTGCATTGGGGTAATAAAAAAAGGTGACATATCATTGTCAATGGAGAATTTTCATTCTAATGAGCAGGCCTATACGAGCATATGTTGCACGTCATCCATATTAGGATATCAGTTGTCAGTTGTGAGACTAAAACCCCTCAATTGTCAGATGAGACTGTGTGTGCTGGCTACACAGTGCTGGTAGTGAGAGAGCAGGCTTCTGTTGCAGCCTGTTGAGTAGCATCTGGGTTGTAAGCATGTATTGATAGGGTCAGGCTCTCCCCAGATCAACATGAGTACACAAGGTCCACTTCAGTTTGACTCAATCAAGACCCAGCAAGAGGGTAGACATGACAGCTGGCACATCACAGATGCAAAGCGATCACGTTAAACAATTGCTGTATCGTGTGTGTGTGTGTGTGTGTGTGTGTGTGTGTGTGTGTGAAAAATATACATAGTGAGAGATAGAAAGAGAGGAGGAAGGGAAAGTGAGTATGTAAACACTAGTTAACACTAGCCAATTTGCTGTGTGCTATAAAAGGGACCCATCGGCAGGCTTCAATATATTTCAAGAACCTTTGAGAATTCTGAAGAACCATAGATGCCACATCAAGAATCCCACACTTAACTCAAAGGTTCTTTATCGGGCAAGAGTTCTCCAAGGAACCATTTAAACTTTTCCACAATTACCAACAAACGGGTGTGATCATTCTACAATGGTCCCTAAAGAGTACGCTCAAACCAGTGTGATTAGAATGCTTATTTAGAACGTCTAGTTTCGATTGACGCAACAGTCAACATTTAAGCTAGATAACACTGTTTTTTCACAGAAACATTTTGCACAAGTACAGTCCTTACAAAGTTATGTCCTGAATGTGACCAGTTTCTTTTTGGATGCAGTGTTCAGACATTCACAGAAGTTGTGACAGCATCCAAACCGGAAAATGTCCAAACCAGAAAATGCAGGCTACATTAGTCCTAGCGCTAACTGAGGAAAGATTAACTTAACACAAGCGGTCATATTTAGATAACTCTCGGCTGACAGAAACCACAATATGAATTAGCTAATCGTAATTACTATTTATATTTCATCACATCATGCGTGAGCTCACCATTAATCTAAATAATTGAGTAAAACACTTTCTAGGAATCTAAAGTAATCCGAAGATGGGTAGTTTGTGTGCCCCACCATATTTGTTTTTTAGTGTCAAACAAAGATAAGAGGAGACAAGATGAGTTTGGTCTGTTTGCAGTATGCATGTTGAAGGTGGTGTGTCGTCTACGATCATTCACTTCCCTTCATTCACTTCTGGAAGTTTAACCTTTACCTCATTATCAGGACTCCCGAGTGGCGCAGCAGTCTAAGGCACTGCATTTCAGTGCTAGAAGCGTCACTACCGACACCCTTGTTCGAATCCAGGCTGTATCACAACTGGCCGTGATTGAGAGTCCAATAGGGCCCAGCATCCTTCGGGTTTGGCCGGTGTATGACATCATTGCAAATAAGAATTTGTTCTTAACTGACTTGGCTAGTTATATTAAGGTTACATTATAACATCTTTGGTCTGACAGAAGTTTAGATGACACCCAGAATGCATTGCATAATGTCATCAAACATGAAGCCACCTATAGCTGGCAAAAAACAAACTTAGCATTAGCTCATTATAATCAGTACAATCTTCAAAAGATTATTTTACACAGATAGGTGTCCATTATTACAATCTATACAATAATCGGAATGCATTATGTCAACGTGAATAAACTGTAAATACATTATGCTCCATACATACATATATACTGTATGCTACAGTAGAAACGACAGCACAATATACAGAAAATAAGGCACTTACTGTGATAAGAACGCACACATGTCCAACATTATTATTTGTAAGGAAAATAACCAGGAAGGCAATGCGAGCGATAGCCAGAGAATTTGCCAATTCGTGCAAGACAGCGCAAATGTCTGCATGGAAAGAGCATCATTCATAATACTTTGCACACTCAGTGTATAATACAGACAATGGCTACATTGAGGAACTGGCAGTCTCTCCGTCTCTCTGTTTTCTTCCATTGAATTAAATATAAAATCGTATGTGTTTGTCATAGAACGATGCCGGGACTATCTTATGTGGATACAGATAGATTTCCAGCATTGTCCTTCATTTGACAGTGCGTACGGTTTCTTTCTGCCAAGAAGTTAGGGCCTTTCAGGGAATGAAATAGACTGGAAATAGGCTGGACTTGTTAATGTAATCCGACACCAGAGTCACTCGTTACTACACAATACATTTCGCAGTATTAAATCAACACTTAAAAGTTCATTTTAACACTACTTCAGATAACATATGGCCCCACTCTACAGAGTTTAAAAAGCAGTCTTATTATGGTGCTACATTTTGAGTGTTAATGTAACACTTCATAGTTACATTTTGTATACTGTATTACGCTTGCCATTGTTACTAAAATGTGACACTACAGGGTAATTCATATTTACAGTGTTATTTCTATTCAATATTAGTGTTAATCTAAAGTTAACTCCTATTAGTAAAACACTGTTACAGTAAATTATTTGGGGTGTTGTTTTAACACTATCGCATGGGTGGTAATTTGCATATTGTGCATGGTGCCTTTTTTTCTCAAGTGAAAAGTAGAATAACCACTCATGATTTTATTTGCTAGTGACAGAGACATGTTTGCTGAATTATTTCTTTTTGAAGGTTTGAGGCTTTCACCAAATAAGTACTTAGGCGAATGTTACCATACATTTTTTTTTACTATGACAATACATTACATATATCATAAGGGTAATTTTGATAGACTAGTTTTATCCCAACATAGTGGTGTTAGGAAAATCCTGGTTTACAAATGACAGGCCGCCATCAGGTCTGCAAGTCACAGTATGCTGGCTGGTAGTGATGTTACGGTTGATACCGCAGCCCTGAGGCACTTGTCAACATCACTAAGCAGCTAACTTCGAACCAGGGTGCCGATGCGTGTGTGTCACTTTATCAGAAGTACGCCATCAACAACATCCGAAGCTTGTTTGATCAACGTGCTTTTTCAAACCGTTTAGTCCCACAGACTTCGCTGGTTCCAGTGGTTCCAGTGCTTTCTTCAGATCCAAACTGCTTTCAAACACGACCTCTACTGGACACCATACTTATAAATATAGGTAGGAATTTTTACATAATATTTCATATGACTATGAGCTTAGCGGGTAGAGTAGGGAACTATGGAATATTCAGCAACCTGAGGGATTGAGGTCAAATCCCGTTGAAGACACTGTTTTAAAAATGTTATGTGAAACCACACTTTCTGAACTGTTGTTCAAATAATTTGTTTAATTTTGTATAGTATAAGCTTGTCTTAAGCATCCTAAATAATTCCATAGATTTAGTTTTTGAAAAATAGTCAACTTGAAGGCAAAAAAGGGCTAGGGACTCTGGTAAAGGGGTGCAATAAATCTAACTAACTGATTGGATTAGTTTATAAAATGGTATGTTTTATCTTTGTGTAGCATAAGAATAATCAATCAATCAATGTATACTGACCAAACATATAAACGAAACATGCAACATTTTCAAAGATTTTACTGAGTTACAGTTCATATAAGGAAATCAGTCAATTGAAATCAATTCATTTAGCCCTAATCTATGGATTTCACATGACTGGGAAGGGGTGCAGCCATGGGTAGGCCTGGGAGGGCATAGGCCCCACCCACTGGGGAACAAGCCCCAGCCAATTAGAATGAGTTTTCCCCACAAAAGAGAAATACTTCTTTAGCACCTCACTACCCCCCCCCCTCTGTTCTCTTCTATCTCCCCACACTTGTGTTCTTGAAAGATTCTAAAAGAACAAGATGGACTAAAGAACTGTGTTCAATCTCAGAGGCTCTTTGTCTTATGCCGTGTGACCAGGCTACTCAGAAGCAAAGATGATTTGTAAACAATACAGGTCAATCTGTTCCTCAAGTTTATCTCTATCCCATGTACTTGACTACACGCCTAGACCACCTGTGGGGAGTGAACTTGTAAGAGATTAACCATTCTTTCTCAGAAGCACAGCATTGGCACTAAAGAAATCAGGTAAATACGTGTGTGTGTGTGTGTGCGTGCGTGCGAATGAGAAAGAGAGGGGGAAGAGGTTGTTAAGCCACAATCGCTTGTTTGGAATCATTTATGATCTTTTGAGTCTAGCAATTGTATAGAGGTGCTGTAATGCAATCAGAGAGAGAAAGGGAGAGAGAACAGGAGTGCAAGGAAGGGAATATGCAATGAGTGAGTGGCAGAGAGAGGGAGAACCCTCCATTACTGTGTGTGTGTGTGTGTGTGTACACGAGTGTGTTAGTATAATTGTGTGAATGTGTTGGCATTTGTATTACTATTTACCAGCTGAAAAGGGAAGCTGCTTCCATTCCACATCCCTGGCTTGGGCTCAGCATACAGAAGTAATTGCACCTAAGGGCTATTCCATGCACACAGACTTCTGAGCAATTCCTCCCCGGCTGGTCAATTTTCATAACGACTTGCTATTGAATGTGTGTACCTGACGTTATCCCACACATGCTGTTAAGAAGACGCAGGAGGACCAGCCTCTTCCACTGCCATTCATGGTTTTCTACCACTGACTTCTACTTAATTATTTGTCTGAATAAATTACCCATGGACCACAGCAGTGTCAGTGTGCCAACAGAGGGAAAGGGCTGGCAGCTTCAAAGGGGCCTTTGCCAGTCCTGTCGGCTTCATTCCACTTAATAGAAGTCACATAGTATATACTGTATATGTTCAGTCCTCAGCGCTTAAACATCACAAGGTTCTCAAGGGTTATCCCTGTTCCTCTCGTGATACGAAAAAGTGACATACATGTTAATTGGCCTGCTTGGTTCTGCTAGTGTTGGGTCATTCCACCAATAGAGTGCCTTTTGGGTAGTGTAATTTGGTTAAAAAACAACTTTCTTTCAGCTACTATTAACATTCTGTCATAAAGGACACTTGTACAACATGTTTTCCCATCTCAAGAGGTTAAATTAAGAAAAAATAGTCAAATAAGTGCCAATTAAAGAAACAGGGATGACATGTTATGCTCGACCAACTCAGTTTTCCACTACAAAACATGGGAACATTTACATAAAGAGTAGAACCAGCTCACCTGATTTGACTACTGGATGTTCAATGTTTCTTTTGGGAAAAAAATAAGGGACAAATAAAATGAGGGACAAATGTAAATGAATCACTAGTCACGTGAAATTACTTCGTCAAAGTAACGAGGCCTTTACCAGGATGGTGAAAAGTTATTATTTTGGTTTAAATGGGTTAAAATCTTTGTCAGAAAAACTTGAGGAGCGACATGTCAAAATGCTGATTTTTGGCACTTCAGCAAGTCTTAATTCATATAAAAATGTTGATTTATAGAATTTTCCATGTGGTCTGTATATACTGTATGTGGTTATATCTGTCCCGCCCTGGCCTTAGTATTCTGTGTTTTCTTTATTATGTTGGTTAGGCCAGGGTGTGACATGGGTGATTTATGTGTCTTGTTTTGTCTAGGGGTTTTTGTAGTCTATGGGGTTGTGTTCAGTTGAGTGTTCTAGGTAAGTCTATGGTTGCCTGGAGTGGTTCTCAATCAGAGGCAGGTGTTTATCGTTGTCTCTGATTGGGAACCATATTTAGGCAACCACATTCTTTTAGGTATCTTGTGGGTGATTGTTCCTGTCTCTGTGTTTTGCACCAGTTAGGACTGTTTCGGTTTTTCCACATTTTCTTATTTTGTATAGTGTTCATGTTTTCATCTTTCTTTAAAGATGTTTATAAATAACCACGCTGCATTTTGGTCCGCCTCTCCTTCCCAGGAAGAAAACCGTTACAATATCCATGTGGTCTATATTTCCATTTGGTACTTCATTTAACATAACAGGCTTTAAAAATCCAATATTGGTGCACAATTTCTACATGGAACAACAATGTTACCTACATGTAGTTTGGCTAAGATTCAATGAAGCAGTTGCTTCTTGCCCCACTCTTTTCTAATGCCCCATGTTTAACTATTTTAGCCATTTATGAGTGCTTCCTGTGCTCATGCCTAATAAAAGAGCAAACATTGTGCAGCAGATAATGAGCTAATACGTCGTAAAATAATATTGACTTTATGAGGAATTCCTTTATTGTATGAAATCAGGGCATATTGTCTCAGGGAGAGGTAATGGGGAGAAGAGAAATATGTAAACGTGAATAGTTTTTCGATTTAGAAAGCAATTAAAAGCCTCTGAACCTGTAAAGCAGTTTAAATGATCCACCTTTGCTATCACTGGGATTGTATTTAAAATGTTTACACATTCCAAGTCCACTGAGTACTTTTAATTTTAAGAAGTCAAACATATCAGATTAACCTTTCTAGGGTCGGGGGAGTATTCTGAATTTCCGCCTGTCTGATGTGCCCAATGTAAACTGCCTGTTACTCAAGCCCAGAAGCTAGGATATGCATATATTTGGTAGAATTGGATAAAAAACATTCTGAAGTTTCTGAAACTGTTACAATAATGTCTGTGGGTATAACAGAACTGATATAGCAAGCAAAAACCCAAGGAAAATCAATCAGGAAATGTATTTTTTGGAGCCCCGAATGACTTCAAGGCAATGCTATTGAAAGATCTAATTTCCGCCTCCCAGATTGCAGTTCCTATGGCTTCCACTAGATGTCAACAGTGTTTATACAAGGTTTTAGGCTTGTTGTTTTGAAAAATTAAGAAGTATTTGTAGTCTTTCCAAGTTGAGTTGTCTTTTTGCGCGTGTGAACGTGGGCGCGCTCTTCGTTCTTTTCCTTTGCTATTGAACATAGTAATCTCAGTCTGAAATATTATCATTTATTTAGGTATTAGACAACCTGAGGATTAATAAAAAATGTTGTTTGACTCATTTGGAAGAACTTTGCTGGTAACTTTTTGGAATCCTTTGTATGCATATTGAAGGACTGGATTATTGAATTTAATGGCGCCAACTAAACAGCATTTTTGGGATATAAAGAAGACCGTTATCGAACAAAATGACCACTAATTGTTTAGCTGGCACCCTTGGGATTGCAAACAGAGGAAGATCTTCAAAAGTAAGTGATTTAATTTATCGCTATTTGTTATTTCGTGACGCCTGTGCTGTTTTGGAAAATATGCTAATGTGAGGCGCTGTGCTATGCAGTTCGATTGCCAAGATTCTAAGCTAAAGGATGATGTATGACACTTGTATTTTCATGAATGTTTAATATTATCATTTTGTATTTTGAATTTGGCGCACTCTGATTTCAACGGATGTTGTCGAATGTGATCCCGCTAATTGACAAATGTACATTTTATCAACATCTTACATGTGAATGGCCTATACTGTCAGTGCGCTGTATGGTATCTGTAACAGCTGGAGTCAGGAACATGTAAGGGAAAGTAACAACCTTATGATGTTACAGTTTTTCTCATACACTCTTAGAAGTTAAGGAGCCTGGAAGAACCCACACGGGGAACCTTTTCAGTTCAAAAAGCCTTCTTCTTTGGGATTGGGTTGGCGGATCGCATCCAACTTTAATGTGCATGCACTGCCACCTACTCTACTGAAGTGTGAGGCCAGTCACAGCCTACCTACATTAAATGATCTTCATTATTCAGATTTCAGAAAGGAAAAATTCCACCACCAATTAACCCTACCCCTATATACCACCATTTATTTAATAAAAATAAAAATCACCACACCATTAACTCTTCTGCAATAAAATCTTGGTGCTTCTCTGCAGCTGCCATCTACTCATTAAAAACCTACTCCCTCATTCCACTACTTTGGCCATATCTTCTCCTGCACCATGCCAATGGCCTGGGAGGACGGGACACCACCTCCCAACACACCAAGTAACTCTTCTCAAGTCAAATATTGTATACCCCAAAAACTTCTCCGGTGCTGCCACCACAACATCTTCTATTTTCTGTGATTGAACTGGTTCCATTTCTGCAGTAAAGTTGATAACCATAGCTATGAACGCTAAGAAGCCAACCTTACTGAATCATGAATCACTTGTTGCCCTAACCCTCTGTGCTGGCACAAATCTACTACTCACTGGGATCCTCTCAGGATCCCTCATCCTTGACCAATCATCCTCCTACTTTCTTCACTGCCTCAGAATATGACACTGTCAGCACTACTCTGACTCTGGCCACATCAACCTGCCTCTCTCGCACTGGACACTTCTGATCACCAACGACATGAGCACCCCTACAGTTGACACGCAAACTTTATCCACCGAACCTACACAATCCTCTGCCCCATGCCCTCCTGCACACTTCCCACATCTTGGAATCTCCCTACTACACACTGCTGCAACATGAACATAAATGTTCCAAATGAAACAGAGCATTGGATTCTGCACAAAAGCTCTAACGGGATTACTGATATATTCTAACATGACTTTGTCTAGTAGAGATTCTGACTCAAAACTCAAAGGACTGACTGTGACTGCTCTGTTTCACCACACTCCCTACCATGTCTGCGTCGAAGTAACGATGGGTGTCACAAACACCAGGAATTTCCTACTTCGATCGCTCCACCTCCACACTTCACTCTACCCCAGAAATCACTCCTTTCAATGGTGCCCTGTTCCCAAATGCAAAGCAAGAAACAGATCTTGACCCAAGTTGAGTGCCTGCTCCCTCTGGTCAAAAGAAACGCAAACAAATATCAAGTCCACTACAGAGAAGTCCACTCACCGATTCAACTGCACTCACTGATTCAACTGCACCCAACTCCTTTCTCACCCACCCTGAAAACCAAAAAGGGACCTGCCAGAAGTCAAGAGTCCACTTTCTCCAAAAATGTCACTCCTACTGGTCCAGATTATTTTTTATGTTGTCTGACGACATTCTTCCTCAACACACATCTTCCCACAACACTCGGCTCTTCTTCTTCCTCGCTGTCCATAACCACACTATCCATTCACAACGCTCTTGCTGCACCTTCATCCGCTGCATTGCTTGCAGAGTACGCACTGATGTCATTTCTCCAAAATCCAACTCATGTTCCTTACCCCAATTTACAAATCTGTAGTCTCTCCGTGCTTTCTTCACAACCTTCTGTCAAATGATATCGGCTGCTTTCACTTCCCTGAAAATGGTCTTCGAGGAACCCCTATCTAAAGGTTCAAACCTGAACTTTTTTGTAAAGGAAAGGGTTCAATTTTTAACGTTTTAAATAATTGGAGGGATGGCATATTGGAGGCGTGGATTTCACATAGCTGTTTTTGGCCACTTGTTAGAGTAAATGTAATTATTGTTCATCATGTTAAGTTTGTACACTGCAAATAAAAATAGCCTTGAATTTTCATGCATATATATATATATATATATAAGGTTGATAATATGACAGTGCTGATTACATAGAGTAAAAAAACAGAAGTAACTAACTTCATAAATTGCATAGGCTAGAGAATCTGTAAACCTCTTTAAAGCTACGACATTGTCAGTGTTCACTCTTAACTTGTGCTCACAATGAAACAGACCGGATGAACAAGAATGACATTTACTCCCATGGGTAGCCTAAAAATATATATGTATCTATAAGCCGCACCCCTAATAAGCCACACCTCCAGTCCAGGGCTCCTCCAGAAACCCTTCGCTACATTGAAACATTAAAGGTTCCTCCAAGAAACCTTCAACCCACCAAAGGTGCAAATATGATGGTTCCTTGACGAACTCCAGACGGGTATCCTACAAAGCAGCTTTAAGGACTTAGTGGGGACATTTTGGCATAACCAGTCATATGAATGTGGCTCACCTTTTAGCCAGGTAAATATATATGGCAACGAATCCTTCAGAACTAACCTGCTTTGGGGCAGGTTAACTCACGTCTAACTCCACTTATCCTGAATTAAATGACTGAGCTGCGAGTTGAGGACCAGTGAAATCAGATTCCCTCCCTCTTGCAAAGATTGTGTCATAATCCCCTTAATTTGAGGAAGGCAACTGATTAAATATTTTATTAATCAAATGTCTTTGTGTAACAAAAAACAAGGTTAAAATATATCATTTGTGAACCGATTCAGGAAACTAGGCGTATGTCACAAATCATGATTTCACAGGAGAGCTGTTTCAACGAAAAGAAAGTGTTTTTAATTCAAATGCGTTTTTGGGCAGAAATGCCTTTGCGAACATGTGAACTTTTCATGTGCCTTAATAACAAACTTGTATGCCATCTGTAAATATGAATAAAATTGTTAAATTGCGTGCACTGTTGGTTAAGCCACAGAAAAAGCTGGTAACCTTCCCACTAGCCATGATTGGCTTAGATAATGAGTGGGCTGGACATGCCGAGAGAAGAGTTCAGATTGGTCTGCCATATTCAAGGCTACTGTCTATTTGAGCTGGTCAGTCTGTGTTGGTAATCTTGTCGAACGCGGCTTTTAAAAAATGTATTGTGTAGTGGAGCTGCATGAGTGTTGCTCTCTACTTTCTGGAGGATCAAGTTTTGAAACCAGTGGAATTAGAGTATGATAGCTAAAGAGATGGAGAAAACACCTGTCTCCGGATTACATCTTCAAAGTAAGGGCAACTGTGGTATGGTATTCCTGACAGAGAGATGCGTCCATCATGAATAATGATGTATACAGGTAAGATAATTAGCTACATTTTCAGATATTACACATTTCTAATTTTGACAGAAAGTGTACTGTTAGCTAGCTAGCTAATGTTAGCTGGCTGGATCTCTAGCTGATGTTATTATTCATTTCCCAGAGCCGTTTGCTTTTCTAGTTAAAGCCTAATGTTAGCTAGCTAACATTGGACCTGGTTGGTTAGCTCCCAGCACTGTGGCATTGTTGTTACGTTGTTCATTGTTGTTTAACTAGCTAACGTTAGCTGGCTGGCTCGTTAGCTAATGTTATGTGACGTGTGTGATCTTAAATGTTGTTTACCTAGCTATGTTCATTGTTTATCTAGCTAGCTACATGTCTTAAGCTAAAGTGTACTGTTAGCTAGCTCGCTAAATGTTGCTGGCTGGCTCGTTAGCTAACGTTGTGTAATTTGTTTCCCAGAGCTGTTTGCTTTTCTAGTTAGTGCCTAATGTTAGGCATTGATGGCACTTTGTTCATTGTTGTTTAACTAGCTAACGGTAGCTGGCTGGTTTGTTAGCTAACGTTACGTGGCGTGTGCGATCGTTGTTTACCTAGCTAGGTTCATTGTTTACCTAGCTGACTAGATATATGTCTTACGCTAAAGTGTACTGTTAGCTAGCTAACATTAGCTGGCTGGCTCCGTAGCAGAGGTTATTATTTGTTTCCCACGGCTGCTTGCTTTTCTTTTTAGAGCCTAGTGTTAGGCATTGTTGGCACTTTGTTCATTGTTGTTTAAGTATCTAAAATTAGCTGGCTGGCTCGTTAGCTAACGTTACGTGTCGTGTGTACAACACTCATTGAATATGGCCACTGTCAGTAAACGTCTGCAAAAAACGTAATGAAATTCTTGCCAGCAGAGCTGGTTAGGCTGTTTTCATGTTATCCAGAGGTAAACAAATAATCGTCCAGAACGTCAAGTGTGCGCTCCGAGAGCGAAACGAGATAAGAGGGTGTGAACGATGCTGAATGGGTGTAGACAAAGAAGAGCTCTTCGCTAGATACCATAACATTCAAGAGCGATTTTCTGAAAAGTGAGTTTACAAGTTGATCAAATTTCAAAGCAGAATTACTTTCCCAGTGTTCTTCAAAAGGAGTGGATAGACCATTTTGTAGCTCTGGTGCTCTACTTTTATCCAATGTAAAAAACATTTCATGTTTTGCTACATAAGACCGAATCCAGGTGGTGAGTCACATATTAAACATTTAGTAATGACATAATGCATTTTAAACTTCACGCAATGCAACACTTTTGTATGACTTAGTAAAAAACGTGTTTGTGCATTGATAAACACTCTAAAGATGGCATTAACGATAAGTAATACAATAAAAACTGCACTTTTAAAGGCTTATTTCACACCTGAATTGGCAAGATAACTTTTCGATTATTTTTTATTTCAGTACCACTGAAAATGTGGCACTGACTCGCCCATGGGTTGATGTTTCAGCTTTGTCTCAATGTTGAGTTCGGCATTCGATTTTTAACAACATTACAGGTATGAGGAAAGGCAGAGAATGAATTTAGGTTAGTTCTAAGTAACTTTAGGTAACTCCAGTTGTCATCTCCAACATCATAACAGTCTTTTACAGAGCTTTGCTTTGGTGTAGTTTGAGGTCTATGTCTATATTGTGTGTGAAATTGTTTGGTGAAATATACATACAAAGCAATTCATTTCCCATAGCTCTGTACCTTTTGATGATTTTCTTTCCATTCTGATCATCATGATTTAACCACTGCAAAAAAAATCTATTGGTTAAATGGGACCAACTTTATTTCGTCTGTTTGACTCAAGAGTTATATATATTTCTGTCAATCTTTTTGCAGGCAGTCGTGTTCTTTTGATGAATGTAAATGCATTTTTGCCAGTATTTTATCATTTTGGTGAATGTAACTGCTGTTTTGATGAGTTTTGTGTCTTCTATCAAGCAAAAAAAAATTGTACGCAGTTGAGTAAAACTGTAAGATGATTAGCGAATGGCCTGTAGGCTGCCAACATTGGGCCAATGTCTATTTGCTCATCGACGAAGGCGAAGCCCAGTGTTTGCTTCCCAATGACTGTATATGAATGGACAAAGCCAATGATCATATGATTCCTATGTGAAGACTCAACAGCGCATTAACGCCAAATTAAGTTGGTTAAGATGGCGTCTCATGGAGACATAACATGCAAAGATTGAGCAACTCCAGGAAGTTACGTTGCAGGCTAGCTCAAAGTTGAAGGCTGACAGGGGTACTGTATTCTGCCGTTAAATACTAAATTATTCTAATAACTTCCTCTGTGTGCGATTTTACAATAATCCATTCTAAGACATACAGAGCCTTCAGAAAGTATTCAGACCCTTTCACTTTTTCCACATTTTGTGACGTTAGACTTACTCTAAAATGGATCAAATAAAACAACTTCCTCAGCAATCTACACACCATACCCCATAATGACAAAGCAAAAACAGGTTTTACATTTTTTTGCCAATGTTTTAAAAATAAAAAAATGTATTTACAAAATAATTCAAACCCTTTGCTATGAGACTCAAAATTGAGCTCAGGTGCATCCTGTTTCCATTGATCATCCTTGAGATGTTTCTACAACTTGATTGGAGTTCACCTGAATGACCTGAATGCCAAGAGTCACCTCTGGAGGAAACCTAGCACCATCGCTACGGTGAAGCATGGTGGTGGGGACTGGGAGACTAGTCAGGATTGAGGCAAAGTACAGAGAGATCCTAAATGAAACCTGCTCCAGAGTACTCAGAACCTCAGACTGGGGTCAAGGTTTACATTTCAACATGACAACGACGCTAAGCACACAGCCAAGACAATGTAGGAGTGGCTTCGGGACAAGTCTCTGAATGTCCTTGAGTGGCCCAGCCAGAGCCCGGACATGAACCCGATCAAACATTTCTAGAGACACCTGAGAATAACTGTGCAGCAACACTCCCCATCCATCCTAGCAGAGCTTGATAGGGTCTGGGGAGAAACTTCCCAAATACAGGTGTGCCAAGCTTGTACCGTCATACCCAAGAAAACACGAGGCTGGAATTGCTACCAAAGGTGCTTCAACTAAGTACTGAGTACAGGGTCTGAATACTTATGTAAATGTTATATTTCAGGGTTTTTTCAATTAGCAAAATTGACAAAAAATGATTTTTGCTTTGCCATTATGGGGTATTGTGTGTAGGTTGATAAGGATTCTTTTTAAATACATTTTAGAACAATGTTGTAACCTAACAAAATGTGGAAAAAGTCAAGGGGTCTGAATTCTTTCTGAAGGCACTGTACATCTGGTGTATTAGAACAATTATTGGTACCATGATTGGTAAATCAGTAAGATGGCGTCGACAGACATAGCAGCTCTGCTTCTAGCTCTTCTTGCTTGGTCAAATACACTGCCTGGAGGTGTGTTGGGTCATTGTCCTGTTGAAAAACAAATGATAGTCCCACTCAAATCAAATCAAATTGATTTATATAGCCCTTCGTACATCAGCTGATATCTCAAAGTGCAACCCAGACAGGATGACCACATCAGTGAATCAACCCACTCAGGTGACGCACCCCCTCCAGGTACGGTATGAGAGAGCCCCAGTAAGACAGTGACTCAGCCCCTGTAATAGGGTTAGAGGCAGATAATCCCAGTGGAAAGAGGGGAACCGGCAAGGCAGAGACAGCAAGGGCGGTTCGTTGCTCCAGAGCCTTTCCGTTCACCTTCCCACTCCTGGGCCAGACTACACTCAATCATATGACCCACTGAAGAGATGAGTCTTCAGTAAGGACTTAAAGGTTGAGACCGAGTTTGCGTCTCTGACATGGGTAGGCAGACCGTTCCATAAAAATGGACCTCTATAGGAGAAAGTCCTGCCTCCAGCTCCAATTCTAGGGACAATTAGGAGGCCTGTGTCTTGTGACCGTAGCGTACGTGTAGGTATGTACGGCAGGACCAAATCAGAGAGATAGGTAGGAGCAAGTCCATGTAATGCTTTGTAGGTTAGAAAGTAAAACCTTGAAATCAGCCCTTGCTTTGACAGGAAGCCAGTGTAGGGAGGCTAGCACTGGAGTAATATGATCAAATTTTTTGGTTCTAGTCAGGATTCTAGCAGCCGTATTTAGCACTAACTGAACTTTATTTAGTGCCTTATCCGGGTAGCCGGAAAGTAGAGGATTGCAGTAGTCTAACCTAGAAATGACAAAAGCATGGATTAATTTTTCTGCATTATTTTTGGACAGAAAGTTTCAGATTTTTGCAATGTTACATAGATGGAAAAAAGCGGTCCTTGAAATGGTCTTGATGTGTTCTTCAAAAGAGAGATCAGGGTCCAGAGTAACGCCGAGGTCCTTCACAGTTTTATTTGAGACGACTGTACAACCATTAAGATTGTCAGATTCAACAGAAGATCTCTTTGTTTCTTGGGACCTAGAACAAGCATCTCTGTTTTGTCCGAGTTTAAAAGTAGAAAGTTTGCAGCCATCCACTTCCTTATGTCTGAAACACAGGCTTCCAGCGAGGGCAAATTTGGGGATTCACCATGTTTCATTGAAATGTACAGCTGTGTGTCATCCGCATAGCAGTGAAAGTTAACATTATGTTTTCGAATGACATCCCCAAGAGGTAAAATATATAGTGAAAACAATAGTGGTTCTAAAATGGAACTTTGAGGAACACCGACATTTACAGTTGATTTGTCAGAGGACAAACCATTCACAGAGACAAACTGATATCTTTCCGACAGATAAGATCTAAACCAGGCCAGAACTTGTCCGTGTAGACCAATTTGGGTTTCCAATCTCTCCAAAAGAATGTGGTGATCGATGGTATCAAAAGCAGCACTAAGGTCTAGGAGCACGAGGACAGATGCAGAGCCTCGGTCTGATGCCATTAAAAGGTAATTTACCACCTTCACAAGTGCAGTCTCAGTGCTATGATGGGGTCTAAAACCAGACTGAAGCATTTCGTATACATTGTTCGTCTTCAGGAAGGCAGTGAGTTGCTGCGCAACAGCCTTTTCTAAGATTTTTGAGAGGAATGGAAGATAGTTTTTAAAAATATTTTCTGGGTCAAGGTTTGGCTTTTTCAAGAGAGGCTTTATTACTGCCACTTTTAGTGAGTTTGGTACACATCCGGTGGATAGATTATTATGTTCAATATAGGAGGGCCAAGCACAGGAAGCAGCTCTTTCAGTAGTTTAGTTGGAATAGGGTCCAGTATGCAGCTTGAAGGTTTAGAGGCCATGATTATTTTCATCATTGTGTCAAGCGATATAGTACTAAAACACTTGAGCGTCTCTCTTGATCCTAGGTCCTGGCCGAGTTGTGCAGACTCAGGACAACTGAGCTTTGAAGGAATACACAGATTTAAAGAGGAGTCCGTAATTTGCTTTCTAATAATCATGATCTTTTCCTCAAAGAAGCTATGTTGCGCTTGGTGATCTCTGACTGTTTCATCTTAACATCGTTGGTGCCGACGTGGATAACAATATCTCTATACTCTCTACACTCGCCAGTTTTAGCTTTAGCCAGCACCATCTTCAAAACTCAATTAGCCTTAACGTCGGTAGCCCTGCCCCCTGGTAAAGTGTATGATCGCTGGATGATTCGTTTTAAGTCTAATACTGCGGGTAATGGAGTCGCCAATGACTAGAGTTTTAAATTTGTCAGAGCTAATGGTGGGAAGTTTCGGCGTCTCAGACCCAGTAACGGGAGGAGTAGAGACAAGAGAAGGCTCGGCCTCTGACTCCGACTCCCTGCTTAATGGGGAAAACCGGTTGAAAGTTTGTTGGCTGAATGAGCGACACCGGTTGAGCGTTCCTACAGCATTTCCTTCCAGAAACCGTGAGAAAGTTGTCCGGCTACGGGGACTGTGCCAGGGGATTTATACTACTATCTGTACTTACTGGTGGCACAGACGCTGTTTCATCCTTTCCTACACTGAAATTACCCTTGCCTAACGATTACGTCTGAAGCTGGGCTTGTAGCACAGCTATCCTCGCCGTAAGGCGATTGTTCTCCTGTATATTATGAGTACAGCGACTGCAATTAGAAGGCATCATAATAATGTTACTACTTAGCTTCGGCTGTTGGAGGTCCTGACGAACCGTGTCCAGATAAAGCGTCCGGAGTGAAAAAGTTGAGGGAAAAAACAAAAATATAAACGGTAATTAAAAAGTAAAAACCGTAAAGTTGTCAGGTAGCAAAATAGGTTGGCAACAAAACGCACAGCAACACGTAAACAAGTCTGCAAGTTGTGACCGGAAATGACGTCACTGCAATCAGCAGGCTCTGGAAGTCATGACACTACACAATACACATACACTAAGCGTAAACCAGATGGGATGGCGTATCGTTGCAGAATGCTGTGTTAGCCATGCTGTGTGTTACGGATGCAGTTATCCTGTGTGTGTGTATCCTGTGTGTGTGTTCCTTTTCTCTCCTTCTCCCCTCACAGGTGAAAACCATCACTCCCCAATCAGTCAACAATCAATCAGAAGACACACCTCCTCCTATTTCCTACCCTATCACAGTTCCTTCCCCATGGTTTAAAAACCCCATCATTTGTTTGTTCTAGAGCAATCTCTCGCTCAATCTCTAGCTCAATCTCTCTGTAAATGCCATGTCTGTAGGTCTCTGTGTTTCACTCTCGCTTTGTGTCTTCCCCTCTCTTTTGTTTAAGCACCTCCATAGCACTTTGTCATCACCTGTGAGTATTGTTTTTGGTTATGGTGTTTGTTTGTTGCTGGTGGGAAAAGGGGGAAACCAAGACAAGTCGCCCATGGGCATACACTACCCGTAGGTGAACTTTGTTAAATACACTAGTTAGAACTGGGCGGACCACCCACTGTATTTTTGGTTAGTTAGTTAGCTGTTGTTAAAGTAGGCTAGTCTAGCTTAGGGGTGTTTTTGAATACTTATTGTTTCTTTCCTTGGGTCCAGCTCAGCCCCTTTTCCTGCTCCCCCCATTACCGTGTGTTTATAAATAAACCTAGAGTTTGACGGTAGATTTCTGTTGTCGTGGTTATTTCGTGCACACTTTTACTTTGTCACAATAATAATTTGCATGAGTTATGTTACGGGTCTCATTACCATCCCCCCTAGACTGTCGGGCCAAAAGGGATTCGTAACATAAGTGGGGGCTCATCCGGGATCTGTCATAACTGACACCCATGCCGCTCATGTAGATTGTTGTAGTGGTATAGTTCAGTGTTGAGCGTCATAGCTGAAGTAGCATTAGTGTTTGCTATTTTCTTTGGCACTTGAAGTAGTGTAAAATGACTACTTTTGATTTGAGATCCTTTTTGGATAACCCTTCGTGGGAGGTTTTTGACAAATGTCGTAGAGTTGATTTAATGACCTTGGCTGACCATTATTCAGTATCGATTCCGCAGAGTTTAGTTAAGGCGGAGGTTAAACGGCTAGTATTAAATGTATTGTTGGAAGAGCAGGTGCTTGTGTTACCGCTGCCTGAGCCTACTACCCCTGTAGGGGATGTTGCTGCTCCTGTAAGCCCATTGGTGTCTGATAATGAGGGAGAGGCTAAAACACCAGCCACATTGTCCCGTTTTGATCCACTCTCCCCACTGTCAAATGGTGATGCCAGGAGGGATGTCCGTTTAGCACAGTTCCAACTGGAGGTGGAAGAGAGAGCCCAAATTAGGCGAGAGACTCTCCAGTTGGAGATGTGTAAAATAGAGGCAGAAAAAGAACGAGAACAACGACATTTGGAAATTGAGGCAGACAGAGAACAAAGGCAGTTGGAGTTCAAAATGCGCCAGATGGAACTGGAGGCAGAGACAGCGAGGCTAGCCTCCGGTCCTACTGTGCCTGTTTGTGAGCCGTCCTCACCTGCTGTGTCCTCAAACACGTTTGACATTAGTAGGCAGATTGCCTTAGTACCTTTGTTCAGAGAGTCAGAGGTTGACTCCTATTTTTGTGTATTTGAGCGTATAGCCGTAGCATTGAAATGGCCTGAAGAGGTATGGTGCCTATTACTTCAGTGTAAATTAACTGGTAAAGCCCAAGAGGTTTTGTCAGCGCTACCTCTGGAGGACAGTTTGAATTATGAAGTGGTCAAAGCTACTGTTCTTCGTGCCTATGAGCTTGTGCCTGAGGCATACCGACAGAGATTTAGGTCTCATAGAAAGTCTTCTAGTAAGACTTATGTGGAATTTGCTAGAGACAAGGGAAATCTGTTTGATAAATGGCATGCTGCTAGTAAGGTAACTGATTTCAACTCTCTCCGGGAGTTAATCTTGTTGGAAGAGTTTAAAAATTGCTTACCCGAACGCATTGTAGTTTACCTAAACGAACAGAAAGTATCCTCCCTGGCAGAAGCGTCTGTGTTGGCAGACGAGTTTGAGTTGACGCACAAGAGTGTGTTTTCGGCTCAAACTGAGAGTAGAGCCACTGAGTTTCCTACCTTTAGCCCTAGTCGGCCAGCAGTAGTATATCAAGCACGCCAGAAGAATGAGCGTCCCTGTTTCTATTGTCATAAAGTAGGACATATGATTAATGATTGCTTCCTGCTTAAACGCAAACAAGGGATGCCTCTTCGTGCCAAGCCACCAACAGGTGTTGCTCTAATTCGTACGGTTGTGAGGTCTGCAACAAAACAGGCGCCTCAGGGTAACTGTAGTTTGAAAGTCTCAGTCCCCGACCGCAGTTATGAACCATTCATTTTCGAGGGGTTTGTGTCCCTAACGAATGACGAAGCATCTCAGCGACCGGTTAAAATCCTTAGAGATACTGGTGCGGCGCAGTCGTTTATATTGTCTGATGTGTTGCCCTTATCTGACGATACATATTGTGGTTCCAGTGTGTTAGTGCAGGGTATTGAAATGGGTTTTGTCCCAGTGCCATTGCACTTTGTGAAAGTACACTCTGAGTTAATCAGTGGAATATTCAGAGTGGGGGTACGTCCTATGTTGCCAGTGAAAGGTGTGACCTTTATAATGGGTAACGATATTGCCGGAGGAAAGGTAGTACCAGTATTGGAAGTATTGGATAAAAGTGACCACTCTCTCTCGAATGAGCTGGCACAGAGTTATCCACATGTGTTCCCCGCTTGTGCTGTCACTCGTGCTCAGGCACGACAAGAGGGTGACGTGATAGATTTGTCGAACACTGTTCTGTTCAAAGAGGTTGATCAAGAAGATGGATTGTGTGATACCTCTGAGAAGCTGATCACCTCTGACAAACAGCCCAGGAAAGAATCAAAGAACGTTGAACTTATTGCTGATGCAATACAGTTACCAGTCACTCGTGAGCAGCTGATTGCTAACCAAAAGGTTGACAACAAGCTTGCTAAATGTTTTTTCTAGTGTTGTCTCATTGGAAGATGTGAAGAAGAAGAACGTGGCTTACTTCATTGATGGTAATCTCCTCATGCGTAAATGGAAATCCCATGTTGACGCGGATGGAGATTGGAATGCTGTTTACCAAATAGTGATTCCTACAGCCTTTCGACAAAATGTGTTATCCCTTGCTCATGATCACCAGTGGTCTGGTCATTTAGGAATCACAAAAACTTATGATCGGATCCTTCGACATTTCTTTTGGCCGGGTTTAAAACAAGATGTGGCTCAGTTCTGTCGGACATGCCACACATGTCAGATAACAGGAAAACCAAATCAGGTTATTCCTCCCGCTCCTCTTTGTCCCATACCTGTCATAGGTGAACCATTCGAGCATGTGGTGGTTGATTGTGTCGGACCGTTACCGAAGACAAAATCGGGTAACCAGTTTTTGTTAACGATAATGTGTATGGCTACAAGATACCCCGAGGCCATTCCTCTGAGAAGGATTACAGCCCCGGTAGTGAGTAAAGCCTTAATAAAATTCTTCACGACATTCGGGTTACCTAGGGTGGGACAAAGCGATCAAGGTACCAATTTCCTATCCAAGCTCTTCAGGCAGGTGTTAAAATCCTTGTCAATTACGCACCGTGTGTCAAGCGCCTATCACCCAGAGTCTCAGGGTGCACTTGAAAGATGGCATCAGACACTGAAGTCTATGCTATGTAAATATTGTTTGGAATCTGAGAAAGATTGGGATGAGGGAGTTCCTCTAGTTTTGTTTGCTGCTCGTGAAACTGTGCAGGAGTCCCTAGGTTTCAGCCCGGCTGAACTGGTGTTTGATCACACAGTGAGAGGACCAATGAAAGTCCTTAAAGAACAGTTCTTGTCCCAAGAGTTGTGTACCAGAGATGAGAATGTGTTGGACTACGTTAGTCGCTTTCGTGAGCGCCTACACCAAGCTTGTGCTCTCGCAAAGGAAGCTCTGTCTTCCTCACAGAGGAGCATGAAAAGACACTATGATAAAGAGGCTGTTTCTCGTCCACTACAGCCAGGTGACCAAGTACTGGTGTTATTACCTGTTCCAGGATCTTCACTGTCAGCTCGTTTCTCGGGTCCTTATTTAATTGAAAAGAAAATAAGTGAAACTGACTATGTGCTTCAAACTCCTGATAGACAACGCCAATCTCGTGTGTGTCACATTAACATGTTGAAAGCTTACCACACCCGACCCATCACACAGTTAGAGAGTTCAAAAACAGAGGAAGGTACTGCTGTCTCCTCTGCTACTACTGCTATGATAGTGGACTGTCATATTGATGATGTTGATGGCTTGAGTTGCGCAATACTCAGCAGCAGTGTGTTAGATTGCCCAACTCAGAAATGCTGCTGTCTATCCAATCCGGTCTGGTTCATTTAACGGATGGACAGGCCAATGATATTGTGAGGCTACTACACAGTTTTCCATGTCTCTTTAATGACGTTCCTACTCGCACAAATGTGTTGGAACATGACATTAATGTTGGAAATGCTACACCTATCAAGCAACACCCATATCGTATCAACGCTTCCAAGAGGAAGATAATGAGGGATGAGGTGAGATATTTGTTGGAGAATGACCTGGCTAAGCCAAGTTCAAGCCCTTGGAGTTCTCCTTGCATTTTGGTTCCTAAACCTGATGGTACGTCCAGGTTATGTACGGATTATCGAAAGGTAAATTCTGTCACAATGCCAGATTCGTTCCCGTTACCCCGACTGGACGACTGTATCGACACTATTGGTGCTGCTAAGTATGTAACTAAGTTAGACCTCTTAAAAGGTTACTGGCAGGTTCCGTTAACTTCACGTGCTTCTGAGATTTCTGCCTTTGTGACCCCAGACAACTTCCTACAGTACTCAGTCATGGCTTTTGGGATGCGAAATGCACCAGCCACTTTCCAACGACTGGTTAACTCCGTATTAGCTGGCGTTCCTAATTGTAGTGCATACCTTGATGACCTAGTGATTTATTCGTCTGAGTGGTCAGATCATGTTGACTCGCTAAGGGTAGTATGTGAACGGTTGGCAGCTGCTTCTCTAACCCTGAACTTGGCAAAGTGCGAGTTTGGGAAGGCTACTGTTACCTATCTCGGCAAAGAGGTTGGCCATGGACAGGTGCGCCCTGTTGATGCCAAGGTCTTGGCTATAACTGCATTCCCTGCACCTACCACCAGACGAGAGCTACGCCGCTTTTTAGGGATGGTTGGCTACTACCGTAGCTTCTGTAAAAATTTCTCTGCGGTAGTTGCTCCATTGACCGATTTGCTTAGTCCAGCTAGACCATTTGTATGGTCCCCTGATTGCAAGAGAGCTTTTGAATCTGCGAAAGCACTCTTATGTAGTACACCTGTACTTGCTGCTCCAGATTTTGAACAACCGTTCAAACTTGAGGTAGATGCTAGTGCCAGAGGTGCTGGTGCTGTTCTACTGCAGCAGGACAAGAGTGGAGTGGATCATCCCGTTTGTTATTTTTCACGTAAATTTAATAAATGTCAAACAAACTATGCGACAATAGAACAAGAAGCTCTTGCTTTGTTGATGGCTCTGCAATACTTTGAAGTATATATTGGTTCCAGTGCCCTACCCGTGATTGTATATACTGACCATAACCCCTTAGTTTTTCTCCACCGAATGTACAACCAGAACCAGCGCCTTATGCGTTGGGCGCTGATTGTACAAAATGATAATTTGGAGATCCGCCACAAAAAGGGTTCTGATAATGTGTTGGCAGATGCTTTGTCTCGTGTGTGAAAATGATTTCTGTATGTTTTGCAAGGTTTGTTGTGAGTATTCATTGAAATACTGTAGTCGCAACCCCTAGGATTGCTCTTTTAAGGGTGGGAGTGTTACGGATGCAGTTATCCTGTGTGTGTGTATCCTGTGTGTGTGTTCCTTTTCTCTCCTTCTCCCCTCACAGGTGAAAACCATCACTCCCCAATCAGTCAACAATCAATCAGAAGACACACCTCCTCCTATTTCCTACCCTATCACAGTTCCTTCCCCATGGTTTAAAAACCCCATCATTTGTTTGTTCTAGAGCAATCTCTCGCTCAATCTCTAGCTCAATCTCTCTGTAAATGCCATGTCTGTAGGTCTCTGTGTTTCACTCTCGCTTTGTGTCTTCCCCTCTCTTTTGTTTAAGCACCTCCATAGCACTTTGTCATCACCTGTGAGTATTGTTTTTGGTTATGGTGTTTGTTTGTTGCTGGTGGGAAAAGGGGGAAACCAAGACAAGTCGCCCATGGGCATACACTACCCGTAGGTGAACTTTGTTAAATACACTAGTTAGAACTGGGCGGACCACCCACTGTATTTTTGGTTAGTTAGTTAGCTGTTGTTAAAGTAGGCTAGTCTAGCTTAGGGGTGTTTTTGAATACTTATTGTTTCTTTCCTTGGGTCCAGCTCAGCCCCTTTTCCTGCTCCCCCCATTACCGTGTGTTTATAAATAAACCTAGAGTTTGACGGTAGATTTCTGTTGTCGTGGTTATTTCGTGCACACTTTTACTTTGTCACAATAATAATTTGCATGAGTTATGTTACGGGTCTCATTACCATCCCCCCTAGACTGTCGGGCCAAAAGGGATTCGTAACACTGTGCCTTGAATTCTAAATAAATCACAGACAAGTGTCACCAGCAAAGCACACCCATACCATCACACCTTCTCCTCCATGCTTTACTGGGGGAACCACATATGTGGAGATCTCATATTTGGACTCAGACCAAAGGACAGATTTCCACCGATCGAATGTCCATTGCTCGTGTTTCTTGGCCCAAGCAAGTCTCTTCTTTTTGGTGTCCTCTAGTAATGGTTTCTTTGCAGCATTTTGACCATGAAAGCCTGATTCACACAGTCTCCTCTGAACAGTTGATGTTGAGATGTGTCTGTTACATGAACTCTGTGAAGCATTTATTTGGGCTGCAATTTCTGATGCTGGTAGCTCTAAAATCTTATCCAGCTGGTCAAACACCGCAGACAGGACAAAACCATTCCCCACAAGCACAAAGAGTCTCAGCTTCCACAACCCACCATGCCAAACACCCTTGCCAGTGTACTGAAGCGGGATAAAGGACTATGGCTCGGTTTATACAGGTAGCCCAATTCTGATATTTTTCCCACTAATTGGTCTGTTGACCAATCAGAACTGATCTGTGAAAAAAAGTGGAAAAATTATCAGAATTGGGCTGCCTGTGTGAACACAGCCAGTGTGATTCAGCATAAGACCAATCAACTTTTCGATCAACCTTTAAAAGTGGTCTGCTCTTATAAATATATTCTATGAATCCATATAAGCTGTACAGGGCTGTGTAACAGCAAACCGATGTCTGACATTCAGATATATCCAAAGAAAGTTTATTTGTCTAAACCTAAAATATCGAGGAGTGTACTCTATTTAATGCTAACTCTAAAAGAGAACTGGGTATTCAACCAGATTGGCACAGTGTATGGTAAAAGTAACATACATAATAATATGGTATGAACTACACAGAGTGTGTCTCAAGTGTAGTGAAGTGCAGAGAACTGTAGCACCAGATAACGTGATTTAACCAAAGATTTTTTTATATCCAGTACTGGGACTTACAGGATAGGCACTGTTTGGTGTTACACAGAGAATTTTCAACCAACCTTAGCTTGGCAATATTTTCTCCGTCCTTCTTCGGTATCCAGTCGCATGGGGTTAGTTTGAAATTAGAATAAATACTTTTTTTGCAGAAGAGGACAGGCAAGTTATCCAAAAAACTAGGGCATGCGGGCGCAAGACAAGGAATCGGAAAGGACATTTTCTTTGCCCTTACAGTTTTCCACAATTGTTTACACACGTCTGCTCAATCTTTGGGCCATTTTCCCAAAACACAACCACAAACCTCGACAAATCTTTAGCAAAAGCTGCATTCAAAACTGTTTTCTCTTTCCAAAATGTTTTTTTTTTGCATCAAAATGACACACAGACGTGTCATATGAATAGATCTGACTACCAACCAACAACACACTGATGTGCTCAACAAAAAAATACTACTATGCATATCCCATCTGTAGGTTTATGCCTTTTGCATTTTCAGTGTTACACTGTTGCCGGTTGAAAAAGATTGTTACAGTAATGTACACCTACTCAAATATACATAAACAAACACACAAATGCAATACAGTAACAAACGTCATTTATTCCAAAAATGCAGTATTTTTTAATGTGACACTTTCCATACCCAACAGGAGAAAACCAGGAAAAACATTCAGTAAGATAAAGGGTTTTCTGTACAAAAATAAAACATGAAAGTGGCTCATTCTTTCAAAACTCTAAACACAAAAACACATGCAAAATGTAAGAAAAAAAAAGACATTAGGCTGCGTCCTGCCTTCTATTTTGGTCTACCTCATCTACATCACAAGCGACATTCTCCCTGGCTAAACAGCAGGGAAAGAATCTTCTGAAATGATGGATCCAGCCGCCGAAAGCCCCCACATCAACTTCACCATATGCATCCTCCATTGCCTGGAGAAGAGGCATGCGTGCCAAAAACACTCTTCAATTGGGTTCAGGAATGGGGAATATGTTGGGAGGTATAGAACAAAAATGGTGGGTGGTTGATGAACCAGTTGCGGACCAGAGCAGCCTGGTGGAAACTCACGTTGTCCCAGATGACAACATAGCTGGGCTGCTCTGGTCCACCCCTCTGCTCGGCTGGAGTGAGGATGCCATGTAGTGTGTCCAGGAATGAGATGAGAAGGGCGGTGTTGTAAGGACTAAGGTTGGCATGATGATGGAAGATGCCTTGCTGGCTAACGACTGCGCACATGGTAACATTCCCTCCACGCTGTCCAGGGACATTCACAATTGTATGGTGTCCAATAATGTTCCGTCCCAGTTCCCATCTTTTGGCTAGGTTGAAGCCAGCCTCGTCAATGTAAATATAAACGTGCTGAATTGCAGCGGTATCCAGCTCCAAGACTCTCCGAAACAGAGAACATGTGACATAGACCTAGAGCAGTCAATATGGTGAAGCACAATACACTGGATTACAGTACTATAATATGTCTATACAATACTGATATGATAGTAATTCACAGTATAGTACTTATTTGTACATATTCATAGCGCTGTTCTTTAACCCTCTCTGAGTTTCGCTCAAATGGCACCCTGTAGACCCGTTTCATCTGGAGTCGGTTGCGCTGTAATTCACGGTCCAATGTAGACAAGCCCACCTGGTGAATGTTATTGAATATTGTGTTGTCTGCAATTATGTGGTTCTGGATTTCTCGTAGTCTAATGGTTTTGTTTGCCACCACCATGTTCACAATAGCGGTCTCCTGTTCTGGTGTGAACAGCCGGTGTCTGCAGAAGATCCACAAATATGGTATGATTGGTTACAGTAAACTAAAATAATCTGTTCTTTCAATATGAAATAACATTACTGTAACATTGGCCAACAATCATTGAGTAACATCAAATCAAAGTTGTCACGTGCACAGAATACAGTGAAATGCTTACTTACAGGCTCTAACCAACAGTGCATTTTTTAACCTCTTACAGCTACCCCCCTACTTTTTTTCAATTTCCACCTGAAGACATACCCAAATCTAACTGCCTGTAGCTCAGGCCCAGAACCAAGGATATGCACCCAGGTGTCCCACACAAGTAGCCCAAATGTACCCAAGTGGCTAAATTAGTGAACATACATTTCGAAAGGAATAACTATACACAAAATACCAAAATGGTATTCTACCCCACCAAAAAATTGAGAAAAAACATGAAAAAAAAAATACATTTACTAAATAACACTTTCAATATTTAGAAGACCCTCTGTCCTCTACACAATATTGTGCTGCTGATGCCAGGTGCGATAGCAGTCTCTTTCTGCTGTAAAGCAGAGGGTCACCAAGCATGTGGTGCAGGTGATGGGGGACTTCATTTAGCAAAGAACACAGCGACACCTCCATGCTGTGCCCTTTTGGCCCTGAGGCACAACCATGCCTGCAGAAATACATTTGGGCAGATGAACACCACTTGTGGCAGGAGCTGGATGAACCAGCTTCAGTGGGGGACGGGCACCTTGGCACTGGGGGCTCCCATTCGGAGTCAGTGTCACTGTGAAAGAAAATGTTCAGTTATAATAGTTTCACATACAAGTCCTGTATCAACAGGTATAATAAACAGATATACAGTGGGGTAAAAAAAAGTATTTAGTCAGCCACTGTTAGTATAATTAAATTATGCCAATGTGCTTTCATCAATTGAAAGCCCTTAATCTATTTTATGAGAATTTGTAAGATTTCTTGTTTGCATAAAATAGACGCAGACCAGTCTTTAAATAATAGGTCATTAGAATTTATTCTCGGAGCGCGCTACCACTCAAACACATGAATCAGTTTAAATACAGATCATGACTAATTTCACTGCCTTAACCGAACCCCCTCCTCTCGACAGGACAAAGTAAGGTGAAAAGTTCATTCTAACTTACTAACACACTCCCAGATAACTTTTGACCCCCTCAACATTATCGATCACCACTGAACTGACAGTTTTAATTAACAGAAACCCTAGGAATGCACTCACTGCCTTATCTAAAAACCCCAGAGCTAAGTTTCAGGTTGGGTCAACCATAGGCTAACGACCTTATGTGTTTACACAGTCCACAACCCATTTGTTCCTGCCCAGTTGGAATGGTGTTCTTTAACATTTTATTACTCCTTTCTCCTGTCACACAATTTCTTCTTATGAACTCATATTGTCTATTTAAACATACAGAGTATAAGTTTACCTAGATACAATTCTATTTAAAATGGGGATATTGTTTATTCATTTATCCATAATAAATTCAACAGCCACCAATTGTGCAAGTTCTCCCACTTAAAAGATGAGGCCTGTAATTTATCTTAGATACACTTCAACTATGACAGACAAAATGAGAGAGAAAAAAATCCAGAAAATCACATTGTAGGATTTTTTATTAATTTATTTGCAAATTATGGTGGAAAATAAGTATTTGGTCACCTACAATCAAGCAAGATTTCTGGCTCTTACAGACCTGTAACAACTTCTTTAAGAGGCTCCTCTGTCCTCCACTCATTACCTGTATTACTGGCACCTGTTTGAACTTGTTATCAGTATAAAATACACCTGTCCACAGCCTCAGTCACACTCCAAACTCCACTATGGCCAAGACCAAAGAGCTGTCAAAGGACACCAGAAACAAAATTGTAGACCAGCACCAGGCTGGGAAGACTGAATCTGCAATAGGTAAGCAGCTTGGTTTGAAGAAATCAACTGTGGGAGCAATTATGGAAGACATACAAGACCACTGATAATCTCCCTCGATCTGGGGCTCCACTCAAGATCTCATCCCGTAGGGTCAAAATGATCACAAGAACGGTGAGCAAAAATCCCAGAAACACACGGGGGGACCTAGTGAATGACCTGCAGAGAGCTGGGACCAAAGTAACAAAGCCTACCTTCAGTAACACACTACGCTGCCAGGGACTCAAATCCTGCAGTGCCAGACGTGTCCCCCTGCTTAAGCCAGCACATGTCCAGGCCCATCTGAATTTTGCTAGAGAGCATTTGGATGATCCAGAAGAAGATTGTGTGAATGCCATATGGTCAGATGAAACCAAAATATAACTTTTTGGTAAAAACTCAACTTGTCGTGTTTGGAGGACAAAGAATGCTGAGTTGCATCCAAAGAACACCATTCCTACTGTGAAGCATGGGGGTGGAAACATGCTTTGGGGCTGTTATTTCTGCAAAGGGACCAGGACGACTGATCCGTGTAAAGGAAAGAATGAATGGGGCCATGTATCGTGAGATTGAGTGAAAACCTCCTTCCATCAGCAAGGGCATTGATGATGAAACGTGGCTGGGTCTTTCAGCATGACAATGATCCCAAAAACACCGCCTGGGAAACGAAGGAGTGGCTTTGTAAGAAGCATTTCAAGGTCCTGGAGTGGCCTAGCCAGTCTCCAGATCTCAACCCTATAGAAAATCTTTGGAGGGAGTTGAAAGATCGTGTTGCCCAGCAACAGCTCCAAAACATCACTGCTCTAGAGGAGATCTGCATGGAGGAATGGGCCAAAATACCAGCAACAGTGTGTGAAAACCTTGTGAAGACTTACAGAAAACATTTGACCTCTGTCATTGCCAACAAAGAGTATATAACAAAGTATTGAGATAAATAGGTATTTGGTCAATAACAAAAGTTTTCCACCATAATTTGCAAATAAATTCATTAAAAATCCTACAATGTGATTTTCTGGATTTTTTCTCATTTTGTCATAGTTGAAGTGTACCTATGATGAAAATTACAGGCCTCATCTTTTTCAAGTGGGAGAACTTGCACAATTGGTGGCTGACTAAATACTGTTTTGCCCCACTGTAAAAGCAACATGTAACGTTTTGGTCCCATGTTTCATGAGCTGAAATAAAAAATCCCGGAAATGTTCCATACGCACAAAAAGCTTATTTCTCTAAAAGGTTGTGCACAAATTTGTTTACATCCCAGTTAGTGAGCATTTCACCTTTGACAAGATAATCCATCCACCTGACAGGTGTACAATATCAAGAAGCATATTAAACAGCATGATAGTTACACAGGTGCACCTTCTGCTGGGGACAATAAAAGGCCAATCTAAAATGTGCGGGAGTGTGCAATTGGCATTGACTGCAAGAATGTCCACCAGAGCTGTTGCCAGAGAATTTGGCAAATTGTCCAACTGGCCTCACAACTGCAAACCATGTGTAACCACACCAGCCCATGACCTCCACATACGGCTTCTTCACCTACGGGATTGTCTGATACCAGCTACCCGGACAGGTGATGAAACTGTAGCGTATTTTTGTCTGTAATAAAGCCATTTTGTTGGGATAAAAACATATTATGGTTGGCTGGGCCTTGCTCCCCAGTGCTTGGAACTGGCTACCAATTGGGTGGGCCTATGGCTACACCCCTGCCCAGTCATGTGAAATTAGGTTAGGGCCTAATCAAATCATTTAAATGGACTTATTTCCATACATGAACTTTACTAGTAAAATCGTTTAAATTGTTGCATGTTGTATTTATATTTTGTTCAGTAGTAACCTAAACCTATCGATATTAAATTGAACTTGGTGAATGGACCATGAATGACAGTCATCCAACATGCTGTAAAATAAATAAGGCTCATAAAAAAAACGCAATCGTCCTTCCTCATGTTAAACAGCACCGACCGCCACTCCACTACGGAAAATGACTTTGCGTCGCTCGTCCACGCAATACAGGCAATGTGTGATCGGTGCAAGTCTGCTAAGGAACTAACAAATAGATCCCTTGCCCAGATAGACCTCACCCTGTCCTCCTCCATCTGATCCTGAGCACATCAACAGTGGTATTTGGCATCTGTGCTGACTTTTACAAGAGAGAGGGTCCATGTTAACATCTGACCCTCTCCACTGGAGCTCATTAGCTCACGATGCTCCCACGCCGTTGATGAAAAACGAAAAGGCTGAACCTGACAGGGGCAATTGGGATGCATCGAATACCAGATGAACCATTCAGAAAGTCAGGGACACATGATACACACATATACACACACACACACACACACACACGAGAACGTCACTGGGTTTGTATTATTTGGAGTGGATTGTGGAAATAGTCAAGGTAAACAATGGCGCTCGTTGAGCGGTGAGAACTGTGTGGAGGGGTGTCCATATGCAGAGATGTCTGACAGAGATTGGCGACATTCTCTCCTTTCTGTTTCGCAGAGATTACATCCTGAGAGAAAATTCTGTCCTCTGCCTCATACCGTTCATACGCTAGCGGAATAATTAGAGAGCATTCTGCATCGCTGTATCTTGCATCACTGTATAGTAAAATCACAAAAAATGTCAGCTATGGTGGGTTACTATGGAGGTACAGTCATACTACAGTCACACATTTCCACAAAATATTAGCTGGTGGGTCAAGTTCTACAATGTCAGGCGTCCATATTGAGTGATTTCAGTGCTAGCAGAATTGTATTTAAATTTGTATTAATTAAGATATTGAATTTGCAATGCAAAATGTTTTTATCATTGAATTCATACATTTAACTTGTATTTCATGATTTTAAACTGATTTGAATGAATATTAGAGTTTAAATTATATTTAAATGTAATTCAATATTCAGTTTCAATATGGTAGATATCACATTCATTGTCTGTGTATGAGGTTTACACACCATCATTGAACATTTCTCAGATGCAATCAGATTCAGTTTTCAAATTCAGTTCTCTAAATTCAGTTTTAGGAGTTGAAACCAAAAAAGTGTAAATAGCATAATTTGGTAATTAAGTCCGTATCCTCCAAAACGGAGATTTGCGACATATTGAGAAACGGACATTCCTAGATCCTTGGATAATGGAAGGTTGGATTTTGATTTCAATCATGTCCACTATCACAGGATGGTAACACCTAGGGAGAATTGTCATGCACAGAGAAACAGCACCAGCAGAATCAACCAGACATTGAGACTCAAATATAGATGAGTGTACAATCGATCAACAATATAATACTTTTATCAAAAACAATGAGAATGGAAAGGTTCAGAGCTTTTGTGAAACATCACAGCACAGTTGGAAAATATATGGCAATTAGAAATCCAATATGGATAATGATAAGAGAGAGATGGGAAGGGGTTGAATGGAACTGAAGGTTGGGACTAATAAAAACAAGAATCAATGTAAAACATACTGTGCCTGTAAAACATATATAGGTTAGGAAACTTATTTGAAAGAGTACAGTTTGAAAGATATGGAAAATGGAAATCAAACCGGATGGACATAAATATATGGGAGAGGTTTAGGCTAGAGGAAGAACAAGAGATAAAAACAAACAATAAAACTATTGTAAAATAGACTGTCCATAAAATGTATATAGTATGGATAAACTGGAAATACAAGCCTAATAAGCGTTGTTGTTCACTAGTTTGCTCCAATTGGGGGAGGGGTGGTATAGTTGGAGGGTAATAAAGGAAATATATCAAAAAAGGTCTTGTGATGGATTGGAAGCGATGCAGACGACTATATTGATGGAAGCTACAATCTGCAATATTAAAGCTGATCTACCCCCTAAAAAAAATATAGACACTTACGTTCAAAAGTTTGGGGTCACTTAGAAATGTCCTTGTTTTCCATGAAAACATACATGAAATGAGTTGCAAAATGAATAGGAAAAATAGTCAAGATGTTGACAAGGTTATAAATAATGATTTTTAATTGAAATAATAATTTTGTTCTTCAAACTTTGCTTTGCAGCAATTACAGCCTTAGAGACCTTTGGCATTCTAGTTGTCAATTTGTTGAGGCAATCTGAAGAGATTTCACCCCATGCTTCCTGAAGCACCTCCCACAAGTTGTATTGGCTTGATGGGCACTTCTTTAGTATGATACTGCTCCCACAACAGCTCAATAGGGTTGAGAACCGGTTACTGTGCTGGCCACTCCATTATAGACAGAATACCAGCTTGACTGCTTTTTCCCTAAATCTTTCTTGCATAGGTTGGCGCTGTGCTTTCGGTCATTGTCCTGTTGTGGGAGGAAATTGGCTCCAATTAAGCGGCGCCACCGGGTAAGCCATGGTGTTGCAAAATGGAGTGATAGCCTTCCTTCTTCAAGATCCATTTTGCCCTGTACAAATCTCCCACTTTTACCACCACCAAAGCACCCCCAGACCATCACATTGTATCCACTATGCTTGACAGTTGGCGTCAAGCACTCCTCCAGCAAAATATCATTTTTTCTGCGTCTCACGAATGTTCCTCTTTGTGATCTGAACCACCTCAAACTTAGATTTGTCTGTCCATAACACTTTTTTCCAATCTTCCTCTATCCAGTGTCTGTGTTGTCTTGCCCATCTAAATATTTTATTTTTATTTGCCAGTCTGAGATATGGCTTTTTCTTTGCAACTCTGCCCAGAAGGCCAGCATCCCGGTGTCGCCTCTCCACTGTCGACGTTGAGACTGGTGTTTTGCGGGTACTATTTAATGAAGCTGCCAGTTGAGGACTTGAAGCATCTGTTTCTCAAACTAGACACTCCAATGTACTTGTCCTCTTGCTCAGTTGTGCACCGGGGCCTCACTCTTTTTATTCTGGTTAGGGCCAGTTTGCGCTGTTCTGTGAAGGGAGTAGTACACAGCGTTGTACGAGATCTTCAGTTTCTCTGCAATTTCTCGCATGGAATAGGCTTCATTTCTCAGAACAAGAATAGACTGACAAGTTTCAGAAGGTTCCCTGTTTCTGGCCATTTTGAGCCAGCAATCGAACCCACAAATGCTGATGCTCCAGATACTCAACTAGTCTAAAGGCCAGTTGTATTGCTTCTTTAATCAGCACAGTTTCCAGCTGTGCTAGCATAGTTGCAAAAAGGTTTTCTAATGATCAATTAGCCTTTTAAAACAAACTTGGATTAGCTAACACAATGTGCCATTGGAACACAGGAATGACGGTTGCTGATAATGGGACTCTGTACGCTTATGTAGATATTCCATAACAAATCAGCCGTTTCCAGGTAATTTACAGCGTTAACAATGTCTACACTGTATTTCTGATCAATTTGATGTTATTTTAAAGGACAATTTTTAAAAGCTTTTTTCAAAAACAAGGACATTTCTAAGTGACCCCACACTTTTGAATAATAAATTTAAAAAATACTATCTCCTATTATTTATTTACTACAATTATTGCAGAATAAAATCCTGAAGTAACCATTCAACAACCATGCACATTTTTTCATTTAATTGTGCCTATTAGTTTTTGCTCTATGCATCTAAAAGGGAGTGTGGTTTATAGCATTCAGTGGATCTTTTGAATGGAAGTGCGTAGTTCCAAAAGGGTTATTTGCAGAGGGGTTGGGTTCTACCACGAACCGTTTTGATCTGAAGAACCCTTTTTGGAAGACAAGTGTTCTTTGTAAGGCAAATGGTTCTACTTAGAACCTTTAACATCCTAAGGTAATTTTTGGGAATAAATAGTTATTTTATGATTCATTGAAAGGCAAGAAAATAAGACTGGTTCTACATATAGCCATATATCATATTTCCAAGCATGCTCTATTGCAGGGTAATTTTCGGAATTGTAATAGCTGTGTTTTTGCATGAACATTGATTGGTTGATAAATAGCATACATTTTTTAGAAGTAATCCGATCTGTTAGTAGTTGGATTTATTGCACCTGTTACTGCGATGGATGTTCCAGTTTAGATGAGTGAGGTAGTCCCAATATTCAATCTTCTTTAAAATGAGAGGGCCAAACAGCTGGGAAAATAATCTTGCATAAATTCTGGTTAGAGAGGATCAATTCCCTTGGAAGGTGGCCCCATTCCGGTCTGAAATAGCCCCTGGCTCTCCTCTGCCGCATCCTTTTTGGCTTTCGCTTTTACATTTTTCCAGCACGCCCTCATCTGATTTGAGTCCTTGTTCTCTTTAATTCGTTTCTTCCTTCTAATTTGACAGTTGTGTTGAGTGTTTTTATCCTCCAGTACGTTACTAAATTCCTCCGACAATAGTTTTTTTTCATAAGCGGAGTCCAAATGTGGACTCCTTCGACATGCCATGATCAGGTGGCTAGCAAACAAATAATAAAAACTGCTAAATAACTTTAAGTAATGACAATAATATCTTACATTTTATGCTAGCGTGGTTTATAAACTAGCTAGCTACAGTAGCTAACAAACTAGTTCTCTGTCTAGTACTGGAAAATAACGCATTATATGTCAAATCATCCAACCCATGAGAACCTTTCACGGTAGAGTTGCAGCAGTGCTACATTCAGTGGAGATTTTAGCATGTAAATCTTAATGGGGCCAACAACAAACAATGGGAGTTGCATGCCAGCAAAGCCACTACACAAAACCATACATTAATTGCACAATAATGGTGACAACCGGTGGCCACAAACTGTTAGGGCCTACATAAAGCTTTCCCAACAGCAGAGTCCCAACAGCAGTCCCAACACCTTACCACTGCTACAACTGGCTATTAGCGGAGCCTTGTCTGGCAGCAAAACCAGCCTCCTTTACTGCCTTTTAAAAAACACAGCTGATATGCCTGACTTGCTTAAACAAATGTGGTTTCTACTGACAATTGATATGTACAAGCTATGGCATAAGGGGACAACAAGCGGATAAGAGGCAATCTATAATTTCGATTAAGACATTAAAATGAGCGAGCTAGGACGGATGTAGTCAATATAACTATTTGTTCAGCAACAAAATTCAGAACATGGGCCGTTAGTGTTCTCCCTGTACACCAAATCAGAACCGTAGGATAAATAAAGGGGGCATATAAGCAGACAATGAAAGCTCTTACAATATTCGATAATTACATTTCTCAAAAACAGGTTATAAATCAAATCAAATGTATTTGTCACATACACATGGTTAGCAGGTGTTAATGCGAGTGTAGCGAAATGCTTGTGCTTCTAGTTCCGACCATGCAGTAATATCTAACAAGTAATATAACCTCACAATTTCACAACAACTACCTCATAGACACAAGTGTAAAGGAATGAATACGAACATGTACATAAAAAAATATATAAATTAGTGATGGCTGAACGGCATAGGCAAGATGCAGTAGATGGTATAGAGTACAGTATATACATATGAGATGAGTAATGTAGGGTATGAGAACATTATATAAAGTGGCATTGTTTAAAGTGACTAGTGATACATTTAATTACATCAAGATAGCAAGATGCAGTAGATGGTATAGCGTACAGTATATGCATATGAGATGAGTAATGTAGGGTAAGTAAACATATAATATAAAGTGGCTAGTGATAAATTGATTACATACATTTTTCCATTATTAAAGTGGCTGGAGTTGAGTCAGTATGTTGGCAGCAGCCACTCGGATGGTTGTTGTCCTTGATGATCGTTTTGGCCTTCGTTTTGGCCTTCCTGTGACATCAGGTGGTGTAGGTGTCCTGGAGGGCAGGTAGTTTGCCCCCGGTGATGCGTTGTGCAGACCTCACTACCCTCTGGAGAGCCTTCCGGTTATGGGCGGAGCAGCTGCCATACCAGGTGGTGATACTGTAAAAGTTTGTGAGGGTTTTTGGTGACAAGCCGAATTTCCTCAGCCTCCTGAGGCGCTGTTGCGCCTTCTTCACCACGCTGTCTGTGTGGGTGGACCATTTCAGTTTGTCCGTGATGTGTACGCCGAGGAACTTAACTTTGCACCCTCTCCACTACTGTCCCGTCAATGTAGATAGAGGGCTGCTCCCTCTGCTGTTTCCTGAAGTCCACGATCATCTCCTTTGTTTTGTTGATATTGAGTGTGAGGTTATTTTCCTGACACCACACTCCAAGGGCCCTCACGTCCTCCCCGTCTGGTCGTTGTTGGTAATCAAGCCTACCACTGTAGTGTCGTCGTCTGCAAACTTGATGATTGAGTTGGAGGCGTGCATGGCCACGCAGTCGTGGGTGAACAGGGAGTACAGGAGAGGGCTGAGGATGCACCCTTGTGGCGACTCAGTGTTGAGGGTGGGTAACAACATCTCCACCCCGCTGATCCTCCTGGGGGCTGCCTGTCAGGAAGTCCCGGACCCAGTTGCACAGGGCCGGGTCGAGACCCAGGGTCTCGAGCTTAATGACAAGTTTGGAGGGTACTATGGTGTTAAATAGGCTACATGTGCACCACCAAGTCAGAACAGTAGGCAAAATTAAGAGGTGAAAATGGACTACATTAGGGTGAGGCACATGGGCTACTAACAGCTTACTGCTCAACCTAAATGGAGTATTACTTTCTTAGCTGCAGTATACATATCTCCCTGGCATAATTTTTTTGCAGCAGAATACAGGACATTTTTGATTCACCTTGTTGTGCTGTGCACACTTGAACAGGAAGGTGGCGCGGTGGTCCTTTGTGGAAAAAAATTATCATCAAAGTTTGGCATTTTCTGGATTTATGGTGCTTTCAAAACAACTGGGAACTAGAGAAAAAAAAGGTTGAATCATGATGATGTCAGTAATCTTCAGGTTGTAGCTCTAGAAAGAGGCTTGAGTTTTTTCCCAGTATCTTCCCAGTTCACAGTTGTCTTGTCAGGACCCGGTTACGAACTCGTGTCTCAGGTGTGAGAAACAGTCACTTAGCAAAACCTTGAGGCGAACTGGGGACCTCTGTCGGAAACCATATCTTGAGGAATGCCGAAGACTCGGAACACATGGTTAGTCAAGGGGACGAACCTGGCCGCCTTAGAAAACCTGTCGATGATGACTAGGATAGTAGTATTACCATGGGACGGAGGAAGGCCAGTAATAAAGTCCAACGAGATATGAGACCAGGGTCGGTGGGGAATAGATAAAGGGTGAAGGAGTCCTTGAGGGCGGAGGTTAGAAGATTTGCCCTGGCAACACACGGGACAGGCCATGACGAAAGTGGCAACGTCTTCTTTTATGGTGGGCCACCAGAACTTTCGCTGGATGGACCTACGCCCGGAGGACAGGTGAGGCGAGAGGAGTGCCCCCACAGAAGGACCTGGGTCCTCGCTGCCTTGGGGACAAATAACCGATTGGCAGGACCTCCTTTCGGACCCGGTTCGATAGCGTGAGCGCGTCTGGGAACTGGCTGCCTCTGGGTTCATTTTGGCTCTGTGTTTCTGTCAGGACCCGGTTACAAACTCGGGTCTGCGGTGTGAAAAACAGTCACTTAGCAAACTGAGCCACTAATAGTCGGCAGAACCCAGAAGATGAGGCAGACACAGCAGTACTTGAGACATTGTTTTAATAAAGTAAAAGGAAGGTTCTTCAGGCAAAAATATAAATCGACAACGTCAAAAGTAATTCCAAGAGAAAAAGGTAATCCTCTAAGTCAAAAGGTAAATTCACAAGGTGATAGGTACAGCAGGGAAAAAGCTTCAAAAGATAAATCAAAAATAAATAAACAAGAACAAAAACAGAGTACCACAAGAGAGTCCAACTGGAGTAACAAATGTTCACAGCATCGCTGGGGCTGGGTGCTAACATTCAAACAGAGCAAAGAACTGCGGAAAACTAAGGGTTTAAATACATTAAAGGGAAACGAGGCACAGGTGCAAATAATAACTGGAAACAAGGGAAAACAAAAAGGATAAAAAAAAGCACAATGGGGGCATCTAGTGGCCAAACTCGGAACAATCCTGGCCAAATCCTGACATGTCTTGAAATCACTAAAGTCAGATTTTACAGTTCCGAGTTATCAGTTGTTTTGTGCGCAGTACAAATCATGCTTCATTGACAGCATGGCCAATGTTGAATGTTTATAATTTTAAACTAGGAAAAGATAATTTACCCTTAATCTTAGACCTGGGACCACACAGCCACTCCACTGAATAGTAGTGAACTCCACTGAATGTAACTCAATGCCAGCACCCAAATGGCTTGAATTTTCTAGCTCTACCCTTAGACTTGGCGGTGACAGTGTCCCCATGAGTGACAGAACACTGAGCCAATCACCACGCAACGCTTCGTATTTTCTGCTGGCTTGACCCACCGCAACAGAAAGCACCATTTTGGAGCTGCCTTACTCAAGAAAACAAAGAGACCATGTTTGTATGCGGCTTTATTAATTCAATTATATATTTTATTTTACATTGTTTGCAAACTGATATGTGATAGGTATTTTTGTAAAATAACATGCAAAGCATGAAAGCACCTCCCAAAAAAATTAGGGTCACCACTGGCTACATTGCTATTATTTTATCAAGAAACAGCAACTTTGTTGCCTCTTTTGTCAAGTAGGCTAGATACTTCATTCCAACTCACAAAATACCTCATATATTGGTGTAACATGTCACTAATCATAGTTTAAAACAGTTAATCATAGATTTAAATCTGGATCAATAAATTTAAGTGGTGCAACATCTCTGATTAATTATAAACCTAGATTTATAAAACCTAGATTAGCTATAATCCTAGATGAATTTAAACCAGGTTGATGCAACCCACTTGCATATCTGCATCTCACACCATGTCGTGACTTGTACTTGTCGACATGTACAGGTTTAAAGTGTCGATTTAGGCCATCCCTTACTGGGCTTGAACCCGCAATGTTCTGTTCTCAACTATAATTATTTTCCACAAAAATAGCAAGGGAAACAACTACTTTTAGGTTGCAGACCAGTGATCACGGATGGTCGCTGCTAGCGCACACACACAACTAACTAGGTAGCCATTCCGCATCGGCTACACAGGTGCCCAAAGTCTTATCACCATAAAGATTTGAAGTCTCATCAACTCTCTATAGTGTGTGTCGACGATCTGTAAAGTACCATAAATGTAAAATACAGACTAACTACTGTATTCATTGTCTTTTTGTCTTGTTCCATTGCATTCCTATGCAGTTCTGCATATGTCTTGGTATGTCACTGTAAAATCTGGATAATGGAGATAGATGATTCCAAATCTTGTTGTTCTAACCTCGTCCTTCCCTCATGAATTTGGGACATAGATATTGAAATAAAATTCAAAGCATCGTTAGTGTGATTTATTACCCTTGTCAGGAGCCTCTGTAAGGATCCAAATCCCAGGTTGAAGATGATTGATATGGAGGGAGGAGAAGACAGAAATACAGGAGCAGTCTGTTGCTGTCCCTCCATCTGTCACTATGTACAGCTTTCTACTAGCGTCCACACGTGGATGCAATATTAGATCTATCTGCGATAGAATCATGACACCATAAAACCACTGTTAGTGAACTTCCGTTTTACAATATGGTATGTTAGTGGTCTTGAGGCTAATGTCAGCCCTGAGATTGGAAGGTTGGGAGTTCGTTCTCTGGCTGAATCATACCAAACACTGTAAAAATGGGACCCCATGAGTCTCTGCTTGGCACTCACCATTCCAGCTCAAGGCTACTTATCTACTTTGTTGTATACACAAACTATCAAATGCAGGATAGATGGAGAGGCAAGTTGAGTGTCTCTCCACATACAGCTTCATATCATCAAGAATAAATGACTCATTTGACATACAGGTCATTGTTTGAAAACATCCTAGCCCAGATTTAGTTGTAGAAGCCATGTTTTGGATCACAGTACCATGGCCCAGTAAGTGCAATACCTGCACTCCGAAACATTACAGTATGTGCTTCATACAGAGAAAGTCCCTGCCTTCTAATCAATTAACAAGCATTTCGCTACTGTAAACGCACAGCATTGAGACTGCCTGCAATGACAACAAGCTCAGTCCGATGATCCTGTGACACACCATCCCAGACCATGACGGACCCTCCACCTCCAATCCACCTCTGATCCCGCTCCAGAGTACAGGCCTCAGTGTAACACACATTCCTTCGACGATAAACGCAAATCCGACCATCAACCCTGGTGAGACAAAAAACGTTTTTGCCAGTTCTGTCTGGTCTAATGACGGTGGGTTTGTGCCCATAGGCGACGTTGTTTCTGGTGAGGACCTGTCTTACAAAAGGCCTACAAGCCCTCAGTCCAGCCTCTCTCAGCCTATTGCGGACAGTCTGAGCACTGATGGAGGGATTGTGCGTTCTTGGTGTAACTCGAGAAGTTGTTGTTGCCATCCTGTACCCGTCTCGCAGGTGTGATGTTCAGATGTTTCTCGATCCTGTGCAGGTGTTGTTCTGGCACTGCGAGGATGATCAGCTGTCCGTTCTGTCTCCCTGTAGCGCGGTCTACGGCATCTCACAGTACGGACATTGCAATTTATTGCCCTGGCCACATTTGCTATCCTCATGCCTCCTTGCAGCATGGCTAAGGCATGTTAACGCAGATGAGCAGGGACCCTGGGCATCTTTCTTTTTGTGTTTTTCAGAGCCAGTAGAAAGCATTCTTTATTGTCCTACGTTTTCTTAGCTCTGACCTTAATTGCCAACCGTCTGTAAGCTGTTAGTATCTTAATGACCGTTCCACAGGTGCATGTTCATTAATTGTTCATGGTTCATTGAACAAGCATGGGAAACCGTGTTTAAACCCTTTACAATGAAGATCTGTGAAGTTATTTGGATTTTTACAAATTATCTTTGACAGGGTCCTGAAAAAACAATGTTTGTTTTTTCTGAGTTTATATCCCCCGTTATGGATTTAAAAGGAATGGATTGGACTTTGTTTAACGATTGTGCAAAATAAAAAACTGTAAATACAACTCTACATGTGTTTATCCTCCATTACAGCACTGACTACAACCGTAGGAGTTGACTATAGCACAAACAGATCTGAGACCAGGCTATCTGCCATCCCCTCTCCTGACATGACTGGGCCTTTTCCCTTCCAAACAGACTGATATTTCTGGAAACATACAAAGGCTTATTTCTTTATTTTACACTGGGCTACATGTCTCTTGAACTCACATTTGTATTTATTACGCATCCTGGGGGCCAGCAAAATATATATAACATGTTTACCTAGGCATAGGCAAGACGCAGTAGATGGTATCGAGTACAGTATATATGTATGAGATGAGTATGTAAACAAAGTGGCATAGTTTAAAGTGGCTAGTGATACATGTATTACATAAAGATGCAGTAGATGAGAGTACAGAGTACAGTACATACGTATAGATATGAGAAATAATGTAGGGTATGTAAACATTATATTAAGTAGCATTGTTTAAAGTGGCTAGTGATATATTTTACATCAATTCCCATCAATTTCCATTATTAAAGTGGCTGGAGTTGAGTCAGTGTCGTGGTGGCTGTTTAACAGTCTGATTGCCTTGAGATAGAAGCTGTTTTTCAGTCTCTCGGTCCCAGCTTTGATGCACCTGTACTGACCTCGCCTTCTGGATGATAGCGGGGTGAACAGGTAGTGGCTCGGGTGGTTGTTGTCCTTGATGATCTTTATGGCCTTCCTGTGACATCGGGTGGTGTAGGTGTCCTGGAGGGCAGGTAGTTTGCCCCCGTGATGCGTTGTGCAGACCTCACTACCCTCTGGAGAGCCTTACGGTTGTGGGCGGAGCAGTTGCCGTACCAGGCGGTGATACAGCCCGACAGGATGCTCTCGATTGTGCATCTATAGAAGTTTGTGAGTGCTTTTGGTGACAAGCTGAATTTCTTCAGCCTCCTGAGGTTGAAGAGGCGCTGCTGCGCCTTCTTCACGATGTTGTCTGTGTGGGTGGACCAATTCAGTTTGTCTGTGATGTGTACGCCGAGGAACTTAACTTACTACCCTCTCCACTACTGTTCCATCGATGTGGATAGGGGGGGGTGTTCCCTCTGCTGTTTCCTGAAGTCCACAATCTTAGTTTTGTTGACGTTGAGTGTGAGGTTATTTTCCTGACACCACACTCCGAGGGCCCTCACCTCCTCCCTGTAGGCCGTCTCGTCATTGTTGGTAATCAAGCCTACCACTGTTGTGTCGTCCGCAAACTTGATGATTGAGTTGGAGGTGTGCATGGCCACGCAGTCGTGGGTGAACAGGGAGTACAGGAGAGGGCTCAGAACGCACCCTTGTGGGGCCCCAGTGTTGAGGATCAGCGGGGTGGAGATGTTACCTACCCTCACCACCTGGGGGCGGCCCGTCAGGAAGTCCAGTACGCAGTTGCACAGGGCGGGGTCGAGACCCAGGGTCTTGAGCTTGATGACGAGTTGAGGGTACTATGGTGTTAATTAAATGCTGAGCTGTAGTCGATGAACAGCATTCTCACATAGGTATTCCTCTTGTCCAGATGGGTTAGGGCAGTTTGCAGTGTGGTTGAGATTGCATCGTCTGTGGACCTATTTGGGCGGTAAGCAAATTGGAGTGGGTCTAGGTTGTCAGGTAGGGTGGAGGTGATATGGTCCTTGACTAGTCTCTCAAAGCACTTCATGATGACGGAAGTGAGTGCTACGGGGCTGTAGTCGTTTAGCTCAGTTACCTTAGCTTTCTTGGGAACAGGAACAATGGTGGCCCTCTTGAAGCATGTGGGAACAGCAGACTGGGATAGGGATCGATTGAATATGTCCGTAAACACACCATCCAGCTGGTCTGCGCATGCTCTGAGGGCGCGGCTGGGGATGCCGTCTGGGTCTGCAGCCTTGCGAGGGTTAACATGTTTAAAATGTTTTACTCACCTCGGCTGCAGTGAAGGAGAGTCCGCATGTTTTGGTTGCGGGCCGTGTCAGTGGCACTGTATTGTCCTCAAAGCGGGCAAAAATGTTATTTAGTCTGGCTGGGAGCAAGGCATCCTGGTCCGTGACTGGGCTGGTTTTCTTTTTGTAATCCCGTGATTGACTGTAGACCCTGCCACATACCTCATGTCTGTGCCGTTGAATTGCGATTCTACTTGGTCTCTATACTGACGCTTAGCTTGTTTGATTGCCTTGGAGGGAATAGCTACACTGTTTGTATTCGGTCATGTTTCCGGTCACCTTGCCCTGATTAAAAGCAATGGTTCGGCTTTCAGTTTCACGCGAATGCTGCCATCAACCCACGGTTTCTGGTTTGGGAATGTTTTAATTGTTGCTATGGGAACGACATCTTCAACGCACGTTCTAATGAACTCGCTCACCGAATCAGCGTATTCGTCAATGTTGTTGTCTGATGCAATACGAAACATATCCCAGTCCACCTGATGGAAGCAGTCTTGGAGCGTGGAATCAGAGTGGTCGGACCAGCGTTGAACAGACCTCAGAGTGGGAGCTTCTTGTTTTAGCTTCTGTCTGTAGGCAGGGAGCAACAAAATGGAGTCGTGGTCAGCTTTTCTGAAAGGAGGGCGGGGGAGGGCTTTATATGCGTCGCAGAAATTAGAATAACAATGATCCAGGGTTTTACCAGCCCTGGTTGCGCAATCGATATGCTGATACAATTTAGGGAGTCTTGTTTTCAGATTAGCCTTGTTAAAATCCCCAGCTACAATGAATGCAGCCTCAGGATATATGGATTCCAGTTTGCAGAGTCAAATAAAGTTCGTTCAGAGCCATCGATGTGTCTGCTTGGGGGGGGGGGGAATATATATGGCTGTGATTATAATCGAAGAGAATTCCCTTGGTAGATAATGCGGTCGACATTTGATTGTGAGGAATTCTAAATCAGGTGAACAGAAGGACTTGAGTTCCTGTATGTTGTGACCACACCACGTCTCGTTAACCATAAAGCGTACGCCCCCGCCCCTCTTCTTACCAGAAAGATGTTTGTTTCTGTCGGCGCGATGCGTGGAGAAACCAGCTGGCTGCACAGACTCCGATAGGGTCTCTCGAGTGAGCCATGTTTCCGTGAAGCAAAGAACGTTGCAGTCCCTGATGTCCGTCTGGAATGCTACCCTTGCTCTGATTTCATCAACCTTGTTGTCAAGAGACTGGACATTTTTTTTTTTTTTTTTTTTTTAAACCTTTATTTAACCAGGCAAGTCAGTTAAGAACACATTCTTATTTTCAATGACGGCCTGGGAACAGTGGGTTAACTGCCTGTTCAGGGGCAGAACGACAGATTTGTACCTTGTCAGCTCGGGGGTTTGAACTCACAACCTTCCGGTTACTAGTCCAACGCTCTAACCACTAGGCTACCCTGCCGCCCACATTGGCGAGTAGTATGCTAGGGAGTGGCGGGCAATGTGCTCGTCTCCGGAGCCTGACCAGAAGACCGCTTCGTTTGCCTCTTTTACGACGTCGTTGTTTTGGGTCGCATTCCGTTGTCCTGGGTGAAAGGCAGAACACAGGATCCGCTCCGGGAAAGTCATATTCTTGGTTGTACTGATGGTGAGTTGACGCTGCTCTTATGTTCAGTAGTTCTTCTCGACTGTATGTGATGAAACCTAAGATGACCTGGGGTACCAATGTAAGAAATAACACGTAAAAAAACAAAACTGCATAGTTTCCTAGGAACGCGAAACGAGGCGGCCATCTGTCAGCCCCGTAATGAACGCTATGGATCGGTCCATCTCATGCCATGGAGATGAGGGGGATAAAGGGAGTGTTTGAGTCGACTAAATCACTACGCATACACTGACCAGGTGAAAGTTATGATCCCTTATTGGTGTCACTTGTTAAATCCACTTCAATCAGTGTAGATGGAGAGGAGACTGGTTAACACTATAATCACTAAAGAAGTAATGCCCCTGTCTGTCTTTGACTTTTCCTATATAAGGCTATATAACATGTTTTAGGAGGGCATTGTCACGACTTCTACCGAAGACGGTTCCTCTCCTCGTTCAGGCGGTGTTCGGCGGTCAACGTCACCGGTCTTCTAGCCATCGCCGATCCATTTTTCATGTTCCATTTGTTTTGTCTTGTTTTCACACTCACCTGGTTTCAAATCCCTAAATTACATGTTGTATATTTTCCCTCTGTTTTCCCCCAATGTCCTTGTCGGGAATTGTTCGTTGTATGTATTGGTGCCAAGTATTATGGTGTGTAACGGGTTTTTACCCACTTTGTGTGTTGGTTTTTAGAGATTGTAAGCATTTATTAAATAACTCAGTTTATACCAATTTCATTCTCCTGCCCCTGACTTCCCTGCCACCAGCATGCCATTTTATTAATGGTTTTGCCCCATTGCCCCTTCTTATCCTAAGAGTAGAGCCTGCTACGCTCCTTTTTCTGACAGTTGAAAGTGCAGTGCCCAGCTGATAATTACCCCGATAATTGTATCGAAGCTGAACCGAAACTAATTTCACACATATAACAGATGAAATAAATGAAGTAAAGTATGATGGGGAGAAAGTGGGAGAATGGGTGAGTTGATAATCACCATTTGTGAATGAAGAACAGGGTGGCCATTCTATTGTATTGATCCATTCTAATTATAAATGGTATGTACCCTATATCAGCCCATCAAAATAAGGCACATGCACAGCCGTTGTACTTCACAATGGTGCTGAAGAATTACAAGACAACAGGAACACAATAAAGGGAGACCTATGCACTACAGCCAAACAAAGGTATGTCAAAGTGTGTCAAGCAATTGAACATTACAAAAATGGTGTCAACTGTTAGTACAAGGGATAACAGCTACGTGAAATCGAACTGATGCCATTGCATGAAGATGCACACAACCTGACAGTAATTCACTATTTTTGACTGCTTTCACATCGACATTTACGTTATATATGATGCCATTATTGCTTTTGTACCGAGCTTCACTATTTATCAGGGGCACTTGGCGTCTTTTGACCAGGTAATTTAAATGTTAATAAAAATAGGCTGTTACTGTGTGCCAACACATGTTGTTTTCTGTTTCATAGTCGTAACAAAGGCACTCCACTAAAAAGAATTTTGATACTAAAAAGTTAATTAATTTATATTTTACATATAGCCTACAGTAACAAAACTAAAGAAAATGCTATTGTGTTATTTGAAATAAAATAAAAATTGTTACCCAAAACCAAATTATTATTTTCATATATGCTATGAATTACAGTCAAAAAAACTAGTTTCCCGGTTAATCCAAACAAGTTTCATTAAAAAAAAAAGTTAAGTATTTTTGCACTACAAGAATACACCAGTTTTGGATTTATACATGGCATTGTCATGCTGGAGGGTCAACAAAACAACATGTGTAAAACAAAAATAAACAATAATACTCAATTGTATGCCGGGGGGAGAAGAGGGCAGGAGAAGAGCAGAGAGATGAAGAGAGACCAGAAGCGAAGTAGAGAGGAGTTGGCTGAAAGGAAAAAGGCAGGACAGGAGGGTGAGGAGGTCAGAAGAGGAGCAGAGAGGAGGACAGACCAGGAGCGAAGTAGAGAGGAGTTGGCTGAAAGGAAAAAGTCAGGACGTGAGGAGGTCAGAAGAGGAGCAGAGAGGACAGACCAGGAGCGAAGTAGAGAGGAGTTGGCTGAAAGGAAAAAGGCAGGACAGGAGGGTGAGGAGGTCAGAAGAGGAGCAGAGAGAGGAGGACATGAGGGCTTCTAAGGAGAGAAGTCCATAAAAATAAATCCCAGTTGAGGGATTCTTCCAAAATAGAGCGAACGGGCCAGCCAAGTGTATGTGAAGATATGTAAGCTCATGTTGGAACCAGAGAGAACCATCAAAGTTCTTGGTGAGATGGAGATTCTATACAGAGGGCTTCCTCTCTTGGTGCCGTTGTCGTATCAGCTTCCAGCTTTCCTACTTGATTCAGTATACAATTGAGATCCAATCCACCTTATTATTGTTATCACCACATAAATTGATTTTACAGGTTTACTTGAATAGGGCCCATAATGTCTGCCTGTCAAATGTGCTTAAGTTTCCCAGCTACATGAAAAGGGGTGGGTGGACGGGAACATAAACTCCTGTATTGTAAATTGTAATCCTGTTGTCGCTTGTGTTAAATCTGCACCTGCTTGTGTTAATTACACATTTTGTAAAAACCTAACACACAATTTTCTTTGTGCTAAAGTTGCTGTCACCCCTGGGTCAATTCCACATCTCTCCCTCTATAGCTCATCCTGTGGAACCGAAGATCAACCAATGAGTCATTGTAGTGTCAAGCGGCTATACAGTCTCCCACTGAACTGACAAGAGACACCATTAGTTTAGTTGAGATCAATGCCAGCTTCCTGACCGAAACGGCAAATCCAATACTTGCTTACTTATTCTTCTTCACTGGTCATAGAGATCCTGTCTGAGGGTCACTGATCCCTCCCGATCCCATCTCACCTTGGTCCTGAACATCCAAACGAACCACTACTGATTAAGAATAGACCAGCTGGTAGTGGTGTAGGAAATAGTTTGTCTTTTACTTCAGAATCCAGACACCTTTTATCGATTCATATACTCTCAAACAAAGTACATTGACGTTAAAATTTGAAGATTGCATATTTCAGCTGTTAGGCACAGTCCTAGATAACAAACTATATTGGAACTCCAACACATATGGCATATGCTCCAAACAAAAAGGATTACAAATATTAACTTTGTTATTTCAAAGAAAACACATCATGACCCTATTGAGATAACCTTTCAAGGATAGCATGTTTACCTTTTGCTTTATCGCCTGGTACTCCTCCCTGTCTGTAATCAACAAGAAAAATATCAATAGGATTGTAAACATCAGGTAAAATAGTCAGAGCTCAGTTTGTAGTTACAAATAAGTGTACATCATACAACTCACCTCCACTTTTTCGGATGTGTTTCATACAATGCTTTTATTTTTGTCTCCGTTGTCATTCATCTGGTGTACTCTATTCCTAACACAAGCCAATGTATATGCATCCAGGACTTTTTCAGACTTTGTTGTGTTATGAAGGCCTTTGTTGAAACTTTAGTAAGTGTCTAGGGGCATGAGACTACTCTTTCACAAAGAGTAATCAAATATTGCATCTCCATCCTCCCATCAAGTATATAGTAGGCCGGTTATTATGCTCCAAGATGTCACATCTCAGTATATCAGAATATCCAGATAGACCCACCATGAAGAGCTACTCCTCAGGACACCCCCTACAGACCAACCTCAACCAGCCACAAACAGAGCACCAACCCAACCTAGGTCTCACATTTAGATTGCTTTCTAGCAGGTCAAAACAACTTGTCAGGTCAAATAAAAACACCGCCTGATATACCCCAAGAAACATTCCCGTTTTGTTTTAACATACCCGTAAAGCTCTTTGGTCAAGGCCTAATTCAAACTGCTGGCATTTTCACACCTCTAGAAAGGCAGACTGAAAGCATGCTCGTGCTCTATGGCAGTGTGCACTGAAAGACTAAATATACCCATCTTCATCTCACTGCGTGGCCATGCACGACTCCAACACCATCAAGTTTGCAGATGACACGGTGGCGATGGCAATGAGACAGCGTACAGGGAGGAGATCAGAAATTACTCTATATTCAGGGTAAGACAGGTAGATCTGACTAAACCAGATGTGGCCAGATACTATGGGGAGCATTCCCCATTCACACTGATTGGCCATTCATCATTTTAACTTGTCCACGATGAATACACAGAGGAAAACAAAAAAAATAACTTCAGGAAAAAGGAATAGGCTCTTGCCTCTCAATCGCTTTCCTTTATTTTAGTGTGGCGTTTGCCATGGCAGGTATGAGATGGGCATGTCCCAAATGGCATCCTATTCCCTACACATTCAGAAATAAAAGGTTTAGATTATTCTTTAAGCGGTACTAACGCTCATCACTATTGGTATGCTGTAATGTAGATCATTTCTACCTTTAGTTGTAGGTACATAATTGTACCCTTGCAATTCGTACCTTACAGCCAATAGTGTACCGTAGGACAGAATTTCTCAAACTCTGTACTGGGGCCCCCACTGCGTGCACATTTTGTTTTTTGCCCTAGCACTACAAATGCCTTTTTAGGGTACCACCACAGTGACAAAAATCCATTTGTTTCTTTTAAGTGGCAAAAATGTACCTCTGAAAAACACTGAAGGTGTAAAACCTTATTTACATATTTTTTACGTGAATTTTAGGGTTACCAGTACCACCCATGACATTCTGTCACATTCTGACCTTAGTTCTGTTATTATATCTTTGTTTTATTATGGTCAGGGCATGAGTTGGTAGGGCAGTCTGTTTTTCTATGTTGTTTTTTGAGTTCGGCCTAGTATGGTTCTCAATCAGAGGCAGCTGTCAATTGATGTCCCTGATTGAGAATCATGCTTAGGCAGCCTGTTTTCCTACTATATGTTGTGGGTAGTTATTTTCTGTTCTGTGTTTTGTTGCACTGTTTGTTTGTCTTGTATTGTTTTTGTTTAAGTATTCATTCTTTATTAAATTACCACACTGCACCTTGGTCACCTGCACCTTACTTACCACGCTGCACCTTGGTCCTCTCTCTCCCAACGACAGCAGTTAGAACTACCCACCAAAGGACCAAGCAGCGTGGTGAAAAGGAGGAATGGACATGGGAGGACATCTTGAACGGCAAGGGATCCTACACATGGGAGGAGATCGTGGCTGGAAGGGATCGCCTCCCATGGGAACAGGTGGAGGCAGCCAGGAGAGCGGAGGCAGCAGGAAAGGGGAACCAGCGATATCAGGGAACACGGCTGGCAAGGAAGCCCGAGAGGCAGACATTTTGGGGGGGGGGGGGGGCACATGGGGTGTGTGGCAGGGTCAGGAGTCAGACCTGAACCAACTCCCCGTGCTTACCGTAAGGAGCCAAGGATGGAACCAGAGCCGGTCAGGGCGGAATTGGAGGTGAGCGAAGCAGAGACAGTGAAGGAATAAATTTTATCGCCATTTCTGACTTTTGTCATTCCTCGACTTGATTGCAAAATGTTTGTATGCTTTTGTAAGAGGGGCGCTGTCCTCAGATAAATCACATGGTATGCTTTCGCCGTAAAGCCTTCTTGAAATCTGACAAAGCCTAAAGTTGTATTACAAAAGTAGTTTGAAATATTTGGCAACTTTTGAAATATTTTGTAGTGACGTTGTGTTTTTTGGAAGCTGTTTTTTTCTGGATCAAACAATTCAAATAAATGGACATATGGACGGAATTAATCAAACAAAAAGGTCCAATTGTGATGTTTATGGGACATATTTGAGTGCCAACAAAAGAAGCTTGTCAAAGGTAATGCAGGTTTTATATTTTATTTCTGCGTTTTGTGTAACGCCTGCAAGGTTGAAATATGCTACCCTCTTTGTTTACCGTTGGGCCATCATCAGATAATAGCTTATGCTTTCACAGAAAAGCTTTTTTAAAATCTCACATGTTGGCTGGATCCACAACGAGTGTAGCTTTAATTAAGTATCTTACATGTGTGATTTAATGAAAGTTAGATTTTTATATCATTTTTTAAAATTTGCTGCTCTGCATTTTCCTGTTTTTTTGCCCAAGTGGGACGCAACAGTCCCCTACACCATAATAAGTTAACCTCTTGCGACGAGCAATCCCGTATCCGGGAGCGTAATCATAGCCTCAAATGCATTAGCATAACGCAGCGGACATAAATACCCCTAGAAACTTTTCCTATTCATGAAAATCGCAAATGAAATGCGGGAGACACCATGTGACCACATGCTATACATGGTCCCTTACGGCCATACTTCAATGGAAATGCCTAAAAAGACGTCACAATGCTGTAGACACCTTGGGGAATACGTGGAAAACGTAAGCTCATTCGTAGCTCATTCACAGCCATATAAAGAGTCATTGGCATGAGGCGGTTTAAAAAAATGCGGCACTTCCTGGTTGGATTTTTATCTGGGTTTCGCCTATAACATCAGTTCTGTGGCACTCACAGACAATATCTTTGCAGTTTTGAAAAGGTCAGTGTTTTCTTTCCAAAGCTGTCAATTATATGCATAGTCGAGCATCTTTTCGTGACAAAATATCTTGTTTAAAACAGGAACGTTTTTCATCCCAAAATGTTAATAGCGCCCCCTAATGCATAACTGGTTTTAACTCCGCTGAGAGGAACTACAACATGGGATATTGCGAACTACTCACGGTCGAGATGGCATTGGAGGAGTGGAGGCACTGGTTAGAAGGAGGTGGGGTGCAAAACAGCCATTCATAGTGTGGACTGATCACAAGAACCTGGAATATCTCCGCACCTCAACTCTAGACAAGTGCGATGGGCCCTGCTTTTCACTCAGTTCAACGTCGCCATCTCCTACCGCCCGGGGTCCAGGAATGTGAAGCCGGACACGCTCTCACACCTCTCTAGCCCCGCTGTTACGCCGTCGGACCACCCTCCCTACCTCTTGTCTAGCGGCTGCACTCATCTGGTGTATAGTGAACCAGGTCCATGTGCTGCAGCATTCCCAGCCAGGATTGCTAACCAGATGTTTGTCCCATTTGTTCCCCTTCCCAAGTTACCCTCAGCTAAGGAGATGGCCCAGCACATCTTCCAGATCCATGGACTTCCAGTGGATATGGTCTCCGATCACAGTCCTCAGATCTCCTCCCGGTTCTGGAAGACGTTCTGCACCCTCATTGGGTCGTCGGCCAGCCTGTCCTCTGAACTGGAGATGAAAACCAACAGCCAGTCGGAGCGAGCCAATCAGGACCTGGCTCTTCATTGCCTCGTCTCCGCCAACCCCACCACCTGGAGCCAGCAACTTGTCTCCAGTTGTTTCCCAGTTCTGACTGGCCTGACCGCCGTCCTGTACCTTCCTGACTCGGATCATGACCCTTTGCCTGCCCCTTGACCGATAAACTCACTTGTACTTCAACCTGCTGTGTCTGCATCTGGGTCAACCGGAGTCCTGATATTCTACCTACATCACCCCTGAGAGACAAACTTGGCCATCATTGTGTTGGAAGCTGTTAGAGCATGCCAGAGAACACAGCTCCCCTAATCAACAATGACCTTGGGAGGACATTTTCCAATAAATAGAGCAGCTAACAGAATTAGGGGCCACATATTGCCTATTATATTCTACCAATTATCCGTCAGGGGAAACCTTGTGTATCGGGGTGCCGTCTGACATAACTTTAGTATTACAGATTGTGGCTTCCATCAACGTAATTGCCCGCATCATTTCCACACATAAATATATTTTCCTTTTTCCCCTAACCATACCATCCGTAAACTAATGGACAATGTTACGGATACCAGTATCCTGTGTGTGTATCCTGTGTGCTTTTCTCTCCTTCTCCCCTCACAGGTGAAAATCACTCCCCAATCAGTCACCAATCCAATCATCAATCAGAAGACACACCTCCTCCTGTTTCCTACCCTATCACAGTTCCTTTCCCTTGGTTTAAAAACCCTGTCAATTGTTTGCTCTAGAGCTCAATCGCTCTGTAAATGCCATGTCTGTAGGTCTCTGTGGTTCACTCTCTTTGTGTATTAACCTCTCTTGTTTGAGCACCTCCATAGCACTTTGTCCTCACCTGTGAGTATTGTTTTTGGTTATTGTGTTTGTTTGCTGGTGGGAAAAGGGTAAACCAAGACAAGTCGCCCATGGGCATACACTACCCGTAGGTAGACTTTGTTAAATACACTAGTTAGAACTGGGTGGACCACCCACTGTATTTTTGGTTAGTTAGTTAGCTGTTAAAGTAGGCTAGTCTAGCTTAGGGGTGTTTTTGAATACTTATTGTTTCTTTCCTTGGGTCCAGCTCAGCCCCTTTTCCTGTTCCCCCATTACCGTGTGTTTATTAATAAACCCTGAGTTTGACGGTAGATTTCAGTAGTCGTGGTTATTTCGTTCTCACTTTTACTTTGTCACAATTAGAATTTGCATGAGTTATGTTACGGGTCTCATTACCACCCCCCTAGACTGTCGGGCCAAAAGGGATTTGTAACAGACAACATTAAGTGTTCTACTTCCAGCTTATACATACTATATACACATATTTTACAATAGTTATATTTTGTTTGTTTTGCCTCATCCTGCAGCTCCACTCAACCCCTTCCTTCCATCTCTGAACACCATCCAGTTGACTATTTTCCATATATTTTCCAACAGTGCGGAGTAATTCCGCTACAGTGGTTGCTCAACTAAAAGTTTTGTGATTATGCTACAGGATTTAGAAGTAATGTGTGGTTTAGTATGGTACCCTGCGTCACTATTTCATTGCTCCAGACCAGCGCATTATGCTTTTGGGTCCCAAGGCACTACGGCGTCTTACAGTGATAGGCCGGCAAACCAAACGGAAACTGATAATTGTGCACGACTTCAAAATTGATTTACAACTGAATGATGAGGATGAAGGATGATTGAATTTAGAACAATAGTGTAAGAATTGCTATTCCTCGGTCCTGGACGCACACACGGAAAAACACTTTGTTACTACTCAATATTACTTACTAAAACTGTTAAAGGTTTTTATTCTAAGAGAAACTTAGACTACAATTAGGATATGTTAAGATTAGTTTTGCTCTTACTGTAGCCTACTCCCGACTAGTCACACTGTACAGTGCCTGAGTGGCACGGCAGTCTAAGACACTGCATGAGCAGTGCAAACTGTCGCTACGGATGCTGGTTCAATACCCGTGCCGGCTGCAACCGGGAGACCCATGAGGCGACGATAAGCTTTTGGTTTATCTCCCTCTAAAAACAGAAATAATTCTAAATAACTTGTTTATTTAAAAATTAGTAACAGTGTCTCAACCCATGTTCAAGAATGGCCTTAGTCCTCACTTTAGGGTTTGAAAACTAAATCTCCAAAATATCATTATTTTTTAAACAAAGCAATATTAACTAATTTAGAATTATGTAAAAGCCCCTTAAATATTCTCACAGATCTGATTTGCCCTAATGAAAAACACCCCATATATTAATTTAGAATCCTCCAAATCTAATTATAGGTCATTGAATGATTTTAATATACTGTATGTGACATGAGACTCACAAGTATTGAGTTATAGGTCTTATTTTAAAAGCATATTGAAGTTACAAGCAATAGCCTACCCATGTGTGGTAAACTACTTCCGCGCTGCTCTGAGACAAGCATAGAGACTGCTCTTGAGAAATCAGATTTGTCACTGAATATCCATTTGGGTAGTGATTAGCCTACAATTAGTATGTCAAATGTTCGGATTTCTTTGCTCTTCACTCAGTAGCCTCATCCTACTCCCGACCGGTCACGTTGTACAGCGCCATATTTTTTAAATAAACAGAAAAGTGGTGCATGCATATGTATTCACCCCTTTGCTATGAAGCACCTAAATAAGATCTGGTGCAACCAATTACCTTCAGAAGTCAGTTAAATAAAGTCCACCTGTATGCAAGCTAAGTGTCAAACGACACACCTGTTTTGAAAAGCCCCAGAGTCTGCAACACCACTAAGCAAGGGGCACCACCAAGCAAGCGGCACCATGAAGACCAAGACGCTCTCCAAACAGGTCAGGGACAAAGTTGTGGAGAAGTACAGATCAGGGTTAGGTTCTAAAAAATACCAGGAACTTTAACATCCCACAGAGGACCATTAAACAAAATGGAAAGAATATGGCGCCACCAACCTGCCAAGAGAGGGCCGCCCACAAACTCATGGACCAGGCACAGAGGCCAAATATAATCCTGAAGGAGCTGCAAAGCGGCTTTACAGAAGAATGGCCAGAATAAAATCCATTGCTTAAAGAAAAAAAAGTAGCAAACACATTTGGTGTTAGCCAAAAGGCATGTGGGAGACTCCCCAAACATACAGAAGGAACTCTGGTCAGATGAGACTAAAATTGAGATTATTTACAAACTAAAGAAATGCATAAAACAGTAGATATGGGTTATTAACAATGATAGGGAAGATCCCCTAGTGGGCTAAACCGATATGACGGCTTGGTATACAAAGGAAAGGGGGTGTAGACTGAAAGGAGCGGGAAAGTCTATATTTCTATTCATTGAGGTGCTAATCCCTCGCACATGAACAGCCGCTCATTTGAGAAAAATAGCAAGTATATATTTATTTTTGTCATAGTCTTCTGTTGGAATCCGGTCTGTCTGCTGGAGAGTTCAGCGTCTCTGGTTGCGTTTCCCCGAAGATCAAATCATTTGTGGTTAGAATGGATTTTCAGAGTACCATTCAGAAATTTTCCCATAAAACAGAGGCTTGAGGTTGCAGGTATTCACATCCTAGGTTTACATAATTTCTAGCTGCAGTCTAGTAATTAGTATCTTTGATTTGCTCTTAGTCTGTAGAGATCGATAGTCTCAGAGTTTAATCATTTCCAGCCATGTAACCAATGCTCCACGTGGTATGGTTAAGAATTCAAAAACCATTGCAACCTTGGCTTACACCGGGGTTTGCATGGTCTGATGTGAATTTCCTCAGGAGTGGGTTTTATTCGTAAGAGTAGAAAAGGCGGTTCCATGATGCCAGACCACGCCTGTGCTCACAGGCCGTTGCCGCTGACTAGTGAAACTTTACAGGGAATACAATTCTCTCAAATTATAGGTTAACCTCACATCATTTCACAAATAGTAACATCTTTACTCATTCATTTTATACAAGAATTAGATCCAAACCGCATAACTGAGGCACCTGTATTTCTCTTTTTCTAGGCAAGTCAGTTAAGAACAAATTCTTATTTTCAATGACAGCCTAGAAACAGTGGGTTAACTGCCTTGTTCAGGGGCAGAATGAGATTTCTTTTTTTGAGTCGATCTTGCAACCTTTTGGTTACTAGTCCAATGATCTAACCACTAGGCTACCTGCCACCCCATAAACAGGGTTGGGCTAATGTGGCTGTATTGTCTTTCATGAGGTCACAAACATGAAACAAAATGGACCGGGTCGTAGCTGGCTTCTCCACCCACCGTTTACACATTCTACAAAATAGGAATATTGTTCCAGTCTCAAATTCTGGGGATTTAGAAATTCAGCCAATTGACATCCTTTGGTCACTCTGTGGGCTCTCTCTGCAAGACCAGGGGGATAGAGAGTCTCCGCCAGGAATTTATGGCCTGAGATAACAGAACCTGGGTGTAGGAGATAGGGAAGCCACAATCTACACCCAGAAAGGGTCACGTCATGACAAACTAGTTTACTACAGTGTCTAAATATTGATAATAAAAAGTGGAGGGAGCTCAACCAACGGGAGTCAAAGTACAGTCAAAAAAACACAATCATGTTTGAAAATGAAAAGGCACAACGCGCACATAGGTTAGGCTAATATGGTGAGCGAGAGTTGCTCCTTTCGTTTTCAATAAGTATGGATTACCAATTTATTTGTACCTGCAAATCATCCTCCTAAAAAGGCAGGCTGTCCTATAGGACTATGCCAAATGTAGCAAGTGTCTCTGTCAATCTTGCTGCTGCCCAGTTCAGTAGCCATACAGGCAAGATCTGGTGCGCGTGTGGTCTCAATTAAATAGAGTAAGCTATAGCCCATGTATACATGGGCGGAAAAGAATGTGGCAGTTATCTTGCTAGGGAAACGTACTTCCTAAATAGGCCTCCGATTAGGCTATAGTTTTATTACATTGCCTAGTAATAGGCTTAAATATTGATCACACATTCCTCCGTCTGAAAATCTTCCCACTCCTTAAAGGTAGGCTATAAAAACAGCGCAAGAGAAAGTCCAAGTCTGCTCTCCTCATCTAGCATATTGGCTGATATAGCCCAGTAATACAATGTAAGGGCCATGTGAGAATCTCTGGTAATTTAACCAATTTCTTTAGTTATTTTTGCACATTTGACACTTCCTATAGGGTGCAAAATTGTGACCTTGGCTGGCAAGTGAGCTGCGTCACATACGCCTAAAATAACATTGCAGGACTGTAGTTGGGTTTGGGACTAGTTCTTGCAGTAGCGGGTGGGAGTCCTACAGAAAGGCAGCAGGTGTAGGCGGGAGCAGGATGTAAGTTTTTAAAAATGGTCCAGCGCAGACCTCTACTGTGCACCATGACAGTGAAGACTAACTTTAGAACTGGTTATTACTGTCAATGTGAAAACTGGGGAATTAGCTAGAGAAACAGAAAGATCAATAACAGTACATTGACATACTGACTAATACAACTCACATTGCACTGGTTGGCCGATGGTGTCATTTGATTCAGGTCTAGTTTGATTGAGACAAAAATAAAAGCTAATGTAAGCCAACTTTTGACCAGTTCTCCAACGGTACATCACCTGGCAAAAGCTAGTCAAGTTAATTTACTTCTGAAACGTGACAAAAGCTACAAAACATTCCCATTAAAACTGCTGTTAGAGATATGAGGTGGCTATCATTACCATGTGACAGATTAGAGGCTAGAACTGACCTGGCTGTGGTAACTTATTCAGTCACCTCAGTCGAGAGGAGAGGAAACATTAGCTAACGTTGCATGTCAGTTACAATACTAGTTCAGCACTACGAATAAACACTCATTTAGTACTTTCTGTTATGTTAAACAGCAGTTACCTTGCCAGCTACATCAGTCAACTAAAGAATAGGCAGTTTCTGTTCTGCTTCCTTTTACAACTCGGTGAAAGAGCACAACACGTACACACCATGTTCAACTCTGTTGGTCCAGCCAGCCTTCCAGAAGCTTTGCCTTCACACAGCCTGTCAGCCCACTCGTGTCCGCATGGTCCTAAATCCAGTCACTTAAACACGCCAAACAGCCTACCCGTCCACATGGTCCTAAAGCACACAGGTGCTACGTTTTGTATCACATTCCAATGATAAAGTTAGGGGGGGGGACAAGTGTGTGTGGGGGGTGGCATGTCCCCTTGTCCACAGTGAAAGTCACACCCCTGACATCTGTAATCAGAAATTGAGTAATGCACCTAGCCACAGCAGTCTCAACATAACCAGAAAGAGAGAGTGAACAGAAGAACCCCTTCTCAACTATCATTCTGCCCATCAGAGGTCTGTTGGTGATAAATTCCCCAATTACACCTCATGTTGGTGCCTAGAAAATGGTTCTAATGCAGTTCTATTATTTCAAAGTTACAGTATCAGATGTTACATGAATTTATCATCAACATAGGCGAGATGTAAAAAATTTCACTCAATTTTGGAAGTCTGGAACACTTATTACCTCATTTGTTTAACTAGCAGTTTGGCCATAGTCTCTCTCGAAGCTGGCAATTTGAGAAATAACAATATGATCTAGGGTATATGTAACATGTACACTAAGAATTGTGAAGTAAGTACAGATGTGAATTTAATAAATGAACAAAACTGGCTACAACCTTTCCTGGAGAACACATGACAGTATCCCCTCACACGTCACTCCAGCCGCAGGACACTGATCAGAGGGACGGTCATGGGGAGCAGGAGTGGGCCGGTCGCCTCTGCTGAGGTGCGGGAACCTGTAGAATCAGTCGAGGCATAGAAGCATGATGAGCCAACCGAGGCTTGGAAGCCTGACGAGCCGGCTGAGGTGTCCTAATAATCAGGAAGCAAGTACAGGGAGTCAAATTTAAAAAAATAAACATGGCACAAGCCACATACAGACATGAGACACTGAAACAGAGTCAATAACACCTGGTGAAAGAACCAAAGGGAGTGACAGATATAGGGGAGGTAATTAGGAAAGTGATGGAGTCCAGGTGAGTCTCATGAGGCGTCGGTGGGCATAACTATGGTGACAGGTGTGCATAATAATGAGAAAACTGGCGACAACGAGCGCCAGAGAGGGGGAGCGTATGACAGTGTATGACTGATTGTGATTATGCAAAGAGGGTTTACATGTTGGAGATATAGATTTACTATTATGGGAGTAATTATTATTGACTATGAGAAATGTCTTTTTATTTACTTTACACGATAGATTGTTCTGTCTTGTGTAAAGTTGTCAACTGTTTTTGTAAAATGTTTCGCAAACAATTGTTTAGGATTTGCATTCGGTGTGAAACCAATGATATATTACAAACTGTTGCACAGAAATGTATTGTTTTGGCCCTGTGATTCCTAATTTCATTCCGTGTTCAAACAATCAAGAAAAACTGTAAGATGGTCTTCAACTGCAGGATGGCTGCAAGATGTTATGCTCGCCTGCCATCTAGAGACCACGGTGTGTATTTGTGCATGGTGGGAATTACAGGGGAGCCAGGAGGGGCTCAGCTCTCCCGAATGAGACGTTAGCTCCACTAAATGCAGGGGTCTCTAAATAATGCTAATTCAACCACTCGTATTTGTTAAAATGCAGTGGTAAATATGTTTTTAAATATGAACATTTTCCAATGAAACGAACACCCCCGCCTCTCTGTCATGGTTTAAACCATGTATTTCTATGTGACGGTGGTGTCCATCCAGTAGTGCTGAATTTCGGCCTCAGCTGAGCTCCTTTAGTCATACAGTATATTTTCCTTTGTATGCCTAGCTACTTCCTCAAGTTCCACTCAGGTAATCACAACCATAAATGCGCAGCATTATCATCATACTGCAGGCCCGGAACTGATAACCATCATTGACTTTGTTTTTGGCCATATCCTCACTCAAAGCATAGGCCCAATGGTACAGTTCTAGAAAATCTTGTATCTATGCTAATTCAAGCTAGCCCTATGGTATTTTCAAATAGCAAGTGAGAGAACACAAACTGAGCATAGTATGCTTGTATTAGAAACTCCATCTGATCTGAAATACGACAGCTGTGACATTGGCCTGATTCATGTAAATGCCAGAAGTTTGATCTCAAAAATGTGTTTTATTATAACTCTGGCCTCTCAAACCAATGTGGACATTCTGTTCATTTAATACCTCTGGCTGGTTATAGTGCTTTTTGATCTGACAGTTGGCAGAGGTGGAGGTGTCACCATATTTACAAAGGAAAACTTAAATGTTTCTGTATCTCTCACTACCTCTCTCCCAAAGCAATTAGAATGTAGTCCTAACTGTGGGCCTTGGTAAAAATGCCCAATTTACACTAGTGGGAATTTATCGCCCTCTGTCTGTGCTATTAGCCAACTCTCTGACTTGCTATCTAACTATGCTAAATCTGAATTATTAATTTTGGGGTGATCTTAATCTGAATTGGTTGATGCTCATTTCTGATATGCTGAAAGATATCTTCATTGAGCAACATTTTACTGAGCTGATAACTGAGTCAACTCTGCCAAACTGTAAACACCCCAAAACAATCAACTATTTTAGGTATTATTTTGACTAACGCCCCTCATAAGTATACAGCCAATCCTTCAGATGCTTGAGAAATAGATGTCTATCCCTGATTAGAAAAGCAAAGCTGACATACAGTACTTCTTGAACTGTGTGTCTGAGAAATGTGGGAATCCAGCTGCCTTCTGGAAGGTAGTAAAACCTCTGAAACAAAACTCCATCCCCTCATTACACCAGCAGGTTACGACAGCCTCTGGTCACATAACAGCTAGGTTGGACATTTATGGTGCTTTTAATAACCACTTTGCCTCAGCTGGCCACCTATTTGATAAAATAGCTTCTTAATAATTCCAGCAGAGGGAGTCTTTCACTCACCTTGAGCCAGGTTGCAGAGAATGATACACATTCCTAATTTTCATTTCAACCATTTGATGTCTATGATGTACTAAGTGCCTTATTGAAGATTGATGTTAAAAAATAAATGAAAAATAAACATTAGCCGGGGCTGACTCACTTGACCCTTTTTTGCTGCAGCTTTTTGCCCCACTTATTGCAGAATCATTAACCTATATTTTGTCTTCACAAATATTTCTGGGGTTATTCCTAAGATATGGAAAACGGCATACACAAAGGCGGAGATCCTTCCGCCTTGGATAACTACCGTCCAATTGTTTAATAAAAAGCATCAAACAAACAGGACACAATATGTGCTTACTGACGGCATCAAATCTAGTTTCCTCAATATTAAGAAAGGCTTGCCGCAGGGGTCGTTATTGGTCTCTACGTGGATGATACAGTTATTTACTCCTGTGCCCCTTCAGTACAGCAGGCCATTCATGACCTTCAGCATGGTTTTGACTCCATTCATAAATCGCCTACTGATTTTAAACTAGTGCTAAATGCTAATAAAACCATGTTTATGTTGTTCTCTAGGTCTCGTAATATTGACCATGATGACCTGCGTATTTGCACATTAAAGAGAGCCCACATTGAGCAAGTTCCCATTTTACTTATGTATTTGGATTGACGATCAGCTCTATTTTAAAACACAGTGACAAGAAAGTTGAGAATTAAGATTAGTTTATTTTATAGAAATAAATTCTGCCTCACTTTGGAAAGTAGAAGGAAGATTGCTCAAGCAACGCTTCTCTCAGTACTTCATTATGGTGATACAATCCACATGCATGTGGCAGCCTCTGCTTTAAAACCTTTAGGTTCAGCACTGCATTTTATCACTGTGGACAATTCTAACACACATCAGTGCATTTTGTATAGTTCTGTTAGCTGGGAGTCTTTGACCACCAGAAAGCCCCAGCATTGGCTACTTTTTGTACAGTGCCTTTGCGAAAGTGTTCGGCCCCCTTGAACTTTGCGACCTTTTGCCACATTTCAGGCTTCAAACATAAAGATATAAAACTGTATTTTTTGTGAAGAATCAACAACAAGTGGGACACAATCATGAAGTGGAACGACATTTATTGGATATTTCAAACTTTTTTAACAAGTCAAAAACTGAAAAATTGGGCGTGCAAAATTATTCAGCCCCTTTACTTTCAGTGCAGCAAACTCTCTCCAGAAGTTCAGTGAGGATCTCTAAATGATCCAATGTTGACCTAAATGACTAATGATGATAAATACAATCCACCTGTGTGTAATCAAGTCTCCGTATAAATGCACCTGCACTGTGATAGTCTCAGAGGTCCGTTAAAAGCGCAGAGAGCATCATGAAGAACAAGGAACACACCAGGCAGGTCCGAGATACTGTTGTGAAGAAGTTTAAAGCCGGATTTGGATACAAAAAGATTTCCCAAGCTTTAAACATCCCAAGGAGCACTGTGCAAGCGATAATATTGAAATGGAAGGAGTATCAGACCACTGCAAATCTACCAAGACCTGGCCGTCCCTCTAAACTTTCAGCTCATACAAGGAGAAGACTGATCAGAGATGCAGCCAAGAGGCCCATGATCACTCTGGATGAACTGCAGAGATCTACAGCTGAGGTGGGAGACTCTGTCCATAGGACAACAATCAGTCGTATATTGCACAAATCTGGCCTTTATGGAAGAGTGGCAAGAAGAAAGCCATTTCTTAAAGATATCCATAAAAAGTGTCGTTTAAAGTTTGCCACAAGCCACCTGGGAGACACACCAAACATGTGGAAGAAGGTGCTCTGGTCAGATGAAACCAAAATTGAACTTTTTGGCAACAATGCAAAACGTTATGTTCGGCGTAAAAGCAACACAGCTCATCACCCTGAACACACCATCCCCACTGTTAAACATGGTGGTGGCAGCATCGTGGTTTGGGCCTGCTTTTCTTCAGCAGGGACAGGGAAGATGGTTAAAATTGATGGGAAGATGGATGGAGCCAAATACAGGACCATTCTGGAAGAAAACCTGATGGAGTCTGCAAAAGACCTGAGACTGGGACGGAGATTTGTCTTCCAACAAGACAATGATCCAAAACATAAAGCAAAATCTACAATGGAATGGTTCAACAATAAACATATCCAGGTGTTAGAATGGCCAAGTCAAAGTCCAGACCTGAATCCAATCGAGAATCTGTGGAAAGAACTGAAAACTGCTGTTCACAAATGCTCTCCATCCAACCTCACTGAGCTCGAGCTGTTTTGCAAGGAGGAATGGGAAAAAATGTCAGTCTCTCGATGTGCAAAACTGATAGAGACATACCCCAAGTGACTTACAGCTGTAATCGCAGCAAAAGGTGGCGCTACAAAGTATTAACTTAAGGGGGCTGAATAATTTTGCACGCCCAATTTTTCAGTTTTTGATTTGTTAAAAAAGTTTGAAATATCCAATAAATGTCGTTCCACTTCATGATTGTGTCCCACTTGTTGTTGATTCTTCACAAAAAATACAGTTTTATATCTTTATGTTTGAAGCCTGAAATGTGGCAAAAGGTCGCAAAGTTCAAGGGGGCCGAATACTTTCGCAAGGCACTGTATATAAAGCGATTCTTCAGAGACTCCCCCACTACCTCAGCTCACGTATTAACTGGAGATCCAGCAATTGTCAGACCCGCTTTCTGGACTGGGTGGTTTTGGTGGTCCACTGAGCTGGGGTGAAATGCTTTCTGAATTTATGCCCTCAGCTCATGGAATAGCCTTCAGACCACCGTGAAATTAGACTCGCTTGTCTACATTGGACAGTTTAGATCGAGTTTAAGGGAAGTGCCTGCCAGCAACGTTCCAGAAATAGAGATGTATGGAGATCGCAATGTTGTATCTGTCCCATTATGGCGTTTTTAACTTCATCCCCAGGCTTGAACTACTGGCGCATAGAGACGGTAACAGTGTGCTGTTTGGGACTTAGGGAGTGTGGATATACTGAGTGACATGATAATCCATTCAAATTCTGAGCGTCGCTCCAAATCAAGGGGAAAAAGTTTATTTTTATTTTTTATATGTACTGGCTGATCCAATAAAAACATCCTCTTCGGGGGACAAAAGTAACTTTGTTTTACATGATTGTTTTTACAGCTTTTTTGTTACACATACTGCACATATTACATAGTGCATTCGGAAAGTATTCAGACCCCTTGACTTTTTCCACATTTTGTTACGTTACAGCCGTATTCTAAAATGTATTAAAAAGGTTTTTTTCCTCATCAATCTACACACAATACCCCATAATGACAAAGCAAAAACACGTTTTTAGAAAGTTTCTCTAACTGATAAGAAAAACAAAAACATTTACATAAGTATTCAGACTCTTTACTCAATACTTTGTTGAAGCATCTTTGGCAGCGATTACAGCATTGAGTCTTTTGGGTATGACCCTACAAGCTCAGCTCACCTGTATTTTGGGAGTTTCTCCCATTCTTCTCTACAGATCCTCTTAAGCTCTGTCAGGTTAGATGGGGAGTGTTGATGCACAGATATTGTCAGGTCTCTCCAGAGATGTTCAATCAGGTTCAAGTCCGGGATCTGGTTGGGCCACTCAAGGACATTCGGAGACTTGTCCCAAATCCACTCCTGCATTGTCTTGGCTGTGTGCTTAGGGTTGTTGTCCTCTTGGAAGTTGAACTTTCGCCCCTGTCTGACATCCTGAGCACTCTGGAGCAGGTTTTCGTCAAGGATCTCTCTGTACTTTGCTCCGATCATCTTTCCCTCGATCCTGACTACTGTCCCAGTCCCTGCCACTGAACAACATCCACACAGCATGACACTGCCACCCCCATGCTTCACCGTAGGGATGGTGCCAGGTTTTGTCCAGGCCTGACTCTTGGCAAGAGGCAAAAGAGTTCAATCTTGGTTTCATCAGACCAGAGAATCTTGTTTCTCATGGTCTGAGTCATTTAGGTGCCTATTGGCAAACTCCAAATGGGCTGTCATATGCCTTTTACTGAGGAGTGGCTTCCGTCTGGCCACTCCACCATCAAGGCCTGATTGGTGGAGTGCTGCAGAGATGGTTGTCCTTCTGGAAGATTGTCCAATCTCAACAGAGGAACTCTAGAGCTCTGTCACACTTACCATCGGGTTCTTGGTCACCTCCCTCACCAAGGCCCTTCTACCCCAATTGCTCAGATTGGCTGGGAGGCCAGCTCTAGGAAGAGTCTTGGTGGTTCCAAACTTCTTCCAGGTAGACGGAGCGACCTTCTGGCCAGACTTCGGATGCGCACACACCACCCACTGCTTCCGAGTATATTACTCTCTAATGTCCAGTCTCTAGATAACAAGGTAGACTAAATTAGGGCAAGGGTTGCTTTGCAGAGAGACATCAGGTATTGTAACATACTTTTTTTCACAGAAACATGCCTCTCTGGGGATACAGTGTTGGAGTTGGTAGAGCCACCGAAATTCTTTGTGCGTCAAGCTGACAGAAATAAATATCTCTCCGGGAAGAAGAAGGGCGGGGGGGGGGGGGTGCATATTTCATGATTAACGACTTGTGGTGTAATTGTAACAATATACAGGAACTCAAGTCCTTTTGTTCACCTGACCTAGAATTCCTCACAATCAAATGCCAACCGTAATATCTCCCAAGATAATTCTCGTTGGTTATTGTCACAGCCGTGTATATCCCCGCTCAAGCCGATACCACGACGGCCCTTAAGGAACTTCACTGTACTCTATGCAAACTGGAAACCATATATCCTGAGACTGCATTTATTGTAGCTGGGGATTTTAACAATGCAAATTTGAGAACAAGGCTACCTAAATTCTATCAGCATATTGATTGTAGTACCCGGGCTGGCAAAACACTGGATCACTGCTACTCTAACTTCCATGATGCATACAAGGCCCTCCCCCGCCCTCCTTTCAGCAAATCTGACCACGACTCCCATTTTGCTTCTCCCCTCCTATAGGTAGAAACTCAAACAGGATGTACCAATGACAAAGACTATTTAATGCTGGTCTGACCAATCGGAATCCACGCTTCAAGATCATTTTGATCACGCGACTGGGACATGTTCCAGGTAGCCTCAAAGAATAATATTGATTTATACACTGATTCGGTGAGTGAGTTTATAAGGAAGTGCATATGAGATGTTGTACACCAGCCAAACCGGAGAAAGACATTTAAACGTGTTAACTCTCGCAAGGCTGCCAGCACAGACAGCATCCCTAGCCGCAACCTCAGAGCATGGCAGACCAGCTGGTTGGTGTGTTTACGGACATATTCAATCTCTCCCTATCCCAGTCTGCTGTCCCCACATGCTTCAAGACGCCCACCATTGTTCCTGTACCCAAGAAGGCAAAGGTAACTGAACTAAATGACTATCGCCCCGTAGCACTCACATCTGTCATCATAAAGTGCTTTGAGAGACTAGTCAAGGATCATCTCACCTCCACTTTACTTGTCACCTTAGACCCACTGCAATTTGCATACTGCCCCAATAAGTCCACAGACGATGCAATCGCCATCACACTGCACACTAACCTATCCCATCTGGACAAGAGGAATACCAATTTAAGAATGCTGTTCATTGACTACAGCTCAGCATTCAACACCATAGTACCCTCCAACATCTCCACTTCGCTGATCCTCAACACTGGGGCCCCACAAGGGTGCATGCTCAGCCCCTCCTGTACTCCCTGTTCACCCATGACTGCGTGGTCATGAACGCCTCCAACTCGATCATCAAGTTTGCAGACGACACAACAGTAGTAGGCTTGTTCACCAACAACGACGAGACAGCCTATAGGGAGGAGATGAGGGCACTCAGATTGTGGTGTCAGGAAAACAACCTCTCACTCACTGTCAACAAAATAAAGGAGATGATTGTGAACTTCGGGAAACAGCAGAGGGAGCAGCCCCTTATCCACATTGACGGGAAAGCAGTGGAGAAGATGGAAAGTTTTAACTTCCTCTGCATACACATCACGGACAAACTGAAATGGTCCACCCACACAGACAGTGTGGTGAAGAAGGTGCAACAGCGCCTCTTCAACCTCAGGAGGCTCAAGAAATTTGGCTTGTTGCCTAAAACCCTCAAACTTTTACAGATGCACAATTGAGAGTATCATGTTGGGCTGTAATCACCACCTGGGAACTGCACTGCCCATAACCACAGGGCTCTCCAAAGGTTGGTGTGGTCTGCACAACGCATCACCAGGGGCAACCTACCTGCCCTTCAGGACACCTAGAGCACCCGATGTCACAGGAAGGCCAAAAAGATCATCAAGGACAACAACCACCCGAGCCACTGCCTGTTCACCCCACTACCATCCTGAAGGTGAGGTCAGTACAGGTGCATCAAAGCTGGGACCGAGAGACTGAAAAATTGCTTCTATCAAGGCCATCAGACTGTTAAACATCCATCACTAACACAGAGAGTCTGCTGCCTACATACAGACTTGAAATCATTGGCCACTCTAAGAAATGGATCAGTAGTCACTTTATTAATGCCACTTTAATAAATATGTTTACATATCTTGCATTATTCATACCATATGTATATACTGTATTTTATACCATATCTTGCCTATGCCATTGCTCATCCATATATTGATATGTATATATTCTTATTCCATCTCTTTACTCGGATTTGTGAGTATTAGGTAGTTGTTGTGGAATTGTTAGATTAGTTGTTAGATGTTGCTGCACTCAATAACATCTGCTAACCATGTGTATGTGATTTGAATGTTGGAGGCCACTGTGTTCTCAGGAACCTTCAATGATGCACGCATTTTTTGTTACACTTCCCCAGATCTGTGCCTCGACACAATCCTGTCTCGGAGATTGATGAGGGGGGGGAAATGATTTCATCCATTTTAGAATAAGGCTGTAATGTAACAATATGTGGAAAAAAGTCAAGGGCTCTGAATACTTTCCAAATGCTCTGTAACTTTGGATTGAGAAAACAATCTCATATATGTTTGATAGCTGCATGTGTGACATAACTCCACCATTCCCATTCATAATATCATTCATAAATATAATACGTTTCATTATTCCACAAATTGAAATTGTAACCAGCTTCATATGGCTTGTTTAAAAAAGGGTTAGGGTTAGGGTAACCCTAGGGTAACCCTAACCCTAACCCTTGAAGGCCATTATTTAACAAAGGGTGAGCCTTTCTAAGTCATCTACTGTAGAACCAGATCGGGTTTAAGTATAACTTAAGCATTTTTCAGCCCCACAAACCCATATTCAATACATAATATGGTACATTTTTCATAATTGGGTATTAGTCCGAGTGATCTTCATTGAGACAGGGATCCTGTGTCTTGTCTTCTCTCTCTCTCTCATTATTACTTACATTGTCAAAGTATACATAGAGAAAATAAAAAAATTACCATTAACAACAACTACAACAATAATAATCAGAACAACAATAAATTAAAGCAATGGTAGTAGACCACTGTCAACATGACTGAGAAGACACATGACATGGTATGAAAGACAAAACAAGATGGGAAATATTATCGACATTACATTTCACTATTCACTAGTCCCTCAGGTTGTGGCAGGAGGACACTTTTTTTTTTGGGGGGTATTTGATTTTAGATATTTGATTTTTTCTTCATCTTTTATAGTTTCAAATTCTTTGTATGGAATTAGAATTTGGGGAAAGAAATATTCTCTTAGGTCTGAGTATTTGTCACAGTGTAATAGGAAATGCACCTCTGTCTCTACCTCTCCCCTGGAGCAGAGTGAGCAGAGCCTGTCCTCTCTGGGCAGCCAGGTTTGTCTGTGACGACCGGTCTCTATAGCCAGACTGTGCTCCCTGAGTCTGTACATAGTCAGTGTTTTCTATCAGTCACAGTGTTCAGATAGTACATGGTGGCAGACTGTCTGTTTAGAGCCAAATAGCATTGAAGTTTACTTTGATTTTCTGTGGTGTCTTTCCAATAGGTGATATGTATATTTTTTGGTTTTGTGATGATTTGGTTGGGCAGGTTTTCTGAGTGCTGTTCTGAGGCTCTATGGGGTTGGTTTGGGTTGGTGAACTGAGCCTCAGAACCAGCTGGCTGAGGGGACTCTTCTCTGGTTTCATCTCTTGACATTGTAGAGCTGTGTGATGGAATGTTTTGGGGTCACTTGTTTTTAGATGGTTGTACAATTTGATGGCTCTTTTTTCTATTCGGATTAGTTTTTTTTTGCCCAATTCTGATCTACATGCGTTATTTGGCTTTTTTTTTTGCACTTGCATAACTCTGCATGCAGTATTTCAATTGGATGTTTGTCCCATTTGGTGCATTCATTATTAGAGAGTGGACCCCATACTTCACTGCCACATAGAGCAATTGGTTCTATAACCGATTGGAAAATTTTGAGCCACATTCTAATTGGAATTTCGATTTTAATGTTCTTTTTAATGGCATAGAATGCTCTTCTTGCTTCGTCTCTCAGCTCATTCACAGCCATGTGAAGGCTACCTGTGTTGCTGATATTTAGTCCTAGATATGTGTAGTTTTTGGTGTGTTCTAATAGAACTGTGTCCAAATAGAACTTATATTTGTCATCCTGATTTCCAGACCATTTTTGGAATATCATTATATATATTTTTTTAGGTTAACGGTCAGAGCCCAGGTCTGACAGAACCCGTGAAGACTATCTAGGGGCTGCTGTAACCCCTCTTTAGTGGGAGACAGCAGCACCAGGTCATCTGCGTACAGCTGGCACTTGATTTCAGTGTTGTGTAGGGTGATACCAGGTGCTTCCGATTCTTCTAATGTTTTTGCCAATTCATTAATGTAGATGTTAAATAGTGTTGGATTTATTGGGCAGCCCTGTTTCACTCCCCGTCCCTGAGAGAAGAAGTCTGTTTGCTTGTTGCCAATTTTAACCACACATTTGTTTTTAATGTACATTGATTTTAATAACATCATATGTTTTCCCTCCAATACCAATTTCTATTAGTTTGAAAAAAATACCTTTGTGCCAAATTGATTCAAATGCTTTCTTGAAATCAACATAACACGAGTAGATTTTGCCTTTGTTTCAGTTTAATTGTTTGTCAATTAAAGGGTGTAAATGTGGTCTGTTGTACGATAATTTAAAAAAAATTCAATCTGGCTTCTGCTCAGGACGTTGTGTTCGTCAAGGAAATGGTGTACTCTGCTATTTATAATAGTGCAGAGAATTTTCTCCAAGTTGCTGTTAACGCAAATTCCTCTGTAATTATTTGGGTCAAATTTGTCTCCATTTTCATAGATTGGTGTGATCAATCCCTGATTCCAAATATCGGGGAAAATACCTGCAGTAGGGATAATGTGGAAGAGTTTGAGTATAGCCAATTTGAATTTCTGGTCTGTATATTTTATCATTTCAAAAAATACCATCAGCACCACAGGCCTTTTTGGTTTGGAGAGTGCGTAGTGTTCCAATAATTATTCTTCTCTAATTGGAGTATCCATAGGATTCTGATAGTGTTTGTCTACTGATTCAAGGATTTGTAATTTTTCTTGTATATCTTTTTGTTCTGGGCTCTTTGTTATATTGCTGTAGAGGTTTGCAACTTGATTTATCCACATATCCCCATTTTGGATAGCCAATTCCTCCTGATGAGGTTTGTTTAATTTATTCCAATTCTCCCAAAAGTGGTTTGATTCTTTGGATTCCTCATTTCCATCCAGCTGTTTTCTAATGTGCTGTTCCTTTTTTGTTCTTAGGGTGTGTTTGTATTGCTTCAGTGTTTCCCCATATTGAAGGCGTATATTTTTGTTGTCTGGTTCTCTGTGTTTTTGATTAGATATATTTCTCAATGACTTTCTTAGATTTTTGCAATCATTATCAAACCATTTTTCATTTCCTGTCATTTCTGGTTTGCTCTTATATTGCTTTAGATTAGCCAAGGAGGCTAATTTGTTGCTGTATGAGAATGTTAAGGCTAAAAAGTTGTCCAGTAGAGATTGTATTTTTTGGCTACTAAATGCTTTTAAGGTAGATGTCTGTACTGTTTGCACTCCATCTATAGGCCTGTTCAGTACCATGTAATTTATTTGGCTGTGATGCTTCATGGTTGGGTTCCACTCTTCTCAGATACACTGTGATTTTACTGTGGTCTGAGAGAGGTGTTAGTGGGCTGACTGTGAAAGCTCTGAGAGACTCTGGGTTTACGTCGGTGAGGAAGTAGTCTACAGTGCTGCTGCCGAGGGATGAGCTGTAGGTATACCTACCAAAGAGTCCCCTCTCAGCCTACCATTGACTATGTACAGACCCAGTGTTCGACAGAGCTTCATGAGCTGTACTCCATTTTTGTTTTTCACTTTGTCATAGTTGTTTCTGTGGGGGTATGTGGGGAGGGAAAGGTTGTTGCTTCCTGGTAGTTGTTTATCTCCATGACTGTTAATAGTGTCTAGTTCTTCTGCTGTTCTAGCATTCAGGTCTCCACAGACCAGTACATTGCCTTGAGCCTGAAAGTGACTAATTTCCCCCTCTAGAATGGAGGAACTCTCTTCATTGAAGTAGGGTGATTCTGGGGGGGAATGTATGTGGCACAGAGGAAGACGTTTTTATCTGTCAAGATAGTCTCCTTGTTGATTTTTAACCAGATAAAGAATTCTCCTGTTTTGATCAATTCAATTGAATTAATTAGTTCAGATTTAAACCATTTAAGCATTCCCCCTGAGTCTCTGCACTGTCGGATTCCTTTTAATTTAGTGGATGGTAGGATTATCTCCCTATAATCTAGTGGACAGCCAGTGGAAACATCATCTCTGTACCATCTTATCAACATCATCAATTTCTTTCAGGAAGTCTGGGTTCCTGCTCTTTAGCCCAAAAGCAGAGGACTTCAATCCTTGTAAATTCCAACATGCAACGTAAAAAGATTTCATAACTTTATTTTTTTCTTTACCTTCAAAATGAGACAAACACTCACAATCCAACAAGAACTATTAAAACAGATGTTTTCAATTAAAGTAAACTTTTACTTTGCAAATGTGATTTGTTTATCATTTAAGATAGCATTTGTGTCATGCCACTTGGGTGGATGTAGTGTGAAGATGGTGGAGTTATTGTGCTCATCTTACCATGACCCTCGGCCTATCACATGTGAGCATAGTAGACTCAGCATTTGTTTAATGTCACTAATTTTGTTGGTAGGGGCTGGGCCAGTTCCTTCTCTCACAGCCTGTGCGTAGCTCTGCCTGCTGGGCTGTGGCTCCTCCAAGTGTGGACCTGCGGTGGGGGGCAGTGGGGTGGGAGGCCTCGTCTGGGTGGCTCTGAAGCTGGGCAGGGGTGGTCTGTGCTGCGCTGGCTGTGGTGGGCATCGAGGTTGGTGGTGCTGTGGTCGTGGCTAGGGGGTCCATGGTGCTGGTCCGGGGTGTTGTCTCGGTGATCTCGGCGGGGTGGAGTTTGTCCGATGTTCCTGGGTGGAGAGGTCGGCCTGCGGTTTAAAGCGACGTCCTTGAGAGTCTTGGCAAGGATGGGGACTGTCTCCCTGTACAGGTGAACATGGTCATAGAGACAGTCCAGATCGAGAGTGGGATGGCGGGCCAGGTGTACATTGGGTCGCAGGGCACAGTCCAGGGAGAGGTTGGCATTTATTCTTTGGATTGTGGCAGGGTGGAAGTCCTTCCTCTGTAGAAGGGTTGACACCACGATCCTTGAGTTGGGGAAGATTGCGGAGGCCTTCTCAATCACTCCCCGTAGTGAAGTCGCCACCCTCTCCTGCTGAGCACGCAGGTCGTTGCTTCCGGTGTGTATGATTATGTGGCTTGGCGACCCAAGATGGACCTTATCAAGCAGCTCCATGTCACTCTGCGTTGTTGGGCACCACACCTTTCTCGTTTTGTGTCTAGGGAAAAGTTTCTTCTCCTGAAAAAACTTCCCATTTGAGTCCATCAACAGGACGATGAAAGCCAGTGTTTCGCCTAGACTGGAGGGGGCAGATGGGAGGCTGGTGGGTGTTGGAGCTGGGGTGTGGCTGGTCTGTACCGGTGCTGCTGTCAGAGGGAGGCTGTTCTGTGGGTTGGGGAGGAGGGGTGCAGCAGGCAGGGCTGGGGAAGCCTGGCTGGTTGAGCTGGGCTCCTCTGCTGGGTGAGGGCAGGTCATAGAGTGGTGTTCTAGCTGCTCCTGCAGCCTATCCTCTGTTCTCTTTCTCTCCTGCAGCTCCCTTCTTAGTGTGGTCAGATCGTTATTACTGTTCTGCATGTCTTTTAGGAGCTCTCTCACCTTTGTTAGATCAGCCAGCTCTCTCGAGTCCGTCTCTCTCTTGCTGAACCTCTTTCAGCTGTGTTGCAAGTCTGCTGTCCTGCTCTGTCCGCACCTTGGTTAGGAGCTCCTCTAAGGTGTGGTTGTCTGGTTGCTGTTTGCTCACGCTCTCCCTGAGCAGGACAACCTCCCTCTCCAGTTTGGTGAACTCATCCCTCATGGCAGCCATGGTGGTGAGGAGGGCCTGAGCCTCACTAATCTACTTGGCTGGAAAATGTTTGTATGATTTTGTAAGCGGGCGCTGTCCTCAGCTAACTGCATGGTATGCTTTCGATGTAAAGCCTTTTTAAAAACTGACACAGCGGCTGGATTAACAAGAAGATAATCTTTAAACCGATGTTTAACACTTGTATATTTTATGAATGTTCATTATGAGTAATTCTGTATTTTGAATTTGGCGCTCTGCAATTCCCCCTGGATGTTGGCCAGGTGGGACGCTAGAGAAGTTAAGCATCTCCAATCCAAAATTAAATCTAGAATCGGCTTCCTATTTCACAACAAAGCCTCCTGCACTCACCCTGCCAAACATACCCTCGTAAAACTGACTAACCTACCGATCCTCGACATCAGCGGTGTAATTTACAAAATAGCCTCCCACACTCTACTCAGCAAATTGGATGTAGTCTATCACAGTTCCATCCATTTTGTCACCAAAGCCCCATATACCACCACCACTGCGACCAAGAGGGCCACCATTGTTCCTGTTCCCAAGAAAGCTAAGGTAACTGAGCTAAACGACTACCGCCCCGTAGCACTCACTTCCGTCATCATGAAGTGCTTTGAGAGACTAGTCAAGGACCATATCACCTCCACCCTACCTGACACCCTAGACCCACTCCAATTTGCTTACCGCCCAAATAGGTCCACAGACGATGCAATCTCAACCACACTGCACACTGCCCTAACCCACCTGGACAAGAGGAATACCTATGTGAGAATGCTGTTCATCGACTACAGCTCGGCATTCAATACCATAGTACCCTCCAAGCTCGTCATCAAGCTCGAGACCCTGGGTCTCGACCCCGCCCTGTGCAACTGGGTACTGGACTTCCTGACGGGCCGCCCACAGGTGGTGAGGGTAGGCAACAACATCTCCTCCCCGCTGATCCTCAACACGGGGCCCCACAAGGGGTGCGTTCTGAGCCCTCTCCTGTACTCCCTGTTCACCCACGACTGCGTGGCCATGCACGCCTCCAACTCAATCATCAAGTTTGCGGACGACACAACAGTGGTAGGCTTGATTACCAACAATGACGAGACGGCCTACAGGGAGGAGGTGAGGGCCCTCGGAGTGTGGTGTCAGAAAATAACCTCACACTCAACGTCAACAAAACTAAGGAGATGATTGTGGACTTCAGGAAACAGCAGAGGGAACACCCCTATCCACATCGATGGATCAGTAGTGGAGAGGGTAGCAAGTTTTAAGTTCCTCGGCATACACATCACAGACAAACTGAATTGGTCCACTCACACTGACAGCGTCGTGAAGAAGGCGCAGCAGCGCCTCTTCAACCTCAGGAGGCTGAAGAAATTCGGCTTGTCACCAAAAGCACTCACAAACTTCTACAGATGCACAATCGAGAGCATCCTGGCGGGCTGTATCACCGCCTGGTACGGCAACTGCTCCGCCCTCAACCGTAAGGCTCTCCAGAGGGTAGTGAGGTCTGCTATTTCAACGCATCACCGGGGCAAACTACCTGCCCTCCAGGACACCTACACCACCCGATGTTACAGGAAGGCCATAAAGATCATCAAGGACATCAACCACCCAAACCACTGCCTGTTCACCCCGCTATCATCCAGAAGGCGAGGTCAGTACAGGTGCATCAAAGCTGGGACGAGAGACTGAAAACAGCTTCTATCTCAAGGCCATCAGACTGTTAAACAGCAATCACTAACATTGAGTGGCTGCTGCCAACACACTGTCATTGACACTGACCCAACTCCAGCCACTTTAAAAATGGGAATTGATGGGAAATGATGTAAATATATCACTAGCCACTTTAAACAATGCTACCTTATATAATGTTACTTACCCTACACTATTCATCTCATATGCATATGTATATACTGTACTCTAGATCATCGACTGCATTCTTATGTCACTAGCCACTTTAACTATGCCACTTTGTTTACTTTGTCTACATACTCATCTCATATGTATATACTGTACTCGATACCATCTACTGTATGCTGCTCTGTACCATCACTCATTCATATATCCTTATGTACATATTCCTTATCCCCTTACACTGTGTATAAGACAGTAGTTTTGGAATTGTTAGTTAGATTACTTGTTGGTTATCACTGCATTGTCGGAACTAGAAGCACAAGCATTTCGCTACACTCGCATTAACATCTGCTAACCATGTGTATGTGACAAATAAAATTTGATTTGATTTGTATGCTTTTGTCGGCTGGCCCTCGTTACATATTCATCGCCAGACCCAGGTCTTTGCTAGGTAAAGCTCCACCTTATTTCAGCTCACTTGTCACTTGTCACCATAACAACACCCACCGTAGCACACGCTCCAGCAGGTATATCTCACTGGTCATCCCCAAAACCAACACCTCTTTTGGCCGCCTTTCCTTCCAGTTTTCTGCTGCCAATGACTGGAAGGAATTGCAAAAATCGCTGAAGTTGGAGACTTATATTGCCCTCAGTAACTTTAACCATCAGCTATCTGAGCAGCTCACCGATCGCTGCAGCTGTACACAACCCATCAGTAAATAGCCCATCCAACTACCTACCTCATCCCCATATTGTTGTTATTTACTTTTTTTTGCTCTTTTGCACACCAGTATTTCTACTTGCACATCATCATCTGCACATCTAACACTACAGTGTTAATTTGCTAAATTGTAATTACTTCGCTACTATAGCCTATTTATTGCCTTACCTCCTCACAACCCATCCCGTTAGTAGGATCATTTTCATCAACAACCTCTGAATTGCAGAGCGCCACATAATTTAAAAAAAATGTATATTCATGAAATCACAAGTGCAATATAGCAAAACACAGCTTAGCTTTTTGTTAATCTACCTGTCGTGTTAGATTTTGAAAATATGTTTTACAGTGAAAGCAATCCAAGCGTTTGTGTAAATTTATCGATCACTAGACAAAACATTATGAACACCTAGCATCAAAGTAGCTTGGTCCCGAAAATCAGAAAAGCAAATTAAATCGCTTACCTTTGATGATCTTCGGATGTTTTCACTCACGAGACTCCCAGTTACACAATAAATGTTCCTTTTGTTCCATAAAGATTATTTTTTATATCCAAAATACCTCCATTTGTTTGGCGCGTTATGTTCAGAAATCCACAGGCTCGAGCGGTCACGAAATTGCAGATGAAAATTCCAAATAGTATCCGTAATGTCCACAGAAACATGTCAAATGTTTTTTTATAAATAATCCTCAGGTTGTTTTTAAAATATATAATCGATAATATATCAACCGCGACTGTCTCTTTTTCAGTAGGAGAGGGAGAGACAATGGCTGTCCCACTCTTTGCGCAAGCAAAACTCATGCGAACACCCAGCTATCCACTGACTCGATGTTATCTTTCTCGCTCATTTTTCAAAATATAAGCCTGAAACTATGTCTAAAAACTGCAGACACCTTGAGGAAGTGATAGGAAAAGGAATCTGGTTGATATCTCTTTAAATGGAGCGAAGGCAGGCTATGGAACATGGAGCATTCAAAATAGAAGCCACTTCCTGGTTTGATTTTCCTCAGCGTTTCGCCTGCAATATCAGTTCTGTTATACTCACAGACAATATTTTGACAATTTTGGAAACTTTAGGAGTGTTTTCTATGCTAATCTGTCAATTATATGCATATTCTAGCATCTGGGCCTGAGAAATAGGCCATTTACTTTGGGAACGTTATTTTTGCAAACATAAAAATAGTGCCCCCTAGCTGAAAGAGGTTTAATTTGTATACACTGTATACAGATTTTTCTATTCTGTTATTGACTGCACTTTTGTTTATCCCATGTGTAACTCTGTGTTGTTGTTTTTTGTCGCACTGCTTTGCTTTATCTTGGCCAGGTCGCAGTTGTAAATGAGAACTTGTTCTCAACTGACCTACCTGGTTAAATAAAGGTGGAATAAAAAAAATATATAGAAAATACACAATGTAGGTTTCCGCCACAAACTGGAGCTTAGATTAAAAAAGGATAAAAATGCAGCATATGTGAGACTCGTTTCTGTAAGTATCGATGCTGGAGACGAGAAGACGGTACCGGGAGTGAACATTTTATAACCTTGGACAGGAACAGAATACGGACAGCGTCTGGACAGGGGAAACGGAAACTACAATAGTGCTGACACAGAGAGGAAACAGACAGATATAGGGAAGGCAATAAAAATGTGAAGGAATCCAGGTGAGGCCAATGAGCGCTGATGTGCGTAATGATGGTAACAGGTGTGCGTAATGAAAGGCGAGCAGGAGCAGGCGTGACAGTATCTCCCCTAGAGGCGCCACCCGGTGTCCCACCTGGGTGAGCCTGATGGGCCGGCCAAGGCATGGGCGCTAGACAAGCCGGCTGGGGGCGTAGAAGCCAGATGAGCCGGCAGAGGCGTGGGAGCCTGGCGAGCCGGCTGAGGCGTGTGAGCGTGATAGGCCGGCTGAGGCATAATGTGGGATGGGAGCCCAATGAGCTGGCTGAGGCGTAGCAGCCCGACGAGCCGGCTGATGCATGACGTGGGATGGGAGTCTGCCGACCCAACAGGGGCAAGCAAACCTCTCGAGCCAGCTAAGGCATGAAAGCCCGACAAGCCAGCAGAGACACTCACTGGACAGAGTAGGGAGATTTTACTTGCTAAAAAATATTAATTTCCCCTGGGCTCTGCATTAAACCCAGAGCTATACAGACCAACATGAAAGTCCTATGTTTTATTGATATCTGTTGTTCTGCTCAGCAGTGAACAGCCTGATCCCTAGCTGCAGGTACAGATGAAGTCGGAAGTTTACAAACACTTAGGTTAGAGTCATTAAAACTTGTTTTTCAACCACTCCACAAATTCCATGTTAACAAACTGTAGTTTTGGCAAGTCTGTTAGGACATCTACTTTGTGCATGACACAAGTAATTTTTCCAACAACTTTTTACAGACAGATCATTTCACTGTATCACAATTCCAGTGGGTCAATGTTTACATACACTAAGTTGACTGTGCCTCTAAACAGCTTGGAAAATTCCAGAAAATTATGTCATGGCTTTAGAAGCTTCTGTTAGGCTAATTGACGTCATTTGAGTCAATTGGAGGTGTACATGTGGATGTATTTCAAGACCTACCTTCAAACTCAGTGCCTCTTTGCTTGATATTATGGGAAAATCAAAAGAAATCAAAAGAAAAAAGACCTCAGAAAAAAATTGTAGACCTCCGCAGGTCTGGTTCATCCTTGAGAGCAATTTCCAAATGCTTGAAGGTAACACGTTCATCGGTACAAACAATAGTATGCAAATATAAACACCATGGGACCACGAAGCCGTCATATCACTCAGGAAGGAGACGTGTTCTGTCGCCTAGAGATGAATGTACTTTGGTGTGAAAAGTGCAAATCAATCCCAGAACAACAGCAAACGACCTTGTGAAGATGCTGGAGGAAACAGGTACAAAAGTATCTACAGTGGGGCAAAAAAGTATTTAGTCAGCCACCAATTGTGCAAGTTCTCCCACTTAAAAAGATGAGAGAGGCCTGAAATGTTCATCATAGGTACACTTCAACTATGGCAGACAAAATGAGAAAAGAAAATCCAGAAAAGCACATTGTAGGATTCTTAATGAATTTATTTGCAAATAATGGTGGAAAATAAGTATTTGGTCAATAACAAAAGTTTCTCTCAATACTTTGTTATATACCCTTTGTTGGCAATGATAAGAGGTCAAACATTTTCTGTAAGTCTTCACAAGGTTTTCACACACTGTTGCTGGTGTTTTGGCCCATTCCTCCATGCAGATCTCCTCTAGAGCAATGATGTTTTGGGGCTGTTGCTGGGCAACACGGACTTTCAACTCCCTCCAAAGATTTTCTATGGGGTTGAGATCTGGAGACTGGCTAGGCCACTCCAGGACCTTGAAATGCTTCTCACGAAGCCACTCCGTTGCCCGGGCGGTGTGTTTGGGATGATTGTCATGCTGAAAGAACCAGCCACGTTTCATCTTCCATGCCCTTGCTGATGGAAGGAGGTTTTCACTCAAAATCTCACGATACATGGCCCCATTCATTCTTTCCTTTACACGGATCAGTCGTCCTGGTCCCTTTGCAGAAAAACAGACCCAAAGCATGATGTTTCCACCCCCATGCTTCACAGTAGGTATGGTGTTCTTTGGATGCAACTCAGCATTATTTGTCCTCCAAACACGATGAGTTGAGTTTTTACCAAAAAGTTATATTTTGGTTTCATCTGACCATATGACATTCTCCCAATCCTCTTCTGGATCATCCAAATGCTTTCTAGCAAACTTCAGACGGGCCTGGACATGTGCTGGCTTAAGCATGGGGACACGTCTGGCACTGCAGGATTTGAGTCCCTGGCGGCGTAGTGTGTTACTGATGGTAGGCTTTGTTACTTTGGTCCCAGCTCTCTGCAGGTCATTCACTAGGTCCCCCCGTGTGGTTCTGGGATTTTGCTCACCGTTCTTGTGATCATTTTGATCTTGCGTGGAGCCCCAGATCGAGGGAGATTATCAGTGGTCTTGTATGTCTTCCATTTCCTAATAATTGCTCCGACAGTTGATTTCTTCAAACCAAGCTGCTTGCCTATTGCAGATTCAGTCTTTTGTTTCTGGTGTCCTTTGACAGCTATTTGGTCTTGGACATAGTGGAGTTTGGAGTGAGACTGTTTGAGGTTGTGGACAGGTGTCTTTTATACTGATAACAAGTTCAAACAGGTGCCATTAATACAGGTAACGAGTGGAGGACAGAGGAGCCTCTTATAGAAGAAGTTACAGGTCTGTGAGAGCCAGAAATCTTGCTTGTTTGTAGGTGACCAAATACTTATTTTCCATCATAATTTGCAAATAAATTCATTAACAATCCTACAGTGTGATTTTCTGGATTTTTTTGTTCTCATTTTGTCTGTCATAGTTGAAGTGTACCTATGATAAATTAGGCCTCTCTCATCTTTTTAAGTGGGAGAACTTGCACAATTGGTGGCTGACTAAATACTTTTTTGCCCCACTGTGTGTCCACAGTAAAACGAGTCCTATATCGACATAACCTGAAAGGCCGCTCAGCATGGAAGAAGCCACTGCTCCAAAACCACCATAAAAAGCCAGACTACAGATTTGAACTGCACATGGGGACAAAGATCATACTTTTTGGAGAAATGTCCTCTGGTCTGATGAAACAAAAATAGAACTGTTTGGCCATAATGACCATTGTTATGTTTGGAGGAAAAAGGGAGAGGATTGCAAGCCAAAAAACTCCATCACAACTGTGAAGCACGGGGGTGGCAGCATCATGTTGTGGGGGTGCTTCGCTGCAGGAGGGACTGGTACACTTCACAAAATAGATGGCCACATGAGGAAGGACAATTATGTGGATTAATTGAAGCAACATCTCAAGACATCAGTCACAAAGGTAAAGCTTGGTCGCAAATGGGTCTTCCAAATGGACAATGACCTCAAGCATACTTCCAAATTTGTGGCAAAATGGCTTCAGGACATCAAAGTCAAGGTTTTGGAGTGGCCATCACAAAACCCTGACCTCAATCCTATAGACATTTTTTGGGCACAACTGAGAAAGCGTGTGTGAGCAAGTAGGCAGACAAACCTGACTCAGTTACACCAGCTCTGTCAGGAGGAATGGGCCAAAATTCACCCAACTTATTGTGGGAAGCTTGTGGAAGGCTACCCGAAACGTTTGACACAAGTTAAACAATTTAAAGCAATGGTACCAATTACTGAGTGTATGTAAACTTCTGACCCACTGGGAATGTGATGAAAGAAATAAAAGCTGAAATAAACAATTCTCTCTCCTATTATTCTGACATTTCACATTCTTAAAATAAATTGGTGATCCTAACTGACCTAAGACATGGCATTTTTACTAGGATTAAATGTCAGGAATAATGAAAAACTGAGTTTCAATTTATTTGGCTGAGGTTTATGTAAACTTCCGACTTCAACTGTATAGGGTTAAGCAATTACTTTTGTTTGGTGTAATTCAATAGTAATTTCCCTGCTTTATACCCTCTTCAAAATATTTCTGCCTAGCCCTGAATAGAAAGAATTCCACTTTGAGTGAGGAGGGTATTGAATTCGTATTTCAACTGTGTCAGATGCCTAAAATTAATGCTGGACATATTCTGTCTGAAACCTGATTATGCCACATGTATCTGTTTCTCAAATTCCAGTTCTTTGGCAGCACTCTCCTTTTTGTGTGAGGCATGCTGGATTATGTGGCCCCTAAGGAAAGCCTTTAGAACCTCCCACATCCCCCCAGGTGATGGGCGGAGGGCAGATTAATGTATTTTTCAAGTCAATTTGAGCTTTAAAAAAACCTGCAGTCAACATCCAAAAGATACTAGAACCAAGCCTTAAGCCTCCACCCATGAGATTTACTTGATTTACTTAAGGGTACAAAGCAGAGATTCATATCAGCATGATCAGATACCAGAATATTCCCAATTGTGCATGAGAGGCTGGAGGAGAGGAGACGGACAGAAATGAAGAAATAGTCAATACTAGAATAAACATGATGTTGGGGAGGAGAAAAATGTATAGTCTTTTGTTGTAGGACTGAACATTCTCCACAGATCAACCAAACCTAGGGCCTTACAGAGGCTAATACCTCAACTGACCTACGTTGACGGGAGGAACATGAGCTACTGCGGTCCAGAATGGGATCAAGAACCTGATTAACGTCTCCTCCCATTAGAATTGGATAATAACCCATCCCAGCCAGTCTGCGTTCTAGGTCCCCCAAAAAGATGGATAATCTATTATTTGGGCATATACACTGAGTGTACAAAACATTAGGAACACCTGCTCTTAAATAAGCCCCTAAATAAGATCTGGTGCAACCAATTACCTTCAGCAGTCACATAATTAGTTAAATAAAGTCCACCTGTGTGCAATCTAAGTGTCACATGATCTCAGTATATATACACCTATTCTGAAAGGCCCCAGAGTCTGCCACACAACTAAGCAAAGGGCACCACCAAGCAACGGCACTATGAAGACCAAGGAGCTCTCCAAGCAGGTCAGGGACAAAGTTGTGGAGAAGTACAGATCAGGGTTGTGTTATAAAAAATCATTAACTTTGAACACTCCACGGCGCACCATTAAATCCATTATTAAATAATGGAAAGAATATAGCACCCCAACAAACCTTCCAAGAGAGGGCTTCCCACCAAAACTCACAGACAATAGAAGGAGGGCATTAATCAGAGAGGCAACAAAGAGACCAAAGATAAGCCTGAAGGAGCTGCAAAGCTCCACAGCGGAGATTGCAGTATCTGTCCATAGGACCACTTTAAGCCGAACACTCCACAGAGCTGGGCTTTACGGAAGAGTGGACAGAAAAAAGCCATTGTTCCTCAAAAGGCATGTGGGAGACTCCCCAAACATATTGAAGAAGGTACTCTGGTCAGATGAGACTAAAATGGAGCTTTTTGACCATCAAGGAAAACGCTATGTATGGCGCAAACCCAACACATCACCACGAAAACCCGAGAACCCTACCCAGTGAAGCATTGTGGTGGCAGCATCATGCTGTGGGGATGTTTTTATTTATTATTATTATTTTTTTTTTAAATCGGCAGGAACTGGGAAACAGATCAGAATTGAAGGATGCCACTAAATACAGGGAAATCTTGAGGGAAACCTGTTTGTCTTCCAGAGATTTGAGAATGGGACAGGGGTTCACCTTCCAGCAGAACAATGACCCGAACAATGACCCATACTGCTAAAGCAACACTCGAAGTGGTTTAAGGGGAAACATTTAAATGTATTGGAATGGCCTAGTTAAAGCCCAGATCTCAATCCAATTGAGAATCTGTGGTATGACTTAAAGATTTCTGTACACCAGTGGAACCCATCCAACTTGAAGGAGCTGGAGCAGTTTTGCCTTGAAGAATGGGCAAAAATGCCAGTGGCTAGATGTGCCAAGCTTATAGAGACATAGCCCAAGAGACATGCATCTGTAATTGCTGCAAAAGGTGGCTCTACAAAGTATTGACTTGGGGGGGAGGGGTGAATAGTTATGCACACTCAAGTTGTTTTTTGTCTTATTTCTTGTTTTTCACAATATAACCTATTTTGCATCTTCAAAGTGGTAGGCATATTGTGTAACTCAAATGATACAAACCCCCCCAAAAATCAATTTTAATTCCTGATTGTAAAGGCAACAAAATAGTAAAAATGCCAAGGTGGTTTAGTTGAGGCCTACTTACAGCAAATATGTTCTTGGGCACAACATGGACATCTATAAATTCTCTGTTCTTCCATGTGGAGTCCATGTGGTTCCTTCTTCCAGCCACTTATTTTTTTATGGAACTACAACTTCCGTTTAAGAACTAAACGGATTCAAACCTTGATTTTCAAGCAGATTTAAGACAGGACTGAGAAAGACCCCTTAGGAACACTCATCGCCATTCTGATGTGTCTTTGGCATTACAATGTGTGTACAGTCTGGACAAGACTCAGTTTGTTAATGCAATATTCGCCCAGAAATTGATCGAGCTTTGATTGGTTCTGTCAAATGTTTTTTTTTCTTCTGGCGGTTGCAACCTCTTTTTCTTTGAATTTGAAAATCCAACAGTTGTAATGGAAGGGGGGCAGCACTCAGACAGAGGCTAATCAACCATTAAAAGCGGAGCCCCCTTCACTAACACAACATCATGCCGACAATATCAAAGAGCCTTTCCAGACTATGAATTCAGGAAGACTAGGAGTTGTGTCAGCCAGACTAATTGCCATCTACTACACTGAAAACCTGACCATGTTGTATGCAATACCAGAAGTTTCAACTAGATGACACCATTCTCACAAAAGATAGAGGTGCAGTGTTACTGACACACCTAGTGTCAATGCTTCAACAATAGATAATGTGTACGAATCAAATAATAACAGTTTCTATTTAATTGTGAATCTCCACTGAAGATGTGTCCTAGACAATAAAGGGCGGTAGACATTGTTTTGTGCTATATACATGGGATGTATACTTTGTGTGGGCTGCTCCTCTATGTGCATTTGAGCACGTACCCTACATTTTAATCTCGTTCTTTTTCGAGAATATAATTTACATTCCCCTTACATATTTTAATTGTTTATATGAATAGAAAGTATTGAAATTGAGGCGTGAGAGGAATACATATTTGGTTGTGTTACCTATTAACCCAAACCCTAGCAACCTTGCTATGTAAATTACCAGTGGCCTGGCCTTGGTCTCAAGTCAGAGCAGGTCCACTGTGAGACACAGGTGCCGTGCAGTGGAGGTGAAAACACAAAGTCTAAGCCTTTTTGGTAAAACAACGGGATAAGTCTCAGGTGGAAATTTGCCATTAGCTGTAGTAAGTGAGTGGTAGTGCATTGGTGAGAAGAATTTCACCAAATACAGTCAAACTCCAAAATCACAGTACAACTCCTTTAGCAGCGTCATCGGTCTGCATTCATGAATCGTTGACAACCTCCTGAGGCTAGTTTGTAGCAGATTCTATAGCTGTGTATTCTTTACGCCTGTTGGGTCTTTGTCACTGATAAATTAGGCCAATAAGTGAAAATATACATCTATAGGTAGAGCATTATTGGATGAACTGAGGACACATTTACATTATAACATGAAAGAAGTAGACAAAGTTTACAGCATTTGAAACACAATATATTATTTAGCATTTGTAACCACAGTGAGGTTAGGATTTGGAGGAATGTGAGTAATTAATGCATTAGTGTTCCTGCTTCACCCACTAGGAGTGTCTCTTTGTATAGTATTTCTCTAGTTGTTTAATGGAGATTTAAGTGACACAAACATCAGCACAGGTCATCGTTAAACTTAATTATTGTTTACATAATAGGCTACAAGAGGACCACAATGACTTCTTGACCATAATAAGTCAAGAGGAAACAAGTCTTCTGACATTTTTGTGGACAGTAATATTTGTATATGTTACCTGGTGTAACATTTTTATGTATTTTAAATTGTCAAATCAAATACAAAACCTCAAATACAAAAGTATCTCAGTCACATTTTTCCAGCACTATTGTTAGATTATCTTGACTTGCAGACTGCCCATCCCAAATGCTTTCAATTCACAGTCAATTATTGTCTCAAATCGTTTTTGAAGGCTCCTCTTGTCATTTCCATGTAGGCTATCAATGAATTACACAAATGCTCTTAAATCAGACTTCATGCTGTTTGTAATGACTTGTATGTTATTCTATAGCCGCCCATTAATGCCAATGTCACTAGCTATGTTTCCATTAACTTAGGTAGCCTAGTGGTTAGAGCGTTGGGCCAGTAACCGAAAGGTTGCTGGAACGAATCTGCAAGCTGACAATGTAAATATCTGTTGTTCTGCCCCTGAACAAGGCAGTTAAACCCACTGTTCCCCGGTAGCCGGTCATTGTAAATAAGAATGTGTCTTAACTGACTTGCCTAGTTAAATAAAAATAAAATAACTTGTCCAGTGATTTCTTGTGGACATTTAACAAGTTTGCTTAGAAAAAAGATGTGACAATTGCCTGCTACAGTGTGTTTCCATTGAACTGTCTTGTCGATAAAAACAGCTGGACGTAATGACGTCACACCTATAGAAAAAAAAAACGCTTTTTTGCAAAAACCTAGTGTTGAATAAAAATTAAGTGGTTGAAGTGTTTACATTATCCATAGCAAATCTGAAATAATTGGATGGTGAAACAACCAGAAAGCAAGGCGAAGCAATTCAGTCATTCTTGAAAGACAGGACAATCCTTCTCCTGCAATGAAACATTATTTGTGACCCGATTCAGGAAACTAGGCATATGTCGCAAGTCAGGACTTCACAGGAGCGCCGTTTGAACGTAAAAAATGTTTTTTTAATCAATATGCGTTTTTTGGGGGGCAGAAATGCCTTCTCAAACATGTGACCTTTCGTGTGCCTTAATAACAAACTTGTATGCCATCCGTAAATACAATTGTTAAATTACGAGCCTAATTAAGCCACAGAAAAAGGGAGCAACCTTCCAGATAGCCATGATTGGCTGAGATAATGAGTGGGCTGGACATGCCGAGAGATGAGTTTGGATTGGTCTACCACAAAGCACGCGTCTGTCTATTGGAGCTGGTCATTATGTTTAGGTAATCGTGTCGAACGCGGCTTTAACTTTTTTTTATTGCGTAGTAAAACTGCATAAACCTAATGTTGAGTTAAAGTGTACAGTTGGCTGGCTGACTCGCTAGCTAACGTTATGTGAATGCTCTCCACTTTCTGGAGGATCGAGTTTTGAAATCAGTGGAATTCGAGTATTATAGCTAAGGAGATGGAGAAAACACCAGATTACATCTGGATTACATCGTCAAACTAAGGCAACCATGCATGGCATCAGACAGGAGACACGTCCAACTATGATGTATACTACTGGTAAGATTCAGATGTTACACGTTTCTAATTTTGACAGGAAGTGGTTTCATTACAAGTGTACTGTTAGCTGTGCGTTACAGGGAAGACATCTTCCTCCCTCATGTGGTACCCTTCCTGCAGGCTCATCCTGACATGACCCTCCAGCATGACAATGCCACCGGCCATACTGCTCGTTCTGTGCGTGATTTCCTGCAAGACAGGAATATTTGTGTTCTGCCATGGCCAGCAAAGAGCCCGGATCTCAATCCCATTGAGCACGTCTGGGACCTTTTGGATCGGAGGGTGAGGGCTAGGGCCCTTCCCCCCAGAAATGTCTGGGGACTTGCAGGTGCCTTGGTGGGCAACAACATTTCCTCAGAGTTTCCCACTTGTAATTCTGATTTGGAGGGTCGTTCCAAGTCAAACTTCCCAGTCGGAACTAGGAACTTCCAATAACTCCGATAGCATGTGAACACAGCATGAGCTCCCACATGCTGACCTCTGACACCACCTACTAAGGAAATTACCTCAGTAACATCATTTTCGGCAGTTAAATGCAACAATAATTAGTCTATAATTAATTAATCACTATAATTAGTCTAAAGGCATGATAGCTGTACTTTAGTTTATGGTTTCCATAGCTTGTTGGTCATTAGCCAATCAGCGTTTCTCAACGAGTTCAACGCATCTGAATGCATCCATCGGGTATTTAGGACTTCACAACTGGTAAATTCCCACCACCCACTTGGTTACGAACGGAGCATTATAGTTAAGCTGTGTAATGACCTAACCTACCTTCAACATTTTTCGGCAAATATAATTTATTTAAAAAACAAAAACACTTTCCATCATAATTTGTAGCAGGAAAGAAAGTTAGACAAAAGAAAAATCCACCTCTGTTGAACGGATAAAGATTTTGTAGATCTTTAGAACAGTTCTTCTATAGTTGCCGTTTCCATTACCTACTGTTCACATGTCGCAATGTTGCTGTTTTTGGCGACGTTGCTTTTGTGGAATAAACAATGTCAATGGAAGGAAACCTGTCTATGGTAAAACTACACTTACCAGACGGCAACAAAATCGAGGTTTCAGATGATTGGCTGAAGCTGCCCACTCCCCCTCGAATATGGCTGCAGTGACTCTGAAAACGTTATGCGATCCTCTGACATCACTATTGGATGCGAAGTGTCTTCCTTTGATACTTTTAAGACGATAAACATCGATTTCCACAGCTACATTTAATTTATGCGATGGCTTTTCATGCCAGCAAGTGCTGCCGCATTGTACTGTGCAACCATTACGTTGTCAAGGCCCTGTCAACGCAGCACATGAAACTATTTGCGCCAAGCTCAACAGCCAACATGCTGCGGTTCTATTCCAGTGATACGCAAGAGGAAAATGAACTTCAACTCGTAACTCTTGCACACTCAATTGCAGCTGTCACCGTAACGACACAGGTAAGAAAGTACACCTATAACGGCTGCCCAGGTTAGTAAGAAAGGCTTTACCAACATTTTAAACTATTTAAGTTATAACGCAAGTTCTTGCTAGCTGTCAACCTTACCAGTGGCGATTTCAGCATGTAAATATTGGTGGGGCAACAACAACAAAGTGTGATGCATGCCAGCAATGCCACTACACTAAACCATACATGAATTGTCACCATTATAGTGCAAACGGTGCCTACATGAAGCTGTCCCAAAATCTTAGCACTGCTACATCTGGCTATCAGCCTTGTCTGGCAAGCAAAACAGTTCATTCAGCCACATTTACTGACTTAAAAAACATGGCTGACTTGCTTAAGCATGTGGTTTCTAATGACATTTAAGATACAAACTATGGTATTTAGGGGACGACAAGCTGATGAGGCAATCCGTCATTTCGATTGAGACATTAATTAGCGAGTTAGAACGGACGTAGTCAATGTAACTTTGATTACGCACAATATACTGACTTGGAAGGTGATTTCCAACAGTCAAAGTCCAGCAATAAGATGTTCATATTTCTGTAAACTCTACATAAATACGGGGTTCCACGCGAACATCGTCATATTCAACAGCGTTTAAGAATTATTACCATCAAGTGTCATCTTGTGATCAAGCCATCAATGTTCAATGTTTTGTGATTATTGGTATCGTAAAAATATTAGCCAACGGGTCAGAAATGAGCATGTTTGACATTTCAGTGGATATACTCATAACAGCTTTTTGATAAACGCCTTAGCAAAAAAATACTTCGGCATACGGTCCCCAGTTATCGGCCACCTTACTATTTTGCTCAATTACAAGATATCTGTTTAATTTTGTTCAAAAAGGATAAACCAACCTCGTATCCGAAGTGTTTATTAGATAGTTGGCTAGCTTTCCGGCTTGCATTGTCAACTTTTAATTAATTGCGTAGCCCGGTGCGCCCTCCTCTGGACTCTTAAATGGTTCTTCACCAACATATTGCTTACAACACAACATATTGTGTTGTTACAAAATGTCTCATTTGTTTTACATATTAATGTTGGTTTGAGAAAGTAGATAACAGTTTAATACTAAAATAAACACGAGTTTAAATAAATACAACTTCAGTCGTGCATTGACATAAACAATTAAACCTCTTTTGGAGTTTGTTGCAGAGTTGCACTTGGAAAGTAAAGGAAGAAATAAACAAGATGGGTTGAATAAATATATATTATTTTAGACATGTATTTTTTTAAACAAAGACATTTCATATGAAAACAAACAATTACATATTGACCTCCATCCCTTTATTGTCACAAATCCAGCTCCACCTCTAGATCCCACAGCACACACCTGTAGTGGAACCAGTGTTGATAAAGTCACAGCACACACCTGCAGTGGAACCAGTACTTGCAGAAGTCACAGCACACACCTGCAGTGGAACCAGTACTGGCAGAAGTCACAGCACACACCTGCAGTGGAACCAGTACTGGCAGAAGTCACAGCACACACCTGCAGTGGAACCAGTACTGGCAGAAGTCACAGCACACACCTGCAGTGGAACCAGTACTGGCAGAAGTCACAGCACACACCTGCAGTGGAACCAGTACTGGCAGAAGTCACAGCACACCCATGGAACCTCGGACTTACACTCTTGCGGGGAGTTTGTAGGTGGATCACGCTCCCCGCAGTGAGCACAGCAGGTGGTGTCTTCTTTAATTTGGAGAAAAAAACACACATTAAATTGATTGGTTCTGCAAAATGTAGAAGTACTACAGCAACAATAGTAATTGATATACAGTGGGGCAAAAAAGTATTTAGTCAGCCACCAAATGTGCAAGTTTCCCACTTAAAAAGATGAGAGGCCTGTAATTTTCATCATAGGTACACTTAAACTATGACAGACAAAATGAGAAAAGAAAATCACATTGTAGGATTTTTAATGAATTTATTTGCAAATTATGGTGGCAAGTAAGTATTTCGTTACCTACAAACAAGCAAGATTTCTGGCTCTCACAGACCTGTAGCTTCTTCTTTAAGAGGCTCCTCTGTCCCCCACTCGTTACCTGTATTAATGGCACCTGTTTGAACTTTTACATCACACACATTGAGAACAGTCAGTCCAGCATTCTACATACATAAACACATAGAACACCAACTACCTGCGTATTTTGTATTTCATCAGCCTCTGTCTGGTGAAGGGAAACCCATGGCTGATGCAGTAGATGCAGTACTGCACCAGAGAATTTTCATCCTCTGGTGCAAGCAATCTGGGTGGTCCACTGCGACAACCATGGGTCACCCGGCCGCTCAGCCAGTCCGCCAGGGTCTGACGAGATGCACCTTGGTAGAAAATAAACTGTTACTAGTAGATAAAATTCACATACACGTGGTAATCTCCTAAAAACAAAAGATGCCTAACCTTGGTAGCCTGGCAGATAGTCATCCCTGCCCCGCCATCCTCCGTGGCATGGTACATGTCCACCTCGCTCCACTGCTTCGTCTTGACTTTCTCCATGCAGTGGTGGTAAACGCGTCGCTAAATAACTTGGCAAACTATACACATTTTAGAAAGATTAACTCAATCTGAATATGTTTAAACATTTTACATTTCAGAGCTACGGCATTGAAAGGTGAACATTTTCACAATAACTAAAAGTGTACCCACTTTTTTTTAAATATCTGTATGAAAATTAGTGTTCCAATAAGTTTAATATTGATGTAACATTTGACTCAATACTGCCTCTATGTAGCTGTTGTAAGATTAAACATAGCCTACAGTGATAGGTGTCAAAGTTAATGGTTCGAAGTTCCAAATACTTTTTTGCAGATTGTGCAAAACGCCCCGGTCAGAGGACTCCAATTTTGATACGGTAATGCTTGACAACGTTCAGTTGTTTTCGTGATATGTATTATCTAACGCTTACAATTTATTTCCTTTTTGCTTACTATATAAACATTTAGCAACCAAGCTAGGAACATTAGCAAATCCGTTAGCTATATTTCAGAGGTAAGAGGTTGATGTTAAATGATGTGTGGTCTGTCGCGCAGTCGAATTTTATGATACACAGCGTGTCCTACAAAATGCATGTTACTTTTTTGAAAACTCTCTTGAAAACTTACATGAATTGCAATAAGTCGCAGAACTTTTACCGTTATTTTCCAGTCCATTTAAATGTTGAGCACGAGCTGATTTTGTCTGAAGTTAGGGGTGGCTGATTTTTGGGGGGAAATTAGCTATGTTCTGCGGGTGTTACCCCAATTCATGTGTGCACAATTCAGAGGCAAGGCAGCGTAGTGCATATAAGCCTGCAAATATAATCATGCAATATGCAGTCTAATAGATCCACAGTGGGATATAAACAGTTTTTCTGTTTGTCAAATGAGTAAATAATAACATTTTTAATTAAATTCATTCCAACATGGTTTAGCATTATCTAGTCCAAATATGTCTTGATTCCACTATTTGTTTGTGTAGCCTTCTGATTTTAACTCCTTTTCGAGGCAACTATGGACATGACTGGAGCATATGAAAAAAATATATATTTTGGGAACAGACAATAATACACTGCAGTGCTGGTTGATTTATGGCTTTTCTCACCTCCATTAATTCCATCAGCATGAAACAGTCTGTCATATTATTCTTGTTTTGATCGTATAGTATTTTTCCTTTGTTGAAAACAAGCTAGCTAACAGTGTACATGGGTAACGGGACGAGAGCTAGCATAGCTAACAAGTTAAAACAACAAAATACACTTCACATCATGACAAACTACATGTTATTACATTGTACCTTAGTTCTTATATATTCTGTGACAATTTGGAACGCAATTATAGAGAGTGCCTTTTAACTGAGAAAGGAGTGGAGAAGCATTCCCTACCTACCATTAATACCGTCAGCATGAAACAGTCTAAATAATACGGCAGCTAGGATGCATTACCGTCAACCATCCACATGATGTCCGTCAAATAACCATGAAAGAAACCTATCAATAGGAATAATTGAAACTATGACATGTTCAAGCATGAATTCAATGCATATGAAACAAATGCTGGCGAACTTCACAAATAAAACAGGATATATTTCTTACTCTGTTACGTTTGACTCACTTTAAATTAGGGACTTTTAGCTTGAAGGCAAACTCTACCATTGTGGCTAATTGCTATTGTGGCTAGTGTCACATATGTCACTCTGTCACTGTCCCAAGCAATTCTGTTTACCAAAACTTGTGACTCACTGCCTCGATTCAGTCTTAAGTAGAAACAGTTTTTTAAATATGTTTTACATTGGATAAAAGTAGAGACTCTGAGATATAAACTGGTATATCATAAACTGCAGTTGAGGAACAATGGGAAAGTATTTCTGCTTTGAAAGTTGATCCACTTGTAACCCCACTTTTGAGAAAATGGCCTTTGAATGTTTTGCTACACCTACTGAAGCACTTTGTCTACACCCATTCAGCATTGTTCACACCCTCTTAAGCTTTAGCCCCGCACATCTCTTTAAGGATTCACATGTGAAGCCATGTGCTAAACAGTGAGTAGTGTAGTAAACAACCATAGATTTCAAGACTAAAAGTGGTAAAAGTAGTAGCCTACAATAAGGAAAAACTGCAGGTAAAAATACACTAGCTAGCCCTTGGCCTATATTCTAATCTGACTTTTGTGCAGGTCATGTTGTTCTTCACATTACCGTCTTTGGTAAACACACACTTTATCAATTAAAAAGTGCCAATGCCAGTAGAGAAAGAACAAAATAATATATATAGTATGCACAAGAAGAATAACAGTGATACTGGTGATAGACGAGGTAGTTATATGCATACAATATGGGGTAAAGTGGCTGAGCAGCAGAACAAAAAAAAATGTAGCAGCAATGTGTGTGTGTGTGTTAGTCATGTGAATGTGCATAGAGGCACTGCAGATAGTCCGGATGACTGGGAACTTGCCCCAAGTGATCAACTGGTCCTTCCACACCGAGGATGAATAAGGGAATCTATATTCGGAGAGCCTGTTTTTGTCTTCCACATGACTTTGGTCTAGGCCATGTAATGTCCATGGGCTCTTCGTCGCAAAACCACCTGATCTTCTCAAAAAGATACGTTTGTCAGGTTGTGTCCAGTCCAGGTGGTGCTTGTACAGGCAGACCATCTATGGGAGGAAGGAGCATCGACACTGTAAAACAGGAAAATAGACGATGACATTACAACCTTGTATAACATCAATTGACCTCCCTATTGTAGATAATAAGAATAACCTCATACAACGAAAATGATATTCAACTGAAGTGCTGGTACTGCTTGAACACTGGCAGTGGCCTGAAGTACAGAGTCAGGTGTTGTTGCCAGCCATAGCTTTCCACCAGCACTATACCATCCTCCTGTCCAACAAGCTGTGGGATGTGTGGGGGAAATTAATATTCATTACATACTGTACTGTTTAATTAGACATACTATGCTGTTTTTTACTTAAACATTGTCCATTGATATACTAGTATTTGTTTTACTAATAAATATAATTTTATTTGTAACATGAGCTGAATTTACAACAGGTCTTGATACAAACTGGTCTTGTGTGACTTATTCATAAATCTGAGCGTACAGATTTATAAGCCGCTTTGTGGCAGCCTGTGTTTACGATCGGCAGGAATTTAGCTATGTTGGAATTACCGGGAGGAACACAGAATGGTGGCGATATCAGCTATCTTGATCTGCACAGATGAGTTAATATGTGAAAGTTACATATTGCAAAAAAATATTTTTGAATTTCGCGCACTGCCTTTTCAGCGGAATGTTGCAAGCGGAACGCCTGCGCTAGAAAAGTTAAACTTGAGTCAAATGTTTCGGGTAGCCTTCGACAAGCTTCCCACAATAAAGTTGGGTGAATTTTGGTCCATTCCTCCTGACAGCTGGTGTAACTGAGTCGGGTTTGTAGGCTTCCTTGCTTGCACACGCTTTTTCAGTTCTGCCCACAAATGTTCTATAGGATTGAGGTCAGGGCTTTGTGATGACCACTCCAATACCTTGACTTTGTTGTCCTTAATTAAGCCATTTTGCCACAACTTTGGAAGTATGCTTGGGGTCATCGTCCATTAGGAAGACCCATTTGCGACCAAGCTTTAACTTCCTGACTGATGTCTTGAGATGTTGCTTCAATATATCCACAACTTTCTTGCCTCATGATGCCATCTATTTTGAGAAGTGCACCAGTCCCTCCTGCAGCAAAGCACCCCCACAACATGATTCTGCCACCTCCGTGCTTCACGGTTGGGATGGTGTTCTTCGACTTGCAATCCTCCCCCTTTTCCACCCAAACATAACAATGGTCATTATGGCCAAACAGTAAAATGTTTGTTTTATCAGACCAGAGGACATTTCTCCAAAAAGTATCATCTTTGTCCCCATGTGCAGTTGCAATCTGGTATTTTTCTGGCGGTTTTGGAGCATTGGCTTCTTCCTTGCTGAGCGGCCTTTCAGGTTATGTCGATATAGGACTAATGTTTACTGTGGATATAGATACTTTTGTACCGGTTTCCTTCAGTATCTTCACAAGGACCTTTGCTGCTGTTCTGGGATTGTTTCGCACTTTTCACACTAAAGTACGTCCATCTCTAGGAGACAGAACGCATTTCCTTCCTGAGCGGTATGACGGCTGTGTGGTCCCATGGTGTTTATACTTGCGCACTATTGTTTGTACAGATGAACATGGTACCTTCGGCCGTTCTGTAAATTGCTCCCAAGGACTCAAATGATGTCAATTAGCCTATCGGAAGCTTCTAACGCCATGACATAATTTTCTCAAATTTTCCAAGCTGTTTAAAGGCACAGTCATCTTAGGTTATCTTAACTTCTGACCCATTGGAATTGTGATACAGTGAATTATAAGTGAAACAATCTGTCTGTAAACAATTGTTGGAAAAATTACTTTTCATGTACAAAGTAGATGTCTTAACCGACTTGCCAAAACTACAGTTTGTTAACAAGAGATTTGTGGAGTGGTTGAAACACTTGGAGTCATTAACTAGTTCATGTAAACTTCCGACTTCAGTTGTAAATGTGGTATTTCTTTTTTTATATATACAATTGCAAACATTTCTAGACCTGTTTTTGCTTTGTAATTATCGGGTATTGTGTGGAGATTGAGGGCGGGGGACCATGTGGAAAAAGTCAAGGGGTCTGAATACTTTCTCCAATGCACTGTGTACGGGTAATAGTCTAGCTACATCTTCTATGTTTGTCAGTTAGTTTTCATTGCAAGTTAAAGTGTACTCTTAGCTAACTAGCAAACATCAGCTTGCTGACTCTCCAGCTAAAGTTACGTGTATGATCTGTGTAGTAATATTGTTTGAATCAGAAAGCCATTTGCATTGCTAGTTATAGTTTGCTAACATTGAACCTTTTTGGTTAACTTTAGCTACCTGCATATTCATACTACAGCTATGGCAGTGTTTGTTTTGACAGTATTATGATTATGTTGGTTCTTTGTTTAGCTAGCTAGATGTCTAAACAAAAGACCCCACTTCGCCAGATGACTACATGACCCATCAAGTTGCTCGATGTGTGTCTGGGGGTGATTACGGCCATCTATTGTATTTCATGACTTGTACATGTCTAAACAATAGTGACCCATCCACTTAGCTAGATGTGGCTGAGGGTTGGTTATAGCATTTCCTTCACATGACCCATCAATGTAAACAAGTGTGTCGGGTAAGCGTCATCTAAAATGTTTTTATCTGGACACTTTTTTTCACTGTACCGTTTACACATTCTGTATTGTGTGCATGTGACAAACTTAGCTTTTATTTGATATGTGTGTTTACCAGAGATGGTAATGTGGAAAAACAACATGACCTGTTCCAAAATCAGATTAGGATATATGCCAAGGACTAGATAAAGTGTATTTTTACCTGGAGTGTTACCACTTTTAGTCTTAATCTTTGGTTGTTTACGAAACTAATTGGCCTCACGTGAATCCTTAAAGAGATGGTTGGGGCTAAGGTTAATGCTGAATGGGTGTAGACAAAGAAGAGCTCTCCAGTAGATGTACCAAAATATTCAAGGGCCATTTTTGTCAAAAGTGGGGTTGATCAACTTTCAAAGCAGAATTATATACCCATTACTTACTTACTTCTCTAATTTTATCCAATGTAAAAAACACTTTCAAATTTTGCTACTGTGGCGGTCGGTCACAAATAGTGAAGAGAACAGGTCCAAAAATGGACCTCTGTGGTGCACTTCAAGAAATTCAGACTTAACCCCGTCCATCGCGATGGCCTGAGTTCTGTCATTAAGATAATGAAACCAAGAACAGGTGTCAAAACTCAGGCCTATCGTGGATAATTCATTCAATCAACTAACATGATCAAAAGCTTTTGACAGGTCCTCAAACAAAGCAGCACATTTCATGTGAGTGTTTAAAGCATTGACAAGAGCATGAACTACTAATGTGGGTTCTGTAATAGTGTTATGCCAAGGCCTAAACCCTGATTTTGGTTTACATTCAAAATGCATTTCTCAGATAGAGAATCTTCGCTTGAGACGGAAGACCTGAAATGGGGTGATAAGGATTACAATCACTACAGTCCCCGCTTCCAATGTGGCAGCACGAGCTAATTTCCATAATTGTGTAATATTTCCTGATAATAATGTTAAATAAAAAAGCAGACCAGGATCCAATTGTTCGGCCCCTGTGGATTTCTTGTCTATTGCTAGCAATGCATTCAGGATTTTTTTTCTGTAAATAACTTTTTAAAGAAAAGCTTTGAATATCATTTCTGATCATTAAGCAAATTTCCCTATCAGCTACCAGCCCAATCATTGTGAATAGGCTTAGTTATTAAAGTTATTTCAGAGAGAGCCTGCTGAAATAAAGTGGTGATTAAATGTATCAATGATGGCATTTTTTTCCATAATGAGGCCAGTGTCTGAGTTAATTTGTTGTGGCAGAGAGGAGGAAGTACAACCCTTCAGGGATTTGAGTTTTTTTCCAGAATTTAGTATGGTTCCCAATACAATCTGAAAGAGCGGTTACATAGTAATTACATTTTAAATAAGCTAAATCAGGTTCAGGGATAGCTGAAATACAATTAAGGTCACTAAAATAAAGAATGTAAAATAAAAAATAACAGTTTGATTTTAAAGGCTTAGATTTGTGTATTCTCACATCTCTAACACAAGAACCTGGGCCATGGCTACTATTGCCTTGGGCGACGACACCAGTAGAAACATATTTTGTTAATATAAGATCAATCAGTGTTGACTTTGAAGGACCTCTAAGGTTGGAACTTGTAGGCTTAGTCACCAGCTGGGTTAGGTTTAGATCATTACACATGTGTTTTAGATCGTCTAAAGCCTGCATTTCCTAATCATATTTTAGGTCATCCCAGACAATAACTTCAGATTTAGTCAAATAACTTGTTTCTTAACTCCTCAAGTGCACAAAGGTTAGCCAAGGGAGGATGGTAGACCACTATAACAGTTATGGATACATGTTTCTCCAGACAAAGGCTTAAAGATAATAGATCAAAGTTTTTTGGGCGAGTGAAATGGATTTCAGCTATGAGACAGAGAAACTATTTTGTATAAAAATTGCCACTCCACCACCTCTACCCTGTATGTCAGCTCTGAACACATAACCCTCAATATTGATATCAGAGTCCAGAATGTCCCCTGAGATCCAAGTTTCAGTCAATACCAGAATGTCTGGATTTGTCTGCATAGCCCAGATCTTGATGTAATCCAGTTTAGGAAGTAAACTCCTAATGTTCAGATGCATCAACACATCAACAAGTCTTTATGAAGTCCCATGGAAACTCCAACACAAACAAGCTATGTTCACTAAAAGGGCTTGACATTAACTTTGTTAGCCAATTGTCTTTTGGCCTGAGTGGGACAAGATCAAGTCTCTTGTCCCAAAAGAAACACAATTTTTACATACTTTTGTAAAGATGCCACTTTACAAAATAAAATGAATTATTTTTTACCACTGAGAATGACAAAGATATAGGCTACACTATGTCTATTGTCTTTGCATATTCAAGCCTGTCTCAAAATACAACTCTCCTTTTAAGGCTCTCCTGGAGGATGGTTGGCCATCCTTGGTAGCCTATAAAATATCGCAACCTAAAAAAATACAACCAAATACTTTTTGTCATTATAAAATATTCCCTCCAGGGCTCGGAATTAAGGGTGTCATCCCTGGGACGATTTAAATAAATGTCCATGGTGTAAAAAAAGATTCGGGGGCAGTTCTGGGATGACCGATCCAAAATTCATACAACCATTGTACATAATAATAATAAAAAAATCAATGAGGCTGATGCAACAGAAAATATCCATTAGAAATTAAGAGAAGGGAGATCTAAAGATGCATTATTAGCAGATTAGTGGGACGCTACTGTCCCATTTCGATAATATCCGGGGAAATTGCAGAGCGCCAAATTCAAATTAAATTACTATAAATATTTAACTTTCATGAAATCACAAGTGCAATACATCAAAGTAAAGCTTGACTTGTTGTTAATCCAGCCGCCATGTCCTATTTCAAAAAGGCTTCACGGCGAAAGCAAACCATGCGATTATCTGAGGACAGCGCCCTGTACACAAATGCATAACGAAAGTCAGAAATAGCGATATAATATATGACATACCTTTTGAAGATCTTCTTCTGTTGGCACTCCAAAAGGTCCCAGTAACATTACAAATGGTCCATAAAAACTCAGTTTAGCTGGTGCGCTTCAGTCAATAATCCACTCTGTTTCTCTCCTTCAAAATGCATACAAAATGAATCCCAAACGTTATCAATAAACTTATTCAAACAAGCCCATCAACGTTTATAATCAAATAGGTACCCTAATACGGAAATAAACTATAGAATTTAAGACGGAGATTCATTATTGTCTTTACTGGAGAAAAATACCAAAGAACGCACTTGGAAACACTACAGCCAAAATGGGAACCACCTAGAAAAACTACAATTTCTGGCTCATTTTTCCAAAAACCAGCCTGAAACTCGTTCTAAAGACTATTGCAACAACACATCATCAGTAGGGTAAAACTAGCCTGCCACACAACGGTCTAAACCCAGCTCACGTTCCCTATTAGTGGGTGAACAATCCAACGCAATCCAGCCCTAGGAACTGCAATCGGGCACGATTTCGCCCTATTATAAAAGTGCCAGCCATTGAAATCAGTGGTAGGATACATTTTTCTGGGGGGTTGGTTGTCCTCGGGGTTTCGCCTGCCATTTCAGTTCTGTTATACTCAGACTTTATTTTAACAGTTTTAGAAATGTAGAGTTTTCTATCCAAATCTACCAATAATTATATGCATATCCTAGCTTCTGGGCCTGAGTAGCAGGCAGTTTTTTGGGGGCAGGCTTTTCATCTGGAAGTCAAACTTAACTATTTTGGGTTACTAATATGACTGCCATGACTAGGATTATTATAATAGCAATAAGGCACCTTGGGGGTTTGTGGTATAAAGCCAATATACCTCACCCCCTCGGGCCTTATTGTTTAACAATAATAATAATGCACAGTACTTTACAATTGTACCCTATACAATTGTCTTGTCAGTGAAAGAATACTTGATGCAAAACCATTCCAGATGTATTTGTCCATGTAGTTATTGTAATTGATCACAAATTTGATGACACTTCACATTTTAGAAAAATATGTTTAGACTGGTATTCAGTATGAGTTGCATTAGTTTCCTTTACAATTATGCAATCAAGGTTTTCATTGACAGACTCATCTGGAGAACATAGACATTCAGCCAGAGAGACTAGCTGAATCCCTGATTTTTGTATTATTGCTGCTTTGCTCCCACATGAAGAACATAGTGCCTCGACCATGTTGTTCCATACACACCTCTGCATTTTCACTTATTTTCTCCCCTATGAAAAATATACTACCATCAACTTGCCAGGTTGTCATTGTAAATAAGATGTTGCTCTTAATTGACCTGCCAGGTTTTCTAAAGGTAAAGGTAAAGGGATAATGTTGCACGTTTATTTCATTATCCTGTACGCAGTCACTAGGCAACCATGTTTTGTTTTTGTTTACCTGCATCTCCAAATGCTGTGTCTTTAGCATTTGTGACCCAAAAATGCATTATTATATTAGCATTTTTTCCGTTTCATGTCCGAAAATTGATTGTCTAATTCAATAAAGTGAGCCTACTTTAAGATGATTTGGACATGAAGCACAGAAAATGCTGGCTAAGTAAGCCTCCTTAATGTTTGCTAACAGTTTCTTTGGTCTTTTATTGTTATTGTCCAGGGGGTGGCTGTCCCAGGGGGCCGGAGGCGAAGGTTAAACCAGGACGTTCCACCCTTCTCTGCCTTCCTGACAGGCGACTTTTGTCGAAGGCAAACCTATCTGCGCGTCTCCATGATGGAGGAATGCAACCTTCGCTGTAAGCATTTTGAACAATAGAGACATTTACAAAAATTATTCAATTTCTTGCCAATAGTGGTGATTCATCTCTGTCACATTAACTTTGGTCTTTCATTCATGAGAACTGTCCTGCATTTGTAATTCACCCCTTACCCCCTGAAAGAATCAGATAAACAAAATGCTAGCCTAATAGCTCCGTCTTGCCTTCCGATAGCCTAGGTCAGGGATAGGCAACTTTGATAGGGTAGGGGACACAAAATTTGATCTCATCATGAGGGGCGCAGTTGCTCTGCTGATGCACAAGTAGGGCTGTGGCAGTCACGATATTTCGTCAACCAGTGATTGTCAAGCAAATAACTGTTCTCTTCGTGGTAATTGACTGTTAATTAACAAACTCATTTAGCACTTTCACACACAGCCCTACAAGCCACTGATGCTGACCTTTGGAACATCTACATTTTAAAATAAATCAATGTAATATAGACTACACAATAAATCCCTTATTTATTTTGGACAGGTCTAAAGAAGCATGATATGAAGAAAATGTCTTATTTCAGAAGAACAGAAAAGCATACTCTGAGTTGTCCTTAACTGGCTCTATGCCATATGGATGTGGGCTACACTAGTTCATTTAGTAGACAAGATTTGCTTAGAATTCCGTGGCAGTATTTTATATTATGAAAAATACAATTGATCAGAAGCTAAATAAAATGCAAAGGATATTTTCTCCAATCGATCTGAGAGAGTGGGCACATGCTGCTATTCTGTGTTGAGTGGTTAACAAAGAAATGTATATTCCTATATGCTTAATTTGGAGTTAATGTAACTTTAGTTGTTCTATAAACGTTGGGCTATATGTTTTGATTTTTAATACATTGTAAGGCTGCATGAAGGTTGCGACTTAAATGATGATTTGAAAAAGTCACTGTCTTGTGCCCTGCTTTGTTTTTGTGCGCAGGCTGTACACACACCATCAGTCACTCATTCACAATTTGACAAGCACTTGATAATGACAAGATTTTCACGGCGGCATCCCCTTTGTGTGCCATAATGCACCTCCAAAAAAATCCATGGCTTTTAGTGGCCAGTGGCTGTTGTGCACTTCTCCCGAAGTTCTGCGCTCCATCACGTGATCAGGCTACAAGTGAAGACAGACCCATCGGGGACGCAACTGTGTGTGTCCTTATCCAATTCTGAGGTAGATATTGGAAGAACTGTCCACATTTTTATCAGCCAACAAGATGAGCAGGCCAAACAAAAAAAATTTAAACCTTTTTTACTAGGCAAGTCAGTTAAGAACAAATTCTTATTTACAATGACTGCCTAGGAACAGTGGGTTAACTGCCTGTTCAGGGGAAGAACGACATAGCATAAGCACTAGCCTATGTCCCATATTACAAAGGTCGACCTATTCTGTGTGATAAATAAATATTCCAAACAGTCTGGAACAGTTGTGGGATGCGATAGATCCCAAATTAATACAACCACTAGCACCAAAAAAATATATGCAATGTGGCTGACGGCTATTTCTTCACATAAGTGTAGCAATGCGCACATGGTAGTAGGCGATAAGCACAAATGTTCTATTAGCGGAAAACACTATCAAAAGTGACCGCAAATGCAATTATGCATGTAATACTTTTATTATAAAGGTGCATTTTTATGGTGAAAATTGTCTTCCCCAAACTTGAAACTCGTGCTGCTTATATATGCCAGTTAGGCTCTACACCCCTTGTAAAGGGGATTAATGTGCTTAATTTTAAGAAGTTTTTTGGCCACTTTAGTGTCTATGGGCTAGGCTACATGAGATGTGTGACCATGATTTTTTTTTATAGGCATTGTTTCTTATGCTAGGCATCATTCACAAGTGATAGTCTAATATGATCAACCATCAGACTATTCTTGATTTAATCTTGTCTTTACCTATACTAAATAATGTGTGAAATTTGTTTTGATTTAGAATGGACCATTATCATGCACCTGTATCGAAACAGGGGAGCGGGAAAAAATACATGTCATCTATGCGAATGGAGGACGCTTTTCCCGGTGGTTTATTTTCATGCCAGTCAGGTAGTCTATACTCCTGTTTTAAATATAAGCAATGTGCATAATATTAGGAAAGTTTAGAAATAAATATAGTAGGCCTTTAAAAAGTTGATCCTCCTCTTTTCAGTAGAGGCCATCACTCGTTTCTTGCACAATTGCATAGCCTGAAGTGATTGATTAGATTTTTGAACACATTTGCATCAACATCAGTGTAATTAGAGGGACAATAAAGTGCTGAGTACCAGGCAGTTAGCAAGTTTGGTAGACTAATGACCATCAGCAGCATCAGAGCTTGGAGAAGCCTAATTATTTGACTAAACGATCACATGGAATTTGACTGCCTTCATGACTAGTGGTGGTAGTACGGTCACAGCAACAGCCCTACGCACAACCAAATGTTTAAATTGCACCTTGTATATTCTAACTCGCAACAGTAACTTGAGACCCCGATTGAGTTCCAAATTGTTTTTATTATTTTGGTGGAAATTAATTTGAGAGCCTTAAAGGGGCCTGACCGCCAGTTTCTCATCCCTGGCCTAGGGTGACCTGTCCACTATATCCTTGCAGATCGATGCAAGCGCCTAGGCTAAGGTGTAGGGATATGTTTGAAATTGGTTGCATTCTGAGGTAGTGGCAGTTTACGTTTTCCTTTGCACTTGTAATATGTGACTGACCGGCTCAAGTCGGTCTTATGTAGAAAATTAGAAATTGTGTTTTTTTGCATTGGATAAAAGTAGAGACTCCGAGCTAGAAAATGGTACTATATCATACGCTACAGTTGGGAAAGTAATTCTGCTTTGAAAGTTGATAAACTCCAGAAAATGACCCTTGAATGTTTTGGTACACGTAATGGAGAACTCTTCTTTGTCTACACCCATTCAGCATCATTCTGAATCCAAGATGGCGTAGCAGTAAGTCGTCCTGTCGTCCTGTCCCTTGTATATACCTTGTATATATAGTTTCTTTTTCGTTTTTTACATATTTTTCTTCGCATACCTCTTTAAAAACATTTTGCTAAACCTAAGCTTCCAAATACTCTCCTGCAACCCGCCTCACCCAATGTAGCTATTTTTCCTAAAGTATTTATATTTACTTCGGAACCGGAACCCCTCAACTGAAGCTAGCCAGCTAACCACCAGCTATGCTAGCGGTCTTCAGCTAACCGGTCATCAGCTAACCTTCAGCCCGGAAAGCTCTCGCCAGTTCGAACAACGCGACTCTAACCAGAGCATAACGGACCTATTTATTTTTCATCCCCGGATTCATCCCCGGATTCCCACCGCAAACGGAACATTTTTCAGCTGGATCTTCACAACTAGCTATCTAGCTAAACCTCTACCCCGGATGATTACTCCTGGCTAGCGTTTCCACCCACTTAGCTTGAAGCTAGCCCGGCCAGAGCACCTGTAGCATACTCCTGGGCTACAATACCCGGGCCCACGACCGGTCTATCGATGTCACCGCATGAAGAGGAATAAATAGACTCACCCCATCGCGACGTCCCCCAAAGGCTAACTCTCTAGCCCTCGCTATCTCCCTGCTTGCTAATTCGGCCTGCTAACTGCTAGCTTGTCTAGCTCCGGTCCGCTAACTGCTACCTTGTCTAGCCCGGGCCTACGAACTGTTAGCTTGTTAGCATAGGCCTGCTAACCGTCTGAATCGCCGCGTCCCAAACACTCTCTGGACCCATATTTACTTTCTATCTCTTTTTGATTTTTAATTTGTTTATACCTTCCGGAAACCTGCCTCACCTAATGTGATACGGAATCGCTATTATTTTTATTTTTTAGAACACACTCAAGAACCTCCAGACGCTAACCAGCTAACTAGCTACAAGCTATTTAGTCATTGTTAGTTTTTTTTAAACCTGGATAACACTCGCCAGTCCAGCTTCCCTGCCCATCCACCGCTGCCCCCTGGACACTGATCTCTTGGCTACATAGCTGATGCACGCTGGACTGTCCATTAATCACGGTACTCCATTCTGCTTGTTTGTTTTATCTGTCGGCCCCGTTGCCTAGTCAACGCCATTTTACCTGCTGTTTGTTGTGCTAGCTGATTAGCTGTTGTCTCACATACTGTTTTAGCTAGCTTTCCCAATTCAACACCTGTGATTACTGTATGCCTCGCTGTATGTCTCTCTCAAATGTCAATATGCCTTGTATACTGTTGTTCAGGTTAGTTATCATTGTTTTAGTTCACAATGGAGCCCCTAGTTCCACTCTTCATACCCCTGTTACCTCCTTTGTCCCACCTCCCACACATGCGGTGACCTCACCCATTACAACCAGCATGTCCAGAGATACCTCTCTCATCATCACCCAGTGCCTGGGCTTACCTCCGCTGTACCCGCACCCCACCATACCCCTGTCTGCGCATTATGCCCTGAATATATTCTACCATGCCCAGAAACCTGCTCCTCTTATTCTCTGTCCCCAACGCTCTAGGCGACCAATTTCGATAGCCTTTAGCCGCACCCTCATACTACTCCTCCTCTGTTCCGCGGGTGATGTGGAGGTAAACCCAGGCCCTGCATGTCCCCAGGCACCCTCATTTGTTGACTTCTGTGATCGAAAAAGCCTTGGTTTCATGCATGTCAACATCAGAAGCCTCCTCCCTAAGTTTGTTTTACTCACTGCTTTAGCACACTCTGCTAACCCTGATGTCCTTGCCGTGTCTGAATCCTGGCTCAGGAAGGCCACCAAAAATTCTGAGATTTCCATACCCAACTATAACATCTTCTGTCAAGATGGAACTGCCAAAGGGGGAGGAGTTGCAGTCTACTGCAAAGTAATGTCATACTTTCCAGGTCCATACCCAAACAGTTCAAACTACTAATTTTGAAAATGACTCTCTCCAGAAATAAGTCTCTCACTGTTGCCGCCTGCTACCGACCCCCCTCAGCTCCCAGCTGTGCCCTGGACACCATTTGTGAATTGATCGCCCCCCATCTAGCTTCAGAGTTTGTTCTGTTAGGTGACCTAAACTGGGATATGCTTAACACCCCGGCAGTCCTACAATCTAAGCTAGATGCCCTCAATCTCACACAAATCATCAAGGAACCCACCAGGTACAACCCTAACTCTGTAAACAAGGGCACCCTCATAGACGTCATCCTGACCAACTGGCCCTCCAAATACACCTCCGCTGTCTTCAACCAGGATCTCAGCGATCACTGCCTCATTGCCTGTATCCGCCACGGAGCCGCAGTCAAACGACCACCCCTCATCACTGTCAAACGCTCCCTAAAACACTTCTGTGAGCAGGCCTTTCTAATCGACCTGGCCCGGGTATCCTGGAAGGACATTGACCTCATCCCTTCCTTTGAGGATGCCTGGTCATTCTTTAAAAGTAACTTCCTCACCATTTTAGATAAGCATGCTCCGTTAAAAAAATGCAGAACTAAGAACAGATACAGCCCTTGGTTCACTCCAGACCTGACTGCCCTCGACCAGCACAAAAACATCCTGTGGCGGACTGCAATAGCATCGAATAGTCCCCGTGATATGCAACTGTTCAGGGAAGTCAGGAACCAATACTCGCAGTCAGTCAGGAAAGCTAAGGCCAGCTTCTTCAGGCAGAAGTTTGCATCCTGTAGCTCCAACTCCAAAAAGTTCTGGGACACTGTGAAGTCCATGGAGAACAAGAGCACCTCCTCCCAGCTGCCCACTGCACTGAGGCTAGGTAACACGGTCACCACCGATTTAAATCCATGATTATCGAAAACTTCAATAAGCATTTCTCAACGGCTGGCCATGCCTTCCGCCTGGCTGCTCCAAACTCGGCCAACAGCTCCGCCCCCCCGCAGCTCCTCGCCCAAGCTTCTCCAGGTTCTCCTTTACCCAAATCCAGATAGCAGATGTTCTGAAAGAGCTGCAAAACCTGGACCCATACAAATCAGCTGGTCTTGACAATCTGGACCCTCTATTTCTGAAACTATCCGCCGCCATTGTCGCAACCCCTATTACCAGCCTGTTCAACCTCTCTTTCATATCGTCTGAGATCCCCAAGGATTGGAAAGCTGCCGCAGTCATCCCCCTCTTCAAAGGGGGAGACACCCTGGACCCAAACTGTTACAGACCTATATCCATCCTGCCCTACCTATCTAAGGTCTTCGAAAGCCAAGTCAACAAACAGGTCACTGACCATCTCGAATCCCACCGTACCTTCTCGGCTGTGCAATCTGGTTTTCGAGCCGGTCACGGGTGCACCTCAGCCACGCTCAAGGTGCTAAATGATATCATAACCGCCATCGATAAAAGACAGTACTGTGCAGCCGTCTTCATCGACCTTGCCAAGGTTTTCGACTCTGTCAATCACCATATTCTTATCGGCAGACTCAGTAGCCTTGGTTTTTCGGATGACTGCCTTGCCTGATTCACCAATTAGTTTGCAGACAGAGTTCAGTGTGTCAAATCGGAGGGCATGCTGTCCGGTCCTCTGGCAGTCTCTATGGGGGTGCCACAGGGTTCAATTCTCGGGCCGACTCTTTTCTCTGTGTATATCAATGATGTTGCTCTTGCTGCGGGCGATTCCCTGATCCACCTCTACGCAGACGACACCATTCTATATACTTTCGGCCCGTCATTGGACACTGTGCTATCTAACCTCCAAACGAGCTTCAATGCCATACAACACTCCTTCCGTGGCCTCCAACTGCTCTTAAACGCTAGTAAAACCAAATGCATGCTTTTCAACCGATCGCTGCCTGCACCCGCATGCCCGACTAGCATCACCACCCTGGATGGTTCCGACCTTGAATATGTGGACATCTATAAGTACCTAGGTGTCTGGCTAGACTGCAAACTCTCCTTCCAGACTCATATCAAACATCTCCAATCGAAAATCAAATCAAGAGTCGGCTTTCTATTCCGCAACAAAGCCTCCTTCACTCACGCCGCCAAGCTTACCCTAGTAAAACTGACTATCCTACCGATCCTTGACTTCGGCGATGTCATCTACAAAATGGCTTCCAACACTCTACTCAGCAAACTGGATGCAGTCTATCACAGTGCCATCCGTTTTGTCACTGAAGAACCTTATACCACCCACCACTGCGACTTGTATGCGCTAGTCGGCTGGCCCTCACTACATATTCGTCGCCAGACCCACTGGCTCCAGGTCATCTACAAGTCCATGCTAGGTAAAGCTCCGCATTATCTCAGTTCACTGGTCACGATGGCAACACCCATCCGTAGCACGCGCTCCAGCAGGTGTATCTCACTGATCATCCCTAAAGCCAACACCTCATTCGGCCGCCTTTCGTTCCAGTACTCTGCTGCCTGTGACTGGAACGAATTGCAAAAATCGCTGAAGTTGGAGACTTATCTCCCTCACCAACTTCAAACATCAGCTATCTGAGCAGCTAACCGATCGCTGCAGCTGTACATAGTCTATTGGTAAATAGCCCACCCATTTTCACCTACCTCATCCCCATACTGTTTTTATTTATTTACTTTTCTGCTCTTTTGCACACCAATATCTCTACCTGTACATGACCATCTGATCATTTATCACTCCAGTGTTAATCTGCAAAATTGTAATTATTCGCCTACCTCATGCCTTTTGCACACATTGTATATAGACTCCCCCTTTTTATTTTTTTTCTTCTGTGTTATTGACTTGTTAATTGTTTACTCCATGTGTAACTCTGTGTTGTCTGTTCACACTGCTATGCTTTATATTGGCCAGGTCGCAGTTGCAAATGAGAACTTGTTCTCAACTAGCCTACCTGGTTAAATAAAGGTAAAAAATTAAAAATAAAATGTTCACACACTCTTAAGCCTTAGGCTCACCCATCTCTTTAAGCATTCACAGGCGAAACAGATTGAGTACAGTAGAGTACTAAACACCAAAGATTTCAAGACTAAAGGCTGGTTTATACTACGCCTATCAACGTGTCTGTATACAGTTGTCGCAGTGACATTATGACCATTTGTAATCCGACATCAAACTTGTCGTTATGAAAAAGTAAACACAAAAATGACAGGCTGCGTGACATCAGCAGCCTGGTGGTCCAGAATAGCATAACTTGTGTATTTTAACACCAATAAACCCATCTGTTTTAAAAATGAATTTAGTCTACAGTATGTCAATCTAGCAAACCAGGTGACTAAAAGCATCTGTTTTAAAAATGTTTTGAATTTAGTGTTCAAGTATGTCAATCTATCAAACCAGGTGAAAATCACAACAATGTCATTATTTACAAGTTAACGGTGAGATAATTACAGAAAATAATTTACGGTTGTGAGTGAGACGAAATAAAAGCAAGGCTTTCTACTTCTTTTAGAACTTGGACACTAGTTGGTCTAATGTTATATCCTAATTCGACTTAGGTGCAGGTCATGTTCTTCACATTACCATCTCTGGTAAACACTCTATATCAAATCAAAGTGTATTTGTCATATGCACAGGATACAGAAGGTATCTAGCTAACAGTACACTTTAATGAAAACAACAATTTAAAAACTTTTAATATCTGAAAATGTAGCTAGTCTCTCTTACCCATATACATGGATGAACGCTTCTCCCTCTGTCACGGATGCCATGGTTGCCCTTATTTTTTTTTTTAAAGATGTATTCCAGTGTTTTATACAACAGCCTTCTGTGTTCTCTTTTCGACTCCCTCCGCATATTTGCAATCAAACGGCATAATTTTCTCCATCTACTTAGCTATCATACTCCCACTGATTTCAAAACCTGGTCCTCCAGAAAGTGGAGAGAAACACTTTTTCAGTTCTTCATGATATCTTTAAAAAACAGCCACGTTAGGATTACCTACACATACTGAGCAGCTCATGTTATAGGCGGAAGTGTGCTACATGGCAGACCAATCCAAACTCATATCTCAGCACGTTCAGCCCATCCATTATCTCAGCCAATCATGGCCAGCGGGAAGGTTCCTGATGTTTTCCATGGTGTTAAAAAGAAAAATGCTATTGCAACCTCTTTGCAATAAGGAATTGAGACCAAAAGCTTAAGAGAAGTTCCAAATGTTTAATACCGAGGATGTCGTCAGCTGAGTGCATACATATAGAAAGTTCACAACACAGCTTATACTCTTCCCTCCTTTAGGTGTCACCTCCACAGCTATACATTTTATGAGTTTGCCATATCTCCCTTGTGGAATGTCCATGGTCCTCTCTTGTCCTGGGCCTGACCCTGCTGTTTGATTGTAGGCAATTTCCTCATTTGATTAGGTCAACCTTTCCAAATTAGCTTGCACACAGTTTAATGGCCTAAACTCCATTAATACTCACAGTAATCATTCACTAAACAGGATACAAACAAACTACAGTTTTGTCTGTTAAAAGTAACATGTTTCATCAGTGGCTAAACCAACTAGGCTTGTAATTGAACTATTTTATTCATATTTACAGATGGCATAGAAGTGTATTATTAAGGCACATGAAAGTTCACATGTTCCAAAAGGTATTTCTGCAGCAAAATGCATTTTTATATATATAAAAAAAAACGTTTTGCATTCAAATGGCTCTCCTGTGAAGTAGTGACGCACGACGTACGCCTTGTTTCCTGAAACGTCACAAATCAAATCTTATTTGTCACATACACATGGTTAGCAGATGTTAATGCGAGTGTAGCGAAATGCTTGTGCTTCTAGTTCCGACCATGCAGTAATATCTAACAAGTAACCTAACAATTTCACAACTACCTTACACACACACACACAAGTGTAAAGGAATTCATAAGAATATGTACATAAAAATATATGAATGAGCGATGGCCGAACGGCAGTAGATGGTATAGAGTACAGTATATACATATAAGATGAGTAATGTATGGTATGTAAACATTATATGAAGTGGCATTGTTTAAAGTTGCTAGTGATGCATTTTTTAATACATTTTTCAATATTAAAAGTGGCTAGAAGATGAGTCAATATTTTGGCAGCAGCCACTCAATGTTAGTGGTGGCTGTTTAACAGTCTGATGGCCTTGAGATAGAAGCTGTTTTTCAGTCTCTCGGTCCCAGCTTTGATGCACCTGTACTGACCTCGCCTTCTGGATGATAGCGGGGTGAACAGGCAGTGGCTCAGGTGGTTATTGTCCTTGATGATCTTTTTGGCCTTCCTGTGACATCGGGTGGTGTAGGTGTCCTGGATGGCAGGTAGTTTGCCCCCGGTGATGTGTTGTGTAGACGTCACTACCCTCTGGAGAGCCTTAAAGGTTGTGGGTGGAGCAGTTGCCGTACCAGGCAAAAATATGTTCAAATGGCTCTCCTGGGAAGTAGTGACGCACGTCGTATGCCTAGTTTCCTGAAACGATTCAAATTTAGCTTAGATTACTTGTTAGATATTACTGCATGGTCAGAACTAGAAGCACAAGCATTTCGCTACACTCACATTAACCATGTGTATGTGACAAATACAATTTGATTTGATATACACTACCGGTCAAAAGTTTTAGAACACCTACTCATTCAAGGGTTTTTCTTTATTTGTACTATTTTCTACATTGTACAATAATAGCGAAGACACCAAAACTATGAAATAACACATGGAATCATATAGTAACCCAAAAAAGTGTTAAACAAATCAAAATATATTTGAGATTCTTCAAATAGCCACCATTTGCCTGGATGACAGCTTTTCACACTCTTGGCATCTTCTCAACCAGCTTCATGAGGTAGTTACCTGGAATGCATTTCAATTAACAGGTGTGGCTTGTTAATTTGTGGAATTGATTTCCTTAATGCGTTTGAGCCATTGTGTTGTGACAAGGGGGGGGGGGTGTACTGAAGATAGCCCTATTTGGTAATAGACCAAGTCCATATTATGGTAAGAACAGCTCAAATAAGCAAAGAGAAATGACAGTCCATCATTACTTTAAGACATGAAGGTCAGTCAATACGGAAAATTTAAAGAACTTTTCTTCAAGATCGGTAGCAAAAACCATCAGGTGCTAGATGAAACTGGCTCTCATGAGGACTGTCACAGGAATGGAAGGCCCAGCGTTATCTCTGCTGAAGAGGATAAGTTAATTTGAGTTACCAGCCTCAGAAATTGCAGCCCAAATGAATGCTTCACAGAGTTCAAGTAACAGACACATCTCAACATCAAATGTTCAGAGGAGAATGTGTAAATAAGGTATTTATTAATTTAGCATAAGCGATTTTAGAATAAGGCTGTAACGTAACAAAATGTGGAAAATGTCAAGGGGTCTGAATAGTTTCCCGAATTCACTGTGCGTGAGAAGAGTCCAGTAGGAGGGAGTCAGTGCAAAACAGGGTAAATGCTAATAGTCCAGGTAACCTTTTGATGAACTGTTTAGCAGTCTTATGGCTTGGGGGTAGAAACTGCTCAGGAAACTTTTTACTCCTATGAGTAAATTGGAAGTTTGTAAATTAACTGAAAAGGTGCATACCACCACCTTTTGTGCTGGAGTGTGTAAAGTCTGAACAGGTATAAAGCCAAGGTAGGTGATTTACTGCCACCTGCAGTTTATGGAATGTCCAGGAGTATAGTTAATTGGCTAAACCATCCTGGTGACCTGGATAGAATTCTGTTATCCTTACTTAACTCATTAGCATGTCCCACCCAATTGACTACTTCAAAATGGTGCCTATGTTGTCAAAGAGATGCACATCTCCACTTCTATGAGTTGTGTTTTCAGCTACATTGTATTCTTCTGGCATGCAAAATGGGAAACATTGCTCTTCTGCTTGGATAGAGGCCTTTTTGACCTCTAAGTCATGTGGTAACTTTTAAAATAAAATCACTATTACTGATTGAATTACAATAATGACAATGCATTACCATATTACAATGCTGTTTGACTATATGTTAGAGTTGCCTTCCTAAACCTTCATCATAATTTCTTCCCTGTCTCTCAGGCACCACAGCCAAAAGGCCTCTGTCCCTGCCCAAGACCAGAATCTTCCAGGGGTCCTCTCCCCCCCTCTCCTATGTCCCCCATCCTAGAGTCCTCACCTCAGCTATGACCCTCCAACAGTACCACTCCATAAGCGGGGGTGGCCAATCCAGTAAGGATGTATCATGCCTTTCAGGCTACACCGTTTCAACAGTGCAGCCTGGTGTCACCTGCTCGGGAACCCACCAGTGTGGAAGAATCCCTCAGTGGTCCCATATTGTCAAAAGAAGCCGTTACGGGGGTGACAGTGCCTCTCGTGTAGACCCCCGCAGCAAATATGGGAACGGTGACTTACTGGCAACCCCCAGTTATCAAACCAAAGCTTCTGGTTCTGACACACACACAAATGTATTGAGTCACAATGACACAGACTGCCTCAAGTACACAGTTACCAGGGGTCCAAACTTAATAAAGAATTCCTCTACAAGGACCTCCGGGATTCCTTCCCTTTGCACACTACTGAGAAACGCCAAAACAGGGCCCCTCCTAGGCCAGTATAGCATAAGGCTGTGCCACAGACAAACCTCCAGAGATGTCCCCCAAGCCAAACTCAAACAACCCACACAAGAGCACTTGGTAGCGGATGCAAATTCCTCTCACTACCTTAAGCAAGACAACCCCACTACCGCCCAACTGACACACACTGACGCCCAAGGCCGGGCCTCCATGGTGGATGTGGGCAGCAAGTCTCCCACACGGCGAAGCGCCACAGCCACAGCTACCGTTCATCTGGGCCCCACCACTTTCGGCCTGCTCCGTGACAACCAGTTAGCTAAGGGCGACGCACTAGCCGTAGCGCAACTAGCGGGAATCATGGCCGCCAAGCAGACTAGCGCCCTCATCCCGCTCTGCCACCCGCTGCCCTTAGACCATATCTCCGTCACCTTCAACCTCGATGCCAGCCGACTCGCAGCCGTTGTCACGGCGACTGCCCACACCACAGGCCGCACCGGTGTGGAGATGGAGGCCCTGACGGCAGTCATGGTGGCGGCGTTGACGCTTTACGACATGTGCAAGGCGGTGAGTCATGACATCACCGTTACGGACGTCAAACTGGTCAGTAAGACAGGCGGGAAGAGGGACTTCCACCGTGAACCCTGACTTCTAACCCTGCCCAAAACCTGATTTCCACACAGTACCAGGTTTGGGAGTCAATACTTTATTCAGATAAGTTTAACTCCGGAGACTTCCTGAATTGAAATTGGAATCTCCTTTCCGACCCCCTAATCTCTGATCACAGAGGATCAAGAAATGCCTCACTGTAAGTCCTCGACTGATTTTAAGTTTCCATAACCTATGTGAATCAAATCAGCGTGACGATGGCACTGTTTGCCTGGTAGGCCGTGCCACGACTTGCTGATAGTATTGGTCCTTCCATTGTACCAGATAACAGGGCATGGGTACGATCAGAAATGCTTACTCTGGCTATCTGTACTGTACATTTTGTTAAATATCAGTCGCACACTCTCCCTTAACATATTCAATGTAGGAAATGTAAAATTGCAGTTTTGCTTTTGCTTTATTTTATAGTCTGGTCATTTATGAAATCTTCTTACACAGATTTAGATTGTGAATTGTTTGTACGTTGAAATCCATGACAACATTGATTCATAAACCTTAAACTTGATGTGAAAAAATAATTTAATTTGATTTTTTTTGTTAAAGGGTGATTTATTAATGAAACATGCTTGTGTGATTCCTACACCTTTAACAATGCTTATACATTTTATAAATTGTCACTCCATACATTTTTTTTATGATTGTGTGCTGAAATTTAGTATAAAACTTAGCTAATTTTGAGACCCCTTGTATGTACTAAGAAAGTGTTAAAATGGTAATTGCATAATAATGGCCTAGTAACACTGCACAATTCATATTGGAGGAGTTATTGCTGTATACCAGAAATAACTAGTTTGTTAGTGAATACCAGGTGGAAATGGCAACAATATCAACAACATGGTAAGTACAGTGCCTTCGGAAAGTATTCAGACCCCTTGACTTTTTCCACATTTTGTTAGGTTACAGCCTTATAAAATCAAATAGTTTTTTCCCCTCATTGATCGACACACAAAACCCCATTATGACAAAGCAGAAACAGGTTTTTTGAATTTTGGGGCAAATTTATTAAAAATAAAACACGGAAATATACATTTACATAAGTATTCAGACTCTTTACTTAGTACTTTGTTGAAGCAACTTCAGCAGTGATTATAGCCTCGAGTCTTCTTGGGTATGATGCTACAAGCTTGGCACACCTGTATTTGGGGTGTTTCTCCCATTCTTTGCAGATCCTCTCAAGCCTTGTCAGGTTGGATGGGGAGTAATTTCTGCAAAGCTATTTTCAGGTCTCTTCAGAGATGTTAGATCGGGCTCAAGTCCGGGCTCTGGCTGGGCCACTCAAGGACATTGAGACTTGTCCCAAAGCCACACCTGCGTTGTCTTGGCTGTGTGCTTAGGGTCGTTGTCCTGTTGGAAGTTTGAACCTTCGCCCCTGTCTGAGGCCCTGAGTGCTCTGGAGCAGGATTTCATCAAGTATCTCTCTCTGTACTTTGCTCCGTTCGTCTTTGCCTTGGTCCTGACTAGTCTCCCAGTCCCTGCCACTGAAAAACATCCCCACAGCATGATGCTGCCACCACCATACTTCCCCGTAGGGATGGTGCCAGGTTTCCTCCATTCAGGCCAAAGAGTTCAATCTTGTTTCCCATGGTTTGAGAGACTTTAGGTAAAAGCGGGCTATTATGTGCCTTTTACAGAGGAGTGGCTTCCATCTGACCACTTTACCATAAAGGCCTGATTGGTGGAGTGCTACAGAGATGGTTGCCCTTCTGGAAGGTTCTCCCATCTTCACAGAGGAGCTCTGTCAGAGTGACGATCGGGTTCTTGGTCACCTTCCTGACCAAGACCCTTCTCCTCTGATTGCTAAGTTTGTCCAGGCGGTCACCTCTAGGAAGAGTCTTGGTGGTTCCAAACTTCCATTTAAGAATGATGGAGGCCATGTTCTTGGAGACCTTCAATGCTGCATACACAATTCCTCTGACCTCATTGCTTGGTTTTTGCTCTGACATGCACTGTCAACTGTGGGATCTTATAGACCGGTGTGTGCTTTTCCAAAACATGTCCAATCAATTGAATTTACCACAGGTTACTGCCAATCAAGTTGTAGAAACATCTCAAGGATGATCAATGGAAACAGGATGCACCTGTGCTCAATATCGAGTCTCATAGCAAAGGGTCTGAATACTTATGTAAATAAGGTATGTTTTTCTAAAAACCTGTTCGTTTTGTCATTATAGGTTATTGTGTGTAGATTTTATTTAATCTATTTCAGAATAAGGCTGTGACGTAACAATGTGGAAAAAGTCAAGGGGTCTGAATACTTTCGAAGGCACTGTAAATGCATTAGTTGAAAAATGATTTCTCTACTGCAATAGCCCTTATGCACATTCCATGACTGAACGTTATAAGCACACTTCCTACCGGTGAGGATATTTCCAGTGGCGCATACTATAGAACTGAAGTCAGTCTAGTTGTTATCGACAATATAGCATTACTACCACTGTCACATTTTATTACTAGGTGTCTTCAGGAATTGCCTCAAATTAATATTAATGATGTACATCAAATTGGTAAATCAGCCTCAGGTTCAAGATGTATATATGAAGCTACATAGACAACTATGAAGGTCTGTACCAAGTCAGTGACCGATATAGCTAGCTACAATCATATTAGCTAGATAGCTAATTTAACTAGTAACTGTAGCTAGCTAGTTACTTTATAAAATTATGTAAAATTGGCAGAATCTACCGGAATGTGTGTATTTTCATTAGCTTGCTTAAAAATTATGCCTGCTAGATATATTTGCTAGCTAAAAATAATGGTTATTCATGTCTTCTACACAGTATCTAACAAAAATACTTTGACGGGAGATCACCTGCCTGTCACAGGTCCTTGAGGAAGAGTGAAAAACCACACAGCATGAGAGTAGGCTAAGGTTATAGATAGCTACTAGGGACCTTGTTAAATATATCCTGTGGGACACTGTCATCGTGGTCAAAATGTGTTGGAGAGAGTGTCGACTTTTAATCTTATCATTAGATATTAATGATGGGTCCCAATCTCAATTTAGAATTGCCCATTTAACAGGTTATTTAGTAAAGATATGTTGACGCATTCCTGTATAGTTAAATGAGCCCCTAGTTAAGAAGACTACTATGTTTGTTATTTATGGGCCGCATCATTCTTGTTTCTCACTTCAGTCTTTCATCACACGTATCTTCAAAGATGGTGTTAAAGCACTCCGTACCAGTGATAGTGGTCCAGAGCCACTGCTCCTGTGCTGCAGGAAGTGCTCTGTGCATTCATCCGGTGGCCCTTCTTTACCAGACAGCGCACTACTCTCAACTAAACATTCCTGCTGCAGACACAGAACAGCGTTGGCACAAGCCAATAATACTTGTGAGTCTATCAATATCCATAAAAAAATGCACCTGAATAGTATTCAGCCTATGTAACAGTAAATCATTGTTAATTAGGGTGTGAAGCCAGGTCTGGTTGATGGGATAGAGTTATGTAAACTTACTAACTCGTGTGCTGATGGAATAAGGTACGTTGGAGGTTCAGCTTGCACTGGCAGTGTGATGTCCTATAAACTTCCACAGCCAAAGACCTGTGAAATTGTGAAGATAGCCCCTTCTCCACCAATACTTCCATTAGATGGCTACAGGCTTCTCAGTGTGCTCATGTCCTTAGCCACCAGGAGCAGTTCCACGTCAAGGCATTAGAGACAAGTTATGAGATGTCACACAAAGTCGAGGTTGCTATAACGGAGCAGAGCAGCAGCCCAGAATTGCATCAGCTCAGGAAAATGAGAATAACATCCTGTCGTTTCCGAGAGGTTTTCCATGTCCGGGGAGAGACCTCAGCTGACTGCCTAGCTGAGCGGATGCTAAAGGGATCTGGTATTTAGACCACGGAGATGAAGAGGGAACTACCCATGGAGCCACTGGCTGTACAGGAGTACTGCACACTGAATAATGTAAACTTCTTTCTGTGAGGCTTCGTAGTGCATTCAGATGCCCCGTGGTTAGGATCCTCTCCAGATTGCATCATATTTGATCCCAGTGTGAGACCACTCTTTGGAATTTAGAGGTCAAGTACCCAAATTTACCAAGTTATGTTGACTGCCCTTACCTGAAGATACATAATGGAGAGCTGAAGTTGAAGAGATCTCATGCTTACTACTGGCAGGTGCAAGGTCAAATCTTTCTCACAGGTTGTAGCTGGTGTGACTGTCATCTGTGCACAGGAGGACATCCTAGTTGAAAGGATATATAAAGATATACAAGTTTCAAAAAAACTACTTGCAGAAGTGTCTCTCGCACCTGAATGGATCCCCTGCATGGGTGCCAAGTTTATTGGTATCATGAAAAATATGTTTTGATGTTATTGTGAAAACTACAGTAGAATAGATTTGTTTAAAAAATGTATTTCTGCAAATGTTCAACAGTTCAGTTATTCAATCTTGCATTCTGGCTATTCTGTGTTAACTTGCTTTCGTTCCCCCACCCCTAAACTCATTGCCTAATCAAAGCCAATACAAGCTCCACACAAACTGATATTCACTACAACACAAATGATTGATACATGTCATAGATAAACAAATAATGATTTTGCTGCTAGCAAATAAACACATGTACATTTACACTGGTTTGGCCCATGCTCTGACCAAAGGTCCGTTTTGATAGTTGACCAACAGGTACAAATAATCGGTTGATGCTGCCTGAGATGGTCAGGGCGATGACTGTGTCAAACAGCTTGTGCTCCTTTACTCTGCGGATCATTCTTTCAACATGCACTCTCAGCCTGGCAATGGATTGGGTCTCCCTAACCTCATGCGCTGGTATCTGTGTGCGTCTTGACAGAAAGGCTGGCCGGTGGACCTTGCTTGGAACAATGTCATCTACGAGAAAGCCCTTATCCACCATAATGGCCATGTCAGGGATGAGTAAGGAAATAATTCCAGACTGCTTGAAGATCACCTTGTCACTCACAGATCCAGAATACAACGACGACACAACAGTGACAGCTCCATGTGGTAACATTCCCAACATGCTCTTAAAGGTAAAGTGTGACTTGTAGGAATAATACACCTCACACTGCAGTAGTAGTGAAGATGGTGTCTGGCTGCGGAGTTCAGTGCAGTTGATCACTACCTGGGTGTCTGGATAGTCCTTGAACTCAGGTGGCAGGTGGGCTTTGATCGTTTCCTTGGGGATCCATATCCGTCCGTCCGTTTATTTAACCAGGTAGGCCAGTTGAGAACAAGTTCTCATTTACAGCTGAAACCTGGCCAAGATGAAGCAAAGCAGTGTGACAAAAACAACACAGATTTACACATGGATTAACAAACGTACAGTCAATAACACTATAGAAAAATCTATATATAGTGTGTGCAAATTTAGTAAGATTAGGGAGGTAAGGCAATAAATAGTCCATAGTGGCGAAATAATTACAATTTAGCATTAACACTGGAGTGATAGATGTGCAGATGATGATGTGCAAGTACAGATACTGGGGTGAAAAAGGGCAAAAATAAATAACAATATGGGGATGGGGTAGTTGGGTGGGTTACTTACAGATGTACAGGTGCAGTGATCGGTAAGCTGCTCTGACAGCTGATTCTTAAAGTCAGTGAGGGAGATATACAGTTGAAGTCGGATGTTTACATACACCTTTGCCAAATACATTTAAAATCAGTTTTTCACAATTTCTGACATTTAATCCTAGTAAAAAATTCCCTGTCTTAGATCAGTTAGTATCCCCACTTTATTTTAAGAATATGAAATGGCAGAATAATAGTAGTGATTTTTATTTCAGCTTTGATTTATTTCATCACATTCCCAGTGTGTCAGAAGTTTACATGCAATCAATTAGTATTTGGTAGAATTGCCTTTTAAATTGTTTAACTTCAAACGTTCCAGGTAGCCTTCCACAAGCTTACCACAATAAGTTGGGTGAATTTTTGGCCCATTCCTCCTGACAGAGCTGGTGTAACTGAGTCAGGTTTGTAGGCCTCCTTGCTCGCACACACTTTTTCAGTTCTGCCCACAAATGTTCTATGGGATTGAGGTCAGGGCTTTGTGATGGTCACTCCAATACCTTGACTTTGTTGTTCAAGCCATTTTGCCTCAACTTTGGAAGTATGCTTGGGGTCATTGTCCATTTGAAAGACCCATTTGCATCCCATCTTTAACTTCCTGACTGATGTCTTGAGTTGTTGCTCCAATATATCCACATAATTGCCCTTCCTCATGAAGCCATCTATTTTGAGAAGTGCACCAGTCCCTCCTGCAGCAAATCCCCCACACAACATGATGCTGCCACCCCCATGCATCATGGTTGGGATGGTGTTCTTTGACTTGTAACACTCCCCCTTTTTCCTCTACCATTATGATGGTCATTATGGCCAAACAGTTCTATTTTTGTTTCATCAGACCAGAGGACCGTAGTCTGGCTTTTTTATGGCGGTTTTGGCTTCTTTCATGCTGAGCGGCCTTGTGTCGATATAGGACTTATTTTACTGTGGCTATAGATACTTTTGTACCTGTTTCCTCCAGCATCTTCACAAGGGCCTTTGCTGTTGTTCTGGGATTGATTTGCACTTTTTGCACCGAAGTACGTTCATCTCTAGGAGACAGCACAGCAGTGGTATGACGGCTGCGTGGTCCCATGGTGTTTATATTTGCGTACTATTGTTTGTACAGGTGAACGTGGTACCTTAAGGCATTTGGAAATTGCTCCCAAGGATGAACCAGACTTGTGGAGATCTCCACAATCTCCACATCTTGGCTGATTTCTTTTGATTTTCCCATGATGTCAAGCAAAGAGGCACTGAGTTTGAAGGTAGGCCTTGAAACACATCCACAGGTATACCTCCAATTGACTCAAATTATGTAATTTAGCCTATCAGAAGCTTCTAAAGCCATGATGTAATTTTCTGGAATTTTCCAAGCTGTTTAAAGGCACAGTCAACTTAGTGTATCTAAACTACTGACCCACTGAAATTGTGATACAGTGTATTATAAGTGAAATAAACTGTCTAACAATTGTTTGAAACATTACTTGTGTCATGCACAAAGTAGATGTCCTAAACGACTTGCCAAAACTATAGTTTGTTAACAAGAAATTTGTGGAGTGATTGAAAAACAAGTTTTAATGATGGCAACCTAAGTGTATGTAAACTTCCAACTTCAACTGTGAGTCCCCAGCTAAAGTGATTTTTGCAATTCGTTCCAGTCATTAGCAACAGAGAACTGGAAGGAAAGGCGGCCAAAGTATGAGTTGGCTTTGGGGATGATCAGTGAAATATACCTGCTGAGGTGCGTGCTACGGGTGGCTGTTGTTATGGTGACAAGTGAGCTGAGATAAGGCGGGGCTTTACCTATCAAAGACTTATAGATGACCTGGAGCCAGTGGGTTTGGCGATGAATATGAAGCGAGGGCCAGCCAACGAGAGCATACAGGTCGCAGTGGTGGGTAGTATATGGGGCTTTGGTGACAAAACGGATGGCACTGTGATTGACTACATTCAATTTGCTAAGTAGAGTGTTGGAGGCTATTTTGGATCGGTAGGATAGTCAGTTTTACTAGGATATGTTTAGCAGCATGAGTGAAGGAGGCTTTGTTGCAAAATAGGAAGCCGATTCTAGATTTAATTTTGGATTGGAGATGCTTAATGTTCGTCTGGAAGGAGAGTTTACAGTCTAACCAGACACCTAGGTATTTGTAGTCCATATATTCAGAACCGTCCAGAGTAGTGATGCTAGTCGGGCGGGCGGGTGCGGGCAGCAAACGGTTGAAAAGCATGCATTAAGTTTTACTAGCGTTGAAGAGCAGTTGGAGGCCATGGAAGGAGTGTTGTATGGCATTGAAGCTCGTCTGGAGGTTAGTTAACACAGTGTCCAAAGAAGGGCCAGAAGTATACAGAATTGTGTCGTATGCGTAGAGGTGGATCAGAGAATCACCAGCAGCAAGAGCGACATCATTGATGTATACAGAGAGGAGTCGGCCCGAGAATTGAACCCTGTGGCACCCCCATAGAGACTGCCAGCGGTCCGGACAACAGACCCTCCGATTTGACACACTGAACTCTGTCTGAGAAGTAGTTGGTGAACCAGGCGAGGCAGTCATTAGAGAACCCAAGGCTGTTGAGTCTGCCGATAAGAATGCGGTGATTGACAGTCGAAAGCCTTAGCCAGGTCGATGAAGACTGCTGCACAGTACTGTCTTTTATCAATGGTGGTCATGATATCGTCTAGGACCTTGAGCGTGGCTGAGGTGCACCCATGACCAGCTCGGAAACCAGATTGCATAGCGGAGAAGGTATGGTGGGATTCGAAATGGTCGGTTATCTGTTTTGTTAATTTGGCTTTCGAAGACTTTAGAAATGCAGGGAAGGATAGATATACAGTGGGGCAAAAAAGTATTTAGTCAGCCACCAATTGTGCAAGTTCTCCCACTTAAAAATATGAGAGAGGCCTGTAATTTTCATCATATGTACACTTCAACTATGACAGACAAAATGAGAAGAAAAAAATCCAGAAAATCACATTGTAGGATTTTTTATGAATTTATTTGCAAATTATGGTGGAAAATAAGTATTTGGTCACCTTCAAACAAGGAAGATGTCTGGCTCTCACAGACCTGTAACTTCTTTTTTAAGAGGCTCCTCTGTCCTCCACTCGTTTCCTGTATTAATGGCACCTGTTTGAACTTGTTATCAGTATAAAAAACACCTGTCCACAACCTCAGTCACACTCCAAACTCCACTATGGCCAAGACCAAAGAGCTGTCAGGGCACCAGAAACAAAATTGTAGACCTGCACCAGGCTGGGAAGACTGAATCTGCAATAGGTAAGCAGCTTGGTTTGAAGAAATCAACTGTGGGAGCAATTATTAGAAAATGGAAGACATACAAGACCACTGATAATCTCCCTCGATCTGGGGCTCCACGCAAGATCTCACCCCATGGGGTCAAAATGATCACAAGAACGGTGAGCAAAAATCCCAGAACCACACGGGGGGACCTAGAGAATGACCTGCAGAGAGCTGGGACCAAAGTAACAAAGCATACCATCAGTAACACACTACGCCGCCAGGGACTCAAATCCTGCAGTGCCAGACATGTCCCCTTGCTTAAGCCAGTACATGTCCAGGCCCGTCTGATGTTTGCTAGAGAGCATTTGGATGATCCAGAAGAAGATTGGGAGAATGTCATATGGTCAGATGAAACCAAAATATAACTTTTTGGTAAAAACTCAATTCGTCGTGTTTGGAGGACAAAGAATGCATCCAAAGAACACCATACCTACTGTGAAACATGGGGGTGGAAACATCATGCTTTGTGGCTGTTTTTCTGCAAAGGAACCAGGACGACTGATCCGCGTAAAGGAAAGAATGAATGGGACCATGTATCGTGAGATTTTGAGTGAAAACCTCCTTCCATCAGCAAGGGCATTGAAGATGAAACGTGGCTGGGTCTTTCAGCATGACAATGATCCCAAACACACCGCCCGGGCAACAAAGGTGTGGCTTCGTAGGAAACATTTCAAGGTCCTGGAGTGGCCTAGCCAGTCTCCAGATCTCAACCCCATAGAAAATCTTTGGAGGGTGTTGAAAGTCCGTGTTGCCCAGCAACAGCCCCAAAACATCACTGCTCTAGAGGAGATCTGCATGGAGGAATGGGCCAAAATACCAGCAACAGTGTGTGAAAACCTTGTGTAGACTTACAGAAAACATTTGACCTCTGTCATTGCCAACAAATGGTATATAACAAAGTATTGAGAAACTTTTGTTATTGACCAAATACTTATTTTCCACCATAATTTGAAAATAAATTCATAAAAAATCCTACAATGTGATTTTCTGGATTTCTTTTCTTCTCATTTTCTCATCGCTCTAGGTATAATGTTGGGAGTCATATGTGAATTTGACAGCTCTAACGCAGTTCCACCTCGGACACAGTCAAAACATCGGCTAACTTCCAGATATCCACATATATGCAGCCTTTGACTTGCCTACTGCTGAAATATTATTAATATGTATCACAAAATGTATTTTCATATGACAAGGTTTGAAAAGGATTTGCCAGTAGATTGTCGACTTGATTCACGATGACTGTTAGCCTGCTAGATAAGATTTTTTAAGTATGATGTCCTTGATCAGTCCAATCAAAGCTACTGTAGATATAATGTGATGTGACTTAATTTTATCTGTGGCCAATGACCTTGAGCCTTCTTGGATGGGCACTTCTAATGCAACTCTATGGCAGCACCTAAAGGGGCTTGAATTTTCCAGCTCTACCCTTAGATTTTGCTGTGACGTAGTGTCGCCATGAGTGACAGAACACTGAGCCATTCACGGCAAAGAATATTACCTACCCATACGCTCCGTGTTTTCCGCTGGCTGCCCCACTACCACAGAAAGCACTGAGCTAGACTGAAACACCTGCATTTTGGAGCTGCCTTACTCAAGAAAGCAAAAAATAGTTTTGTATGCGGCTTTATTAACACAATGATTTATTTTTATATTGTTTGCAAACTGATATGTGACACGTATGAATGCCAAAATAACATGCATTTTTTTATTTTTTGGGCAAACAGGTGGGGATCTGCTCCACTTTCTCTGAATGATGGGTCGCCACTGCCTGTGGTTTATTATGGGCTAATAACCTAAACTGTAACCTTCATTTTTATAAAGTGTACCTTAATGTAAAAAAATAAATATCTTTGAGTTATTTTTTTGTCCTGGTTTAGCTTGGGTTTGAAGGAAGAGTCTTGGCTTTCCGTGTCTGAGGATGCAGATGTTTCCTGTTGTGATTGTGATCTTGTCACCATGGCAACCAACAGTATCATACCTATCATGTCTTTGGTCAAACAGTTACCTTCATCCTCCGAACTCTGGGCCAAATAACCGAGCACACACAGACACACACACACACACTAAATACTTGACACACAGAAAAATGTGTACATAAATACTCTGACACACACATTCCCACACATGCATGCACAACAATGCACACACAACTCCCTGTCCAACATAGATTTTCACTATCACTTACACACTCCGCTGAGTTCTTTGGGGTAATTAGCGCCAGCTATTAGTCATGGAGACTTTATGATGGCGAGAGAGAGGAGGAAAGGGCAGGGAGTGCAGAAATAGAGTGGAGTGGACTGGATCCTCCTTCCTCATCTCCTTTACTTAATGACTATGAATCGATGAAAAGGCTACATAGTCATCCACCATATTATTGTCATTACATTCTGTATCATTATCATATCAATTTTACCACTGCAACTTTATTTATTTCACATCGTTCAAGAGTTTTCAGATTAGCCGTCATGAAGCAAAGAAACAAGATAAGAAGGAATCACTTTAAAATAATTTGGACACTTGTGGGAACATATTAAGACATGGGGTGCTACTGGTGAGAGTCATGGGACTCCTTTAGTACAGTCCTTGTCCTGGAGAGCAACATTGGTGTGCAAGCTTTTGTTCCAGCCTAGCAGTAAAATCCTTTACTCAATTGATCAACTACTCTAGAAAACTCGTATAAAGATGCAAGACACTAATAATAATGAAACCAATCTCAAGGACCTTAATTATAATAGAAACCCAAAAGAAACCCCTCCTGAATTCTTCATTTTTGGTACATCCCATGTTCCCTCAACTCTCGAACAGCACCTTTAGTGAGGAGTCATAGGCTTCCTGAATGACTGAACCAAATTCTGCCCCACAATGGCACCTTAGCTAGCGACCGCTGCCCTGTAACTGATTCCTTCTCCTGTTAAGCCAACATTCCCGACAGCTTGTCAAACAGTTGTCCCAAGGCTCAACCCTGATGCTCCGCTCCCCTTCCCCCCTGCTCTGTGCCCAGCTAGCCTGTCAAATCTTCATTGTGAGTTTATAATAGCTAGGAACGTAAGTTATGTCGAGAGGTGGTTGTATGTTATAGTGGTTAAGACTTTGGTCCGGTGACCCTAACATTGTAAATTCAAATCCCAGGTTGGATGTAATAATCAGAGGTGTATATTTCTTGTAAGCACTTCACTAGAATCAGTTCTCCCTTTCCAAGAAGTGATGTCACTTCTAAAAGAAGAAAACTGACCTTGAATCAGTGGTTAGGGTAAACTACCATCTACAAACTAAACAATGTTGTTGTGTCCCTTTTTAAAAGCTCTTATCTTAAATTGTCCTACTATGTGACTAGCTGTATCATTAGGGTGTGTAAATGTGGATAATTCACATCTGCCCCATGATCTCTTGCATTTAACAGCCATAATCTATTATATTACTGTACTACATACTCCGATAAGCAAACCACACGTGCACACAACCCATCTCTCTGGATTGTAAACTGTCATGGTCAAAACATATTGATACAATGTAGCTAAAATAGGGAGTTGTATGTCCATAATAGTGCAGGTGCATTTATACGGAGACTTGATTACACACAGGTGGATTGTATATATCAGCATTAGTCATTTAGGTCAACATTGGATCATTCAGAGATCCTCACTGAACTTCTGGAGAGAGTTTGCTGCACTGAAAGTAAAGGGGCTGAATAATTTTGCATGCCCAATTTTTCCGTTTTTGATTTGTTAAAGAAGTTTGAAATATCCAATAAATGTCGTTCCACTTCATGATTGTGCCCCACTTGTTGTTGATTCTTCACAAAAAAATACAGTTTTATATCTTTATGTTTGAAGCCTGAAATGTGGCAAAAGGTCGCAAAGTTCAAGGGGGCCGAATACTTTCGCAAGGCACTGTACGTGTCAATCTCTCCTGGCTCAAAGTGGAGGAGAGATTGACTTCATCACTATGTTTTTGTAAGAAGTGTTGACATGCTGAATGCACTGAGGTGTCTGTTTTTAAACTACTAGCACACAGCTCAGACACCCATGCATACCCCACAATATATGCCACTAGAGGTCTCTTCACAATCCCCAAGTCCAGAACAGACTGTAGGAGGTGCACAGTACTACATAGAGCTATGACTACATGGAACTCTAATCTAAATCAGATAACTGATGCAAGCAGTAGAATCAGATTTTTAAAAATACACTTTATGGAACTGCGGGTACTGTGAAGAGACACACGGACACAAATGCTAGCACACGCACGTACAATGAATATTCTTGTATCGTGGTATTATACATTTTGTATTGTAGATATGTTAGTGTGATGTTTGTTGTTGTCGAATGCCGAAACCTGAACTAAAGACCTTGGTTTAAAAGCTGACCGTGTTTTTGTATAATTTTATTTTGGCTAAATTGCTGTGAGTGCTGCTATCTGTCCCGTGATCCTGCCTAGCTGGCTCGGCGGTCTCAAATGGAGGCCACTATTGAATGTTTACTTTGCTTTGTTCCGGGACAATGTGGACTGCGCTAACTTTCAATGTAGCAACTGCTTGCTTGCGGAGGACTACAGGAGTGAAGAAGCTACTGGGGAACCCATGCCCACCTACTTTTAGGTGCTCTGGTCTGTTGGAAGTTTAACCGCCGTGTTGGCTCTCCACTGCCGACTGGCTGGTGATAGGTAGGGTTCCATCCTCGAAGGGATCTCCCCTTTCCTGGAGAACGGAGCTGTCCTCGACCCAACTAAGCAGCCATGGAGGTACGTCACCTGCCGTGGAAGTCGAAGAAGGAGTCCTCTGGCAACGGGGATCTCCATGGAGATGTTGAGCCCAGAACTGACACAGACCAGAAACAGCTTTGCGCCTTGGATCCAGAGGTCCCAGCACCTTCGTCCTTGATGGCTTCCCAATCAAGATCGGATCCGGAGGTACCTGCGTTTTCGTCCTCGGTTCTGTCTCCCTCTCCGGTGGTTTCTACCTTGGGTTCAGATCCTCGGAGCTCCTAGCCTCACCAGAACGTGAGGCTGCCTGAGAGACCGGCCCATTCAACATAAGTAATTTAATGTTTGTACCCCTAAATTCACCAAATACAGCCGTTTATCCTACAGCTATTGTAAGCAGTAATCATGAGCCTATAAATCAGAGTTACACTGTTTGCACTGAGGCGGTGTGAAATAGTAGGGAGACCACTTAGTGCAGGGTGAGTTGCATAAAGTGTAACTCTGATAAGCTTCCCAGTAAAGCATTAAAAACAATCAAGCAACCCAGAAAAGTGCTAAAAAATAGCCCATATTAACATAGGTAGCCTAAGAAACAAGGTCCATGAAGTCAATAACTTGCTTGTAACAGATGACATTCATATTTTGACTATCTCTGAAACTCACTAAGACAATACTTTTGATACAGTGGTAGCAATACATGGTTATAACATCTACCAAAAATACAGAAATGCCAACGGAGGAGGTGTTGCGGTCTATATTCAGAACCACATTCCTGAAAAGCTTAGACAATCTAATGTTGAAGTAATATGGCTACAGGTTCACCTGCCTCACCTGAAGCCCATTCTTGTGGGAAGCTGCTATAGACCACCAAGTGCTAACAGTCCGTATCTGGATAATATGTGATATGAACAGAGAAGTATATTTTCTGGATTCTTTTAAATATTGATTGACTATCATCAAGCTGCCCACTCAGGAAAACTTTAATGTGTAACCAGTGCCTGCAACCTGGATCAGGTTGTCAGTCAACCTACCAGGGTAGTTACAAACAGCACAATAATTAAATCATCAACATGTATTGATCACATCTTTACTAATGCTGCATATTTGCTTTAAAGCAGTATCCAAATCCAAAGTATGTAGTGATCACAATATAATAGCCATATCTAGGAAAACCAAAGTTCCAAAGGCTGGGTCTAATATAGTGTATAAAAGATCATACAATACGTTTTAAAGTGATTCATATGTTGATGTAAAGAATACAGTTTAAGTCGGAAGTTTGCATACACTTAGGTTGGTGTCATTAAAACTCGTTTTTCAACCACTCCACAAATTTCTTGTTAACAAACTATAGTTTTGGCAAGTCTTTTAGGACATCTACTTTGTGCATGACACAAGTAATTTTTCCAACAATTGTTTACAGACAGATTATTTCACTTATAATTCACTGTATCACAATTCCAGTGGGTCAGAAGTTTAAGGTTAATTGACATCATTTGAGTCAATTGGAGGTACCTGTGGACGTATTTGAAGGCCTACCTTCAAACTCGGTGCCTCTTTGCTGGACATCTGCTAAGACCTCAGAAAAAAAATGTAGACCTCCACAAGTCAGGATCATCCTTGTGAGCAATTTCCAAACGCCTGAAGGTACCACAAGGAAGAAAAACGCCATAAAAAAGCCAGACTACGGTTTGCAACTGCACATCGGGACAAAGATCGTACTTTATGGTGAAATGTCCTCTGGTCTGATGAAATAAAATTATAACTGTTTGGCTATAATGACCATTTTGTTTGGAGGAACAAGCGGGATGCTTGCAAGCCTAAGAACACCATGCCAACCTGTGAAGCACGGGGTGGCAGCAACATGTTGTGGGGGTGTTTTGCTGCAGGAGGTACTGGTGCATTTCACAAAATATATGCCATCATGAGGAAGGGCAATTTTGTGGATATATTGAAGCAACATCTCGAGACATCAGTCAGGAAGTTAATGCTTGGTTGCAAATGGGTCTTCCAAATGGACAATGACACCAAGCATACTTCCAAAGTTGTGGCAAAATGGCTTAAGGACAACAAAGTCAAGGTATTGGAGTGGCTATCACAATGCCCTGACCTCAATCCCATAGAAAATGTGTGGGCAGAACTGAAAATGCGTGTTTGAGCAAGGAGGCCTACAAGCCTGGCTCAGTTACCCCAGCTCTGTCAGGAGGAATGGGCCAAAATGCACCCAACTTAGTGTGGGAAGATTGTGGCAGGCTATCCGAAATGTTTGACCCAAGTTAAACAATTTAAAGGCAATGCTACCAAATACTAACTGAGTGTATGTAAACTTCTGACCCACTGGGAATGTGATGAAAGAAATAAAAGCTGAAATAAATCATTCTCTCTACTATTATTCTGACATTTCACATTCTTAAAATAAATTGGTGATCCTAGCTTTTACAATGATTTAAATGTTGGATTTGTGAAACTGAATCTAATTGTAGTTAGCTAAGGTGTATGTAAACTTCTGACTTTAACTGTACATACAGGTATCATATCTTCTCAATGTCATACCTGCACAGATACTGTATTTTCAAAAGCTAATTGATAGACAAGGAAATAAGAAAAGAAAATACCATTTATTTTCTTGAAACTATCTAGGCCTATAAATACACTGAGTTTACAAAACATTCGGAACACGTTTATATTGATTTGCACCCCGTTTTGCCCTCAGAACAGCCTCAATTCGTCAGACCATGGACTACAAGGTGTCGACAGGACCATTTTTGATACACACAACTATTGAGCATTAAAAAAAAACTGCAGTTTTTGAAAGGCACTGAAATCTTTTGTCTTGCTATTTTACCCTCTGAATGGCACACCTACACGATCCATGTCTCAATTGTCTCAAGGCTTAATAATCATTTTTTGACCTGTCTCCTCCCCTTTATCTACACTGATTGAAATGGATTTAACAGCTGACATCAATAAGGGATTATAGCTTTCACCTAGATTCACCTGGTCAGTCTATGGCATGGAAAGAGCAGGTGTTCCTAATGTTTTGTATACTCAGTGTATAGCTCACTATGGGATCATAAATAAATAAATTGTCCCTCCTTAGAAAAAAGTCAATATATCAGGTTTCCGTTTGATAGGGTGTGTCAGAACACATGACTTGTATGTTTCCACAAGAATGAGGTGTGTCTGTCTGTAAACAATTCCACTATGTCTTGTGGTTGGGTTTTCCTAAAGCAATGACAATGATTTACCCAAGCATTAGTTAAGGGTGTTCACTCTGCAACAAGGCTAAACCCTTCTCAGTGTTAATGGAGAAGGTTGCTGAAATTGTTCATCAGTGAAGCCTTGATACAAAGTTGCCCATAGCTTTCATTAGGCTGGGAAACAGACTGGATAAGTAATTCATTTTTTACTTCTCCTTAGATTCTAAAATCTTGACATTATTGACAAAACATATGTGCTCCTAGTGCCCACAGCATTTCTCCCTGGACAATGGCTTTGCACTGTAAATCATTAACACGACTCTCATTGACAAAGGACCGTTCACTGTTTACATTATTACATCATTCCTTGCCAGTTCGGCCAAACACTTTGGTATGTGTGTTGGAACTCAGTGGCTGCGTGTCCCCTCATTAGATTAGCTGTTTTAAATTGAGAATTCTTTGGGACATGTAAAGAATATATATCATACTTTCACCTTTCATCAGTCAATGTGTTTTTCCTCTTACCTCAAACTAGATTAACCGGTTTGGCACCCTTTTTTATTTACATTCACAGGTGTGTGAAGACTGAAAACAAAACTCCTTTTTCTCCTCATTTGTATCTTTGGGACTCTTTTGGAATTACAGCTTTTTTTTGGAAGTGTCAAACTGACATAAACTTCATGTCATGATGAAGTCCACAAAGGATTTATTGGAGTTTCTGGACCTGAGTCATCTGTCCACAGATGAGGAATTGGCAATCCGACAGGTGCTTCAGCGAGATGACAACCTCAGGAAGCGAGAGACTGGACGCATACGGTAATTAATTTTTGGCCTTGGTGGCAATAAATGTCTTGATATTGTTGGTTCACATACATGCTGAGAATGAACATTCCCTATTTCATGATAGTTAATGTTGTGCTCGGGCACTGATGTTCGGCGATTAGGCCTGGCTCGCAGTCGGCATTCCAAAGGTGTTCGATGGGGTTGAAGTCAGGGCTCTGTGCAGGCCAGTCAAGTTCTTCCACATCTACTGTATCTCGACAAACCATTTCTGTATGGACCTCGCTTTGTGCACGGGGGCATTGTCATGCTGAAGCAGGAAAGGGCCTTCGCTAAACTGTTTCCACAAAGTTGGAGGCACAGAATCGTCATTGTATGCTGTAGCTATACGATTTCCCTTCACTGGAACTAAGGGGCCTAGCCCGAACTATGAAAAACAGCCCCAGACCAGGTAGTGTTCTCCTGGCATCCTCCAAACCCAGATTAGTCGGTCGGACTTCCAGATGGTTAAGCGCAATTCATCACTCCAGAGAACGTGTTTCCAGTGCTCCAGAGTCCAAAGGCGGTAAGCTTTAGATCACTCCAGCTGACTCTTGGCATTGCACATGGGGATCTTAGGCTGCTCTGCCATGGAAACCCATGTCATGAAGCTCCCGACGAACAGTTCTGGTGATGATGTTGCATCCTGAGGAAGTATGCATTCAAATATAAATACAGCATAGGCCTAGGCTACATAGCAGAGTTGGGGTCAATTCCATTTCAATTCCAGTCATTTGAGGAAGTACAATGAAATTCCCATTCCAATTCTCTTCCGTGAGTGTTGCAACTGAGGACAGACAATTTTTACGCGTTATGCACTTCAGCACTTGACCGTTCTATTCTGTGAGCTTGTGTGTCCAACCACTTCGTGGCTGAGCCGTTGTTGCTCCTAGACGTTTCCACTTCACAATAACAGCATTTACAGTTGACCAGGGCAGCTAAAGCAGGGCAGATATTTGACGTACTGACTTGTTGGAAAGGTGGCATCCTATGATGCCACGCTGAAAGTCACTGAGCTCTTCAGTATGAGACATTCTACTGCCAATGTTTGTCTATGGAAATTGCAGGGCTGTGTGTTCGATTTTATACCCCTGTCAGCAACGGGTGTGGCTGAAATAGCAGAATGCACTAATTTGAAGTGGTGTCCACATACTTTTGTATATGCAGTACATTCGGAAAGCATTCAGACCCATTGACTTTTCCCACCCGTATTTGGGGAGTTTCTCCCATTTTTCTCTGCAGATCCTCTCAAGCTATTTCAGGTCTCTCCAGGGTTCAAGTCTGGGCTCTGGCTGGGCTATTCAAGGACATTCAGATACTTGTCCCAAAGCTCCTCTGTTTTCTTGGCTGTGTGCTTAGGGTCTTTATCCAGTTGGAAGGTGAACCTTCGCACCAGCCTGGGGGTCCTGAGTGCTCTGGAGCAGGTTTTCATCAAGGATCTCTCTGAACTTTGCTCCGTTCATCTTTCCCTTAATCCTGACTAGTCTCTCCAGTCCCTGCCGATGGAAAAACATCCCCACAGCATGATGCTGCCACCACCATGCTTCATTGTAGGGATGGTACAAGGTTTCCTCCAGACGTGACCCTTGGCATTCAGACCAAAGGGTTCAATCTTGATTTTCATGGTCTTAGAGTCCTTTAGGTGCATTTTGGCAAACTAGAAGCAGGCTGTCTTTTGCTGTGGAGTGGTTTCCATCTGGCCTCTCTACCATAAATGCCTGATTGGTGCTGTATTGCAGAGATGTTTGTCCTTCTGGAAGGTTCTTTCATCTCCACAGAGGAACTCTGGAGCTCTGTCAGAGTGACCATTGGGTTATTGTTCACGTCCCTGAACAAGGCCCTTTTCCCCCGATTGCTCAGTTTGGCCTGGCGGCCAGCTCTAGCAAGATTCTTGATGGTTCCAATCTTTTTCCATTTAAGAATAATGGAGGCCAATGTGTTCTTGTGGACCTTCAATGCTGCAGAAATGTTTTGGTACCCTTCCCAAAATCTGTGCCTCGACACAATCTTGACTCGGGGCTCTATGGACAATTCCTTCGACCTCATGGCTTGGTTTTTGTGCAAACATGCACTGTCAACTGTGGGACCTTACAGTTGAAGTCAGAAGTTTACATACACCTATGTAGGAGTCATTAAAACTCGTTTTTCAACCACTCCACAAATGTCTTGTTAACAAACTATAGTTTTGGCAAGTCGGTTAGGACATCTACTTTGTGCATGACACAAGTAATTTTTCCATCAATTGTTTACAGACAGATTATTTCACTTATTCACTGTATCACAATTCCAGTGGGTCAGAAGTTTACATACACTAAATTTACTGTGCCTTTAAACAGCTTGGACAATTCCAGAAAATGATGTCATGGCTTTAGAAGCTTCTGATAGGCTAATTGACTCAGTGTCTCTTTGCTTGACATCATGGGAAAATCAAAAGAAATCAGCCAAGACCTCAGAAAAAAGATTGTAGACCTCCGCAAGTCTGGTTCATCCTTGGGAGCAATTTCCAAACGCCTCCAGGTACCACGTTCATCTGTACAAACAATAATATGCAAGTATAAACCCCATGGGACCATGCAGCCGTCATACCTCTCAGGAAGGAGACGTGTGCTGTCTCCTAGAGATGAACGTACTTTGGTGCGAGAAGTGCAAATCAATCTCAGAACAACAGCAAAGGACCTTGTGAAGATACTGGAGGAAACGGGTACAAAAGTATCTACATCCACAGTAAAACGAGTCCTATATCGACTTACCCTGAGAGTCCGCTCAGCATGGAAGAAGCCAGTGCTCCAAAACCGCCATTAAAAAAAGCCAGACTAGGGTTTGCAACTGCACATCGGGACAAAGATCGTACTTTTTGGAGAAATGTCCTCTGGTCTGATGAAACTAAAATATAACTGTTTTGCCATAATGACCACCATTTATTTTTGGAGGAAAAAGGGGGATGCTTGCAAGCCGAAGAACACCATCCCAACCGTGAAGCATTGGGGTGGCAGCATCATGTTGTTGGGGTGCTTTGCTGCAGGAAGGACTGGTGCACTTCACAAAATAGATGGCATCATGAGGAAAGGACATTTATGTGGATATATTGAAGCAACATCTCAAGACATCAGTCAGGAAGTTAAATCTTGGTTGCAAATGGGTCTTCCAAATGAACAATGGCCCCAAGCATACTTCCAAAGTTGTGGCAAAATGGCCTAAGGACAACAAAGTCAAGGTATTGGAGTAGCCATCACAAAGCCCTGACCTCAATCCTATAGAACATTTGTGGGCAGAACTGAAAAAGCATGTAGGCAAGGAGGCCTACAAACCTGACTCAGTTACATCAGCTCTGTCAGGAGGAATTGGCCAGAATTCACCCAATTTATTGTGGGAATCTTGTGGAAGGCTACCCGAAACGTTTGACCCAAGTTAAACAATTTAAAGGCAATGCTACCAAATACTAATTGAGTGTATGTCAACTTCTGACCCATTAGGAATGTGATGAATATGACATTATTCTGACATTTCACATTCTTAAAATAAAGTGGTGATCCTAACTGACCTAAAACAGGGACATTTTACTAGGATTAAATGTCAGGAATTGGGAAAAACTAAGTTTAAATGTATTTGGCTAAGGTGTATGTAAACTTCCTACTTCAACTGTATAAAGTCAGGTGTGTGCCTTTCCAAATCTTGTAAAATCAATTGAATTTACAACAGGTGTACATCCTGGAAACGAGTCTGGAAATGAGTCTCGTAGCAAAGGGTCTGAATGCTTATGTAAATAATGTATTTCTGTTTATAAAGCTTTTTTATTTGCAAAAAAAGTTAAAGCTGTGTTTGCTTCGTCATGATAGAATATTGTGTGTAGATTGATGAGAATTATATAGATTTTTAATCATTTTTAGAATTAAAGTTGTAACGTAACAAAATGTGGAGAAAAGTCCAAGGGGTTTGAATAATTTCTGAATGCACTGTATAGTGTATCTCAATGCAGTTAAATACATATTTAGAATTATACTTAACAAAAATAAAAATGCAAGATGTAGTGTTGGTCCCATGTTTCATGAGCTGAAATAAGGTGCAGATCTGTTCCATACTCACACATTTGTTTACCTCCCTCTTACTGAGCATTTATCCATTGCCAAGATAATCATTCACCTGACAGGTGTGGCATATCAAGAAGCTGATTAAACAGCTTGATCATTACCCAGGTGCACCTTGTGCTGAGGACAATAAGAGGCCACTTTTGTCACATAACACAATGCCACAGAAGTCTCAAGTTTTGAGTGAGCATGCAAATAGCAATGCTGACTGCAGGAATGTCAACCAGAGTTGATGCCAGATAATGTAGTTATTTTCTCTACCTTAAGCCTCCAACGTCGTTTTAGATCATTTGGCAGAACGTCCAACAGGCCTCACAATTGTAGACCAAGTGTAACCACACCAGCCCAGCACAGTCACATCCCGTTTCTTCACCTGCTTGATCATCTGAGACCAGCCACCCGGACAGCTGATGAAACTGAGGAGTAGTTCTGTCTGTAATAAAGCCCTTTTGTGGTGGAAAAACTAATTCTGAGCCTGGCTCCCCAGCGGATGGGCCTATGCCCTCCCAGGCCCACCCATTGCTGTGCCCATGCCCAGTCATGGGAAATCCGTAGATTAGGACCTAAAGAATTGATTTCAATTGACTGATTTCCTTATATGAACTGTAACTCAGTAGAATTGTTCAAATTGTTGGATGTTGTGTTTATATTTTTGTTCAGTATAGATTACTTGAAATTAGTACTGTTCACCTGTTATATTTAGCCCTTCAGCCCAAATTTAAGAGCTGATTTGAACATATAAAACATCTACATATTTGACAAGAATTACATTGCAGTAGATTCATGTTAATAGAGGCCAACATTTTTGTTGGAATATTTACTAAAATAATCAGGCTTTTCATTTACTACTTTTCCATCTACTTTATTGTCTATTGGTGGCAGTCGTCTGCAAATCTCCATTCCTGACCCTAAAAAGCTCAAAGTTATGACCGGGGAGTGGTTTGAAGAGCTCCGGACTCGTCGCTATGGACGACAGTCAGACGTGACAGAAGTTCTCAGGTCTTCAATGAGGAGAAAGAAGCCAACAACAGGTATAGATTTTGTACCGATTACCATGAATTAATCAGTTAAATAATTACTCTCTCAATCAATGAAAGAATAATTCATATTTTCCATATTCTGACTTTAACTCCTTTGTCAGTCATCTCCCACTGTCACTCCTCAGAGAGAAGGATAAAGACTAGTTATATTATTCATACAGAGGGATGGTCTGACCGAAGATAAATAATCTGAGTGATCATTGTCTGCTTCTTAGCCTTTAGGACTAGCACTTTCAGCGATGTCGGACAAACAGAAAACAAAGAAGGAGAAAAGGAGAATAAGGACCCTCAAACCAAGGCTTCTGAGATGTAAGTTTATTCTCAGAGTAGCCTACAATATCTAGATTTCTGGTCACACAGGGAATACAAACATACACATTGCAGAGGCTTAAGCATTGAACAGTGAATTGCTATCTCCTAATAGAAGAGAAATGTGTTACAAGAGCAAACTTCTGGCAATAAATGCTTCAGAAGACTTCTGTGCTGGTATTACATAATTATGCTTCATGGCTTGGTTTTTCTATGCCACAGAATAACTTTTACTGTTACTGCAAGGTATTATCAAATCAAATTATATTTGTCACATGCGCCGAATACAACAGGGAAATCCTTACTTACAAGCCCTTAACCAACAGCAGTTTTAAGAAAATAGAGTTAAGAAAATATTTATTAAATGAACTAAAAAGTTACAAAATAAAATAACAGAGGCTATATACAGGGGGTACAGGTACCAAGTAAATGTGCGGGGGTACAGGCTAGTCGAGGTAATTTGTACATGTAGGTAGGGTTAAAGGGACTGTGCATTGATAATAGCGAGTAGCAGCATTGTAAAAACAAGAGGGGGGGTCAACGCAAATAGCTCAGATGGCCATTAGATTTATTTTACTCAATGATTCGTTTTAGCTTAGAAAGCAAGGAATTACTGTATTGGTGCACGCAATTCTATTACTGTATCTATGCATGCAACTCACTAAATAAATCTCCTGGCTTTTCAACAATTGCATGAAGCTTTGAAAATTGATATTGAAGAAATACCTATTTGTCATTCAAACATTTTAATTTAGCCAAATATACATTTTTTTTTAAAGAGTTCTACATCTTTCATTCTTGTACTGACATTTGAAGTACTGAATATGCACATTAAGTACTTATATTCTTAATGTTTGAGTACAACTCCTTACAATCTCTCTTTTCCACTCATAGCCAGACACCAGACACAAGTTTCCTCAACCTATCTTTTCGTGAAAAGGTATTTTTTTATTGCATTATTATTTGAGACAAAACTTTCTTTCACTTTAATCAAAGAGTTGATACATAATAACACAATTGTGATCCTCAGGCTAACCAGGAACTTAGCAATGAGGAAAGCACTGTGGATACTGGTGAGTATGAAATATTTAGCAGCTGTGGAAGGATCCACCGAACCCTATCCCGACAGGCCAACCGTAAACTAAACTTGAACTTTTCATTTGTTACAGACAACACCACGGTTAATGTTCCTGAATGGAAACATCCACTCTACAGGTCTCATGAGGGGCCTGCTAGTGAGGAAAAATGTACCAACCCATTTACATCTCAAAATCAAGAGATGCCATACTCTAGCACAACTGACACTGTCCACCAATCACCAGACAGGAAACCTGGACAAGAAAACAAGACAGAATCTGCTTATATTGCCAATGTCGTTCTTGAGTCTCAGCTCCGTCCTATCAACGTATCTAGTCCCGGCCCTCAAACCAAACCAACAACCAAATCCCTGGACACTATTGTGAATCTGAAGTCTAGCAGAAAGCTGGTGTTTCCCCCTGAGATAAAGGATGATCCAGAGAAGAACAGCTCTGTAATGTATGTAGACCCCTATGTATGGACACAACCAGAGTTCAAAAGTAGCGTCATAGAGGCCGAGCCAAAAGACACAGAGATGGCCATAGGAACAACTAAAACAATAGTGATATCGCCTAGGGTTGACACACGTAACAGGTCAGAGGATAGCGCCATTGGTTTTGATGTTGAGCATTCAGGGCATGAGTCTCTCACTACTCTGTCTTTTGAGATCTCGCCACAGAGCAGCCACATAAGGCCAAAGCCAAAAGAGGTCAACTTTACCCATGGAAAGACAAATACCACAGGGACTCCACCTAGTGGTGACACTGTGACCCAATCAGAAGATAAGTTCAACAACAGGAGACCTGATGATGTAGTTTCAGAAAGTGAGGGGCCTCATAGCATGCAATCTTCAGAGGTCAAGTATGAGAAGGAGCAATTTCAGCTTGAATATGAAGATATGCTGGGGCTGGAATATGTTAGGCTAAACCAAGATGTTTCAACAGAGAGCCAAGAACTTCAAACAGACCAAAACCACAGTGAAATGCTATCATTTGAGGATACATACTCTCTCCAGAGAAATGACCCTTTGCCTACCATTGAGTCATTCAAATGTGTAGAGAAACCTCAGTACTTGCTCCAAGAGGGACCACAGGACATACTCACCATAGACAAACATGTTCCTGTTGATGAATCATCTATCTTCAAAGAGGCCAGACCCAAGAAGGACCTAGTTTGTTCAGAGGAATCTCTACCATTTGCTGTTCATGTTCTAGATGAAGTCATCATGTCTAGCAATCTCCATACATCAAAGGAGGACACTGGAGAGGACAAAGAGAAGGAAGTGTCAAAGTTTAGAGATTATTCTCTCTCACAGACTGCAATTGTTGGTGGCATGAAACATGTAACAAAGATGGACCATAGGGTTTCTCCAGGAGATTTTGATGAAGAAAATAAACAAGAACAGATGGATGTAAAAAAGTCTACTGAATCTCTAAGCAAAGCAGTGGATGGGCAAACATTTGTTACTTTAGATGGAGAGGAGGTAGATATATTTAAGGAAAGGAATACTTTGGAGTCCAAGCTGTCTCCAAATGGAGACTTTCAAAAAGTGAATCAGAAGACTGGAAAATGTCTCATTCCCACAATAGTGGTCAATTCCTCTGAATCCCCAGTGACAGATGACACTGAAGGTAAGCGGTCTCTCTGTTTTGCAGTTTAAACATTGGTATGGAGCTCTCTGTAATTTTTCAGTTTCACATGCCACAACATGTTGCGATGCTTTTGTTAGCCGAACTAACATGATAAAATTAAATCCTGATCTCGTGATTTCAAATATTTTGCCTTCATAACTGTGTTTGTGCTTGCTATTGAAGGTCAACTCTTAAGTGAATACATTGTTAGAAAGGAGGCTCAGAATGAAAGTACTTTACAGTGTTTCCTCGTTTGCAACACAGCTTCAAGCTATGACATTTGAGGAGTGTCATGACACACCTTTGACTTATATAATATATATATATATATATATATATATATATATATATATTTACAGTCCCAGTCAAAAGTTTGGATACACCTACTCATTCAAGGATTTTCCTTTATTTTCTTCAGTGGTTCCTCAATTAAAAGTTTTGAGATTATGCCGCGGGAATTTGTGGTTTAGAATGTTACCCTACATGACTGCCTCATTGCTCCAGACAACCACAAGGGGGAGTAAGAGCACTGATTATGCTCTTGGTTCCAAATGCATTAATGTGTCTATACCTGACAATGAATGAGCAATATAAAACAAATAAAAACGGATAATTGTGCACAACTTCAAAATTGAATGATGAGGATGAAGAGGGTTATTCTAAGAGAAACAAAAATGTTATGTAATTATATTCCAGTTAGTTCTCTGTGGTTATCCTGACCTGGATGCCGTGGATACAGTATTATAGTCTCTAAAATGAGCAATACTCCCACCGTCTCTTGCGCATGACAGTATCCTTTCATAATGCATCCTTATTTACAAAGCGATTATTTTTATTATTATTATTATTAGATATACTCACAGACCAGATTTGCCCTAACAAAAAATGACCCTTAGATATTATTTTAGAATCCTCCAATCCTCTAAATGTAATTATTGGCGGAGAGACATAGATTGCAAAATAGTTGGGAAGTGATTCCATGGCATGGAATTGACGCGCAATTTTCTGTTCCTCCTGAAAGCCCTAACAGACACATGCATTCTCTTCGTCTCCCACACGCACTTTAAACATTTGGATAATAAAGCATTTAAAGGCTGACATTTAGAATCCTCCAATCCTCTAAATGTAATTATTGGCAGAGAGTCACGTCATTGGCGGAGATTCAGGCGCAGAATGACCTGCTAAATTATTTGAGCAAAAACTATTACATTTTATTTGGAATGGCAATGATTACTTATCACTTAACTAAATTGTTGGGAAGAGATTTTTAACTCAAACTCATGCACCCGCGAAATGGCAGATAAAGCATATACTGTACAGGATTCCTTGATAAAAATACAAAATTAATGGAAGAGGCAAGTGGAAGGGAGAAAAATGTTTTTTCACAAGGGCTATTAGCAGGACAATAGACACGATGTGGTCCCAAAAAAAACTCTGACATAGGGTCCAGCATATCTCCTAATAATGAATTTGAATTTCTCTGTTTAAGTAGTATTTTGATACTTTGTGCAATGCAATTGATCAGCATGAAATACTTTGTGGATGGGGCCTCCTGAGTGGCTCAGCGGTCTAAGACACTGCATCGCAGTGTAAACTGCGTTGCTACAGATGCTGGTTCTATACCCGTGCTGGCCGTGACCGGGAGACCCATGTACAATTGTCCCAGGGTTGTCCATGTTAGGGGAGGGTTTGGCCGCCCGGGATGTCCTTGTCCAAAACATAGGCACGGTGGGCTTTTGGTTTCTCTCCCTCTAAAAACAAAAATACATTTTTCTAAATAACAAACTGGAATTATTTGCAAATTAGTAAGAATGTCTCACCCCATGTTCAAGAATGGCCCTGTTCCCTATATTCCGATTACAATCGCTCACTTTCAGTTATTTGAAAACAAAATAATCTCCAAAATATTGTTATTTTGTTTAATCCACCAGAAAAATAATACAACAAATATTGTGGTTAAACTCAAATATATTAATTGATTAAAAAAAAGAAAAATCAAGTGGAACGTTCAACAAGTGGAAGGGGGAAAAAGTATTATTATTATTAACTCTGCATTATAATTATATAAAAGCCCCTTAGATATTCTGTGTTTTTATTTACAGTAGTGATGGACAGCTGGAGGCATTATGTTTTTCACAAGCGTAGCAGGTTGTGAATTCTGCAAACAATGTTTCTTGGATGGGTTATTAGCAGGACAATAGACTCTTCAACCTTTACAAAAGGATAGTCTAATAGCTCTGCTACTGTAGGTGTGAAAAAAAACAACTCCCCAACTTACAACAAATCATTTGTATCAACCTTTCACATCTACCTACACACGTGGTTAATGTTTTGAAAAATATATATACACTGCTCAAAAAAATAAAGGGAACACTTAAACAACACAATGTAACTCCAAGTCAATCACTCTTCTGTGAAATCAAACTGTCCACTTAGGAAGCAACACTGATTGACAATACATTTCACATGATGTTGTGCAAATAGAATAGACAACAGGTGGAAATTATAGGCCATTAGCAAGACACCCCCAATAAAGGAGTGGTTCTGCAGGTGGTGACCAAAGACCACTTCTCAGTTCCTATGCTTCCTGGCTGATGTTTTGGTCACTTTTGAATGCTGGCGGCGCTTTCACTCTAGTAGTAGCATGAGACTGAGTCTACAACCCACACAGGTGGCTCAGGTAGTGCAGCTCATCCAGGATGGCACATCAATGCGAGCTGTGGCAAGAAGGTTTGCTGTGTCTGTCAGCGTAGTGTCCAGAGCATGGAGGCGCTACCAGGAGACAGGCCAGTACATCAGGAGACGTGGAGGAGGCCATAGGAGGGCAACTACCCAGCAGCAGGACCGCTACCTCCGCCTTTGTGCAAGGAGGAGCAGGAGGAGCACTGCCAGAGCCCTGCAAAATGACCTCCAGCAGGCCAGAAATGTGCATGTGTCTGCTCAAACAGTCAGAAACAGACTCCATGAGGGTGGTATGAGGGCCCGACGTCCACAGGTGGGGGTTGTGCTTACAGCCCAACACCGTGCAGGATGTTTGGCATTTGCCACTGGCGCCCTGTGCTCTTCACAGATGAAAGCAGGTTCACACTGAGCACATGTGACAGTCTGGAGACGCCGTGGAGAACGTTCTGCTGCCTGCAACATCCTCCAGCATGACTGGTTTGGCGGTGGGTCTGTCATAGTGTGGGGTGGCATTTCTTTGGGGGGCCGCACAGCCCTCCAGGTGCTCACCAGAGGTAGCCTGACTGCCATTAGGTACCGAGATGAGATCCTCAGACCCCCTGTGAGACCATATGCTGGTGCGGTTGGCCCTGGGTTCCTTCTAATGCAAGACCATGCTGGACCTCATGTGGCTGGAGTGTGTCAGCAGTTCCTGCAAGAGGAAGTAATTGATGCTATGGACCGGCCCGCCCGTTCCCCAGACCTGAATCCAATTGAGCACATCTGGGACATCATGTCTCGCTCCATCCACCAACTGTCCAGGAGTTGGTGGATGCTTTAGTCCAGGTCTGGGAGGAGATCCCTCAGGAGACCATCCGCCACCTCATCAGGAGCATGCCCAGGCGTTGTAGGGAGGTCATACAGGCACGTGGAGGCCACACACACTACTGAGCCTCATTTTGACTTGTTTTAAGGACATTACATCAAAGTTGGATCAGCCTGTAGTGTGGTTTTCCACTTTAATTTTGGACTCCAAATCCAGACCTCCATGGGTTGATCAATTTGATTTCCATTGATAATTTTTGCGTGATTTTTGTTGTCAGCACATTCAACTATGTAAAGCAAAAAGTATTTAATAAGAATATTTCATTCAGATCTAGGATGTGTTATTTTAGTGTTCCCTTTATTTTTTTTAGCAGTGTATATATATATATATTGGTCATGGCTCCCGAGTGGCGCTGTGCACAATTGGCCCAGCGTCATCTGGGTTTTGCACGGGTAGGCCATCATTGTAAATAAGAATGTGTTCTTAGTTCTTGCCTAGGTTAAATAAAGGTTCAATTTAAATTCTAGAAAACAACTGGCGGCAATATTATTTGTCCCCCAAAATAATTATGAAAATTGTTTTCATAAAAAATAAAATAAAAAATACTCCTAAATGCAATCATCCAAGAAGGAAGTCACCATACCTAAATAATAAAAAAGTTACACTTTAACTTCATTCATGATGAGAGAGAATGCAGGAGACTAACTAACAAAGCAGGCAGCGGACCGTTTTGTGCTGCTGAAACGTAAAGCTGCAACCGCAGTGCAATCAATAGGAGATGAACAGTGCCTGGTGCGGAAAATCTATCTAACTTGTTATGCAAATGTTGAACACCAACAGATGGAGAACCTACACCAGTCGAGCAATTCAATAATCAATAATCTTCATTTGAATTTACTTTACAAAGAACAAGAGGGCTTAATTTGAGTCTATTTCCTTGGAGCCTAGACCTATATAAAATAACTTAACTGGCTGAGGTAGGCTATTAAGCTTAACAGCCTAATAGAAGTAGGATTTTTTTTATTAGGCCTACTTACAATTGCAACTCGTCAAAAATATAGCATCCTACATAAAACAATAATTTAACGAAAAAAAGTGTGTGTTGGGATAGCCAGCTCTGTAACGACCGAACAAACAGAACATACTGTCAGCTTGAGACGTAAATATCCCTGGATAAGCTCTCACAATAATATTAGTATTTACTAAATACAGTCATATAGGCCACTAAGTTACTTATTCAATGAGAAAAGTTGCATTTCCCCTCGGACACAATCTTGTGTATGTTTGGTTTGATGGATGGATGTGATTTTGATGTGCAGGCAGTCCTTGATTGACTTACGTGAAAGCCGGTTCCTGTCATGACTCTATATTGCGCTCATAAAGGAAAATGAGGACTCACAGGTGTAAGTCAATCCAAACATTGTTAGCACATAAAATGCAAGTTTCTTTATTGTACTGTATTCCTCTGAGCATGCCACCCACAACACACACAGGGACTCGGCACTCTGAGCGCATCCCTGATTTGGCTCGATGTCTGGAATTCAATCAGCTTAGTTTGAATTGTGGCCTCATCCAGCGAAGATATTGTTTTATTAGCAAGGGAGGAAAATTCTCCAACTGGGCAGACTGTGAGAGAATAACGTACAAACGCAATGATATCCTTGGGCATGCTGTAGTCTTCAAATCTGGTGGATAAGTTGTCCATGCTCGATGGAATCTACCATCACCTCTGTGACAATGCTGCAGTCTGGTCCCTCAGCCTGTCGTTTCTTCAGTGTGCTGAAGTGCAGCAGCTTTCCAGATGACAAGTCCAAATCGAACAACTCAAGCTTCCTAGTAAAGGCCTCAAATTTCTCCACCATGTCCACAGCTGTTTCCCCCTTCCTTGTAACTGCAGATTTATTCCGCAAAAAAAGCTGTGGTTGCAGCTTGCAGTTAACGATTCAATGTTTCTGCGTCGGGCCTCTGTATGGGGCGGGAAGGCCACTGAAAGTTCAATGCTTCAATTCAGAATTACGTCTGAGATTGCAAATAATTCAAACAGCGATATTTTCATTGCAAATAAGACACACTGGCTTGCCATTGGGAAAAGATGGAGCGATGAACGCATGTCTCTCTGTACATTCTTCACTGAAACTTTGATTTTCATAATCTACCTATCTTCTTGATACTTTTTGAGAGCGACCTTTTGTCTTGCTATTAAGCAAATTGTTCTGAACAAATGTTGACTTTGTAGTGTAGCCTACAATAAGCTACATACTGTAGGCGTGTTTTTCCCCACCAATCACGCACAGAGACAAAAAATAATAATTGAAAAGAGACAGTGATGTTATGAGCGTAATCAGATCAACATTATCTTATTGTCACTGAATTTATTATGTACTAATCATATGTGTTAAACATGTTAGATATGTAGTGTAGGCCAATTAATTATGCTAATATTATATACATATTATGTTCTGGCCAGCTGAGTATTGTCTCAGAAAAAAATTGTCCTGGGGCCAAACCTAGTTGACGAACCCTGATATACAATATGTGTTACAGAGCCTTTCCATAAGTCCACTTAAGTTTATTCAACTGTCTTCTGATTTATTAGAGCGATGTTGATGTTGTACTGTGATGCCAACAGATTCCAGACTGCAGGGTAGCCTAGTGGTTAGAGCGGTGGACTAGTAACCGGAAGGTTGCAAGTTCAAACCCCCGAGCTGACAAGGTACAAATCTGTCGTTCTGCCCCTGAACAGGCAGTTAACCCACTGTTCCTAGGCCGTCATTGAAAATAAGAATTTGTTCTTAACTGATCTTGCCTAGTTAAATAAAGGTAAAATAAAAATTTGCCAGTCGCTCATCATCTTCAACCATCAGTGAGTTGGTTTTAATAGTCTCGCTGGAAATGGAATACAATGTAAAAATGAGCAGCATACAGTAAAGACCAACCGTCTCTATTTATTTAAACATTATTTTTAGCATTATTAGACCTACTTTACAGTATTACTGTATCTGTTCATTTTCCTGGACTTTGACGTTTGGCGTAACACAGGCGAATAGCACTGTCCGTGACCATAATCCCCAAGTCTAACAGTATTTTACCGACATGTTTAATTATTCAAGGCTCCTTTCTCTGTGGTGGAGTTCTTTTAAGATTTCTTAATGGAACACCCAAAGTCATCCAATTGTTATAATAGAATTTGAAACAATAGCCTACAAACGTGTGGTCAACTATTTCAGCACCGTTTTATGATGCTCTGAGACAAGCATGGGAACTGGTCTTGATAAATCAATTAGAATTTTTATTTTCACTGAATCTCTGTTTGGGTATTGGTTAGCCTACAATTAGAGTGTGGAAACGGTCACGTTGTACAGCACCATATTTTCCTAAAGGAAACCCTGAGTTTTTTTTTATTTTTCTTGGAATAGAAAAACCCCATAATATTTATCATATTAATTAAATTCTCTACTACCGGCAATATCACAAAAAGTTACATGCTTCCCAAAGATGCCCTCTGCTGGTCTAACTAGCGTTAATGGCAACAAAGGCTGGATAACATACCATAGAATTCCCACAAGGTGGGCTGCAGTGTGATGCAACTTTTACAGGAAGAACCACTGTACTTTGAAGAATCTCAAATATAAAATATATTCTGATTTGTTTGACACTTTTTTTGGTTACTACATGATTACATGTGTTATTTTATAGTTTAAGTCTTCACTATTATTCTACAATGTAGAAAATAGTAAAAATAAAGAAAATCCCTTGAATGAGTTGGTGTGTTCAAACTTTTGACTGGTACTGTATGTGTATATATATATATATATACACACACACACAGTACATTCGGAATGTGTTCAGACCCCTTCCTTTTTTCCACATTTTATTACATTTCAGCCTTATTCTAAAATTGATTAAATGAAACAATTTCCTCATCAATCTACACACAATACCCCATAATGACAAAGCAAAAACAGGTTTTTAGAAATGTTTGCAAATCTATTAAAATTAAAAACAGAAATACCTTATTTACATAAGTATTCAGACCATTTGCGATGAGAATCGAAATTGAGCTGAGGTGCATCCTGTTTCCATTGATCATCCATGAGATGTTTCTACAACTTGATTGGAGTCCACCTGTGGTAAATTCAATTAATTGGACATGATTTGGAAAGGCACACACCTTTCTGTATAAGTTCCCACAGTTGAAAGTGCATGACAGATCAAAAGCCAAGCCATTAGGTCGAAGGAATAGTTCGTAGGGCTCCGAGGCAGGATTGTGTCGAGGCACAGATCTGGGGAAGGATACCAACAAATACTGTGGGGATGTTTTTCAGTGACAGGGACTGGGAGACTAGTCAGGATCGAGGGAAAGATGAACGGAGCAAAGTACAATCAATCACATTTATTTATAAAGCCCTTTTTACATCAGCAGACGTCACAAAGTGCAATACCGAAAACCAGCCTAAAACCTCAAACGGCAAGCATTGCAGATGTAGAAGCACGGTGGCTGGGAAAATGTCCCTAGAAAGGCAGGAACTTGGGAGGAAACCTAGAGAGGAATGAGGCTCATTGGCCAGTCCTCTTCTTTCTGTGCCAGGTAGAGATTATAATAGTACATGGCCATTTAAGGCCAGATTGTTCTTCAAGATGTTCAAACATTCATAGATGACCAGCAGGGTCAAATAATAATCACAGTGGTTGTAGATGGTGCAACAGGTCAGTACCTGAGGAGTAAATGTCAGTTGGCTTTTCGCATCTGAGCATTCAGAGGTTGAGAAAGCAGGTGCGGTAGAGAGAGAGAGTCGAAAACAGCAAGTCCGGGACAAGGAAGCACGTCGGTGAACAGATCAGGGTTCCCTAGAAGCAGGCAGAACAGTTGAAACTGGAGCAGCAGCACCAGGTGGACTGGGGACAGCCAGGAGTCATAAGGCCAGGTAGTCCTGAGGCATGATCCTAGGGCTTTGGTCCTTTGAGAGAGAGAATTAGAAGGAACAAACTTAAATTCATACAGGACATCAGATACACCAGATATAACAAACTGACCCTAGCCCCCCGGCACATAGAATATTGCAGAATAGATATTGGAGACTGAGACGGGTGAGTCAGGGGACACTGGAGCCCGGTCCGATGATACCCTCACAGGCAGGATATAGCCCCCACCCACTTTGCCAAAGCACAGCCCCCACACCACTAGAGGGATATCAACAGACCACCAACTTACTACCCTGAGACAAGGCTGAATACACCCCACAAAGTTCTCCTCCACCGCACGAGCCCGGGTGGCGCAAACCCAGACAGGATGATCACGTCTGTGACTCAACCCACTCAAGTGACTCACCCCTCAGAGGGACGGCATGGAAGAACAATAGTAAGCCAGTCACTAGTCACTGGGTCAGAGGCAAAGAATCCCAGTGGAGAAAGGGGAGCCGGCCAGGCAGAGACGGCAAGGGCAGTTTGTCGCTCCAGTGCCTTGCTGTTCACCTTCGCACCCCTGGGCCTGACTACACTCAATCATAGGACCTACAGAAGAGATGAGTCTTCAGTAAAGACTTAAAGATTGAGACCAAGTCTGCATCTCTCACATGGATAGGCAGATCATTCCATAAAAATGGAGCTCTATAGGAGAAAGCCCTGCCTCCAGCTGTATAAATTCTAGGGACAATAAGGAGGCCTGCGTCTTGTGACTGTAGCGTATGTGTACTGTAGGTATGTACGGCAGGACCAAATCAGAGAGATAGGAAGGAGAAAACCCATGTAATGCTTTGTAGGTTAGCAGTAAAATCTTGAAATCAGCCCTAGCCTTAACTGGAAGTCAATGAAGAGAGGCTAGCATTGTAATATGATCAAATGTTTTGGTTCTAGTCAGGATTCTAGCAGCCGTGTTTAGCGCTAACTGAAGTTATTTAGTGCTTTATCCGGTAGAGCATTGCAGTCGTCTAATCTAGAAGTGACAAAAACATTGATTAGCTTTTCTGCATAATTTCTGGACAAAAAGTAAATGATTTTTGCAATGTCACAAAGATGGAAAAAAGCTATCCTTGAAATATTCTTGATTTGTTCATCAAAGGAGAGATCAGGGTGCACAGTTTTATTTGAGATGACTGTACAACCATCAAGATTAATTGTCAGATCCAACAGCAGATCTCTTTGTTTATTGGAACCTAAAACTAGCATCTCTGTTTTTTCCGAGTTTAAAAGTAAAACATTTGCCTCCGTCCACTTCCTTATGTTTGAAACACAGGTTTCCAGGGTAGGCAATTTTGGGGCTTCACCATGTTTCATCGAAACGTACGGCTGTGTGTCATCCGCATAGCCGTAAAAGTTGACATTGTGTTTCCGAATGACATCACCGAGAGGTAGAATATATAGTGAAAACGATAGTGGTACTAAAATGGAACCTTGAGGGATGGCGAAACTAACAAATGCATTTGGCAGAGTGCTGTCTGAGTGCTATGATGGGCTCTAAAACCAGACTGAAGCATTTCGATGCATTATTTGTCTTCAGGAAGGCAGTGAGTTCCCGCGTAACAGCTTTTTCAACAGTTTTTGAGAGGTATGAGAGATTCAATATTGGCCAATTCCGGGTCAAGGTTGGGCTTTTTCAAGAGAGGCTTTATTACTGCCACTTTTAGTGAGTTTGGTACACATCCGGAGGATAGGGAGCCATTTATTATGTTCAACATAGGAGGGCCAAGCACAGGCAGTAGCTCTTTCAGTAGTTTAGTTAGAATAGGGTCCAGTATACAGCTTGAAGGTTTAGAGGCCATGACTATTTTCATGAATGTGTCAAGAGAGACAGGATCAAAAATGTTGAGTGCCTCTATTGATCCTAGGTCCTGGCAGTTCTGTGTAGACTCAGGACATCTGAGCTTTGGAGAAATACGCAGATTCAAAGTGGTGTCTGTAATTTGCTTTCTGATGATCATGATCTTTTCATCAAAGAAGTTCATGAATTTATCACTGCTGAAGTGAAAGCTATCCTCTCTTGTTGAATGCTGCTTTTTAGTTCTTATGCTACATTTGAGTTCTTATTCTCCTCAATTAGTTTGGAAAAATAGGATGATCGAGCAGCACTGAGGGCTCTTCGATATTGCACGGTACAGTCTTTCCAAGCCAGTCGGAAAACTTCTAGTTTGGTGGAGCACCATTTCCGTTCAAATTTTCGGGAACCTTGCTTCAGGGCTCAGGTATTTTCTGTATACCAGGGAGCAAATTTCCTTTGACAAATGTTTTTTGTTTTTAAGGGTGTGACTGCATCTAGGGTATTACGCAAGGTTGAATTAAGATCCTCAGTTAGGAGGTTAACCGACTTTTGTACTCCGACTTCCTTGGGTAGGTGGAGGGAGTCTGGATGGACATCTAGGAATCTTTGGGTTGTTCAAGAATTTATAGCACGACTTTTGATTATCCTTGGTTGGGGTCTGAGCAGATTATTTGTTGCGATTGCAAACATAATAAAATGGTGGTCCGATAGTCCAGGATTATGAGGAAAAAAATTAAGATCCACAACATTTATTCCATGGGACAAAACTAGGTCCAGAGTATGACTGTGGCAATGCGTAGGTCCGGAAACACGTTGGACAAAACGCATTAAGTTGATGATGGCCACGAAAGCTTTTGAAATGGGTCTGTGGACTTTTTCATGTAAATATTAGTCACCAAAAATGTGAATATTATCTGCCATGACTTCAAGGTCCAATAGTAATTCAGGAAACTCACTGAGGAATGCTGTGTACGGCACAGGAGGCCTGTATAAAGAGTAGCTATAGAAAGTGATTGAATAGGCTGCATAGATTTCCTGAGTTTTTTTTAACCTTTATTTAACTAGGCAAGTCAGTTAAGAAACCAATCACAGCCTAGGAACAGTGGGTTAACTTCCTTGCTCAGGGGCAGAACAACAGACTTTTACCATGTCAGCTCAGGGATTCAATCTTGCCACCTTTCGGTTGCTAGTTCAACACTCTAGCCGACTAGAAGCTCAAAAGACGAAAATGCAGTATTACCTCCGCCTTTGCGGGATCCACAGGGATATGGTCACTAGTGTAACCAGGAGGAGAGGCCCCATTTAACACAGTAAATTCATCTGGCTTGAGCCATGTTTCAGTTAGGCCAATCACATCGAGATTATGGTCAGTGATTAGTTCATTGACTGCATTGGAATTGATTAAGTAACCATATTTTGAGATGTGAGATATCGCAATCTCTTTCAATAATGACAGGAATGGAGGTCTTCGTTCCAGTGAGATTACTAAGGCGAACACCGCCATGTTTTGTTTTGCCCAACCTAGATTGAGGCACAGACACTGTCCCGATGGGGATAGCTGAGCTGACTACACTGACTGTGCTAGTGGCAGACTCCACTAAGGTGCAGGCTGGCTAACAGCCTGCTAACTACCTCATTGTGAAGCTAGAGGAGTTAGAGCCCTGTCTATGTTCATAGATGATAAGATGAGAGCACCCCTCCAGCTAGGATGGAGTCTGTCACTCCTCAGCAGGCCAGGCTTGGTCCTTTTTATGGGTGAGTCCCAGAAAGAGGGAGGGGCAGAAAACAATATTCAACCAGCGATTGAGTTGTGAGTGTCAGCTGTAGAGCTCATCACTTCCCTTTAAGAGACAATTATTCAATGCTGACACATCTTTGTAGCTGATTTACACACTGAAGCTATGTTGAGCTTGGTGACCTCTAACTGTTTCATGCTAACATTGGTGCTGACGTGGTAAAACAATATCCCTATACTCTCTACAATCGCCAGTTTTAGCCTTAGTCAGCACCATCTTCAGATTAGGTTTTATGTTGGATAGCTCTGCCCCCTGGTAGACAGTGTATGATCGCTGGATAATTATTTTTAAGTCTAATACTCGTTGCTTAACGGGGAGAACCAGTTGAAAGTTTCTGTCGGCTGAATGAGCGACACCTGTTGAGTATGCCAACAACATTTATTTCCAGGAGCCTTGAGAAAATTGTCCAGCTGCGAGAACTGTGAGGGTGGGGGGGTTTATACTACTATCTGTACTTACTGGTGGCACACATGTTGTTTCATCCTTTCCTACACTTAAATTGTCCTTGCCTAACGATTGCATCTGAAGCTGTGCTTGCAACACACCTATCCTCACCATAAGGCGATAGTTCTCCTGTATAGTATGAGTACAGTGTCTGCAATTAGATGGCATAGTGTAAATGTTACTACTTAGCTTCTGCCGATGGAGGTCCTGTAGAACCATGTCCAGATAAAGCGTCCGGGGTGAAAAAGTTTAATGAAAAAACTAAGACTTTGGTAAATGTATTAAAAGTAAAAACTGAAAAGTCTGGCTGATAGCCAAGTAGCAACAAACAGAACAATAGCACTGAGATGAGTCCGGAAGTTGAGGGCCTTGATGAAAACCTGCTCCAGACCTCAAACTGGGGTGAAGGTTCACCTTCCAACAGGTCAACGACCCTAAGCACACTGCCAAGACAACACATTAGTGGCTTTGGGACAAGTCTCTGAATGTCCTTGAGTGGCCCAGCCAGAGCCCGGACTTGAACACGTTCAAACATCTCTGGAGAGACCTGAAAATAGCTGTGCAGCGACGCTCCCCATCCAACCTGACAGAGCTTGAGAGGATCTGCAGAGAAGAATGGGGAAAAACTCCCCAAATACAGGTGTGCGAAGCTTGTAGCGTCATACCCAAGATGACTCGAGGCCAAAGGTTCTTCAACAAAGTACTGAATAAAGGGTCTGCATGGTTATGTAAATGTGATTTTTAATTTTTTTATATTATTTATACATTTGCAATAATTTCTAAAACTGTTTTTGCTTTGTCATTATGGGGTATTGTGTGTAGATTGATGAGATAACAAAATATGGAAAAAGTGAAGGGGTCTGAATACTTTCCGAATGTACTGTATCTGACACTTCGCATCTGCAGATGTTTTCAATCAAGGAAGTTCACATGCCAATTGAGGAAACCAAATGACAAACGGTTGGGGTTTTTTTTTGTGTTTTTTTTCTGGCTTAGAGCACCCAGCTACGTCTCAGGAATCCCCTTCAGTGGATGTTACACCTATGGACACCTGGGAGGTTAGACATTAAAATACATTTTCAACAAAACAGATTAATAAATGCATTTTTAGACTGTTTATGTACATATTCTGAATAATGGCTTTCACTTGTGGGAGTTTAGTAGTACTGACATATAAACAACCAGAAAGATGGATGTTTTCACTCTTTAAAACATGCACGCACACACTGATGCCTTTCATTCATGTCCATTAAATTGCCTAAATACATGAAATGTTGCACTTTCGAAAAAATATTATCACATACATGCACACACCGGCTGATGGCTTTCATATTCCTTCCTTGACTTTTACTCGAACTCTGACCCTCTTCAGGATGAGGGTCTGGACTCAGATGATGACTGCAGCTCTGTCTCCAGCTATGGGTCTGACTTCTCTGCAAGAAGAGGTTATGGCTCCATTGCTTTGGGCCTCACTGGGGTAGGACCATTTTATGGACAGTTACCATAAAGCTACCATTTTCAACAACATATTGTAGTTGTTTTGGAAGATATGGCTTGAATAGCAAGATATTAGCTGTCCCGTAAAATATTTGTTAGAAAAAATATTCAATTTTATTAATCTTTTTCCTTTCTCTGAACATCAAAGGTGATAATTGTGCAAAAATACAATCATACTGTATGCCTTTTCAAAATACTTGACACAGCTCTTGATTTTGCAGTTCATAATTGCATCATGTTTTAAACTATTGCAATGATTACTTAAACCCCCCCCCCCCCAAAATGATTGTTTTATTTATACTTTTCCCCAAAAAGTTGTGAAATACTGATAGTGAGGCTTAACCCTTTTTTTCAAATGCATACTCTTGATACCATTTGAAAGGAAACAGTTTGGAGTTTGCGGAAATGTGAAAAGAATGTAGGAGAACACATTAGATCTGGTAAAGATAACACAAAGACAAAAACATGCATTTTTCCCCTTCATCCTTGAAATGCAAGAGAAACAAACGGTCACAATGTACTGTTCTAGGTTAGGCGCAATCTCGATTTTGGCCACTAGATCGCTGCAGTGCACCTGCAAAGTTTTGGACTGATTGCATTTTTGTTCAGAATGTTCTATCAAGACTGCCCAAATGCGCCTAATTGATTTATTAATACATTTTCAAGTTCATAATTGAGCACTCCCCTCAAACAATAGCATGGCATTCTTTCACCGTAATAGCTACCGTTAATTGGACAGTGCAGTTAGATTAACAAGAATTTAAGCTTTCTGTCCATATCACATATGTCTATGTACTGGGAAATGTTCTCGTTACTTACAACCGGGGGGGCATCGATCCTGTAGAGGTTAATATGGTTGTGTTTGGTAAACGCCTGAAGAACATGCTTTGTCTCCAAATGAGTAGCTTTGAAATGTCCTTCTCCTGTCCTCTTTTTGTCAGCGCACTGGCAGTCTTCTGAGTGTGTACAGTGAGGCGGGGGACTTTGGGAGTGTGACTGTCCAGGGGGCAGTAGAGTTCTCGCTAAGGTACAGAAATGCAGAGGAGCTGATCGTCACAGTGGAGCAGTGTCAGGACCTTGCTTACGCCAACCCTCGCAAGCAGCGCACTGACCCGTAATCTCAACACACCACGCATGCATGCACATAGACACACAAATTCAGACCAATATTATAGTAGTTAAAACAGGTTTTTTAAAGATACACTATGCAGAAATCGTTCTGCCATTTCCTGGTTGCTAAAATTCTAATAGTTAGCCTAATTTCAATTTATGTGACCAAACAAGCAAGTATAGTGCAGAGAATTATTGTACCATCTAATCTGCTGTGAAATATATTTTTCATAACCCAATATATTGTATTTTCAGCTGTTTGCACAAAACTTAAGACCCAAAAACGAGAAATAGTGCACATAGAACAGATGTACGGCTTCTTAGACTTGCTTTCAATGAGATTGACATTGATCTATAATTTATGTGAATTTGGTCAAGTCACCCAAAAAGTTACATATTGCATCTTTAATTGGGGTCTCCAGAACCTACAACAGGTTTTAAAAAATAAACATGAGCCAAATAATAAGTATTTAGTAGAGTATTAGATCAGTTTATGTTAAATATTTTTAAGGGGTTAGAATGGGAAAGGACCTTTAAACTATGGTCATTGCTGTGTAGAATACAAGATGACTCGTCTCTCATGGCATCAATACTCTTAAGTAGTTCACTATTGTACAACTTGATGTTAGATTGTAGTCTATGGGTCAGGAGAAACTGTAATCCAACTGTGAGACCCTACAAACTTCAGCTAACTTTAGCCACCACAACCTAACAATCAATGGAAGTTATGGGAGCATGTGAGACAAATCACCTTTAAGTAACATCAAACCAAATATGGAGTTTATTTGATTTCAGGTGATTTTGACATTATCATTTTTTTACATGCTCACATGTCCCCATCACATCCATTGATTGCTAGCTTGTGGTGGCTGAAATTTGTAGTGGTTGTTTTAAAGAAAACGTGAGTTTATTTTAGCCCATAGTTCCTCACCCTGAAAGTAGTCTATCGTAAAATAGTGAACTACTCCTTTAACAGCATAACTCCTGTTTCCTGTGCAGATATGTGAAGACCTACCTCCACCCTGACAAATCCCGCCATAGCAAGAAGAAGACCTCCATCAAGAAACGCACAATTAACCCAGTGTTTGATGGAGAGACACTGAAAGTAGGTTTTACCATGTTGTGAGTGCTTTCTATATATTTTATGAATTAATTTAGCATGAAAATGTACTTGGGAAAGGTACACATCTCCTTTATTTTTCACGCTAATACAATTACTTTATTTGCAACCAAATCTGAGTTTCCCCACCCAACGTGGCTGACTGAAATACGCATGCACATTTGGTGCAGAACCATATGTTATGTGTGTGTACAGTGACATGAGAATATTCCCCATTGTTCTTGTTCACCCACACAAGAAGTGATCAGGACACGCAGGTTGAAATCTCAAAGCAAACTCTGAACCAATTCTATTAATTTGGGGACAGGTCAAAAAGCTTTTAACATTTATGGCACTTTAGCTAGGTAGCTTGCTGCTGCTAGTTAATTTGTCCTGGTATATAAACATTATGTTATTTTACCTGAAATGCACAAGGTCCTCTACTCCACAACTAATCCACAGATAAAACGGTAAACCAAATTTGTTTCTTGTCACCTCTCCTCCTTCCTTCGGAGTGTGGACGTCAGGCTCATCTTTCAATCACCCACGTGGGTATATATGCTCCTAAAAACCAATGAGGAGATGGGAGAGGTCGGACTTGCAGTGCGTCGAGCGTCACAAATAGAAACCATTTTTTATTTTAGCGCCTGGCCACTCAGACGCTCGCTGAGGCACGCGAGCGGTGTGGGTGCAATGATTGAATAACATGTATGTGTACATTTATTTTGCAACGCTTGCGCACATGTTAGGGTCCTGCATTTAGTTATTTTCTACCCCACATTTCCATCATCCCACCTCAAGGGGCCAATATAGCACCTTCTCACATTACGTGTGAAATAATTGTCACGTGTGTGTACTATAATCATTATCCAATTAGTCCAAAGTAAGATCCCATTATTAAGTTAACTGACTTCAAATTTAATGTTTGCTGACACTCACAGCTCTGTTTTCATCAGCAGCCTGCGCTTTAATGCACCAAAATATAAGCCTCAGAACATTATCAGCATAAATATTCAATTACATATTGATTGCGTGTTTTAGAAAACTATTTTTAGGCATGATTAGTTTTATTTTTATTTTTATTATTTTTTTGACCCTACTTGTTCAAGTCCAACTTTTTCTGAATGAGTTGGGAGGCACATCTAGCTGAGTTTTTAAATCACTAAAATACTGTTTATTTTACTATGGCCCTTTTTCACTATGACCCTTCATCTCAAATCAAATCACATTTTATTGGTCACATACACATATTTATTATTATTAATGTGCTTCTACACCTGCATTGCTTGCTGTTTGGGGTTTTAGGCTGGGTTTCTGTACAGCACTTTGAGATATCAGCTGATGTACGAAGGGCTATATAAATAAATTTGATTTGATTTAGCAGATGTTATTACGGGTGTAGCGAAATGCTTGTGTTCTTTGCTCCAACAGTGCAGTAGTATCTAACAATTCACCACAATACACAGATCTAAAATTAAAAGAATGTATTTAAGAAATGTATACATATTAGGACAAACAATGGTCGGAGTGGCATTGACTAAATATAGTAGAATAGAATACAGTATATACTGTACATATGACTTGAGTCAAGCCGTATGTAAACATTATTAAAGCGACTAGTGCTCCATTATTAAAGTGGCCAGTGATCCCATGTCATCTGATGAAGGCGCACATGGGCCTATTTATATCATGAATATGAATTCGGAGGGCAGAAATGATTAAATATTAAAGCATTAGACCTCTCACTAAAGGCATCAGTCATACAAAAGCTACTAAAATCATCTTCAACCATCAGTGAGTCGATGGCTTGAATATGCTCGCTGGGAATGGAATACCACGGTAGATGCTGTGTTTTTGGTTGATTGCCAGGCGGCATTGGCGGCGAGTCAGGCAGAGAGTGACCTGTTTAAATTATGTGAGAAAGAAGATATTCAATTTGATTTGGAATGGCAGGCCAGACAAAATTAAAAGGGCCTATTGTCTTACCCTATGTTCAAGAATGTCCTATTTCCCTTTATTCAGATTACAACCGCTCACTTTCGGTAATTTGAAAACAAAATAATCTCCAAAATATTGTTATTTTTTTAAACAAGGACTTGAAAATGGGATTGTAAAACTCTGAAAACAACGTTTCCAGTCCGAGAATGAGAATGGTAAATGACTGTAATTAATCCATCCACCCATTATGGGCTATTAGCAGGACAATAGACTCTTGCCAAGAAGGAGGGTAAGGGGGGAGAATTGTATCGTTACGGATGAATATTTTCAGGTGATAACAAACCAGTTCCATCGGGTTAAAATGAGGAAACCTACATGTAGAGATTAAAAAAATATTTGTTGCAATCGATTTCAGTAATCCACTCGTTCAACATGCAGACAAAGGAGTCAAAAAAGCTACCACTAAACTTCGTCCAAACAAGTCAAACAACGTTTCTATTTAATCCTCGGGTACTCTAAAATGTAAATAAACTATAATATTTCATATAGAAAGTAGTATGTTCAATAGGAAAGAAAAATTAGTAAGCATGCGCCCTCTCCCTCGTGCACTGAAAGGCTGATATTGTTCGGTGCTCTTCTCACAAATACTCCAAAAAACAAGCCTGAAACCTTGAATAAAGACTTGACATCTAGTGGAAGCCATAGGAATTGCAATCTGGAAGATAGATTTACATAAACAATAGGTTCCCATTATACCTTTCCTGTTGGGAGCTCCAAAAACTGTTTTGCCTGCCATATCAATTATGTTATAGTCTCAGACATTATTTTAACAGTTTTAGAAACTTCAAAGTGTTTTCTATCCAATGCTACCAATTATATGCATATCCTGATCAAATACTTATGTCATGCAATAAAATGCAAATGAATTACTTAAAAATCATGCAATGTGATTTTATGGATTTTTACAGACCTCTACATGCTTTGTAAGTAGGGAAACCTGCAAAATCGGCAGTGTATCAAATACTTGTTCTCCCCACTGTAGATATTCCTTTTGTCCAGGTGGGAAAGGGCAGTGTGGAGTGCAATAGAGATTGCATCATCTGTGGATCTGTTGGGGCGGTATGCAAATTGGTGTGGGTCTAGGGTTTCTGGGATAATGGTGTTGTGAGCCATGACCAGCCTTTCAAAGTACTTCATGGCGACAGATGTGCGTGCAACAGGTCGGAAGTCATTTAGGCAGTTTACCTTAGTGTTCTTGGGCACAGGGACTATGGGGGTCTGCTTGAAACATGTTGGTATTACAGACTCGGATAGGGAGAGGTTGAAAGTGTCAGTGAAGACACTTGCCAGTTGGTCAGTTCATGCTCGGAGTACACATCCTGGTAATCCGTCTGGCCCTGCAGCCTTGTGAATGTTGACCTGTTTAAATGTCTTACTCACATTGGCTGTGGAGAGCGTGATCACAGAGTTGTCTGGAACAGCTGGTGCTCTCATGCATTTTTCAGTGTTGCTTGCCTCGAAGCGAGCATAGAAGTAAATTAGCTCATCTGGTAGGCTCGTATCACTGGGCAGCTCTCAGTTGTGCTTCCCTTTGAAGTCTGTAATAGTTTGCAAACCCTGCCACATCCAAAGAGCATCGGAGCCAGTGTAGTATGATTCGATCTTAGACCTGTATTGACGCTTTGCCTGTTTGATGATTGTCGGATGTCATAGCAGGATTTCTTATAAGCTTCCGGGTTTGAGTCCCGCTCCTTGAAAGCGGCAGCTCTACCCTTTAGCTCGGTGCGGATGTTGCCTGTAATCCATGGCTTCTGGTTGAGGTATGTACATACAGTCACTGTGGGGACGACGTCATCGATGCACTTATTGATGAAGCCAGTGACTGATGTGGTGTACTCCTCAATGTCATTGGAAGAATATCGGAACATATTCCAGTCTGTGCTAGCAAAACAGTCCTGTTGCATCTGCTTCATCTGGCCACTTTTTTTTATAGACTGAGTCACTGGTGCTTCCTGCTTTAATGTTTGCTTGTAAGCAGGCATCAGGAGGATAGAATTATGGTCAGATTTGCCAAATGGAGGGTGAGGAAGAGCATTGTAGGCTTCTCTGTGTGTGGAGTAAAGGTGGTCTTTAGATGTTTTCCCTCTGGTTGCACATTTAACATGCTGATAGTAATGAGGTAAAACAGATTTAAGTTTCCTGCATTGATTACATTTTTTATTTATTTAACCTTTATTTAACCAGGAAGGGCTCATTGAGATTTAAAATATATTTTTCAAGAGCATCCTGGCCAAGATAGGCAGCACCAAGTCATTACAAAAATTACAGACAAACAACATGAAAAACTACAATTAATCTAGTAAAACCATAGAGTTCACAAGAGTATAATAAAATCAAAAACAGCAAATTAAAAACATTGACCGGTCAGGGAATCAGTCTCAAGATCATTCATCAGTGACTTGAAAATACCAATCGGGACAAGTTCTTCCAGTATTTTGTAAGGCGTTCCAAGACGATGGCACAGAGTACATAAAAGCCCTTTTACCAAATTCAGTTCGGACATTTGGAACAGTTAGCAGGATAAAGTCCAGCGAATGGAGTACCCACCACATTTCTGAACAATAAAAATGCCCAAATAAAAAGGTAGTAAACCCAAATTGGCTTTGTAAATAAAAGTATACCAGTGCCTGAGCCTACGAGTGACTAGAGAAGGCCAGCCAACCTTGGTATCCAAAGTGCAGTGGTGCGTAATGGTTTTGCTTAAAATAAATCTCCAAGTGCCATGGTAAAGGGTGTCAATTGATCTCAAACACTGAGCAGAAGCATTCATATATAAAATATCCCCAGAGTCTAGTAAAGGCATAAATGTAGCTGATACTAGCCTCCTTCTGGCTTCAAAAGAAAAACAGGCCTTATTCCTAAAATAATATCCCAATTTCAGCTTAATTTGTTTTGTAAATTGTTGAATATGCAAATTTAAGAGAGGCCATTATCAATTAAAATTCCAAGATATTTATGAGGTTACAACCTCAATCTCCTTGCCCTGACAGGTTGTAATAGGTGAAAGATGTTTTAATGTCTCCGGCCACTAGAAGCGCCACCTCTGGATGAGCGTTTTCTGGTTTGCTTATGGCGGTATGCAGCTCATTGAGTGCGGTCTTAGTGCCAGCATTTGTCTGTGGTGGTATGTAGGCAGCTCTGAAAAATACAGATAAACTCTCTAGGTACAGTGGCTTGCAAAGGTATTCACCCGCCTTGGCATTTTTCCTATTTTGTTGCCTTACAACCTGGAATTACAATAGATGTTTTGGAGCGTTTGTATCATTTGATTTACACAACAGCTACAGAAATACTCATCATAAACTTTGACGAAAGATACATGTTTTACATATAATTAAAGATACATTGTCATTTTGAAGATGCAAAATATATTTTCTTGTGAAACAAACAAGAAATAAGACAAAACAAACTGAACTTGAGCATGCATAACTAATCACCCTGCCAAAGTCAATACTTTGTAGAGCCTTTGGCAGCAATTACAGCTGCAAGTCTCTATAAGCTTGGTACATCTAGCCACTGGGATTTTTGATGGATTGAGGTCTGGGGATTGACTAGGCAATTCCAAGACATTTAAATGTTTCCCCTTAAACCACTCACGTGTTGCTTTAGCAGTATGCCTAGGGTCGTTGTCCTGCTGGAAGGTGAACCTCCGTCTCAGTCTCAAATTTCTGGAAGACTGAAACAGGTTTCCCTCAAGAAGTTCCCTGTATTTGGTGCCATCCATTATTCCTTCAATTCTGACCAGTTTCCCGGTCCCTGCCAATGAAAAACATCCCCACAGCATGATGCTGTCACCATGCTTCACTGCGGGGATGATATTCTGGGGTGATGAGAGGTTTGCACTTGGCGACCTGGTTAGAGTGCACTGCGCACGGCCTGCCACAGGAGACGCAAGTGCGCGATGAGACAAGGATATCCCTACCGGCCAAGCCCTCCCTAAACCGGACGACGCTATGTTGATTGTGCGTTGCCCCATGGACGATATCTGCGACAGAGCTTGGGGGCGAACCCAGAGTCTCTGGTGGCACAGCTAGCGCTGCGATGCAGTGCCCTAGACCACTACGCCACCCGGTAGGCCCCCTCCCACATGCCTTTTGACGAACACCAAATGTGTTTGCTTATTTTTTTCTTTAAGCAATGGCTTTTTTCTGGCCACTCTTCCATAAAGTCCAGCTCTGTGGTCCAGCTCTTGTTAAAACATCTCTAGGGTAGGGGGCACTATTTTTTACCTTCGAATGAAAAGCGTGCCCAAAGTAAACTGCATGCTACTCAGGCCCAGAGGCTAGGATATGCATATAATTTGGTAGATTTGGATAGAAAACACTCTAAAGTTTCAAACTGTTAAAATAATGTCTGTTGGTATAACAGAACTGATTTGGCAATCGAAAACCTGAGATTTTTCTGATGAATTCTGATGAATGCTTTTACAGTATCCATTGACTTAAGACTCAAATTGCACTTCTTAGGGCTTCCACTAGATGTCAACAGTCTTTAGAAATAGTTTCAGGCTTGTATTCTGAAAAATGAGGGAGTAAGAGCACTCTGAATGAGTGGACACCGCAGTGGCCCAGAGATTTTTCATGCGCGAGGCCTTTCTTGTTTACTTTTTATATTGACAATGTTATTGTCCGGTTGAAATATTATTGATTTTTTTTTTAGGCTAAAAACAACCTGAGGATTGATTATAAACATCGTTTGACATGTTTCTACGAACTTTACGGATACTGTTTGGATTTTTCGTCTGCCTGTTCTGACTGGGTTTGAGCCTGTGGGTTACTAAACAAAACGGATACTATTTGGATATTAACAGTGACTTTAACGAACAAAACCAACATTTATTAAGTAAATGGGAGTCTTGTGAGTGCACCACCGATATGAAGATCATCAAAGGTAAGTGATACATTTTATCACTATTTCTGAATTGTGTAACTCTTTGGCTGGTTACTGTTTTTTATGATTTGTCTGCTGGGCGCTGTTCTCAGATAATCGCATGGTATGCTTTTGCCGTCAAGCCTTTTTTAAATCTGACACCATGGTTGGATTAACAAGAAGTGAATCTTTAAACCGATGTATAACAGTTGTATGTTTTATTAATTTTTATAATGAGTATTTCAGGTTTTGAATTTGGCGCGCTGCAATTTCACTGGATGTTGGCCAGGTGGGACGCTACCGTCCCAAGTCCCCTAGAGAGGTTTAACAAACTACAGTTTTGGCAAGTCGGTTAGGACATCTACTTTGTGCATGACACAAGTAATTTTTCCAACAATTGTTTACAAACAGATTATTTCACTTGTAACTCACTGTATCACAATTCCAGTGGGTCAGACGTTTACATACACTAAGTTGACTGTGCCTTTAAACAGCTTGGAAAATTCCAGAAAATTATGTCATGCTTTAGAAGCTTCTGCTAATTGGCATGATTTGAGTCAATTGGAGGTTTACCTGTGGATGTATTTCAAGGCCTACCTTCAAACTCAGTGCCTCTTTGCTTGACATAATGGGAAAATCAAAAGAAATCAGCCAAGACCTCAGAAAAATAATTGTAGACCTCCACAAGTCTGGTTCATTCTTGGGAGCAATTTCCAAATACTGAAGGTACCACGTTCATCTGTACAAACAATAGTACGCAAGTATAAACACCATGGGACCACACAGCCGTCATACCGCTCAGGAATTGTGTGACCTAGCGTTAGTGTGCGTATGCATGTGTCTCTACCTGTGTGTGTTTCTCTGAACAGTCCTCGCTGTTCCATAAGGTGTATTATTATCTGTGTTTAATTTCATATCTAGAGCATTCCTACTTAGTGTGTTTTGTTTAGGGCACCATCCTAAGTTGATAACTACATGATAAGTCTACAAGCTGTAAGGCACTAGCTTCGGACAGTCTACAGGGATGGCTTATTGACCTCTTGGGAGAAACTGGTGAGTGCGGTAGCTGTAGAGTTTTGACTCATCATGGGTATGGGCTAGTACTTTGTGTCTTGGGACCCCCCATCAGTGGTTGATGTTGGTGTCCGAGCACATCTTTTTATTTTCTGTGTTTGGTTGGTCAGGGTGTGACTCGGGTGGGAGACTTGGGTGTTCTGTGTTTCTATGTTTTGGCCTGGTATGGTACTCAATCAGGGATAGCTGTCTATCGTTGTCTCGGATTGGGAATCATACTTAGGTAGCCTTTTTTCCTTTTGGATTTTGTGGGTAGTTGTCTTTGTTAGTGGCCTGTATAGCCCTAGTAAGCTTCACGTTAGTTTTTGTTGTTTCTTGTTTTGCTGTCGACATTTATAATAAAGAGAAATGTACGCCTACCACGTTGCACCTAGCATTAGGAGAAGACAGTGTGGTAAGTGGAGACGGTACTGTGACCTGTGACCATACTTGGTTGGTCATTTCCACGATTTTGATGGCGACCGTGACAATGTCGAACCCTTTGCACGAGTTGTCAGCAGCCGCATTGGTAGTAGATTGGCTGTAACCTTTCAACCAAATCTCCCGGTGTTTGTGCTTTAAAATGCTCAGTGGTCGAGGCCTGTCAGTCACCACAGCGTACGCATGTGTCAACCGTTCCAGTACCTGCGAACTGAGACTAGGATATCTGTCTGTAATATCACATAGTGTTTCACCAGTGAGGTTCATCGGGTCAGTTGCGGGACTGATGCTGTTAGTTTCATTCTGAGGGCTTTCAGTCCGCTTTAAAGAGAAAAATGTATCATCGGAAGCAGAGTACACTCTGCACGTCGATGCTTTTATTCCTGAGACGGCCGAAGTCTTGCGGAAGTTTCCGACGTACAAGAGAAGTTAATCTCAGCTACATCATCGGACGAATCCAAGGAGATGGGAAGTTGCTCATTCACAGAGACTGCTGGCTCGAAATCATGAAAAGAATGGTCAATCAGGTTTGCCGATTTAATGTGACGAGATATTGTAATATGTCCTGAGGTCAGATTCTGCACCAAGAGGTTTCGAAATGTCTTTTTCCCAACGGGTGCTGTTGATGACTTCGTTGCACCTAGCATTAGGAGAAGACAGTGTGGTCAGTGTAGACGGTACTGTGACCTGTGACCATACTTGGTTGGTTTCCTTTCCATTAGTGGGAGTAAACAATCCAAGTCTGCTCCGAGTAGCAGGAGTTCAAATTCGAGGCTGGTAACATACACAGGGTGAACAAGCGATACGTCCTGGAAGTGTAGTTTCAGCATGAGTCTCAATGTGAGAGGTGAGGTAGTCTGAGTGAAACCTCAGTGTAGTTTCGCATCCTTCCCTTTTTAACCAATGTTTAGTTGGCTTCAAAGACTTTTTTCATTGAACAATGTTTGAGAGATGAGGGACACTGTCGAGCCTGAATCAATTAGCGCAGGAGATTAAGCAGTCCTCCAGGACTGTTTCCAGGTACGGCCTGTTTGAGTTGCTTTTAGTGGTCATATTCCCCACAAGCTGGAGTGGTCGTTCGCAACGACGTGATGTCATTTCTGTTCAAGGTGAAAAAACAGATTTCCTGATCAGGTTTTGAGTGGAATTGGCTCGTGAAGTTTTTGACCTTTTTCTTCACAACCCTGGTATCAGAGTCTATAGACAAAGCATGTAGGCTTGTTCCTTGATCAAGCAGGCCCTGAACAGGGTCTTGAGTGAGAGCGGAAGTAATTTGATTTTTAACCTTTCTAGCGCAGGGCTTCCGCAAGCCCCTGCGCTAGAAACCCCTCGACAACATTCTGCTGAAAAATATTTTTGGGAGATATGAAACATTCACACATTAACTCTCCATCTTGTGTAACAAGTGTCATATTGTGTTAGTCTACTAGGGACCTGTTGTCTTTGTATTAAGTTTATAATCAATAACCTATACAGTGTGTGTGTCCTATGTTATCATTTAGTTGGTTAGTTAATAAATAATCAAATCAATTTGTGTGGTACGGAATGATCAGCGAGACTCAGATTTGTGCAGATTCAGTCTGCGACGTTCAGAATGAAACTGATATGAGGAAACAATTAATTAGTGGCTGTTATGATATCTATATATTCTTGAGTTAATTCGGGAGACTCATTAACTCATTAAACAATTTTTCCCTTGGTGCCCCAAATTCCTAATGAGTTAATTGTTACATGATTAATTTAAGATAATAACAATTAAATATAGTAGGTAATTATTCGATGAATAACAGTCATCAGATTAATGATAGTCACGTCACAACATATTAGAGCCCCATGTGAGGAATCTAAGATAAAACTAAGCCTTACTGTTGAATTAAGTCTATAGGAATTATGAAGCCAAATACGTTATACACCAATAGCGCTGTAGGAAGGATTGTTTTTGAGAGTGGCATGTGTGGTTCCTTTTCATCCATATACTAGTAGGTAGAGATTGACTCCGGTGTTGTATATCTGATGAAAAGTCATTGTGTAGGGGGATTTACTGACCACCTATAATGGGCCGGGCCGATGTAGGTATTCTGAGAAATAGACTAACATAGTACTATTTCTGTCTCTCGCATTCGAGGAGTGAGTAGACTCGGCCATTATTCTTTTCTTGTGTGAGGACATATGGGACAGACAATTATTTAAAAAAAATTGTAGATATTGTTGTTTGAGCGAAACTGACATCTCTCCATCTCTCACGTTTTCTGAGAGATGGAGACCAACAGTGTATTTCTTTGTTACTGCGTGTTCCGGTAAACATCACGGAAATTAACAGATTAAGGGTGAGCGTGAGACATCATTATTAAACCCCCGTTCCCTTAAAGGGGACTCCGTGGTGCTTGGAACCGACATTCCTGTACAAGTAAGGCTAACTTTTCACTAGATGCTAAGCTAACAAAGGGAGAGCAGCCATTTTTCCTTTGTTCACAGGGCGACACCCTGTGCCGTGGGAAATGGAAGTTCCGCCTCCTTGCGACTCCCGTTCGATTTCAGCTTTCTGCTATCAGTGATCCCTAGGTGGTGATGAATCACCAGTATAATTTTGTGAGGAAAAAAATGATTGCGACAGCAACCATATTCTCACATCTGTTACAACGGGTTACATTTACATTTAAGTCATTTAGCAGACGCTCTTATCCAGAGCGACTTACAAATTGGTGCATTCACCTTATGACATCCAGTGGAACAGTAGTGCATCTAAATCTTTTAAGGGGGGTGAGAGGGATTACTTTATCCTATCCTAGGTATTCCTTAAAGAGGTGGGGTTTCAGGTGTCTCCGGAAGGTGGTGATTGACTCCGCTGTCCTGGCGTCGTGAGGGAGTTTGTTCCACCATTGGGGGGCCAGAGCAGCGAACAGCTTTGACTGGGCTGAGCGGGAACTGTACTTCCTCAGTAGGGAGGCGAGCAGGCCAGAGGTGGATGAACGCAGTGCCCTTGTTTGGGTGTAGGGCCTGATCAGAGCCTGGAGGTACTGAGGTGCCGTTCCCCTCACAGCTCCGTAGGCAAGCACCATGGTCTTGTAGCGGATGCGAGCTTCAACTGGAAGCCAGTGGAGAGAGCGGAGGAGCGGGGTGACGTGAGAGAACTTGGGAAGGTTGAACACCAGACGGGCTGCGGCGTTCTGGATGAGTTGTAGGGGTTTAATTGCACAGGCCGGGAGCCCAGCCAACAGCGAGTTGCAGTAATCCAGACGGGAGATGACAAGTGCCTGGATTAGGACCTGCGCCGCTTCCTGTGTGAGGCAGGGTCGTACTCTGCGGATGTTGTAGAGCATGAACCTACAGGAACGGGCCACCGCCTTGATGTTAGTTGAGAACGACAGGGTGTTGTCCAGGATCACGCCAAGGTTCTTAGCGCTCTGGGAGGAGGACACAATGGAGTTGTCAACCGTGATGGCGAGATCATGGAACGGGCAGTCCTTCTCCTGGAGGAAGAGCAGCTCCGTCTTGCCGAGGTTCAGCTTGAGGTGGTGATCCGTCATCCACACTCATATGTCTGCCAGACATGCAGAGATGCGATTCGCCACCTGGTCATCAGAAGGGGGAAAGGAGAAGATTAATTGTGTGTCGTCTGCATAGCAATGATAGGAGAGACCATGTGAGGTTATGACAGAGCCAAGTGACTTGGTGTATAGCGAGAATAGGAGAGGGCCTAGAACAGAGCCCTGGGGGACACCAGTGGTGAGAGCACGTGGTGTGGAGACGGATTCTCGCCACGCCACCTGGTAGGAGCGACCTGTCAGGTAGGACGCAATCCAAGCGTGGGCAGCGCCGGAGATGCCCAACTCGGAGAGGGTGGAGAGGAGGATCTGATGGTTCACAGTATCGAAGGCAGCCGATAGGTCTAGAAGGATGAGAGCAGAGGAGAGAGAGTTAGCTTTAGCAGTGCGGAGCGCCTACGTGATACAGAGAAGAGCAGTCTCAGTTGATTGACTAGTCTTGAAACCTGACTGATTAGGATCAAGAAGGTCATTCTGAGAGAGATAGCGGGAGAGCTGGCCAAGGACGGCACGTTCAAGAGTTTTGGAGAGAAAAGAAAGAAAGGATACTGGTCTGTAGTTGTTGACATCGGAGGGATCGAGTGTAGGTTTTTTCAGAAGGGGTGCAACTCTCGCTCTCTTGAAGACGGAAGGGACGTAGCCAGCGGTCAGGGATGAGTTGATGAGCGAGGTGAGGTAAGGGAGAAGGTCTCCGGAAATGGTCTGGAGAAGAGAGGAGGGGATAGGGTCAAGCGGGCAGGTTGTTGGGCGGCCGGCCGTCACAAGACGCGAGATTTCATCTGGAGAGAGAGGGGAGAAAGAGGTCAGAGCACAGGGTAGGGCAGTGTGAGCAGAACCAGCGGTGTCGTTTGACTTAGCAAACGAGGATCGGATGTCGTCGACCTTCTTTTCAAAATGGTTGACGAAGTCATCTGCAGAGAGGGAGGAGGGGGGGGGGAGGATTCAGGAGGCAGGAGAAGGTTGCAAAGAGCTTCCTAGGGTTAGAGGCAGATGCTTGGAATTTAGAGTGGTAGAAAGTGGCTTTAGCAGCAGAGAGAGAAGAGGAAAATGTAGAGAGGAGGGAGTGAAAGGATGTCAGGTCCGCAGGGAGGCGAGTTTTCCTCCATTTCCGCTCGGCTGCCCGGAGCCCTGTTCTGTGAGCTCGCAATGAGTCGTCGAGCCACGGAGCGGGAGGGGAGGACCGAGCCGGCCTGGAAGATAGGGGACATAGAGAGTCAAAGGATGCAGAAAGGGAGGAGAGGAGGGTTGAGGAGTCAGAATCAGGAGATACGTTGGAGAAGGTTTGAGCAGAGGGAAGAGATGATAGGATGGAAGAGGAGAGAGTAGCGGGGAGAGAGAGCGAAGGTTGGGACGGCGCGATACCATCCGAGTAGGGGCAGTGTGGGAAGTGTTGGATGAGAGCGAGAGGGAAAAGGATACAAGGTAGCGGTCGGAGACTTGGAGGGGAGTTGCAATGAGGTTAGTGGAAGAACAGCATCTAGTAAAGATGAGGTCGAGCGTATTTCCTGCCTTGTGAGTAGGGGGAAGGTGAGAGGGTGAGGTCAAAAGAGGAGAGGAGTGGAAAGAAGGAGGCAGAGAGGAATGAGTCAAAGGTAGACGTGGGGAGGTTAAAGTCGCCCAGAACTGTGAGAGGTGAGCCGTCCTCAGGAAAGGAGCTTATCAAGGCATCAAGCTCATTGATGAACTCTCCGAGGGAACCTGGAGGGCGATAAATGATAAGGATGTTAAGCTTGAAAGGGCTGGTAACTGTGACAGCATGGAATTCAAAGGAGGCGATAGACAGATGGGTAAGGGGAGAAAGAGAGAATGACCACTTGGGAGAGATGAGGATCCCGGTGCCACCACCCCGCTGACCAGAAGCTCTCTGGGTGTGCGAGAACACGTGGGCAGACGAAGAGAGAGCAGTAGGAGTAGCAGTGTTGTCTGTGGTGATCCATGTTTCCGTCAGTGCCAAGAAGTCGAGGGACTGGAGGGAGGCATAGGCTGAGATGAACTCTGCCTTGTTGGCCGCAGATCGGCAGTTCCAGAGGCTACCGGAGACCTGGAACTCCACGTGGGTCGTGCGCGCTGGGACCACCAGATTAGGGTGGCCGCGGCCACGCGGTGTGGAGCGTTTGTATGGTCTGTGCAGAGAGGAGAGAACAGGGATAGACAGACACATAGTTGACAGGCTACACAAGAGGCTACGCTAATGCAAAGGAGATTGGAATGACAAGTGGACTACACGTCTCGAGTGTTCAGAAAGTTAAGCTTACGTAGCAAGAATCTTATTGACTAAAATGATTAAAATGATACAGTACTGCTGAAGTAGGCTAGCTGGCAGAGGCTGCGTTGTTGACTATGTAGGCTAGCTGGCAGTGTCTGCGTTGTTGACACTACACTAATCAAGTCGTTCCGTTGAGTGTAATAGTTTCTACTGTGCTACTGTGCTGCTATTCGGGGCTAGCTGGCTAGCTAGCAGTGTTGATTACGTTACGTTGCGTTAAAAGAACGACAATAGCTGGCTAGCTAACCTAGGAAATCGCTCAAGACTACACAATTATCTTTGATACAAAGACGGCTATGTAGCTAGCTATGTAGCTAGCTACGATCAAACAAATCAAGCCGTTGTACTGTAATGAAATGAAATGAAAAATGTGATACTTCCTGTGGAGCGAAGCGAAATGCGACCGGATTGTTGAGTGCGGAAGTTCTGTTCGGAAGACGTTGGCTAGCTGTTGGCTAGCTAGCAGTGTCTCCTACGTTAAGGACGACAAATAGCTGGCTAGCTAACCTCGGTAAATTAAGATAATCACTCTAAAACTACACACTCTAAACTACACAATTATCTTGGATACGAAGACAGCAAAGACAACTATGTAGCTAGCTAACACTACACTAATCAAGTCGTTCAGTTGAGTGTAATAGTTGTGCTGCTAATCGGTAGACGGTGGACTAGCTAACGGTGGACGTTAGCTAGCTGGCTAGCTGCAGGGCAGTGTAGACTGCGTTAGGACGACGAAATATGATAATTACGCAATTATCTATGATACAAAGACGGCTATGTA